>NC_092378.1:40393966-41722711 GCF_030028105.1 Mobula birostris | reverse complement strand
TTAATAGTATGCAGTCACCAGTATCATGTGTAGCTTGTATGTGTGAGGGTTCGACGTGACTTATATTCTCATTCACGCAGCTGCAAGGAAAGGTTTAATAAAGCCATAGATCTTCCCGTATAAAGTGTGCAACCTCACATCACTGAAAACATTGCCCACACCATTTTGGTCTGTAATTATCTGTGGTAGCTGGACCGGAACAGAACAGGCTAATCCAACAGCCTACCTTTCTAAGGTAGTGGCTGGGATTAATTAGCTGAAACACCAGGAAAGAACCAAACTATGTTTTATTTATAAGGCTATCTGAAATAATTTATCTACAGTTCAAATATGTCTATGGTGCACATTCCAGAATGGTTTGCATTGGAAAATAGGATTTTGCTGAATCAGTTGTGTAATGCATTCTGACTTTACTCATGTAATAAGTAATATGATAATATTTCACTTAATTAGATTTCACATCTACTTTTACATTATTGTTTATAATCCAAAAATAGACTTAATGCTTTGAAGGTTCACTTTTTTAATTATTCATTTCTTGCGTTCAACTATCATTTTAAAAGCTGAAAACAACCTACTCCTTTGAACAGAAAACTCTTTTGGATACAGATCAGAAGAGGAAGTGCATTTCTCCCTTCATACCATATTCTGCTTCATAGCACTCAGCCAGGTAGAAGGGAAATAGTCACAACAGGACGCCAGTGTGGAGATGATCCTCCAGAATGATCCCAGGCAAGTTACATGGAAAGGCTGGATAACCTGCAATGAGTTCTCATGGAAACAAATATTCAATTATTAATTATGATAAGTCATAATCTGCAGTACCACTTCAAAATAATCCAAATACATAGAAATAATGGGGAAAATCCTTCCTGGAGAAGTTCTGAGCCTTCATCCAGTTAAATCGCAGACATAAATCTGAGAGCTTCTGTGTGTCAGACGATGATGCCGACTTGAGCAACACACACAAATGCAGGTTCCACTCAATTCCAGATCATGGAGAAAGGCCAACAGTATGTGCAGAAAGGCTGAATTTGAACTAAGAGACTGGTAGAAATTCTATCACATTATGTTATCTGAACATACAATCCTAAATCTATCGCATTATGTGTTTGTTACCCTGCTTGTCCATTTTGCGGCCTCTAGGCAACCTGCGGTTTGCAGCACACATAATATGACCTTTTGCACATAGTGTGCCTTTCGTGCATTGAAAACCTTAGTCAAAGGGTTGAAGTGTGCTATAGTATTAATTAACAGGAGGTCAAATTTCCCTAGATGTCTGCCAGAAAGCCGGTGTGCAGATTTAACCAGGTGTCTTTTTTTATGATCGTCACTCTCAGGTGGAAGGCATATAGGATGTTTCCTCATCTCCCAACTTTTTTACTATTCTGTCACCCAGAATAACCTGATCACCCCAACACCAGTCACCTTCCTGACCCCAATCACCTCCCTCTGCTTCATTGTCTCTCTTCACATCCCTCCTCCCATAATCCCCTCCCCATGAGGCTCTCTCCCTGCAACTTCACTTCCAGTTCTGGCAACCGCTCCCACACTCATTTGCTATGAAGCCATACTCTCTCCAACAGCTGGGCTAATGGAAGGCAAGACTCTGCAAAAGAGTAGTTGTGCAAGGTTCATTCTTATTCTACACATAATGCTCTGGACTTTTTGTATGATGATAGCCATTGCAAACCTCTCTCTCTCACGGAACTCTGCTGCATTCACAGTGGTGGATACAGCCCTGTCTATCAAAGGAAAATCCTTCCGCACCATTGAGCACACCTACAAGGGGTGCTGCTGCAAGAAGATAATGTCCATCATCATGGACCTCCAGCATCCAGTCCATACTCTCTTCTCACTGATGCCAAGGCAGGAGGTAAAGGAGCCTTGGGTTCACATCACCAGGTTCAGGAATTGTTCATACCCTTCAACCAACAGGATCCTGAAGCAGCGTGGATAACTTCACATACCTCAACACTGAACTGATTCTACAAATTATGGACTCAATTTTGAGGACTCTACAACATGTTTTCAAAATTATTTAATTATTTATTTTGCATTAATGCCAATTTGTCTTCTGCACACTGGTTGTCAGTTTTTGTTTGTGTGTAGTTTTTCATTGCTTTTATTGTACTCTTTGTTCTACTGTGAATTTCTGCAAGAAAATGAATATTAGGATACTATATTGGTTGTCATAGCCAGGGCTGGTAATTGGGATAAGCTCCCATTACCTATAAAGTGCTCCAAACTAACAGCCTCTGACAATCAAGTCCGACTCTTGGCCTTCACATTTGGCTTAGCTACTAGGCCCGGCAGAACTGTTTCTACTGACAAGAGAAGGGCTAAGGCAGACCACTGGTACATCAAACCCAGTTGCTTTGGGCAGGTGGGGCCTGTCAGCCTTGGACAGCAGCCTGCCTAGGAGAAGGAAAACTCTGATTTTAAACCTCCGCTGCCTTGCAGCCATACCCACCCACAGGAAAGGCTTCTGGAGTAAACCCCGAGGAAGAAATCCAGAACTGGACTCACTAAGGCAGTTTGATGTTGTTTACAACTTCACTCTGGCAATCTCTGCGACGACACCGGTGCCAAGCTGTATTGGCACTTGCCCTTCGCTTGGACTACATCAGTGACGTGGAGAGGGGGAACCCCACTGCATGGGCAATAGCCGTTTTTTCAAATCTTCCTGCCTAGGCTTGCGCCCAGGCGAGGACACTCCAGTATTGCTACTCACCATTGACACAACACAGGAGGCAGTAGTTACCAGTGATAAGCCACTGCACTTGATTGGCGTAGAGTGAGGCGCCAGAGGCTGCTTCTAATGGTGAGAGAGGTCCTAGGACCTCACTGGGCAGCTACCGCCCACCTCAAGCTGGGTAGTCCCCAGTCAAATAGGTGCTGCCTCACCACGGTCCACTTGCTCAGGCTCAGGGAACCCCAGCAAGTGGATCGATAACCTTACACCTGGCAGAAAAAGGAAAAGTCAGAAGTATCCGGCCCTCAAGATAGGTACTTGGAATGTATGGACCATGACACCAGGCCTTACAAAAGACCTGCAAGACCACTGTCATCAACAATGAATTGAGCAGACTGCAGATGGACATCGTCACGGAAGCCTTCGAGAGGAAGACTTCTCCTTCATCTGGCATGGAAAGCCATCAGAAGAGCCCAGGGGGCATGGTGTTGGCTTCTCCATAAGAAACAGCCTGGTTGGTGCCATCACACCACCAACTGAAGGAACTCAAAGACTGCTCAGGGTTCAGCTTCAAACATCTGTGGGCCTGGTTAGCATTATCAGTGCTTCTGCGCCTACATTAACCTCTACCCCAGGAAGCTAAGGACAAGTTCTATGATGAACTCAGCGCTGTCATCAAAGCAGCTCCTTCTCAAGAGCCACTATTCATTCTCGACGACCCTGCTGCCAACATGACCCCTGTGTCACTAACGCCTTCCCCAACACCAAGCCTCAGCACAAAGTGTCATGAGGTCCAAGCACTGGCACCAGCTTGATCTCATCCTCGCAAGACGCAGCAGTCTTCAGACTGTCAAGGTGACGCGCAGTTACCAGAGTGCAGATTGTGACGCTGACCACTCCCTTGTGTGCAGCAAAGTAAAACTTCAGCCGAGGAGACTTCATCATTCCAGAAGGGAGGGGAGGCCGTGCATTGACACCAGCAATACTCATGACCCTGAAAAGAGAGCCATGTTTGAGCAAGCCCTGGAAGAAGCTCTGCCTGGCTCTCCTGACATCAAGGTCAGCAAGAGAAGGGAAAACCTGTGGGACACCATCTACAACAGAGGTCCCCAACCACCGGGACACGGACCAGTACTGGGCCGTAAAGCATGTGCTACCGGGCCACGAGGAGACGATATGAGTCAGCTGCACCTTTCCTCATTCCTTGTCACACACTGTTGAGCTTGAACATAGGGTTTCCAACTGTCCTGTATTTGCCAGGACATCCTGTATATTGGGCTAATTTGGTTTGTCCCATACGGGACTGCCCTGGTCCCGTATTTCCCCGCTAAGGTAGAGCGTTCCTATGAAACCTTTCATGCCGAAATGGCATGAAGTGAAGAAGCAATTACCATTAATTTATATGGGAAAAATTTTTCAGCATTCCCAGACCCAAAAAATAACCTACCAAATCATACCAAATAACACATAAAACCTAAAATAACACTAACATATAGTAAAAGCAGGAATGATATGATTAATACACAGCCTATATAAAGTAGAAATAATGTATGTACAGTGTAGTCGGGAAGATTAAGCCAAAACTGATTTCTGGGAAAAAAATTGGCACGTACACGCATGTGCACGTCACATATGTGCATGTCACATATGCACACGTCACGCATGTGCACACAGGTGCCCGCGCAAGGCTTCATGGTCATGGTAGTCTTTCCTGGAGTAAACAGATGTGTCCCGTATTTGACTGCTACTTTTGTCCCTTATTTGGGAGTGAGAAAGTTGGCAACCCTAACTGTAAAAGACATGTTGAGGTGAGTTTAACCCCACTTGAACACCACCCCACCCCCCGGATCG
This sequence comes from Mobula birostris, assembly GCF_030028105.1. Classification (NCBI taxonomy): domain Eukaryota; kingdom Metazoa; phylum Chordata; class Chondrichthyes; order Myliobatiformes; family Myliobatidae; genus Mobula; species Mobula birostris. The sequence goes on along the minus strand of NC_092378.1, from coordinate 41,718,165 downwards.
GCCGGTCCGCAAGAATATTGTCAATATTAAACCGGTCCGTGGTGCAAAAAAGGTTGGGGACCCCTGATCTACAATACTGTGATATCCACCTTCGGAAAAAAGGTAGTTAAGTCTGCTGACTGATTTGAAGCCAAATCTGAGGTGCTGTTGCCTCTGATTGAGAAGAAGAGAAAAGCACTGACATTGTCCAAGTCCTCTCCTAGTGAGAAGAAACTGCAAGTGCTCCGGTCTACCCGGAACAAATTTCAACAGGCTGCCAGGCAGTGTGCCAATGGCTACTGGCTCCAGCTCTGCTTCAAGATCCAGGATACTGCTGACATCAGCAACATCAGAGGAATGTATGACTGAATCAAGCAAACCATTGGTCCATTACAGAGCAAGACTGTCCCACTAAAGCCATCAACAGGAGAGGTCATCAAGGACAGGACACAACATATGGAATGCTGGGTAGAACATTACTCGGAGCTGTATGCCAGAGAGACTGACATTACAGAAAAAGCTCTGAACGCCATTGAACCTCTGCTCACCATGATCAAACTTGATGTATACCCCACACTGGAGAAACTTAGTGAGGCACTGGAAGCACTCTCTTCTGGGAAGGCACCAGAAAAAGATGGCATCCCTTCCAAGGATCTCGAATGTACCAAGGGCACCCTCATTGCAGAGTTGCACCAAATCCTCTGCCAGTGTTGGAGGGAGGGCAGTGTACCCCGAGGCATGAGAGATGCAAACATCGTCACTCTCTACGAGAACAAGGGTGACAGGAGCGACTGTAACAACTATCGCAGCATCTCTCTTCTCAGTGTTGTGGGGAAGCTTTTTGCTCGAGTCGCACTGAAGAGGCTCCATCTGCTCACAGAAAGGGTTTGTCCCTAGTCTCAGTGTGGGTTCAGAGCTGAGCAGTTCACTACCGACATGAACATGATACTCCCCCTCAGGCAACTGCAAGAAAAGTGCAGGGAACAGCAGAAACCACTCTACATCGCTTTCATCGATCTTACTAAGGCATTCAACTTTATGAGCAGAAAGGCCTCTTTGAGATCCTTGCCAAGATTGGCTGCCTCCCAGTCCTACTCAGTATCATCAGGTGATTTCATGATGACATGAAGGGCACCATAGTGTCCAACGGCTCCGCATCAGAGTCCTTTAACATGCAAACACGAGGAGATCTGCAGATGCTGGAATTTCAAGCTACACACATAAAAGTTGCTGGTGAATGCAGCAGGCCAGGCAGCACCTCTAGGAAGAGGTACAGTCGATGTTTCGGGCCGAGACCCTTCGTCAGGACTAACTGAAGGAAGAGCTAGTAAGAGATTTGGAAGTGGGACGGGGAGGAGGAGATCCGAAATGATAGGAGAAGACAGGCGGGGGAGAGATGGAGCCAAGAGCTGGAGTCCTTTAACATCCTCAGCGGGGTAAAACAGGGCTGTGTCCTCGCTCTGATGCTATTCGGCATCTTCTTTGCAGTCCTGCTCAAGTCCGCCTTTGAGGAGGCCACTGAGGGCATTTACTCCCGTTTAAGGTCAAGACTCAGAGCAAGGACTAAAGTGCAGATAAGGCTCCTCCAAGACTTCCTGTTTGTCAATGACGCAGCTGTCGCAACTCACTCACAACAGGAGCTACAAGATCTCATGACCTGCCTTGCAGAAGCCTGCAGAGAGTTTGGCCTGACTATCAGCCTGAAGAAGACACAGGTGATGGAGCAAGATGCCAACAACAAGCCGTCCATTAACATTGTCGACTATGAGCTGGAAGACATCCACAAATTCACATACCTGGACTCCACAATCTCAGATAACCAGTCACTCGAAAGCAAGATCAACGAATGCATTGGAAAAGCAGCCACAACCTTCTCAAGGTTGACTAAGAGAGTCTGGGCCAACAATAAACTCACCATGAACATCAAATTCCAGGTGTACACAGCATGTGTACTGAGCAATTTACTGCTCACCAGATAAACTTGCACCCTACACACAAAACAAGTGCAGTGACTCAACACTTTCCATATGCACTGCCTCAGAAGCATACTTGGTATCACCTGGGAAGACAAGGTTACCAACAACACAGTACTCAAGAGAGCAGGCACCACCTCCATGTTCACTTTCCTCAAACAGAGGCGTAAGCGCTGGCTTGGCCATGTCTTGCACATGGCAGAAGGACCTTCTCTCTGGGGAGCTGGAGTCTGGAAAGAGGCCAACGGGAAGTCCCCAGCGTGACCTCAAGGACCTTGGCATTAGCACCGCCACGTGGCAGTTACTCACCTCAGACAGGTGTGCCTGGAAGCAGGAGGTGAAAAAAGGACCTGTTGAGGTATAAGACCACTCTGATGCAGCAAGCAGAGGAAAAAAGAGCCCACTGATAGCTCGGTGCCCAAGCTGCCCAAGACATCAGAGCTGCCTCAGAGTTCTGCTGTACACAGTGTGGCAAGGACTATCACTCCCACATTGGACTCCACAGTCACAACAGACACTGCCCAACCCAGTCCACCAGAGGCACAAACCCATGATCCCCTGGGATCAACAACTGCCTGTTTCTATTGTGACATGTACTGTATATATTTTGATAATAAATTGACTTTGAACTTGTAATTGTAGCCTCCCTGGAAAGCCTCAGGATCGCTCAACTCGCTGTCGTCTAGAGAAACAGCCCTCGGCCCCTCCGAACAGGATAATTAAGTTTGCGTGGATGCTGTGTGATGTACCCCACCCCGCCCAAATAACAGACAATACACCATATACGATTAAATGAATTACACTTTATAGATATTACTGGAACGATATAATTAATAGAGATAAAATATAAAAGGAAAATAAAAGGTGTCACACTTATCAAAGTTCAATCTCTTCATGCACAAACAGTTGGAGCTCTAGTAACGATCCTCTCTTCACCATTCGATCCCCTCTGACTACCTCGACCTGCCACCTGGGACCAACCACGGTGGTCGACCAGACGCTCCACACGAGTCTGTCTCCGTCTCCACTTTCCTCGTCGAAGACCCTGGACCTCGGACTCCTGCTCAGGGTCTGACCCAATTATCCAGCTCACAGCACCTTGTCCATTCTCTCTCTGTCCATCGCGCCTTCTCTCCAAAAACCCGCGCATCACAATAACTTACAGACACACTAGAAAGAATAACATCTATCCCAATTGGTTCATCGCTCTCTTATCAATAACGTAATCCAAACAAGCTGCTAGCAGGGGAACTTTCTCAGCAGTTAACATAACAGAGAAGCCATTTTAATCAGCCTATGCAGTAACATAAAAGAAGAAACCCCTACACAATTCTGAGCATTGGAGTGCCTCTTCTGTTGTGTCACAATTCTGAGATGAAGTAAACTGTTCTAGTCTCTCAACACTCATGCCTGTGTAGCTAAGCTCAGCTTAAGCACCACTGTTGTTGGTAGAACCTCAAATAGGAACAGTGAGGTGTACTGGAGTGTGATAGATCAGCTGGTGGAGTGGTGTCACAACAATAGCCTTCTGCTCAACATCAGCAAGACCAGCAAACTGATTGTCGACGTCAGGAAGGGGAAGTCAGAAAAACGCATACCAGTCCTCATTGAAGAAAAATGCATACCAGTCCTCGTTGCAGATCAGCAGTAGAAAGGGTGAGCAGCTTCAAGTCCTTAGCCATCAGCATCTCGGAGGATCTGTCCTGGGCCCGGCGCGTTGATGCAATCATGAAGAAGGCATGCCAGCAGCTCTGCTTCATTAAAGAGTTTGAGGAGATTCAGTATGTCACCAAAGCCTCTTACAACTTTCATTCAGATATGTCCATATATGGCCTCCTCTACTGCCATGATGAGGCTAAACTCAGGTTGGAGGAGCAACACCTCATATACCGTCTAGGCAGTCTCCAGCCCCTTGATATGAACATAGAATTCTCCAGCTTCCGGTAATTCCCTCCCCCTCCCTTCTGCTATCCCTATTTCACTCTGCTCCCTCCCCCAGCTGCCTATCACCTCTCTCGTGGTTCCGCCTCCTTCTACTACTCTTTGTGTTTTCCCCTATTCCTTCTTCACCTTTCCTGCCTATCACCTCCCTGCCTTCCCTCCCCCTTTATCTTACCCCTTACTGGTTTTTCACCTGGAACCCACCAGTCTTCTCCTTCCCACCCTCCCCCCATCTTCCTTATAGAGACTCTGTCCCTTCCCTCTTCAGTCCTGACGAAGGGTTCTGGCCCGAAACGTCAACTGATCGTTTCCATGGATGCTGCCCGACCTGCTGAGTTCCTCCAGCGTGTTGTGAGTGTTACAACTTTCCATTGATATATGCAGAAGAGCATTCTGCATCACAGCCTTGTAGGGAGCCTCCAATGCACAGGATCACAAGAAGCTGCAGTGGGTTACAGAATCAGCCATCTCCTTCACAGGGACAACCCTCCTCACCACCATGGATATCTTCAAGATGCAGTGCCTCAGGAAGGCATCATCAATCATGAAGAACCACCACCATCCAGGAACCTTGTTCTTCTCATAACTACCATGATGAAGGAGGTACAGGATCCTGAAGACCCACACTCAATGATTCAGAAAAATGTTCTTCTGCTCTGCCATCAGAATTTTGTATGGTCCATGAACCCATGAACAGCACCTGGTTTTCCTCTCCTTTGTATTATTGATTTATTTTTTGTCATTTATAGTAATTTTATGTCCTTGCACCATATTGCTGCCACAAAACAAGTCAGTGATATAAATCAGATTCTGAAGCTAAAATAAGAAGTATTTTTCTCTGCCACCACTGAAGGTGCAGAATAGGTTCAACAATCTGCATTTATAGAGTGTGTTAAACAAAAGGATGCACCCTGTTATACCGCAGGACTGTAATGAGATAAAAAAAAATCTACTGAGAAGAGTTTAGCTTGTGTACATTGAGCCCATGTGATTGTTCAAGATGTGATTGGTTGTTATAGAGTTACATAACTGAAGAATGAAGAGTTACAGAGCAGAGATGACCACTGGAAATGTTGGTGCAACAAAAAAGAAGCAGAAATCAAACCAAAAGCTGCAGATCAGATGAAGGCAGCAGGAAAGGCAGAAGTTCATCTTTGATGGGATGCCATAACTTTTAGCTTGGTTTTATTGTCTGTATGATTTCTCTCTCTCTCTCTCTCTCTCTCTCTCTCTCTCTCTCTCTTTGAACTTTGAACTTGCCTTCGGCTAGATCAAAGACAAAACGTTTGGCATGGAGCTGAAAAAGGTGCAATCATGCGTTGGCCTTATTCAAGGGCAAGGTGCTTTTGTATTTCCTAAACATCTTAGACTGCACAATAGGTTAAATCTCCCTATTGCACTGAATGGAAACTCTTCCTGTATCTAGTTACTAACCATCATCTGTGAAGAGAGCCAGTGGTTATTAATTGCCTTTCAGTGGGTTGAGTGCTTTAATAAAGATAGAATAAATCACAATGAGGCTTGTAATAAACAAAGTTAGATAATTACTCATTAACCTGAGGAGACATCACTGATTTATACGTTTGGAATAATCCTGGCATGCCAATTAATCTTGCATTGTCACTATTTTTTTTCACTTTATTCACATGCTGAGCACTTCATATTATCTTGCATGAGGCATCTGAAATATTAGTGGAGTAACGATGCTGCATTTGATAGCCAAGGTTTTTGTTTGGAGCCCAGCTAAATGCTCTTCAGAATTCCCAGTTGTTTCAGTACTCAGGTGAATGTTCCTGAATATGAACGTCTGAATTTTCAGAACTTGCAAAGATCATAAATATGCTCTATTATTTTTTTCCCCAAATATACAACAGAAAGACTGCACTACAGAATCCAGGTGTGAACTCCGGAAAGCCATTAAGGGTGCCAAGAGGCAATATCAAGCCAAATTGGAAGCCCAGGCTAACCAGAGTGATGCTGGTAGACTATGGCAAATGAGATCACTGGGCGCAAAGAAAAGGCTGGGAATATCAACAACTGTGGCGCTTCTCTTCCTGACGAACTTAACGTATTCTACACAAGATTCGAACAGAAGAGGAACGTCCCGCTCCCTCCGGATGAACCGGACCTGGTAGCATGGAGATTCATCGTCACTGAGGAGGGCGTTAGAAGGGCCTTCCTGAAGATAAATCCAAGGAAGACGATGGACTCAGATGGCATCCCGGGACGGGTTCTCCAGGCCTGTGCAAGCGAGCTAGCTGGAGTGTTTGCTGACATCTTCAACTGCTCCTTGCTTCAGTCTAAGATCCCTTCGTGTTTTAAGAAGGCAACAATAATCCCAGTGCCGAAGAAGAGCAAGGTGGCATGCCTGAATGACTATCAACCTGTGGCTCTGACATCAATTGCTATGAAGTGCTTCGAGCGATTGGTTATGGCACACATCAACCACAGCCTACTGGTCAACCTCGACGCTTTGCAATTCGCCTACCGGAGCAACAGGTCAACGACAGATGCCATCTCTCTGGCCCTACATTCCTCTTTAGAACACCTGGAGAATAAAGACACATACATAAGGCTCCTTTTCATTGACTATAGCTCTGCCTTTAATATCATCATTCCAAATAAACTGATTCCTAAGCTCCGGAACCTGGGCCTCAACACTCAGATCTTCAGTTGGATCTTCAACTTCCTCACAGACAGGACCCAGGCTGTAAAAATAGGGGACATGCTCTCCTCTATAATCACTCTGAGCACCAGTGCCCCACAAGGCTGTGTACTCAGCCACCTGCTGTACTCACTGTACACCCAAGATTGTGTGGCCAAGTTTCCATCAAACTCAATATATAAGTTTGCTGATGACACAACAATTGTAGGCCGTATCTCGAGTAATGATGAGTTTGAGTACAGAGAGGAAATTAAGAACCCGGTGGCATGGTGCGAAGACAATAACCTATCCCTCAACATCAGCAAGATGAAGGAATTGGTTGTTGACTTCAGAAGGAGTGGCGGACCGCACGACCCAACTTACATCGGTGGTGCGCAAGTGGAACAGGTCAAAAGCTTTAAGTTCCCGGGGTCAATATCACAAATGACCTGACTTGGTCCAACCAAGCAGAGTTCACTGCCAAGAAGGCCCACCAGAAGCTTTTACTTCCTGAGAAAACTAAAGAAATTTGGCCTGTCCCCTAAAACCCTCACTAATTTTTATAGATGCACCGTAGAAAGCATTCTTCTAGGGTGCATCACAACCTGGTATGGAAGTTGTCCTGTCCAAGACCGGAAAAAGCTGCAGAAGATCGTGACCACGGTGCACCACATCACACAAACCAATCTTCTGTCCTTGGACGCAGTTTCCACCGCATGCTGTCAGAGCAGTGCTGCCAGGATAATCAAGGACATGACTTACCCAGCCAACACACTTTTCAGCCCTCTTCCCTCCGGGAGAAGGCTCAGGAGCTTGAAGACTCATATGGCCAGATTTGGGAACAGCTTCTTTCCAACTGTGATAAGACTGCTGAACGGATCCTGACTCGGATCTGGGCCGTACTCTCCAAGTATCCGGACCTGCCTCTCGTTTTTTTTTGCACTTCCTTACTTTCCATTTTCTATTTTCTATTTATGATTTATAATTTAAATTTTTAATATTTACTATCATTTGTACTCCAGGGAGTGGGAAGTGCTGAATCAAATAGCTAGTTCTAGTATCCGTTGTTTGGCGACAATAAAGTATAAAGTATAAAGTATTTATAAATCGCTTTCTGATATAACAGTTGAATAATATTGTCTGGGGGAAGTCTCTCATGATAAGATAAAGTAAGCAATTAATATCAATGCCAGACATCCTAATTGATTAAAGTCTGCAACAAAAACAAGAGGGATCTTGGTTACGGGATTTTCAGGAGGAGAGGAATTTGTACAAATTGGCTTTAGGAGGAATATATGAGTGTGTCCTTACAATCCATGCCGTCAGAATCTCATTCCACCTATTGTTCATTGGCATGTGAGTAAAGAAATCACTTGTGGCCACAGTATATAGCACTGGGCATCAAAATGTGTCAGCCTTGAAGAAGCAGATTTGTTACATTTTATGAGCCCAATCACTTTGATATCCATTGGTAATGTGACCACGTCCTGGTCTGAGGTTAATATTGTGGTTGCGTTTAAGTGACAGACTGTAGTCAGGATGCTCTTGTTGAAACATGCTTTATCTCGCTGAAGCTCAGATACACAAATTCCTCCATGAACACCTTGGATCAAATGTCCCACTAAATGCCCCTCTCCCACACCTCCCGCGTCTCCCCTTCTGCTCATTGTCCCAATAATTCCCGATGCCTCCTCCCAACAGTGCCTCACAGAAATCAGAACTATTTAATTTAGTGACCATTGCACCAAACATTGGTGAATTCAGAAGCCAAAGGAAGGACAGGAATTATCAGTCACCCAACAGCAGTAATTAGTGTTTCCACCCAACGACCATGGTGGGGTCTATTCAACATTTGTACACTTGTTCCAAGGTGAAAAATCAAAAGATAATGTTAGCTGGAGAATTGCACTCTCAGGTGCTTTTAGTGAGTAATAGCCATATGCATACTAATGTCCTCTCCAAGTAAAGATATGACTGCCACAGAAAGAAGTCTTTGTGAAGTAAACTAACTTCTGTGCAACTGAGGCAATGGTCACCAAGTCCATGGAGTATACTGGCTGCTTCACTTATTTTTAGCTAACTTCCATTGCATCCAAGTACATTATTCAGCTGGATAGACTTTTGACTTTTTATAATCTTAAAGGATTATTCCTTGGAAGGGAAAATGAAGAGGCTCAAATAAATAAAACAAACATACACAATAGCAGTTGTTTTTTAGGAATAAGGTCAATAAAATAAGATTAAACGATTTTCAAGTTAGAAGTCTGTTAAAATGGCTGCTTGACATACCTTCTGAAACTTGGATTTACCACATTTCCCTTTCCTTAGAAAGAAGATTATTTTTCAAGAGGACAAAATCAGAGTTATATAAGTACCATTCAGAAACACCGCCCCTTTTTTCTGGGTTCCTTAAGGTTGTTAAAACCAGGGGTGGTAGTGGGGATAAGCGCCAACAACCTACTAAATGCTGTACTCCCAATGGGCTGCGTCTCAAATAGCCTCTGATAACTACGTTCAGCTCCTAGGTTTCACGTGTGGCTTAGCTACTAAGCCCAGTGGAACCATTTCTACTGACAGGAGATGGGGTAAAGGCAGGTTAATGGCACCTTAAAACCAATTACTTCAAGCAGATGGGACTCAGCAACCATGGTTGGCAGCTCATCTAGGAGAAACAAAACTCTGATCTCAAACCTCCACTGTCTTGCGGCTATACCCACTCATGGGGAAGGCTTTGGGAGTAAACCTAGAAGGAAAATCTGGAGCTGGAGTCCCTAAGACAGACCAATGTTGAGTTCAACACTGACTGGCAACTCTTGCAACACCACTGGTGCCAAACTATATCAGTCTCTGCCGTTTCTTTGGGCTCAGCAGTTGCATGGAAGGGGAGAGTGTGCTACATGGGCAACAGCTTGCTCTCCATATGATACTGCCCTGGCTTGCGTATCACACAGACAGCTGGAATGAAACATCCACGGTCAATCCTGACCAATGGAGGAGTGGACCTAACATTTTTACGGACTTCCCTAGCAGAAAAATATTGAAATTTACTGAACAAAAGAGCTAATTAAACTATTTGGAAAATCTAAACTCGTAAGAAAAGACATTTCTGTTCTTAATAGAAGGTATTAATGAAAGATGTTTGTCTTTTAAGAATGCACATTAGTTTGTTTCATATTTACTCCTTTTATTAACTTATGAACAAAGTGTTCTGTTCAAACTATAATTAATTATTTCCATAACAGTACATGAGTTCAGTATCTATTACAAAGTAAATTTATCTTCAAAATGCCCAGACTAAAACAGACAAAGCATGTCATGACAAAAATGTACTTGGTATGAGGGCAGTGTGAGCATTACCTATCACGTTGGCAACACAATTGTGCAGCTAGTACAGGCACTGCCTCACAGTGCCGGGGACCGGGGCTCAATCCTGACCTCGGGGGTTGTATGGATTCCCTCTTCCTTCCCCTACATTGCTCTCCACAAAGATTCACAGGTGGTAGCTTAAACTGCCACTGTAAATCGCCCCTTGTGTATAGGTGAGAATCTGAAAGGAGTTGATGAGGATGGAGAGGGAGTAAAAATAAAATTAATGTAGGATTAGTGTAAAAGAGTGGTTGATGGTCGACATGGACTCAGTGGTCCTGATTCTGGGCTGTATGTCGCTATGAAATACAATCAGTTATGCCTATTATGGACTATTCTAGATCTCCATATTCATTTTGGCTGAAATTACTTGGAATTTTTTAAGGAGAATACGACCAACATATAAATTAATTTTAGTGGGGGCTCACTTATAAATTTTTGTTTTCCAAAGGAGTTTGCATATTTGTGATGTGCATATGGTGGTTTGATGAGCAGGCTGCTCATTTTCAGACAAAATTGAATGTCCAGACAATTTACAATATACCTAAGTGGATTTCTGCATCAAGTAATAACAAATGCATTGCAAATCAATTTTAAAACTTGTTTACAAAACAGTGATACATCATGTAAAGTTCTCATGGTCTGGTGATTTAAGGGAATGGACAAGTGGATCAATATTTTCGAGGCATGTTGGAACACTGCAGTTACTGAGTGGGAAGCACTTGGGTTGGTTTATAATCTTTATAATTACTTCATTTTTTCTGGCTGCAAATGAAGATAGAGACAACTTTAGGTGGGACAGTAACATAGCAGTTAGTGTAATACTGTTATAATACTAGCAGCCCAGGTTCAATCATGCCACTGTCTGTAAGGAGTTTTTTACAATCTCTCTACGACCTCGTGGGTTTCCTGCAGGTGCTTTGGTTGCCTCCCACATTGCAAACAAATTTGGCAGGGGGATGGGAACCAGAATGACAGAGCGGAGGAAGGGGAAAACAGAAATAAATCTAAGATAGTGAGCAGTAAAGATGTCAGGAAAGACAGGCAGGAGATGGGGCAAACTTGTAGCCATTGGGATGAGTTGCAGCGCAATCAAAGTGAAAAGCACCAAATACAGGTCTTAAGGTGTTATACTTAAATGCACGCAGCATAAGGAATAAGGTGGATGATCTTGTCATACAACTACAAATTGGCAGGTATGATATTGTGGCCCTCACTGAGACGTGGCTAAAGGATGCATGTCTCTGGGAGCTGAACGTCCAAGGATACACGGTGTATCGGAAGGATAGGAAGGTAGGCAGAGGGGGTGGCGTGGCTTTATTGGTAAGAAATGATATCAAATCATTAGAAAGCGGTGATATAGGATCGGAAGGTGCAGAATCTTTATCGGTTGAGCTAAGAAATCACAGGGGTAAAAGGACCCTGATGGCAGTTATATACAGGCCTCCTAACAGCTGCAGTGATGTAGACTACAAATTACAACAGGAAATAGAAAAGGCTTCTCAGAAGGGCAGTGTTATGATAACTGTGGGGGATTTTAACATGTGAGTGGATTGGGAAAATCAGGTCGGCACTGGATCTCAAGAGAGAGAATTTGTAGAATGTCTGCGAGATGGCTTTTTAGAACAGCTTGTTGTTGAGCCCACTAGGAGATCGGTTGTACTGGATTGGGTATTGTATAATGAACCGGAGGTGATTAGAGAGATTGAGGTGAAGGAACCCTTAGGAGATAATGACCATAACATGATTGAATTCACTGTGAAATTTGAAAAAGAGAAGCTGAAATCCGATGTGTCGGTATTTCAGTGGAGTAAAGGAAATTATAATGGCATGAGAGAGGAACTGGCCAAAGTTGACTGGAAAAGGACACTGGCGGGAAGGACGGCAGAGCAGCAGTGGCTGGAGTTTATGTGAGAAGTGAGGAAGGTGCAAAACAGGCATATTCCAAAAAAGAAGAAATGTTTGAATGGAAAAAGGATGCAACCGTGGCTGACAAGAGAAGTCAAAGCCAAAGTTAAAGCAAAGGAGAGGGCATACAAGGAAGCAAAAATTAATGGGAAGACAGAGGATTGGGAAGTTTTTAAGAGCTTACAAAAGGAATCTAAGAACATCATTAAGAGGGAAAAGATGAACCATGAAAGGAAGCTAGCAAATAATATTAAAGAGGATACTAAAAGCTTTTTCAAGTATATAAAGAGTAAAAGACAGGTGAGAGTAGATATAGGACCGATAGAAAATAATGCTGGAGAAATTGTAATGGGAGATAAGGAGATAGCAGAGGAACTGAATGAGTAATTTGCATGAGTCTTCACTGAGGAAGACATCAGCAGTATACTGGACACTCAAGGGTGGCAGGGAAGAGAAGTGTGCGCAGTCACAATTACGACAGAGAAAGTACTCAGGAAGCTGAATAGCCTAAAGGTAGATAAATCTCCAGGACCAGATGAAATGCACCGTCGTGCTCTGAAAGAAGTAGCTGTGGAGATTAGCGATGATCTTTCAAAAGTTGATAGATTCTGGAATGGTTCCGGAGGACTGGAAGATTGCAAATGTCACTCCGCAATTTAAGACGGGGGCAATGAAGCAAGAAGGAAATTATAGACCTGTTAGCTTGACATCGGTGGTTGAAAAGTTGTTGGAGTCGATTGTCAAGGATGAGGTTACAGAGTACCTGGAGGCATTCGACAAGATAGGCAGAACTCAGCATGGTTTCCTTAAAGGAAAATCCTGCCTGACAAACCTATTACAATTTTTTGAGGAAATTACAAGTAGGCTAGACAAGGGAGATGCAGTGGATGTTGTATATTTGGATTTTCAGAAGGCCTTTGACAAGGTGCCACACATGAGGCTACTTAACAAGATAAGAGCCCATGGAATTACGGGAAAGTTACATACGTAGATAGGGCATTGGCTGATTGGCAGGAAACAGAGAGTGGGAATAAAGGGATCCTATTCTGGTTGGCTGCCGGTTACCAGTGGTGTCCACAGGGGTCCGTGTTGGGGCCGTTTCTTTTTATGTTGTACATCAACGATTTGGATTATGGAATAGATGGCTTTGTGGCTAAGTTTGCTGATGGTACGAAGATAGGTGGAGGGGCTGGTAGTGCTGAGAAAACAGAGAGTCTGCAGAGAGATTTGGATAGTTTAGAAGAATGGGCAAAGAAGTGGCAAATAAAATACAATGTTGGAAAGTGTATGGTTACGCACTTTGGCAGAAGAAATAAACGGGCAGACTATTATTTAAATGGAGAGGGAATTCAAAGTTCTGAGATGCAATGGGACTTGGGAGTCCTCGTGCAGGATACCCTTAAGGTTAACCTCCTGGTTGAGTTGGTGGTGAATAAGGTGAATGCAATGTTGGCATTCATTTCTAGAGGAATAGAGTATAGGAACAGGGGTGTGATGTTGAGGCTCTATAAGGTACTGATAAGACCTCACTTGGAGTACTGTGGGCAGTTTTGGTCTCCTCATTTAAGAAAGGATGTGCTGACGTTGGAGAGGGTACAGAGAAGATTCGCTAGAATGATTCCGGGGAATGAGAGGGTTAACATATGAGGAATGTTTGTCTGCTCTTGGACTGTATTCTTTGGAGTTTAGAAGATTGAGGAGGGACCTCATAGAAACATTTTGAATGTTGAAAGGCATGGACAGAGTGGATGTGGCAAAGTTGTTTCCCATGATGGGGGAGTCTAGTACGAGAGGGCATGACTTAAGGATTGAAGGGCGCCCATTCAGAACAGAGATGCAAAGAAATATTTTTAGCCAGAAGGTGGTGAATCTATGGAATTTGTTGCTACGGGTGGCAGTGGAGGGCAAGTTATTGAATGTATTTAAGACAGAGATTGATAGGTACCTGAGTAGCCAGGGCATCAAAGTTTATGGTGAGAAGGCAGGGGAGTGGGACTAAATGGGAGAATGGATCATCTCATGATAAAATGGCAGAGCTGACTCGATGGGCCAAATGGCCGACTTCGGCTCCTTTGTCTTATGGTCTTATGGTCTAAATATTTCACTTTCTTAGAAGTTTGTCAATATTTGGAGTATCATCTAAAACTTTGACAATCCTATAGATATTGACTTGTTGCATCATGGCCTGGCATGGAAACACCAATTCCCTTCAAATGGAAAACCTACAACAAGCAGTAGATATGGCCCGGTCCATCACGAGTAAAGTCCACCCCACCTTTGATCACATCTACGTGGTGCATTGTCACAGGAATGGAGCATCCATCATCAAGGACCCCTGCCACACAGATTATGCTCTCTTCCCACTGCTGCCATCAGGAAGAAGGCACAGGAGCCTCAGGACACGCATCACCAGTTTCAGGAGCAGTCATTACCCCTCAACCATCAGGCTCTTGAACCAGAAGGGATACCTTCTCTCAACCTCACTCGCCCCATCACTGAAGGGATCCCACAAACTATGGAAACACGAGGAAGTCTGCAGATGCTGGAATTTCAAGCAACACACATAAAAGTTGCTGGTGAATGCAGCAGGCCAGGCAGCATCTCTAGGAAGAGGTACAGTCGATGTTTCGAGCCGAGACCCTTCATCAGGACTAACTGAAGGAAGAGTTAGTAAGAGATTTGAAAGTGGGAGGGAGAGGGGGAGATCTGAAATAATACATAGAAACATAGAAACATAGAAAATAGGTGCAGGAGTAGGCCATTCGGCCCTTCGAGCCTGCACCGCCATTCAGTATGATCATGGTTGATCATCCAACTCAGAACCCTGTACCAGCCTTCCCTCTATACCCCGTGATCCCTTTAGCCACAAGGGCCGTATCTAACTCCCTCTTAAATATAGCCAATGAACTGGCCTCAACTGTTTCCTGTGGCAGAGAATTCCACAGATTCACCACTCTCTGTGTGAAGAAGTTTTTCCTAATCTCGGTCCTAAAAGGCTTCCCCTTCCTCAAACTGTGACCCCTCGTTCTGGACTTCCCCAACATCGGGAACAATCTTCCTGCATCTAGCCTGTCCAATCCCTTTAGGATTTTATACGTTTCAATAAGATCCCCCCTCAATCTTCTAAATTCCAACGAGTATAAGCCTAGTTCATCCAGTCTTTCATCATATGAAAGTCCTGCCAACCCAGGAATCAATCTGGTGAACCTTCTGGTGATAGGAGAAGACAGGAGGGGGAGGGATGGAGCCAAGAGCTGGACAGGTGATTGGCAAAAGGGATACGAGAGGATCATGGGACAGGAAGCCCAGGGAGAAAGAAAAGGGGGAGGCGGGGGAAACCCAGAGGATGGGCAAGGGGTATAGTGAGAGGGGCAGAAGGACAAAAAGAAGAGAGAGAAAAAGAATGTGTGTATATAAATAAATAACGGATGGGTTACAAGGGGGAGGTGGGGCATTAGCAGAAGTTTGAGAAGTCAATGTTCATGCCATCAGGTTGGAGGCTACCCAGACGGAATATAAGGTGTTGTTCCTCCAACCTGAGTGTGGCTTCATCTTTACAGTAGAGGAGGCCGTGAATAGACATATCAGAATGGGAATGGGACGTGGAATTAAAATGTGCGGCCACTGGGAGATCCTGCTTTCTCTGGCAGACAGAGCGTAGGTGTTCAGCAAAATGATCTCCCAGTCTACGTCGGGTCTCGCCAATATATAGAAGGCTACATCGAGAGCATCGGACGCAGTACATTACCCCAGCCAACTCACAGGTGAAGTGTTGCCTCACCTGGAAGGACTGTCTGGGGTCCTGAATGGTAGTGAGGGAGGAAGTGTAAGGGCATGTGTAGCGCTTGTTCTGCTTACAAGGTTAAGTGCCAGGAGGGAGATCGGTGGGGAGGGATGGGGGGACGAATGGACAAGGGAGTCACGTAGGGAGTGATCCCTGCGAAAAGCAGAGAGATGGGGGAAGAGAAATATGTGCTTAGTGGTGGGATCCCGTTGGAGGTGGCGGAAGTTACGGAGAATTATATGTTGGACCCGGAGGCTGGTGGGGTGGTAGGTGAGGACAAGGGGAACCCTATTCCTAGTGAGGTGGCGGGAGGATGGACACAAACTATGGACTCACTTTCAAAGGCTCTTCACCTCATGATCTTGATATTTGTTGCTTATTTATTTATTTATAAATTTTTTTGTTTCTTTTCATATTTGCAGTTTGTTGTCTTTTGCACATTGGTTGTTTGTTCATCCTGTTGGGTGTGGTCTTTCATTGATTCTATTGCATTTCTTGTATTTATTGTGATTGCTCATAAGAAAATGAGTCTCAGAGTTGAATATGGTGACATATATGTACTACACTTTGACATTTACTTTGAATTTTGAGGATGTATGTGTTGTTATGTTAGTTGTTTACATTAGTATAATTTGGCTCACTGGGCCAGATTGGTCTGTTACTGTTGCTGTATCTCTGTATTAAAAAATAACATGCAATGCCAGCCCAACTTCTAAACATAAACTAGTGAGGAGGCATTTAGAAGCTTAGAGATCTATAATGTAGCACAGTAATTTAAGAGTTATTTCTTTATTAAATAGTCAGTGTGGGGAGGCTCAGTGTTCATCACTCTGTACTATTGCACAAACCTGATTCATCTGAATTAGGATCACCTTGACTATCGATATACACATTCAGCATGCATAAAACAAAACCTTTCTTGGATTTCCTCATACTGGGTAAATCACAAATACTGTAACCAGTTCAAACTGTAATGGAGCAGCATTGTTATGCCCCAACTTACACATCAACCAGTATACCAACAATCTGACTAAGTTACTCTCACCATGATGGAACTGAACAATATCAGTGAAACTTACAGAAAACTCAATGCAAGACACTAAACCTATATTCAGTGTTCATAAAATGAAAAATACAGCTTATTTTATGAATACCTAAGTCTTGGAAATGTTCCAAAATGTAACAATTTTATATTAGCAATAATAAAAGGTATTTAAATTAAGGTTAATTCAGTGCCCTTACTGATTTTCTAATACCTACATTATTTTTAAAGTAATTATACACAATTCAAAATAGTTTCTCTCAGGCATTTTGTTCTCTTTGACAATGATCCTCTGTAGCATTAGTTTTGTCATGATTTGATTACACTGTTATTTGCACATTGTCCTCATCAGAGACCGCAAAACCATAGAAAAGAGTTATCCTTGATACAAAGGGGAGAAGGAGAAGGAGGAGAGGAAGAAGAAGAAGAAAATGGAGAAGAAGGAGAAGGAGAAGAAGAAAGTGATAATGAAGATTAATAGTAATAATAATAATGCTATTATTTATCATCAGATTCATTGTCAAAGAGAACATAATGCCTGAGAGAAGCTATTTACTTGAGAGTCAAATAAGGCGGTGCATATCCCATTAACGTTGCCACCAACTGTTCCATCAAAATGATGACCTTTAATGACGTGCACTGCAAAAGATTAGACTATCATGTTTCACAGAATTTCATCAGTTGATGTGGATAAGCTGCTCTTTTCCATCGAGGTGTCAGTAGTATTTGTGCTAAATAAACAATTTTGTTTTAAAATTCTTTGCGGAGCTCTGTGGCCAAATGTTACCCCATCCACGATTGAAATCCTTATCTCTATCTATTCGTAGCATCATAAAATTATGGTGATACATAGGACAAGCTATTTGATCTGGTCTCACATGGGTTCCTAGTGGAGCAATTCTGATAGCCTCATTCCTCAGCTGTTTCCCTACAGCTTTGTTAATTATCCTGTCACAAAGGCAGCTCTCTTCTATGTCTCCCATTCCTGACAGGCACTGTATTCCAGCTGACTATCACAACACTTGAGGATTCCAACACCCGGGCTGCACGCCTTCTTTCTACCCCTTTTGAATGCTCACATACAGACCCCTTCACCCCCTTCCTTGTGCTGCTGACATACCTTCGCTCCCAGTCAAACAAAACTTCAATTTAATAATTCTAAAACTTGTTTTCAAGTGCTTTCATGATCCATAACAAGGTCAGATGTCTTCAATTAAAGAAAAAAAAAGCAACAAGATAGAACAGAAGATAGTGAAGGATGCAATGTTAGATAAGTGGCATCTGTGCAGAGAGAAACCTATAATGTAAATTCAATCAGTAACTCAGCATTTGGTCATTGGAGCAGAGAAGCTCATTGTGGAGATGGAAGTAAATAGTTTTGAATGTAGATATGTGGTCTGAATCTGTTCTCGGGATCAAATATGACATCCACATTCCAAATGATTTGTTTAACCCGGATGCCAGGAGGAAGAAGTAGGATTCAGAGGTCCAATGAGGTCCAAATCCAATGAAGTCACTCTTTAGTTGGAAAAATATTGTTCTCATTTAAAGCTGACTTTTGGATAAGAATATGAACAATCTGGAATAAACATGTAGAGAACGTACAGCTGTGCTTGGTAAATCATTATTATGTGACCATAGTTAACGTCAGAAATTTCACTATAATTTTATAAACTACCTGCAAACAAAGAGATGTGATACCTGGATATTTTAAAACCACTTTTGTTGTTGACCTGTGTCCTGGTAAACAAACAATGTTGACTTCAGGAGAAATGTGTCTCCTCTCCACCCACTTTTCATCAACAACTCTGGAGTTAGCACTGTTTCAACATTCAGGATCCTGGGCACCATTATTCCATCCTCCTCTGTTTATTACCTCAGTCACTGCACTGCACTGTGAACACTTTATACCACTTTTATAATGCAGTTTACACTGTAAATACATGCTGATATTTATGTATTTATGCATATTTTATTCCATATCCATATTTTAAACTCCAAGTTTATTTTTTATACAATTCTTTACTCCTATAATTGCTGGATGTTGTTTTTTGTTGCACATCATGACAACACACCTCAGCAAATTATTAATATATAGATATGTACTGTATATGGCAAATAAAGTTGATCCTAGAAGTTATTCCAAAGTGTAATTGAAAAGTGATTACTAACTGCGTAGGCTGGCTGTTCCTCCAACAAGATAGATGCAGTACTTTCCACTTGTCTGGATGTTTTCCATTTCTGGCAAAACTTTCTAGCAACGGGACAAAGCAATCCTCTAACAGACAACTCCACAAGAGTTCACTTAGCATGCTGCAGCTGTAGCATACTCCTTCCTCCGATGACCACGGTGTGGATGTGAAACATAGAAACATAGAAATATAGAAAATAGGTGCAGGAGTAGGCCATTTGGCCTTTCGAGCCTGCACCGCCATTCAGTATGATCATGGCTGATCATCCAACTCAGAACCCTGTACCAGCCTTCCCTCCATACCCCCGATCCCTTTAGCCACAAGGGCCATATCTGGCTCCCTATTAAATATAGCCAATGAACTGGCCTCAACTGTTTCCTGTGGCAGAGAATTCCATAGATTCACCACTCTCTGTGTGAAGAAGTTTTTCCTAATCTCAGTCCTAAAAGGCTTCCCCTTTATCCTCAAACTGTGACCCCCTCGTTCTGGACTTCTCCAACTGAAGTCCCACTGAATTGAACAGTGGTTTCATACTCATGGTTCTGCTGTCTTTACACCTCTAGGTGGTATTGCAAGAGACTGTGGGCATATGGCTATTCCTTTGTTGTCGTTGGCCATAATCCTGGAAGCATTAACCAATAGCACTATGGGAGCACCTCCAGCTTGTGGACTGCAATGCAGGGCAGAACAGGAGGCACACTATTTCAGAAAGGACCACAAAGAGCGGCATTGCAAGTGACTTACACACCATGCAAAATAGCACAAATAAAACTGTTCTAAACCATTAGTGGCATAGTGTCTTACTCTCTGGTAATGTGGGTACAATCCAAAATTTCAGCGCTATTTGTGTGGAGATCGTATGTTCTCTCTGCAAGTATGTGAGCTTCCTCCAAGAACTCTGGTTTCCTCCCACGTTCCAAAGCTATGAGAGCTGGTGAATCGTCGTCATCATCGTCATGGCTATCCCTCGAGGTTGAGGATGATGGTCTTTGTTCCATTGATCTATTTATGGGTTCACAAGTGGCTTATGAGTCCAATCTTGGCTTTGAAAGTTCTTCTGCATTCAGGACAGGTAGTTCCAGATGGCAGATCGTGCCTTGGTTGCTGCTGCCTTGCTTTCCATTTTCTTCTCTTTTCTTCTAATTCTGCACATCTGTTGGCTTTGAAAGTTGCTATTCCTTCTCGGATGATGGCTTGCCAGAGTTTCCTGTCCTTGGCATTGGTTTCCCAATTGTTGATGTTGATGTTACATTTCTTCATGTTGGCCTTTAAGATGTCTTTGAATCTCTTCTGTTGTCCACCCCTTTTACGTTTGCCTTCTTTAAGTTGGGAGTAGAAGCTTTGTTTCGGCAGACGTTCGTCTTTCATCCAAACAACATAACCGCTCCATCTTAGTTGGTTCTTGATGACATAGGCGTCAATGCTTGTTGTTTTTGCTTCATTTAGCACACTGACGTTGGTTCTTCTATCTTCCCAGCTGATATTTAAGATGTTTTGAAGACAGCGTTGATGGAACTTTTCAAGTGCCTTCAGATGTCGTCAGTATGTTGTCCAGGTTTCGGATGCATACAGGGGCATTGGGATTACCACTGCTTTGCACACTAACATTTTGGTGTCTGTTCAGATGTCACAATCATGAAAGACTCTTGTTCGGAGATGTTCAAAAGCTGTTCCAGCGCTTTTAAGGCGATGTTGGATCTCGTCATTAAAGTCAACATTGGAGGGGAGGTGACTTCCAAGATACGGAAAGTGGTCCACGTTTTCCAGGGTTGTTTCGCCAAATTGAATTGATGGTTCAATCCGATTTGTCTCAGTTGGTAATGGTTGGTCGATGGTCTGAGTCTTCTTGAAATTGCTGGTAGATCCAAGTTTCGTGTATGCACGGTTGAAGGCAGTCAGAATCTGTTGTAGGTGGTTTTCTGAGAGAGCTGCAACACTGTTGTCATCTGCGTATTGGAACTCGATGAGGGAACTTATGGATGTCTTGTTTTTGGACTTGAGACGGGCAAGATTGAAAAGTCTGCCATCTGTTCTGTGGACAATTTCTATTCCTTCTGGGCTGGTGTATCAATTGGCCACTATAAGTCACCTTTACATGCACTACAAGAATTGGCTAGATTATGAGGAGGCTAAATGGCATTATGTTAACAAGTCCTTGATGGTCAGTCTGGACTTGGTTGGCTAATGGTCCTGTTTCCAATTTAAATCCATTCCCCTGAATTTGTGCGGTTCAGTATTGCTCCCTGGTAAGTCTTTGTAGGGAACCAGATTAGCCATTTCAAAAATAATGGATCATGAAGTAAACAATTTCTTTCAATAATGTTTTACAGTGATTAATCTTGGTTGGTTGGTTTGGTTATTATTATTGTCACATATAGTGAGGTACAGTGAAAAGCTTGTCTTGCAAACTGTTCAGACAGATCAATTCATGACACAGTGCATTGAGTTAGTGCAAGATAAAACAATAACAGATGCAGAATAAGGTCTGAGATTACCACAGTGCATTTGTTCTTAAACATTATAGACCCAAATCCTTCAAATGCTCAAGGGTGAAGCATTTACATTGCAACAGGATTACAGACATTGTTGTTATTATTTAAGCTTTTGAGAGAGTTCATAGACCTCAATATAAATATGTATGTTTGGTTCAGATAGCAGTATGAAAATTACATAATGAAAATGATTTATTTTTTTGCAAATGAAAGCTCAGAAGTCAGAAATGAACAAAATAAACTAAATAACAATTAAGTTAATTCTCATCTGGCAAAGGAACTTATCCTATTCATTCTTAATTTCAAAGAAATTACTTTATACTGTGAAAATAAAACGTTCAGTCCATTAATTTGGGCATTTTCTTGGAATATCACTTAGAAGAGGATATTGGAATTTAAATCAGGAATTAGCATTTACAGTAGCAAAAGAAAAGCACTTTGATTTGCATGGCATCCTTCTCTTTCAGAGATTTAATCTCTGGCTGATCAGACTCGATGGGCCGAGTGGCCAGCTTCTGCTCCTTTGTCTTATGGTCTTAATCAGAGCCAAAGACAAGGTCATACAAATGATGACCATACATACTGTAGGTTAGAGATTTGGGGTTTTGTAGGAACCAAAAACAATTTTGGAAGATCAAAGAGATGGAAGTGTCTCAGATGACAATTCCAAGTATTGAGGGTCTGACTGCAAAGGGAGTAGAAGGTGCAGAAAAGAATATACTAGGGAGATGAAGAATTAAAATGTTTAAAAAACTGAGGAAGGTTCAAAGGAGAAAGAATATGAATGGTGTGTGGAAGTAGGGCGTAGTGATACCGCTAGCAGAGCTGCTCCCTCATATCCTCAGAAACTCAGGTTCTAGCCTGACCTCCTACTGCAGTCTGTGTGGAGTTTGCATGTTGGCCATGTGACCACATGGGTTTACCCCAGGTGCTCTGGTTTTTACCACATCCCTGAAGTTACGTATGTTAATTGGCCACTATGAATTGCTCCTGGTGTTGGGTTGGTGATAGAATCTGGGGGTAGCTGAAGGGATTAGAATGCAGAGGATAGGAGTGCTACGTGAGCTGGCATTGACTCAGTGGGATGAATAGCCTCACTATGTCATATGGAAAAATGGAACTGAAATATGAAGATAAGAATTTGAATTTGAAGATGTTTTGGGAATGAGGATAGGTTAGTGTCCACAGTACTGATGGATGTGCGTGACTTGGTGTGGGCCAAAACATGGCAACAGAGTTCTGAGTGTTTGAAGAGAGTTGATGTTTGGAATACACTTCGTGGTGTGTGTGGGAATAATGGGTTTAGTCATCCCAGTGTCCTGCTGATCATAATTGCTATCAACCCATCTGGATAAGGGGTCTGTTAACAAAGAGGCAGATGAAGTGGCAAAGGAGCAGATGTTAAGGTAAAGCTGACTGTCAGCTGGCAGACTGCCGGTGACTAGTGGTGTAATGCAGGGGCCATTGGTTGATGTGATACTTTTCACGTTCTACAGTACGTCAATGATCCAGATGATGGAATTGATGGTTTTGTGGCCAGGTTTGCTGATGATACAAAGATAGCCAAAAGGACAAGTAGTGTTGAGGAAGCAGGAAGACTGCTGTAAGAATTGGACAGATTAAGAGAATGGGCAAAGAAGTGGTAAATAGATCCTTGTAACTCTTTTCACCTGCCTATTACTTCCCCAAGGTCCCCTCCTCCTTCCTTTTCTCCTCTCCTATCAGATTCCTTCTTCTCCAGCCTTTGACATTTCCCATCCACCTGGCTTCACGTATCACCTTCTAGCTAGTCTCTTTCCCCTCCCCCCACCTTTTCATCCTGGCATCTTTCCCCTTCCTTCTCAATCCTGTAAAAGGGTCTCAGCCCGACATATAGATTATCTATTCACTTCCATAATTACTGCCTGACCTGTTGAGTTCTTCCAACATTTTCTGTGTGTTGCTTTGGATTTCCAGCTTCTGCAGAATTTCTTGTTTTATACAATGTTGGGTAGGGTATGGTCATGCACTTTGGTAGAAGGAGTAAGGGCATAGACTATTTTCTAAACTTGGAATGAATTCAGCAATTCGAGGCGCAAAGGGACTTAGGAGTCCTCATGCAGTATTCCCTAAAGTTCAACTTGCAGTTTGAGTCAGTAATAAGGAAGGTAAATGAAATGTTAGCATTCCCTTTGAGAGGACTAGAATATAAAAGCAAGGATGTAATGCTGAGACTTTCTAAGGTATTGGTCAGACTACATTTGTCATATGCTTGGAGCTTGGAGTACTGTGTTCAGTTCTGGTCACCTTACTACAGGAAGGATGCGGGTACTATAGAGAGAGCACAGAGGAGATTTACAAGGATGTTGCCTGGATTGGAGGGCATACCTTATGAGAATAAGTTGAGTGATCTTGGCCTTATCTCCTTGGAGTGACAGAGGATGAGAGGTGACCTGATAGAGGTATAAGATGATGAGGGGCATTGGTCGTGCGGATAGCCAGAAGTTTTTTCCCAGGGCTGAAATGGCTAACATAAGGGGGCATAGTTTTAAGTTGCTTGGACGTAGGTACAGGGGGACTGTCAGGGGTCAGTTTTTCCACACAGAGAGTGGTAGGTGCATGGAATGCACTGCTGGCATTGGTGGTGGAAGTGGATACAATAGGGTCTTTTAAGAGCCTCTTAGATAGGTACACAGAGCTTAGAAAAATAGAGGGCTATGCGGTAGGGAAATTCTAGGCAGTTTCGAGAGTCAGCCCAACATTGTGGGCTGAAGGGCCTGTAATGTGCTGTAGATTTCTATGTTCTATGTTTATAGAAATGTGTTTTAAAGCATGTTGTATGACAATAGCTACATATAAAAGAAACAGACAATGGTTTTCAGCATGAGGCATTATCATTATCAGATTCAGATTTAATATCATTGGCATTTGTTGTGAAATCTGTTGTTTTGTGGCAGCAGATTTTAGAGGCATTGCCTTTTGAAGATGTCCTTGATGGAGGAGAAGCTGAGTTTACAATCCCTGCTGATTTTTCCAGTCCTATGCTGTGACCACTGGTACCCTTGATAAATATGTTGTCAAAGTAATATTTCCATTTTTAAAACAGGATGTAAAATCTATTTTCACCGGCTATTTGGTGAGATGGACATAAATAGCAATACATTTTCATTTAACAAAGAACATAAAGATGCTTATTTTGCAACTGGATCAGATTCTGTTGAGCAGTCTACATGCCTTAATGGGCTGATGTCAAATAAAACTCATTTTTAAAGAAGAAAAGGACCGTGTTTTCGACTGCTGCTTTTGAAAGATTAAACAGGATGTGGAAGGATAGAAATATGCAAACAAATCTGAATATAGGAGTTCTTGAAATGATGGCTTTGGCGAAAATATTATGCAGATCTGAGTATTGGAATATAAAGATGGACAAACTAAAGGCACTCAAATTTGGGAGGAAAAAAAAGTCAGATGTATATGCACTGTTAAAAAAATCAAATAACAAGGACAGGACTTGGACAAAAATAATGTTTATACTCAAAACCCAAGAAGCATTTGGTGAAGAATGGAAAGCTAGAGCTGCTGGATTTGTGTGGAAAGGTACATGAAACAACAGACTGAGGGTGACATGCCCTGAAAGAGGTAAAGATAACTTGAGGAGCTGGGCTGGTTCAGAACCAGTAATATTGAAATGAAATCATTTGGCAGGATCTAGTATTGCAAGGAACCCTCTATTTAACTAGCAATGCCTGCAAGTAGAATTATTGGCTAGTTCATGCTAATCATCCTCCAATAAGGTGTCACCACCTCAGAAATAGATCTACCTTTCTTCATGGTGTTCTCTTACATGTGTCTAAACCTCACAAAATAATGCAACATTAATAAAGCATCTAGTAAAGAGCTTGAAGCAAGTATGTTAAAATCTATGCCGGTTGGCAAAATCAAAGTTAATGACATTGACAATAATCTATTAAATTGACCCTGATTTATCTTAACTTGATCTTTCCAGTGCTAAAGCAAATAGACTCATGATTCAGTGCAAAGAGCAGATTCTTCTTTAAAAATTGCTATCTCTTTCAGTCATGTAGCACTGTTCCAAAGCCAAAGACATATAACTGTTAATAAGCTTTTCAGCTCAAAGTAAGTAGTTCCCATTGATGCTAAACCTTCTGGGACAAATCTTCTTATGACTGCTTCTTCTTAATTAGCGTTAAAATAGCTCCTGATTCTTGTGGGAGAAATTTTCAACCTACAGAATTTTCAATGGTTTAGAAAGAATCAGCTCACATTAAATGCTGGTTGTTAAATTTTAACCACCTGCACATTAATCTCAATATATCTTTAGTCACTATTGAGCCTTTGGGAAAAGTCCGCAGAGTACTGGTATCTGCTTCTTTTCCATGGAAATAATTATCCATTATTATTGTCTTTGATTCAATATTATAGTTTGCTTAGTTGTGAACATCTTTTCTTGGAAAAGCCAGTACATAAGCTATCTTTCGTGACGGGAGGTGGAAACCATTTCCATTTCAGGGCCGCACATTGGCACAGCCAGTAGAACTGCTACATCACATGGAGTTTGCACATTCCATGTAGGTCTTCCCCTTGTACTCTGGTATTATTCCCACATCCCAAAGACAGTGTATTAATTGCCCTGATGCCTGGGTGAATAGTAGAGTACACAGGGAGTGATGGGAGGGTGAGGAAAATAGATTACAGGGGAAATTAGCGGGGGAGTGGGGCTCTACTATGAGCCAATATAGAGCTGATGAGCGCCAATATTGTAAGGACATAAAGAAAGATGCCTCTGACATTTTTAGATGTCTATAGGTTCTATTTCTTCAGTTAGTTAGTGCAGGATAGGCCCTTTAACCCTTTGAACCATGCTATCTGGCAACACCTGACAACCTTGATTAATCCTTAATGGAATCATGGGACAATTTACAAAGACTAATTAATATATTTTGTATATCTTTGGACTGCGGAGGAAACCAGAACAGTTGGTAAAAACCCAGGCATTCCAGGGGATGACGTACCGAGACACCTTAAAAAGGTTCTAGGAAGACCAGTTGTCTAATCAGTTGTACCTATAGCCAGACGTCATCTGAAACAGACAGTTCATTTCCTTTCTCCACTAAATTGCCTAAAAAAATGACCTTTCATTTCAATGAAGAATAATTCATCAGAGCAACACCTCAGGTGTTCAGAGAGTGAATCTGTTCAGGTTCTTCTCTTCACCAAATGATTCCCAGAAAACTCAAATATACAGTAGAAAAAAAATATTTTAAGGTTTATTGACTCCAAATGTAAATAGAAAGAGAGTTTAAATGTAATAATTTTTTAAAATCCTCTTTGCTTTGTAACTCCAGAAATTAATTAATTGAAAGAAGAACACAGAAGTCTGAGATAAACATGCCTACTTCATTTTTTATTTTTGTGAGGCGCACACTTAATGACACGGTGATATGATGACGTAGCCATTCACGTATTTTTACATAAACCACTAATAAATCATGTGAACAACAATCAATATATTTATAATATTACTTAAATATTAAATACAATGGCTATAAAAGGTATTCACCCCCTTTGGAAGTTTTCATGTTTTATTGTTTTACAACAGGGGTCCCCAAACTTTTTTGCACCACAGACCGGTTTAATATTGACAATATTCTTGTGGACCCGCCGACTGGGGGGATGGAGGGTGTTAATCACGACCGAAATATAGGTGATAAGTCAACTATAAGTCACTTATAAGTGGCTAATACACTCAATTTCATTTCTAAAGGGGTTTATTTAATGAATTTAATATTAAACACATAGCGCATATTTTCCTCGCATGAATACAGTGATAAGTCAATTATAAGTGGTCCCAAACCTCCAGGCTGCGGACCGTGTCGCGAAGAATGCAGCAGTGGTCAGAATGCGCCCTGCACATCTTTAAGTAAAAAGCCGAAATAAACAATCTAATTGATTAGGTGCTGCCCGGCACGTAAATGTCAGCCCAGATCAGAGGCGACGCAATCAGCAATCGCCTCTGAACTGGGCCAACATTTACATGCCGGGTGGCACCTAATTAATTAGCTTGTTTATTTCAGCTTTTTTCTTAAAGGTGTGCTGGGTGCGTTCTGGCTACCACTGTACTGCTGCATTCTTCGCGGCGATGTATCGGTCCACAGCCCGGAGGTGGGGGACCACTGAATTATAAGTCACTTATAAGTCAATTGCATCATAACATTTTAAGTAATGTTTGGATAGTAAACACACAGCACATATTTTCCTCGTATGAACATATAAAATCATTGCAACACACCAATATCGCTGAATCAGTGGGAGCCCTGGGCTTGTTTTCCTGCAACAAGACGGTCCCATCAAGGGGTGATGGGAGACAGCGATACTCGAAGGGGGTTCCTTATGTCCAGTCTATTCCACAATTTAGTTTTCATTGCAGAAAACTCCGCTTCGCAGCGATATGATGTTGGAAATGGAAGCAACGTTTTCAGTGCTTTCGTGCCTGTCTCAGGATATTCAGCCTTGACTTTGATCCAGAATGCCGGCAGAGGTGTTATGTCAAACATACTTTTCAGCCCAGCATCATTTGCAAGCTCGAGGAGTTGATCTTTTTCCCGCACTGACATGGATGATTCACTGGGGACATTCACAAATGGGTCACGGACCCATTCCTTTGCACATCTTGGGTCACTGATGACCTTGCATGTGTTAAAGTTCAACAGTGGGCGTGACAGGGAATGAGGAAAGGTGCAGCTGACTCATATCGTTTCATATCATCAAATCATATTGTTTCCTCGCGGCCCGGTAGCACATGCTTTGCGGCCCGGTGGTTGGGGACCACTGTTTTACAACATTGAATCACAGTGGATTTAATTTAGCTTTTTTGACACTGATCAACAGAAGAAGAATCTTTTGTGTCAATGTGAAAACAGATCTCTAAAAAGTGATCTAGATTAACACAGTAAATGGCAGGATACTTGGTAGTATGAAGAAGCAGAGGGATCTGGGGGTACATTTCCACAGTTCCCTGAAAAGTGCCTCACAGGTAGATAGGGTAGTTAAGAAAGCTTATGGGGTGTTAGCTTTCATAAGTCAAGGGACAGAGTTTGTGTCGGGAGGTAATGATGCAGCTCTATAAAACTCTGGTTAGGCCACACTTGGAGTACTGTGTCCAGTTCTGGTCTCTTCACTATAGGAAGGATGTGGAAGCATTGGAAAGGGTACAGAGGAGATTTACCAGGATGCTGCCTGGTTTAGAGAAGAGATTATGATCAGAGATTAAGGGAGCTAGGGCTTTACTCTTTGGAGAGAAGAAGGATGGGCGGAGACATGATAAAGGTATACAAGATATTAAGAGGAATAGATAGAGTGGATAGCCAGAGCCTCTTCCCCAGGGCACCACTGCTCAATACAAGAGGACATGGCTTTAAGGTAAGGGGTGGGAAGTTCAAGGGGGATATTAGAGGAAGGTTTTTTACTCAGGGAGTGGTTGGTGCGTGGAATGCACTGCCTGAGTCAGTGGTGGAGGCAGATACATTCGTGAAGTTTAAGAGACTACTAGAGAGGTATATGGAGGAATTTAAGGTGGGGGCTTATATGGGAGACAGGGTTTGAGGGTCGGCACAACATTGTGGGCCGAAGAGCCTTTACTTGGCGTTACTATTCTATTAAATCCAATTATTAAACACAAAATAATTGATTGCATAACTATTCTCCCCCATCAAGTCAGTATTTAGTAAATGCACCTTTGGCAGCAATTATAGTCTTAAGTCTGTGTGGATAGGTTTCTGCAATTTTTTCCCATTCTTCTTTATAAAACTGCTCAAATTTTGTCAGATTGCATGGGGATCATGAGTGAACAGCCTTTTCAAGTCCAGTCACAAATTATCAATTGGATTGAGGTCTGGATTCTGACTTAGCCACTCCAGGACATAAGCTTTGTTGTTTTTAAACCTTTCTTGTGTAGCTTTGGTTTTATGCTTGGGTCATTGTCTTGCTGGTAAACAAATCTTCTCCCAAGTTGCAGTTCTCTTGTAGACTGTAACTTTTCCTCCAGGATTTCCCTGTAAATTGCTGCATTCATTTTACCCTCTACCTTAACAACCCTTCCAGAACCTCCTGCAATGAATCATCCCCACAGCATGATACAGCCACCACCGTGCTTCATGATAGGGATGGTGTGTTTTTGGTGATGTGCAGCATTTGGCTTACACCAAATGTAGCGTTTGGTCTGATGGCCAAAAAGCTCAATTTTGGATTCATAGAAACATAGAAAATAGGTGCAGGAGTAGGCCATTTGGCCCTTCGAGCCTGCACCGCCATTCAGAATGATCATAGCTGATCATCCAACTCAGAACCCTGTACCTGCCTTCCCTCCATACCCCCTGATCTCTTTAGCCACAAGGACCATATCTGGCTCCCTCTTAAATATAGCCAATGAACTGGCCTCAACTGTTTCCTGTGGCAGAGAATTCCACAGATTCACCACTCTCTGTGTGAAGAAGTTTTTCCTAATCTCGGTCCTAAAAGGCTTCCCCTTTATCCTCAAACTGTGACCCCTCGTTCTGGACTTCCTCAACATCGGGAACAATCTTCCTGAATCTAGCCTGTCCAATCCCTTTAGGATTTTATACGTTTCAATCAGATCCCCCCACAATCTTCTAAATTCCAACGAGTATAAGCCTAGTTCATCCAGTCTTTCATCACATGAAAGTCCTGCCATCCCAGGAATCAATCTGGTGAACTTTCTTTGTACTCCCTCGATGGCAAGGATGTCTTTCCTCAGATTAGGGGACCAAAACTGCACACAATACTCCAGGTGTGGTCTCACCAAGGCCTTGTACAACTGCAGTAGTACCTCCCTGCTCCTGTACTCGAATCCTCTCGCTATAAATGCCAGCATACCATTCGCCTTTTTCACCGCCTGCTGTACCTGCATGCCCACTTTCAATGACTGGTGTATAATGACACCCAGGTCTCGTTGCACCTCCCCTTTTCCTAATTGGCCACCATTAAGATAATAATCTGTTTTCCTGTTTTTGCCACCAAAGTGGATAACTTCACATTTATCCACATTAAATTGCATCTGCCATGAATTTGCCCACTCACCTAACCTATCCAAGTCACCCTGCATCCTCTTAGCATCCTCCTCACAGCTAACACTGCCGCCCAGCTTCGTGTCATCTGCAAACTTGGAGATGCTGCATTTAATTCCCTCATCCAAGTCATTAATATATACTGTAAACAACTGGGGTCCCAGCACTGAGCCTTGCGGTACCCCACTAGTCACTGCCTGCCATTCTGAAAAGGTCCCGTTTATTCCCACTCTTTGCTTCCTGTCTGCCAACCAATTCTCTATGCACATCAATACCTTACCCCCAATACTGTGTGCTTTAAGTTTGCACACTAATCTCCTGTGTGGGACCTTGTCAAAAGCCTTTTGAAAATCCAAATATACCACATCCACTGGTTCTCCCCATCCACTCTACCAGTTACATCCTCAAAAAATTCTATGAGATTCGTCAGACATGATTTTCCTTTCACAAATCCATGCTGATGTTCCAAGTCCAATGACTTCACCGCTTTCCAAATGTGCTGTTATCACATCTTTGATAACTGACTCTAGCAGTTTCCCCACCACCGATGTTAGGCTAACCGATCTATAATTCCCTGAAATTTCTTCCAGCTGACTTCAAAGTCTCCCACATGCCTTCTGGCAAACTCTAGCTGAGATTTCATGTGAGTTTTTTTTAACAGTTGCTTTCTCTTTGCCACTTTCCCATAAAGCTGTGACTGGTGAAGCATCCAGGCAACGATTGTTATATGCACAGTCTCTCCCATCTCAGCCCTGAATCTTGTGACTCCTCCAGAGTTGTCATAGGTCTCTTGGCAGCCTTCCTCACTAGTCCCCTTCTTGCACGGTCACTCAGTTTTTGAGGATAGCTTGCTCTAGTCAGATTTACAGCTATGCCATATTCTTTCCATTTCCTGATGATTGAGTTGACTGTGCTCCAAGGGATATTCAGTGATGTAGAACTTTTCTTGCGTTCATCTCTCAACTTGTGCTTTTCACTAAGCTTTTTGTGGAGTTGCTTAGAGTGCTGTTTTGTCTTCACAGTGTAATTTTTGCCAGGATACTGACTCACCAGTAGTTTGACCTTCCAGATACAGGTTTATTTTTACTACAATCAATGGAAACACCTTGACTGCTCACAATCTCCAAAAACAGATCTGCATTTAACAAATTATGTGATTTCTTTAACTCAACTGGCTGCACCAGTGATGGTTTGATATGACATATTAAAAGGCGGGGGGAGTGAATACTTATGCAATCAATTGTTCTGAGTTTTATATTTGTAATTAATTTGGATTTGAGTCTTTTTCTTGATCAGTGTCAAAAAAGCCAAATTAAATCCATTCTGATTCAATGTTGCAAAACAATAAAACATAAAAACTTCCAAAGGGAGTGATTTTTATAGGCACCGTACATAATACATGTCCCTACTAAGGTCTTAAACTAAGCCCTTAAACTCTTGAGTTAAGCTCTTAATCTAAGCTCTTAAACTACACTCTTAAACTCTTAAGGTAAGCGCTTAAATTTTTAAGATAAGCTTTTATTCCAAGAGCTTGTGAGCTTATCTTAAGAGCTTGCAAGCTTATCTTAATGGTTTACGAACTTATCTTAAGAGTTTACGAGCTTTCGGTTTTGATGTTACAATTTTGTTTATGCTCACTTTCATTCCTGACTGCAACTCAATTGCATCTCTGGCTGCCGTTTCCATTGATACAGCGATTTCAACTGCTCTTTGAAATGTGAGTTGTTTTTCAGTTAGGAGCCATCTTTGAATGCTTTCTTGAAAGATTCCACAAATGAAGTGATCCCTCTAAGCATCTTTAAGCCCATCATTTTAGCCACATATACTAAAATGGAGTCCTCTCCCTTTCAATTCCACTTATGAAGCTTAAGGCTCCTGTATTACTTCACTATATCATCAAAGCTCATTTTGGCTGGTTTGGATGGAGTATTTAAACTTCTAAGCAAACTGTATGCATTTCCACCAATAATATTCAGCAAAACTTGTTTCTCGTGGGTATAATGAGAGAGCTATGGATGATGGCGAACCCAAGTGTAGAGCCAGGTCTAGAATTAACTCAGACTCAGACTTGAAATAAACAAGACAACACAAACAAAATCCAAAGACAGAAATCAGTAGTACTAAAAATGGAACTCCTATGATTGAGCTCTGAGTGCTCAGCATGAGGCCTTTAAGTACAGACTTTCCATGAAGGAAAGTGGCAGGCAATAATTGACAGTCTGAGTCTTAAAGGGACAGTGGCAGCTAACTATATTGCAGGGAAATAGAGAACCAAAACGTGGATGCCTGCAGCTATTTAGTCGGGACCATGACAGAACACCACCTCCTATGGCCATCTTCTGATGACCCAGGTTGATCAGGGTGGTGCTGCTGAAAGTCCTCTATCAAGTTAGTGTCCAGGATGTACTGTGAAAGAATACAGCTTTTTACTTGTGGGCCAATTCCCTCCCAATCCACACTACCTTTTACCTTAAACAATGTGGGTATCCAAAAGTCACAGGATTGTGTGGGAGGGTTGTCCTTCATCAATTCTGGGAGGCAGAGGAGATTTGGGAACCGGGGTCAAGGGGCTAGAACTCAAGGGCTGAAAGCGGGAGATGTGGAGTATCGGGTGAATCCACATGGTGCTTAGTCGTTGAGACTATATGTAACTAGGTTGATTCATTGCAAGATTTTGAATGGATCAATGTAACAAAGGGCCAATTTTTTTTGGATTCAGTCTGCATGGGGATATCTCTAGTTGAGAGCCAAACCAACTAACTGGGAAGAAGTGCTGGTCCCTGACTTCTCTGGTGGTCGGCCTGATCTTCTTGTTGCCACGAATTGGCCAATGTCTCTCTCAACATAACCCATTTCTGGTGACATTTCGGGACCAAATGGTGCTAATGGAACCCCACCCCACCTCTGCTTCCTATTCCAGGAACAGCAGAGGATGGTACCAAATTGGCATTCGAAAGGGGACACCACAGTAGTTGATTGCTGAAGTGTCTTGTGCACAAGCTCTGCACAGATCAGGCTGTCACATCAGGTGGTAGGGTTCCTCAAGGCTAGACATCTAAGTGTTCTCTCTAGGTCCTGGTTGACCCTCTCTGTATTTCCATTGGTCTGCGGATAGGACTGTTACAACACACCCACCCGACCATGCCAGCCTCTGGTGGTTAAAAGCTCAAGCTCAATGAAATACGGATAGCTGACACAGTCCCTTTAAAGATTCAGGCCTGCCCTGCTAATTGGCACCAGGATCTTAATATGTAAAGAGCAACTGAACTGAAGTTTGGTGCCCAGTCATCAACTCAACTTAGTATTCTCACCTAGCATCTAGTTTCGAACCCTGTCTTTGTTTCAGTTTCATATTGCGTCTCGATTCCTGTCTTGGATACTCCAGTACTTGGGTCCTAACCATCCTCGCCCAGGTCTCTCGTCATAGTACGATTGAGCCCAACATGGACCAAGGGGATATCAGAGCCTCTCAGCTGTGGTCAGCCACAGCAAGAAATTTTCTAGATAGAGCCAGGAGACACATGGCCTCCAGTTTGTCATACGTCACCTATCACAAGGCGGACACCAGAGCTGCTAGCCGTAAGTAGAAAATTTCTAGACAGAGTCTCGAAATAAATGACCTCCTGGTCACCATGCGCCAACTATCACAAGAAGGAAGCCTGAGTCGCTCAGGTGAGGCTGTCTGTCATTCTGTGGAGCGAGTCCATCTTCTGACCCTGGAGAGATTCGCCAGTGACCCGGTCTCTTGCCGCGGCTTCCTCACTCAATGTTCATTAGTGTTGGAACTCCAGCCGTCCGAGTTTCCTTCAGGGCATGGAAAGATGGCCTTCATGATCTCTCTCCTGGCCTGGGCCACTGCGCATTGAGAGGAAAGGATGGAGATTTGCTCGGATTCAGAGGAATTCATGGTCACCATGAAGAGGGTGTTCCATCATCCTGCTGGAGCCAGCAGAGCCTCAGACTGTCTGATGAAGCTGCATCAAGGTAGTCAGTCAGCAGCGATCTATGCTATTGAATTTCGGACTTTGGCTGACAAGAGTGGCTGGAATGGGGAGGTCTCGGCCACTTTATATGGCCATAGACTCTGAGGTGAACTAAAGGATGCCCTTGCCTTGGAAGAGTTGGTAGAAGACTTAGAGCTTAGTCCATCAGCTTCAATAATTGCCTGACAGAGCAAGATTGGGACTACCTTGAGATTGAAGAGGAATGGCCCAAGTCTGGCCTCAATGCATTGCAGTTCCATTTCCCAACCTCGGACGTGACCAGCCCATCTCCTCCTCAAGATCCTGTTGAGCCCAAGATCATGGCGAGCAGCCAATACTCCCAACCTTACTGATTCCAGTGTCACGCTGAAGGCGGAGAACTTCTGGGGAAGGAACCAACAAGAGGTGAATGCCTTTGTGTACTCTGGAGCAGCTGGTAATTTCCTGGACTTGGGGACCACCACTCAACTCAACAAGCTTCTGCAGGAGCTGAACCAGCCCATGCCTGCAGCAGCCCTGGACAATCATTCTCTTGGTTCCGGGCAGATCCTGCAGCAGACATAGTTTATGCAGATGAGGACAGGGGACCATGCGGAGGACATTGGTTTCTGTATCATCGATTCTTCTCACATACCCCTGATCCTCAGGCACACTTGCCTGCCCCAGCATTACCCTCTATGAACTGGAAGGAACCAAGGATCATTGTATGGTCTTGTCATTGCAAGAGGGTAAGTTTCATCTTGGTGTCCCAACCCCCAGACTCTCCCGAGACCAGCAGTTGATGAGGAGGCAGAAGCCCAACAAGAGTTTATTTGTTATTAGGCAGACTTCTGATGGGGATAGTGTGGAGCCTTTGGGAGACCCAGACCTGCTCCCTAGGGTAGGAAAGCCAGCTCCAGCCAACAGGACCGTGCGAGTCCCAATCCTGTCTAGTCAGGGGTGTGCTGGAACTAGAGAGAGACTGTCTCTAGATCAGGAGCAAGCCAAAGTGTCCAAGCAGTCTGGAACCCTAGTAGCCAAACTTAAGCAATTCGGTTGCTAGTCCCCATCTAAGGGAAAGGCTTCTAAACATAAACCCTTGGAGCCTAGTCCCAGAAGCACAAAGACCATTTGTAGCATCTTGTTGCTGCTGTCTGAGGATACAGACAAGGATTTGGACACTGATTTGGTCTGTTTTTCAACTAAAGACTCTATTGAACCTATGGAGGAGACTGAGGTCTGCCAAATCACCCCTGTCACCTAAGAATCCTCAGGAGTCATCCTCCGAGGGAGGTTCAGAGGTACTTGCAACACCTAAGCTGGTCGAAATCCCTTCCATCTACGAGGATTTAGAAGAGGTCTTCAGCAATGGAAAGGCCTCAACTCTTACGCCATACTGTTTCTACAAGTGTGCTATAGATTTGCAGCTGATTCTTGTCCTCTGCACTCTCAGGCCCAGAGGGAAGGCTATGGAGGAGTACATAAAGGAGGTTGTTGCCCTGAGATTTATTCAGCCCTCTACCTCACCTGCCAGTGCAGGATTCTTCTTTGTACAGAAAACAGATGGGAGCCCACAACCATGCATTGATTGTATAGGACTGAATCGCATAATGGCCAAAAATCGTTACCCCCTTCCACTCATGAGCACTGCCTTCAAGATTCTCCAAAGGGCAAGACCATTCTCGAAGCTAGACAAGCAGACCAGATGTATGCACTCCGCGTAAAGGAGTGGAAGACTGCATTCAACACACCAAAAGAGCAGAGTCGGTAACCAGTCATGCCCTTAGGCCTCGCACAAGCGCAAACAGTTTTCCAGGCCGTTATAAATAATGTACTTCAGAATGCTCTCCATAAGTATCCCTTTGTCTATTTGGATGATATCCAAATCTTCTCAAAGTCCATGGAGGAGTATGTCACTCACACCAGGGATATCTTAAAGAGCCTTCTAGATCATGGACTTTATATCAAGCTGGAGAAATCTGAATTTCATATAACTATCACTTCATTTTTGGGTTTTATCATCTCTGATGGCAATCTCAAGATGGACTCTACTAAGACACGAGCAGTCAGACATTGGCCAAAACCATCCAGAAACAAATCCAACAATTTCTGGGATTTGCCGACTTTTACAGAAAGTTCATCAGGAACTTAAGCTCAGTGGCAGCTCCGCTGACGGCACTAACTAAGAGATCCATGGACCCTTTTGTCCGGACTACCGCAGCGGAGGCTGCTTTTGCAGAGTTCAAACAGCAGTACACAACAGCTCCCATTTTGGTTCACCTAAGCTGTATCTTCCCTTCATCAC
Organism: Mobula birostris; assembly: GCF_030028105.1. NCBI lineage: Eukaryota > Metazoa > Chordata > Chondrichthyes > Myliobatiformes > Myliobatidae > Mobula > Mobula birostris. Next base: position 41,681,494 of record NC_092378.1, on the reverse strand, counting down.
GGAAGTGGATGTCTCTGATGTCAGAGCAGGTGCAGTCTTGTTTCAACAGACACCTTCAGACAATAAACTGCAGCTGTGTGCATTCTTCTCCAGGTTGCTATACCCAGTAGAGGTGAACTATGACATTGGAAATAGAGAGCTGCCCATGATCAGGTTGGCTTTGGAGGAACGGCATCACTGGCTTGAAGAGGCCAAGAACCCATTTATCATATGGACAGACTACAAGAACCTGGCTTGTGTTCAGGAGGCCAAAAGACTGAATTCAGGCAGGCCAGGTGGTCTCTTTTCTTTAACCACTTCAATTTCATCCTATCGACTGGGGTCCAAGAATCAGAAATCAAATGCCTTGTCTCATCAGTTTGGCCAGCCCGAAAGAGGAGCAGCCTACCGCCATTTTGCTGCAAGCTAAGGTAATAGTGGCAACTTGTTGGGGAATCAATTGTCATGGTCCGGTCCATGAAGTCTGTATTCCGGTTCACAGTCCAGTCCATGGACTCAGGACTCCAGGTCTTCCAGCTGTCCCTTGTTTGAGTTAATCATAGGCACCTGATTCCCATCTTTCGGCTTGGAATATAAGTACCCTTGGAGTAGAGTTTGGGCTGCTGGTTTGTCTTGTTAGTCCCCCTTGGAGCAACCTGCTGATGGAAGGCTAGTGAAACCATTTGTGATCTCTAGGCCTGACTGGAGGACCACTGCTTCATGGAGCCTTGTTGCCACTTGTTGGTGTAGTCTTTGTTGTATGTATTTGGCTATTTCCTGGGCCAGCTGAGTGGCTGCAAGCCACTCTGAGCTAGGTAGGGATCGGGCTGTTTCTGTAGCCAGGTGAGGTTGCTGACTGAACTGAGATTTGGAGCTTCCCTGGAGCAGAGATGGAACTGTCTGTTCTTTGGTGTTTGTCTCTTGTCCTTGCCTCTGTGGGGTAAGCCAGGCTGTTTTGCTGTTGCCCTGTGGAGGGAATCTGTCTTGTCTTGTCTTTGCCTCTGTGGGGTAAGTCTGGCTGTTCTGCTGTTACCCAACAGGTGGTCCTGTCCCACCTTGGTGTGGAGATAAAATTGAGTCCTGGCTTGTCCATGGATGAGTCCTTGCTCTATGTCTATGTACTGTCCAGTCTTGTATTAGTGTTGAGTTAAAGATGAGTCCTGGCTTTTCAAAGGATAAGTCTTGGCTCTCTGTTGATGTATAGTTCCTAGTCTGTGTCTGAGTTCTAGCCTCTGAGTTATCAGCCTCTGCATTCCAAGACCCCAGCTCGCAGTCTGCAGCCCACGCTCAAGATCCAAGAACCCTAGCCTCGAGGGACCTGCAGCCAAGCTCAGTCCTCTAGACCCCAGCCACATCCTGTCCCGAAGCTATGTCATGTCCTTGCCTGGTTCTGGGGTCCAAGCCCGAGGCAAGACCCAGGTTCTGGGTCCTTGTCCAGTTTCGGGCTTGGAGTCAAAGCCCTGTCTCCTAGTCCATGGTTTCTAGCCCTGGTCCTGCCTTCCCTAGCCCAAGTCTGCGTTCTTGTCCCCGCTCCTTGCCCGGATCCTGTCATGTCCCTACTCTAGTCAAGTCCTGTTCCTTGTACTTCAGTGTCTGTGTCTCGCATTTGGGTCTGTTCCCAGCACCCCGGTGTGACATCGATGCCATTGTTCGCAAGCTCCAGGCACAAGAGGAGATTCCCAAGAATGGTCCTTCAGGCTGTCTGTTCATCCTAAGTTCCATCACATTTCAGGTACTTCAATGGGGACACTCATCAAGAATGACTACTCACCTAGGGATTGCCAGGACCATCGAGTTCATTGATAGAAGATACAAGTGGCCTGGAATAGTGAGCGAGGTCTGACAATGCGTGCAGGCAGAACGAGGTGTGTGTGGAACAAGGAGCCCTGCACCCAACCTCAAGTGCTCCTTCATCCTCTACCTGTTCCTGACAGACCATGGGCACACCTCTCCATGGACTTTGTCACGGGTCTTCTGCCTTTCATTGGGAAGACAGTCATCATGGTAATTATGGATTGATTTTTGAAGGCCTGAAAATTCATTCCCTTGAACAAACTACCATCATGGTGGAAAAGGCAGAAATTGTCCTTCACTAGGCCTTCAGGATCCACAGACTTCCGGTGGGCATTATGTTGGATCACGGTCCTCAATTTGGTTCATGTTTTTGGAAGGCATTCTGTTCAACAGCGAGTCTTTCATTTGGGTTTCACCCGCAGCCCAATGGCCAGACTGAGTGGGTGAACCAGGACATGGAACAAACCCTGAGATGCTTGGCCTCAGAAAAACCAGATGAGTGGTGCGACCATTTAATGTGGGCATAGGTCGCCCTCCACTTTACAACATTCTGTGCATGGGATGTCCCTGTTTGAATGCCAGTTTGGCTATTCTCTGCAACTCTTCTCTAAGCAAAAGGCTGAGGTAAGGGTTCCTGTGGCCAAAAATATCATCCAACACCAAGGAAAAATGGACTAGGGCAAAGGGAATTTTGTTGGCCTTTACCTGGAAGTCTGAAATAAAGGGAACCCACAAGAGAAGACTGGGACCAGCTTTTCAGCCTGGGCAACAGGTCTGGCTGTCTGCTCAGAAGTTTCCTCTCTGGGTGGAGTCTATGAAGTTGGCACTCAAGTTCATCGAACCCTCAAAGTTCTCAAGAAAGTAAACCCACTGGCTTACAACCTGCAGCTCCCCAGAACCCTCAGGATCGATCCCACCTTCCACGTTTCCAAATTAAAACCTGTAAACACCAGTTCTTTAGCCCTACCACCATTAGTCACATCACCACCCAGGTTTGTCGATGGGGATCTGGTCTTCACCATAAAAAGACTTCTGGATTCACAGACTGTTCTGGGTGTTCAACAGTTCCTCCTTTATGCCCATTGAGTCTCAGTCACGGCTGATCCTTTTTCCCCTCCTTAACCCCATCCCCCAGCCTTCTCCCCATAACCTTTGATGCCGTGTCCAATCAAGAACCTTTCGATCTGTGCTCTAAATTCACCCAATGACCTGGCCACAACAGCTGCCTGTGGTAACAAATTCTACAAATTCACTATTTTCTGGATAAAGAAATGTTACTGCATCTGTTTTAAATGGATGCCCCTCTATCCTGAGGCTATGCTCTCTTTTGCTAGACTCTTCCACCATAGGGAGCATCCTTTCCACATCTACTTTGTCTTGGCCTTTTAACATTTTAAAGGTTTCAATAAGATTCCCCCCCCACCCCCCACCCCATCCTTCTAAATTCTAGTGAGTACAGATCCACAGCCATCAAACATTCCTCATATGATAATCCTTTCATTCCTGGAATCATCCTTGTGAACCTCCTCTGGGCCTTCTCCAATGTCAGCACATCCTTTCTGAGATGAGGAGCCCAAAACTGTTCTCAACACTCAAAGTGCAGCCTCGCCGGTGTCTTATCAAGCAGCAGCAGCATCACATCCCGGCTCTTGGGGAAACTGTGAATCCTGCAGATGTACAGTAGCATTAACTTGGCGATCTCCAAAGCCGATGGTTGTTGGGAAATGGGTACGAAGCAGCAGGCCTTGGAGAATTGGTGTATGATCACCGGGAATACTGTATTACTGAGATTCTGGAAGACCAGTGACAAAGTCCATAAAAAAGGTGGGACCAAGAGTGAGTCGGATCGGGGAGAGGTTGAAGCAGATCTTGAGGTTATCCTCGAAGTTCTTTGTCATGAACAGACATCACATGCTAAGACATATTCCCGGACATCTTTAGTCATGCCTGGCCACCTGTACAATCTTTTGATGAACTCTAGGGACCAAGGCCCCCCTGGATGCCCAGCCAGGTTTGAAGCATGCCCCCATTTGAGCACCTCCAAACAAGAATTTTGGGAACAAAAATACATCTGGGAGGACTTTACCCAGGTCTGTCCCATGTTGCTCTTGGGCTAAGCAAACTATTATGTTCCAGCAGATGGGTGCCAACACTCTAGAGCCAGGGATTCTGGTTGAAGGATTCTCTCCTCCATTAGGTGCTCGGAACTGTTGCGAGAGGGTGTCTGGTCTGAGTTTTTTGGTGCTGGGTGGTAAATAACAAGGAAATTGAACCTATTAAAGAATAGGGACCAATCAGCCTGCCTGGAACTCAGCCTCTTTGCATCCTGGAGCTAGGCTAGGTTTTTGTGATCAGCCCATAACACAAACAGATATTTAGACCCCTCCAGCCACTGCCTCCACTCCTCCAGTTCAATGGCCAACAAATTCCAAAATTGCAAAAAACCCTCCACTGCTCTGAAGTGAATAAAGCGTCTAGGGAATGTTGTTTTCAATCAGAGACCAAAAACATGTGGAGCACCACTCTGAAGGGAGTTGAACCAGGAATGAGGCTAGCAACCATCACAGCCCTACCTACGCTGGATGGACCCAGGAGTTTCCCAGCAGATCAGGACAAGATGTCCGATAATCTCCAGCCTCTCCACCGTAAATGCAGCACCTTTCCCCTCCAGCTAGAGAGAGCCTGGATCAGCCTATTTGTAAAGGGTCCTTGAGACTGGGAGCGGCAGTCGGGGGGGGGGGGGGGGGGGCGGCAGGTGCGAAGTCCTAACCCAGAGAAAAGGAGAGGACAGAAAATAAACCATGGGAAAGAGTGTCTTCAGAATAATCCCCTTTGTCTATCCCTTCTCCTTTCCATTAATCAGTTACAGAGTCAAATCTCCAGGTACACAGGACTCTCTAGATCCTTCACTAGGTTGTAGGTTGCATCCTTTAGCTCGTCACTCAATCTCTTATGAAATAATGTTTCCATATTCCAATTGGCCTCTGTGGCCAATGTACAAAATTCTGTGGAATAATCAGCCACAAACCAGTTGCCCTGGTGCAAATTGAGAAGCTTTGTTACAGACCCGTGTTCTCCAGCAGGTTGATAGAACACCTTCCTCATAGTCTCTGGCACAGACAGATGAATCCTCCTTCCAGAGTGCAGTTGTTCAGTCATGGGCTCTTCTAGTAAGGAGCGGGCTGATATAGACTACCTCACTGCATTCGAACAGGAACTTGGATGGCTGCAACTCAAAGGCCAAGGAGCAAAGTAGCAGGAATCCTCAGTATATTTTAGGGTTACTGTTAGCCACGCAGGACCCAGTAGGTGCATTGATGCCTCAAAAGTACTGACCAAGTTTCCAGCTTGAACATAGCAGGAACTGGCAGCAACTCCAGCCTAGCTCACATACTGCCTACTGGAGTCAGAGTGCTTCTGAAGAGTGGTGAGGATCTCCCTGATGCATGTTGCCATGTCTGCCTACCACTGCTCCCTGGCAGGCTAATGTGGTTCATAGACATTTATACTCTGCTGGGTTCACAATGGCCCAATCATGCTGGAACAAGACAGCTATGGATAGTGGTGACCCAAAGTGCAAAGTAAGGTCTTGAATTAACTCAGACTCAAGATCACCAAGACAACACAAACAAAATCCAAAGTTGAACTTAAAAATAGCAGCACAAGCAATGGAATCCCTACAACTGAGCACTGAGTGTTCAGCATGAGACCTTTCAGTATAAACGTTCCAAGAAGAAATGTGGAAGACAATTATTGGCAGTCTGAGCCTTAAAGGGACAGCAGCAGTTAACCATACTCTGGGGAACTGGAGCACCAAAACTTGGATGCAAGCTGCTATTTAGTCGGGACCATGACAATGGGCTATTTCATTTGCTTTAAAATACTGCTAAAATCGTTTAGTATACATACATCACACAGTACAATCGAAAGTGTCTGTCTTTTCGATGTAACCACCCATTTGTTTCTTTTTATTTATTATTATTAACATCCAGTACTCACTGTTTATGAAGCCCTGAATTTCGTCCATTTTCTGCCTTTTTTTTAACTCGACAGTCTTTCTCCTCTTCCAAAGTAACCACGCGCTGCGCTTTTTGTTTACTCGATTGTTTCTCTCCTCTTGCAAAGAAAATGTGCTGAGCTCTTTTTAACTCAAACATCTCGCCACGTTTCAACAAGTAGGTAGTCATTTTAGGTTTGTTTTAAAATGTATTCGCCACCACCGTGACATTCTGTAACTCCATAAATTAATCGAAAGAAAAACAGGGGAGCCTGGGGTAAACATGTCCATGCCACTTTTATTTTTGTTAGGCATGCACTTATGATGTGATGGAGTATGCCATTCATGTACTTTTACATTTAACCCATAATGAATTATGTATAAAACAAATAATTCTTAATCAAACAATATATGTACAATATTACTGAAATATTAAATACACTACAGTGTACTTTCTCTTAAATGATTGTGTCTAACATATTCCTGCACTTTGAAGAAATCTAAAAGTAGTTCTTGGTAACAAAATGGCTAGTTTATTTGTATTGCTTTAATATGCATGTAAGTTATTAAATATGAATGCGGGAAAGCAATGGGTTAGTAGAAATTTCTATGTCTGATCTGAGTTTGAGAACAAGGGATTCATTAATTTAAACTCTGAAGAGGTCATTGAAAAACTGAATCCCATCCACCTTCAGAATGAATTAACAATGCTAGTAATGCAGGGTCACAGACCTGAAATATTAACTATTTCTCTTTTTCTGCCTGATCTGCTGAGTGTTTTAAGTATTGTCTGTTGTTTGTTACTGATTGCTCAGCAATTGCTGTTCCTGTGTTCAAAGTTCAATCAGCGTACCTATATATCCTTTACCATATATGTACTACCATGCAATTCATTTTCTTGCAGGCATTCACAGTAATTTCAAAGAAACACAATAGGATTAATGTAAAACTGCACAAAAAAATGAACAATCAACCAATGTTCAAAAGACGACAAATTGTGGAAAAAAACAAAAAGGGAAAAAAATTATCCTGCAATGAAGGCAAATATATTATGACACAATAACATTATGGTATGTATTTGTAGATTTCTTTTCCAACTGATTACACATTAGAAACAATGGTGTCTCTGTTTATTAGGATAGATACATTATTGGACATTTCGGAGAGCAATTAAAAAGTCACTTTGGTGCATCTGGAGTCACATAAAGACCAATCTAGGTAAGGATAGTAGTTTTCCTGCAGTTAAAGACATTGGTGAATCAAATCTGTTTTATGATAATCCAGTACTTTCATTGCTACTTTTACTGATAGGCATTTTTTTTAGATCCAGGTTTATGTAATTAACTGTATTTGAATTCCTGAGCTGCTAAGCTGAAGCATTTGGATCCCTGTCCTCTGATTTATATTCATAACTTCGCGACTGCTCTGCTGCTGAAGACTTTTTGTTCTTCCAGATATTACGCAGCAATACCCTGAGCACAGGGTTTAAGCAAAATGTAACACAAACAACAAATTAAAATATTCACAAAACAACAAGATGAAATACAAAAAGCTAAGTTGTCTCAGAAAATTTCTAGTGATTGTTAAGAGGACTAAATCATTGCATGTCCACTTGACTTAGTGATGGTTTGTGTCACCATATTAGCCAGAGAATCTTGTCAAGATCAATATATTTACTCAAAGTAAGGATGACAAGCCATTTGCACAATCAAGATCAACAGTTTCACTACTGGCTAAATGCTTATTGAGATGCACTTGAATGATTCAAGCACTGCTCCCAACCATTTGATGTGACTTAATTAAGCAATAGCTTTAAAGCTACATGATTTTATCCAGTTTTGTCATCCACTTGGAAGGAGAAAATAATGTCAAGGAATCCCTGTTCGAAATGTAAAGGGATTGATGAATTGGAACAGCTTGTTTAATTCTGGCCTGCATAGCTCTCTACATTAACATTACATATCTATTGTCCTGAAAGATACTCAAATTTTCCGGTTACTGTTCTGTGATTGGTGGTTCTCTTTCAGTTTTACTTTACATCCCCACAATTGCACAACATCACTCATTTTGACAAAAAAGATACTTTCTTCATTGGTGTGAATGTTTGGGCCTTCTGATCACTTAGAATTCTGTAAATTGATTGTGCATATACATCATTGAAAAGAAAAGATTGCTTTGTGATGTTCAACACTGTTAAAGGTTGCAGAATATCAATAGCAAAGGTTTTCAATTAAGAAAAAAAACAGAAAAAAGTTCTTAACTTTAATATTATTATTAATTTAAGATTCAATTCATAGGTGTGGTGAAAGCATTAATGAACTGAACGTTTTTGAAATTAATACGGAGTACATTTTCTAACTCTTGGCAAAGGGCTTTGGTATCAACAGTATAAGTAATGCTTCCTTAAGCATCCCTTATCTTTTATGTTTTTATATCACTTTGATTTCTTAGAATTTCTCTGACACTATTTACACAAGGTCTTTATCCTAAAATATTGGAAACAGTAATGAGCTAAATGTAAAATTCAACTCATCTGATTAATCCCAGTCCAGTCTACATTGGTCTGGCAGCAACTTTGAACCAGGTTAGGGAGACCAAAGCACACATGACATTAGGCTTCAATTTTGTACATGAGATTAATGAATCAGAATCATTTTTGGGTGTGTCCAAACAGCCCCCTGGCACAGAGAATTCCAAATTCATTAGTGTGCACAAATTTATGTTCCTTTGTTATATTGCCTCTGCCCGAAGCTCTCCATACATCTTTGTGAATGAAGATGAAAAATCTAGTAATCTGTTGAGATGCCCTGTCCAACCTCTAGATTAACAATCAGAATAACCTCAGGATAGAATATGACAATTCTCCGTATCTTTGGATTATGGCTGAAATATGAGGTTTGAAAATAGGGACATGGTTGTCGTAGTGACAAATGTGTTCATGATTTGCAGAAATAAATCCGAAGCTTTATAATTGCAACCGAAGTTATAAAATACTGTGGTCTAAAACCGCTTCAGCTTTGAACAGAGGGATATAAATGTAGTCATGCTTTCTAGTGATGATGTAATAAATAGACTTACATTAAATGTTAATCACAGCTCCAAACTCAGTAATCTCTGAAATGCCAAATAAAGCAGAAGCTTTCTTTATAATAACCAATATGAATGTGCTTATTTTTACTATAAACTGTAGGTTTTATGCTTCATTTCAGCTTACAAAATCACAATATAAATGTAACAGTGCTATAGTCCATGACAGTTAAGTTTATTTATAAAATGCAGACCACTACTGACATTTCCTCCTGAACTAACTGCTTTTTCCTTTTTGGTTTCAGATCCATATGTCATTGTCACTGTTTATATCCAGAGTTAAACCTTTGACCTCAGAGTCTGCTGCATTGTGCTTTGAACTCAGGCATTTCAGGTTCCCTGCTCTTCCAAATTTCCTCAGTACATAGGAGAACATTCTTCCCTTGACCTATGCTGGTCCTCAGGGAAATCCTGTCAGTTCAATTCCCTCACACATTTCCCGGCAAATTTATTCTCTTTCACATGCCCATCAGTTCTCTCCTGTTTTACGTTGCCACCCAGCAAGGGGTGATTTACAGTGACCATCCAGCCTAGCAGCATGTCTTTGGGATGTGGGAAGAAATTAAAGTATCCAAGGGAAAACCATTCAGTCATAGGGAGAATGTGCAAATTCCTCACGCAGCACCCGGGGTTGAGTTTGAACGCAGGTGGCTGGAGTTGTGAGACACCAGTTCCACCAGCCACTGTGCCATTGTTGAAAAAATGAAAAGAAAAGTGTTGGGGGGGAGGAGAAAGAATGAAAGAGAGAGGAAGAAAGAAAAAGAGAGGGAAAATAAAAGAGAGAAAAGAAAGAGCAAAAGAGATAGAGAAAAAGACAGATAGAGAGAAAAGGAGAAAGAAAGAATAACATACAGCCCTTCAACTGCCCTATGTTTGCTAGCACAGCAAATTTTCAACCTTGACTAATTGGCTGGCCGATTCCCATGTTTCCTGAAGCAAAATACTGTGCGTGCTCGATATCCAAGACAGAGAAAAGTGGGAGCACTCAGCTTATGAAGAGTCATCCATTAACAGTCAGCTTTTTCGGTCAACTCTTCTCATTTTAGGTGATTTCATTTTGGGTTGTAGTTGGTTAGTGATCCCTTATGATTGTTTGATTCCAATATTTTAGATTATAAAAGCAAGCATGCGACGCTGAGGCCTTATTGGTCAGACCGCACTTCGAGTATTGTGAGTTGTTTTGGGCTCCTTATCTAAGAAAAGATGTGCTGGCATGGGAAAGGGTCCAGAGAAGGTGCACAAGAATGATTTCAGGAATGAAATAGTGTAAGAGGAGCATTTGTTGCCTTTGAGCCTGTACTCGCTGGAGTTAGAAGAATGAATGGAATTTTCATTGATACCTATTGAATATTGAAAGGGCTAGATAGAGTGGATGTGGAGAATGTTTCCTATGGTAGGAGAGGGCACGAGAGGGCACTACTTCAAAATACAGGGATATCCCTTTAGAACAGAGATGAGGAGGAATTTCTTTGTACAGAGAGGTGGTCAGTCTATAGAATTCATTGCTATAGATGACAGTGGAGGCCAAGTCATTGGGTATATTTAAAGGGGAGGCTGATAGGTTCTTGATTAGTAAGAGTGCCAGAGGTTACGGGGAAAGGCAGGAGAATGGGGTTGAGAAGGATATTAAATCAGCCATGATGGAATGGTAGAGCAGCATTGATGGGTGGAGTGACCTAATTCTGCTCCTCCATCCTATGGTTCTATGGTCAGTCCTATGGTCAAGCCATACTTTTAGACATCCATTACGGTTTTCTTTGAAATATCAGCCCTAGTTCTCTCCCCAAAGACACTACTTGACCTATTGATTGTAACCAGAATTTCTGATTTTGGACCCCATAAAACTTGATACCTTTAGTGCTCAAACATTTACCAATTTCCAGTAAAATGATGGTGTCCTCAGACACAATGGCTTCTCTGGGTGAACCAAAGGTGTAAATGTTCATCCTTTATGTCTTTTTCATGATCGCAAGACTCTGCTGGATAACAAGCACACCAAGTACTGCAGGCCTACCCCACCAGTGAGTTACTGGATAGCAGTAGAGCTGGGCATGTTCCACACCATGTTGCATCCTATTTCTCCACCCAGGGAAGAAGGCATCAGTGTCGCTGCGTGGAGGATGCGCGCGATCCAGTGGACGTTGTTTCATTTGACTCCATTCAACCTGAACTTGAACTACAGCCAGATTAATGGGCATCCAAAACTTGAGATATTGAAGTTCAATGGTTTACAATGCTCCTCACAGACATCTCATTTATGTCTTAAATAGTAGACCTCTTATTATAACGCTGCACACTTTATAGACTCCTTGGGTTGAGCATATACGCTCTTAGCATTTACCCTGTCAATCCTTCTGAAAATCTTACATGTTTTGACAAGATTGCCTCCAGTTGTCCTGAAACGCAAAACACTCAAATGATTAATTCTCACATTAAAGCAACTAGGAATTGGTCAGAAATACTTTAATAGTTAATTTAATTTGTCGTATCCTGTGCAAGTAACAGTCCAGAGGAGAATCCGTTCAACACCACAAAAATTGGACGAGGAAATATATCTCACTAATCAATTGGAATGTTTAGCTCAGATCCAAGAAAAGTTGAAAGCAAGTTTGCATTAAGAAAAGATTCGACCAGCCAGAACATATCTTAGTCTAATTTGGGCACCAAGTCTACAAGTTAGTACAGAATGACTAATCGGCTCTCAGAAATACAGTGAGGTGGATGAATATGATTGTGATTTCTATATTACAAGAAATTTGCTACCATTTTTACACTTATATATAATACAATAAAATGAAATGATATATAATTCGTATCTCTCTTTTATCTCACTGAACTGTAGTATCTTTTAGAAGGTTGCGGAAGTGTATATATAGATGATGCTGATATCCAATCCATGCAACATGAAGAAATGTGTTATTCCATCCCTGCCCCTCACAGAGGTCCGTCTGAAGAGTGAGTTATCAAAGTCAGGGACCGATTGTGAGTACCATGCTTCGGGTGAGAACACCAATGTTTGGACTTATAACTATAACATCCTGGGAAAGGTTTCACTGCTAATGTAATGGTCTTTCTGCATAAGGTGTGATTGGGTTATGGTTAGAGATAACGGCTGCTTTGGAATGTGAGCCGTCCAGTGAGGGGAGTGCGTTTTCGTGCTGTGTGCCTGACACCAAGGTAATCTGGGTCTTTTGTTTGGCGGGAGATGGTGCGAGAAGACGCTGGACAGGAGAAGCCGTAGGAGTGGACTTGGAGTGGGGCCAGGCGTCAACAAAGCCCATTGAAATCGATGGAGGGTCGTCAAAAGGGAAACCGTGAGCTCCAACGTGTACACATTAGACTGTTTCATTTAAACAGGCCCTTTTCTGTTTTGGCTTTTTCTTTACTAAGTCCTTAACCAAATTAAGAATTATACGGCGAAATTGTTTAATTGTGTATGGTATACTGTCTGCTATTTCTCGTTACTGATTTGTAGCAAATCAGGCAGCATCCACCCAAACAGAGGGTTTCAGGTGAGCTTACACCTCAATCTCATGCGTTTGGCAGGGCCAGAGATTGTCTTCCCTAGAATTACACTGCCAACAGGACCTGAGTATTACATAACACAGTACTGAGAATATTACAGCACCGTGTAGGCCCTTTGGCCCATCATGTCATACCAACCTTATAACCTACTGTAAGATCAATTCAACCCTTCCCTCCCACATAACCATCCATTTTTCTATCACCCATGCACTTATCTAAGGAATTTTTTAAACGTCCCTAATGTATCTGCCTCTATCACCAACCACACCCCCTTCCAGCAATGCGTCCTCTGCGCCCACCGCTCTCTATGTAAAGAACGTACATTACCTCTGACATTTCACCCCCCCTTAGGACGTCTTGGGAGTTTTTTTTTAACATCGATATCGGGCCCATGTGGAAAAGCAAACTTGTGGGCAACAAACTACATCACATCGGGAACAATCATTTTTTTAATAACTACATGATAGAATATCAAAATTCCAGTCACTAGGCATGATCAGGTACTTAATTTACATGACAGGCTCCATTATAATGGTGCACTCCTCCGATCCTGTTGCACAAGATATAGTGGAGGTCACAGTGTAGTAATGTTAAGTTGCAAAGAACAGATAAATGCCATCACTTTCTGCCATATTACTGAAGCTTGAGTAATATCATCAGTTGTAAGTACACCGGTCCTTAGCATTTCAGTTACATCAGCCTATACTTGTGTACTGAGTACATATTGTATCACTCGGAGCACAGCAGGGAGTCTGAATGAATGCCAGCTGCGTTTCTGGAATTCTCATGAGCAAACATGAGACGCTGGAAAACAAGACGTATCATGAGGAAAAGGAAAACAAACCTGTGCGGTAATTTTACCTGAGGCTGCAGGAGTTAGATAATTGGGTGACAGTCAGGGAAGTGAAGGGAAGAGCTCAGATAGTAGAGCGCACCCCTGTGGCCATCCCCCTCAGTAATCGTTATCTCATTTTGGTTGCGGTTGAGGGGGATGACCTGACGGAAAATGACCATGGTGATCAAGTCCCTGGCACTGAGCCTGGTTCCGTGGTGCAGAAGGGAAAGAGGAATATGAGGAATGTAGTAGTCATAGAGGACCCCATAGTGGGGGGAACAGACATGAGGTTCTGTCAGCCTGATAGAGATACCCGCACGGTACCAATGACATAAGTAGAAAAAGGGAGGAGGTCCTGAAGAGAGAATTCAACGATTTGGGTAAGAAGCTGAAAGGCAGGACCTCCAGGGTAGCAATCTCAGGATTGCTGCCTGTGCCATGTGGTAGCAACTGCAAGGATAGCATGATCAGGTGTATTAATGTGGCCTTGACAACAGGTACTCCTTTTTGAGTACTGTAGCTCAGAAGGGTAGAGAAAGGAATAGGAGGGCAGTTGTAATAAGGGACTTGATAGTAAGGGGGTCAGAAAGGCGATTCTGTGGACACAGTCCAGAGACCCGGATGATAGTTTGCCTCCCTGGTGCCAGGGTCCGGGATATTTCTGATCCCGTCCAAGATATCCTGAAGTGGGAGGGTGAGGAGCCAGAGGTCGTGGTACATATAGGTACCAATGACATAGGTAGGAAAACGGAAGAGGTCCTGAAAGGAGAATATAGGGAGTTAGGAAGGGAGTTGAGAAAAAGGACCGCAAAGGTAGTAATCTCGGGATTACTGCCTGTACCACGTGACAGTGAGAGTAGGAATGCGATGAGGTGGAGGATAAATGCATGGCTGAGGGATTGGAGCAGGGGGCAGGGTTTCAAGTTTTTGGATCATTGGGACCTCTTTTGGCACAGGTGTGACCTGTACAAAAAGGACGGGTTGCACTTGAATCCTAGGGGGACCAATATCCTGGCAGGGAGATTAGCGAGGGCTACTGAGGTGACTTTAAACTAGAATGGTTGGGGAGTGGGAATCAAATTAAAGAGACTAGGAGAGAGGAGGTTAGTTCTCAACAGAGGAATGGGAACAAGTGCAGAGAGACAGAGGGGTGTAAAATCAGGGTAGAAGAAAAAGTAGTAAGGTGAAAAGTAAAAGTGGCAGGCTGGCAAATCCAGGGCAAAAATCAAAAAGGGCCACTTTTCAGCATAATTGTATAAGGGCTAAGAGTGTGGTAAAAGCGAGCCTGAAGGCTTTGTGTGTCAATGCAAGGAGCATTCGTAACAAGGTGGATGAATTGAAAGTGCAGATTGTTATTAATGATTATGATATAGTTGGGATCACAGAGACATGGCTCCAGGGTGACCAAGGATGGAGCTCAACATTCAGGGATATTCAATATTCAGGAGGGATAGACATGAAAGAAAAGGAGGTGGGGTAGCATTGCTGGTTAGAGTGGAGATTAACACAGTAGAAAGGAAGGACATTAGCTGGGAGGATGTGGAATCGATATGGGTAGAGCTGCATAACACTAAGGGGCAGAAAACGCTGGTGGGAGTTGCGTACAGGCCACCTAACAGTAGTAGTGAGGTTGGGGATGGTATTAAACAGGAAATTAGAAATGCGTGCAATAAAGGAACAGCAGTTATAATGGGTGACTTCAATCTACATATAGATTGGGTGAACCAAATTGGTAAGGGTGCTGAGGAAGAGGATTTCTTGGAATGCATACGGGATGGTGTTTTGAACCAACATGTCGAGGAACCAACTAGAGAGCAGGCTATTCTAGACTGGGTATTGAGCAATGAGGAAGGGTTAATTAGCAATCTTGTCATGAGAGGCCCTTTGGGTAAGAGTGGCCATAATATGGTGGAATTCTTCATTAAGATGGAGAGTGACATAGTTAATTCAGAAACAAAGGTTCTGAACTTAAAGAAGAGTAACTTTAAAGGTATGAGACATGAATTAGCTAAGATAGACTGGCAAATGACACGTAAAGGGTTGACAGTGGATATGCAATGGCAAGCATTTAAAGTTCACATGGATGAACTACGACAATTGTTCATCCCAGTTTGGCAAAAGAATAAATCAGGGAATGTAGTGCACCTGTGGCTGCCAAGGGAAATTAGGAATAGTATCAATTCCAAAGAAGCAGCATACAAATTAGCCAGAAAAAGTGGCTCACCAGAGGACTGGGAGAAATTCAGAGTCCAGCAAAGGAGGACAAAGGGCTTAATTAGGAAAGGGAAAAAAGATTATGAGAGAAAACTGGCAGGGAACATAAAAACTGACTGTAAAAGCTTTTATAGATATGTGAAAAGAAAAAGATTGGTTAAGACAAATGTAGGTCCCCTACAGACAGAAACAGGTGAATTGATTATGGGGAGCAAAAACATGGCAGACCAACTGAATAACTACTTTGGTTCTGTCTTCATTAAGGAGGACATAAATAATCTTCCGGAAATAGTAGGGGACAAAGGGTCCAGTGAGATGGAGGAACTGAGGGAAATACATGTTAGTAGGGAAGTGGTGTAAATTGAAGGGATTAAAGGCAGATAAATCCCCAGGCCCAGATGGTCTGCATCCCAGAGCGCTTAAGGAAGTAGCCCAAGAAATAGTGGATGCATTAGTGATAATTTTTCAAAACTCTTTAGATTCTGGACTACTTCCTGAGGATTGGAGAGTGGCTAATGTAACCCCACTTTTTAAAAAAGGTGAGAGAGAGAAACCGGGGAATCACAGACCGGTTAGCCTAACATCGGTGGTGGGGAAACTGCTAGAGTCAGTTATCAAAGATGAGATAACAGCACGTTTGGAAAGCGGTGAAATGATCGGACAAAGTCAGCATGGATTTGTGAAAGGAAGATCACGTCTGACGAATCTCATAGAATTTTTTGAGGATGTAACTAGTAGAGTGGATAGGGGAGAACCAGTGGATGTGGTATATTTGGATTTTCAAAAGGCTTTTGACAAGGTCCCACACAGGAGATTAGTGTGCAAGCTTAAAGTACACGATATTGGGGGTAAGGTATTGATGTGCATAGAGAATTGGTTAGCAGACAGGAAGCAAAGACTGGGAATAAATGGGACCTTTTCAGAATGGCGGGCAGTGACTAGTGGGGTACCGCAAGGCTCAGTGCTGGGACCCCAGTTGTTTACAATATATATTAATGACTTGGATGAGGGAAATACATGCAGCATCTCCAAGTTTGCGGATGACACGAAGCTGGGCGGCAGTGTTAGCTGTGAAGGGGATGCTAAAAGGATGCAGGCTGACTTGGATAGGTTAGGTGAGTGGGCAAATTCATGGCAGATGCAATTTAATGTGGATAAATGTTAGGTTATCCACTTTGGTGGCAAAAACAGGAAAACAGATTATTATTTGAATGGTGGCCGATTAGGGAAAGGGGAGATGCAACGAGACCTGGGTGTCATTATACACCAGTCATTGAAAGTGGACATGCAGGTAGACAGATAGATAGATATACTTTATTAATCCCGAGGAAAATTTGGTTTCGTTACAGCTGCACCAACCAAGAACAGAGCGTAAATATAGCAATACAAAAAACCCCAACAATCAAACAACAAAATGCAAACTATGCCAGATGGAAAATAAGTCCAGGATCAGTCTATTTGGCTCAGGGTTTCGGACCCTCCACGGGAGGAGCTGCACGTTCGATGGCCACAGGCAGGGACGATCTCCCGTGCCGCCAAGTGTTGCATCACGGTGGAACGTGGCCTAAGTCCAACAGTAAAAAGTTCAGTATCCAGTCTACAAACACGTTCCTCGATCATAATATACCCCGGATTGCACCATCCGTTGTTAGCCAGCACAGTAAGCACTCTTCTCCTTTACGCTTACCGCTCTCAGTGCACTTCCGGTCAGGCGGAACGGTATTACCCACCGAACTCCTCTTCTCCAAATGTCTCTGTTGTCTTGACCCGGTCCTCTTTCCTCGGCTTTGTGTTCCCCCTCTGCATCTTCTGTGTGTTTTCCTCCGGATTTCAGCAGGGGTGTCCGCCGCTCTGCTCGCTAAACCGGCCGGCATTTGCTGGTCTGTGGAATACACAATGCGACCTTGCTTCTGTCCCGCATGTCAGGATGTAACCATTTCCAGCGCTAAAGAAAACCCAAATAAAACTCTCTCTACCAGTACGTTAGAGAGGGTGCAGCTTTGACGTGTTACTGTGAGGAAAAAAAATACAAAAAATAACGTAAATTAAAAAGTAAGAAGAAGAAAGTAAGAATAGATCGGAACGGCTGTACCAGGCTGCATGCACGACCGGCGCATGCGCATGAGGTACAGCAGGCGGTGAAAAAGGCGAATGGTATGCTGGCATTTATAGCGAGAGGATTCGAGTACAGGAGCAGGGAGGTACTACTGCAGTTGTACAAGGCCTTGGTGAGACCACACCTGGAGTATTGTGTGCAGTTTTGGTCCCCTAATCTGAGGAAAGACATCCTTGCCATAGAGGGAGTACAAAGAAGGTTCACCAGATTGATTCCAGGGATGGCAGGACTTTCATATGAAGAAAGACTGGATGAACTGGGCTTGTACTCGTTGGAATTTAGAAGATTGAGGGGGGATCTGATTGAAACGTATAAAATCCTAAAGGGATTGGACAGGCTAGATACAGGAAGATTGTTCCCGATGTTGGGGAAGTCCAGAACGAGGGGTCACAGTTTGAGGATAAAGGGGAAGCCTTTTAGGACCGAGATGAGGAAAAACTTCTTCACACAGAGAGCGGTGAATCTGTGGAATTCTCTGCCACAGGAAACAGTTGAGGCCAGTTCATTGGCTATATTTAAGAGGGAGTTAGAAATGTCCCTTGTGGGTAAAGGGATCAGGGGGTATGGAGGGAAGGCTGGTACAGGGTTCTGAGTTGGATGATCACCCATGATCATACTGAATGGCGGTGCAGGCTCAAAGGGTCGAATGGCCTACTGCACCTATTTTCTATGTTTCTATGTTAATGTGTGGCTGAGAGACTGGTGTAGGGGGCAGGGCTTCAGGTTCCTGGATCTTTGAGGCCTCTTCTGGGGGAGGTACGACCTGTACAAAAAGGGCAGGTTATACCTGAACCCAATGAGGTGCAATATCCTAGCAGGCGCATTTATTAGAGCTATTAGGGAGGGTTTAAACCAATTTAGTGGGGGATGGGAAACAGAGTGATAGGGCTGAGGAAGAGAAAAACAGAAATAAATCAATGATAGCGTGCAACAGAGACTGTAGAAAGAACAGGCAGGAGATGAGGCTTAATCAAAGCCAGTGGCATGAGTTACAGGGGAATAGAGGCGTGGTGCAGTAAAAACAGGAAACAACAAATACTAGACGGAGAATGTTGTATTTGAATGCGTGCAGCATAAGGAATAAAATAGACTATCTTGAAACTCAGCTACAGATTGGCAAATATGACATTGTGGCCATCTCTGAAACTTGGCTAAAGGATGGCTGCCATTGGGAGCTGAACGTCCAAGAATATATGATGTATCAGAAAGGAGTTGGTGTGGCCCTGTGTATAAGAAATAATATTATATCATTAGAAAGGGATGACATAGGATTGGAAGATGTAGAGTCTCTATGGGTTGGGTTAAGAAATGGCAAGGGGAAAAGGACCCTAATGGCAGTTGTATACAGGCCTCCAAACAGCAGCCAGAATGTGGATTACAAATTACAGCAGGAGATAGAAAAGGCATATCAGAAAGGCAAATGTCATGATAATCGTTGGGGGTTTTAACATGAAAGTGGATTGGGAAAACCAGGCCAGTACTGGACCTCAAGAGAGAGAATTTGTAGAATGTCTGAGGGATGGCTTTTTAGAAAAGCTTGTTGTTGAGCCCACTAGGGGATTGGCTGTGCTGGATTGGGTGTTGTGCAATAATCTGGAGGTGATAGAGAGCTTAAAGTTGAGGAACCCTTAGGGAACAATGATCACAATATGATCGAGTTCACATTGAAATTTGAGAGGGAAAAAATAAAATCCAACATGTCGGTATTTCAGAGGAATAAAGGAAATTACAATGGCATGAAAGAGGAACTGGCCGAAGTTGACTGGAAAGGGACATTTTGCAGGAAGGACAGCAGAGCAGCAATGGCTAGAGTTTCTGCGAAAAATGAGGGAAGTGCAAGACAGATATATTTCAAATAAGAAGAAATTTTCAAAGGGAAGAAAGACACTATCATGGCTGACAAGTAAAGTCAGAGCCAAAGTAAAAGCAAAAGAGAGGGCATAGAAGGAAGCCAGAGGTAGTTGGAAGCATAGAGGATTGGGGAGCTTTTAAAAACTTGCTGAAGGAAACTAAGAAGGTCATTCGGAAGGAAAAGATAAATTATGAGAGGAAGCTGGCGACTAATATCAAAGAAGATACCGAAAGCTTTTTTTTAAGTATATAAAGGGTAAAAGAGAGTCGAGGGTAGATATAGGACCAATACAAAATGTGGCTAGAGATATTGTAATGAGAGATGCAGAGATGGCAGAGGAACTGAATGCGTAATTTGCATCAGTCTTCACAGTGGAAGATGTCTGCAGTACACTGGACATTCAAGAGTGTCAGGGAAGTGAAGTTTGTGCAGTGAAAATTATGACTGAGAAGGTGCTCATGAAGCTTAATGGTCTGAGGGTGGATAAATCTACTACACCTGATGGAATGCATCCTCAGGTTCTGAAGGAAGTAGCTGGAGAGACTGCGGAGGCATTAACAATGATCTTTCAAGAATCAACAGATTTTAACATTGTACCAGATGATTGGAAAATTGCAAATGAAACTCTACTATTTATGAATGGTGGTAGGCAGCAGAAAGGAAACTATAGACCTGTTAGCCTGACATCAGTGGTTGGGAAGTTGTTGGAATCGATTGTTAGGGATGAGATTACAGAGTACCGAGAGGCACATGACAGGATAGGCCAAAGCCAGCATGGTGTCCTGAAAGGAAAATCTTGCCTGACAAACCTACTGCAATTCTTTGAGGAAATAACAAGCAGAGTAGACAAAGGAGACGCAGTAGACATGGTGTACTTGGATTTTCAGAAGGCCTTTGACAAGGTGCCGCACATGAGACTGCTTAGCAAGATAAGAGCCCATGGAATTACAGGGAAATTACCAGCCTGGGTGGAGCATTGGCTGGTCAGCAGAAAACAGAGAGTGGGAATAAAGGGATCCTATTCTGGCTGGTTGTCGGTTACTAGTGGAGTTCCACAGGGGTCGGTGTTGGTGCCGTTACTTTTTACGATGTATGTCAATGATTTGGACTACGGTATTAATGGATTTGTGGCTAAATTTGCCAATGATACAGAGATAGGTGGAGGAGCGGGTAGTGTTGAGGAAACAGAGAGCCTGCAGAGAGACTTAAATAGTTTAGGGGAATGGGCAAAGAAGTGGCAAATGAAATACAATGTTGGAAAGTGTATGGCCATGCACTTTGGTGGAAGAAATAAACAAGCAGACTATTATTTAGATGGGGAGAGAATTCAAAGTGCAGAGATGCAAAAGGACTTGGGAGTCCTTGTGCAAGATACCCTAAAGGTTAACCTCCAGGTTGAGTCGGTTATGAAGAAGGCGAATGCAATGTTGGCATTCATTTCTAGAGGTATAGGATATAAGAGCAGGGATGTGATGTTGAGGCTCTATAAGGCACTTGTGAGACCACACTTGGAGTATTGTGTCCAGTTTTGGGCTCCTTAATTTATAAAGGCTATACTGACATTGGAGAGGGTTCAGAGAAGATACACAAGAATGATTCCAGGAATGAAAGGGTTACTGTATAAGGAACATCTGGCAACTCTTGGGCTTTATTACCTGTAGTTCAGGGAAATGAGGTGGGGGAATCTCATAGAAACATTTCAAATGTTAAAAGGCCCGAACAGATTAGATATGGCAAAGTCATTTCCCATGGTAGGGGATCCTAGGACAAGAGGGCGCGACTTTCGGATTGAAGGACGTCCTTTTAGAACTGAGATGCAGAGAAATTACTTTAGTCAGAAGGTGGTAAATCTGTGGAATTTGTTACCACAAGCGGCTGTGGAGGCCAAGTCATTGGGTGTATTTAAGACAGAGATAGATAGGTTCTGGATTAGTCAGGGCATCAAAGGGTATGGGGTAAAAGCAGGGGAGTGGGGATTACTGGAAGAATTGGATCAGCCCATGACTGAATGGCAGAGCAGACTCGATGGGCCAAACGGCCTACTTCTACTTCTATATCTTATGACCTTATGGTCTTAATTGTTTGTACTTGTGTAACAGATTAGCTGGCATATCCCTATAGTTTCAAGTCCTTGATGAACTGGGAGGGTGCTGAAGTTGCAAAGGCATTCATAAGCTGTAGATCAAAGTGTCAGCTAGCACTCAATAGTTTTCTGAAAGACACGGTTGTAGAGAAGATTAACAATAACTTTCTGTGGATGGGGAGAAAAGATTAGATATAATCAAAAGCTGGTATATAAGTGAGATAGAAAAGTAAAATTGCTGATGGGAACATTGAACATTTTAACACTCCATGGGCTGAGATCTAATGGCCAAATCTATATACTTGAATCTTCAATCCTGAGGAAAGAAATAGGCAAACCAGCAGATTATCATCCTAAAAAACTTTGAAATACTGCCATTAAATACAAATTTAAGGAAATGGATGAAAGATTAGTTGTCCAATTTATTTCAGAATCAGAATCAGGTTTAATATCACTGGCATATGTCATGAAATTTGATTCAGATTCTGAAATAAGATTCATTGTACACAGTCAAGCAGAAGTTGAAGCTCACTATAATTTAAGTTGTACATACAGCCAGATCACAGGGGAATCCAAACCAGATGAAGATGCTGATTACTGAAGCAGACAGTTCAGTCCTGGGA
This sequence comes from Mobula birostris, assembly GCF_030028105.1. Lineage (NCBI taxonomy): Eukaryota > Metazoa > Chordata > Chondrichthyes > Myliobatiformes > Myliobatidae > Mobula > Mobula birostris. The sequence goes on along the minus strand of NC_092378.1, from coordinate 41,659,389 downwards.
AAGGAAACAGTGGTCACAGCAGTCCAATGAAAGAAACAAATGGAAGGGAACCTGACTCAACAAAAGCAGTAGATGTGGATCACTGCATGAACGCCGAGAGGAACAAAACATCTCAGCATCCAAATCAAAGTTCAAGCTCAACAACTGGGAAAAGATGCACAAATCAAAAGTTGGAACACACATAGTAAATGGAGAAACAAGAGTGACAAGACAGATAATCTGATACCCCATTTTGTAATTAGGGTAAGTTCAAAGGAGTGAACATGTCAATGGAATCAGTGCTTAAGGGGGTGATTATAGAAAAGAGAAATGAGTTACTGACAGTGCTGCTGATCCAGGGAGCTGTGCGTTGGGAAGCTGATGTGAATACCTGCTCTTTTGTGCTCCCACATTCTTGAATGGCTCAGTGTGGAGAGGCAGCCTGTGAGGGTGTGGGGACCATGGCTGGACTCTGGATGTCAAAGTGAGTGTGGGCTTTTGGTGGTGTCTCTCTGCACATTCTCCAAGTGGTGTTGGGGAGGGAGAAACAACAGCTTCCATCCCATCCAAAAGGAAGCTACGAGAGAGACGGTGGGAATGAGGTTGGGGTGAGGCAAAATTCACACCAGTTTCATGGCACAGAAGTGCACAGGTCAAGTGGGTCTCGTTTTTAAAATAAGAGGTATATGATTTGGAGCAGTGGCCCCCAACCACCGAGCCGCAGAGCATGCGCTACCGGGCCGCGAGCAAACGATATGATTTGGCGATATGAGTCAGCTGCACCTTTTCTCATTCCCTGTCACGCGCACTGTTGAGCTTGAATGCAAGCGTGGTCATTACCCGCGCGTCATCCACGTCAGCGCGGGAAGGAGATCAACTCCTCGAGCTTGAAAATGACGGCGGGTTGAAAAGTGTGTTTGACATAACATCTCTGCCGGCATTCCAGATATAAGTCAAGGCTGAATATCCTGAGATAGCCACGAAAGCACTGAAAACGGTGCTTCCATTTCCAACATATTTCTGCAATGAATGCAACGAAAACTAAATTGCGGAATAGACTGGACATAAGGAAGCCCCTTCGAGTATCGCTGTCTCCCATCACCCCTCGATGGATATTGGTGTGTTGCAATGATTTTATTTGTTCATATGGGGAAAATATGTGCTGTGTGTTTAATATCCAAACGTTGCTTAAAATGTTGAGATGCTATTGACTTATATAACCATATAACAATTACAGCATGGAAACAGGCGATCTCGGCCCTTCTAGTCCGTGCTGAACGCTACTTTCACCTAGTCCCACTGACCTGCACTCAGCCCATAACCTTCCATTCCTTTCCTGTCCATATACCTATCCAATTTTTCTTTAAATGATAATATCGAACCTGCCTCTACCACTTCTACTGGAAGTTCGTTCAACACTTACTTCAAGCTCCCCTGTCCTCCCCTGATAATTGACTTATCACTATATTCATGCAAGGAAAATATGCGCTATGTGTTTAATATTAAATTCGTTAGATAAACCCTTTTAGAAACGAAATTGAGTGCATTAGCCACTTATCAGCTATATTCCGGTTGTGATTAACACCCCCCCCCACTCCTGAACAGAATCGCTAAAAGCGATTTGTAGGAAAAAAAATCGACACGTACACGCATGCGCAAGTCACGCATGCGCACTGGTGCCCGCGCAAGGCTTCATGGTCATTATAGTCTTTTCGGGGTAAAGACAATGTATTTGACTGCTACTCTTGTCCGTTGGCAACCCCACCCCCCCCCTCCCCCCAGTCGGCCGGTCTGCAAGAATATTGTCAATAATAAACCAGTCCGCAGTGCAAAAAAGGTTGGGGACACCTGATCTGGAGAACCAAATGCACTATAAAGAATCAATTCCATGCATTGGAACAAGACAGAGTTCAAGGACACATTCAATATTCAAACTATAAGTCTGCATGGAGTGACTGGATATGATGGTTCTCAGAGGACTGTGATTGTAGTGGCAGAGGCCAACATTTGCAACAAACAATGTCACATTCAGGCACTAGAATGTGAAATTTGTAGAATCCACTGGCACCTTTAACACAGCTTTACATATTTCAACATTTAGCTTTAGACCTCACAATAAGATGGAAAATGCTCCATCAAAAAATAGAAGAGAATAATTTTCAATACAAAGGTATTTAATGGCATAGCAGATGACATTTAGCTGAGAAAGATAAGTTAAATGCTGACAAATACATTATAAAGGACAAAAATTCTGGTTTATTGCAACAGTAAACGTGATGGTAGTATCAGAGGAGAAGTTTTTAGGGATAATCAAATAAATAAATCTGTTCATTCCTCACATGTCAAATAATACAGGATATCTGAAAGAACTTTCAAGAGGAGATGCCAAAGGCACAGTCCCATGAAGCAAATTTCAAAAGAATCAGGGAAGTGTCATGTTACAACAGCAATAGAACCCTTGCCTTGCAGATGGATTTTCCTTTTATAGTCCTGGGAACAGCCCAGGAACAAAGTGGCAAGTGAATAACATTCAGTATGATGTGGAACACAGCAACTACTTTGTAATGATTTAGAATAATTATAATATATGTTCTACTTATTTGATCAACACTTGGAGATATGTGCAACTAACACAGTTAAAAATTACTTACGGAACTTCATTAAACAGTGTTTGTCATAACGGATCATTATGTGACAGGTGGAATGTCATTTCATCATGTGTATAAAAGAATGAGATTTTGCCATTGATGGAGAGGTCATTGTTTATTGGCTGGAGTGGAAACTGGTGTCAAGGAACAAAACTGAAAAAGCATGCGTATACAGTTGCAAGTAAAAGTTTGTGAACCCTTTGCAATTACCTGGTTTTCTGCATTAGTTACTCATAAAATGAGGTCTGATCTTCATCTAGGTCACAATAAGGGACAAACACCTAATCTGCCTAAACAAATAACATACAAACAATTGTACGTTTTTACTTCTTCTCATTGATACTGAGTACACCATTTAAACAGTCACAGTCTAGGTTCAAAAAATGATGTGAACCTCTGGGGTAATGCCTTCTACTAAAGTTATTTGGAGTCGGGTGTTCTAACCAGTGAGGTGAGATTGGACGTGCAGGTTGTTGAGGTGCCCTGTCCTATAAAAAAAGACACAAAATCAGATACTGATAGAGCCTGCTCTTCTCAAGAAAGTTCTATTTATGTGCACCATGCCTCAATCAAAACAACTTTCAGAGGACTTTTGAAGAATTGTAGAGATGCATTAGATTAGATTAGGTTAGATTATGGGGACACGCAGTCCTCTTTTATTGTCATTTAGTAATTCATGCATTAAGAAATGATACAATATTCCTCCGGTGTGATATCACAGAAACACAGAACAGACCAAGACTGAAAAACTAACAAAAACCACATAATTATAACACATAGTTACAACAGTGCAACAATACCATAACTTGATGAAGAACAGGCCATGGCACAGTAAAAAAGTTCAAAGTCTCTCGAAAGTCCCACACCTCACGCAGACGGGAGAAGGAAGAGAACTCTCCCTGCCATGCCCGACCCCAGTCCGACACTGAGGCATCCAAAAACTTCGAGCTCCAATCGGCCCTCCGACACCGAGTACCGAGCACCATCTCTGCCGAACGCTTCGATCTCTGCCTCGGTCGCCAGCAGCAGGCAAAGCCGGGGATTTTGGGGCCTACCCGCCGGAGATTCTCGATCGCACAGTAGCAGCAGCAGCGAACTGGGCATTTCAGAAATTTCTCCAGATGTTCCTCTGTGCCTTCTCACGTCTGTCTCCATCAAATCAGAATTGTGCACAGCATCCTACTTACAAATACAATATCATTTCACCGGAGAGCTGCGCGCGCTGCATCACGCTGCCATCTTCTCCTCCTGCCCACTTGAAGCTGGAAAAGGCTACAAAAGCATTTCTAAAGAACTGAGTGTTCACCAGTCCACAGTAAGAGAAATTGTCTAGAAATGGAGGAAACTCAGTACTGTTGCTACTCTCCCTAGGAGTGGGCATCCTGCAGAGATCACACCAAGAGCACAACGTGCAATGTTGAAGGAGGTGAAGAAGAACCCAAGGGTAACAGCAAAAGACCTGCAGAAATCAAAAACTTGCTAAAGTCCCTGTTCAAGAATAGAGATGATAAGAAAAACACTGAACAAGAATGGTGCTCATGGGAGGACACCACAGAGGAAACCACTGCTCTCCAAAAAAAAAGATGTTGTTGTATACCTCAAGTTTGCAAAAGACCACCTGGATGTTCTGCAACACTTCTGGGACAATGTTCTGTGGACAGTTGAGACAAAAGTTAAACATTTTGGCAGAAATGCACACTACTATGTTTGGAGAAAAAAGTGGACTGCACACCAACACCAAAACCTCATCCCAACTGTGAAGCATGGTGGAAGAAACATCATGGTTTGGGGCTGCTTTGCTGCCTCAAGGCTTGAAAGCTTGCAATCATTGAGGGAACAGTGAATTCAAAATTGCATGAAGATATTGTACAGGAGAATGTCAGGGTAGCAGTCCATCACCTGAAGCTTAATAGAAGTTGGATGATGCAACAAGACAAAGTCCAAAACACAAGAATAAATCAACTACAGAATGGTTTAAAAAGAATAAAAATGTATTTTGGAATGTCCAAGCCAGAGTTCAGACCTTAACCCAATTGAGATGCTGCGGCATGACCTGAAGGGAACTGTTCCTGCAAGGTATCTCAGAAATATTGATAAACAGAAACAGTTTTGCTGAAAGGAATGATCTAAAATTCCTCCTCTCCATTGTGCAAGTCTAATCAGCAGCTACAGGAAATGTTTGGTGGCTGTTATTGCTGCTAAAGGAAGTTCTACCAGTTATTAAATACAAGGGTTCGCATACTTTTTCCAGCCTGGACTGTGAATGATTAAACAATGTGTTCAATAAGGACAGGAAATGTACAATTGTTTGTGTTATTAGTTTAGGCAGATTGTGTTTGTCTATTATTGTGACTTAAATGATCAGACCACATTTTATGAGCAATTAATACATAAAACTAGGTAATTGCAAAGGATTCACAAACTTTTTCTTGCAACTGTATTTGCTGTTGCCAGGGTTACGGAACAGCAGAAGGGATGTGTGAGCATTAGTTTTCTCTTCAGAACTGTTTACCTCCTGGACTCATTTAGCAGAACTTACCTCCAGTTAGGGGTAATTTACAATGGTTAATTGATCTACCAACCTGCATGTCCTTAGCATGTGGAAGGAAATTGGAGAACCCAGAGGAAATACATATGGATCAAAGGGAGAACGTGAAAACTCCACACAGAGAACATCCATGGTCAGAATTGGTCCAAGGTTTCTCGAGCTGTGAGATGGGAGCTCTGTTATATGTGTCATAATGTTACCAATTTAAAACACTCACACTGGTCGTATATCAAAATAGAAGAGCTATTTGTGGTTGCATATGCGTGTGAGAAGTTCAATAACTATCTCCTTTGGGAGGGAGTTTGCAGTAGAAAGTGATCACCAACTTGGAAAGAAAATCCAGTTCAGTGAACCAAAAAGTTTACTACCGGGCTTCAGGGTTAGGATTTCACTCTGAAATGCAAACCAGGATATGAAAAGGTGTTAGCAGATGCTCTGTCTCAATTGTCACCGCAGGGGAAGCACGAGATGTAGGTGCGATGGTGCTGCACACAGCAAGCGTTAGACATGCAAAGCTGAGTGAAGTCAAAGAGGCTGACAAGGATGAGAAGGTACAGCTGTTTTCACAGCAAGGGGTCCAGAATGGCCCGAGAAGATGAAAGGAACACCAGCAGCCATATCACCAATGGCAGCTGCCGCAAATGTAACCTCTACAGCAATGGGAGTAAGTAACACAGCATCATTGAATTGAAGCCTCAAAGCAGTTTAGAGTGGAACGACCACAGTTTAACAAAATAGATTGTACAATGCCGGTTGATCAGGAACAATGTAGCAGGTAATGATGGAATTTAAAAATATATCATTCAGCTACAATATTAAATATAGGATTGTTAATTTACTGCATGACTGGGCAGGGAACTATATGTATGTATACTATCTTGAAAAAGGTGTACTGCCTCACTCAGAGATGCACTAATTCTAGGTACTGAATACACAGTGTTTCACTCAGAGCATAGTACATGGAATCTGAACACTGTGAGCCATATATCTCAGTCTGGAACTCTAATTAATGAACTTTGTTCTGGAAAATGAGATATTGAACTTAATATTCTCCCAGCACATGCAGTTTACAAGTGGCCTGGCTCTTGCATACAGAAGCAAGTCTTAAATGGAGTATCTAGGCTTGTTCTTGTGACACTCAAAGGGCCTTTCCTGACCTATTGGTCTGGCAGTGAAGAGCCATTCGGGAGCTGTTCTTCCGAAAGCAAGATTTCTGTTTCATCCTCGGTGATCACCACCTCCTAATCCCTCTAGATCCTGTTCCTTTTCATTATTCTCCATGTCCCCTCCCATATCTCCATATGCCCTCTGCTCTTCTTCAGGTCCTCATCTCATCATCATCTTCCCTTCACCTCCCTCGAACTTCACCTTAGTGTCCTCCCCAACCAAATCTCAAAGGCTTTCCTTTAATTTTGTCCCAATCACACCTGAATTTCCCCATCAGCAGGCCATCTTTTCACCCCCACTAGCTCTGCCCTCAACCTCTAATAAGAAAACATAAGAACATAAGAAATAGGAGCAGGAGTAGGCCATCTGGCTCATAAAGCCTGCTCCACCATTCAGTAAGATCATGGCTGATCTGGCCATGGACTCATCTCCACCTACCTGCCTTTTCCCCATAACCTCTAATTCCCCTACTATGCAAAAAAAAAGTTTCAGCTGCCCCCCCCCCCCACCCCGATCTTCTTTCCTGGCTAGCTCTCTCAACAGTACTATCCCCACTGCCTTCAATTACCCCCACAACCTTCAGAGCCAATCTCCCACATTCTCCTAACTCCTCTCCCACCCCACCCTCTGTCCTCCGCCATGCTGAGATTGCAGGGGAATAGTCTACCATATGTCTTATGCTGAACTGGTGAAGAAACCCCAGAATTATTAATGCTTATATTTTAGAAGATGGGACCCCCACAACCTACCACAGGCTGTAGTGAAAGTATTGAAGAACTTCCAGCTCCCTGTCTTTCTGTCTCCAGCAAAACCTGTTCCCTTAGGATTTGGTGGTTCCCTTATAACCGTGTCCAACTTCCTGAGTCCTCCTTGCTCTGGAAGCTCCAACAGATCAGCTCTGATTGCACTATACTTTAGTTTACCAGCACCATCCGACAGGGACTTGGTGGCAAAATAAGAGATGGGTTTCAGTCATTAAAATTCCTTTCCTGTATCTGAAAACCTCAACTTGGATATGACACTGTACAAAGCAATATTGTTTAATCATCATGTGTTTTCATGAGGAAGAATCAATTTCTCGCTGGAAAAGCAATTGAACCTTGAGGGAAAAGTCATAATAGAACATGATTTCTCTTTAGCTGAGCATCGAAATTGGTAGCTGAGTCCACATTATTCATACTCAAACTATAGTAACTACTGGATTTCAGGCTCCTTTGAGAGAGCGTCAGATAGCTGACACTGAACACTACAGCACAGTACAGTCCCTTCGGCCCACAATATTGTGCCAAGCTTTTAGCCCACTCTAAGATCAAACATACCATTCCCTCCAAAGTAGCTCTCCATTTTTCTATCATACAGGTGCCTGTCTGCTTCTGCTATCACTCCTGACAGGCCATTCCGTGTACTCACCACTCAGTGTCATAAACTTAACTCTATCAAACCCCATACTTTCCTCAAATTGCCTTAAAATTACCCCCCTCCCCTCCTGGTATAAGCTATTTTCTCCCTGGGAAGAAATATCTGGCTATCCACTTGATCTATGCCTTTTATGTTGGGAGGAGGAAAAGATGGCGGTGCAATGCAGTGTGCGTGGCCTCTCCGGTGATGTATATCTGTAACCTGTCAAGTAGGAGGCCTTGCACAATCCTGATTTGATGGAAGCAGACGGAAGAGCACGGAGGAACATTTGGTGAAACTTCCGAAATGCCTGCTTGGCTGCCGCTGCTACTGTGTGATCCGAAATCTCCGGGGGGGGGGGGAGGCCCCGAATCCTCGGCTTTGCCTGTTGCTTGGCAGCCGGGGCCGGGGTCGAAGCGCTCGGCAGAGATGGTGCTCGGTGTCAGCTGGTCAGAGGCTCAAAGTTTTCGGACGGACTCAGAGTCAGACTGCGGTCGGGTGCTTCCAGGATGCTGCATCGGCAAGTTTGTGGCGCTGGAGGCTCATGGCTGGGAGAGTTTTCTTCCTTCTACCGTCTGCGTGAGAAGATGGGCTATCGGAACTTAGAGACTTTTTTTTGCTGTGCCCATGGTCTGCTCTTATCAAATTACAGTATTGCTCTGCACTGTTGTAACTACATATTATAATTATGTGGTTTTTGTCAGTTTTAGTCTTGGTCTGTCTTGTGTTTCTGTGATATCATACTGGAGGAAGATTGTATCATTTCTTAATACATGCAAATGACAATAAACGAGGACTGAGTGTCCTCATAATCTAATCTAATCTAGTCATCCCATACATCTCTACCAAGTCACCACTCGTCTCTCTTGTCTGGAGCCATTGCACAAAGCCTCTGCAATGACCTTCACCTTATATTCAAGGATGTACAATTCTTCTTCCGGTCCAGAGAGCACGGAATCAGAGAAGCTTCTCTCATGTTTCTTCTAGCTTACCCTGCTGACACACTGTCTCCAGTGATGCTTATTTATAAAGAGCTGGCCTGGTTCAATCCAACGAGATCTGTTTGAAGGTTACCCCATGCAAACCTGAGATATAGATGAGCACCCAAGATGTAGGGTGGGGGTGCTGTCAGAGAGAATCGACAGCACAAGTTTCTCATCCTAAATCTATTAGGTGGTAATGGGGTGGATAGTTTAGAAAGTTGTCATGGGTTATTAGGGAATATGGACTGGTTGGTGGTGCAGTGGATAGTGTGGAAGGTTGTCGTAGGTTATTAGGGAATAGGAGGAGGAGAAGATGGCGGCGTAACACAACGTATGCAACCTCTCTGGTGAATGATATCTGTAATCTGTCAAGTAGGGTGCACAATTCTGATTTGATGGAGACAGACGTGAGAGTACGGAGGAACATCTGGAGAAACTTCTGAAATGCCCGCTTCACTGCCGCTGCTACTGTGTAGTAACCGGAATTTCCGGAGCAGAAGGCCCCGAATCCTCGACTTTGCCTGTTTCGGCGGCCGGGACTAGGTCGAAGGCGCTCGGCAGAGGATGGTGCTTGGGAGGCTGTATCAGAGGGGCTGGTCGGAGGCTCGAAGTTTTCGGATGGATAGACTCGGTATCGGCAGTGCTCAGCTGCTTCCAAGGCATCGGCAAGTTGTCGGTGCCTTGGAGGTTTATGGCAGGGAGCTTCTCCCTTTTCCCGCCTGCTATCGGGGACTCGGGAGTCGATCGGGACATGAGACTTTTTTTTACCGTGCCCATGGTTTGTGCTTTATCAAATTATGGCATTGTTTTGCACTATATGTTATAATTATGTAGTTCTGTCAGTGTTAGTCTTTGGTTTGTCCTGTTTTCTGTGATATCACTCTGGAGGAACATTGTATCATTTCTTAATGCATGTATGCATTTCTAAATGACAGTAAAGAGGACTGAGTGTTCTCATAATCTAATATAGACAGGTTGGTGATGTAGTGGACAGAGTGAAGGTTGTTGTAGGTTATTAGGGAATATGGACTGGTTGTGGTGTAGTGGATAGTGTGTAGATTGCTGTTGGTTATTAGGGAACATGGACTGGTTGGTGGTGTAGTGGATCGTGTGTAGTTTGCTGTTAGTTATTAGGGAATATGGACTGGTTGGTGGTGTAGTGGATAGTGTGTAGTTTGCTGTTGGTTATTAGGGAATATGGACTGGTTGGTGGTGTAGTGGATAGTGTGCAGTTTGCTGTAGGTTATTAGGGAATATGGACTGGTTGGTGGTGAAGTGGATAGTGTGTAGTTTGCTGTTGGTTATTAGGGAATGTGGAGTGGTTGGTGGTGAAGTGGATAGTGTGTAGTTTGCTGTTGGTTATTAGGGAATATGGACTGGTTGGTGGTGAACTGGATAGTCTGTAGATTGCTGTTGGTTATTAGGGAATATGGACTGGTTGGTGGTGAAGTGGATAGTGTGTAGATTGCTGTTGGTTATTATGGAATATGGACTGGTTGGTGGTGAAGTGAATAGTGTGCAGGTTGCTGTTGGTTATTATGGAATATGGACTTGTTGGTGGTGTAGTGGATAGTGTGTAGTTTGCTGTTGGTTGTTATGGAATATGGACTGGTTGGTGGTGAAGTGGATAGTGTGTAGTTTGCTGTTGGTTATGAGGGAATATGGACTGGTTGGTGGTGAAGTGGATAGTGTGTAGTTTGTTGTAGGTTATTAGGGAATGTGGACTGGTTGCTGGTGAAGTGGATAGTGTGCAGTTTGCTGTTGGTTATTATGGAATATGGACTGGTTGGTGGTGAACTTGATCGTGTGTAGTTTTCTGTAAGTTATTAGGGAATATGCACTGGTTGGTGGTGAAGTGGATAGTGTGTAGTTTGTTGTTGGTTATTAGGGAATATGGACTGGTTGGTGGTGAAGTGGATAGTGTGCAGTTTGTCGTAGGCTATTAAGGAATATGGACTGGCTGCTGGTGACGTGGATACTGTGTAGTTTGCTGTTGGTTATTAGGGAATATTGGCTGGTTGGTGGTGAAGTGGATCGTGTGTAGTTTGCTGTTCGTTATTAGGGAATATGGACTGGTTGGTGGTGAAGTGGATAGTGTATAGTTTGCTGTTGGTTATTAGGGAATATGCACTGGTTGGTGGTGAAGTGGATAGTGTAGTGGATAGTGTGTCGTTTGCTGTTGGTTATTAGGGAATATGGACTGGTTGGTGGTGAAGTGGATCGTGTGTAGTTTGCTGTTGGTTATGAGGGGAATATGGACTGGTTGGTGATGTAGTGGATAGTGTGCAGTTTGCTGTAGGTTATTAGGGAATGTAGACTGGTTGGTGGTGAAGTGAATAGTGTGCAGTTTTCTGTAGGTTATTAGGGAATAAGGACTGGTTGGTGGTGAAGTGGATAGTGTGTAGTTTGCGGTAGGTTATTAGGGAATATGGACTGGTTGCTGGTGAAGTGGGTAGTGTGCAGTTTGTCGTAGGTTATGAGGGAATATGGACTGGTTGGTGGTGAAGTGGATAGTGTGCAGTTTGTCGTAGGCTATTAAGGAATATGGACTGGTTGCTGGTGACGTGGATACTGTGTAGTTAGCTGTTGGTTATTAGGGAATATTGGCTGGTTGGTGGTGTAGTGGATAATGTGTAGTTTGCTGTTAGTTATGAGGGAATATGGACTGGTTGGTGGTGAAGTGGATAGTGTGTCGTTTGCCGTTGGTTATTAGGGAATATGGACTGGTTGGTGGTGAAGTGGATAGTGTGTCGTTTGCCGTTGGTTATTAGGGAATATGGACTGGTTGGTGGTGAAGTGGATCGTGTGTAGTTTGCTGTTGGTTATTAGGGAATATGGACTGGTTGGTGGTGAAGTGGATAGTGTGTAGTTTGCTGTTGGTTATTATGGAATATGGACTGGTTGGTGGTGTAGTGGATAGTGTGCAGTTTGCTGTTGGTTATTAGGGAATATGGACTGGTTGGTGGTGAACTGGATAGTCTGTAGATTGCTGTTGGTTATTAGGGAATATGGACTGGTTGGTGGTGAAGTGGATAGTGTGTAGATTGCTATTGGTTATTATGGAATATGGACTGGTTGGTGGTGAAGTGAATAGTGTGCAGGTTGCTGTTGGTTATTATGGAATATGGACTTGTTGGTGGTGTAGTGGATAGTGTGTAGTTTGCTGTTGGTTGTTATGGAATATGGACTGGTTGGTGGTGAAGTGGATAGTGTGTAGTTTGTTGTAGGTTATTAGGGAATGTGGACTGGTTGCTGGTGAAGTGGATAGTGTGCAGTTTGCTATTGGTTATTATGGAATATGGACTGGTTGGTGGTGAACTTGATCGTGTGTAGTTTTCTGTAAGTTATTAGGGAATATGGACTGGTTGGTGGTGAAGTGGATAGTGTGTAGTTTGCGGTTGGTTATTAGGGATATGGACTGGTTGGTGGTGAAGTGGATAGTGTGTAGTTTGCTGTAGTTTATTAGGGAATGTGGACTGGTTGGTGGTGAAGTGGATAGTCTGTAGTTTGCAGTAGGTTATTAGGGAATATGGACTGGTTGGTGGTGAAGTGGATAGCGTGTAGTTTGCTGTTGGTTATTAGGGAATATGGACTGGTTGGTGGTGAAGTCGAAAGTGTGTCGTTTGCTGTTGGTTATTAGGGGATATGGACTGGTTGGTGGTGAAGTGGATAGTGTGTAGTTTGTTGTAGGTTATTAGGGAATATGGACTGGTTGGTGGTGAAGTGGATAGTGTGTCGTTTGCTGTTGGTTATTAGAGAATATGGACTGGTTGGTGGTGAAGTGGATAGTGTGCAGTTTGTCGTAGGTTATTAGGGAATATGGACTGGTTGGTGGTGAAGTGGATCATGTGTTGTTTGCTGTTGGTTATGAGGGAATATGGACTGGTTGGTGGTGAAGTGACTCGTGTGCAGTTTGGTGTAGGTTATTAGGGAATGTGGACTGGTTGGTGGTGTAGTGGATCATGTGTAGTTTGCTTTTGGTTATTAGGGAATATGGACTGGTTCATGGTGAAGTGGATAGTGTGTCATTTGCGGTTGGTTATTAGGGAATATGGACTGGTTGGTGGTGAAGTCGATAGTGTGTAGCTTGCTGTTGGTTATGAGGGATTATGGACTGGTTGGTGGTGAAGTGGATCGTGTGCAGTTTGTTGTAGGTTATTAGGGAATATGGACTGGTTGCTGGTGAAGTGGATAGTGTGTAGTTTGCTGTTGGTTATGAGGGGAATATGGACTGGTTGGTGTTGTAGTGGATCGTGTGCAGTTTGCTGTTGGTTATGAGGGAATATGGACTGGTTGGTGGTGAAGTGGATAATTTGTAGTTTGTTGTAGGTTATTAGGGAATATGGACTGGTTCGTGGTGAAGTGAATAGTGTGTAGTTTGCTGTAGTTTATTAGGGAATGTGGACTGGTTGTTGGTGAAGTGGATAGTGTGTAGTTTGCTGTAGTTTATTAGGGAATGTGGACTGGTTGTTGGTGAAGTGGATAGTGTGTAGTTTGCTGTTGGTTATGAGGGAATATGGACTGGTTGGTGGTGAAGTGGATCGTGTGCAGTTTGTTGTAGGTTATTAGGGAATATGGACTGGTTGGTGGTGAAGTGGATCATGTGCAGTTTGCTGTTGGTTATTAGGGAATATGGACTGGTTAGTGGTGTAGTGGATCGTGTGTAGTTTGCCGTAGGTTATTAGGGAATATGGACTGGTTGGTGGTGAAGTGACTCGTGTGCAGTTTGGTGTAGGTTATTAGGGAATGTGGATTGGTTGGTGGTGTAGTGGATCATGTGTCGTTTGCTGTTGGTTATTAGGGAATATGGACTGGTTCGTGGTGAAGTCGATAGTGTGTAGTTTGCTGTTGGTTATGAGGGAATATGGACTGGTTGGTGATGTCGTGGATCGTGTGCAGTTTGCTGTTGGTTATGAGGGAATATGGACTGGTTGGTGGTGAAGTGGATAGAGTGTAGTTTGCGGTAGGTTATTAGGGAATGTGGACTGGTTGGTGGTGAAGTGAATAGTGTGCAGTTTGCTGTAGGTTATTAGGGAATATGGACTGGTTGGTGGTGAACTGGATAGTGTGTAGTTTGCTGTAGTTTATGAGGGAATGTGGACTGTTTAGTGGTGTAGTGGATCGTGTGCAGTTTGTCGTAGGTAATTAGGGAATGTTGACTGGTTGTTGACTGGTTGGTGGTGAAGTGGATAGTTTGTTTATTTTTTATTGACATACATCACAGTGCCGGCTCTTCCTGCCCTTTGAGCCGCACCAACCAGCAATCCCCCAGTTCAATCCGCGCCTAATCACAGGACAATTTACAATGACCATTTGGCCTACCAACTTGTATGTCTTTAGACTGTAGGAGAAAACCAGAGCACCCAGAGGAAGCCCACGCAGTCTCAGGGAGAACGTACAAATTCCTCACAGGCAGTGGTGGGAATTGAACCGAGGTCACTGGCACTGTCAGTGCTGCGCTAACTACGATACTGTGCCGCTCCAAAAGAAAGATTTTTTTACATGGTTAGATGTCACGCAGTAGATAGTAATGCTTAACCATTTGCTTGTGGAAAGGTCACTAGTCCCCTTCCATCCTTATCAAAGGGAGTGCTAACCTTCTCTCCTTTCATAGTGTAGAAAATTGTTGTAGGTTGTTAGAGAATATAGGAAACATGGACTGGTTGGTGGTGTAATGGATAGTGTAAAAGATTGTCATAAGTCATACTGGTATGTAGACAGGGTGTAGAGCTGCATCTGAGCAGAAAAGTGACATATGGCATTCAGTCTGGAAAATTTTGATGAGATACACTGTGGAAGACCAAATTTGGAGGCAGAGTAGAAGGGTAATGGCAGGATTCTTAGCAATGTGGAGGAGCAAAGGGATCTTGGGGTCCAAGTCCATAGATCCCTCAAAGTTGCCATGCAAGTTGATAGGATGGTTACAAAAATGTCATGGGCCCCACAGGCCTCTGCAGCTTGACGGACAACATTGGCCCTCTAGGTTTCTCGAGCACCTATATTTACTAACTGTTATCTTAACTAGAGCCATCAAGCCCTAGTGCTTTCGGTTTAATCTTTTCAAGTTAATTGTTACTGGCACGGGTATACTACATTCTATGATTTTTTAAAAGGCTCTCTAGTTAGCTCTTTTTCAGTGTCCTACTGTGTTGTAGAGAATGATTTGTCTCGCTCAGTCATCTCTCCAAGGCTCTGTAGTATTCCTAAACCTAGCCTCTAGTTTCAGTCTGTTCATGAGGATTCTACCATTCCTCCACTCCTGAGTTTAGCCTGTGCCAGTAACCAGTGTGACAGGGAGTCTGCTGAGCGCACACTGTGACACAGTGTATGGTGGGCTCATTTCCTTTAACTGGGGGATTAAGTTCAAGAGCTGTAAGATAGTGTTGCAGCTGCATAAAACTCTAGTTAGACCACACTTAGAGTTTTGAGTTCAGTTCTGGTTATCTCTTTATAGGAAGGATGTGGAAGCTTTACAGAGAGTGCAGTAGAGATTTACCAAGCTGCTGCCCGGATTGGAGAATATCTCTAAAAAGGAAAAGTTGAGCAAGCTAGGGCTTTTCTCTTTGGAGTGAAGGAGGATGCAAGGTGATTTGACAGAGGTGTATAAGACTATAAGAGACATAGATAGAGTGGACAGCCAGACCCTTTTTTGCAATGTGACAATGGCCAATACCAGAGGACTTGTTTAAGATGAATGGAAGAAAGTATAAAGGTGACGTCAGAAGTAAGTTTTTACAGAGTGGTAGGTATCTGAAATGCTCTGATGGTGGTGGTGGCGGTAAAGAAATGATTCAAAATGGACCTTTAACCGACTCTTAGATAATCAGCTGTATTTAAGAAAAATGGAGGGTTATGGGCTGTGTAGAAGAGACGGGTGAAATTCATCATGGAGTAGGTTTATCTAGGTCAGCACAACATTGTGGACCAAATAGACTGTACTGTGTGGTACTGTTTTACCAGGTACATGTGAAAACCATGTTAGGAATATCAGGTTATCCCTCTTTCTCTTCATAGGCAGTTCTCTTGGGATTGAGGATTACTAGCAGTCACTCCCACTTTGTGATTTCTAAGTTAACAAATAATGCCGTTGTAGGAACCCTTGACTCTTCCAAGAATTGGCAGAAGATGGCTAACAGGACCATTATGTTGGTGGTTCAGGGGTTCCTTCTGTCACTTACTCACGGTTTATTGTAATCCTGATGTATAGCCTCAGGATCATCAATTCTGTCTTGAATGCCCCTTGTCCAGCTTGAGTGGTCAATGGTCAGACTATTCCAGGAAGTGATAGTTTTTTTTTTGCATTTCTTCACGGAAGCTTTCAACCATACATTGAAACTCTTTCTCTATTTACCTCATAGTATATTCTTGTGACAGAGTTTGGAGTAGGCTCTGATTAGGGAATTTGGTGTCAGGCGTGCAAGTGACACGTCTTCTCTGATGTAGCTGACTAAAGTCTAGCGTCTCAGTAGTGGGAGATTGGCCTGGGACAGCAGACTTCGGTTTGCTTGTTCCTCTAGTGAATTTATAGCAGCTCGCGAAAGCAGCATTGAGGTACTGTGGGCAGTATCTGCAAAACAACATATACTTAATGACTGATCAAAATTCCACCCAGTATTTTATTGGAGACTACAGACTTAATAGCAACCTTAAAAAGGAACAGAGACTGAGAGTTGAAGACGGCTGAGAAAAGTTTTTTTTACAAACAATTGTAATGCAAGTACACTATTACTGTTTTCTTAATCACCTGATTGCCCATGGAAAATTTGTAGAGTAGGAACAGCATCTCCAGGTGTTTATAAGCTCAGAGTTCTGCTAATCACAATACTTCAGTGAAAACCAATGACAGAGAACAAATTTGCTTAAGATGCATGGGACGCAGGAAGGGTCAACACAAAGTAACATAAACTATAGAGTGTAAGACTTGTGATCCATCTGATACAGGGGCTGGCAAGGAAGAGAATGCTTTGTGTACTTGATGGAACAGGGTAGAGTAAATTGTGAAAGCTGAGGGATTAATGGTAATGTAAAGTGAGGAATTACATGTCAGATTTGGAAACGACCAATAGTTGGGGGATCACTCATGGCTTGATGTATGATGAATGTATATGCATTCACATTTAGATGTCTTCTTCTTCTTAAGCCCATCACCCCTGCTGGGCATAGACTGCAATAGTAGCTTGCCAGAGTCCTCTGTCCTGGGCTGAAATTGGCTCCCGCTTTCACTACACAACCTCATACACCGAGGTGAAGATCCTTCCTTCCAAGGGATGAAGTCTTTGGAGCTTCTACTGGCATTTCTGTAGCTCTTTGTTTTTACAGGATGGGGCTGCGAGATCCATGCCCAATCCCCCTCCTTTTGCAGTTGGGCTTGGGACCGTCCATGCTGGAGTTATTTAGGTGCCTGGCAACTCTTAAACTGGAGCAGATATGGAATATCACATTTGCCTTTAGAAACAACAGCTACAATGTAAGATTTTGGTGAAAATGAGAAAAGTCAGTTTGAGTATACATCGGATAGGGAAATTCTAGCTGGTTTGCTCCAAGACATCAAGAATGTCCAGCCTGAGGTAACTTGGGATGACTCATGAAGGAAGTTTGTTGGTACAGAAGACGTAATCTATATAAGATTATGAAACAGATGATTTGTAGGAAGGGGAACACCCAGAAGCATTTGGTTAATAGATGGTAGGCTGTGTCTAATTAGATGTGGAAAGGATGGTTAGATAGGAATCAATTGGCAGGATACAAACTCCTTTTGCGGAGCAGACTTCTTCGGACAAATAATCTAATTCTGCTCCTATGTCTTATGGTCTAAGCTCCATTAATAGTTAAGAGTACTTGTAGATTAGGAGGCCATTAGACATAGGGGCAGAATTCATCCCTTTAGCCCATCAAGTCTTCTCCACTAGATATACAGGCATTTCACTACCTCAGCCCAGTCGGAATTTGATCTAGGATACTTGGACATGACAGTACCATCAGTGTTAATGAAATTGTCTGTATTTTAGCAGGAGAAACAGCTTAAATTCCCTTTAGCAATGAGTAGGAGTCAGTGTTTAGATCCTATGAACAGTGGATTTCAACTTCTTTTGCACAAATGTGAGGAATCAAGTCCAGTAAAATAAAAATCTAACACGTTTTCTTAAAATAAGTGGAAAGAAGACAGGTCTGAAATGAAGGATGTCTCTAGTAGAGAACACTTTAATATGGCATGACCAGAGACATTGCCCGTGCTCCTGTCAGAATCAAAGGTGAGAAAGATTTGGTTGATGTGGGGTTGGTTGAGTGTGTGCCTTTGCATGAACGATATCTTCCAGCATTCCTGAAATGTTTGACAGTCCGTTTGAAATGTATATGCTTACGTTTTATACTGCCCTGTATTTCTTTCTTGAGAGAGAGTCATATTTTGCTTCATAAGTAAAATGCTTGGCAACTCTGTGTTTAGTGAGAGAGAGAAAGAGAGAATGCATGGGTGTGAATGAAAATTCCCAGATATTGGGAGGAAATGTGAATTAATCCTGTATTCTGTAAAACCAAGTGTCTGCAATGCAACAGGATGCAACTAAACAAAAGATTCTGTGCTATTTAATGAGATGCTGCTGGATCTTGCATTGCACAAGGCAATGTCTCTGCATTTGTTCACTGTCCCATTCTGATGGCCGCATTAATCAATCAACCAGACGGTTCACTGAACCATGAAACCACGTTAGCAATATGCTGCTAAAGATATTCCCTTTGTCCTATCCTGCGCTCCCCCAATATTTCTGCAGATTAAAAGTTAACTCGCTTTCTCTTTGCACAGATCTGTCTAACTCAGCTGAGTAATTCTGGCATTTTTGAAGAGCTGTTAAAATTCCACTTTTATGATTTATTTGGAAATATATCTATTTATCAGGTCCAGGGTGTATCATGATGCAGTATGATAACATTTTGTTGCACAGACACACCCTCTGAATCCTTTCTCCCATAGAGAATGGGCCTTGGAAATTTCCAACTCCTGGACATTTTTCCGGAATGTCAACTTTTTACATTCAACCAGACAGGAATCCCTTTTCCCTTTCTCTTCCCCTTTTGATTTCTTGTTCCTCCTCTTATGTACAGACACACCCGCTCTTCCCGTAGTACATGCCACAAATCCTCAAATACTCATGCATTACAATCACAGTTTTGAGCTGTTAACCCTGCTTTGATGGTGCTGTCTTTCAATTAGCACACAGGTGGGACAGGGCATTAGCACTGCTCTGACCTATTCATGTGTTAACAACAGAAAGACATCGCCAGATACTAACCTATTTACCTACAATGTATATTTAAGGTTGCAGATATCTCACTGTCACCTGTAAACTTCCAGATAATTAACCTGTCTCATGTTCAGGTACAAAGAATTAAACCAATTCTATAGGCTATACTAATGATGGAATCCAATGCAAAACCTTCATCATTCTAGACCAAATTTATACAACTCAAAATGTACGGTCAATATCACAACAGCTCAGATCTCAGGCTCTCAAATACTCTGGTCCAGTGTTTCCCATCTTTTTTTTAACCCAATGCCCTATAAAGCATATTCATACTTGCCAAAGCTGACCTAAAGCACCTTTATACTTGCCAACGCACCTCCTGGGCACAATTTATTTTCCAGTACCACCATAGTGTAAAAGCATGTCTACCATATGCTAAACATGAGAAAAAAATGATTCTGCTTTAAATTTTTATATCTCCTTAACCCTAGTTTACACAGTACCTGTGCACTGTACTGTGCTTCAATATTAATCTGATCCTTGAGCTTGATGGTTTTAGCAAAAGTTGAAACGTAACAATTTCCAAGTGGTTTCTGACTTTGGGTGAGTATGTGGTTCACTGCACTGAAGCCTCCTTCAACAAGGTAGGAGGATGGAAATGCAATGAAGAGCAGTTTGGCTCTTCTCCAAAGCCAAACACAGCAAAAGCCAACATTTTTGAAAAGCATTATTGATTCTCCATCATTCTGAATTTTGATAATTTCTTCTTGCAAGCGCTCTTCCTGTTATTCCACCTTGCAAAGAAATAGGTTAATCACCCAGTCCGGAATTTCCAGATCATTCAAATCCTTGAATCAATTCTGAAAATCCTTCCTCAGTAATTGCAGGAGTAAGCAGTACTCGTCCAAAACATCATCTGTGAAAGAGAGTGCCATACTTTCCATGCAGGGAAACTGTGATACAGGTTTCCCCCGCCATCCGAAAGTAGAGCATTCCTATGAAACGGCTCATAAGCCGAAATGTCGTAAAGCGAAGAAGCAATTACCATTTATTTGCATGGGAAAATTTTGTGAGCGTTCGCAGACCCAAAAATAACCTACCAAGTCATGCCAAATAACACATAAAACCTAAAATAACAGTAACATATAGTAAAAGCAGGAATGATATGATAAATACACAGCCTATATAAAGTAGAAATACTTTTCCACTATCATTACTGAACTGTTCGCCGAAGCAAAAATCTCACACAAGCGCCGTTGGCAGAAAATCTCACGCAAGCGCTGTTGGCAAGAACACTCTCTCCAGTAACCTTTAAGCTATGAAGCTGCCAAATCATACCAAATAACACGTAAAAATACACAGCCGATATAAAGTAGAAATAATGTATGTACAGTGTAGTATCACTTACGGGAATCGGGAAGACAGTGCCCAGAACACGATGGTGTGTTAGGCTTGTTGGAGTTCGGATGGTGCAGTGGCCCCCACCCTCCGGGCCACTGAGCGATACATTGCCGCAAAGAACGCAGGGGTCCAGCGATAGCCGGGAGGTACACAGCACATCTTTAAGAAAAATGCCGAAACAAACATGCTAATTAATTAGGTGCCACCCGTAATTGTCGGCCCAAATCAGTGCCAATTTCCGATTGTGTCACCTCTTATCTGGGCCGACAACTACGTGTCGGCGGCACCTAATTCATTAGCATGTTTATTTCGGCTTTTTTCTTAAAGATGTGCTGTGTGCCTCCCGGCTACCTTTGCATTCTCCACGAATCGATATCTGTCCGTGGCCTGGGGGTTGGGGAGGTGGGACACTGGGGTGTCATCTCATCACCTGTTTCCATTAGAGCAGGCAGCTCACCTTCTTCTATCTCCGCCCATCTCAATGTCAAAGGTCACAGTTCGTCATCTGCTGTATCTGATGTGGAAGGCTTGCTTGACTGCTGAGCCTCGTGCATTTTTCCATCACACAGTTCTTTAATAAGGACCCAAACCATCCTGCAAATATCCCCTAAACTGACGTACCCTTTCAAAATTAAAGTCGTACTTTATCATTACTCATTCGGTTTCAATAGTTATCCTTTTTTCTTCCAATTGCATCAGCTCTTCATCTGTCAGTTGTTGGTCATGGGATGCCAAAACCTCTTCATCATCATATTCGTCAGCTTCCACAAGCCAAACTCACGTTGTCCTTATTTCATTCACCACGATCAAAACACTTAATTATGTCTAGTTTTACCGTAAGTGTAACACCCTTATGAGCTCTTTCAGGCTTTTCCGATACCATAGAACTCATCTTGCAAATGGCTGCTCACAGGCACGTGTTAAAGCAAAGCAGTTCCAAATCCAGGGAGAGCGGCTGCTCAGGGCGCGCTGCCTTTTATCGTGCACTGATTTTCTCGCACGCTGATTTTTTATTGCGCGCTGAATTTTTTTTCATAACAGTGAAAACATCTTCTGAAAGCGAAAATAGGGTACTAATGTAGGTTTTTCATAACAGTGAGGTTTTGGAAAGCGAATGTTCAAAAAGCGGGGGACACCTGTAGTCATCTTCTCCCAATGTTTTGCTTATATATTTCCAATTTTCTGATATAAGTGGACACTGCACATTTTGCCTGAATTAAATTGAAGTTCTCACCCTATGGCTTCATATTTAGAATGTTTATTTTGTCATACAGATCAGCTAGGTATGCCACATCTCCACATAGAAATTCAATCTTGTTTCCCAAGCTGTTGTCGACTTTCAGCAAAAATTCAACTACACTGTCAAAATGATCAAAAAAATGTTTTAAGCAGCAGCCTTTTGGCAGTCAATGCACTTCAGTGTGAAGAAGCAAGCATTCAAACTATTCATCATTATCTTAGCATAACTGGTGAAATATTCTGCTATTTAATGGATGAGCTTTAATTTTGTTGATAGCAGATATTACTAGAGTCATGTTTGAAAAAAGTCGCTGAGGTTTTCGGCTGTGAGAAGTTGATGATGAATTGCAATAGATTGCAAACAGACTTGGAATTTCTTTTCTTGTAAATGCCACTAAACCAGCATGGTGACCTGTGGTGCTCCATCTGTTGCAGAAGAAATCATGTTCCTAATCAGAATACTTTTATCCTTAATATACCTTTTGAGCTCATTGTAGAATGATTCTCCATTGATACCTGTTTTTAATTTTTTACAAAAGAGAATCTTTTTATAAACTTTCCCATTTTTAATAAACTGTACATATGCCAAAAGCAATGCCTTGTTGTCTCGCACAGTTGACTCATCCAGTTGTATTCCAAAATCTGTTTTTTGTAGCTCTGTGCATAGTTGATTCTCAATGTCTTCATTCATTTTGTTAGGGTGCCGCTTACCACCCCTGGACAACTTCTATTTCCCCTAGCACCCCCTTAGCAAACATAACCACTCCCATTGAGAATCACTGCTCTAGTCCATTTCTGTGCAGAGCTTGAATAATGACAAATTTGTGCTTTAGTGTACTTCAATATTGCAGACTGTAAGTTCATCAGATGGTCCTGGATCGATCTGAGGGAGAGCTGGATTATCAGAGGCACTGTGTTGTAGATAAACTGAGGAAACACAGCACTGCAAGCAACATTGTTCTAAAGCAGTTGAGTGATAATGATCAAATAATCTGTTTCAATGATAAATGTTGGCCAGGACACTGGGAATATCTTTAATGTGCTTTTCCAAAACTATTCTAAGTGATTCTTTAAAATAAACACTGTGTGACAAGAATACACATAGATTACGATGTAGCTGTCCTGTGCTGGCACCAGTGGAATCAGCAGTTGGTCTACCACCTGTCTTCAAGAGAGAGAGAGATAAGGAAAACAATGGAGCAGCACTTGGAGATGTTAATGAAGGAAGGAGAGCTGTCAAGAGCGGCTCCCCCTTTGAACCCTGAACTGTTTGAAGTGATGGACAGGCGATACCCCAGCAGGGGGATAAAAAGGGATAGGTTTGCTAAGACAGGACACACACGACACCCCGAGGTAACGAGACCCTGGAAGCGGTGCGCCTCTCACAAGTCGTGGGACAAGTCATAGACGCTCAGGGTGGAAAGGCACGATCGGTGGGAACCTGGCGTGTGTCCACCCTTGCCTGGGTGCGGGGTTCACCGCAGGGAAACCATTGCATCTGGAAATGGAGGGGTCACGGTCGGTGACCTCAGATGACATCACAAAGGACTCGCCCGAAAGCTGACTGCGAAGGTCTGTGTGGAAGCCTTGAATATTCATTCGTTTTTGCTCTCTCTCTCCTTCCCCCCACTGTCTGCGAACTGAACTGAACTAAATTGAACTGAACATTGCATCACTTTGAAACCGGTCATTTACCCCTAGACAGTGATAGAGCTTGATTGATCCTGTTATCTTAATGCTGTGTACATGTATGTTTATCATTGCTGAACTGTTACATTCATTATCCTTTTGATTAGAGTACTGTGTTGTTTGTTTCTTTAATAAAACTTTCTTAGTTCTAGTAATCCAGACTCCAACTGCGTGATCCATTTCTGCTGGTTTGGCAACCCAGTTACGGGGTACGTAACAACTGTGAGCTTTGTTTTAAGATATCAACAAACAATTGGCTGGGGGAACTCAAAGCTGAGCAGCATCTGTGGGAAATTTCAAGTTCCTGGGTGTCGACCCCTCTACGGATCTATCCTGATCAAAGCAGCTACAACAAAGGCACAAATTAGGAGTTTGAGGAGATTTAGTACACTCGCAAGTTTCTACAGATGTACCAAGGAGAATGTTCTAACTAGCTACAGCACTGTCTGGTACGGGTGGACTACTGAACAGGATTGAAGCAAGCTGTAAAATTAACCAGTTCCATTATGGGTACCAGCCTCCGTAGTATCCAGGACATCTTCAAGGAGTGATGCCTCAAAAAGGCAGCATCCATCATTAAGTGCCTCCATCACCCATGATATGCCCTCTTCTCATTGCTACCACTGGGGAGGGGATACACTCTCAATGATTCAGGAACAACTTCTTCCCATCTGCCATCCAATTTCTGAATGGACATTGAACCTGTATACGCTACCTCACTACTTCTTTTATTTTTATTTTTGCACTACTTATTTAACTATATATATAGTTAAACAGTTAAATTAATGGTTAAGATCTTACTGCTAATGTGTAGAGTAGTTCACTTAAAGGCGTTCTGTAGAAGCAGTGTGTTTTGCTGGTTGTGTTTGGGTTATCATTAACAATGAGGGGTTGCAATGTTCACCTTAGGAATGTCGAATCAGCCAGAGTATGATCTGTTATTTCTTGCTGATGGATAATTGCAAGTGAGCAGTAGTTACATAGTATTTACTCAGATCGTCGAAACATCCCAACTTCCCAGTTTTGGTGGGACCCAAGTCGTATCAACCCTAGACACACAAAGTTTGAGAAAGGTGGCTTTCATATCACTGAGCCCAGTGGCTGTTAGCGATTGGCTAACGAGGCATTTTTCTATAGACGCCCAGTAAAAAGGGGTTTCATGTGGGGGCTATCGACAGCCCAGATGATTTGCTGATGAGAATTTTAAGGTCAGTTCCAGTATTAGGGAAAGTTACAATCATGGAACAGCAGTTTGACCAAACAGCAGGCAAAGATGTCATTTTAGTTCAGACTAGCAATAACATGATGGGAGTGGATCTGCCTGGTACGACTGGGGCACCTGGAGAGGTTATAGACCATCCATACTCTTAGAGAAGAGAGGGTGCTGAATTGGAAGTTGGGTTTCCCATAGCTGAGGGCGGAAACTTTAAAGATAAGTTGCTCTTGTTTCTATGGAGCGAGGGGAAGGTGTTGTCTGATGTGGAAGGTCTAATGAATCCTTCAGCGGATGGTGAAAATTCTGAGTTGGTATTGACAATTGCGTCCCTGGTGGATGAATGGCAAAGTGCACCAACAGAGAGTCAAAGTTATCATAGTCTGAGAATGTTCTCAGGAGTGAAGCCCACCCCCAAGGGGAAGGAGGAATATGAGATTTGGGCAGAGCAGACATCTCAGTTACTGGATGAGTGGCAGTGCTTGATAATATGAAAAGACAGCAACCGGTCAATAGTCTGAAAGGTCCGGCTGCTGAGGCGGTGAGGTCCATAAAGTCAGAGAATCCATTTGCTACTTCCTTAGGCTACATGCAAGCATTAGAAAGCATTTTTGGCACGATGGGAAGCCCAGCGGAGTTTATAATGAGGTTCAGATGTATGTTCCAGGAGAAAGGGGAGAAACTTGCTGCCTACATTTTCCAGCTAGAGAGACAGCTGCTTTGCTTGTGTCATAAAGGGGCCATTCAACTGGCTGAAGTGAATCAGTTAAGGATGGACCAAGTGGGGAAGGGCGCACAGTCACGTGACATGGTTGCTTTAAGTCTCTGAATATCTCATAAGACACGTCCCCCTCCCTCGTTTGTTGAGCTGGTCAGAGAAGTACGAGAGGAAGAAAACACAATGGAGGAACAGGAGGCCTCAGTCAGCAGGGCACAGTGCTCAGTAGTAGCCTCTGTTGATGAAGCGACCCTTGATGCCACACAAATGGCTGTTTTTGCAGGATTTTGTGAAGGATTTGACAGCCCAGGAATCTCAGTTGGTGTCAGCTGGTGCTGTCACCAAGCATAACAAGGCCACTGTTGGGACACGCTAAGCAGGGGGCTGCTACTGAGCGGGGTCTCTTGAGCAGGGAAGCACTGGCATTTTCTGTTACAACTGTGGAAAGGATGGACGTTTCAAACCGGAGTGTGAAGGGCAGGGGAGGCTTTGGAAAGTGAACCAACAGTTCCTTAAATAGAAGGGGAAGTTAGGAAACCTCGGTGAAACCCAGTAAGGGAACAGCCTGGCGTTTCAGGTGGAACACGTTCTAATCAATGTATCAAGGAAAACACTAAAGTGAGAAAGCCTATTCCAGAAGGCTTGGTGGGGCCAAGCTTCAGTGTTTTCCTATGGTTGAGGGTATTTATGCTAGGGCCATACTTGACACAGGTTCTCAGATTACTCTACCGTACAGATCCTTCCTCAACTGGTATTTGATGCATTTATCATTGACATCGCTCAATCCGCTAGAGCTTTAGGGCCTTAGTGCTAATGACTACCCACATGATAGTTATTGGTCATTGAAGCTGGTGTTTTTGGAGGCAGATATTGGAGAGCTGAGGCACTTGATAAGTTAGTGTTGGTCTGTCGGGACCCAGTTGAGATAGGTGAAGCTTCTGTTCTTGTGGGTACAAATAGTCCTACTGTTAGAAGGCTAGTGCAAGGAGAGAAGTGGAGAGAGTTTGCTGAAAACCTTGCCCGGTGTTCAGAGCTTTTTCTGAGAAAGTGCAAGCCCAACCTTGGCCAGATGATGAGCACAAATGAGGGACTGTGTAGTAAACAGAGTGACATGGACCCCACACCTAGTAGGAGACTCTGCGACAAAGTGGGAGAAAAGAAAGACAATCAGTTGAGAGGCCTGAATGGGACCTAACCACTGAATGCTGTACAGACTCAGAGGATGAGGAAATAGGGGTGTGCTATACGTTACCTCCCCAGAAATTGATGGAGATTCCTGAATCTCCCCACACTGACTCAGATGAAGAGGTGGTGGAGGGGAGGAGGGGGAGTACTAGCACTGGACAGACAGACTCGGACTAGACAATGGAGGGAAGCTGGGCTCCAAAGTATTTGGGGATGAAGCTGAGCTCAGTAAGTGACAGGGGATCCCAATTGCTGGAAGATACGAGTAATGGACAGGGGGAGGCATCTACTAGTAGACAGGAAAGATCCCAAGGAGTGCTTGGGGCTGAAGGTGGGATAAGGAGGTCCCAAAGAGTCAGGAAACCCCCAGATAGGTTGGCATATGATACAACGGGGAAACAGAACATTGTGTCTATCCCCTTAGTGAGATATGTCACTGCCATTTACAATTGGATTGGAGGTCCTGACATCACAAAATTCCTTTGAAACTGTGTTATTAATGATGGCTTGGTAAATTTCAAAGACATGAGGACATGACTGTTTTTGGCAGGGGGAGAATATAATGCCCTGGTTAAGATTTTACTGCTAATGTGTAGGGTAGTTCATTTAATAGTAGTCGCTAGAAGCAGTCTGTTCTGCTCGTAGAGAATGGTTTATCATTAAAGATAAGGGGTTGTGATGTTCAGCTTAGGAATCTCAAGTCAGCTAACTAGGATGGTGGAATTGGGAGAAGGTTCTAGAGCAAGCTGAGCGGAGAGGTTTTGTGACGGACACTGGGGTTGGTCAAGGTCTTTTCAATGGGAGATGGAGAGAGAAGATCGAGAGATCCAGCAGTAGGATTTAATCCAATTGGAATGCGCAATTCAATGGAGCAAGATGGGAAATTCTGTCGGTGATTGGTGAATAGGAGTTAGTTCCATGAGTAAATGGATACATCCAGCTTTTGGAAGATCTGAGCTCCAACCTTGTGCACATTTGACTGTTTTAGTTATAATGAGCCCTTAATTTCTTTTCATCCATCCTTAATAACTGTTTGATTAAGTTGACATTCATAAATACACCTTCTTTGTAACTGTATGCAGTGTACAATCTGTTATTTCTTGCTGACGGATAATTGCAAGTGGGCAGTACTTACACAGTATTCATTCAGATCAGGGTGCAGGTAGTTGAAACATCCCAACATCCTGGTTTTGGTGGGACCCAAGTCATGTCAACCCTAGACGCACGGAGTTGGAGAAAGGTGGTTTTCTCATCGAGTCCAGTGGCTGTTAGTGAAGGGCTAATGAGCTGTTTTTCTATAGACACCCAGTAAAAAAGGGTTTATATATATATATACATATGGGTCTGGGATTCAGGTCCCAGTGGTGGTAGCCCAGTAGGGGTTCTGTGCTGGACCCCTTGCATTAATACTACATCTGCCCACAAAAAACCTCTGGCTGAGAGTGACAAGAACAAAAAGAGTCATGCCAGCTTGGATGTCAACTGGATTAACAAGGTATGTGCCAATGATTGATGAACCGGGACCATCTGGTGAGAAATTGGCTACCGGAGCAAGCCATAGATGGACAAGATTGGACAACAAGGAATTAATGGAATGCTACCTTAACAGAGGATACATCAAGCACATGTGGGGACTCTAACAACAATGAAGACATTCACAGAAAAACAACTGGTTACCCAGCGATCAAACATATTCAACAGAGGATTGCTATATTGCTACCACATCTTGAATTGGAAGACATACAATCATGATGCACCACAGCAACATCAGCACAGAACCAAGCTGATCAGGAAATACAAGTTCAATCCTCACCTTGGGGCATATCGATGCTGGCTGCAGCAATCAGAGAAGATAATAGCTAAACTGACAACTATAATCAACAAACTAGGATCCCCAGAGTTCGTGATAAAATTCCATCAGACAGCATGCTAGAAACAAGCAATGAAGCACTACTCACAATTGAAATCTCCAACAAAACTGAGACAGTCCTTGAAATGCTGGACTACAAAATAAGATACAGTGCAGAGTGTTCTTATAACATCCCCTTCAACTCCAGAGATGGTGATTGGAAGCCAAGATGAAAACCACAAGGATGGAACTCAGCTGACTGAGCTGCAGAAAGGTGCGAAGGCTACTAAGGAAGTACAGAGGTAAGTTCATAGCTGAAGCCCTGGAAACTGCCAAGCAACATTTAACAGCTCTGGCTATACCAGACTACAGAAGTGCACCAAGAGTGCAGAGGCCAAGCAAATAGATGCACTCTTCTGCAAAGAACCAGGAAGAGTTTTTGCAACACACATCAAAGTTGCTGGTGAATGCAGCAGGCCAGGCAGCATCTCTAGGAAGAGGTACAGTCGAAGTTTCGGGCCGAGACCCTTCGTCAGGACTAACTGAAGGAAGAGCTAGTAAGAGATTTGAAAGTGGGAGGGGGAGAGGGAGATCCAAAATGATAGGAGAAGACAGGAGGGGGAGGAATGGACAGGTGATTGGCAAAAGGGATATGAGAGGATCATGGGACAGGAGGCCCAGGGAGAAGGAAAAGGGGGAGGGGGGGAAAACCCAGAAGATGGGCAAGGGATATAGTCAGAGGGACAGAGGGAGAAAAAGGAGAGAGAGAAAAAGAATGTGTGTATATAAATAAATAACAGATGGGGTACGAGGGGGAGGTGGGGCATTAACGGAAGTTAGAGAAGTCAATGTTCATGCCATCAGGTTGGAGGCTACCCAGACGGAATATAAGATGTTGTTCCTCCAACCTGAGTGTGGCTTCATCTTTACAGTAGAGGAGGCCGTGGATAGACATATCAGAACGGGAATGGGATGTGGAATTAAAATGTGTGGCCACTGGGAGATCCTGCTTTCTCTGGAGGACGGAGCATAGGCGTTCAGCAAAGTGGTCTCCCAGTCTGCGTCGGGTCTCGCCAATATATAGAAGGCCACATCGGGAGCACCGGACGCAGTATATCACCCCAGCCGACTCACAGGTGAAGTGTCGCCTCAGCTGGAAGGACTGTCTGGGGCCCTGAATGGTGGTAAGGGAGGAAGTGTAAGGGCATGTGTAGCACTTGTTCCGCTTACAAGGATAAGTGCCAGGAGGGAGATCAGTGGGGAGGGATGGGGGGGACGAATGGACAAGGGAGTCGCGTAGGGAGAGATTCCTGCGGAAAGCGGAGGGGGGGGGGATGGGAAAGATGTGCTTAGTGGTGGGATCCCGTTGGAGATGGTGGAAGTTACGGAGAATAATATGTTGGACCCGGAGGCTGGTGAGGTGGTAGGTGAGGACCAGGGGAACCCTATTCCTAGTGGGGTGGTGGGAGGATGGAGTGAGAGCAGATGTGCGTGAAATGGGGGAGATGCATTTGAGAGCAGAGTTGATAGTGGAGGAAGGGAAGCCCCTTTCTTTAAAAAAGGACATCTCCTGTCTTCTCCTATCATTTTGGATCTCCCCCTCCCCCTCTCAAATCTCTTACTAGCTCTTCCTTCAGTTAGTCCTGTTATACACACACATTCTTTCTCTCTCTCCTTTTTCTCCCTCTGTCCCTCTGACTATACCCCTTGCCCATCCTCTGGATTTTTCCCCCCTCCCCCTTTTCCTTCTCCCTGGGCCTCCTGTCCCATGATCGTCTCATATCTCCTTTGCCAATCACCTATCCAGCTCTTGGCTCAATCCCTCCCCCTCCTGTTTTCTCCTATCATTTTGGATCTCCCCCTCCCCCTCCCACTTACAAATCTCTTACTAGCTCTTCCTTCAGTTAGTCCTGACGAAGGGTCTCGGCCTGAAACGTCGACTGTACCTCTTCCTAGAGATGCTGCCTGGCCTGCTGCGTTTACCAGCAACTTTGATGTGTGTTGCTTGAATTTCCAGCATCTGCAGAATTCCTCATGTTTAAGGAAAAGTTTTCACACAGTTCCAGAGCAACAACATGCCAGTATCTGAACCAACCAAAACAGCAAATGAGTACTGGAAGAGTATATGGGAGAAAGGAGCTTCACATAACACCAGTGCCCAATTGTTGAAAGACCTACAATTAAGCCTCTGCAATATCCTGGAGGAAGAACCAGTCACCATCACAGCAGTCGGTTTCCAGCAACGGGTAGCAAGTATGAAGAGATGGACATCACCAGGGCCTGACATGATCTACGCCTATTAGCTGAAGAAACTAACAGCATTACATACATGGCTGGCAGCTCAAATAAACCAGCTGCCTGAAGCAGGCTCCCACCCTAACTGGTTAACTTAAGGACGGACAGTACTCATAATGAAGGATTCTCACACAGGAGCAACACCATCAAACTACTGGCCTATAATCTGTCTGTCAACAACGTGGAAGGTCCCATCAGGCATCATAGCTACCAAGCTGAAGGAAGGTGTGTGTAAGTTCCTGAGCCTTGCTCAGAGGGGGAGTGGTAGAGGGTCCAAGCACCAAGTAGACAAAGCAGTCATGAGAGACTCCAAGACCAGGCAAACCAACCTAAGCTCTGCCTGGATTCACTATCAAAAGGCATATGACTCAATGCCCCACACATGGATCCTGAAATGTCTGTGTCTGTACAAGGTCAACAAGACATGAGGGACCTTCATCAAGAACTCAATGGGCCATCAGAGGACAATGTTAAAAGTTAACTCAAAGCCAATAGCACAAGTGGCCATCAGATGTGGAATATACCAGGGTGATGCACTATCCCCACTGCTGTTCTGCGTAGGCTTGAACCCCCTCAGCCAGATCATCTCAAGGAGTGGATATAGGGACAGGTTCAAGAGTGGAGTGACCATCAGCCAATTCCCGTACATGAATGACATCGAGCTGTAGGCTGGAAGTGAAAGAGACATTGACTCACTAATCTACCTGATAAGGATGTACAACAGAGATATCGGAATATCATTTGGACCGAAAAAGTGCAGCTGGATGGTAGTGAAAAAGGCAAATTCATCAGGACTGAAGGAATTGAGTTACCTGAAGGCCACATACCTGATGTACAGGACAGTTACAATACCTGGGGATTCTGCAGGCGCATGGAAGCCACTACGAGGACACAAGGAAGGCTACAACACCCAAGTACCTCCAAAGAGTGAGACAGGTCCTAAAAAGCCAGCTGAAAGAGAAGAACAAGATCAGAGCCATCAGCACATTCGCCCCACCAGTCATCAGATACCTAGTCACAATAATGTACTGGCCAATGTGCTGGAAGCCACTGACATCAAGGCCCAGAAGCTACCAACAATACATGAAGGATTCTATCCAAGGTCCAATGTTGAGTGACTGTACACCCACTGGAACAAAGGAAGATGGAGACTTGGAAGTGTCAAGGCTACAGTCCTGGAAGAAATGCGAAACATCCATGAGAACATCCCCCATGGATGACCTGCTCAGAGAATACGTCAGATGGCACACAGGGGAGATGAAAATGGAAGTGGGTGAGGCAGAGCCGAAGGACCAGAGGCTATGCCAGAACAAGCCACTGCACGGGATGTACCATCGCCAGATATCAGAAGCGGCTGACATAATGAAGTCCTACCAATGGCCGGAAATGGCAGGGTTAAGGGACAGCACAGAGGCGCTGCTCATGGCTTCACAAGAACAGGCACTGAGCACAAAAGCAATAGAAGCAGGGGTCTATCACACCAGACAAGACCCAAGATGCACACCGTGCAAGGATCTGCTGAAACTGCCCAGCACATAGTAGCAGGGTGCAAGATGCAGGCAGGGACAACATACATTGAATGGCACAACCAGGTTGCTGGAATTGTGTACAGGAACAGCTGTGCTGAGTATGGATTGAACACTCCCTTGTCCAAATGGGAAACATCCGAGAAGGTAGAGGAGAAAGACAGAGCCAAGATTCTGTGGGACTTGCAAATACAGGTAGAAGAACACACTATTAGGAACAGCAAGGATACTGCTCAGAACCCTTAAGCTCTTGGGCCTCTGGTAGAGGATCTGAAATTGAGAGAAAAATATACATACATACCAATAAGGGGCGAGAAAAAGAAATTTGCCAGTGATATTAAGCCTGATACTGAAAGAAATTGTCGATATTTCAGGCTGAAACCCTGCATCCATTCCTCCCACAGATGCTGCTCGACCTGCTGAGTTCTTCCAGCAGATTGTTTGCTGCTCCAGATTCCAGCATCTGCAGTCTCTTATACAGCATCTTCATGTATTTG
Source organism: Mobula birostris (assembly GCF_030028105.1). Classification (NCBI taxonomy): domain Eukaryota; kingdom Metazoa; phylum Chordata; class Chondrichthyes; order Myliobatiformes; family Myliobatidae; genus Mobula; species Mobula birostris. Next base: position 41,626,813 of record NC_092378.1, on the reverse strand, counting down.
GAGATTGCATCTCCGAGGGTATATAATATTAAGACAAACTATTTTTTTTTTTATATACAGGAAAAGAAAAGAACATCAACTATTCTAACTAAGCTAAATAATCTTAGTCATCATGTCTGTAAAGGTATTTTGATGAAGGTTTGACCTGAAATATTAACAATTTCTCTTTCTGCAAATTCTACCTGATCTACCGAGTGGTTTCCGGATATTCTGGTTTTATAACTTCTGTCATTTGCAGTTTTTTTTTTAAATATCTGATCTTTCCATTATAATGTTAAGAGTCACAGCAGAGGAGAAAATGGGGGAAAATCATTACTGGATGTGATAAATACCTCAATTACAGAAACTTGTTTCAGGATCACTGGGTTAAACCAACCAACATAGTAACAGAGATAAAAAAAAGTTAATGGTAATATTCATGTAATTGCTGACCTAGATAAGTACAGTGGAGTAGAGAGTCAGATAATGAAGTTGAAGTCAAACTAAGCAGATCCATTTTATTGCTGGAGATGAACTTTGCACTTCTAAAATCAAATGGAGGACAGGAAATGTAACCCTGCTTTGAAATTCATAAGCGAAATAGTGATTGTTGTTCTCATTTGTTATCCTGGCAAGTGGCAATTTAAACACTAATGGGACCCGCTGGAAATGGGTTATGCAAGTGGCATTATAGCAGGGAGTGGGTGCACAAATCATACAGCTGTGATTTGAATTAATGAAGTTGTCTTGCCACATTTAAACTGTGTAATTCAAAACACTTTCTTAATACAATGTTCCAGGAGTCAAGTTAATAATCAGATGCAATTCAAGAACATTCTATAAAATACAGGGATATTTTAATGTAAACTGTGTGGAACAAACATTCAGTCTTGAGACATATCTGTTTTTCCAGAAGTAGCCAAAACCAGTGCAATGCTCGGAAGCTGTTCTTGTCAGCAACAAACACCTTGGCCTGTTGATGTTTTTGTATACAGGAAAAAAAATTAGAGGATAATGTTGTACTATCCTTTGGGCACATTCCATGAATATTTTAACATTAGTACAAGATCACAAGAACAATGTTTTATATAATTGGGTTTGTCAGAAAAGGGCAAACAACTTGAATTAGCTGTTAAAGTGAAAGGGAATGGCATGCAGATAGAAAAAATGTTTGAAATGAGAAAGAGAAGGAAGGGACGGCAATACCTGGATAGCCTGAGGAATATAACGATGGTATTTTGAGACTGTAAATGCTTAGCCACTGCATTGGAAGTGGGGTGAGTGTACTGTACAACAATTAGTTAATTGTGCAGCAAAGTTGGTTTACCTGGAAAGGAATGTCTATATGAGAAGCAGAGAAAATAAAAGTCACATCAGCTTTTCCCAATAAATGCAGTTTAATCTCTTCAGAAAGATGGAAGATTTGGAGGATAGTTCCATACAAATTGAGTACATAAGGCAAGTCTCTTACAACATTGTAGTCATCAAGAGAAATTACTCAATTGCCTTCAGTCCTGAGTAATGGAGAATGGCATTGGACATCCATTCTGAGACTACTCAGTTACAACGCAAACACAAAATGCAGCCAAAGGGGAGCTGGAGGGAAGCAGTAAACAGATTAGAAGATGGGGAATGGTTTCTGAACTTACCTATAGTAGAAAACAGAAGATTAGAATATATTAGTATGAAAGTGAGAAAATTAGTTTGGAGAACCTATCATATACTATAGCACCATGGCAAATTTCAGTAGTTTATAAACTGGGTGGCAGGGTGGAAATATGTCTCTGCCAAAGGAGGTGTAAGGCACTCCATCCCTCCGTAATCCTGCAGGTCACCCTTGAGCAAGCTGTAGCACTTGCTTAGCCCCCCGATCAGGGTCACGTGAAGCCAAAAGAGGTGGTGGATGGTCATATGAGCAGCTCTTACGCATCGCAAGTCCTGGTTATGCAACCACTGATAGGAGGCAGATAATCTCGGAAGATAATTGATAATGTCTGAGGTCTCCAGTTTTGTAAAGACACTGCCCAGAAGACAATGGCAAGCCACTTCTATGGAAAAATTTGCCAAGAACAATCATGATCATAGAAAGACCATAATTGCCTACATCATACGAGACAGCTCAGAACAAACAAACAGTAAACAGGCTGTTGCAGAATCACTTCTTGGTAGGAAACACCTTATCTAAATTAGAAAGAGGACTAAGGTAATGCTGCCAATTTATTCCTCAAAGGATGATTTGCTGTTGCTTGGTGATCATTGGGGAGTGTGCAGCAGAGATGAAAATGTACATTGTAGCACATAATCCTACCGGCCAAGAAAGAGTGAGAGAGAAAGGCTGCAGGAAGCTACATAAACCAAGCAATTACAGGCTTCTCAATGAAGTATGTCTAATTTATATTCTAAAAATGTCTCCATTTTGCATTGTACTGTTTCAAACAAAACATTAAAATGAAAATCACAAATAATGATGTCTATTGCCATATTCTCTGGAACTAACTGTTTTGATTATGTGTGCCATGCCTCAGTGTGCACAGAATAATACCACCATGTCTAATTGTACAGAAGCTGCTGAGTGATCAGGAAACATTAGAACCAAGTTGATAAGTATATTACTCCAGTTAAGTGGTACCTAGATTCATGTATTGAATCCAAATAGATTGTGTCGCTTTTCCATCTGTCATAAATGGTGTCAGGCCTGTAACAGGTGGGCATCCCACAATCTCCAGCCACAACCTGTCATGGTCCGGTCCATTAACTACTCCCCCACCCACCATCTTCTACCAGGCTCCTTGATTAGGGCACCTGATCTTCATCTAAACCAGGATAAAAACCCCGGTTTACAGCTACTCGGGGCTGGTCCGTCACGGTAGCCAGGGTGGCGATGAATGTTCTGAGCTGCTAAGAATAAGGGACCATCTTCATGAGCTTCTCCATGTCAAGATTCACATTGTCAGTTGTCTCTTTTTGTCGTCTCGCGTCCAGCTGAGTGTTGCCAGCCATTTTGCTGCTGCTCCGAGCCGGGATGTGAGTAGTCTGTCATTGTCTGTCTGGCCCAGGCCCCGAGTCAGAGCTCCTGTTTGTTGTCCCGCATCCTCTTCTGCATAAGCATTCTATCCTCGCTGCCCGGCTTTCCCAGCAACTATTAATAAACACACTTCTGTTAATGTTATTTACGTGTCTGTGTCCTGCTCTTGGGTGCACTCCCTACGCCCCCTTGTAACAACCAGTTGCTCCTAGCCTTCAGCTGACTTGTTGCCTTGTAATAAGTATCTGTTTCTCTTGTTTTGAGGCCCCTCGTGGCTTGTTAGTTTGCTCTATTAGTAAAGTGATAGCTCATTGCTAAATTGTCTCCACTGCTCTGCATTTGGGTCAAGCCTCCTAAATCTCATGTCAGGATGAGTGAACCCTTGATTGACACAGTAGAGTTTGCCTGAAGTTGTCCACCAACACAAATACACAATCCAGAAGCAGCAAGTAACCATTGACCACCTGCTTACTGCTCTCAACCAACTCTCCATCCAGTTACAGCAACCCCCTCACCAGTCAACCTTCTCCCTCAGAGCCCCAGATTCTGCTGCCCGATCGCTTTGATGGATCTCCAGCCTGATGCCACAACTTCTTGTCCTCGTCCATCTTGTACTTCAAGCTGCAGCTATCTCTGTATTCTATGGACTGAGCCAAGATTGCTCTTGTTATCTCTCTTGAATGGGTGAGAGAGATGGAACAATGGAAACACTATCTGCAATAAATATGAGGAATTCACCACTGAGGTGCACTTGGTTTTCAACCATCTAGGCAGTGGAAGGAGGCAGCGGGCTGAAATTTCACCTGCATCAAAGCTCATACTCAATGCTGGATGATACCTTGGAATTCAGGACCTCATGATGGGGTGCGGCTGGAATGCAGATGCACTGCCTGCCCATTACCATCACGACCTCTCAGAGTGCTTGAAAGACAAGCTATCTACCTGGAAGATGCCCACCTTCCTCGAACACCTCATTTCTCCGTGTTGACAAGTGTCTTATGGAACAGCCCTCCCCGATAACCGGCCAGAACCTCAGTTCCATTCCCAGAACTATTTCAGGTTACAAGCCCCTCATCATCAATGCCTACAGAACCCATGTAGTTAGGGAGAGCTCCCCTAACATCCCAAGAGTGAGAGCATTGGTGGAGAAAATATGTGTGCTTACTGTGGAGCAGCCAATCACCCACATATCAAATGCCCATTGCTTCCAGGAAAATGGTACCAGGTGGAGATGAGGCACCTTCTATCTGGCACACTCCCACCCCCACCCCCTTGTTCTAGCTCCATAGCCCAACTGACTGTCCTCCTTCACTCCCCAACAGCTCTATACAGATGGGTGGTTCTGGTGGATTCCGGTGCAGCAGTCAACTATCTGGACCAGATTCTGATTGTGCAGCTTGAACTTCCTACCAAGCCTATCTCTCAGCCCCTCTGCATCACAGCCTTTGGGGTCTGGGATGGTCGGACCATCTCACAACCTGTGCACATGAGCACCAGAGAGAACTACAAGTACATCTTTTCTTTATCAACTCACCCAATATTCCTCACATCTTGGGTTACCCCGGTCTCTCCACTCACAACCCTCACTTCCCCTGGTGATCCGGTTCTGATTTGTGGACCCACCTACCAGACCACCTGCCTCCAGCCACAGTTTACATCACCCCATAAATCTGTGGAAATTGAGAGAAACCCTCAACCTCAAAGCATGCACAGAAAAACCACAACTCAGCCATTGCCATCTGTAAAAGGCAAGTCAGCACCCTGATGCCTCACCGTCCACATGAATGCGTGATCAACTTCCTCCTGGGCACCACCCATCACTGAGGTTGCCTGTTCTGCCTCTCCCCTCCTGAGACCGAAACGATGAATGACTATATTGCTGAAGCACTGCAGCATGGCTTCATTCAAAAATCCCAAACCCCAGCTGGTGTAGGGTTTCTTTTTGTCAAAAATGAAGGTATGGGTCTCTGTCCCTGCATTGACAACCATAGACTCAAAAAAAAAAAAAAAAAAAAAAAAAAAAAAAAAAGTCAAATGCTAGCCTCTGGCCTTGATGTACAGCACATCTGAAACACTCCACTGGGCAGATCTTCACCAAACAATCTATGGAGCACATACAACTAGATCCACATCTGCCACATGGATGAGTGGAAGAGGGTGTTTAACACTACAAATACTTGGTGATGCCTTTCAGAGTTTCCAACAGTCTAGCCTTTTTCCTAGCTTTCTTTCATGAAATCCTCCAATACATGCTATATGGATTCATCCCCGCCATCCTTCTCCACCAATCTCCCTCCCAGCACTTATCCTTGTAAGCAGAACAAGTGCTACACATTCCCTTACACTTTTTTTTTATTTAAAAGATTAGATTATGAGGACACGCAGTCCTCTTTTATTGTCATTTAGTAATGCATGCATTAAGAAATGATACAATATTCCTCCGGTGTGATATCACAGAACACAGGACAGACCAGGACTGAAAAACTAACAAAAACCACATAATTGTAACACAAACAACAGGAATTCTGCAGGTGCTGGAAATTCAAGCAACACACAAAAGTTGCTGGTGAATGCAGCAGGCCAGGCAGTATCTCTAGGAAGAGGTGCAGTCGACATTTCAGGCCGAGACCTGACGAAGGGTCTCGGCCTGAAACGTCGACTGCACCTCTTCCTAGAGATGCTGCCTGGCCTGCTGCGTCAGGTCTCAGCCTGAAATGTCGACTGCACCTCTTCCTAGAGATGCTGCCTGGCCTGCTGCGTCAGGTCTCAGCCTGAAATGTCGACTGCACCTCTTCCTAGAGATGCTGCCTGGCCTGCTGCGTTCACCAGCAACTTTGATAATTGTAACATATAGTTACAACAGTGCAACAATACCATAACTTGATGAAGAACAGGCCATGGCACAGTAAAAAAGTTCAAAGTCTCTCGAATATCCCACATCTCACTCAGACGGGAGAAGGAAGAAAACTCTCCCTGCCATGCCCGACCACAGTCCGACTCTGAGTCGTCCGAAAACTTCGAGCTCTGATCAGCCCTCGGACACCGAGTACTGAGCACCATCTCTATCTGAACGATTTGACCTCAGCCTCAGTCGCCAGCAGCAGGCAAAGCCGGGGATTTTAGGGCCTTCCCTCCGGAAGATTCTCAATCGCCCAGTAACAGTGGCAGCAAACCAGCGTTTCAGAAATTTCTCCAGATGTTCCTCTGTGCTTTCACATCTGTCTCCATCAAATCAAAATTGTCCACAGCCCCTATTTAACAGAAACGATATTATTTTCATTGGAGAGCTGCACGTGCGTGTCGCGCTGCCATCTTCTCCTCCCACCTGGACACTTCCATTCAGGGCCCCAGATAGTCTTTACAGGTGAGGCGACACTTCACCTGTGAGTCAACAGGGGTGATATATTGTGTCCGGTGCTCCTGATGTGGCCTTCTATATATTGGCGAGACCCAGCGCAGACTGGAAGACCGTTTCGCTGAACACCTACGCTCTGTCTGCCAGAGAAAGCAGGATCTCCCAGTGGCCACACATTTTAGTTCCACATCCCTTTCCCATTCTGATATGTCTATCCACAGCCTCCTCTACTGTCAAGATGAAGCCACACTCAGGTTGGAGGAACAACACCTTATATTCCATCTGGGTAGCCTCCAACCTGATGGCATGAACATGGACTTCTCTAACTTCCGCTAATGCCCCTCCTCCTCCTTGTACCCCATCCGTTATTTATTTAATATACAATTCTTTTTTTCTCTCTCCTTTTTCTCCTTCTGTCCCTCTCACTATGCCCATCCTCTGGGCTTCACCCCTCCCCCTTTCTTTCTCCCTTGGCCTCCTGTCCAATGATCCTCTCATATCCCTTTTGCCAATCAACTGTCCAGCTCTTGGCTCCATCCCTCCCCTTCCTGTATTCTCCTATCATTTTGGATCTCCTCCTCCTACTTTTAAGTCTCTTACTAGCTTTTCTTTCAGTTAGTCCTGATGAAGGGTCTCGGCCCGAAACGTCGACTGTACCTCTTCCTAGAGATGCTGCCTGGCCTGCTGCGTTCACCAGCAACTTTTATCTGTGTTGCTTGAAATTCCAGCATCTGCAGATTTCCTCATGTTTGTGTTATATGGATATGTTTTCATCTACCTCAACATCCTGATCTTCTCCAAGGACACCAGGACCACATCTAGCATGGCCATTCAGTCTTTCAGCATCTCCTTGAAAATCAAATGTACTGCAAATTAGAGAAATACAAGTTCCACACCCCAGTGATTTCCTTCTTGGGTTACATTCTTTCACCCCAAAACCTAACCATGGACCCAGAGAAAGTGCACACTGATGTTAAAAGGTCCCCCACCACACTCCTTCAAACTTCTTGAGATTCTCCAACTCAACTGCTTTACCACTGTTTCATCAGGACCTATGGCCAAATCGCTGCTCCTCTCACCTCCCTCATGGATAACCTGGTCTGCTGCCACAGACCATGCTTTCGAGGAGCTCATGAGATGCTTCACACCACTCCCAGTCTGCCATCAAAACCCCTCTGGATCTTTTGTGGCAGAGGTGGATGCATCTGACATGGGCACAGGGGCCATCCTCTCCCAGCAACAACCAAAAGAGAAGACAAACTCTTGTGCCTTCCTCTTACACAAGTTCAACTCTACACAGTGCTGTTACGGAGTAGGAGACAGGGAGCACCTTGCCAGTAAGTGGACTTTGGAGGAATGGAGACATTGGCTGATGAGGAACACCGAGTTCCTGCTGATTTGGACTGACCACCAGAGCCTTGTATCCATTCAGCAGACCTGCCAACTCAACCCACATCAGGCTTGCTGGGCCCCCCTTTTGAGCAATTCTCTTCAACATCTCCAACTGGCCAGACTCCAAGAACACCAATGTGAATGCTCTGTCACAACAGTTGGACTGGGCTGAAATGGAGATTGACTCTCAGCCCATCATTCCATCCTCACAGATCCTTTCCCAGATCTAGGACCTTGAGAATCAGATCTGCCGGGCTCAACAGCACAAGGCTGCTCCAGCCGACATACCTGACAAGTTCATGTACGTGCTGGTAGCTGTGAGCTCTGAGGCACTTCAGTGGGTCCACTTCTCACTCCTCTCTGGTCATCCAGGGGCAAAATGGACCATGGATTTTCTGCAATGCAAGTTCTGATGGCCCATAATGATCACATTGTACATCAGTTCATTGCTGCCTGCCTTCAATGTGCCCAGTCCAATTCCTCCATCAGCCCTCTGGTCTTCTGTGGCCTGTACTGGTCCCTCAGTGCCCATGGGCCCACATCACTATGGATTTCATCATAGATTTGCCACCTTCTGGTGGGGCCATAGTGAGCATGATAGTGGTAGACCAGTTCTCCAAGGTAGCCCACTGCATTGCCTTCCTCAAAATTCTGTCAGCCGCTGAGATGTGGACCTTGTTCAGCAACCCAGTTTGCCTCCACGGTTTCTCTCAGAACATTGGGTGGACCAGGACAGACAAGACTTTTTTTTCCCTGCTTTGGTGAGCTTCTGTTCCCTCCTCTACACCTCAATAGGTTTGTCCTCTGGCTATCATCCACAGACCAGCAATCAGTCAGAAAAAGTCAATCAGCAAGTGGAGAAAAGTTTGAGATGCTTTGCCGCCTCTAACCTTTCCACACGGAAGTAGTACTTGCTCTGGGCTGAACTGTCCCACAATCTACACACCTCTTCTGCCACAGAAATGTCATCCTTTTCTATGCTTCATGGCTACTAACCCCTATTGTTCTCTGTGGAGGAGTCATTGGTGAAGGCCCAGTCCACCGGGGTCCTAGTTCACCACTGGCAGAATGCTTGGAATAGATCACAGCAGGCCATCCTAGCTGCCACCTGCACCCACTGGCTACTCTGGCCAGGGGACCGTGTCTGGCTGTCCACGCGAGATGTGTCCCTGCGCACCAACTCCCACAAAATCTCACCCCAGTTCATTAGCCCCTTCAAGATCACCCATCACATTAAAACAGTCACTTACCATCTCCAGCTGCCACTGTCCATCAGGATCACCCCTGTCCTGCCTCAAGCCCATTGTCCATGGACCACTCAACGCAGCTCAGCCTGCGTCTGCAGTATCTAGTATGGTGGAGGGTGGTCCGGGGTACACATCCACTGGTTGATGGATTCAGTGTCATGGAAGGGGCATGCAGTTTCTGGTCAACCGGGAAAGGTGCAACCTGGAGAAAATGTCTTGGGTGCCATCTTATTTCATCTTGGATCTATTGCTCATTGAGGAGTTCCACTGGACCCATCCAGATTGCCCTGAGCTGTCAGGTGCAGGCTCTGGGGCAGGGGGAGGGGATGGTGGGATCCAGTCAGGCCTGCACAGACAGGCACCTCCCAGTCTCCACACAGCTAACAAAAGTCACCTGCCACTTGTTTCCAACTCATCACCTGCAGCCTATTTAAACCCAGCTTGCTTCCACAATCCTTGTCCATGCATTGAACCAGCCAGCCTCAACCAGTTGGTCCTACCCTTCAACTCCCTTGTTATGTTAAGTATCCATTCCCACTTGTTTTATGGGGTCTCATGGCTTGTTATTTTGTTGTTTATTGTTAAAGTGATTTTAAAAAAACCATGCAAAATATATAGAGGGGATACATTTGGATCAAGCCTCCTCTATATTTCCTAACAAATAGCAATGCTGCTGAAATACAGACTTGGTAGGCCTGAAAGTTACTATAAAATTTTGCATAAGTTTCATTTACAAAATGACATGCTGCTAGCCAATAATTCAACAGTGCAATTCTGGCTTTCACATAAAGCTACACCTCTAACTTTGAAAGTCCATAAGAGCAGAATAATGCCATTTGGCCCATCAAGTCTGTTCTGCCATTCAATCATGCCATCCTTTATTACCCTCCTCAACCCCACTCCCTGGCCTTCTCCCTGTAACCTTTGATGTAATATAGTATATTGGAGGGACAGGTCCAGCCACAGGGTAACAGCAAAGACAGCCTGACTTACCCCACAGAGACTAGGACAGGAAGGGAGTTCAATCCAGGGTGGCTCCAAGTCTCAGGGCAGCCAGCAACCTAGGCTGGCCACGGAAACAGCCGAGTCCATATCTAGCTCAGGGTGGCAAACAACCACTCAGCTGGCCCCAGAAACAGCCAAATCCATACCACAATGACTGCTCCAACAAGACTCCATGAAGCAGTGGTCCTCCAACCAGGCCTAGAGATCACAAATGACTGCTCTAGCTTTCCACCAGCAGATTACTCCAAGGGAATACTGACAAGACAAACCAACAACCACACTCAACCCCAGGGCCACTTATATTCCCAGCCCCAAGACGAGAAACAGGTGCCTATGATCAAGCCCAACTGAAGCAAGGGAGAGCGGAAGACCTGGAGTCCGGAGTACACGGACCGGACCGTGAACCAGGATGCGGGTTTCACAGACCGGACCATGACAGTACACTTAGGTCTTTCAGCTTTTTGAGCACCTTCTCCCTTGTAATAGTAACTGCACTCACTTCTCTTCCATCACACACTACAACATCTGGCAAACTGCTAATATCCTCCACAGTGCAGACTAATGCAAAATACTCATTTAGTTCATCTGCTATCTCCTTGTCTCTTGTTATTATTTCTCCATCCTCATTTTCTTGCAGTCCTATATCTACTCTCATCTCTCTTTTATTTTTTATATCCTTGAAAAGCTTTTACTGTCCACTTTGATATCATTTCTAGCTTGCTTTTATATTTCACCTTTTCCCTTCTAATGATTCTTTTAGTTGCTCTCTGTAGTTTTTTAAAAGCATCCCAATTTTCTATCTTCCCGCTAAAAGTCTGTTTTATCTTAATGCTGCAGATAAAGTTCTTTTTACAAGCAACAGTATTTATTGTCCTCCATTACTCAAATAGTTACATCTCTTCTTCCTAGTGTTAAGCACATATGCAAAAAGGCTTTTCACCTAAGTGAAGTTTCACTTTAACAATCTAACGCTTTTGAGGGATCTGCAAATTCTTAAAAGGTTCCACCACCACATACGCAAAATTATTAGACAGTCTCACCTTTACGAGAATGTAAAAAATAGAGGCTATCTTGAATCTTCATGCCTTTGAAGTTTCTGCAAGCATGCTTTCACTTCATCTGTACTTCACCATCCTTGTATATGACAAAAAAGTTTGACTGTGTGGCATACACTTCCCTGAGTTCGGTCTGCAATTTAGTGAGTTCTGATCTTGGTTTCACTTCGCATTCCATCATCCTGGACTCCACTACAATCTAACAACCTTTCTCATTCTTAAATATATTAGACAGTCATGCCTGCACTACTCTCTGGGGTACAGAATTCCAAAGAAACACCATTCTCATCTCCATCCAAAATAGGAACTGCCTTGCTCTGAAAAATCTTGTTTCTGTGGTTCATGGTTACCCTGTGACAGGAAATGTTCTCTCTTCATCTACATGTCAAGGCCATTCAGATGCTGAAAATTCTCCAAAAAATCACTTCAGATCTTATAGAGAATAGACTCAATTTGGTCAACCTTCATCAGAGAATGAACTGAGTGAATTATTCCAATGCATGCATATGAATTAAGTGAGGGCAAAACTATAAACTGCACTCCAGAAGTGGTCAAGTACAGCAGTATTAAAACTTCTTCACAATTGTACTTAATCACTTTCCATTAAAATCAACTGTTTCATTTGTTGCCTTAAATACTAGCTGTACTTGCCAGCTATTTCCTCTATTTTATGCACAAAACATCCAGATCCCTATTTTGAATGGAATTCTGTAGTCTCTCTCCATTTTCAGATTTGGAGAGTATTTACCTTAGTTCCATTAGTTTTAATGATTAGCTTCACTCCCATTGAACTTTTATCAGAAGTGAGAGGCAACAATACAGCAAAGATAATATTGGGGCGATGAGAAATCTTTGCTTAACACAAGTCTTCACTGAGAATGGCTGCACCATAGCCCTGTTGGTTAGTATTGTGGCTTGCATGCCGTTGACGGAGAAAGCATAAACTGGTGGTGTATTTCTGTGTGTGGCTGAATTAGAAGAGAGTGTTCTACAGTCAGATGTTTAGCAACCTGCCCTATAGATTTTAACTCTTTGGCTCCCTCCTTTCTTGGTAAGGCCATTATATTTGTGGTTTTACAAGCCACAGGGACCTTTCCAGAATCTAGAGAACTTTGGAAGATGACGACCAATGCACCTACTGTCTCTGCAGCCACTTTTCAGACCCTAGGATGCTGGCAGTTGTGTCCAGGAGAACTTTAGTCCCATTTGATGTAACTGTGGACTGAGTTACTAAGAGACTGAAGCTGTTTTATATAAAAGGTCTTTATTCATCACAACAAGCAGCCTCTTGGAGACACTCTCAATAGAGTCTCCCTGAACTCAGATACAGTACCTATAAGAAGTATTCTCCCTGGGAAGTTATCCCGTTTTCTTGTTTTGCAACATTGAATCACAGTGGATTTAATTCGTTTTTTTTATATATACTGATCAACAGAAAAGGATTATTTCATGTCAAGGTGAAAATGAATCTCTACAAAGGGACCTAAATTAATTACAAATATAAAACACAAAATAATTGGTGGCATGAAGTATTCACCTCCTTTAAAGTGACACACCAAATCATTACTCATGTGGGCAATTGGTTTTAGAAGTCACATAATTAGATAAGTAGAGATCTGCTTTTGGAGACCTGTGTGCAGTCAAGGTGTTTCAATTGATTATAGTTAAAAATACACCTGTATCTGGAAGATCCAACTGCTAATGAGTCAGTACCCTGGCAAAAACTACACTACGGGGACAAAAGAACACTCCAAGCAACACCACTAAAAGGTTATTGAAAAGCACAAGTCAGGAGATGGATACAAGAAAATTTCCAAGTCACTGATAATCCCTTGGAGTACAGTTAAATCAATCATCAAGAAATGGACAGAATATGACACAGCTGTAAATCTGCCTAGAGCAGGCTATCCTCAAAAACTGAGTGACTGTGCAAGAAAAGGACTAGTGAGGAAGGCGACCAAGAGACCTATGACAGCTCTGGAGGAGCTACAAGCTCAGTGGCTGAGATAGGAGAGACTGCACATACAATAACCATTGCCTGGTTGCTTCACCAGTCACTGCTTTATGGGAGAGTGGCAAACAGAAAGCCACTGTTGAAAAATCTCACATGAAATCTCCGTTAAAGTTTTCCAGAAGACACGTGGGAGACTCTGAAGTTAGCTGGAAGAAAGTTCTATGGTCTAATGAAACTAAAATTGAGCTTTTTGGCCATCAGACCAAATGCTATGTTTGGATTATGCACATTATCAATAACACACCATCCCTACTGTGAAGCATGGTGGTGGCTGCATCATGCTGTAGGGATGCTTCACTGCAACAGGCCCTGAAAGGCTTGTGAAAGTGGAGGGTAAAATTAATACCACAAAATACAGGGAAATCCTGATGGTAGTCTGCAAGAGAACTGCAACTTGGGAGAAGATTTGTTTTCTAGCAAGAGAATGACCCCAAGCATAAAGCAAGTCGTACAGGAAAGGGTTAAAAACAACAGTTACTGTCCTGGAGTGGCCAAGTCAGTGACCAGACCTCAATCCAATTGAGAATTTGTGGCTAGACTTGAAAAGGGCTGTTTATGCACGATCCCCATGCAATCTGACAGAGCTTGAGCAGTTTTGGAAAGGAGAATGGGGAAAAATTGCAATATCCAGATGTGCAAAGCTGATGCACCTTTGGTAGGCTGTAATTGCTACCAAAGGTGCATCTACTAAATACTACTTGAAGGGGGCGAATACTTATGTAATAAATTATTTTGTGTTTTATATCTGTAATTAATTTAGATCAATTTGTAGAAATTTTCAGTTTGACACAAAAGAGTCTTTATCTGTTGATTAGTGTCTAAAACGCCAAATTAAATCCATTGTGATTCCATGTTGTAAAAAAATAAAACATGAAAACTTCCGGGGGGGGGGGGGTACAATTTTGAAAGCTACAATGGTACAGTTTATTTCAATATTTGAGTCTGACTAATGGGTTTATGAATCATATATTTAAAATGGGAGCACACCACATCTGATAAGACAGCTTTCAATATTCAAATACCTTTGCTGAGACAAAATAATTCACATGGTTGGTCAAAAGGCTTCTGAGGACAGGACCAGAAAACCCAAAATTAAAGTTGTGAGGGCTTACGGTCTAGTACACAAATACACACCATATATTGGAGGAAGTTAGCAAGTCAACATGTCTGACATGCTGAATTCCTCCAGCATTTGTGTGTGTTCCAGCATCTGTAGAATCTCTTGTGTTTATGAGTACACAAGTATCCTCATTATTTATAGAAAGGACAAATATGCCCAGAACCATGTTTGATGTGCCAGTCTGGAAGCTCACACTGATGCAACAATAACTTATTGATGGTGTCATCTGGTTTGATGCAGGCCAATTGACATACCCCCTTGTCCTGTACTTTGCTTTAGCATACAAGATCATCTCATGGTCATGTCAGTTTGCAAACTGTATCTCTGACGAACCTATACTCTGTATATAGCACAGTTTGTTTACAAAGTTGACCTTTTGGTTTTAAACTAATTACTGCTTGCAATTTACATAAGAACTGAAAATTGGTTCTCACTTGAATTGATACTGAGTAAATCCTTAACTCCTGAATCACTAACACTATTCTCTAATAGATCATATTTCCTTACAACACAGAAAGAAGAGACTATTTGGCCCTTCAAGTCTATGCTGGTGCTCCAGAACTATTGCAACAATTCCATCAATTCCATCATTTCTGTTCCCCTAATGATTTCCCTGTAACAAATTCTCTCTCAAATGCCCTTCAACTCTTCACCAATCAGGAGTTAGTTGCAGTGGCCAGCTAACATGCTAGCTATCATATCTTTGGGATGTGAGAGAAAATTGGAGTTGGTCTTATGGTCTCATCCTGCAAACCAGAGTGGTAGCAAGGAGTGCATTTCAATTCAGAATCAGAATCGGGTTTATTTTCACCAGCATGTGTTGTGAAATTTGTTAACTTAGCAGTGGTAGCTCAATGCAATACATAATATAGAACAAAATAATAATAATAATAATAATAATAAATAAGTAAATAAATTACAGTATACATTTATTGAATATATTAAAAGTTGTGCAAAAAAACGAAATAATATATATTAAAAAAGTGAGGTAGTGTCCAAGGGTTCAATGTCTATTTAGGAATTGGATGACAGACGGGAAGAAGCTGTTCCTGAATTGCTGAGTGTGTGCCTTCAGGCATTTGTACCTCCTGCCTGATGGTAACAGTGAGAAAAGGGCATGCCCTGGGTGCTGGAGGTCCTTAATAATGGACGCTGCCTTTCTGAGACACCGCTCCTTGAAGATGTCCTGGGTACTTTGTAGACTAGTACCCAAGATGGAGCTGACTAGACTTACAACCCTCTGCAGCTTCTTTCGGTCATGTGCAGTAGCACTCCCCCCTCCCCATACCAGACAGTGATGCAGCCTGTCAGAATTCTCTCCACGGTACATCTATATAAGTTTTTGAGTGTATTTGTTGACATACCAAATCTCATCAAACTCCTTATGAAGTATAGTCGCTGTCTTGCCTTCTTTATAACTGCATCAATATGTTGGGACCAGGTTAGATCCTCAGAGATCTTGACACCCAGGAACTTGAAACTGCTCACTCTCTCCACTTCTGATCCCTCTATGAGGATTGGTATGTGTTCCTTTGTCTAACCCTTCCTGAAGTCCACAATTAGCTCTTTCGTCTTACTGACGTTGAATGCCAGGTTGTTGCTGCGACACCAATCCTCTAGTTGGCATATCTCACTCCTGTACGCCCTCTTGTCACCGACTGAGATTCTACCAACAATGCTTGTATCATTAGCAAATTTATCGATGGTATTTTAGCTATACCTAGCCACACAGTTGTGGGTCTATAGAGAGTAGAGCAGTGGGCTAAGCACACACCTCCGAGGTGCCCCAGAGTTGATCATCAGCAAGGAGGAGATGTTATCATCAATCTGCACAGATCATGGTCTCCCAGTTAGAAGGTCGAGGATCCAATTGCAGAGGGAGGTACAGCGGCCCAGGTTCTGCAACTTCTCAGTCAGGATTGTGAGAATGATTGTATTAAATGCAGAGCTATAGTCAATGAATAGCATCCTGAAATAGGTGATTGTGTTGTCCAGGTGGTCTAAAGCCATATGGAGAGCCATTGAGATTCCATCTGCCATTGACCTATTGTAGTGATAGGCAAATTGCAACGGGTCCAGCCCCTTGCTGAGGTAGGAGTTCATTCAAGTCATGACTAACCTCTCAAAACATTTCATCACTGTAGATGTGAGTGCTACCCGGCGATAGTCATTAAGGCAGCTCACATTATTCTTCTTAGGCGCGCACAGCAGTGAGAGGTCGAAAATGTCTTTGAATACTCCCGGCAGCTGGTTGGCACAGGTTTTCAGAGCCTTACCGGGTACCCCATCGGGACCTTCCACCTTGCGAGGGTTCACTCTCTTTAAAGACAGCCTGACATCGGCCTCTGAGACAGAGTTCACAGGGTCACCGGGTGCAGCAGGGATCTTCACAGCTGTAGATGTGTTCTCCCTTTCAAAGTGGGCATGCAAGGCATTGAGTTCGTCTGGTAGTGAAGCATCGCTGCCATTCATGCTATTGGGCTTTGCTTTGTGGGAAGTAATGTCTTGTAAACCCTGCCAGAGTTGTCATACATCCGATGTCGCCTCCAACCTCATTCAAAATTGTCTATTCATCCTTAAAATAGCCCTCCGCAAATCATACCTGGTTTTCTGGAACAGACCTGGGTTGCCAGACTTGAATGCCACAGATCCAGCCTTCAGCAGATGACATACCTCCTGGTTCATCCATGGCTTTTGGTCTGGGAATGTACTGTAAGTCTTTGTGAGCACACACTCATCCACACAGGTTTTAATGAAGTCGGTAACAACTGCAGCATACTCATCCAGGTTCGAAGATGAATCCCTGAATACAGCCCAGTCCTGCGATTCAAAGCAGTCCTATAGGCACTCCTGTGCTTCCATTGCCCATACCTTCTTGGTCCCCTCTACTGGTGCTGCAGTCTTCAGTCTCTGCCTATACTCAGGGAGTAGAAGTACAGCCAGGTGATCAGACTTCCCGAAGTGAGGGTGTGGAATAGCATGGTAGGCATTCTTGATGTTGGTGTAACAGTGGTCCAGTGTGTTGTTTCCTTTGGTATTGCAAGTGATCTGTTGATGGTAATTGCTTCGTGATTTTTTCAGACTGGCCTGGTTAAAATCCCCCAGAATGATGGTGAAGGTGTTCAGGTGTGCTGTTTCATGCATGTTGATCCCATTGCTCAGACCATCTAAAGCCTGATTGACATTGGCCTGAGGTGGAATGTATACCGCTACCAAAATGATCCTGGAGATCTCCCGTGTTAGGTAAAAAGGACGGCACTTAACTCCTAGATATTAATCTTACCTACCACACATATCCACAACACTTAGCCCTTTTTATCCATCTTTATCTTGATTAGTCACGGATCAATCATTCCTCTCAAAGGAATTTCTCAAAGGAATATTTTTATTTTATTTATTGAGGTACAGTGTGGAATAGGCTCTTCGAGTTGTGCTGCCCAGCAATCCCCTGATTTAATCCTATTCCTGAGCATGGGTCAATGACCTACCAACCTACCAACCGGTATGTCTTTGGACTGTGGGAGGAAACTGGAGCACCTGGCAGAAACCAACATGGTCGTGGGGAGAACATGATCAAGTTCCTTACAGGCAGTGATGGGAATTGAACCCGGGTCACCTGTAATGTAAGGCATTGTGCTAACCACTACGTTACTGTGCTGCCCCAGAATATATCTTAACTAATAACTATAAAATGTTTTATTAATTATCTTTCACTTCCTATTTATTATATATATACTGCCAGTCAATTTTAGCCAAATCTGCCTTCTAACCCTTGTAATTGCCTTCGTTTATGACACCAGTTCCAGACACCAGAAAAGGTGAGATAAGTGTTGTATTTGCATTAGCTGTGGGAGTCGATAGATTGTAATAGACATCTGTAACTAACCTGTTCAATGAGATAGAGAAGAAGTTGAGGAAAGGAAGGAAGTCGGACATTGACAGGCTTTTTCCAGTGAGATTGGGTGAAATTAGAACTAAAGGTTAAGGGTGAAAGATAAAATATTTAAAAATTCTTAATTCAGTATTTAAGAATATTCAGAATCAGAATCAGGTTTAATGCCACTGGCATACATTGTGAAATTTGTTGTTTTGCAGTAGCAGTACATTGCGATACATAATCATAAAAGCTACAGATTACAATAAGAATATATAAAAATTAAATTAAATAAATAGTGCAAAAAGAGAAAAAACATTATGAGGCAGTGTTCATGGGTTCATAGTTCATTCAGAAATCTGATGGCGGAGGAGAAGAAGCTGCTCCTCAAACATTAAGTGTGTGTCTTCAGGTTCCTGTACCTCCTTCTTGATGGTGGCATTGAGAAGAGGGCATGTCCTGGCTAATTGGGGTCTGTAATGATAGATGCCACCCTTCTGATGCATTGCCTTTTGGAGATATCCTGGATGCTGGAGAGACTAGTGTCCATGATGGAGCTGACTGAGTTTACAGCTTCCTGCAGCTTTTTCCAGTCCCCTGCAGTGGCCCCTCCATAACAGAGCACAGTTCCTTCTAAGCTGTGTGGGTGCACACCTGCACAGTAAGTGAAATGCTCCCATGCTCATAGCCATTGTTTCTGCACTGCTGGAATTTTCTTTTATATAATGTGAATATAATTGTGAAATACCCTGTAATTAATTATGTTACTGAATATAATCTATAAATTTTCAAAAAGAAAGTACCACCTTTACTTTGAAACATTTTAGAACTTCAACATATTTATATTGTCAGTGTTTCAAAGTTACAACACTGTTATAAATTCTAACAATAAACACAGAATGGGAGTCATAAACTCATTGTTAATAAACTGGTGGCCAACTTCTGGAGCTGATTGCGAACCTGGACTCAGTCTGGTGAACTCAATGAAATGTAAATCCAGAAGCAGATGAGAAGTGGAACACTTCAATGATCTTATGAGGATTAGGACGTATCTTTCATCTGGCTGCAATATTAATCTGGGCGACGTTTATAGGGAATGGATTTGTAATAAAGACAGACGAGAAAAAGTTTATGAAATGTGAAAGATTTTCTTTGTTGTATTGTATTTTATTATATGGTTCAATTAATACATAAAATCAGAAGTATGAAAATTTTCAATTTTCATTCTAAATATTCATAGTATGCATATTACAAAAAAAAAATTAAAGTGTCTTGCTGTTTTCAGGCTGTGTAAAAATTTCCTGCTCAGAGCAATGGTTGATCCATGCAGCTGTAAAAAAGACTAGGGGGAATGTTGCCAGGCTGCAATGCAACCGGTTAGAATGCTCTCCATGGTACAAACCAGGTCTCCACAAACTCCTAATGAAATGTAGCCATTATCACTGTTGTGCCTTCTTTGTAATTGCATCAGTATGTTGAACCCAGGATAGATCCTCAGAGATGAAGATAAAAAGACATGAAAGCACAATCTGTCAGAGTCAAGGACAGTTTCTATCCTGCTCTTAATACCATAAGACCATGATATAGATGTCACCGGGTTCAAATTTGGCCCAAGTGTGGAGTGAGAGACACTGAAGTGGGTCGATAGTTCACAAAACTTTAATGCGAACAGCGTTAAAGGGGAAAATAAAACAATAAACGCTTGGCCAAACAGGGCCATTAACTAAAACTCTCAAGTGGGAAACGAAGCCTACACTGTGGCTGAAAAGAGCATCTAATTATTAAACGAATTCCAGGAGTTTTCCGAGTCAGTTGACTCGACAGCCCAATTTCTCAGGCAAGACAGATGCAAACAAAAGAGAAGCGTTGCTGTGCTCTGTCCAAGTCTCGACAAGCACTACGACGACAAGTATGGAGTTAAATACTATCATGATTAAACAATAATTAGCTGACACGTGCACATTGACAAGCACAATTGCCATAACTACTGTGCTGCCGAATCCGTGCTTGTGACAATAGGAGCAGAACTAGGCTATTTGGCCCATCGAGTCTGCTCTGCCATTTCATCATGACTGATCCAATTTTCCTCTTGGTCCTAACTTCCTGCCTTCGCCGCATATCCCTTCATGTTCTGATCAATCAAGAATCTATAAACCTCCACTTTAAATATACATAAAGACTTTCAAGTGAAGGAGTGGAGCTTTGAGGCTTTGACTCGAGAGGCTTCGATGAGAAGAGGCGGAGGACAAGCTAACTCGCAGTTAGTTTTTACAATGTCTCCTGAGACGGTGATGTGCCTCTCATGTGAGATGTGGCAGTCTTGGGGGAACTCCCCTCTCCCGCAGAGTCACATCTGCCAAAAGTGCATACGGCTGGGTAATGTGGAAGACCGTGTAAGGAATCTGAAGCAGCAGCTGGATGACCTTCGACTCATAAGGGAGAATGAGGCAGTCATAGATGAGAGCTACAGGGAGGTAGTCACACCTAGGCTGTCGGAAGCAGGTTGTTGGGTGACAGTCAGAGGGGGGAAAGCAAAGGTGAGCAGACAGGTTGTGCAGAGCACCCCTGTAGCCATTCCCCTGAATAATAAGTTTACCGTCTTGGATACTGTTGGCCGGGACGACTTACCAGGTGTGAGCCACGGTGGCAGGGCCTCCGGCACTGAGTCTGACCCTGTGGTGCAGAAGGGTGGGACGGAGAAGAGGAGAGCTGTTGTCATTGGAGACTCTATAGTCAGGAGAGTAGACAGGAGATTTTGTGGGCGTGAGAAGGACACCCGCATGGTTTGTTGCCTCCTGGGTGCCAGGGTCCAGGATGTCTCTGACTGGGTGCACGACATCCTGGTATGAGAGGGAAAGCAACCAGAAGTCGTGATACATGTTCGGACCAATGACATAGGCAGGAATAGGGATGAGGTCCTGAAGTGTGAGTTTCGGGAATTAGGCAGAAGGCTGAAGAACAGGACTTCAAGGGTGACGTTCTCAGGATTACTGCCAGTGCTACGTAACAGTGATGGTAAGAATTGGAGGAGATGGCAGTTGAATGTGTGGCTGAGGAGTTGGTGCAGGGAGCAGGGTTTTAGATTTTTAGATCATTGGAATCTCTTCTGGGGAAGGTGGGACCTGTACAGATTGGATGGGTTGCACCTGAACTCGAGGGGGAGCAATATCCTCGCAGGTAGGTTTGCTAGCATAGTTCGGGAGGGTTTAAACTAATTTGCGAGGGGGATGGGACCCAGAGCGATAGAGCAGTGAAAGAAGTGCATGGAGTAAAGCCAGATCTAATATACAGAGAGGCTTTGAGGAAAGAGAAGCAGAATAAACGGTGTAAGGACAGTAAGGTAGAAGGGCTGAAATGTGTGCACCTCAGTGCAAGAAACATCAGGAACAAAGGTGATGAACTGAGAGCTTGGATACATACATGGAATTATGATGTAGTGGCCATTATAGAGACTTGGTTGGCACCAGGGCAGGAATGGATTCTCAATATTCCTGGATTTCGGTGCTTTAAAAGGGATAGTGAGGGCGGAAAAAGGGGAGGGGGGGTGGCATTACTGGTCAGGGATACTATTACAGCTACAGAAAGGGTGTGTAATGTAGCAGGATCCTCTTTTGAGTCAATATGGGTAGAAGTCAGGAACAGGAAGGGAGCAGTTACTCTACTGGGGGTATTCTATAGGTCCCCTGGTAGCAGCAGAAATACAGAGGAGCAGATTGGGAGGCAGATTTTGGAAAGGTGCAAAAGTAACAGGGTTGTTATCATGGTTGACTTTAACTTCCCTAATATTGATTGGCACCTGATTAGTTCCAAGGGTTTAGATGAGGCAGAGTTTGTTAAGTGTGTCCAGGATGGATTCCTGTCACAGTATGTGGACAGGCCGACCAGGGGGAATGCCATACTAGATCTAGTACTAGGTAATGAACCAGGTCAGGTCACAGGTCTCTGAGTGGGTGAGCATCTGGGGGACAGTGACCACCGCTCCCTGGCCTTTATAATTATCATGGAGAAGGATAGAATCAAAGAGGACAGGAAAATTTTTAATTGGGGAAAGGCAAATTATGAGGCTATAAGGCTAGAACTTGCGGGTGTGAATTGGGATAATGTTTTTGCAGGGAAATGTACTATGGACATGTGGTCAATGTTTAGAGATCTCTTGCGGGATGTAAGGGATAAATTTGTCCTGGTGAGGAAGATAAAGAATGGTAGGGTGAAGGAACCATGGGTGACAAGTGAGGTGGAAAATCTAGTCAGGTGGAAGAAGGCAGCATACATGAGGTTTAGGAAGCAGGGATCAGATGGGTCTATCGAGGAATATAGGGAAGCAAGAAAGGAGCTTAAGAAGGGGCTGAAAAGAGCAAGAAGGGGGCATGAGAAGGCCTTGGCGAGTAGGGTAAAGGAAAACCCCAAGGCATTCTTCAATTATGTGAAGAAAAAAAGGATGACAGGAGTGAAGGTAGGACCGATTAGAGATAAAGGTGGGAAGATGTGCCTGGAGGCTGTAGAAGTGAGCGATGCCCTCAATGAATACTTCTCTTTGGTATTCACCAATGAGAGGGAACTTCGTGATGGTGAGGACAATATGAGTGAGGTTGATGTTCTGGAGCATGTTGATATTAAGGGAGAGGAGGTGTTGGAGTTGTTAAAATACATTTGGACAGATAAGTCCCCGGGGCCTGACGGAATATTCCCCAGGCTGCTCCCCGAGGCGAGAGAAGAGATTGCTGAGCCTCTGGCTAGGATCTTTATGTCCTCATTGTCCATGGGAATGGTACTGGAGGACTGGAGGGAGGCGAATGTTGTTCCCTTGTTCAAAAAAGGTAGTAGGGATAGTCCGGGTAATTATAGACCAGTGAGCCTTACGTCTGTGGTGGGAAAGCTGTTGGAAAAGATTCTTAGAGATAGGATCTATAGGCATTTAGAGAATCATGGTCTGATCAGAGACAGTCAGCATGGCTTTGTGAAGGGCAGATCGTGTCTAACACAATAGAGCCTGATAGAGTTCTTTGAGGAGGTGACCAGGCATATAGATGAGGGTAGTGCAGTGGATGTGATCTATATGGATTTTAGTAAGGCATTTGACAAGGTTCCACACAGTAGGCTTATTCAGAAATTTGGAAGGCATGGGATCTAGGGAAGTTTGGCCAGGTGGATTCAGAATTGGCTTGCCTGCAGAAGGCAGAGAGTGGTGGTGGAGGGAGTACATTCAGATTGGAGGATTGTGACTAGTGGTGTCCCACAAGGATCTGTTCTGGGACCTCTACTTTTTGTGATTTTTATTAACGACCTGGATGTGGGGGTAGAAGGGGGGGTTGGCAAGTTTGCAGACAACACAGAGGTTGGTGGTGTTGTAGGTAGTGTAGAGGATTGTCGAAGATTGCAGAGAGACATTGATAGGATGCAGAGGTGGGCTGAGAAGTGGCAGATGGAGTTCAACCCGGAGAAGTGTGAGGTGGTACACTTTGGAAGGACAAACTCCAAGGCAGAGTACAAAGTAAATGGCAGGATACTTGGTAGTGTGGAGGAGCAGAGGGATCTCGGGGTACATGTCCACAGATCCCTGAAAGTTGCCTCACAGGTGGATAGGGTAGTTAAGAAAGCTTATGTGGTGTTTGCTTTCATAAGTTGAGGGATAGAGTTTAAGAGTCGCGATGTAATGATGCGGCTCTATAAAACTCTGGTTAGGCCACACTTGGAGTACTGTGTCCAGTTCTGGTTGCCTCACTATAGGAAGGATGTGGAAGCATTGGAAACGGTACAGAGGAGAATAACCAGGATGCTGCCTGGATTAGAAAGTATGCATTATGATCAGAGATTAAGGGAGCTAGGGCTTTACTCTTTGGAGAGAAGGAGGATGAGAGGAGACATGATAGAGGTGTACAAGATAATAAGAGGAATAGATAGAGTGGATAGCCAGCGCCTCTTCCCCAGGGCATCACTGCTCAATACAAGAGGACATGGCTTTAAGGTAAGGGGTGGCAAGTTCAAGGGGGATAGTAGAGGAAGGTTTTTTACTCAGAGAGTGGTTGGTGCGTGGAATGCACTGCCTGAGTCAGTGGTGGAGGCAGATACACTAGTGAAGTTTAAGAAACTATTAGACAGGTATATGGAGGAATCTAAGGAGGGGGCTTATATGGGAGGCAGGGTTTGAGGGTCGGCACAACATTGTGGGCCGAAGGGCCTGTACTGTGCTGTACTATTCTATGTTCTATGTTCTATGTAAGTAAATATACATAAGGACATTCTTCATCACTTCTGTCCTAAAAGGATGCCCCTCTATTCTGAGGCTGTGTCCTCTGGTCTTAAACTCTCCCACCAAAGGAAAC
This sequence comes from Mobula birostris, assembly GCF_030028105.1. Classification (NCBI taxonomy): domain Eukaryota; kingdom Metazoa; phylum Chordata; class Chondrichthyes; order Myliobatiformes; family Myliobatidae; genus Mobula; species Mobula birostris. The sequence continues at coordinate 41,602,424 of NC_092378.1, read as the reverse complement.
ATCCTCTTCACATTCACTCTATCAAGGCCTTTCACTATCCAATAGATCTCAATGAGGTCACCCCTCATTCTTCTAGTGAATACACGCCCAGAGTCATTAAATGTTCTTCATATGAAAAGCCATTCAATTCTGGAATTATCTTTGTGAACCTTCTTTGAACTCTCTCGAGTTTTAGCACATCCTTTCTGAGATAAGGGGCACAAAACTACTCACATTACTCCAACTAGAAAAAGTTTCCTTTATTCCCACACTTTGCCTCCTGCCAATCAGCCACTGATTTATTCATGCCAGAATCTTTCCTGTAATACCATGGGCTCTTAGCTTGTTAAGCAGCCTCATGTGTGGCAACGTGTCAAATGCCTTCTAAAAATTGAAGTACGCGACATCAACCAATTCTCCAATGTCTATCCTGCTTATTTCTTCTTCAAAGAATCCCAATAGATTTGTTAGGTAAGATTTTCCCTTGAGGAAACCATGCTGACTACGGCCCATTTTATCATGAACCTCCAAGTGCCCTGAGACCTTATCCTTAATAATCACTCCAACATCTTCCCAACCACTGAGGTCAGAATAACTGACCTGTCGTTTCCTTTCTTCTGGCTTTCTCCCTTCTTGAAGAGCGGAGTGACATTTGCAATCTTTCAATCTTCCGGAACCATTTTAGAATCTACTGATTCTTGAAAGATCATTACTAATATCTTCATGATCTCTTCTATAACCTCTTTCAGATCCCTGGGGTGTACACTATCTGGTCCCGGTGAATTATCTACCTTCTGATCATTCAGTTTCCCAAGAACCTTCTGTCTAGTTATGGTAACTTCACACATTTCATTCCCCTCTGACACCTGGAACTCCCACCTTACTTTTAGGGTCTTCCACAGTGAAGAATGATGCAAAATAATTATTCAGTTCTTCCTCCGTTTCCTTGTCCCCCATTACTACCTCACCAGCATCATTTTCCCGCAGTCTGATATCCACTCTCATCTCTTTTTTACACTTTGTGCATCCGAAGAAACTTTTGGTATCCTCTTTAATTTTATTGGCTAGCTTACTTTCGTATTCCATCTTTATCCTCTTAATGACTTTTTTAGTTGCCTTTTGTTGGTATTTAAAAGCTTCCCAATCTTCTAACTTCCCACTAATCTTTGTTTATTATTTGCCCTCTCTTTGGCTTTTATGTTGGCTTTGACTTTTCTTGTTAGCCATAGTTGTGTCATCTTTCCTTTAGAATACTTCTTGCTCTTTGGGATGTATATATCCTGTGCCTTCTGAATAGCTTCCAGAAATTCCAGCCATTGCTGCTTATCCCTACCAGTGCTCTTTTCCAATCAATTCTGGTTAACTCCTCTCGGGATCAATAAAGTATATCTGTCTATCTGTCTATCTATGCCTCTGTAATTCCCTTTACTCCACTGTAATATTAATACGTCTGACTTTAGTTTCTCCTTCTCAAATTTCATGGTGAATTTGATCATATTATGATAACTTCCTCTCAGGGTTCTTTTGCGTTCAGCTGTCTAATCAATTCTGGTTCATTGTGCAACACCCAATCCAGAATAGCTGATCCCTTAGTGGGCTCAACCACAAGCTGCTCTAAAAAGCCATCTCACAGGCATTCCAGAAACTCCCCCTCCTGGAATCCAGCGCCAACCTGATTTTCTCCATCAACACGCATATTGATTGTTGTAGCTATGACTGTTGTAGCTTTGCCCCTTTGCCATGCTTTTCCTATCAGCCGTTGTAATTTGCAGGTCACATCCTTACTAGTGTTTGGGTGTCTGTATACAACTCCCATCAGGGTCCTTTTACCCTCGCAGTTACATAGATCTACCTACAATGATTCAACACCTTCTGACTCTATGTCACCTTCTTCTAATGATTTGATTTCATTTTTTACCAACAGAGCAAGGCCGCCCCCCCTCTGCCTTCCTGCCTGTCTTTTCCATACAATGTGTTATGCTTGGACAATAAGCTCCCAGCTATGATTTTCATTCAGACGTGATTGAGAAACCCTTGCAGGATCATCATACCTGCCAACCTGCAACTGTGCTGCAGGTTCATCTTCCTCATTCTGTATACTGCGTGCATTCAAATACAACAGCTTCAGTCCTGTATTCACCCTTTTCGATTTTGTCTGCCTTTTATGTTGCAACTCATCCTGTTGTCTGCAATTTTGCTTTATCAGTGGTCTCTCCTCATTACACGTTGCTTCTGTTTGTGAACCAGCTACTTCATCTTCAGCACTATTATCCGCCTTTCTTATGATAGTTCTTGCATTGAAATATGTGCAGCTCAGGTCACTGGTCACACCATGCTTAGCCTTTTGATGCCTAACTCTGTCTGAGGTCTTACCAACATCTGCCTCCATAACCTCTCTACTAACTGTTCTGGCACTCTGGTTCTCATCCCCCGGCAACTTTAGTTGAAACCCTACTGTGCAGCATTAACAAACCTTCCCACCAAGTTATTTGTTTCTCTCCAGCTCAAGTGCAAATCGTCCCTTCTATAGGTCCTACCTTCCCTGGAAGAGAGCTCAATGATCCAAAGATCTTATCGTTTTCCTTCTACACCACTTCTTTAGCCACGTATTAAACTGAATAATCTTCCTAGTTCTGGCCTCACTAGAATGTGGCACTGATAGCAACCCTGAGATCACAACCCAGGAGGTCCTGCCTTTAGCTTATCACCTAACCCCATGAACTCCCTATGCAGAACCTTGTCACTTGTGCTACCCATATGAATGGTACCTATATTGACCATGACTTGTGGCTTTTCACTCTCCCACTTATAAATGCTGAGGACTCAATCCAAGATATCCTGGACCCTGGCACCCGGGAGGCAACATACCATCCGGGAATCTCATTCTTGCCCACGGAACTTCCTGACCGTTTCCCTAACTAACGAATTCCCTATCACCACAGCCTCTTTTCTCTTCTTCCCTTCCGAGTCACAAAGGCAGACTCAGTGCCAGAGACTTTTGTTAGGTCATCCCTCCCCAACAGTATCCAAAGTGATATACCTGTTGTTGAGAGGGATGGCCACAGGGGTACTGTGCACTGGCTCCTTAACCCCTTCCCTTTCCTGACTATCACCCAGTTTCCTGTGTCCTGTACCATGAGTGTAACTACCTCTCTATATGTCCCATCTATCAACTCTGCAGCCTCCCGAATGGTCTGGAGTTCATCCAGTTCCAGCTCCGACTTTTTAATGTGGATTACTAGAAGCTGCAGCTGGATGCACTTCTCGCTGTTGTAGTCATCAGGGACGCTGGAGGTCTCCCTGCCTTCCCATATCCCGCAAGTGGAGCTTTCAACTATCCTGCCTGGCATCTCTGCTATCCTAGCTGAGCAGAAATAATGAAGAGAAGGAATAAAGAACTTAATCTAGAGCTTTCATTTTCTTTGCTTTCTCTGAGTGAAGCCTCCCTTCACAGAAACCTCAAAGGGCTAAAGCCTCAGGATCACTATTGTGACTCTGTTCTCTAAGATGACATCGACTGCAACGAAGGCCTTCCTTTAATTTGCTCTTGCCAATCAATCTCAAATGTTGATTGGTTGCTGGTCAAAGCTTATCAGACTCCCTGAATGGACCTCTCATCTTCTAAAGTTGAACTCTTGATCTCCCAATCTTTAGTGGCCCCTTGCACTTTACTTGTTAACCTGCACCACACTTTCTCTGTAGCTGCAACACTATATTCTGCACTCTGTTTAATTTTTTTTAAATTACCTTAATGTATTTATTTATTACATGATCTGATTGGATGGTATTCCAGCAAAAGCTTTCCACTGTATCCAAGAACAAGTGATAATAATAAACCAATTCTAACTGGAGAGCTCTTCCAAAGTTCTGACAGCGCCACTTTAAGTCAAGCAGATTCTCATACTCGATCAAGGATTAAACTTATTTGCCATACGCGTTTACATGTATTACGAATTTGCTCTGGTGCGTTGATGCAACATGCACCAAAAAACACCATTCAACAATTATAAAAGAATAGAAGTTATATAAAATAAATTTAGAAGCATGAATACGGAATAACATCACCTGCATGGGGATGGGGGGTGGGGAACTAATATTCGAGCGGGAAGGTTTGCTAGTGCTGCATGGGGGAGGGTGGGTTTAAATTGGAGTTTCAGGGGAATGGGAATCAGAGTGTCAAAACAGAAAGTGGTGGTTGTGGAGAAAGATATTGTTAAGCCAATATACAAAGACAGGAATTTAAAGGTTGAGCTTGTTGAGGCTAATGTTCTGACATGCATGCATTTCAAGGCAAGTAGTATTGTAGGGACGGAGCATGAGCTTTGGGCATGGATTAGCACATGGAATTATGACAATGTAGTCATTAGTGAGACTTGGTTATGGGAGGGACAGGACTGGCAGCTCAGTGTTCTGGGGTTCTGTTTTAGATGCGATAGAGTGGGAGGATTAGCATTACTAGTCAGGAAAAAAATGTCACAGCAGTGCTCAGTCAGGACAGAATATAGAGTTTATCAAGTGAGGCTTTATTAGTAGAACAGAGAAAAAGAAAGGTATGGCCATGTTAATGGGATTATATTATAGACCACCCAACTGTATACAGGATTTAGAGGAGCAAATTTGTCGGGAGATCACAGACTCTTGCAAAAAGCATACGGTTGTGATGGTAGGTAATTTTAACTTTCCTCATATTGACTAGGAATGCCATACTGTAAGAGGGCTGGATGGGAAAGAGTTTGTCAAATGCATTCAGGGAAGTTTCCTTAATCAGTACATAGAAGATCGAACTATAGAGAGTAACATACTAGATCTCATAGTGGGGAATGAGACAGGGCAGGTGTCTGAAGTTTGTGTAGGGGAACACATTGCATCTAGTGATCATAATTATGGAAAACGATAGGTCTGGTCCTTGGGTTGAGATTCTAAATTGGAGAATGGTCGATGTTGATAGTATCAGAAAGGATCTGGCAAGTGTGGATTGGGGTAGATTGTTTTCTGGCAAAGGCGTACTTGGTAAGTGGAGGCCATCAAAAATGAAATTTTGAGAGTACAAAGCTTGTATGTTCCTACAGAATAAAAGGGGAGGAGAGCACATTTAGGGAACCTTGGTTTTCCAGAGCTATTGAGGCCCTGGTTAAGCGAAAAAGGAGCTGCGTAGCAGGTATAGACAGGCAGGAACAAATGAGGTAGTTAAAGAGTACAAAAAATGCAAGAGAACACTTAAGAAGGAATCTGGGAGAACTAAAAGAAGACACGGAGTTGCTCTAGCAGAAAAGGCGAGGGAGAATCCTACAGGCATCTACAGATATATTAAGAACAAAATGATAGCAAAGGGCAAAATTAGTCCTCAGGAAAATCAGAGTGGTAATCTATGTGTGGAGTTGAAAGAGATGGGGGAGGTCTTAAATAGACTTTTTTGCCTCAGTATTTACTCAGGAGATGGGCACAGAGTCTATCGATGTGAGGCAATGCAGCAGTGAGGTCATGGACCATGTACAGATTACAGAGGAAGAGGTGTTTGCTGTCTTGTGGCAAATTAGGGTGGGTAAAACTCCAGGGCTTGACAAGGTATTCCTTTGGACCCTGTGGGAGGTTAGTGCAGAAATTGCAGAGGCCCAAGTGGAGATATCTAAAACATCCTTAGCCACAGGTGAGGTGCTGGAGGATTAGAAGATAGCTAATATTGAAAAAGGATCGAGTATTTTCCTGGCATTTCTGATGAATAAACTCTTCTCAGATTTCCGGCTGGGTACGGGTATCGAGTATAACTGACATTTCAGTGACAAACCCTGCCATCTTCATCAGGGATTTTCTGATCTTCAGAAGATCCATGATGAAAACGGCAGAGTTTGTCATCAAAATGCTACTTGTATTTGGCAGGAAGCCTGAGAAGAGCTTATTCGTCATAGCTGATATTGTTCCGTTGTTTAAGAAAAGATCTCAGAATATGTCAGGAAATTACAGGCCAGTGAGCCTGACATCAGTAATAGGAAAGCTATTGGCAGATATTCCAAGAGACGGGAATTTTGTTGTTCCTCCATCCTTGACGTCGATGAGGACCTCGACACCATTATAATGGTGTCCAGATTAGCATTTGATCTGGATTTAAGTGAGGGAGAGTTGCGCAGCATCAGCCTCACTCTCTCTTCCCAACTCCCATTTGGATCCAGTGGCAAGACAGAGTCGAGACAGCTGGAGATGGGACTAGGCGCAGTGGATGACCAGGGCATCTTCTGTGTCTTGTCCTGCTCTACACGTTCCACGACGCTTGCAGAGACCGCCTTCTTGACCGTTGGACCTTCCATTGGTCTTGTCTGCTCAATCCGCCGGAGTCTGTCTTCACATGCTGGGATAGACAACTCCCTATCTCACCGAGGGTTTGAGACCTGTCAGCTACCCTCACCTGGTTTAGCTGGCTTGTCGAAGCCATTGCTCGGGGTGTGGCCGCTGTCGCATGCAAACAGCTACAGGGAGCCGCAGGTGAAAGCTGAGTGCCAGGTGGGGACCAAAGGTGGACTAACCGCCTTGAAAAGGACACGACATGTTCGCCCACGAGAGGTGCTACCCCTCCCTGACACCCCATACACCCTGAGAGATCGGATGTATAAGCATTTGGATAGACTGGAACTGATGAACTGTGTGCCGCAGGGATCGGTGCTGGGTCCTTTTTTTTGTCATCTATATCAACAATATGGATGATAATGTGGTAAACTGGATCAGCAATTTTGCAGGTGACACCAAAATTGGGGGTGTAGTGGATAGCGAGGATAACTGTCAAAGCCTGTAGTGGAATCTGCACGAGCTGGTGAAATGGGCTGATAAATGGCAGACGGAACTTAATGCTGACAAATGTGAGATGTGGAACTTTGGGAGGACCAACCAGGGTAGGTCTTACACAGTGAGTGGTGGGGCATTGAGGAGAGTAGTAAAATAGACAAATCTGGGAATACAGTTCATTAATTCCTCGAAAGTGGCATCAAAGGTAGATAGGGTCATAAAGAAAACTTTTGGAATATTGGCCTTCGTAAATCAATCTATTGAGTACATGTTTTGGGATGTTATGTTGAAATTGTGTAAGACATTAGTGAGGACTAATTCGGAGTTTTGTGCCCAGTTGTGGTCACCTACCCACAGGGAAGATGTAAAATGAGATTGAAAGAGTGCAGAGAAAAATTACAAAGGTGTTGCTGGAACTTGACGACCGCAGTTATAGGGAAAGGTTGAATAAGTTAGAACTTTATTCCCTAGAATTTAGAAGATTGAGGGGAGATTTGATAAAGGTATACAGAATTATGAGGGGTGTAGATAGGGTAAGTATAAGCAGGCTTTTTCCACTGAGGTTGAGTGAGACTAGAACGAGAGATGATTGGTCAAGGGTGAAATGTAATTATTAAAAGGGTGGGAGAGGTATGGAGGGCTATGGTCCAGGAACAAGTTGGTGGGCCTAGGCTGATTAATGGTTTGGCAAGGACTAGGTCGGCAGAACAACCTGTTTCTGTGCTGTAATGTTCTACGACCATGACTCTATTAAATGTGTATACGTACATGCCAACATGTATTTACAATGCAAGCATTATAAAAAGTTGTTTAAAGTGTTTACAGTGTGGTTTACAGTGACTAAGGAAATAGATAGAGGGGTTGGGGGAGGTGACTAGAATAGTTGATCAGATTAACTGTTTGGGGAAGAAACTTTTAAAATGCCGTGATGTTTTTATTTTAATAGCCCTATTATAACACTTTTCAGGAGGGTGCTTTTGGAAAAGGCAGTGTCTGCAAAGTTTTTCTTGCTCACTTCTTTGTCCTGGACACATACAAGTGATGGTAGACTGCAACCAATGACCTTTTCTGATAGTTCTGTTTTCACCACATTGTCAGGATGCTCACAGAACCAGAGGTTAATGGGTGACGTGAGAATGCTCCCTATGATGGTAGTGTAGAATTGCACCAGAATGTTGTGGGGAAGATGGAATTTTACCGTCTGCTGCAAGAAGTACATCCCCCATTGACCCTTTTTGTTAATGAAGGAGATATGGTTGTCTCACATGAGGTGCCGTGGAATGATGGCGCACAGGAACCTGAAATTTGAAACGGTGCTACTTGGATTTCATGATTTAAAAAGTAAAAAGCCGATAGCCTGCTAAAGACTTGCAAAATATTCAATAAATGCGTAAAATAATGAGTCCCGAATGTATTTAGTGTAATAATTATGAATACAATATACTTTAGGAAAAGAAAATCTGTTTTAGCAACACTGCCCCATCTACCCTTGCACTCTTACTTCCATTTCTCTCTCTCTGCAGTCTCACAGCGGGACTAGTACGCTCACTACAAGGCAATAGCTCACTGTTCTAACTCTAGCCTAGCGAAACACGTGTCTAACTCGCAATAAACCGATTGCTTCCGGGTTCCCCCACGTCCTGCCTTTGGAAAGCGACTGGTAAACAGGAACCGATCGGTGAGTCTGTCCCCGATTCCTTCCGTAGCAAAAAGCGGCGGGAACAGCTCCTGGGGTTCAACTTGAAGCTGCTGTGCCGCTCTTGTATTATTTTTATTTTGGGCGGGCGAACGCGAGTCTTAGACGCAAAAACAAAACGAAAGAGGACAAAAATTCGGTGCAAGTAACCAAAACAAAGTACTGGAAGTGATTGCAGAGCAGCCGGAGTTGGTTTGTGGGTCACATTCTGGGCAAAGGCGTTCTTCAAATTGTGCCTCGGTTACGACACCCAACAGGATTGGATAAAACGTTGATTGCAAGCAAATAAACCATATTCATTGCAGCTAGTAGTTTAGCCGTAGTAATTAACTTGTGTAATGTTTGTGTGTGGCACATCCACATGGGCTGCGGTAACTCGCAACGTGGACAAAGGCAACTCTGGAAACGGCACGTTCTACCCGTAGTGAAGTCAGAAGCCGATTTATAAAGAGGGTGCTCACGGTCTGGATAATTTTCCCTATCACAGGGAGTGGAGAGCTGGGAATCATAGGATTGATAAGGAATAGATAGACGTGCTATAGCATTAATGCCAGTAAAGTGGTGAGGGAATGCAAAAAAAAAAAGGACAACTTGGCCATGAGTGGGAAAGGAAACGTCTCCGGTGCTTTACTGCTCTATTTTTCAGCAAAAAAATAATTCACCCGGTCGGAATCCCTCTTCAACTCAATCGGTTAAAATAATGCAAGGGGTACAAGGGTATAACCATTGTGCTTGCTGTTAGTGTAATTTCTTCAACATTTTTTTACTTGATAATCGCAAAAGTTAATACTTCTCCACTTTAAAAGTAATGCATGGGATATGGGTGTTGCTGATAAGGCTTTCGTTCATTGGCCGTCTCAATGGTAGTATTTTTTACAACCTGTAATGAAATCTGAAGAAAGACGACTGATAAATAAATTCAATTTTGATTGGTTGTTTTTATGTTTGTGGTTTACTTTGAACTGATATAGTAGTGGTTTCCAGATGTCAAAGCTGAAACATTTTAATAAAACTAATTAATCTGTAGCAAGTGCATTTTGAACTCTCATTTTCTCTCTATATTTCACAAATTTTATAATTCTGAAGCCTGATGATCATTTACTAAATTTCCCCCATCAAAATTTGAGTAATTTCTCCTCAAATATTACTTTTTAAAAACTATATTAATATTTCAAATACTAATTATTAGTGTAACATTTTGGATGGTCCAATTTTGTATGAAGAAACTATCTGTCTGGCACCCCCTATTGTTAAATACTTTCAACCCTGGAAATGCCCTTCCACTGGGGGCGTTTTTGTGACTCTTATGAGAACCTTAATACAGTACTGGCTGCAAGCAGTGCCTCAAATTCAGTTACAGTATGTTGTACCATCCCAGTTTATTTCGTGGCAAAGCTTGTATTTATGCTGGCTATTTGTGGTAGTTGTGTTCATATAAAAGGTGGTAGTAACTATTTAGAACAATGGTTGTGTTCTTAGAATTCATTGCCTTGGTTATTGGCCGTTTTATTAATTTTACTAATGTATTGTGTAAATTTAGACCTCAAAAGTTAATGACTTTCACTTCATGTGTTGCCCAATACACCTTGAAGCTTTTTGCGATATGCCAGAAACTGCTGGCAGAGTATGGAAGCTTGTACCTGTACTGTATCATATTACAGTCTTATTGCAGAAATAAAGTTTTGGGTCACCGCAGCATCAATCTGAAAAATTACCATTTTTCATTTGTACGTGAGCCAGGCCAGTTTTGAAGCTGCTAAGTGAGTTAGCGGTTGCAGTTTGGTTTTCTGCCAGTTTTTAAAACGGTGTGCATTTAAAAAGCATATCTTCTCAAATCAGACTTTAACAGCAATTAACTCTTGCCAAGTGGATTGCATTTTACAGGACAATGTATTTTGAAATTCGTTGAAATTTCTTTGCCTTATAATTTTCTGCATACATAATGAAGAATTTTGCTTAATTTTGAACTGGTGAATTTATGTTTTTGTAATGTTTTCGTAATTTCGTCATGGTTTTCATTGCAAAATTGATTTTGGATGAAGATTTAGATATGGTAAATGTTCAGTGTCACTTTTTTTGGATGTGAGTTCAATGTTTTTGATTTTACAGATATGTAACAATGTTGGTGAGCATCGTGTATGATTGCTAATTCATTTTTTTAATAGACTGAAAATAGTGTGGATTACTGAGAGATGGACAGAATGGTTTGCAGGATCTAATGTGCTTAAAAAGGGTCAAATGAAAGAAAAGTGGCTGCTTTGGGATATCAGAAGGGCAGTAGCGAAAAAAAAAGTACAATTATACTGAGAGCAAAACTAAAATCTGTGTGGTTAGAGGTAGTAAATTATGGGTCAGGCATAGTCATTGTCGTAGTCTTTAGGGCATCTACTAGCGACAGGGACCTAGAGAAAGGAAAAAAAAACACCAGCAATTTTGGGAAATGACTAGAGCAAAAAGTTGAATTGACTCATGATTATTCTATGCTGATGTTAATTGGATTGAAGAGGCACAGTAAGGGAATAAGCTTGGACATTGTTCAAATGAGTTACTACATTGTCTTTTCACGTTTTGGGGTGTACGAATTACAATCAGTGTATTGAGAGTAGAGGAACAGCTGGGCAAAAACATTACAAATTGTAATGTAATGGAGGAAAATGTGATGAAGATCAATGCATTAAAGAAAGCTGGGTTTTGAAGATCTGGTAATAGAACTTGAAACTGCAGTGATATTGACTGACAGTGATGTAGACCAACAATGATCACTACCCCCGGTTGTCTCCTCCTCCCTTTCTCCTATGGTCCGCTCTGCTCTCCTCTCCTATCAGAGAGGATAGCCCTTGGCTGTTTTCAACCACCTGGCTTCACCTAACACCTTCTCGCTTGTCTTCTTTCCCCTTCCTTCTCAGTCCTGAAGAAGGGTCTCGACCTGAAACATCAACTGTTTATTAATTTCTATAGATGCTGCTTGACCTGCTGAGTTCCTCCAGCATTTTGTGTGTTTTGCTTTGGATTTCTTACAGACATATGCAGACTTTCGTCTGTTAATGAGAAACACATTGTTCAATGGTGTTCATGTAAACAGCCCCAAAGAGTGAAAGCAGTAGTGAGACTTAAAGACATAATGAACAGAAGAGTATAAGGAAAGAGGTATTGGTTTACTATGTGGATACCAGAGGGTTGTATAAGAGACAATATGAAGCGATTGGGAAATACAGTGGAATTATAAAACTAAATATTAAAATAGTTAAACGTTTTACAGACACATCTTAAAAGAGGAATGTGGAGTAGAAATGGTTCTTAATATCACTATATCACAAGCAGTGATAGGGAAGATTGTAGATATATTGAACATTTTGTTTCAGTGTCTACCAGGGAAGTAGAATGGGTGGGCGTTGAAGATTGAGGAGAGATAAGTACACTCAAACAGAGAAAAGTGATGTATTACATGAGCTACTGAAAAGCTGAAACTCAAAGGGTAAAAATCCTTCCAGCCGAATTGCATTTATGCATTTTAAAGAATCTTAGCAAGTGCTGTCCGGGGCATTATAACACATTTGTTTGAGAAAGGAATAGTGCAGATTGCTAATGTAATTATATATACAAGAGGGATAGAATATTCAGGGAATTACAAAACTGTCAGGGTAATACCAAAATTCAAAAAATAATTGGATCTCCACGAAAGGAGGGATTAACAGAAGATCTAGAAACAAAAAGCATAGGAATACTCAGTGTGAGTTTCAAAAAGGATTATCTAGTTTGGTCAAACCTTTTTTTTTGGAGGAGATAATGAGAGACTGGGCAATGTGGTGTTGTGGTTCCTCTAGATTTCCAAAAGACAGTTTAGTTTGGGATACCTTACTGACTAATGAATAAGGTCAGAGAATGTAGAATAGGAGCAAGTGACACTTGGCAATGAATAAACTCCAGAACGGACAAATAAGTGGATAAAATTCAACAGCAAAGTGACATAGTTTATGAATATAGAATAGGGAGATCAGTTAGAATGCATGACTCTGGATGGGATGAAGAATACAGGTTTCGAAATACAAAAAGGCACCCAAATTTGGGGGGGCGGGGTTGGTTAGGGAACACCACACTAATGTCTATTTCTATGGGGAACTGAATTGATGAGAGGTGATGCTAAAACTGTATTGAACCTTGATTAAACCGCTTTAAGTGCACTTTATACTGTTCCAATTGCCTTGTTATAACAAGGGCCAGGGAGGCTCTGGAGAGCACGTGGAAATTTACAAGGAAAGGTAAGGACATGCACATGAGGAAAAGATGAATGGACTGTTCTCCTTTCTCTTGAGAAAAGAAATTTAAGAGTTGACGTAACCTAAAAAGCCTTTTAAAATCGTGGAATAATTTGTATGCAAAGAAAATGTTTGGAGCAAAGAGCACCACCAACATAAAATTGTGATCATGATGTTCAGTGGAAAATCCAGGAGAAACCTCTTTATCAGAGTGGTGAAAATGTGGAATTCACTGCCGTGGGGACTGATTAAAGTGAATAATATTAATGGTCTGGAGATATGAGGGAGACTGGAACAGATGAGAAAAGATAGGAGATGATTCAAATGTTTCAATTCTAGCATAGTTTGGTGGAGCCAAATAGGCTGCTTCTGAGCTCTATCCTATGAACCTGTTTTCATATCATTTGATAATGGTCTCCCTTCTCTTATTCTGTGCCTCAGCTAGGAACATCCAAATATTCCTTGATTTACCAAAAGATCGTATTCTGTAAAAGTGTTTAAGTGAAATTTCAGGAAAGGATAAAGCATTTCTGAATTAGTTCCAATGTAAAAACTAGTTAAAATCTAGAGTTTGGAGTTTCTAAATGCTTAAATATATATTGAAGGAGATAACTGAAATAACATGTCGTATTAGCGATTAAACCTCAAATTAGTTAAATAAACCCATGTAGCTTTTCAGGGTACTCACTAAATGAAACGTATATGATCCTGAGCGGCAACATGGTAGTTAGGGAGGGAATGCTTCCTCTTGTGGGAGAATTTGGAACCACGACTCTTGTTTCAAGATAGAGGTTGTCCATTTACATCATTGAGGGTCTTGAGTCTCAGGAATTCTTCTTCATGTGCTAATGGAATCACAATCCTTTGTGAGGAAGATTTTTCATATGGAAGAGGGTGACAATGAATCAAGTAGACAGTGATTCAAAACTAATCTTGCCTTTAGATTGGCCATAATGATATTGACTACCAGTGGCTCACATCTGTTCCTCACCTGTACCATTTGTGAATAATAATGGTTGCTTTGCACATTGAGGTGCTGTTGGAGTAGATGAAAGACAAAGTTGTCCCTGATGATTGCATTATTATGCTGGTGGATCTGAGCTTGAACAAATTTCTAATGTTGATGGTAAAGGTTCTTTCTGTGATTAAGCTGCATTTATTGGTAATCCGGCAACAAAGGTGTTAATGGACATCTGGATCGTTCTTTTCATCTAATAAAGCTCCTTACAACAATGTGTGACATTTTCCATTTTGTGTTGGAATCACTGCCTTTTGAAGATGCTTTTTGTTTTCCTGATGTTGCATGGTATATGGGGTGTCCAGGGAGGGGTAGCACCTCTGATGGGGGGCCAGGTGTGCCCTTTTTAGGGCAGCTCGTCCACCTTTGGTCCCCACCTGATGCTCAGCTCTCACCTGTGGCTCTGTAGCACATGCAGCGGTCACACCCTGGTAAACCGTCTCAGCAGGTGGGCCAAACCAGGTGAGGGTAGCCGATGGGTCTTTGACCCTCGGTGAGGCAGGGGATCTGTTTGTCCCAGCGTGTGAAGTCTGTCCCTGGCAGATTGAGCGGAAGAGAACGAGTAATAGTCCAACGGTCAAGAAGGCAGGCCAGCAGGCGTTGGTGGAGCGCTAAGAGCACGAGAAGACACGTAGACGTCCTGGTCATCCACCGTAGGAGGTGGTGATCTCTTTAAACTCGCCTGGCAGAAAGCAAAGGCAAACCACTGCTGTAACTTGCCAAGCACATGATTTCCCAATATGTCAGAGCGGTGTGGAGGGAAATCGTCCGCCAACTGGAAATTCCAGATGTGACTTATGACGACGATGTTGCAGAATGCCTTTGGAAGCCCCTCTTGTGTTGAGTTGTCTTGGTGGCACTCTGTCAATCTATAGAGCATTCTAACGTGTTGCATTACTGCATGGTACGGAAACTGTACTGCAGCAGACAAAATGCCTAAAAATGGGTAGTTGCAATGGCCCAACGCATCACCAGCCTACCTACCATTAAGGACATAGATACAGAAAGGTGGCGGAAAAGAGCCAGTAATATCATGAAGGATCCCACCCACCCTGCTCATGAGTTTGTCTCCTATCAGGGAGGAGGAGGATATGTAGCATCCATACAAGACCCTAGGCTAAAAATCAGTTACTTTCCCCAATTAGTAAGGCTGTTTAACACCTCCATCTAGCAAACCACCACTCCACACCCCCAACCATCACTACTTTATTATTTCCTGTCAGTCACCATATGTACAGACGCTCTCGTGCCTAGTGTCACTTTATGGACATATGGTCAATCTATGTCCATAAGTTACCTTAAATATTTATATTTATTGTGCTGCATTGGATCTGGAGTAACAATTATTTCATTCTCAACACTTGTGTGCTGGAAATGACATTAAAAATCTTGAATATTGAATCTTGCTCTTTCTATGGCATCTGTTGTTCAGACTCAGAACTCCTCACCAAGTGATTCCAGTAATGCTTCCTCTTCATCCTGTTCTTCATCAAAACCAGCCTTATTGCCTAGTAAATTGGTAAATTGTTTTATATACTGATGTATGGTGAAAGACTTGTCTTGGATTCCATCCATATGGATAAATACATTACAATGGTGTATTGAGGGAGTACAAGGTAAAATAAGGTCTACCAGCTACAGAGAAAGTGCACTGTTGGTAGCCAGTGAGGTGCAGGGTCACAACAAGGTGGATTGTGAGGTCAAGAGTACATATTAACATACCAGGAAACATTCAATAGTCTTATAAAAGCTGTCCTTGAGCCTGCTGCTAGGTGCTTTCAGGGTGTTGTATCTTCTGTCTGATGGGGGTTTGTAGAGAAAGCCCGGGTGGATGGTATTTTTGATTATGTTGGCTGCTTCACTAGTGGAGGGGAGGCTGTGTCCACGACTCTCTGCAGTTTCTTGCACTCACGGCCGAAGCAGTTGCCATGATACATCTGGGTAGGTTCCTTTCTATGGTGCATTGATTAAAAATTGGAGGAGATCAAAGGGTACATGTCAAATTTCTTTACCCTATTGAGGAAGTAAAGGTGTTGGCAACGAGACAATACCTCGGAGATCTTATTGGTTTGGTATTCAAAGTGAATTATGCAGACATACCATCTGTAAGTCCCTCATCCACCTTTTGTTGTTGTCTGGGTTATGTTCTCCAGGAGACAGTGAGGTAATCTGTTGCTTTCTCTGTGTTGTGCCATTTCCAGATTTCTTGAAAGGTGGGTTTTCATTGCTGCCTGACCCTGAAATGACGTGCCTCAGTAGTTGCAAGTGATATTAAGCAATGAAAGTAGTGATAGCATCCTGGTCCATGAGTTGTAGCAATGAAATGATATTGGAGGCACAAATCCTAGCCGTAGGGTGTTAGCCATGTTCTTACTACTAACCATGGCATCTGTGATGACCATGCCTCTGCTTTCCACAACGTTGTTCATTGAAGAGGGAGAGAACCAATTAGATAATAGTTTTGAAAGAGCGGTGCTGTCATACAGCTGAGTAGATTATCACCACTGACTTTTTTTGGTAGGTTGTCACACCGCAGAAAGAATGGCTTCAGGTTCTCTTGAGTGCCTGATCAAGACGGTCTTAAACTCTGTCATCTTTGATGCCTGGAGCAATTGTTTACCTATCAAAGTGAACTTGCCCAAGAGTATCCTTTTCCAAAAGACCCTGTACCCTCCACATTAAACTCCTGTCTAGGGGGGGAGGTGGAAAAGCAACTTCCATTGATTTGTATAGCGCTTTTTTTTAAGGAAAAAAATGCTGTTCCAGTATCTACACTCACTGCATCCCTGGCAGGACCAATATTAAGAACATTTCCTCACTTCTAGAAATGCTGTGACCTTCAACCCATTGGGACTTAAGACCATGAGACAAAGGAGCAGAAGTCGGCCATTTGGCCCATTGAGTCTGCTCCGCCATTTTATCATGAGCTGATCCATTCTCCCATTTAGTCCCACTCCCCTGCCTTCTTACCATAACCTTTGATATCCTGGCTACTCAGATACCTATCAATCTCTGCCTTAAAACAGCCAATGACTTGGCCTCCACTGCTGCCCATGGCAACAAATTCCATAGATTCACCACCCTCTGACTAAAAAAATTTCTTCGCATTTCTGCTCTGAATGGGCGCCCTTCAATCCTTAAGTCATGCCCTCTCGTACTAGACTCCCCCATCATGGGAAACAACTTTGCCACATCCACTCTGTCCATGCCTTTCAACATTCGAAATGTTTCTATGAGGTCTCCCCTCATTCTTCTAAACTCCAAGGAATACAGTCCAAGAGCGGACAAATGTTGCTCATACATTAACTTTTCATTCCTGGAATCATTCTAGTGAATCTTCTCTGTACCCTCTCCAACGTCAGCACATCCTTTCCTAAATAAGGAGCCCAAAACTGCCCACAGTACTCCAAGTGAGGTCTCACCAGCGCTTTATAGAGCCTCAACATCACATCCCTGCTCCTATACTCTATTCCTCTAGAAATGAATGCCAACATTGCATTTGCCTTCTTCACTACTGACTCAACCTGGAGATTAACCTTAAGGGTATCCTGTAGGAGGACTCCCACGTCCCGTTGCATCTCCGAACTTTGAATTCTTTCCCCATTTAAATAACAGTCTGCCGGTTTATTATTTCTGCCAAAGTGCATAACCATACACTTTCCAACATTGTACTTCATTTGCCACTTCTCTGCCCATTCTTCCAATCTATCCAAGTCTCTCTGCAGACTCTCCGTTTCCTCAGCACTACCGGCCCCTCCACCTATCTTCATATCATCAGCAAACTTAGCCACAAAACCATCTGTTCCATAATCCAAATTGTTGATGTACAATGTAAAAAGAAGCGGCCCCAACACAGACCCCTGTGGAACACCACTGGTAACCGGCAGCCTAGCAGAATAGGATCCCTTTATTCCCACTCTCTGGTTCCTGCCAATCAGCCAACGCTCTATCCACGTATGTAACTTTCCCGTAATTCCATGGGCTTTTATCTTGTTAAGTAGCCTCATGTGTGGCACCTTGTCAAAGGCCTTCTGAAAATCCAAATATACAACATCCACTGCATCTCCCTTGTCTAGCCTACTGGTAATTTCCTCAAAAAATTGTAATAGGTTTGTCAGGCAGGATTTTCCTTTAAGGAATCCATGCTGAGTTCTGCCTATTTTGTCATATGCCTCCAGGTACTCTGTAACCTCATCCTTGACAATCGACTCTCAACAACTTCCCAACCACCGATGTCAAGCTAACAGGTCTATAATTTCCTTTTTTGCGTCCTTGCCCCCTTCTTAAATAGCGGAGTGACATTTGCAATCTTCCGGTCTTCCGGAACCATGCCAGAATCTATCGACTTTTGAAAGATCATCGCTAATGCCTCCACAATCTCCACAGCTACTTCCTTCAGAACACGCGGGTGCATTCCATCTGGTCTGGGAGATTTATCTACCTTTAGACTATTCAGCTTCCTGAGTACTTTCTTTGTCCTAATTGTGACTGCGCACACTTCTCTTCCCTGCCACCCTTGAGTGTCCATTATACTGCTGATGTCTTCCTCAGTGAAGTCTGATGCAAAATACTCGTTCAGTTCCTCTGCCATCTCCTTATCTCCCATTACAATTTCTCCAGCATCATTTTCTATCGGTCGTATATCTACTCTCACCTGTCTTTTACTCTTTATATACTTGAAAAAGCTTTTAGTGCCCTCTTTGATATTATTTGCTAGCTTCCTTTCATAGTTAATCTTTTCCCTCTTAGTGACCTTCTTGGTTTCCTTTTGTAAGGTTTTAAAAACTTCCCAATCCTCTGTCTTCCCACTGATTTTTGCTTCCTTGTATGCACTCTCCTTTGCTTTAACTTTGGCTTTGACTTCTCTTGTCAACCACGGTTGCATCCTTTTCCATTCAAAAATTTCTTTTTTGGAATATACCTGTCTTGCACCTTCCTCACTTCTCGCATAAACTCCAGCCACTGCTGCTCTGCTGTCTTTCCCGCCAGTGTCCCTTTCCCATCAACTTTGGCCAGTTTCTCTCTCATGCCACTGTAATTTCCTTTACTCCACTGAAATACCGACACATCAGATTTCAGCTTCTTTTTTTCAAATTTCACAGTGAACTCAAACATGTTATGATCACTGCCTCCTAAGGGTTCCTTCACCTCAATCTCTCTAATCACCTCCGGTTCATACCCAATCCAGTACAGCTGATCCCGTAGTGGGCTCAATAGCAAGCTGTTCTAAAAAGCCATCTCACAGACATTCTACAAATCCGCTCTCTTGAGATCCATTGCCGACCTGATTTTCCCAATCCACTCGCATGTTAAAATCCCCCACAATTATCATAACACTGCCCATCTGACAAGCCTTTTCTATTTCCTGTTGTAATTTGTAGTCTACATCACTGCAGCTGTTAGGAGGCCTGTATATAACTGCCATCAGGGTCCTTTTACCCCTGTGATTTCTTAGCTCAACCCATAAAGATGCTGCACCTTCCGATCCTATATCACTTCTTTCTAATGATTTATTATCATTTCTTACCAATAAAGTCACGCCTCCCCCTCTGCCTACCTTCCCATCATTCCGATACACCGTGTATCCATGGACGTTCAGCTCCCAGAGACATGCATCCTTTAGCCAGGTTTCTGTGATGGCCACAATATCATATTTGCCAATCTGTAGCTGTACGACAAGATCATCCACCTTATTCCTTATTCTGTGTGCATTTAAGTATAACACCTTAAGACCAGTATTTGGTACTTTTGGCTTTGATTTCACCGCAACTTTATTGCACTGCAACTCATCGCAATGGCTACAAATTTGCCCCATCACCTGCCTGTCTTTCCTGACATCTTTACTGCTCACTATGTTAGATTTATTTCTGTTTTCCCCTTCCTCTGCTCTATCATTCCAGTTCCCATCCCCCTGCCAAATTAGTTTAAACCCTCCCTAACAGCTCTATTAAACTTTCCGGCCAGGATATTGGTCCCCTTCGGGTTCAGGTGTAACCTGTCCTTTTTGAACAGGTCATACTTCCCCCAGAAGAGATCCCAATTATCCAAGAATCTGAAGCCCTGCCCCCTGCACCAGTCTCTCAGCCACGCATTCATCTGCCTGATCCTACTATTCTTGCCCTCACTAGCACGTGGCACAGGTAGCAATCCCGAGATTACTACCCTGGAGGTCCTGATTCTCAGCTTCCTTCCTAACTCCTGGAAATCTCCCTTCAGGACCTCCTCCTTTGT
Organism: Mobula birostris; assembly: GCF_030028105.1. NCBI lineage: Eukaryota > Metazoa > Chordata > Chondrichthyes > Myliobatiformes > Myliobatidae > Mobula > Mobula birostris. The sequence goes on along the minus strand of NC_092378.1, from coordinate 41,582,470 downwards.
CCTATCTGTGTCATTGGTACCAACATGTATCAAGACAACTGGCTGCTCACCCTCCCCCTTCAGAATATTCAGGACCCGATCCGAGACATCCCGTACCCTGGCACCTGGGAGGCAACACACCATGCGGGTATCTCTATCAGGCTCACAGAATCTGCTGTCCGTTCCCCTGACTATGGAATCCCCTACGACTGCGGCATTTCTCTTCTCCCTCCTTCTCTCCTGCACAACAGCGCCAGACTCGGTGCCAGAGACCCGGTCACCGTGGGCGTGCCGTGTCAGGTCATCCCCCTCAACAGCATCCAGAACAAGATATTTGTTGCTGAGGGGGACAGCCACAGGTGTGCTCTCCACTATCTGGGCATTTCCCTTCCCTCTCTTGACAGTGACCCAGTTTTCTGACCCCTGTAGCCTAGGGATGACTACCTCCCTGCAGCTCCTGTCTATCACCTCTTCACTTTCCCTGATAAGCAGTCGGTCATCAAGCTGCAGCTCCAGATCCCTAACACGGTCTCTGAGGAGCTGCATCTCGGTGCACCTGGCGCAGATGTGGCCATCAGGGAGGCTGGAGGTCTCCCAGGATTCCCACATCTGACACCCTGAACAAAGCACTAACCCTGCAGGCATGCTATCTAACTCTACAGGAATGAAACAGGAAAAATAAGTCTACTCACCCACTCACAAAGCCCTACGCTCTGCTCCCACTCATTCTGCTGCCCGCTGTATAGGGTGGTCTCCTTTTTAAACTCTCCGCGCTGTCCTGTTGACGTCATGCGCCTGCGCAGTCTCGTCCTTCTTGCACTCGAAGAAGTTTTTAAAAAAAAACCTTCCTTCAGAATTCAGCTCCCATGATGCTCTGTAGTCCCGATCCAAAAGGCAGCGGTTGGTAGCAACCTGCCTTTTTAAACTCTCCGCGCTGTTCTGCTGACCCCACAAAATAACCCCTCGTGTTATTTTGTGTCTTGACATTAAAAAAAATCGTCTTTTGGATTATCATCATACTTAAAGCAATGTTGTATACCATGATTTTTGCTCTCTTTTTGAACTACTTTATTTTTATGCATTTTTCATTGTAACTTACAGTAATTTATTAAATATTGCACTGTACTGCTGCCACAAAATAACAATTTTCATGACCTAAGTTAGTGATAACAAACATAATTCTAATTCTACTTCTGAATATGCTAACTGATTTAAGTCTTCTAACCACATACTTAACTCTTTTTCCGCCCAAAATGATCCCTGTAACATGTGGAATATATTTCTAGGAGCAATTTATTGGGAATGTTCTTGTTTGTTCCACTTTGAGATTATTTGATCCATGAATAATGCAAGATTTAATAAATGGCTGATATCCACCAAGTGCTCACCTTTTCAAATTCTATTTGTTATACCCAGTTTAATATGAATAGTTTCTTGGAGGACTTGCACTCCTCAGAACCCCTGGGGCTTTGTAAATCTAGAGCATACACCCTGAAGAGTTATTTACCTCAGTGTTTACCCTAATGGTGTTATGGTGAATGTTTGTAAATAGATTTTGAAAATAGCTATCCCAATGTGTCTCAACCACCTTATTTCCCTGACAGTGGCAATGCAAGTAGATCAGATAGTAAAGAAGGCGCACAGCATGCTTGCTTTTTCTTTGGTCGGAGCATTGAGCATGAACATTGACAAGTCATGTTGCAGCTTTATAAAACTTGGGTGAGGTCATGTTTGGGCTATTGTGTGCAGTTTTTGTTGTTGCATTGCAGGGAAGATGCGGAGGCTTTGGAGAGGGTGTAAAAAGGGGCTAATCAGGTTATTGGCCTGGATTTGAGAGTATTAGCGATAAGAAGTTGGACAAATTTGGATTCTTTTCTCTGGAGTGTCAGAGGCTGAAGGACAAACTGATGGAAGTGTATAAAACTATAGGGGACACAAGTTTTTTAACCCAGGGTAGAAATGTCACATAGATGAAGACGTAGGTTGAAGGTGAGAGGGAGAGGGGGAAACTTTAGACAAGATTTGTGAGGCATTTTTTTTCCATTGTCATTGAGCACTACAGCAGAGAAACAGGTCCTTCAGTCCATCTAGTCCATGATAAACTTTTATTCTGCCTAGTCCCATTGACCCGCACCTGGACCGTAGTCCTCCCAATTTTTTTAAGAATCGTAAGTGCCTGGAATTTTTAGATTATGCGAACACTCAGTCCTCTTTTATTGTCATTTAGAAATGCATACATGCATTAAGAAATGATACACTGTTTCTCCGGAGTGATATCACAGAAAACAGGACAAACCAAAGACTAACACTGAAAGAACCACATAATTATAACATATAGTTACAGCAGTGCAAAGCAATACCATAATTTGATGAAAGACAAACCATGGGCACGGTAAAAAAAAAGTCTCAAAAGTCCCTGAGTCGATCGACTCCTGAGTCCCCGATAGCAGGTGGCAAAAGGGAGAAACTCCCTGCCATAAACCTCCAGGCACCGTCAACTTGCCAATGCCTTGGAAGCAGCCGACACTGAGTCCATCCGTCGGAAAACTTTGAGCCTCTGACCAGTCCTTCCCATACACCCTCCCGAGCACCATCCTCTGCCGAGCGCCTTTGACTTAGCCCCGGCCGCTGAAACAAGCAGAGCCGAGGATCCGGGACCTTCTGCTCCGGAGGTTCCGGTTACCACACAGAAGCAGCAGCAGCGAAATGGGCATTTCAGAAGTTTTCCAGATGTTCCTCCGTACTCTCATATCCGTCTCCATCAAATCAGAATTGTGCATGGTTCCCTACTTGACAGATAGTGGATATTAATCACCGGAAAGGCTGCTGCTGGGGGATGTGTTGGAGGCCGATACAGTGGCAATGTTTGAAGCACATAGATGGACATGAGCATGCATGGGGTGGTATAGGTCATGTGCTGGCAGCTGGGAATAGTTTAAACAGGCATCATAGACACTGTGTTTCTTTTCTCCGTTCCACATCTATATCCTTCTGGGAGCCTAGTCGTTCCGCTCCTGTACTCTTCTCAGTATCCTATTATTTATCAGAATTGGTTTTATTAATACCATATGTACCAAGGTACAATTAAAAGCCTGTCTTGCATACAGATCAAATCTTGTATTGAGGTAGAACAAGATTAAAACAATAACAATCCAGAATAAGGTTTCAAAGCTACAGGAAAAAAGTGTACTGCAGATAGATAAAGTGCAGGATCATAACGAGGTAGATCGAGAGGTCAGGAGTCTGTTTTATTGTACAAGAGTTTCGTTCAAGAGTCTGCTAACAGTGGGATAGAAGCTGTTCTTGAGCCTGGTGGAATGTGCTTTCAGGCTTTTTTTTGTATCTTCTGTCCGATGGGAGAGGTGAGAAGAGAGAATAGCCAGGATGGATGGGGGTATTTGATTATGCTGGCTGCTTTACTGAGGCAGCAAGAAATACAGACAATATACTTTTGCAATTGGAAGGTAATTTATTGATGATGCTGCAAATGTTTCTAGCATTGAGATAACGTGCATTTGAACTTGGACCTTTTAGTGCTTATTTGGATTCTATTTTCTTGTTATTGTGAAGGTTTCATATGGACTTCCATGCGGTCAAAGTGTTTCTCCTTCATCAAATGGCATCAAGATTTTTGACTTTCTCATCAGGAGACCACAGTCAGTATGGATTCACTGACAGTCAACACAGGATGCATGCTTAGCCAACTGTTGTACTCTCTCTACGCTCACAGCTCAAACGCCATCTATACATTCACCGATGGCACCATTTTGTTGTCATCTGAGATTCTGTCAACACCACTGTTGTTAGCAGAGTCTCAGATGGCGACAGGGTGGTAAGTAGGAGCAGAATAGATTGGCTGGTTGAAGGGTGTTGCAATTACACTCTGGTACTGAAAGTCAGCAAAACCAAAGTATTGATTGTAGACTTCAGGAAGGGGAAATCCGGAGAACACAACCAATCCTCGTCTAGGGATCAGTGGTGGAAAGGGTGGATAGAAGGGTGCCAACATCTCAGAGGATCGATACCGGACACCACATACTGACACAATCAGAACAAAGGATTGCCAGCAGTTATACTTAATTAGGAGCTTGAGGAGGTTTGGTGTGTCACAAAAGACTAGCTAATTTCTGACTGGTTGCATCACCGATTGGTATGAGGTGCCAGTAGATTGTGAGCTCAGCCAGTTCCAGCAGGGGCACAGGTCTCGGCATCATTGAAGATATCTTCCAAAATCTGTGCCTCAAGAAGGTGGCGTCCATCATGAAGAGCCCTAGCCTTATGGCACATTCCCTTTTCTCATTATTATCATCAGGGAGACCTGAAAACCCTACTTTAGGAACAGCTTCTCCTCTCCCATCAGTGTTCCATGAATATTACCTTGCTATTCTTGTAATGCACTGTTTTTTTAATATATTGTAATATATAGTAATATTTTATGTCTGCATTGAACTGCTGCCACAAAACAACACATTTCTCGAAATACGTCAGTGGCAATAAACCTGATTCTGATTCATTACTCTTGCCTGAGTGATGCTACTTCAGTTAGTAAATTTCCCGATCTTTTGCTAACAATGGATATGAATGCATATAGCTTTACTTGAATTTCCCCAAATATGTCCAAAGCATAGATTAAAAATAATATCCCAGGAAATAGGACTTGAAATTATGGCTTGCATTAATTTGAATATGTGTTTTTAAATTGCAACAGCCAATTTGAATTATTAGATAATAAAATACAAAGGGAAGTCAACTATCAGAATGGGGTGTACATCACACGTGCAAGCAGAATGTAAATTAATGCTGCATGAAGACAGCTCATAATTTTTTTGGCTGGGAGGCATGATCAAGATGTATGAAATATGGGTAATTGTTGATGTCAGGAGATTACTGTAGAAATACAATGAATTACAGGCGCAAAAATATTCTGATTGTTTTTTTATAGAAAAGTTCCTTTGTTTTTGTATTTGAATTTCCTCATCACTGCAATTCTGGTTGTCCCAGTACAGGAAGGATGTTGAGGCTTTGGAAAAGGTGAGGCACTGGTTTACCAGGATCTGCCTGTATTAGAGGGTATGACAAACTAAGGTTGTTTTCTTTGCAGCTTTGGAGGCTGAAGGGAGACATGATGGGAGTTTATGAAATACTGAGAAGCTCTGATAGTGTGGTCTTTTTTCCCCCCTCAGGGTAGAAGTGTCAAATATGGGAGGCATTGCATTAAAGGTGAGAGGATGAAAGTTTAAAGGGCATGTGTGGGATAAGTTTTTGTTTAACTGATTGGTAGGTGCTTTGGTATTTTGTGTCTCAGGCTTGAATATAAATTTGCCCCATTCAAAGGCTACTCTCTGTATCCAGCATTGGAGGGCCCTTCCTCACTTAACATTTACTGTTTCTTACCCTGTGCTGTTCGCTGAAGAGTATCTCCTGCCAAAGGTAGACCAAAGTCTGATAATCAGTATGCTTCCTTTTCAGAAAACCTTTGTTTCTAATTCCCATACCACAGAACTAATTCTCCGCAACTTTTGAGGCTTCTTAGTCAAAGCACATTTTCCCCCTTCAGAAAGAGTCATGGAGCGCTACAGTGCGGAAGCAGACCATTTGGCCCATCTAGACCATACCAAACTGTTATTCTGCCTCATCCCATTTGACCTGGACCATAAACTCTCCATAGCCCTCCCAGCCATGTTGGAATTAAACAAAGACTGTCTGATTAAATTATATCATTTATTTTAAACCATATGACATAAAATGTTGTTAGAAGAGAGAAACAGTAAGTATAACTCCAGTGGTTGGATTTAATCGTTAAAATATCTCCAACAATAATGAGTTGTTTGAACATGGTACAGAACATGGTTCATGATGTTGTGCCAACCTTTTAATCTACTCCATGATCAATCTAATCTTTCCCTCTTACATAGTCTATGCTCTTCATTTTTCTTTCATTCCATTGTGCCTATCTAAAAATATCTTAAATATTTGAAATTTCACACTTCGTTAAAATTCATCATATTATTAAGATTCACTTGCATTGGGAAGGACTTAATCTACTTTTAGTTAGAATAAAAACTGAAAAATCTCATTATTCGGTGGTCAGGCAGCATTAGTGGACAGAGAAACAGTTTATGCTTCAAGTTGCTCATCTTTGTAGCAGGAAATGGTTTCAGATAAAATGTTTAGATGTAGAGAAAGGAAAGAGCAAGAGAAAATACGGGAGATGGTTGATAGTGGAGTACAATATTAGATGACAAAATAGAAAGATGGTGCAAATGAAAGAGAATAATAGAGCAAGAAACAAGCAAAAGATTGTCAAAGAGAAGGTGAGAATGGGAGAAGCAGATACACTGGAAATTGCCAAAGGAAAATACTGGAGAAAATGAAGTAAAAATAAAATGGTGGAATATTTGATAGTATGAAATTGAGTCTGGAAGGCTGTAATGTGCCTTGTCAGATGTGCTCTTCGTTGAGCACACATTGAGCTTAGCACTGGTGCTTGAGGTAAGAGTGAGAGGATGAATTAGTCACTGGTGACAGGGTCAGGCTTGAGATGTTCATTAAAACCTTTTGGCCATCCTGAGCTTGGGTTCCTCCATGTAAGGTGACTGATTACCACCAAGGGCAATGCATGAAATCAATTGCTGTCTCATCTGTGAGGAATGTTTGGAACTTCAGGCAGGAGGGGGGCGGGGAATGTAAAAAAACAGGTATTAAATCTCCTTTAACCACATGGGAAGGCACCAAGGAGCTGGAGAAATAAATCGGGAAAATGAAGAGGGAATGGCCCCCTTGGAAGGGTGGTGATTGTAGTTAATGACAGCACATTGGGGATGTTGGAAATTGTAGAGGCTGACTCTTTATGGAAACAGTAGAGCAGAAATTCAGCCTCCCCTCTGTGGACTTTGTCTATGCTTCTCTCTGCCTCAGTAAAGTAACCAGCATAATCAAAGACTCCTCTCACCGCTGGACGTTCTCTCTTCTCCTCCTCCCTTCAGGCAGAGAGTACAATGGCCTGAAAGCATGTTCCACGGGACCAGAGGATATTTTCTATCCTGCTGTTATCTGACTCTTGAATGGACCTTTTGTTTGATAAGGTGGTCTCTTGCCCTCACAATCTATCTCATTTATGATCTTGCAATTTATTGTTTATCTACACTGCACTTTCTCTGTGATGCTACACTTTATTCTGCGTTGATTTTGCTTAATGTTGTTCTACCTCAATGCATTATGTATTGGTTTGATCTCCATGAACAGTATGCAGGACAAGCTTTTCACTGTATCTTGGTACATGTGACAATAATAAAACAATTAAAAAATGGGGTGAGGGAGGAGTGAGAACAGAAGGAGAGGAAATGGAATGGGAGGGGGGGCTCCCCACCATGTTGGGAGGATCTCCTCCATTTGAGGTGTGACAAAGAGATGGAAGCCCTTAGTGAGCAGGCTGAGAAGATGCATAAATAGATGGCTGTGGAGGCAGTGGGCTGCAATGAATATTGGTTGTGAATAAAGAGAAGTTAGAGAAGGAAGGAAACAGAGGGAGAATTAGTGAAGGTGGTGGTAGATGGATAGAGGCATTTGTTTCACCTGGCTCCTCTAGGGGGCGAGTACCGAGCATCCTTCATGTAGTTCAGTGTAAAGTCTCTTGCAGGGCATGGGCATGCTGAGCTTAAGTGGAATCAATGCAAACCAAACATAAGCTCTCTCTGTGGCAGTGCATCTACTGACTCTAAAAGCTGGTGTTTGACATGTGGTTGTAGCACGAGTGAAGTTATCTGCTCTCATCAGTAAAATGGCGCAAGATCTAGGTTTGTGCATTTTATGTAATGATCATAGTAACTTTGATTGTCAATTGTGAAGCAATGGACTAGGAGAGTGGCACTGCATGCTAGAGATCTGTGTATTGAGGTACCGTACTGAGGAGCTGTAGTACAAGAATATTGGTTGTGAAAAACATGTATGATATTGTTGTTAGTATGGGAAATCTGACCTGCAATTAAGAGAATGATGTCAAGGCAAAACTAATCTCCACAGCAAACTATAATGGAATTGTAAATCAGTAACTCGCTGCAGTTTGAAAATGATTCGGAAATTTTTTTTCAAGGCATGTTTCTTGGCAGGATCCACTTGTCAGTTGAGGTGATCTAAACCTCGAGTTTCCTGTTACCTGTCACATAAATTCCCCATCCTGCTTCTAGTCCTCAATCTTTGTGAGGACTATTGAATGCATGGGGAATGGTACCTCATCTAGCTGAGGCACTTTACAGCCTTCTAGACTCAGCACTGAGTTTAGATAATGAACAGATTTGCCTTCGTTTCCTCTGAAAACTTGTGATTTTTTTTATTGGTCTTTTCACATTTACATTTAAGAACAATCTCTTGGTGATAAGTCAAGTTGCCATCACACTCTTGCCTTTCTTCACCATTGGTTCTTCACTTTCAACCCCCTCTGCTTTTTAACTGATCAACAATTGATCAGTTGAAAATCAGAGTGGACAGCTATGTATGGAGCCAAAAGAGATGGGGGAGATTTTGAACAGTTTATTTTCTTTGGTATTCACTAAGGAGAAGGATATTGAATTGTGTAAGGTAAGGAAAACAAGTAGGGAAGTTATGGAAACTATGATTAAAGAAGAGGAAGTACTGGCGCTTTTAAGGAATATATAAGTGGATAAGTCTCCGGGTTCTGACAGGATATTCCCTAGGACCTTGAGGAAAGTTAGTGTAGAAATAGCAGGGGCTCTGACAGAAAGATTTCAAATGTCATTCGAAATGGGGCTGGTGCCGGAGGATTGGTGTATTGCTCATGTTGTTCCATTGTTTTAAAAAAGGGTTCTAAGAGTAAACCCAGCAATTATCGGCCTGTAAGTTTGACGTCAGTCGTGGGTAAATTAATAGAAAGTATTCTTAGAGATGGTATATATAATTATCTGGATAGACAGGGTCTGATTAGGAATGGTCAACATGGATTTGTGCATGGAAGGTCATGTTTGACAAATCTTATTGAATTTTTTGAAGAGGTTATTAGGAGGGTTGACGAGAGTAAAGCGGTGGATGTTGTCTATATGGACTTCAGTAAGGCCTTTGACAAGGTTCCACACGGAAGGTTAGTTCGGAAGGTTCAATCGTTAGGTATTAACTTAGAACACAGTTGTGCCGACTCTCAGACCCTGCCTCCCATTTAACCCCCCACCTTAAATTCTTCCATATACCTGTCTAGTAGTCTCTTAAACTTCTCTAGTGTATCTGCCTCCACCACTGACTCAGGCAGTGCATTCCACGCACCAACCACTCTCTGAGTAAAAAAACCTTCCTCTAATATCCCCCTTGAACTTCCCACCCCTTACCTTAAAGCCATCCCCTCTTGTATTGAGCAGTGGTGCCCTGGGGAAGAGGCGCTGGCTATTCACTCTATCTATTCCTCTTATTATCTTGTACACCTCTATCATGTCTCCTTCTCTCCAAAGATTAAAACCCTAGCTCCCTTAATTTCTGATCATAATGCATACTCTCTAAACCAGGCAGCATCCTGGTAAATCTCCTCTGTACCCTTTCCAATGCTTCCACATCCTTCCTATAGTGAGGCGACCAGAACTGGACACAGTACTCCAAATGTGGCCTAACCAGAGTTTTATAGAGCTGCATCGTTACATCGAAGTAGTAAAATGGGTTCAACAGTGGCTGGATGGGAGAGGCCAGAGAGTAGTGGTGATAACTGTTTGTCAGGTTGGAGGCCAGTGACTAGTGGTGTGCCTCAGGGATCTGCACTGGGTCCAATGTTGTTTGTCGTATACATTAATGATCTGGATGATGGGGTGATAAATTGGATTAATAAGTATGCAGATGATACTAAGATATGTGGCATTGTGGATAATGAAGTAGGCTTTCAAGGCTTGCAGACAGATTTAGGCCAGTTAGAAGAGTGGGCTGAAAGATGGCAAATGGAGTTTAATGCTGATAAGTGTGAGGTGCTACATTTTGGTAGAACTAATCAAAATAGGACATACATGGTAAATGGTAGGGCATTGAAGAATGCAGTAGAACAGAGGGATCGAGGAATAATGGTGCATAGTTCCCTGAAGGTGGAATCTCATGTGGATAGGGTGGTGAAGAAAGCTTTTGGTATGCTGACCTTTATAAATCAGAGCATTGAGTATAGGAGTTGGGATGTAATGTTAGACTTGTACAAGGCATTTGTGAGACCAAATTTGGAATATTGTGTACAGTTCTGGTCACCGAATTATAGGAAAGATGTCAACAAAATAGAGAGAGTACAGAGAAGACTTACTAGAATGTTGCCTGGGTTTCAGCACCTAAGTTACAGAGAAAGGTTGAACAAGTTGGGTCTTTATTCTTTGGAGCGTAAAAGGTGGAGCGGAGGCTTGATAGAGGTATTTAAAATTATGAGGGGGATAGATAGAGTTGACATGGATAGGCTTTTTCCATTGAGAGTAGGAGAGATTCAAACAAGAGGACATGAGTTGAGAGATGGGGGCAAAAGTTTAGGGGTAACACGAGGGGGGGACTTCTTTACTCTGAGAGTGGTAGCTGTGTGGAACGAGCTTCCAGTAGAAGTGGTAGAGGCAGGCTTGATATTGTCATTTAAAGTAAAATTGGATAGCTATATGGACAGGAAAGGAATGGAGGGTTATGGGCTGAGTGCAGGTCAGTGGGACTAGGTGAGAGTAAGCATTTGGCACGGACTAGAAGGGCCGAGATGGCCTGTTTCCATGCTGTAATTGTTATATGGTTATATATAATTGATTCTTTTGTTTTACTCACCCCTCTCCCCTCTGCATCTTAAATAAAATATTACCCATAACTGTTCTGGTTCCGATAAAAGCTTATCAATCTTTCTAACTGCAGATGCCATCAGAGCTTACAGTATTTCAATTCTCTGTTTTATTTCAGATTATCAGCACCTGAAGCGCATTGATTTGGAGTTGGCTGATCTATTATTGTTGTTTGTTTCTGACGTATTGAGCTTTGGGTTTTTGAAGGCAGATCGATATTGTCAGATGATTTCTTGGAAATGGTCTTTATAACTTAAGAGTCACTCCACAGACTATTAAAATGTGAGTGGTAGACAGTACAAATGATAAGAACTTATTGGAAATGCAGCAGGTTCAATAAAAGATGATAATTTTGTGTGCCCCCAAGGATGCTTGGTCAACCAGCCTAATATTGATAGGTCAGGTTTTTTTGCAGGTTAAACGGCCATTTGGCCATTTGTATGTGTTAGTGATGAGTTTTATTAGCCTAAGAAGAAACTGGTCTGCTTTGGGTAGAGCACGTGCTACGTCCACCAGCAGTGCTCATTACTAACAAAAGTAAAAGAAGTTGAACAATTGAAAAGTAACTTGACAAGTAGAAAAAATCATTCTGGTTTGAACTTGTTAATAGTGTTGAGTGCATTCATCTCCCTACTGACAACATAGTGGTGCCATTTAGCCTGTGGCATGGTTTTCCCCTTGATCCACACTGTCACTTGTGAAACCTATGGATGAAGCAGTAGCCCAGCTAGTAGATCCTTTGCTCCAGTGACCCAGGTTCAACCCTGACCATGGGTGCTTCTCTGTGTGTAGTATGTGCATCCTCTCTGACTGCATGCGTTTCCCTTGGATGCACCTATTTCCTCCCATAGCCCAAAGCCGTGTCGGTTGGTTAGTTGATTAACCCTTGTAACTTGTCCTTGCGGTGAATTTGGAAGAATATATTAGGATTAATGTAGGATTGCTGTAAATGGGGGCTTGAAGGTCAGCTCGGACTTGGTGGGCTGAAAGTCCTATTTCTGCGCTGTGTGGTCCCATGAGTTTTTTTAGGTATTAAAGTTTAGATTCTGTTTTTCCACTAGTGTATTCTTCAAACATCTGCTCTCAAATAGTCACATTCTTCGTGCCTGTGATTTGTTGATTTCCGCGATTGATATGCAAAGTACCTACCTTCTGATGCATTTTGTAAACCAGTAACTTCACTTTAACACAACAAAAAACGCATGGTTTTGAAAGCCCCTGCAGACTGGTTAAAGTCATTTAGGTTGGATTAAAGTGAAATGTGTTGTCCTTTGAACAATGGGCACAGCATATAGTTTTCCTCAATATATTTTAAGTGATGCAGGAATATTGAATATCAATGTGTTTTCCAGCAATCTGTAGTACATATGGATCAGAATTGCAGGAAAAAAACAGCCAGCTGTTGGTGAGGAAGCTTCTTTTAGTATGTAGGCAAGTTAATGACACTGATGTTATTTTTACACATATATATTTGGAGTTCAGATAACTGAGAAAATCACAGCGGGTGGAGTCTGTACCAAGATCCTGTGAATTTTTTTCTTTTATGAAGGTATTTTCTTGCAAAACTAAAAGTCTTGTTCAGGGTTTCTTCTGCTGTAATTGAGACTCAGGGGAAGGAAAGAGAAGCCATTAATCCTTGTTTTCTCCTTGACAATCTATCTGTTGGATAAAAATAAGATCAAATTCCTGCAAATTTTGTGTAACACTTCTGCGTCTCAAAATGTGTCTTTGGGGGTTAGCACTGCCAATCAGTTGTGGATTTTGAGAGATACATTTGTGCTCTGGATCATCTGAACTTCTGGGCTCTGCAGGCTGCCCTTTGGAATACGTGCTGTCCGTCAGCAATGCTCAGTTGTTGCACAGTTCCAAGTAAATTTATTATCAAAGAGTACGTATCTGTCACTATATACTACCTTGAGAATCATTTTCTTCCCGGGATTTACAGGAAAATAAATAAAATAAGAGTTTATGAAAAAGCTATGCATTACAAAGACTAACAAACATTGAATGTGCAAAAGAAGACAAATTGTGCCATTAATAAATGGGTAAATAAATACTGTAATACTGCAAATTCGAGTTGTAGAGTCCTTGAAAGAAAGCCAGTAAAGTTGCGGGGTCGACTCAGCCTTGAGGTGCCTGAAGTTATCCCCTCTGGTTCAGGGGTCTGATGGCTGCAGGGTAATAATTGTTCTTGAACCTGGTGGTGTGCTACCCAAGGCTCCTGTCCCTCGTTCCTGGTGGCAGCAGGGAGAAGAGAGCGTGGTCTAGATGGTGGAGGTCTGTGATGGATGCTGCTTTCTTGTGGACAATGCTCCTTGTAAGTTTCATGGAGCCAAGCGTTAGCCGTACTGCCCCCTCTCCCATCTCTTCTCAGTTGAGGGTGTCAGTACCTGGACCATATTGAGGAACTGACATAATTTGATCATGGCCAATAAGATGTGGCAGCAATGGAATGGATCTGGTAAAACAAAGAACCTTTTGTTTTTGTTAGTCTTTGAAGTATTGAATTGAGTTATAAGTGGTGAGCTTTATTTTCTATTTAGTGTTGCATTAATGTGGCTCCATTTTTATATAGACTTTTTCAGCAGGTAGTTTCCCGGACAAAGTCTTGATAGTTGTTTCAGCTTGATTTGGGTTGGGGAGCTAGAGCTCAGGTACACTTGGGTTGGTTTTGCTGTGGCCACTGTCGATCTTGGTGAATGGGGACAATGAAAAGCTTTGCTGGGTACATCTGGACAATACACATTGCTGTGTTTGTGTAAGGTTAGGATTCAGGATCCAGTGGATTCAGTGCTGGATCTCGCGCCACAAACCACTTTGCCTTTCTCTTTCAGTTTGCTCCTTAATATTTGAACGTTTGACCAATGTTTTTAGTTACCCATCCTGGTACGGGTTGGTGCCAAGGGTCATCTGATAATACTCCTGCAACTTTCCTTGCAGTGTTTCACTGAGGTGTGTGTAAACTTAATGGCTGTTTTCAAATGATGCGACAGGAAGAGTTGGGTGAGGTTGGCTTCAGTGTTTGCCCCCCAGGCTTGCCATTTCTGCATTTAATGTGTTTGCTCCAGGTAAAGTCCTCAGCAGCCATGTCTACAGTGCTCTGAGTGGTCTGAGCATTAGTCTCCATACAGCTCTCCCTTTCTCATTTGGTGATCCAAGTCTCCTTAATACTGTATTGTTGTACAGAAGTTTCTTGTATAGCAGTTAGTTGACCCTATGTTTAATAGTGGAGCTGCAATTTCAGGCTTATTGACACCTTTTTTTTTGAGCTATGAAGCTCAAGAAAATGTTTAATTAGTTTTGCTTTGTGATGTGTGAGTTGTGAATGGTTCATTGGTCAACAGATGCCTCATTCTAGCCTGGATCAGGGAGTTAATGGAGACTTTGTCTTTAAGTTTGAGAGCAAACTTTCAAGCTGCCCTGAGATACAAGTGGTTTGTGATAGATTGAAGATGATTAATAGGCTCAGTGCAGATCTCCCCTGTAAGCAGATGGCTTTCAAATATAAAAGTTGAAAGTGTACAAAATATTTAGGTCTGTGAACAAAAGTTGGTATCTCAGGTTCATAACTTTGTTTGTCCTTATTGTACATTCATTTCTTCAGACTTTAGAAAAAAGATCATAGAAATGAATCAACACACATCAAAGTTGCTGGTGAATGCAGCAGGCCAGGCAGCATCTCTAGGAAGAGGTGTAGTCGATGTTTCAGGCCGAGACCCTTCATCTCTTCGTCTTTGATGTGTGTTGCTTGAATTTCCAGCATCTGCAGAATTCCTGTTGTTTGCGTATAGAAATGAATGTACAATGAGGTCAAGACTTCTTCCATGACTGGGAGAATTGGATATTGGAGATTTTGTATCTGTCTATGTAATCTTTTAGATGAAAGTAACTGCATACTCTTCTGAGATGTAGGAAGGGAAGGCTGAGGTACAGGTGGAGATTCCCACAGGTAAATAATGATCAGATGTCACCGTAGTTTGGAAAAGGGTGAGGAAGTTACGTTAAATGTTGAATGCAGGCACCTGCTGCTGTCACAACATAAAACTCGGGGTGGGGGAGGTCTACCATTTGGCTGTGTATCTGGGGTAAGGCAGTTCCACAGGGTATCCCTATTTCGTGGATCATCTCTACACCGTCAGTTTCACATACTAATTAAAAGATGATTCTTTCCACAGTTTGATTTTGCGTCCCGTCTCCAGCCTGGTATGCTTGATAATCAGCTTTTCAACTTTTCTGTGTAGCCCCTTGGCCAGCCTCAGGATCGCTCGGCTCGCTGTCGTCTAGGGAAACAGCCCTCGGCCCTGCCAAACTGGGTAATCAGTTTGTGTGGATGCTGTGTGATGTACCCCACCCCGCCCAAATAACAGACAATACACCAGATACGATTAAATGATTTACAGTTTATAGATATTACTGGAACTATATAATTAATGGAGAATAAAATATAAAAGGAAAATAAAAGGCGCCACACTTATCAAAGTTCAGTCTCTTCGTGCACAAACAGTTGGAGCTCAGGCCCCTTCTTCTTCACTCTGTGACTCCTCGGACCACCTCGACCGGCCGCCTGTGACCAACCGCGGTGGTCGACCAGACGCTCCACACGAGTCCGTCAATGTTTCCTCACCTCGCCGAACGCCCCGCTCGGGGTCCGACCCCGTTAGCAGACTCACAGCACCTGGTCCATCCTCTGTCTCTCTCTCCCGCCTTCTGCCCCAAAACCCCACGCATACAATATCTTACAGTTACACCAAAAACATAACAACTATCGCAATTGGTTCATAACATCTTCTTATCAGTAACGTGATTCAATCAAACTGCTAGCGGGAAGGACTTTCTCAACAGTTAACATAACAAAGAAGCCATTTTAATTAGACTACGCAGTGTCAAAAAAAAACCCCTTGCACTCTCCCCCCACCAAATAAAGTCATGTCCTCATGACTTCTAAATAACTCGCCAACCAGTCCTATGGACACAGAAACCCATCCAGATACACACAGTGACATTGCTCCCCAAACATTGGACCTTCCGCCCGTCCACGGGCACTACATAGGCCAACCTATCTGAGAGCTTCCTAATCCTCTGAGACCTCCGTACCCCCTCACCTAAACCCTAAAGGCTCAGACACTACTAGGGGTACCAAGGGCCTGCTTGCCAACTCCTCTCTCACTCAGGCAACCATTACAACTTGGAGCCCCCTGTCCCGTGTCCGGATCCCCACTTCTTTTCCTTTCTGGTCCTGCCGTAACTCGGACTGCCCACAGCTAGCCCTCCCCACTACACCTGACTCAGTGGGAGAAGGGCCAAAGGTCTCTTGCTCAATCACAGGGAAGTTAGCGAAAGGCAGCATGTACCACATGTCCAGCACATCATCCTTCGAATCCGTATTCTTCCTCATTCCCTCGATCGGTAGCTGCTGTTTGAGTTTCTTCACACTGAAACATTTAGTCGGGGCTACCCCTTCAGCCTCCTGCAGTGGAGACGTCAGCTTCTTCGGGGACTCCTTCAACTCTCGCCACAGCCTCAGTAGTTCTGACTCACGGTTCTTGGCCATCTCAATCTGGGAGGCAGTTACCCCACCAGCTTCTCCCAGGTCAACTTTCAGTTTTTCCACTTCATTGAAACTGTCGATAGTTATCTTCAGGTTCCTTTCAAGCGTCTGCCTCCCTTTTCCGAGATCTGTCCTCCATTTCTTCACCTCCTCGGGAGTGTAGTCAAACTCCCCTCCCTGGGCTCTCAGTTTTCTGTTGGCCTTAGTCAGAACACTTCCTTGATCTTCCCCAACTTGTAAGTCTTCCAATCTCTTCTGAATCAACATCTTGAGTTTCTGCTAATCCCTTCGAAGGTGGGTCATTGTTTCTTCTCGCTGGATTAATTCATCAGTACATGACTGCAATGTCGGCTCGGAATTCCGTTTCTCCTTCTCCACGTTGACGAGCGTGAATTCCAAGTCTGCAATGGTCGTCCCACAAGTGCGGCACTCAGTCTCCGGCCGGCATTTCTGAGCTCTCAGTTCAGCAGTGCAAATCCCATCTCTCCCCTGTGTCTCATTCAGATTGACGACCTGGATTTCCATCCCCAGGTCCACCACCGTCTGTTCCAACACCAGGAAGTTCAACTGGTATGTTGGGTCATTTTTCTCACATTGCACCAAACTCCTCTGGCCAAAAACTCCTCCACATTTGACACTTCGCTTCTGTCGCCTGGGCTCAGCCACTTGCCTCGCCTCATAGTCCCCCCAGGCGAATCCAAGCTCTAGGCAGTCATCCACATACACCAAAACTCCACACACCTTCACTTCCCCCATGGTCTTCCTCCTGCCCTGAGGGAAGGATGCAGGGGCTCCGGATATGCCCTTGGGCATCTTTTCGGATCGGAAGAATCCTAGGGAACTAATAACGGCCGTCTCCGGCTCAACAGCCACACTCCTCGGGATCTGGCAACATCCACTCCTCAGATGCAGCACACTAAACCATATCGCATAATCCACACACACGCTGCCTCCATCTTCCACGGCGCCAGGGTCCAGTTGCTGCGACCTCTTTCTCACGGAGGTGTCTTCAGCGGTCAACTCCCCTCCCTCATGGTAGTTCGGAGCGTCTACTAAGAGGGTCTCACCCTCAGCTACTTTCCCCAGGCCGTACCACTGCTGGGTCTCCTTTAAATTCGGTACCGGCTCGAGGCTGCTACACACGTGTTCAGAAGCAACTCGACACGCTGGGTGCCCAGACAATGCCCCCATGAACTCCAGGGTCATTAACCAATCATTGTCTTCTGGATAACTACTGGCACTGATACCCAAAATCTCTGGTGCCCTTGCGGTTGTCAAGGGTAAATGCTTCAGACACCGGTTGTAAAACGAACTGTACAACAACTTGACCTGCGCCCCGGGGTCGAGGATGGCTTTAACATCGCTTCCCTCTATCCGTAACGACACCCTGGGACGTGGTCCCTCTAAGCCTTCAGGAATAGGGTCTTCTCCTTTCGGAAGTTCATTGGTGCATTGCTGGGAACGTGCTTCCCCAGAGACCCTGGGAAAGTGCTTCCCCAGAGGCCCAAGCCGTTCCCCCACTGGGCCTCCACTAAGTTTCCCGACACCTCTCTGATCAGCTGAACAACTGAAGGAGGGGCTGATCCCCTGAAATGATCCCCCTGGCACTACAAGCAATTTAACCGCCCTCCTAGCCAGAGAAGACACATTGAAAACTTTCCCCCCTTTTTCAAATAACTGACAGCTGTCACTACGGTGGAAGTGAACCTGACAGCTCTAACACCGTCACCAGCCTGCCTACTTAAACTTTCAACCAATCCCTGTCGCTGTCCCTCAACCGAGCACTGCCACTCATCTAACAACTGAGAGATCCGCTCCGCCCACGTCTCGCACGTCTCCGCCCCTCTTGGGGTGGACACTATCCCAAACGCCAGGCGGAGCCTGCCAGAGCTAGAACATTTATTCGCAGACACTACCTCCAAATCAGACCACTCTTTCCTCTCTCTCCCAACAGCATGGACAGCCCCGAGTTCCACCTCCAACTCGTCAATGCTAGTCTGAACTCGAACAAAGACCTCACCCACCACGCATGTCGCAATAACCAGCAAATAACCCACAGAGACACACATTACTGATTTAAACAGGGCAACCACACAACATGCCAGTAGATCCAATCCCAGACAAGCCCCCACAATGTAGCCCCCCTAGCCAGCCTCAGGATCGCTCGGCTCGCTGTCGTCTAGGGAAACAGCCCTTGGCCCCGCCAAACTGGGTAATAAGTTTGTGTGGATGCTGTGTGATGTACCTCACCCCACCCAAATAACAGACAATACACCAGGTACGATTAAATGATTTACAGTTTATAGATATTACTGGAACTGTATAATTAATAGAGAATAAAAAACATTTGTATAAAAGGAAAATAAAAGGCGCCACACTTATCAAAGTTCAATCTCTTCGTGCACAAACAGTTGGAGCTCAAGACCCTTCTTCTTCACCCTGCGACTCCTCGGACCACCTCGACCGGCTGCCTGCGACCAACCACGGTGGTCGACCAGCCACTCCACACAAGTTCATCTCCGTCTCCTCTCCTCGCCGAAAGCCTCGCTCGGGGTCTGACCCCGTTAGCGGACTCACAGCACCTGGTCCATCCTCTGTCTCTCTCTCCCGCTTTCTGCCTCAAAACCCCATGCATACAATATCTTACAGTTACACCAGAAACATAACAACTATCGCAATTGGTTCATAACATCTTCTTATCAGTCAACACACATCAAAGTTGCTGGTGAACGCAGCAGGCAAGGCAGCATCTCTAGGAAGAGGTACAGTCGACGTTTCAGGCCGAGACCCTTCAGGACTGACGAAGGGTCTCGGCCTGAAACGTCGACTGTACCTCTTCCTAGAGATGCTGCTTGGCCTGCTGCGTTCACCAGCAACTTTGATGTGTGTTGCTTGAATTTCCAGCATCTGCAGAATTCCTGTTGTTTGCATCTTCTTATCAGTAACGTGATTCAAACAAACTGCTAGCGGGAAGGACTTTCTCAGCAGTTAACATAACCAAGAAGCCCTTTCAATTATAACATAACAAAGAAGCCATTTTAATTAGACTACGCAGTGACAAAAAAAAGAAAGAACCGCTTCCATCTGCTTTTCAATTCCTTTGTTTTCATGCTTTAGAACCACTGGTTGTCCTTGTATCTTAAGTATAGCTTTGTGATCCACGTAGTCACTGAGCCATTATTGTGATGGATGGGTTTTTGCTCTGTTGATGAAGCTTCCGATTATATGAGGAGCGAGGCTATGGGGGGGGGGGGAGGAGGGTGGTGTTGATATTTTTTTCTCAGTCACACATCAACTGTTCTTCAAATTGTTTCTTTGAGTTTGCTGTTCCTATCCTGTCTGCAGGTGGGAGTACCATTGAGGGTTTAGAATAACCTCTCATCATCCTAGGTAATCTTCAGATTTATCTTAAATTTCAATTCCTAGCCAGTACATGTCCAAAGGTAATCTTATTTCCTGCAGAGTACTTTATATCTAACTCTCTGAGCTTGCCATCACAGTGCCCAGTACTTTGCTGGTCTTGCTATTTATTTGCTCCATAATTGTTCTTGTTTCAGGTAACTGGAAGTTCTGTTAGGGAGTGTTTGACGAAAAATAAGTAATTTGCCTGTAGTTCTTGGGAGTAACGGGCCTCAATTCCCTGGTCCCTTATTGTCTTCTAATTTACATAAATCTTGTAATGCTGTTGTGATTTGGCGAACTTTGATAGTCTTTGTGTTTTCATAAATCCACTTCTATAGAACAAAGGTCAAAGGTTCATTTTATTATCAAAGTATGTATGCAGAATACAACTCTGAGACTTCTCCAGATAGCCATAAAATACAGAAAAATGATGGAAGTTGTTGAGGACCCCCCTCACATGAAAAAGAAAATGAAACAAAACTCGTAAACCCCAAACCCCCTAACCTCTTCCTCGCGCAAAAACCAACAGATTGCCCACTGGGACAAGGCAGCTAAAACATCAAACCCCTAACCCCAAGCTCTTCCCATGCAAACAGACAGCAACAATAACAACACCAAATACCCATCTCCTCCTTCACCCCCCAGAAAAGTAACATATTGCCCACATGCCAATTGGCAACATGAAAGAAAACACAGGAAAAACTGAAGGAGACCAATATAAACTATAGTCCACAGCGATAATAGTCACATTTATCTCAGAATTGTGAAAGCATCCTTCGTCAGCATTGAGGAGAGCCAACAGCTCGAACTCGCTCCTTCCATTGGCCTTCATCCACTGAGGTGCGGCCTCCCGTGGGGAGAGACCACCAACCCGACGCGGCCACTCAACCCCCAGGCCGACTTGTTGGGAGTGACCACCGACCCAGCCTCCTCCGCATTCGCTTCGATGTTTCAATTTTCCTCAATGCCTCAGTTGGTGAGAAACGGAGTTGATCATAGCCCCACACCCTGTCCCTGGTCTCCTGTTTGGGATAGCTTATGCTTGCAGTCCTCGCCTGAAATTTTCTTGGGGACAGCAAAGCGCTAGATCAATTGATTGAACGCCAAACTGTAAGTCACAGGCTCCAATAGTTTTTGAAACACAATTAGGATTTAAAGAATAAGTAAAAGGCATGAAAAAGTGAAGTAATTGACTATCTGGAGGATGTTGTCCAAAGAATCGGTGTCCGCTGGTGCCAGCTTGACTGGTAGAGCAAAGACACTGACTGGAAGCTACACTTTCAGTTGATTAAATAAATGAGCATTTATTCAAACAAAATTTTCTTCTGGCATTCAGTCTGTATTTTAGTATCATTAATTGCAAAGAATTTGCCTCTGCACTTCCACTTAGACTAATTCCTGTCGCTATAGTCCCAGGCATTTAGAGAGATGTGTCTTGTACCGTTTTGGAATCCAGCGTGGCTCCTGCCATTTAATTACTTTTTTTTCGCATCACTTCTTGTCTCTTACTGGTGCCTGGTGGGGCTCTCCACGTTGACCAAAAAATCCAGTCTAAAGCTTTGGACCAAATTGAGGCCCCCCCCCACCCCCCCCACCTTTGTAGATGCATATAAAGTCCTCTGGCTGTATCAGAAAAAGGGCAACATCTTGGCCAAAATCTATCCTTCAATCGCCATCACTAACCAAAGTTATTGGAGCACAAGTACATTGTGGTTGTGGTACTTGCAAAGCAGGCATTGGTTGCAAATGTCTTTTTTAACTTTTACTTTTGATGGTTGGGCAGTGGGGGGAGGGGACCTTATTTAATTGTGAAGTGTCCTTGGTTGTCTGAAACCATAAAGGTTGCAGGTTCAATAGATAGAGAATGTATTACGTTGACACTCTTCTTTTGGAATGGAAGGGTAGAGGGGAGATGGCACGCAGAGGTCACGGGAGTAGGTGGAGCAAAATCTGGCAAATGATAAGCAGATTCATAGAAAGAGCCTTACTGTCTTTTTCCCTCTGTAGGTGCTCCTCGACCTGCTGAGATCCTCCAGCAGCTTCTTTTTTTTTGCTTCAGATTCCAGCCTCAGCAGTCTCTTGTGAACTAGAATCAAAATTGTTTTGTTGCCAGTAAGTAAAACATACCGGAATTGATTGTGGTTCGGTGCCAAGCATAAAATGCAGGACAATACCGTAACGGACAACACTGCAGCAACCAGCAGTTTACAAGGCAATAGTGCAGCTACAAGAATCAAGAGTGAGCAGAATGGTCACATGCCTCATTATACCACCTTGCAACATTGAATGTAATCTGTTATTTTTAGATGGCTGGTTACATGGTCATTTCCGAGCTGTGCAGTTCCTCCTTCCATGGGCAGGTAACATGGTATTGAAATGGTGGCATGGTAATGTAACGATTAGAAAAACGATATTAAAACTCCAGTGATTTGGGTTCAGTTCTCACTGCTGTCTGTAAGGAGTTTACGTTCTCCCTGTGACTGTGTGGGTTTCCCCAGTGTTCCCCGGTTTCCTCCCACATTCCAAAGAATTCAGCTCAATGGGTATGACTTCCATTGAGACTGCAAAGGCAACTTTCAGCAGCTTTATGCTGGGTCGGAGAATTAAAATTCCTAGCATCTCCAAGCCTGAATGCTTGAACCCACAGTGAGCAAAGCAGTTCTGAATTAACTTACTGCTCATTTCTCACGAGCTTTTAGTAACAAAATTTGCTGCTTTTTGAACACAAAGACATGCAACTGACGCTGTTTTTAAAAACTGATCACTTGAAGAACAGTGTAGTTTCTAATGGCCACGTTAGTACAAACGATTGACGCTAGTCAGAAGCTGTTCAGCAACAGTCCCCTGTCCCAACTAAATGTCATGGTGTCCCAAATAAACGAAAGGGATCCTGGCTATTTTCTTGATTTTGTTTTTGTTCTTTAAGAGTTGCTCCAAATAAGCGGCTGTCCTGATTAACTGATGGCCCAATTAACTGGAATGCACTGTATTCTGTTTGTTTTCTTTAATATTTTGGCACTGTTTTTTAATTTGAACTTGCTTGGTTGATTCTGCTCATTGCTTACCTATATTCAGAGTTAGATGAACGATCCTCGTATTGTGCAGATCTTAGCAACTAGGGTCCATTCAGCCCTCTGTTTCATAATTTGGCGTTTCTTTGGTCGGATGCACAAAATGCATACCCAGTGTGGTGTTTCACCCTATTATTAAGGTATTTGACTTTCACTACTGAAGAGAAACCCTGTTCTATATTTTCTAATAAATATGTACAACCATTTTTGTTGGTAGCTGAACTTTGGTCTGAATAGCCAAATTCTGTTTCTATATCTTATGACTTATCCAGATCACCATTGTGGTGGGTGAGAGGAGACATCAGAAAATGTTTTATCTTAAGCTGTTACAATCTTTTTCAGAGTTGATGCAACACATGTTCTACTGTTGTTCTTTGCCAGAATGTCAGGTAATGGATTATATTAGTTAGTGCAATTACTTTTCTGTAGTTATAGGTTGTGAGCTAGACATGATTTGCCTGATGATAGAATTCTGATTGGGGGAGGCGAAGGGCTCGTAATTCCACCTCAACAACACACACAAACTGCTGGAGGAACCCGACGGGTTAGGCAGCATCTGTGGAAATGAACAGACAGTCAATGTTTCAGGCTGAGACCCTTCTTCAGGACTGGAAGGGAAGGGAGAAGGTGCCAGGGGAGAGCAGGCTTAAAGGTGATAGGTGAAGCCAGGTGGATAGGAAAGGCAAAGAGCTGGAGAGGAAGGAATCTGATAGGAGAGGAGCGTGGACTATCGGAGAAAGGGAGGAGGAGGGGCAGGTGAGAAGAGATAAAGAGACCAGAGTGGGGAGTAGAAGAAAAAAGTTTTTTTTTACCAGAAGGAGAAATTGATATTCATACCATCAGGTTGGAGGCTACCCAGATGGAATATAAGGTGTTGCTCCCCCACACTTAGGGTGGCCTCATTGGGGCATAAGAGGAGGCCATGGACTGACTTGTCAGAATGGGAATTGGAATTAAGATGTTTGGCCACCGGGAAGTTCCGCTTTTGGCAGATGGAGCGAAGGAGCTTGACAAAGCAGTCCCCCAATTTCCGACAGGTCTCACCATTGTAGAGGCGTGCTGCATCGTGAGCACAGTACACAATAAACTACCCAGCAGTCTCGCAGGTGAAGTGTTGCCTCACCTGGAAGGACTGTTTGGAGCCCTGAATGGAGGTGACAGAAGAGGTGAATGGGCAGGTGCAGCACTTTGGCCGCCTGCAAGGACAACTGCCAAGAGGGAGATTAGTGGGGTGGGTTGAATGGATAAGGGAATCATGGAGGGAATGATTCCTGTGGAATGCGGAGAGAGAGAAAAGGGACGTAAAGATATGTTTATTGGTAGGATCCCTTTGGAGATGGCGGAAGTTGTGGAGAAAGATGTGTTGGATGTGGAGGCTCATGGAGGAACAAAAATCTTTACGTTGCGTCTCCGTCTAAATGTGCAATTTGTGGTAATTTGTAATAAATAGCATGCACAACATAGAAACATAGAAATACAATTGTATCAGCGGGAATTAATCAGTCTGATGGCCTGGTGGAAGAAGCTGTCCTGGAGTCTGTTGGTTCTGGCTTTTATGCTGCGGTACCATTTCCCAGGTGGTAGCAGCTGGAACAGTTTGTGGTTGGGGTAACTCGGGTTCCCAATGATCCTTCGGGCCCTTTTTACACACCTGTCTTTGCAAAAGTCTTGAATAGTGGGAAGTTCACATCTACAGATGCACTGGGCTGTCCACGCCACTCTCTGCAGAGTTCTGCGATTGAGGGAAGTACAGTTCCCGTACCAGGCAATGATGCAGCCAGTCAGGATGCTCTCAGTTGTGTCCCTGTAGAGAGGAACTCTATCACCGTTAAGGCCACGAGAAGATGGAGTGTTTACCATTGCAACTTGAAAACCCGCTATAAGCACTCAACTGCATTTTAGTGTGGACTTTATAATTACAAAGTGCAAAAGCTTATTTGTGCTTTGATTTTTGATGATCTGTCTGTTTGATCAGTAAGCTTGATGTTATTTACAACAGTTAAGGCAGGAGTTGAGCAAAGGTTTGCTAAGAGTTGACTTTCATTCCTGGTGAAGGAAGCCAGTTGCTGCAGGGTTGATGGGAGATTCTCAGTCCCTTATAAGGGGAACATAACAAATAAGGAATGAATGATACTTGCAATATCACAACATTGACGTGGTTAGTAATGCCCATGCAAAGCCTGCACAGCATTTTGAATAAAAGTCAATCTATTACGTACCCCAATTGCTTAAAAAATGGTTGATTTGCAACATCTAGTAGCAAATTACTTCAGAATGTTTTCTTTCATTTAATTGACTCTGGACATGTTGTCTGAGTGGCAATTTGACATGTCTTTGTGTTGAAAGTGCATCTTGCTGAAAAACTGTTCCTCTATCTGTGTGTGAATTTGGCTTCACAAGGCAGCCACAAAGTCCTTTTCAGTAGTAATGTTGAATTGTTTATGTTCTAGAAGCTTTTACCATCTTCTGAGCTTTGACCTTGGTGAGTGTCAGGGTAGCGCTTTCAAGTGCCAAGTTGATTAATAACAGTTCTACCTCCGAGGTTGGAAGATTGAGGGTTGAATTCTTACACTATGCTTTACTTGACATTTCACTGCAGCTCCCAGAGAATGCAGCATTGTTGGAGGTGAAGGTATTATTCATTTAAAACAATAAATGTCTTCTGTCTTTTCAGGTAAATGTTAAGGTTACCGTGTGATTATCAGGGTGGAAAAGAGCAGAGAGTTCTGAATTGCTTGGTTTGGCTTGCTCCCAAAGCTAATAGCTCAAAAGTGTTTTCATTGGTGTTTGTGGAAATATTGCACTTTTTCTTTAGAAATCATAAATGGAAGAAATTATCAAATGCATTTCTGTAGTAAAAAGGGAAACTTTAGGTCAGGCAGCATCTGTGCAAAGAGAAACAGCTAATGTTTCAGGTTGACCACCCTTTGTCACAATGAGGAGAGAGGTATAAAAAGGCGATTTTAAGATGCAGGAAACAAAGGTCTTTACTTGAAAAGTTAATTGTTTCTCTCTCTCCTTGGATGCTTTCTGACCTGCTGAGTCTCCTAGAACTTTATGCTTTTGTGTCTGATTTTCAGCATGTGCAGTTCTTAGTTTTTTTTCTCATTCGTTACTGTGGTGGAATAAAGGTTTATCTTCAAACACTGTTGTTTCTGGAAATAAGCAAGATTTTAAAGTAAGTCAAAACTTTGAATCATGTGGTATTGAGTTAGTGGTCTAAAATAAAGCGTGGTACATTTAGACCTGCAGAGCATGCTCCCTTGAGAAGGTAGATTTAAAAAGGTGTAACTCTTCAACTATCACTTGGTAGTGAAGCAATTTTTTTCTGAATTGTTTGACATTAGATCACAAAACAATTTCAGAATACAAATGGGAGGTCAGTGGAAGATTATACCCAAGTATAACTTGAATACCAAGTGCTAGTAAGAATCCCATTTACCCGCATTTGGTCTGTAGATGACTTTGCCTTGGCAATTCAAATGCTAATCTACATTCAGTGGCTACTTTATTAGGTACATCTCGTTAATGTAAATATCTAATCAGCCAATCATGCGGTAGCATGTAAACATGGTCAAGATATTCATTTGTTCCACCCAAACATCAGAATGGGGAAGAAATGTGATCTAAGTGACCACTTGTTTTGCCAGATGGGTGGTTTGAGTATCTCCAGTACTGCTGATCTCCTGGGATTTTCATGCATAGCTATCTCTAGAGTTTAGAGAGAATTGTGAGGAAAAACAAAAATACATCCAGTTAGCAGCAGTCTGTGGGCAAAAATACCTTGTTAATGAGAGAGAGGTCAGAAGAGAATGGCCAGACTGATTCAAGTTGACAAGAAGGTGCCAGTAACTCAGATAACCATGTGGTACAACAGTGATGTGCAGAACAGCGTCTCTGAATGCACAATATGTTGAACCTTGAGTGGATGGGCTAAAATAGGGGAAGACCACAAACATACAGGAATATGCTCTTGGGCACCTCTTGTACCTAATAAAGCGGGCACTGAATGTTTTACTCCCACTGAAATGGACTTGCTTCCATTACCACCCGCACAATTTCTGCAGTCCGGATTCCAGTCATCCTCTGGGTAAAATAAATTCTTCAGTGGACTCCCCCAAAATGACATCCTCCTGAGGCTAAACTCATTTTGACATCTGTTATAAGGAAAAGTTTCCTACCATCTAACCTCTCTATGACCCTCATAACTTCGAAGACTTTAAAAATGAAAAGTGTTGCTCTACACCTTTCAATAATTGTCTGGTGGCATAAAGCATAGATTTCAATTTTACTGCAAACATAATTGCTCTTGCATCCTTAAAATTTTGTTGCTTCAGTTTGCTGCGTCCTTTCAGAGCAATTCCATTGTTTCTACAGGATTGAAGTAAAGGTGCACAGAACTGGTGCCTAGGTGAGATGAATTGTCACTGTAGTTCCTATTAAGATTATATAAACTAATTGATTCCAGTGACTCCTTGAAAATAAGTAACTTGAAACAGCAATGCACATCTGCATGTCAGGCATGGAAGAACTTGGGGAAGATCAGGTGATTGACCCTCTTGACCCCATTCCTCACAAGCTCATTCACTGTCCTTGCTGCATTTCATCTGCTCAGTGCTTTCACTTTTATATGTTAGATCATTTAAAAAAAAGATGATTTTGTGAATACTCAAGCATCAGAGTTTACTAGGAGTGAGCTGTTGGATTGCAGTGCGATCGTTCACCCATTCCTCTTATTCAGAGAACGGAACAATGCTTTCTTCTCACGTGGCTGTAAAATTGAGCGTCTCCTATCCTTGTAAAGGGTCTCGATCCAAAACGTAGACTGTTTATTCTGTTGTATAGATGCTGCTTGACTGAGTTTCTCCAGCAATTTCTGTGTTGCTCTGATTGTCATCTGTTATATGGTTTAAAGTTGTGTTCCTTATTCAATTTATTTACGTCACACCCATTGACACAAAGCAGAAACACACAAAACTTGCTGGAGGAATTTGGGTCCGGGAGCATCTGTGGAGGGAAAAGAGCAGTTGATGTTTCGGGCCGAGGCCCTTCATTGACTGCTATGACAGTCCACGGATGCTGCCTGGCCTGCTGAGTTCCCCCAGCATTTTTTTGTGTTGCTCTATTCCAGCATCTGCAGTCTTTCTTGCGCCAACACTAAGCAGTATTTTGCCTAAGTAGCTCCTGTAAATACTAGGATTCTCAAATCTATTCAGAGGTTTTTAAAGTAGAAAATTTGCTTAGTTAAATAAGCTGTGATGGGATTTCTTTCACTGCAGTTGATATTAGAGGATGTATCAGGCTTTTACAGGCATCCAAGTCATTGTAAGCTGTTTCACATGCCTTCTCCAGCCTTGATAGGCAGAACCAGCAGGTTATCTCTGGTGGTGAGGGATCAGTGGTTGCTTATATTTTCCTGATTTTTTTTTTTACATGCTTCGGTTACAGTAAACCTCTGTTTGGAAATTCTGATAATCTGTTGCCGGCTACCTTGCTTGTACAAAATGCAACTGAAATTTTCACCTGTGGTGTGGACTTGGAGCACCAGGTATCCGTGATGTGGCTGGAGCTGTGGACTGGGGTACCAGCATATTTCCCACTGCCTTTCAACTCACCAGTTCACTGAAAATGTATTGTCTTACCATGTAACACACATCAAAGTTGCTGGTGAACGCAGCAGGCTAGGCAGCATCTGTAGGAACAGGTGCAGTCGACGTTTCAGGCTGAGACCCTTCGTCAGGGCTAACTGAAGGAAGAGTGAGTGAGGGATTTGAAAGTTGGAGGGGGAGGGGGAGATCCAAAATGATAAGGGAAGACAGGAGGGGGAGGGATAGAGCCAAGAGCTGGACAGGTGATTGGCAAAAGGGGATACGAGAGGATCATGGGACAGGAGGTCCGGGAAGAAAGACAAGGGGGGGGGGACCCAGAGGATGGGCAAGAGGTATATTCAGAGGGACAGTGTTGCCCTCTCATATTGTCTTTGTTGCGGTTCATTTCAGAATCAGGTTTAATATCATCGGCATGAGAAATTTGTTGGTCCTGCGCTAGCAGTACATTGCAATAGGTAATAATAGAGGGAAAAGGACAGTGAATTACACACTGTAATTCTCAATTTTTAGGTGCATATGTGTATGTGTATATGGTGTGTGTATATAGATATATGATATATATTTAAATATTTAAATAACTAATGCAAAAAAATGGTGAGGTATTGTTCATGGGTTCAATGTCCCATCCAGAAATCTGAAGTCAGAGGGGAAGAAGCTGTTCCTGAATCATTGAGTGTGTGCCTTCAGGCTCTGTCACCTATTCCCTGACAGTAGCAGTGAAAAGAGAGCATGTCCTGGGTGATGGGGGTCCTTAATGATAGGTGCAGCCTTTTTGATGCATTGCTCCTTGAAGATGTCCTGGATGCTGGGGAGGCTATTGCCCATGATGGAGCTGACTGAATTTACAGCTTATTTCGATCCTGTGCAGTGTGCCCCCCCCATACCAGACAGTGATGCAGCCGTTTAGAACGCTCTCCACGGTACATCTGTAGGAAGTTTTCAGTGTTTTTAGTGACATACCAAATCTCCTAATGAAATATAGTTGCCGTTGTGCCGTACAGGCATAGTTGGTAGGTCTCTCGTCTTTGAGTCAAAAGAGAGCCTAGTCACAGCCCAGAGATCTGTGGACAGAAAACAAGGTCATACTCCCAGTGCTGTACTGAGGATGTGCTTCCTGTCAGAGATGCTGTCTCAAGCCAATTGCTAATGAACCCTCCCAACTGGGTGTAAATAATCTTATAACATTGTTTTGAAGGAGATGGTGTGTGGGAGTTAGTTCAACACTGACTAGGAGGGCCGAGATGGCTTGTTTCTGTGCTGTAATTGTTATATGGTTATATTGCCATTAGAAGTGCCCGTTATAGGAGCTTGCTGAGAGCCTGCTAGTTGCTATTGGAACACTGAGAATTCTTCACACAATATTCTGTAAGTGTGAAGTGCGAAGAGAGAAGTGAGTGTGGAATGTGAGCTACCTTTTTTCCTCCTTTCTCCATTTGGATGATCCAACCCATGGCGCTGGCTTCTTCCCTCTCAATTCCTTGCAGCTTTGAGCTTCCTTTCTAGTCATCTAGCTGCACCATGGCTTAGTCAATGGAAGGCAAACAGTCAGATGTAAGAAAGGACTCCTGCCACTTCATTTTCTTTCCCTATTATAACATGATGATGCACCTAGGAACAGAACCTTGTGTGACAGGACACCTCGTTGGGGTGTAGACTTGAAGTTGGCTTTGCTCACGGGCAGACCAACTACAGGACCTCCAAATGCTTCATTCTGGGTCATCCATTGGCCTGAAGGAGGAAGGATGATGGCATCCTTCAGAACCGCAGAACGTAGACAGTGAAGGGACTTTGAAGTCTAATCAGTATTCAGGGATTTCATTGGTTGGAGATGTCTTTGGGTGGTGTTGAGGTTGTGAAGGTGACTGTGTTACAGATGTTGGTTATTTCAACAAACTGTTGTGAACCAAAGAAACAAATAGAAGCAGGACGTGCCCACCTGGTCCTTGAGCCTGTGTAATGCTGAATCAGGTTTTCGGGTCTGGCAAGTGATACAGGAAACACACACTGGCAATAAATATATTAATCATTTATTTACAAACAGTAAAAGTTTGATCAAACATCCATTTTCCCCAAGTTACAGAAACTACAAAGCTGAATATTCAACAGACATATATTCAACAAACATACTTATTTACTATAAGTGAGCGCAGAGCAAACCTTCCAAATGTTTATGTGCACCGATTGCCTTAACCAGAGAGAGAGAACAAGTCTCTTCCACGTGCTATTTTATACCCGGGATATTTGAAACTGGACACCCGGCAGCTAACCAATGGGAAAAGCAGCTGCAGTTTCTAAACTAACCAATCACAATGGAAGTGACCTTTGAACAGAGTGAACGGCGCCCTCCTGAGGACAATGCCCCAATATTTTATGTGATCATAGCTAATGTGTTCTTAACTTCAGATCAGAACATAATCATGCTAGATCTGTCTCTGCCAAATCTGCTAATCTCAGCCAGGTGGCACACGGCCACTCAATCCATCAAATCTATGTTGGCCCTCAAAGCTTTCCCATCAGTTCAATGTGGATACTTATTCCCCAGTTGCCTGCTGTCCCTCACAGAAAGGGTGATTTACAGTTGCCAGTTACCTAAAAGCAAGTGGGATGAAGCCAGAACACCCTGGGAAAAGCAGAGTCTTAGGGAGAACCTTCAAAATTGACACCACCAGAGAGCACCAGAGTTCAGGATTGAACCAGTCACTGAAGCTGTGCGGCAACAGCATTAAACGTTGTGCTATTGTGCTGCGTTACAAGAAGGGCCCCATCAGCCTGGGGTCAGACAGTCAGAATATACATGGAGGTCTTTTTATCCTTGAATTATAACAGTAAACTGCCTAAAATGTTCTGCTTTTTCTCAATGCCTGCTGGAATATGTGACTGTGTATATTTGTGCCTTCATTGAGGTTATGTCTGGTGGTCTTTGCCATCCTTTGGCCTCTGGGAACACACTGGGTCCAGGAAACCTAGCGGAGGTCTCAGAGGCTAATTAGATGGCAGAAACAGCTGGCTAATAAGGAACTGACACCTACAGGAGTGGAAGAGAGGTTTAAAAAACACAGACGGGCTATTTTTAAAGAAAAAGACTGAAGATGTTGCAGCTCTGAACTGTAAGCTTCTGGCGCTGATGCTTTCTGAACTTCTTTTGGTCAGAACACAGAACAACTGATGTGCTCCGCATATGATGGAATTTGAAAAGCTACAGCAACGCTTGTAATGATTTCAGAATCAATCGAATTAGCACTTGAGCCTTCGGATAAGGACGAGTCAATAATTACATCAGCTGGATTCCTGCAATGTTTTTAATCTGGAGTTTCTGTTAAGAAGTGCTGGTGTACCCACGTGATATAATTGGGAAAATCTTCTGAGGTTTCTGAAAACAGATCTTTTATTGTTGTGAATACGTATGCATAACTAACTGGCGCTGTGCCTACAATGTCAATATTTTTGACAGAAATAGAAACTCTTCCCTATGTTTTTCCACTGTGCTTTGTGATGTTTACCTTGGCTCCCTCCTGCTTGAAATTGGTCAAATGAACTCTATTTGCGTATTTAGGGTATGTGACCCTGATGTCATTAAGTAAGGCCATACTTGATCACGTTCTTAAAGTTACTTCCCTGTTTATTTTGTGATTCCTTACGCCGAAGAATCTTCTGATCTTCGCCTGCAATATCTGTAACGAATGTGCAGAGCCCCCCGGGGTAGAGCATTCCTAAAATCTGTAGTCCTTAAAAGAAAAACGAAATTGTCATCTTGTCTCAGTCTTAAATGATCAACTGCTGTCTTGTGACTGTTCTGTCATTCTGTGCATCTTGAGTCAGCGAAAGCATCCACTCAACATTCACCCCCATTCACATCACTTCAGACTCTGGATTCCAGTGAGCAAACATCCATCTTTCTTGATTGCCAGGCTGGATTAAATTGCTCTTATTGTGATTTGCATATTTAAAAAAAACGAGTGCTGACGGATCTAATGGCTTATGGCTAGGATAGGCACTATCCTGGCACTATAGAACCGAAGAGTAATCAAAGGGTTATGTTAGCAGGCATTTAGCACTGGCAGCCACAGGTTACACACTACGAATTACCTGTTGCCCTAACCAGGAGTCCACAGTGACAGAGCTACAAACACCTCTTCAGAACAAGGCAGCATATGAGATAGGAGCTGACCCTCCGTGGGATTAGGGACGATATACCTTGAGCCATTTTCCCTCCTGATTTCCCCTTCCCCTGAAAATCCACTTATTGTGGTCTACTTAGGACCCGCATTCTGAAAAATTTTTAAGGAGTCCCATGAGTTGGAATTGAAAGAGATTCTGCAGATGCTGGAATTTCAGAGCAACACGCACACAAATGCTGGAGGAACTCAGCAGGAATTAACACCCAGTTTCTCAAAGGCAGTATCTCTGAATTAAGTGAACACAGTTGGATAGATAGAGTGTTAAATGCATGGTATAGAGAGTGCCGTGGACCACCACTGTTTCAATCCAATGGACTTCATGATTCTGGCATCCAAGACAGTGAAAGGATGGGGGGGGGGGGTGCGTGTTTAGCTTGCTATGTGTACTTCACTTAACAGGGTTAGTACATCTGGTGATGGCTGTGGATAGGGCCCGAAACAGGAGATGGGTGGGTAGGTTAAATGGTTTGGATATGGGGCAATTGTCAAATTTAGGGAGGAAAGTAAACAGCATAGAATAAAATGGATAAATAATGGGTCCGAATGTAGACTAAACAGTTGAAATTCAAATTGAAGTGAGAGTGACTGCCCTTAATGTCAAGGCTGTATTTGCATCCAGGAGCCTTGGCATTACAGAAATGAATAGTAATCAGTGGGCAAATTCCCCATTCTTCCCTCAGTCATGGAGAAGTCCACCTGTCCCTCTTGACGGGTTATATTTATAAAGCTTATTCTAAAGTGTGTGGCTGCCTCTTGGAATAAAGAGTTCAGTTAACTTTTCCCTGATGACAGGGATCAAATCTTGGACGTCAGGTGATCAACTCTGAGCTAGTTCTTGAAGCTGCAGACATGGTGCATCACATTGGTTTCTGTCAGCTTCTGCAAATTCTACAGTTATAATGCATCATCTGTCCTTCCATGCTTGTCTTTTTGGGCGGGGGAGGGTGTAATTTACCTCATTGAAGTCCCTGACTCAGTAAAGTTGACACTCAATTGATAATACACCTAGTGGGCACTGCATGCTGTGTTAACATGTGCTGTAACTTGGTAGATTTATAATCCCCAGTTTCATAAGCTAAGTCAACGACATCAGTTCACCAGTTACTCTTACATAGTTCCTTGGGATTGAGCATGAATTGGCCCTCCCGTTCCATAGATTCTGAGGTGAGTGAAGTTATTTGGAAATGGAGGCCCTTCTACAGATCAGCCAGGAGGTACCTAGTAGGAGGGGTGGCTGGATGGATTGAAGTTCAACATGCTTTCTGTATTCCCTTGGTTTATGCATGTGAGGTTCTCGGTGCTATCCAGAATGCTGGTCTTCCACATTGTGTAGTCATTGGGCAAAGATATCTAAGTCCAGGAGGTGGTGGGGACCTTGCAAGAAGATCATTGTTGAAGCCCATGAGGACGTCAGGAGAGGAGATCTTCCCAAGCAATGCCTCACATACAGCCTGTTGACCCTCAGCCGTTTGGAACTGCACAGAATCCACATTTGAATGAGCTTCCCTGAAATCTGCCATGATCAATGTGTATTTAATATTTGATGCAGATGGGGCTCGTTAGCTGTGGCTGGCAGCTCATTTAGGAGAAGGAAGACTCTGATCTCAAACCTCCACTGCCTTGCGGCTATACCCACTCACAGGAAGGCTTCAGGAGTAAACCCTGAGGGAAATGTCCGGAACTGGAGTCCTTAAGGCAGTCTTACATTGTGTTCGTTGTTGACTGGCATCTCCTGCAACACCACTGGTACCAAACTGTATCGGTCTCTGCCATTCCTCGGGGTTCATCAGATGCATGGTCGGGGTGGGGGGAGGGGAGCTTGCTCTCCATGTTGTACTGCCCTGGTTTGTGTACCTACACAGACAGGACACAACATCAGCAGCAATATTTGAGTAATACTGTAAATATTTGACGAAGCCCTCAGCAGCAACAATATTTGAGTAATATTGTAAATATGCTGTGTAATTAACCATTCTTTGTTTTTTATATAATTCAATATAGTTATATGTATAAAGTACATTAATAGCTTACATCATCATGCCACCACATAATATGTGCACACCTGGCTTAAAAGTAAAAACAAACTAAGACTCGCATCTCTTGGCTCCCTTGTTTTCCTTTCAATTAGTTTTATGTTTTGGAGTTATAAAACATAATAGTGGTGATAATGAAGCTTTAAGCTACTCTGTGGTGATTACTTCCCTGTTGAAGTGCAGTGAGATGTTTGAGTTTTAAAAAAAAAGCACAGCAAGAAAGAGTTGAGTTAGGAAAAAGTAAGAGCAGCATATTTTTTTCTTTGGAGCAGAGTGTTTTCTTCACAAATTGAAAGACGATAGAATTAAAAAAGAAGTCAGAAAACTGAATTAATCACGGTTCATAAACATAGAGTACCAGGTGATAATCATGAAAAAAAGCACAGAAATGGTTGGCTACATCGGAAGGATTGACACGTTTAATTACACAACAGAAATCTGGATATTGTATATGGAACAGATTGAGCAGTATTTTAAAGCAAATGGGAAACAAATGCTAGTTTTGCTGAGTGCATTGGGTGGTAAAGCATACAGTTTGCTTAGAAGTTTGACTGCTCCAACCAAACCAGCCAAAATGAGTTTTGCTATATCGTGGAAGTAATGCAGGAACAATTAGAATCAAAACCATTGTTGATTGCAGGACGTTGTTGGTTTCATGAGCAGAAGCAAAAGGAAGGGGTATCCACATGGCTGAATTGAAGAGATTGTCTGAGTTTAATGATGCACTGAGAGATCATTTAGGCTATGTCCACACTAGACCAGATAAATCCGTAACCGAAGCTTTTACTCTTCGTTTTGACCCTCCGTCCACACTGAAATGGAGTTTTCTTCCTCCGAAAATGGATCTTTTCTAAAATGCTTTCCAGAGTGTGTAAATCTGAAAACGCTGGTTGGACGGTGTAGTGTGTACGGGGTAACCGGAGCTTTTTACAAACGCTGTCATGACGTGCTGGAACAGATGGTGGTGGCAGCGTGGCATTTCATTGTTTTCTTGAACATATATAGTGTTCTTTATAGCGGTCGAGGATGTTGTTTTTGGTTTGGCACGACTCCCAGTCCACGTTCTCCACTGCTTCGCTGACTTTGTAGTCGTTTGTAACTCGCAGAAGCAGCTCGACTTCGTCTGTCCAAACGAAGAAGTCTGGTCTGCTTTTTCCAGCGAAGTTTTTCTTTGTATTCCTTGAAGACATTGTTGAAAATTTTCTTTCGCTGTTGTTGCAGGTACTCTAGTTTTTGACCAATGGAAATAGCACAACGCTGCCGCGGAAATAGAAATAATATACCTTTTCCCCTTGGCTTGTTTTCTGTAGATGTGTCCTGCGCATGCCCAATAGGAGGAGGTTCGCCCAAATACCCGATTTAATGTGGACAGAGGTAGTTTGAAAAATGCTTGGTGTGGACGCCTATCATTTTTACGCGAAACCAGCGTTTTCAAAATTATCCGGTCTAGTGTGGACGTAGCCTTAGTTTGTGGAGTTTTACAAGAAAGCATTCAAAAACGGCTCATAACTGAAGCACAATTTGCATTTGAAAGAGCAGTTGAAATAGCTGTATCAATGGAAATAGCAGAGATTGAATTTTTGCAGTTAGGAATGAAAGTGAGTGTGAACAAGATTACAATGACAAAACATAAGACTGCCTGGCTGAACAAATTGCATTACCATTGTCACATGGCCTCAACTAGACCAATGCAGATTTAAAGGTGAAACTTACAGAAAATGTAACGAAGTAGGACACATACAAAGAGCATGTTGGGCAGACAAATAAATGTACACCACAGGGAAGAGAAAAAAAACTTGTATGTGGTTTTAAAAAAAAAGAGGAGGACCAGCATTGTGGGGATGTGAGTGGCTGAGACAACTACAACTTGGAGATCCATTCACCAGTTGCGTGGCACATCCTCTGCAATAGAGTCAACTGAAAGTAAATTATGAAAAGTATTGGGTGATGCCACAATTCTCTCCATGCCAAACACCATGAACCATTGCCCAACAGGGGCCAAACAGGTGTTGGTGCCAACCTCTGTGCCTTTGGTTGGAAAGCATATTGGACTGAGGAGGGACCATGCAGAGGGATTGTGAAAATGACAGGAGTAGTGGTCTGACTACAACAGTGTTTGTAGGCAACATGTTGGAGAAAACTGATATTTTAATCAGGCAGTACTTGTGAGACATGGCTTGATTTTAAGCTAGAGGAGAGTTCAAGGAGCTTCAGGAAAGCTGCAAGTATTCAGCTTTTGTGAGTATAAAAAGAATCTACTCTGCGTGCATGCAATGAACTAAGGTTAGAGCCTGAACTTCATGTGGGAGACAAAAAGCTGCTTGTAAAAGTAGATGCAAAGACCAAAGCTCAGCTGGATGAGTAGAAAACCAAAAAGAAAGGAGTCAATGGAGATGCAAAAAAAGAGGATTCGTCAGCTGATGTTGCAGTTGAAGAAACAGATGAGATTGTAAAGGGAGCAATGGAAGGATTAATACGAGAACAAACAATGAACTAAATGCACCTTCCAAGAGCTTTGACAAGTGGCCAGTGGAACTTTGGAAGTTTGGAGTGGAGAGGACTTCAAATAGGTCCACTGCCCAAGGATAAAAGGCAAGAGCGATTCGCGGCAGCATAATAGAGCTTTGACCAGTGGTTAGTTGGCGTTTGAGATTGATCAGTGACAGCAAATTAAAGGAAGGCAGGGGTAAGCACAGTGGTTGTCGTCGCAGTGGCAGTCGTCTCAGTGGACAGAGTCAGAGTGGTGATCTTGAGGCTTCAGTGAAGAGAAGCTTCACTCAGCGGAAAGAAATGCTCAAGTTTTTTTCCTTCTCTATTTCTTCTCAGCTGGGACAGTAGAGATGTGAGGCAGGATAGTGCAATGCTCTTCTTGTGGGATGCGGGAAGGCAGGGAGACCTCCAGTAACCCTGACCATTACAACGTTGAAAAGTGCATCCAGCTGCAGCTTCTAACAAACTGCATTAAGGAGTTGAAGCTGGAACTGCATGAACTCTGGATCATTCAAACTCTGAAGGGGTGATAGATAAGAAATATAGAGAGGTAGTTACCCCCCCGAAGTGCAGGTCCCAGGAGACTGGACGACAGTCAGGAAGGGGAAGGAGGTTAAGAAGCCAATGCAGAGTACCCCTGTGGCCATCCCCCTCAACAACAGTTGTATTACTTCGGATACTGTTGAGAGGGGGCATGACTTAACAGAGGAAATTCACAGTGATCAGGTTCTGGCACTGAGCCTGCCTCTGAGACTCAGAAGGGAAGGAGGGGAAAAGAGAGACACTGTAATGATAAGAGATTTGTTAAGGGGAATGGACAGGAGGTTCTGTGGGTGAGAATAAGATTCCCAGATGGTATGTTGCCTCTGGGGTACCAGGGTCTGGGATATTTTGGATCGAGTTCTCAGCATTCTGAAGTGGGAGGGTGAAGAGCCAGAAGTCATGGTCCATGTAGGTACCAATGACATGGGTAGGACAAGTGATGAGGTTCTGCATAGGGAGTTCAGGGAGTTAGGTGCTAAATTAAAGGGCGGGACCTCCAAGATTGTGATCGCAGGATTGCTATCTGCACCATGTGCGAGTGAGGCCAGAACTAGGAAGATTATACAGTTTAATATGTGGCTAAGGAGTTGGTGTAGGAGGGAGGGCATAAGTAGATGATTGGGTGCTCTTCCAGGGAAGGTGGGACCTGTACGGAAGATTATAGCTTGGAGTTTAATGTCCAAGAATACACATTGTATCAAAAGAGTAGGCGAGAAGGCAGAGGAGGTGGCATTGCTCTGTTGATAAAAAATGAAATCAAATCATTAGAAAGAGGTGACATATGGTCAGAAGGTGTTGAATCATTGTGAATAAAGCAAAGGAACTGCAAGGGTAAAGAGACTCTGATGGGAGTTGTATATAGACCCCTAACAGTAGTAAGCATTTTGGCTACAAATTACAATGGGATATAGAAAATGCAAACCAAAAAGGAAACGTTACAATAGTAATGGGGACCTTCTGTATGCAGGTAGATTGGGAAAACCATATTGTGCTGGATTACAGGAGAGGGAATTTCTAGAATGCCTATGTGATGGCTTTTTAGAGCCGACTAGAGGATCAGCTATTCTGGATTGCGTGTTGTGCAAAGAACCAAAATCGATTATTGAGCTCAAGGTAAAAGAACCCTTCGGGGCAAATGATCGTAATATGATCAAAGTCACTGTGAAATTTGAGAAGGAGAAGCTAAAGTCAAATGTATCAGTATTACCATGGAGTAAAGGGAATTACGGAGGCCTGTGAGAGGAGTTGGCCAGAATTGATTGGAAAAGACCACTAGGAGGGATGACTGCAGAGCAGCAATGGCTGGAATTTTGGAAAGCAACTCGGAAGGAACAGGATATATACATCCCAAAGAGGAAGAAGTATTCTAAATGAAAGATGACACCACCATGGCTACAAGAGAAGTCAAAGCCAACATAAAAACCAAAAATTAGTGGGAAGTTAAAGGATTGGGAAGCTTTTAAAAACCAACAGAAGGCACCAAAAAAGTCATTAAGAAAGTAAAGATGGAATGCGAAAGTAAGCTACCCAATAATGTTAAAAAAAGATATCAAAAGTTTCTTCAGATACATAAAGTGTAAAAGAGGCAAGAATGATATCGGACTGCTGGAAAACGATGCTGGAGAGGTAGTAATGAGGGACAAGGAAATAGTGGAAGAACTGAATAAGTATTTTGCATCAGTCTTCACTGTGGGAGACACCAGCAAAATAGTTGAAGTTCCAGGTGTCGGGGCAAGAAGTGTGTGAAGTTAGCATAACTAGACAGTAGGTTTTCGGGTAACTGAACGGTTTGAAGGTCGTTAAGTCACCTAGACCAGAGGGTGTATACCTCTCGGTCCTGTTGTACATACTATTTATTACAAATTGCTATAAGTTGTACATTGCACATTTAGAAGGAGACATAGCATAAAGATTTTTATTCCTCATTTATGTGAAGGTTGTAAGTAATAAAGTCAATTCAATTCAGTTCAGAGTTCTGAAAGAGGTGGCTGAAGAAATTGCAGAGGCTTTAGTATGATCTTTTAAGAATCACTAGAATCTGGAATGTTCCAGAAGACTGAAAAATTGCAGATGCCGCTCCACTCTTCAAGAAGGGAGAGAGTCAGAAGAAAGGAAACTATAGGCCAATTAGTTTGATGTCAGTTGTTGGGAAAATGTTGGAGTCGATTATTAAGGATGACTTTATTACTTGGAGGTACATGACTGTAGTCAGCAAGGCTTCCTCAAGGGAAAATCTTAACTGACAAATCTGTTGGAATTCTTTGAAGAAATAACAAGCATGATAGACAAAGGGAAATTGGTATATGTTGTATACTTGGATTTTTAGACAGCTTTTGACAAGGTGCCACACACATGAAGCTGTTTAACAAGCTACAGTGGTTTACAGGAAAGGTTCTAGCATGGGTAAAGAAGAGGCTGATTGGCAGGAGGCAAAGAGTGGGAATGAAGGGAGCCTTTTCTGGCTGGCTGCCTATGGCTTGTGGTGTTCCACAGGGGTCTGCGTTGGGACAGATTCTTTTTACATTATATGTCAATGATATGGATGATGGAATTGATGGCTGTGTTGTAAAGTTTGCAGACAAGATGAAGATCGATGGAGGGGCAGGTAGTTTTGAGGAAAAACTGAGGTGCACTATGAAAGGGTTGACCATTTTCTAAATGGAGAGAAAATACAAAAAACTGAGGTGTATAGGAACTTGTGAGTCCCTGTGCAGGATTCCTTAAAGATTAATTTGCAGGTTGAGTCTGTCGTGATGAAGGCAAATGCAATGTTGGTATTCATTTCAAGAGGACTTAAATATAAAAGCAACGATGTAATGTTGAAACTTGATAAAGCACTGTGGCCTCACGTGGAGTATTGTGAGCAGTTTTGAGCCCTTATCTTAGTATGTGCTGAAACTGAAGAGGATTGAAAGGAGGTTCACGGAAATGATTCTAGATTGAATGGCTTGTCATATGAAGAGCGTTTTATGGCTCCGGGCCTGTATTCACCAGAATTCAGAAGGATGAGGAGTGACCTCATTGAAACCTATCAAATGTTGAAAGACCTTGATAGAGAATGTTTCATATGGTGGGAGAGTCTAAGACCTGAGGACACAGCCTCAGAATACAGGGTGTCTTTTTAGAATGGAGATGAGGACGAATTTTTTTAGCTAGAGAGAAGTGAATCGATAGAATTCTTTGCCACAGGCAACTGTGGAGGCCAAATCTGTGTGTATATTTAAGGCAGAGGTTAATTGATTCTTGATTGGTCACGGCATGAAGCGATATGGGGAGAGGGCAGGAGATTGGGGCTGAGAGAAAAGTTGGATCAGCCATGATGAAATGACAGAGCAGCTGCGATGGTCCAAATGACCTAATTCTGCTCCTATAATCTTATGGTCTTATGGTCTAAGATCAAGATACACAATCTAGAAAGAAGGAAAAGAAAGAGGGTCATGTTCTATGGAAATGGAAGAGGATAAATGAGACTAAATTTCTTGAGAAGTGAGCAAATTCAGAGATGCTCACAAGAAACTAGAAGAGAAAAGAATGTGAGGAAAAAGGACAAATTGAAAATGAGAGGAGATAATGAATGCTTTTTTACGAAAGATTATTTTTCCTAAAATCTCGGCTGAGGATCAAAAGATTCTCGATGCTCAAATTACTGAAGCCGAAATTCATAAAGCTATTTTTTCAATGCAATCTGGTAAGTCCCCAGGACTTGATGGCTAGCCCATAGAATTTTATAAAAAATTTTGGAAAGTTGCTCTCTCCGTATATGTTGGAAATGTTTAAGGATTCTTTTGTGAAAGGTGACTTACCCTCTACTTTTTATGAGGCCTCTATTTCTTTAATTCTTAAAAAAGATAAAGATCCTACTGACTGTGCTTCATATAGACCTATTTCATTACTGAATGTTGACGCTAAGATCTTGTCAAAGAAAAATCGGTTGGAGAATATTTTGTGTAAAATTATTTGTAAAGATCAAACAGGCTTTATAAAGGGTTGTTATTCTTTTTCAAATGTTCGGAGACTACTTAATATTATATATTCATCATCTTCTAAAATTCCACAATGTGTTGTATCTTTGGATGCTGAAAAAGCGTTCGACCGAGTCGAATGGAAATATTTATTCAATGTTTTAGAGAAATTTGGCTTTGGTGTTAAATTTAATAATTGGATTAAAATGATATATAAAGCCCCTATTGCTACTGTTGTTACTAACAATTGTAGGTCTCCTTTTTTTCAGCTTTCACGGGGAACAAGGCAAGGCTGTCCATTAAGTCCTTTGTTGTTTAATTTAATATTAGAACCCCTTACTATTGCTCTTCGTGAGGCTAAAAATATCCATGGGATATTTGAGAATGAGACCATGCATAAGGTCTCTCTTTATGCTGATGATTTATTGGTTTATATATCTAACCCTGACGAATCCATTCCTGCCCTATTAAAATTATTTAATGAATTCGGAGGTTTTTCAGGATATAAAATTAATTTTAGTAAAAGTGAATTATTTCCTTTAAATGATTCTGTTTCTATATATGATAATACTCCTTTTAAAGTTTCAGACTCTTTTAAATATTTAGGTATTGTAATTACTAAAAAATATAAGGATCTTTATAAAGCTAATTTTGTTCCCTTAGTAGACTCTATGAAGTATTTATTTAGTAGATGGAGTCCACTTACTTTTTCACTTGTTGGTCGTATTCATATAGTTAAAATGATGATTCTACCGAAATTTTTATATTTATTTCAGAATATTCCTGTTTCTTTGACTAGGAAGTTTTTTGATCGGGTTGATTCTATTATCTTTTATTTGGAATAATAAAAGACCAAGAATTAGTAAATGTCATTTACAAAAATTGAAAAAAGGATGGAGGTCTTGCTTTGCCTAATTTTAGAATGTATTATTGGGCTGTAAATCTGCGATATATGTCTTTTTGGTTATACTGGGTTAATAAGACTGATCGGCCAATTTGGGTAGATCTGGAACTAAAAGTTGTAAAACAGTTTTATTTAACTTCGTTATTGGGGGCTCCTTTACCTATGCAATTAGGTAAAGTTGTTAATTTAAACTTATATCCTGTGATTAAGTATTCTTTACAAATTTGGCTCCAGTTCCGCAATTCTTTTAATCTTACAAAATTTAAACTTT
This sequence comes from Mobula birostris, assembly GCF_030028105.1. Lineage (NCBI taxonomy): Eukaryota > Metazoa > Chordata > Chondrichthyes > Myliobatiformes > Myliobatidae > Mobula > Mobula birostris. The sequence goes on along the minus strand of NC_092378.1, from coordinate 41,539,699 downwards.
GTAGTTTAATTTACCGAAATTACTTTTTTAAGCCTTCTTTGAGTGATCCAATTTTTCTGCTTTGGAAAAATAAAGGTATTAATTCTTTTTTGGATTTATTTAAAGAAGATAGATTGATGTCCTTTGAACAATTAACTGATATTCTCTTTCAAATTCACACTTTTTGCAATACCTTCAAGTTAGACATTTTTTACAAAAATATTTAAGTAATTTCCCTTACATATTGGAGGCTGACCTGTTAGATACTATTATGAGTATGATTAAGGGTTCTATTGGAAGAATTTATAATTTATTATTACAATGGGATAAGCGTTCTTTGTCTAAGATTAAACAGGATTGGGAAAAGGAACTCAATTTGACTTTTATGACAGAGGATTGGATGCGGATATTGAAGTTGGTTAGCTCTTCTTCAATTTGTGCTAGCCATTCATTGATTCAATTTAAGATTTTACATCGTTATCATTTGACAAAGGAGAGACTTTCTAAAATCTTTCCTAATGTTGATAGTCATTGTGATAGATGTAAAACTGAGATAGCTACACTGACACATATGTTTTGGTCTTGTTCTATATTGGAACAGTTCTGGAAGTCGGTTTTCTCAACAATTTCTAAAGCACTTAAAATTAACTTACAACCTATTAAATTAACTGTGCTTTTTGGAATAGTTCCTCAAAATATTCATGGTATTTCTGTATCTGACCAACATGTTATTGCATTTCTTACATTGATAGCTAGGAGGGCCATTTTGTTGAAGTGGAAGGATACATCAGCTCCCACTTTGTCACAATGGTTCTCTCAAGTGATGCTATATCTTAGTTTGGAGAAAATTAGAAGTCGAACCTTTGAACCTTTATTTGATTTTGAGAAAAAAATGGGGCTCATTTGCTCGTTATTATCATTTGAGTTAATTGATAAAATTTTTCCACGATCTAATTGTAAATTCTTTTAGTATATTTTCTTTTCTTGCTGGCGGTTTGATGCTTATTTTTAGAAGCTTTTTATATGATGCATGGCTCCGGGGTTGTACACCTAATGGGTTCTCTTTTTTTTCTCACTTTCCTGCTTAGTAGGTTTTTTTTTTGTTTTGTTTTCAATCTTTAAGATTTTTTTTTTGAGGCATTGTAAGCGTTGTTACTTCGATGTACTCATGTTATTTTTCATATAAATATAAAATAAAAAGATTTGAAAAGAAAAGAAAGAAAATGAGAGGAGATGGAGAACATGAGTGCGAAAGCAAGACGTGGAAGTGAGGAAGAAGGTGAGAAAGAAAAATAACAGGAATGTGAGCGTGGGTGGTACTGAGACTGTGGTGGGGATCACGAGGGAACAGAGGATAAGAAAACGGAGCACCACCAAGAAAAGGATTGAGGACAGGACAAAGAGAAACCAGCCGGGACTGGGAGAGGAGCATGGATCAAAGTACTGTAGATCCAGCGAGAATTGCCAAAAAGAAAAGAAGAAAGGTGTCCAGAGCTGTCAGAACCTTCTCCTGCAGTCTGAGTCAACACCAACAACTACCATGGAGGAGGTTTCAGACCGTGAGATTATTTTCACAGCTGCAAATCTCATCTGCCAAGCAGTGACCTCCTTTGTCAAGAAAGATATTATCCAACAAGAGTACGAATGCCTCCACGGTGATTAAATCTTTAGACTAGAATATATATATGTTAAAATGCATTCTCTATTGAGTTGGAGAGTATAGCTAAGCAGGGGAGAGGGGTGTTGTGTATTTCATATTTCAGTAATATTTGAGTAATATTGTAAATATGTTGTTTAATCATTCTGTATTTATTTCATTATGGTTATATGTACAAAGTACTTGAATTGCAAACATCATCAGGCGCCCATGTGATACTTGCAGTCTCGCTTACAATTAAAAATGAACTAAGATTCGCATTTCTTGGTTCCCCTGTTTTCCTTTCAATTAGTTTTGTTTCAGAGTTACAAAGCATAACAACAGACAATTGTGAAGACACTTTTGGCTTCCCGATTAAAAAGAGCTTGAATTGAAGAGTATGACGTAGAGATCAGGGAGCCAAATAAGTACATAATTAAAGTTTTCCCTGGACTGGAATGTCTACATTTGTCAAGGGAAAAGACATGCCTGTACCAAATACCAGATGTCTTTCCGAAAACCTCTGACCTAAAAAAAACTGTGGGTGGATTGAAGACAGGAGGTTCAGCAACCTGGTGACAACTTTGACATCTACAGATCCATCGGTGACCTCAAAGCCATCCGTGGTCCAGAACCAAGACTCTACTCTAGCTGGGGTGGTGAGGGAGGCACGGTAGTGTATTAGTTGGCACAATGCTTTACAGTTCCAGCAACCTGGGTTCATTTTCTGCCACTGTGCGTAAGGAGTTTGTATGTTCTCCCCGTGACCACGTGGGTTTCCTCCAGGTGATCCAGTTTCTTCCTGAGTTCCAAAGTTGAACTGGTTGGTAGGTTAATTGGTCATTGGAAATTGTCTTGTGATTAGGCTAGAATTAAATTGGGGGATTGCTGGGCGGCATTGCTTGAAGGGCCGGAATGGGCTACTCTGTGCTGTGTATCAATAAAATAAAAAATATTGCAGGAATTTGCAAAGTTGTGAACGTAGCTAAGTCTGTCACAAAACTAGCCTTGCTACTACCTTGAGAAAGCAGCTAACATAATCATGGACCCCTCGCAACCTGGACATTTGCCCTTCTTCCCTGCTTCCATTCTCTATACTGCACTTTCACTCTATATGTAAAATGCAATCCTGCATTCTGCTTTTCTCATTGCTTCCTTGACGTAATTATGAATGACATGATCTGATTGGATGGCACATGAACGAAAGCCTTTCGTAGTATCTAGCCCTTGTATTGATAATAAGCCAATTACAAAACCTATCGAGAAAAGAGTGGCTGTCAGTGCCCATTGGAAGGGAAACTTCAAAGAATTCTTCAGCTGTGATTCTGTTATCATTGTGAGTGTTCTTGACCTGGCCTCTTAGGTAAAGTGTTGATGCTATTCCTGATTGATAAGCAGTCAAAAAGGCATACTCTTAACGAAAAAACAACGAGGCCTTGGAAACAGAGAGCGAATCTATTGGAATCCAAAAACTTGGTGGTAAAATGCTTCCATCATAAATCCACAATCACTTCTCCATGTTAGGAATGAAAGTTTATTTTGGGAGCCACTGATCTGTGGTAATTATGACCGTCTTCAAAAGAGGAGATATAGTCACTGATGAGTGATGTCTACCTGTTACCTTGCTGGCATTTAGGGCAGCAGTGAAGGCCCTGTACCTCTGGTGCTGTTCAGGGCTTCCTTCATGAGGTCAGTAGCTTACTCCCTGTTTTCACAACTGTCAATGATGCAAGTACCGGGTGGAGATTCAGGAATACTGTCACACTCAAATGTAGAAGGATTCTTCATTGGTATAACAATATTGTTATGGAAACAGCAATCAGGGTTGTTAGCCCTGAGCTGAACCCCTGAACCTGGAGGACTGGTGGACCACTCTTAGTCTGTCCTCTATCCTTTGACCTGTTTGGCATGGGTGACCCCACCAAGAGCCAAAGCACAAAGCCCTGACTCCAGTCAACATAGCTCTTTGGGTCGTTGAGGCACACAAAACTCCAAACCCTACGTCAAGGTTGTGTTCCTCTTGGAGGTCACTGATGACTATGGAATGTTTAATTCCCTGCTTCTACGAGAAAAGGGATTGCCAGAGCCCTTATTGGCCTCCTCCTCTCTGTGGGTGTTCTTGGGCCACAGTGTGCATTCCTATCAGCATGTGACAGTGAAATTGATTTTCCCAGTGTACCAATCCAGGAAGAATGTGGGGAGCACTTTCAACTTCAGGGGTGGCTCTGCAGTACTCCCTCCATCTTGTGTTCACTTCACTATTGATCCAGTCATTGAGTCTTCGACAGAATCTTTAAAGGTCAAATGGGGAGAACGGATAGAGAGGATCCTGCAGATGGACATCATTACGATTTCCAAAAGGCTTTTGATAAGGTATCACATAAGAGACTAATGCATAAATTAAGAACCCAAGGTATTGAAGGAGGCACGTAGAATGGATTGAAAACTGACTCACGTAGAAAATTGATAGTTGGAATAGATGGGTCCCTTTCAGGCTGGAGGGTTGTAATCAATGGAGTACACTAGGGTTCTTGTTGAAACCTATTGAATATTGAAAGGCCTTTGTAGAGTGGATATGGAGAAGATGTTTCCTATAATGGTGGAGTCTAGAACCAGGGTGCACAGCCTCATAATAGAAGGGTGTCCCTTTAGAACAGAGATGAGGTTTTGTTTTTAGCCAGAGGGTGGTGAATCTGTGGAATTCATTGCTACAGATGGCTGAGTAGGCCAAGTCATTGGATATATTTAAAACGGAGGTTGATAGGTTCTTGATTAGTCAGAGTGTCAAATGGTACGCGGAGAAGGCTGGAGAATGAGGTTAAGAGGGATAATAAATCAACCATGATAGAATGGCAGAGCGGACTTGATGGGTTGAATGGCTAAATTCTGCTCCTCTGTTTGACGGTCTCATGGGACTATTTCTTAATCTGCAATTGTTTACTATTTAAATTAATGACATCAAGGAGGAAGGAAATGCCCAGTTTTGAAATTTGCCCATGATATAAAAGAGATGGGACGGGTTGTTGTGATGAGCACATTGTGGTTCCTCAGCGTAATATAGAGATTGAGTTGGCAAAGCCCACCCAACGGGGACGTGTGATGTTATTTACTTCAGTGAGAAGAATCAAAGGAAGGATTGTTGTCTCAATGGAGGAAGACTGCAAGGGAGTTGTTCTGAACGATCTAGGTGTTCTGGTGCATAAATCATCACAAAACATAAGCAAGCAGGTCTAAAAAAAAATAGTTGAGAAGGCAAGCAGCGTTTTCTTGCAAAAGGAGTTGAAGTGTAAGAATGGGGAGACTTTGTAAAATTTGAACAGGGTATTGGTGAGGTTACACCTGGAATACTGTGCAGTGTTTTGGTCCTCTTATCTAAAATGGATAGGGTAGCATTGGAGGCGGTCTGGAGGAGATTCTTCAGGCTAATTGCTGGGGTAAAGAGGATTGTCATATAAAGATGCTGGACAGTTTAGGTTTGTGTAGAAGAATAAAGGGTAACTTTATTCAAGAATATAGAATACTAAGGAGTGGGTTGACATGGTAGATGTTGGGATGTTTTTATTAGGAGAGTCTTAAACAAGGAGAAAAAACTACGAGATAAGCAGATCAATCAGTTAGTCTCTCAGAAGCTGGTAAAAATAGAGTCAGAGTCCTAGAAAAGTATAGCAGAGAAACAGGCCCTTCGATCAATTTAATGGATACTGAAATCACTTAAACTGCCAACACTCATTAAACTGCCAACACCCATTGAACTGCACTGGGACCTTAGCACTCCCTGCCCCTACCATCCATGTACCTATCCAAACTTTGCTTAAATGTTGAAATCAAGTTTGCATGCACCATTTGTCCTGGCAGCTCATTCTACACTCTCACGACCTTCTGAGTGAGGAAATTTCCCCCTCATATTCCCCTTAAGTTTTTCACCTTTCACCCATACCAATGACTTCTGGTTGTAGTCCTACCCAACCTCCATGGAAAAACCATGCTTGCATTTACCCCGTCAATACCCCGCATAATTTTGTATACCTCTATCAAATCTCCTCTCAATTTTCTATGTTCTAAGGAATAAAGTCCTAACCTACTCAATCTTTCCTTATAACTCAGGTCTTCCAGACCTGGCAACATCCTTGTAATTTTTCTCCGTACTCTTTCAATCTTTCTTACATCCTTCCTGTAGGTACATGACCAAAACTGCACACAATGCTTCAAATTAGGCCTCACCAATGTTTTACACAACTTCAACATAACATCCCATCTCTTGTACTGTACTCAGTACTTTGATTTATGAAGGCTAATGTGCTGCCAGCTTTCTTTACAGCCCTATCTACTTGTGATGTTACTTTAAACAAATTATGGCACTGTATTCCCAGACCCCTTTGTTCTACCACAGTCCTCAGTTCTCTACCGTTCACTGTGCAAGACCTACCCCGAATGGTCCTACTGAAGTGTAACGCCTCACACTACTCTGCATTAAATTCCATCTGCCTTTTTCTAACCAATTTTCTGGCTGATCCACATCCTGCAGTAAGCCATGATAGCCTTCCTCACTCTCTGCTATACCCCCAATCGTGGTGTCATCTGCAAATTTGCTGATCTAGTTATCCACATTATTTTCAGATCATTGATACAGATGACAAACAGCAACGGACCCAGCACTCCAATAGTCACAGGGCTCCAGTCAGAGAGGCTACCCATCTACTAGCACTCTGCTTCTCCCACAAAGCCAATGTGTAATTCGTTTTACTACCTCATCTGGAATGCTGAGTGACTGACCTTCTTGACCAACCTCCCATGCACGACCTTGTCAAATGCCTTGCTAAATCCACGTAAATAACATCCACTGTCTTCTGTCATCTACTTTCCTGTTAACTTCCTCGAAATACTCTATAAGATTGGTTGGACATGAGCAACCACACATGAAACCATGCTGACTATCCTTAATCAGTCTACATCTATCCAAATACTTATCTATCTGGTTCCTTTAGAATCCATTCCAATAGCTTTCCTGCAAAAGATGTCAGTCTCACCGGTCTATAATTTCCTAGTTTATGTTTAGAGCCTTTCTTAAACAATGGAACAACTTTGACTATCCTCCAATCCCCTGGTATCTCTCCTTTCGCTAAGGATGATATACAGTAAATATCTCTGTTAGGGCCCTGGAAATTTCGCTACTTGCTTCTGTCAGGTCTGAGGGAACAGTCTGTCGGGCCCTGTGGATTTATCCACCCTGATTTGCCCGAGGACAGCAAACATCTCTTCCTGTGTAAATTGTGTAGGGTCTGTGAAGTTGATGCTGCTTTGCTTCACTTCTATACACTCTGTGTCCATCTCTTGAGTAAATAGAGATGCAAAAGATTTATTAATGATCCCCCTCATCTCTTTTGGCTTCACACATGGATTACCATTCTGATCTTCCAGAAGACCAGTTTTGTCCCTTGCTATCCTTTTTCTCTTAACATATCTATAGAATCCCTTAGGATTCTCTTTCACCTTTTCTGCTGAGGCAACCTCATGCCGCCTTTTAGCCCTCCTGATTTCTTTCTTAAGTGTCCTCTTGCATTTCTTGTACTCCTTAAGCACTCGTTTGTTCCCATCTGCCCATACCAGCTCTGCACCCCCTTTTTTCTTAACCAGGGCCTCAGTATCTCTTGAAAACCAAGGTTCCCTACACTTGTTATCTGTGGAACTCTTGTGCTGTTGATTGTTGTAGAGAATCAGAATATTACATATATTTAAGGTAGAATTAGATAAGTGCTTGAAAGATTGAGGATTGTTGGGAAACCTCACATCCGGCCAGGTACCAATTGCGCCAGGTGCCACTTAGATTCGTCCCTATTAATGTTAGCAAGTCCAACATTAGATTATTTGTTGAGCACTGGTTTCCTCCAGTGTGAATTTGAACTGGAGATCAAAGCTCACCAATATATCTGTTGTGGTAGATCATGGAAATTGTGTTACTGTGGTATTTAATCCATGAGCATGTTGAGCAACTTTGTTGGTATTACACTGTTTATTTGAGGAGAACTGAATGAGCACTTTGAGAAGTGAGTGCTGGGAGCTCAGACACCTTCTGTAGTCCACAGTGTGCTGCACTTTGCAAGCCGTGCATTTTCACACCATGTGGTTGTTAAGGAGCTCGTCGGGCTCCTCAGTGGTGGCACAATTGGCAGCACACCATTACTGAGGCATCAGAATGACCATGGTGGAGAGCCAACTGCCAGAGAGTCACCTATGACTCTGTATCCCCTCAGGACCAACGACCAATGTGATTGCAGGTTCAAGTTTACTAAGGCTATGATCCATGAGGTTTGTCACATTCTGTTGAAAAATCAACATCGCCATGATCCTCGGCTTCCTCACTACGTGACCTTTCCAACTGGCCATAGCTAGTCTCTATCTGCTGCCACTACAACTGTGAAGAAACAGTTTCACTGTCTTTGCCACTGAGGAACAGGTGGCATCTCGGGCACTGATTTGCCAGTACGATTGCCTTCTTTTCACAAGTCCTGCCAGCCATTAACTGCACTCATTTATTTACTTATTTTATTTATTGAGATACAACGTAGAATAGGCCCTTCTGCCCTTTGGGCCATGCCATCTACCATGGGTTTAATGTTAAAGTAATCATGGGACAATTTACATTGACCAATTAACCTGTCAACTGGTATGTCTTTGGACTGTGGGAGGAAACCCAGGAGGAGAACACACACACTCCTTTTCGGCGACAGCAGCAGGAATTGAACCTGGGTCGCTGGTACTGTAAGTGGTTGTACTACTCCACCATGCTGCCACTCACGCCGAACAGGACTCCCTTAATAAAGTGGATTTTTAGATAAACAGCAAAGGCTTGCATTCCTTCAATGAACAAATATTTATTGCAGAGATGTACGGCATAGAAACAGACAGTTCAGCCCACTGAGTCCATGTTGACCACCAACCACCCATTTTATACTAATCCACATTAATCATTCTTTTTATTTATCCCAAGTTCTGACCAATTCCCCCACATTCTGCAGCCTATCTATACAATGGGGGCAATTTACAGTGGCCAATCATCTACATCCCACCCTTTTGGGGTATAGGAGGGAGCCAGAGGAAAGTCACCTGGTAACAGGTACAATGTGTAAGTTCTAACCAGAGGGGATTCAAGGTCAGGATTGAATCTGCGTCACAGTCGTAGAGTGATACAGTGCACATATAGCCCCTTCAACCCAACTTGCCCATGCTAGCCACGATGCTGAACTGAGCCGGTCTTGTTTGTTGACATTTGGCCTGTACCTCTCGTATCTGTCTCTGGATCTCCACTCTACTTCCTGCACTACAGTGCTCTCATAATCATAAGAAATATAACAGCTAGCGGTGTCCAGAGAGATGGATCTTGGGATGAGGAGGGGCAAGGGCGGTCCTCCGGTATCTTGTAAGTGTGCTGTCTAATCTCGGTGGCCAAGGACTCAAACTGTGGGAGACTTGTGGGCTCCAAGCTGGAAAGGTCAAAACGCTACGGATGTGCTAAAGATGAATTTTATTTATCTGCGTCAGTCCCCGCAGTACAGATGTGGCAAGGACGGTGTGATTTTGCACAGCAAACACTTGCAAACTGTGGAGTGCAGGAGGAGCAGGGAGAAGTCTCTGAGTCTGAAGCCTCATCAGGTGGAGCCTGGAAACCAGGAGGAGCAGGAGCAGCAGATGTTCGAGTTATCTCCTGGGGTTGCCCCTGCTCAGCTTCCGTCACTTCATCTTCCAGCTGGGCCAAGGAGGCAGGCAAGGGCTGCCCAGAGTGTAAGACGCTCCTGTACAGAAATGGTTTCAGCTCCTTCTGAAATCAGTCTCCCCACAACAAGCCCAGTGACCCATCCCGCACCACAGTCTGACATGCCAACAGAAATCAACTGAAATCAGACTGCAGAGGCCAGATGGTTGATAAAATCCCTTGGCACTATGCTTGGCAGTGAATGAATGCATTCCCACTCCAATTACTTTAACGGCTTGGTTCAACATGTCTACATTTCCTGATGAGTGACACCTTGCTTAAAGAAACCTGACATCTGCTTAGAGAGATTTTCTCTTTGGGTCTGTGCTCTGCAGGCAGGAACAAGGTGTGCCGACCAGCTTGACTTGCATATTGTATGAGGTCATGAAATCTCTTTCAGCATTGCTCAACTTCTGCCAAGAAAACGCCAGACAACGGCTGTCCCCAACAGGCGAGAATCCAGTTGCCTACCCTTGACATTCATTGTTATTACCATAACTGAATATCCATCATCAATATCCTGAGGGTCAGCATATGCCTGGCTCCTCTGAACTCTTGACCAGCCTTGTGAGGATATTCTGTAAGGCAGGACAGGAGGTACAGGAAGACAGCCGGTATCTTTCTCCCAGCGTCAAAACGTCTAATACTAGAGGGTACACACTTAAGGTGAGAGGGAGACAGTTTAAAGGAGATTTCAATATTTTGTTTTGAGAGTGATGGAGGCAGATATGATAGAAGCATTTCAGAGCCTGTGAAATAAACTGATGCGTGTGCAGAGGATGAAGGGATTTGGGCCAGTTCAGGCAAAAGGGATTGGTTTAATGATGTATCATTAGTTTAATTAGTTGGGCACTATCTCATGGGCTGAAGGGTCTGTTCCTGTGCTGTACTGTTTTATGTTCTATGTGTCCTTGGCGTCCGAGACCAGAATTCCTATAACTTGCAATTAGATGAACCGCATATATAATATGGCTTACAGGAGCAGGTCAGTTGGGTATCCCTACAGTCAGTGCCTCCTGACACTTTCAAAGCCTTACTCGTATCTACAAGGAATAAGTCAGGAGTGTAATGGAATACGTGTCTGGATGAGTGCAGTTTGGTGCTCAACACCATTCAGGGCAAGCAGACTGCCTGTGATCTCATCCATCACTCTGAGCATTTATCCTCTCCGCCACTGGGGCACCGTGGCGTCGGTGCATATATACTATAGAATAAGCTGCATTTACTTGCACAGGCTGCTCTGACTACCTCCTGAAATTTACTATCTCTACCACTCAGGAGGTGAAGAGCAGCAGACATTTGGAAACAGCTCCCCCTGCAGGTTCTCCTCCAGAGTACACACCGTCCTGACTTGGAGGGGAGCTATTGGTGCAGCAGGGATCCTTTCAACTGAGGGACTGCAGTTGTTGAATAGAGTACTTTACCACATTGGGGTGGGCAATGTGCTGGTCTGCCACAAAATGAAAACTTTACAAGAAAATTCAGGAGAGAGTGAGCCATGCAGTAAATGTCCAATGACATGGATACAGCTCAAAAGTGGTCCCTTGGGCCTCCCAAGCTCTAGTCAACTATCAGCCACCCACTTACATGGATTTCACGTTATTCTCCCTTCCTTTCTATCAGTTTCCTCCAGATTCAAACACTTGTTAACACACTTGGAGTTATCTGGCACATCCTCTCCATGACCTACTGAATAAGCAGCGGAGCACCCTTTTGAACAGGCTCATTCAACTCCACTGTCAAAGCTCGTTACAGAAAATCTTTCCTACCAAATGTGATAAGCATATACAACAGTTCACCTCTGTGTGAGAGGAGTACAATGGTCTCTGTTTTATTATTTAATACATTATTATTGCACGTTGGTAAATTATTGTGTATATTAATATCTTGTACTTTATTATTAGTTAAGTCTGCACACTGCTGTTTTAAATGCTGCTGTAATGAAATAAATTCCCACTTGGGAACAATGAAGTATTTATTATTATTATTATTATTATTACTACCTAATAATCCACACAACACAAACAAACCTGGCCAAACTGAGGATTTCTGTATGGAAATTCAGCAATGTGGGAGGTGACAGGAGCACCAGGTAGTTGTAGGTTGAATATGCAAACTCCACACAGACAGCACCTGAGGTCAGGTTTAAACCTGGATTTCTGGTTCTGCAAGACACTTTCTCCACTAACAGTGCCACCGTATTGCACACTCGTGACTCAGAACCCCGTCCCAGCACCATTCTCAAAATGGTGTCCTCTGAGGAAGGGCAGGAAGAGATGTGTTTCTGAACGTCCGGGAGTGGAATCCCCACGTGAGCTGAATGGAAGACAAAGGTTCCTGAAGTGAGTGTGGCATCTCTCAGCCAATCGATGTGCTATAGCAGTACCAACATGTAATAACCTCTCAAAGTTGGTCTTGATGGGCACAGTTTGGAGTGACCATGCACATGCTGAATGTATGCAAGAAGAGTGACACTGCCAAATCTTCAACATCAACTCCCAAATCTACCACATGGGAAGGACCATGGCTATAGGACCATGGGAATACCAGTGATACTTTAAGATCACACCATCCTGACCTGGAAGTGTATTACCCTTCTTTCATTGCCATTAAGCCAATATCAGGGATGTCTTCGCCACCATGGTAACAATAGTTTAAGAAGGTGTCCATAATTATTGCCTCAATTTTCTGAAGAGCAGTAATTACGGACAACAAATACTGCAGTTACATCTGTAAATGGATTAACAAAAATGTCCTGCTCCTGTAATTTCAAATAAACCCAGCCAAATTGAGGATTTCTGTATGGAAATCCAGGAACAATTCCCTTTGTGTAATACTTGGAATACAAGTTTTGAGAAATGTAACAACAAAAGCGATAATAGAGAGGGATTGGCTGGTTGGCTTGTATAGGGAAGTTATAGTCATTGAATTATAGACATTAAATTAACTTTCAGTTTGTGCAAACAGCAAATCTTGACACCTTTCATCACAAATTAGCGCTCAGTAATCTCCTTGCGTAGTAGGTGATTGCTTGCAATTCCTACACCCACTTGAACTTCGTGGGTGTAAACTGTATAATGCAATTGCTCCAGAGTTTATGATTTATCATGTGATGCTTAGTTCCTGCAAACTTGTAAGTTCTGCAGCTTTGTTGACATTTACTGATTAACTATTGATGCTTTAGTTTAAAAAAAATTGTCATTTACAACTGACCATAAGAGAATGATCGCTTAACCCTTTCCTGACTGAATGCCGTCAAAAGGTATTTTTACCCTGTCTAAGTGATAGCAGATCTTGGCATCATAAAGCCCACCAAGTCAGAGTTGACCATCAAGCACCATTTATCTTAACCCCGTTTTATTCTACTCACTTTCACATAAACTACCCAAGAATCTATCCTCTTTAATAGTTTGTGGGTAACTCAGTCACTAATTAACCTACCAAATGGAATAGCTCTCCCAGAGGAAACAAGGGTGAATGTGTAAGTTTCATAGACTTGGCGCACAAGGTGGGAAGTGAACCTTGGTTTCTGGATCTCTGAGGCAGATATGTCCGTGTGCCACCCTCAGTTGTATGGCACCTTCAACTGACTAGGTAAAGAGTGCATTATTCCTAGGGTGACCGGAATCATTATGTGGCATCCTTACCTCAGCCTACTATTCGTGTTCGTTGTGGGTCGCACGGTGGTGTAGCGGTTAGACTAACGCTTTACAGTGCCAGTGATAGGAAGTTCTGGGGTCAGTTCCTGCTGCTGTTTGTAAGGAGTCTGTACATTCTCCCTGTGACATCATGGGTTTCCTCCAGGTGCTCCGGTTTCCTTCCACATTCCAAAAGACGCATGGATTAGTAGGTGTTGTGGCTGATCGAAATCGCTGGAGAGACGCTGAAGCTGGTGATTATAAAGGTCTTTATTCATTATGAAAACCAGTCATTTTTAGGGAGACACTTTGAGTAGAGTCTTTCAAATGCAAGATACATCTCTTTTTTGTTATGTCCTTAAGATCCAAAAAAGAGTCGATAATCCAATATAGCTACAATAGTTACAATGACATTGTTTACTTCAATAATTTGGGTTGACAATGCTTCCTTTGAATTGTATGCCTACAGTGGCAGATGCCTCTGATTGTTCAAACACCTTTGCTGGGACAAGGTAATTCACACAGATGGTCTGAAAGCTTCTGGGGGGCAGAAATCCCAGACACCCAAAAATTAATATTGTTAGGGCTGACTCTGAGTGCACAAATATCCCAACTATTGATTGTCTATACCAATGACCGTGATTGATATATAAGTGACAACATCAATATGGTCTGTCAGCTTGAGCCCAAGTCACAATGTGCAAATAACTTAGCCAGTGTTGCCTGCTTTGATGCAAAACCCCATTGTCTTACATTTAGCTGTTGTTATGAGAACATCTCAAAGTTATTTCATGTTGTAGACATCATCTTGAGCAGCCAGTCCCATACTGTGTGCCAACATCCTATTCTCTGGAGGCAGCACTGTGCAAAGTTGTCCTTTTAACTTCAGACTGATTATTGATTGCAATTTACATTAAGAACTGAAGACTGTTTCTTGCTTGAATTAATATCGAATATATACACATGATTTCATAACTGAGTGTCATGACAGCAACCTTTCCCCCAATGTTAGCAAATCAAACAGCTGTTCATTGACTTCAGGAAGGGGTCAGTGCATATGCTCCTGTTTATATTGCCTCTGCTGAAGTTGAGATGTTGAGAGCTTCAGGTTCCTGGATGTGAATATCACCATTAGCCTGTCCTGGAGGAACATGTAGACGCCATGGTTCACTAGTTAGTGCAAGGTAGAAAACATTGTATCCAGATGCATCATAGCTTGGTACGGCAGCTACTCTGCCCAAGACCTCAAGAAACTGCAGAGAGTTATGAACACAGCTCAGCACATTACAGAAACAGCCTCCCCTCCACTCACTGCCTTGGTAAAGCAGCCAACTTACCCTGGGGATTCCCTCTTCCTCCCCTCCCATCTGGCAGAAGATACAAAAGGCAGAGAGCATGTATGATCTGACTCAAGAATGGCTTCTTTCCCACGGTTAAAAGCTACTGAGCCCTTGTACAGTAGGGTGGATTTTTGATCTCTCAGTCTACCTTCCTATGACCCTTGCACCTTATTGTCAATCTGTACTTTCTCCGTAACTGGAACACTTCTACTACCTTAATGAATTGATTTGTTTGAGTGGGTACACACAACAATTTTTTTCATTGCATCTCAGTACATTTGTCAATAATAGAGCAAATTACCGATTTACATGCAGCTCATTGTCCAAAAACCTTTTATTTAGGTTCATTCCTCTTTTCATCTCTGTCCTTAACTGTGTAAGTTATTATTTTTCAAATGACATATTCTAAATTGGTCCTGTCAGCCATGGACGATGAGCACAGGATTTAAGGTTATGTTAAACCATTTGAGTTCTTTCAGGGTAGAATTTTATTATGATCATGACTTAATAGGAGTGCACTTGAAATCTTTTAACCAGTATTGAATGAATGTGAGGGAACTTTGCAGATGATGATAAAACTGGCTGGAATCCTAAATCATTTATGCTTTCAATCAAGGAAGAACTTGTTTATAATCCTTGCTTTCCGCATTACCTTGTAGTTCAAATGATCCATTAAGTGTCTTTTAAGGTGCACGACCAAAAGAAGGATTAAATCCAGGAGAGGCGAGACTGATTACAACTGCAGCACGTGAGTGGAAAACAAGCTGCGTGCTCCATAAAGCCGAAATTAAGAGGAGGCCATTACTTTGGCACTCAGCAGAGTTTGGGTTAGACAATTAGCCTCATTCTGTCCTTCACCGTAATTAATCAGGCTTGAATGCCCAGAGCACATGGTGTCTTGAGGTCTGATTTGGA
Organism: Mobula birostris; assembly: GCF_030028105.1. Taxonomy (NCBI): domain Eukaryota; kingdom Metazoa; phylum Chordata; class Chondrichthyes; order Myliobatiformes; family Myliobatidae; genus Mobula; species Mobula birostris. Next base: position 41,524,441 of record NC_092378.1, on the reverse strand, counting down.
ACTATCTTCTCACTTTCCTTGCTTGATGTTTATCCATGTTTTGTTTAGACCCTCAGAAACCCATTGACCTTTAGAATTAATTTCTGTAAACTTGGAACCTTGGTGATATTGCTTGGTGGCATCCTGTAAGAATAATTTTAACCCCCTCCCCCTTCATTGCAGTCAGTACACACACTGGGACCTGGATACAGTACTTCTTTCTGAAAACCAGATGGCAATTCATTGCCTTGATCTAGGAGAAGCAGGCTCAGTTAAATTGTAGAGTAAGAAAAATCCAAAGTCTTAAGAGTTGTGGTAATGGTGTCCTTTATTGTTTGAAGTCAAACTTTTCATTTTGATTACTCCCTGTTCAAGCAGTGTTTTGAAGAATGCTGACTAGGATTTTCATGCATTCCATGGGCATGTGAAACTAAACCTTGTGTGTGTGTGTGTGTGTGTGTGTGTGTGTGTGTGTGTATATATGTATGTGCACGTGTGTATGTCTCACCTTGATTATGGTTGAGAAAATTAAATCTCGAGTGTTGAATTGAAGCAAGTTTAGCAGTATGGACTATATTTTGCAACTTGCATTTCTAACTGACGTTTAATGTGACTTCACTGAAGGGTAAGCAGAACAAAAACTGATCAAAAGATTATCCAAAGAGAAGGAGCATTTTAAAAAGGACGTTAAGAAAAGCTTTGAGAATTGAAGTTACTGCTGATAGTGGAGCAAGGCTCGTGAGATATACATCTGAAATGGAAGAAGGTGGAGGTGTCAAGGTCATGTGTCAATCTACAAGAAATTGGAGGTACAGAGGAAGAAAACTGGAGGGCTGAGCACAAGGTCGGAGTTTTATGGGAGGGAGGATGGCAGAATTGAATTACAGCAGCAAGCACAGACTTCAGCATTAATGTTTAATAGTTAAGATAAACTTTGAATAATCCAGATTAGAACAAAACTGTAGTTTATATAATTCACTGCGATTAAGGCACATGGTATTGAATATTCTTAATTAAATCCCATGCTTTGTGTGAATTTTCTTCTTATAGATTAAAGTTAGTACTCATTATACTGGCATGGTTGATGATGAGTGTAAAGAAAGACTGACTTGCCATGGACTGTGAAGACACACAGTTGCTGCAGGTACTGCAGAGCAAGCCCAGGGGAAGGGAGTTGTTGCAGAAGACAGTATGGATTGGGAGGGGAGGTGGAAGTAAGCTGATGGAGGAACTCAGCGGATGGGGCAGCATCTGGAAGCAATGGACATTTCAAATAGAAGCCGATATTAGGGTGGAGTGTGTGGAGGGAAGGAGGTCGTATGTAGAGGTGGGAGGGAAGGGTGAGGTCGGGGCTGGGAAGGTGATGTGGACCCAGGTGTGGGTGAGTTGTTGGGAAATGGAGCCAGGCGAAAGAGTAAGGCTGGTGGGTGGGTGATGGGTGGGAACAGATAGGGATGGACAATGGGCATATGGAACCAGGAGGGGGAAGAGTGATGAGTGGTACAGGAATGTTCATCTTTTCCATCCCTCCCTGTGCTCATCACCAGAACTCATTGTCCTCTCCTATCTATCACCTAACTACCCATCCACCTGGTTTCTTTCTCCTTGGTTCCCATCAGAGATGCTGCTTAACCCAGTGAGTTTCTCCAGGTGTTTTTTTTTTCCATCCTGATACTGCAGTCTCTTGCCTCTTTAGCATGGGGAGGGATCTTGTAAACTTGTAAATTGGTCTATTATTGTCATATGTACTGTACCAAGTTACCATGAAAAACTTGTCTTTATACCATCGGTACAGATCAATTCATTACAACATTGACGTAGTCCAGGGTAAAGCAATTACAGAGTGCAGGCTGGAGTGCAACAGCTACAGGGAAAGTACAGTGTAAGCAAATGATTATGTGCAAAGTCACAGTAAGGTAGTCTGAGAGGTCAAGTTACATCAAATTTACATCAAAGTACGTATATGTCACCTTGAGGTTTTTTTGCAGGCATTGTCAGTAGAATAGAGAAATATAATAGGAACAATGAAAGAACACTGACAAATAACCAATATGCAAAAAGAAGACAAACTGTGGAAGTAAAGAAAAATTAAGTATAGGAATATTACCAAGAACATAAGTTGTAGAGTCCTTCAAAGTGAGTCTGTAGGTTGTGTAATCAGTTCATAGTTGAGGGAAGAGAAGTTATCCACACTGGTGTAGGAACCTTAGAGTTGAAGGGTAATAACTGTGCCTGAACCAGGTGGTGTGGGATCTAAGGCTTCTGTACCTCCTTCCCGATGGCAGCAGCAAGAACAGAGCATGGCGTAGATGGTGGGATTCTTGATGTTAGGTGCGGCTTTATTGTGGCAGTGCTCCTTGTAGATGTTCATAATGCTTTGGAGAGAGAGCATTGCGTGTGCTGGACTGAGCTATGGTGTTTTCATACCAGTCTGTGATGCAACAATATGGATACTCTCCACTGCAATTCTATAGAAGTTTGTCAAAGTTTTAGGTAACGTGACAAATCTGCGCAAACTTCTAAGAAAATAGAGGTACTGTTGTCCCTTTGTGATGGCATTTATGTGTTGGTCTCAGGACAGATCCTCTGATACGTTAAAGTTAAAGCCAAGGAATTTAAAGTTACTGTCCCTCTCCCCTTATGGAGGATTGGTTCATGGATCTCTGGTTTCCTCTTTCTCTTGTCAATAATCGGCTCTTTGGTTTTGCTGACATTAGTGAGACATTGTTGTTATGATACTATTCAACCAGATTTTCAATCTCCCTTGTACATGCATCTTTCAGTAATTTAGCTGAAATATAATCTCTGTATTGTGCAGAACATGTGAATAAGCTCCTCTAAACAGCAATGTAATAACAACAGTATTTAGAGACACTGTTGTCGAGCATTATATTTAAATGTGGTACTTGACTAAGTTTCCAGGAAAGATCACAAGGAGCACCATTCCATGACTTTCACGGAGAAGATCAGCTTCTGCTCTGGAATTTGGTAGTAGGATCTAACTTTAGCTAGGTCTGCTTTAAATGGAGAACTTGCTCCTTTCAATGGCAATCCTAGGAAGGGTATTGAGATATGAACAGAGGAAAGACCTTTGAGCATGTAAAGCAAAGGCACTCGTCTATTCCATGAGGCAATGTAGTAAGCATTAGGTGGATCGTGATACACTCTCAGAATTTGTAGACCAGTCTGTTTTAATAGCATTGGTTGATGTAAAGTCATTGGCAAAAACATCTACTGTTTTTCAGAATGGTGTCAAATGCCCACCTGGGGGCTCAAGCCGTTCTCAGGGTTGTTATGCAGTATCAACTAGACGCCTACATGTGGTCTGTTGATTGACATCCTTCTGGGGGTAGGGCTTCAGATTCTTTGATCATTGGGATCTCTTCTGGGGAGGTATAACCTGTTCAAAAGAGACAGGTTGCACCTGAACCTGAGGAGGACCAATATTCTCGTGGGCAGGTTTGTTAGAGCTGTTGGGTAGGGTTTAAACTAATTTGGCGGGGGGCCGGGGAGTGGGAACTGGAGTGACGGGACTCGAGATAGGATGGATGGTAAAAAAGAAAAGATAGCATGCAGTCAGACTGTCAGGAAGGGCAGGCAGGTGATGGGACAAAGTCACAGCCAACAGGGTGAGTATCAGTACATTAGGGATGCAAAATCAAAAAGGGTAGCAAAGATGGTACTCAAGGTGTTTTATCACAATGGATGGAGTATAAGAAATAATGTGGATGATCTTGTTGCATTATTACGGATTGCTAGGTATGATGTTGTGCCCATCACTGAATCATGGCTGAAGGATGGTTGTAGTTGAGCGCTGAATGTCCAAGGTTACATGTTATATTGGAGGGATAGAGAGGTAGGCATAGGGGGAGACGTGGCTCTACTGGTAAAGAATGGCATTAAATCAGAGGGAAGATGTGCCATAGGATCAGAAGTTATTGAATCCTTGTGGGTTGAGTTAAGAAATTGCAAGGGTAAAAGGATGTTGATGGCAGTTATATACAGGCTGGGAGGTGGACCACAGATTACAACAAGAAATAGAAAAGGCATGTCAAAAGGACGATGTTATGAAAGTCATGGGAGATTTTAACAAGCAGTTCGATTGGGGAAAATCAGGTTGGTAATGGATCTCAAGAGAGTCAGTTTGTTGAATGCCTAAGAGATGACTTTTTAGGGCAGTTTGTCATTGAGCCTACCAGGGAATCAGCTATACTGGATTGGGTGTTATGTAATGAACTGGAGGTGATTAGGGAGCTTAAGGCAAAAGAACCCTCAGGAACCAGTGATCACAATATGATTGAGTTCAACTTGAAATTTGATAGGGAGAAAGTTACGTGTGACGTAGCAGTATTTCAGTGGAGCAAGGGAAATTACAATGGTACGAGAGAGGAATTGGCCAAAGTAAATTGGAAGGAGTTGCTGGCAGAGATGTCAGCAGAACAGGAATGACATGCATTTCTGGGAAAAATGAGGAAGGTGCAGGGCATGTGTATTCCAAAAGTAAAGAAATACTCAAATGGCAAAATAGTACAACCATGGCTGACAAGGAAAGTCAAAGCTAATGTAAAAACAAAAGAGAGGGCACACATCAAAGCAAAAATTAGTGGAAAGGTAGAGGATGGTAAGTTTCTAAAAACCTACAGAGAGCAACTAAAAGAATCATTAGAAGGGAAAAGGTGAAATATGAACGCTAGCTGGCAAATAATATCGAAGTGGATCGTAAAAGCTTTTTCAAGTATGTAAAAAAAAAAATAAAAGAGATGAGAGTGGGATAATGGACCACTAGAAAATGAGGCAGGAGAAATAATAACGAGGGACAAGGAGTTGGCTGATGAACTAAATGAATATTTTGCATCAGTCTTCACTGTGGAAGACACTAGCAGTGTGCCAGATGTTGTAGTGTGTGAAGGAAGAGAAGTGGGTGCAGTTACTATTACAAGGGAGAAGGTGCTCAAAAAGCTGAAAGACCTTAAAGTACATATGTCACCCGGACCAGATGAACTGCACCTTAGAGTTCTGAAAGAGGCAGCATTAGAGATTGTGGCAGCATTAGAAATGATCTTTCAAAAATCATTGGACTCTGGCATGGTGTCAGAAGACTGGAAAATTGCAAATGTCATTCCACTCTTCAAGAAAGGAAATTATAGATCAGTTAGCCTAACCTCAGTGGTTGGGTAGATGTTGGAGTCAATTGTTAAGGACGAGGTGATGGAGTCCTTGGTGACACAGGACAAGATAGGACAAAGTCAGCATGGTTTTCTTAAGGGAAAATCTTGTCTGATGAACCTGTTGGAATTCTTTGAGGAGCTTACAAGTAGGATAGGTAAAGGGGAAACAGTGGATGTTGTATATTTGGACTTTCAAAAGGCCCTTGACAAGTTGCCACACCTGAGGCTGCTTACCAAGTTAAGAACCTATGGTATTACAAGAAAGTTATTAACATGGTTAGAGCACTGGCTGATTGGAAGAAGGCAGCGAGTGGGAATAAAAGGATCGTTGTCTAGTTGGCTGCCGGTGACTAGTGGCATTCCGCAGGGGTCGGTGTTGGGACCACTTCTTTTTATGCTGTATGTAAATGATTTAGATGATGACATAGATGGCTTTGCTGCCAAGTTTGCAGATGATACAAAGATTGGTAGAGGGGCAGGTAGTGTTGATGAAACAAGTAGGATGCAGAAGGACTTAGATTAGGAGAATGGGCAAGAAAGTGACAAATGAAATGTAATGTTGGAAAATGCATGGTTATGCACTTGGGTAGTAAAAATAAATGTGCGGATTATTTTCTAAACAGGGAAAAAAATCCAATGCAAAGGAACTTGGGAGTCCTTGTGAAGAACACCCTAAAGGTTAACTTGCAGGTTGAGTTGGTGGTGAGGAAGGCAAATGCCATGTTAGCATTCATTTCAAGAGGTCTAGAATACAAGAGCAGGGATGTGATGCTGAGATTTTATAAGGCACTGGTGAGGCCTCACCTTACAGTTTTGGGCCCCTCATCTTAGAAAAGGTGTGTTGGCATTGGAGAGGGTCCAGAGGAGGTTCACAAGGATGATTCCAGGAATGAAAGGGTTATCATACGAGGAACGTTTGAGGGGTCTGGATCTGTACTCGCTGGAATTCAGAAGGATGAGGGAGGACCTCATTGAAACCTTTCGAATGTTGAAAGGGCTAGACAGAGTAGATGTGGAAAGGATGTTTCCCATGGTGGGAGAGTCCACAACAAGGGGGGCACAGTCACAGGGTAGAGGGGCGGAGATGCAGAGAAATTTCTTTAGTGAAATTCGTGGAATTTGTTGCCATCTGCAGCTGTGGAGGCCAGGTCGTTGGGTGTATTTAAGGCAGAAATTGATAGATTCTTGATTGGACATGGCATCAAAGGTTATGGGGAGAAGGCCGGGACATGGGGTTGGAGGGGAGTAAAAAAGGATCAGCTATGATTAAATGGCGGAGCAGACTCGATGGGCCAAATGTGCTCCTATGTCTTATGGTTTTTGTGGTCATGGAGCCACAGTAACCCTTGGCCAAATTAACCTCTGTGTACAATTCATCAAGTAGCTTTTAGGTGCACGAAATGAAGTGACTCAATCTTTAGATTTTGCGGCAGCTATTTGAAACTGCAACCTTACACACTATGTGATGATCAGCAGGGAATTACTTTAAAATTCCATGGTACAGGATCTCAGTGCTACGTGAATATTTTCTATTCCCTGATCATCCTCCGTATTATTTGGCATGTCAAGTAGAAGATGGTAGCATTACCTTTTGCTTCATTTTCTCAGGCGTATCCAGCCATTATGACTTTTAAATGGAAATATATTCCTCTCTATTTCCACAGTTATTGTGGGGAAGGCAGCATCTTGGAGGGGAGATAGTTGCTGGGGATATATGTAAAAGGCAGGTTTGTTCTCTTCATCCACAGTGAGGTGGATGAAAATAACTTGATCATGATTTATATTTGCAAATTCCAGTGAGTTATGACAATACCTGATTCTTCAATGTAATTTTTCAAAAGAAAATAGGTGGCCGTTTAGAACTGCTTTTCCTGGTGTCAGGGCTGTGTTCTAACTGTTTAGTGAAGCAGGATTGATTTACTGCAGGGACAGGGGCAGGCTCTACCAACTGTGTGCCATTTTAACAGTGTTTGCAATCCATCACACTGTATCTTCCGAATCAGGCTGTTCTCTCCTCTGCAGGAGGAAGAATTGCCACAACATCACTATGGGTGATAGAAAAAATGAGGACTATGTAGGAGAGAAAGGTTTGATTGATCTTAGAGTCAGTTGAATGGTTGGCACGATATTGTGGGCCGAAGCCTGTATACTGAGCTCTAATGTTCTATTAGAACATTTGGTGGGCACGTGGTCAAGTGGTTAAGTCATTCGACTAGCGATGTGAAGGTCGTGAATTCGAGCCCCAGCCGAGGGCAGCGTGTTGTGTCCTTGAGCAAGGTACTTAATCACACAGTGCTCTGCGACGACACTGGTGCCAAGCTGTATGGGTCCTAATGCCCTTCCCTTGGACGACATCGGTGTCGTGGAGAGGGGAGACTTGCAGCATGGGCAACTGCCGGTCTTCCATACAACCTTGCCCAGGCCTGCGCCCTGGAGAGTGAAGACTTTCCAGGCACAGATCCATGGTCTCGCAAAACTAATGGATGCCTTTACTAATGTTCTATGTTCATGGACTAGATTTGTTCTCTTATAAATCTGATTTATTCATTGTCAGACACTTTAACCCAATATCAGATGTACCACATGACACTTCAGCATTTGTTCCAGAACTGTTCCAAACTAGCAGTGAAACAACCTACAGAGATAAGTCCAGAAATATCAATTGTCCATTTCTCTCCACAGAGTCATTAAGTTCTCCAGCTTCCAACATGTACACTCTCTTGTGTCTGTGAGGATCTGTATCTCATCTTTGGAGAGCTTTGGAGGTAAGAATTCCATAAGTTTCAATAAAGTCACTCCTGATTCTTCTAAACCCAATGTAATTCCAGCTTATTAATCACTCCTAAAAGCAAACCTGTTCTCTCATAAACTAGCTTGGTGATTTTTTTTTTGTTGCATTCCCTCTATGACAACATTCTTTTTTAGATAAGGGAAGAACTCTCCACCAGGTGCAATCTCGCCAAAGCCCTGTCTAATTGCTGTAAGACATTTGTATGCAAATCTTGTTGCAACTCAGGCCAACATTTTTGCCTTCCTAACTGCTTGCTGCATCTGTGTGTATGCTTGTGTCTTGTGCACAAGCAGAGCTTTTAACATTTCCCATTCTCTCACCATTTAACAATATTCTGCTTTTTTTCTTTGCATTGGAGAGGGTGACCAATCAGTTTTCCACTTTCGTATCCCATCCACCGTGCTCTCAGTCATTTTCTTGGTTTGTCCACATCCTCTTGCCCCGTGTGACTTTATATAATCTCGGGGCCAGGACAGGCTGCAAAGTAGAGTTATCAAAATTAAGCAAGGAATAAAGGGTTTCTAACTACATGGAGATTCAAGAGAATGTGGGGTTCTATTTGTAGTAGAGAAGCTGAAGGGAGCATTAAAGAGGGGTGTTCAAAATTAAATGTTTTGATTGAGAAGCTATTTCTGCTAAGCGATGGTTGGTAACTAGAGAGATATGGGAATAATCTTCCTGAAACTCAAAGCTGTTAGGATCCGTTTTGAATCTGATTCTGTAATGGGTGTCATCGCTGTTGAATCACAATGTTGCACTGAACTGGTCCATTCAGCCTATTGAGACTGTACTGAACATCCAACACCCATTTACACTAAGCCTATATTTATTCTCCTGTCACTCCCATCGATTCCTCCCACCTTCTCCCATTCACCTGCATGTTAGGGAGTATTTATAGTGGCCACGTAACCTATCAATTCTAATATCCAGAAGAAACGCATGTGATGAAAGAGAGAATGTGTAAAATTCACACAGACTGGGGCAATGGGGTTATGAAATAGTAGCTTTGTTGGTAGAGCAAACGTGCCCAAAAGCATTCTAAAAACCAAGGGTGTTCAAAGTACCTTGGAATGCTCAAGTTTAAGAGGCAAGGACTGATTTACTTGGGAGCTCTTTGAAGGTAGCTGACACCAGCTTAGAGGGTCGATGGCATTCTATGCTGTCAATTTCTGTTTCCAGGCCTTTTGCTTCTCCTGTTTGTTGACATTTTGAGGACTGCTGCCAGGTACCTTCGAACTGACTCTTTCTGCTTGAAGCACACCCTGGAGTCTCAGTCATGTTATTTTTTTCCCACGTGGTACAAGACTGATTTTGCTTTGCATGAGGTTTGCCGAGAGATGTGCATGTCTTCACAATCTTCTGTTTATTCTTTGTCCAAGACTGGCTATGTGCAATTTGTGATCAAAGTTAGAGCTTGTATCACTCTGGGCAGGTAGAACTTCCCAGACTGTGTTCAATGGTGGATCAATACTTTGACTAAAGTAACACAAAAAGCACTCTTGAAGGGAAAAAGTGGTTTTTGAAAAGGAGAATATCCTGGAAATGCTTTTTTAATGTTATAAAGTTTGATCTTAATTTAAAGAAACAATTACATATAATATTTGATTCTGGCTCATTATAATATTTTATTTTGCTTATTTTTGAGACCTTGGATTCACTGACAAGCCCAGTATTGTTGCCTGTCCCTAATTGTCCTTGGTGGTGGTGAATCAAGCCACTATATTTCTATTGGTGAAGCTGCTCCCACTGTGCTTTCGGGCAGGGAATTCCAGGATTTACACCCTGTAATACATCTATAAATCAGGGTGGCATGTGCCCTGTGGGCAAGCTGCATGTGGTGGTGTTGCCCTGTAACGGCTGCCCTGGTGCTTGGTTGTAGCTGCTGCTGGTTTGATAGGTGCTGCCAGTGCAGCCTGGGTGATAATGGCAGCGCTGTTTGTAGATTGGTGCCCAGGGTAGCCACTGAGAGCTGGCAGTGGAGAGAATGAATGCTTACTTTGGTTGATGAGATGCCAGTCAAACAGCTTGTGTTGTTCTGGATAGGAATGAGTCTCTTGAGGGTTATTAGCATTGCAATTGACCAGACAAGTGGAGAGTATTTCATTACTCCCCCAACACACGTCTTTGTAGATGGTTGAAAATGATGAGTCACTAATCGCAGAGAACCAAACCGCTGGCTGATGTTGTTGCAGCAATATTATGCATCTATTTCAGTTGAGTTCCAGGTTAGTGGTACCCCCAGGATATTGTTGGTTGGGCGTGGCCATAGCAATGTCATTGAACATCAAGGCTAGGTACAGGAACCTTGGGTCCCACACCACCAGGTTCAGGAACAGTTATAACTCTCCAACCATGAGGTTCCTGAACCAGCGTGGATAACATCACTCACTACATCTCTGAATGGATTCCACAATCTTTGACTAACTTTCAAGGACTCTACAGCTCATGTTCTCAGAATTATTGATTTACTTATTTATTTGTTATTTGCAGAGTTTGTCTCCTTTCGCACATTGGTGTTGGTTGATGACCGCTTTGTGTAGTTTTTCATTGATTGTATTGTATTTCCCTGTTTTGCTGTGAATGCCTGCAAGAAAATGTCTCTCAAAGTTCAAAACAAGTTTATTATCAAAGTACATATGTGCAACCCTGAGATTAATTTTTGTGCGGGCATACTCAATAAATCCATCATAGAATTAATCAATGAAAGACTGCACTAGCTTGGGTGTTCAATTAGTGTGCAAAACACAACAAACTGTGCAAATACAAACAAATAAGTTATAATAATATTAATAAGCAATAAATATCGGGAACATGCGATGAAGGAGTCCTTGAAAGTGAGCCCATTGGCTGAGGGAATGTTTCAATGATGGGGCAAGTGAAGTTGAGAGAAGTTTTCCCCTTTGGTTAAAGAGCCTGATGGATGAGAGAATAACTGTTCCTGAACCTGGTGGCATGGGTCCTGAGGCTTCAGTACCACTTTCCTGATGGCAGCGAGAAGAGGGCATCACGTGGGTGGTGGGACTCTGATGATGGATATTGTTTTCCTGTGGCAGCGCGCCATATTGATGTGCTCAATGGTGGGGAGGGAGGGTGTTACCCATGATGGACTAAGCCATGGCCGCTACTTTTTTGTAGGATTTTCTATTCAAGAGCATTGTTGTTTCCATACCAGGCTGTGATGCAACTATACTCTCCACCACACATCTATAGATGTTTATTAAAGTTTTAGATGTCATGCTGAATCTTTGCAAACTCCTAAGGAAGTAGAGGCACTGCCATGATTTCTTTGTAACTGCACCTTGGTGCTGGGTCCAGGATGGGTCCTTCAAAATGATAACACCGGGGAATTTAAAGTTGCTGACCCTTTTCACCAAGGTATGATATGGTGACATATACGTACCTTGATAATAAATTGACTTTGTTCTTTGAATATCTTGATGTTCATCTTGATTGCTTCCCATATGTGGATCAGGAAATCAACGAGAAGCTTCACCAATCTCTATCCAGCCCATTTGATCACTCTCTGAGGCCACCAGTTTGGCATTCCACTCCATTGTCTTTTCTGCAAGCACCAATGCCTTTCTGTAGCCACCATGAGGTATGGGTTAGACAGGGATATGAGTGTGGATTAAGCAGTGAATTCTTTTGCTGCAAAGCAGAAAAAGACTGGAATGGAGCTACGTACCTGGTTTAGAGCAGGTGTATTGTCACAGTGCTCCATCTTCAGGGCTGCCGAAGAAATTGCACAACTTTGCATCTTTCACTGATCTGGTCAGGACCTTGGCAATGGCACCATTTTTAATGGAACGTCTTTATAAATCACTTAATAATGAGTCACGACTCTCCCCTCCCCATCACCCCTGCACTTTTCACGACTGCGCCTCTGACTTGAGTGATGAAATTATTTCTCCAGCACGCCAAACAGCCAGACCTGAGGATTGCAGCTAACCCGTAACCAGAGCCATAACCCATAGGGGCATCATCCTAACCATGTCTAATAATTACTGTGTAGCAAGCTGGATTCCTTCAAAATTAGCAAGTTTGGACTTGACCTTGACAATCTAATTTTATAATAGAGAACAGTATGCAGTGTTTTTGACACTGCATATGCTAATAGATGCAAGTTTTAATTTGCTTTTTAAAATATAAAATACAAAGTAAAGCCCATCACAATTAATTTCTTTGCTCCAGTGGGTATGAACTGTGTATCTGCCCAGGATATGATCGCTCAGGCTGCTGATTTCTGATGTGGAAAAGTGGAGACTTGTTTGATTGACATTGGTGGTTTCCTCTGTCCTTTGTTAACAAAGTGGTTGCTTTCTAATTCCCAGAGCTGAATTGTCTTATTTTTCACAGTACTTCTCATGGATTCCTAGATTTGGGATACTTCACTCTTCCTGGTGCTGTTCCTAGATTCGTGGAACCAAGAGACCTCACCTTGCCCTGCTATTGCTCCGAGATTCCCAGTGCTGGCGTTCCTTTCTTCCTTGCTCTCTACAGTGCTGCTCCAAGATTCCCGGAGCTGGGATTCTCCACCTTTTCCTAGTACAGCTGCTCGTTTCTCTGAGCTGGGATTGCTTTGCCTTCCACACTGTTATCCCTGAACTGCTGGAGCTCAGGCACTGGGGTTGCTGCACTGCCCTTAGGCTGGGCAGCTTTGCCTTTAACACCACTGACCTCAGTTCTCCAGGGGCAGATTCATTAGCAGCGCCATTCTCACGGTGCTGTCATTCTCTGCTCTTCGAGCTGCTTGTTGAATTCGCCTCTAGTTTTGCCTTTCCTGCTGGCAACTTCCTTGCTTCTCATAAGGGAAGGCTTCACTGTTGCTCTGTGGGGAGGTATTTCGTCCTGTTCAGTGTGTAGAGCTCCTCAGACCTGCGCGCTTTTCCTTTCCTCCCAAGTTGTGCAGCTCTCCACTGTCCCTGGGTTGCTCTCAATTTGCTCTGCAGCCTTTGAACAGGGTTTGGGAATGGTTGCTGAAGGATGATTCCATACTCTTCCGACTCCACACTCTTGTTCTGTCCCTTCCTCCTCGTTCCCATCCGAGTGCCTGCCACTTTGGGGGACAGGATTTCTGGTTTCTTTAGGAGCAGTTCTGATTGGTGTTGCCTGGTCCCAGGTACCTTGTCTCTGCCAGTGTTTAGCCGTGTTTGAATAGGATGAGTTTTGTGCAGGTGACCAGCCTCAGCATAGTGATTTCAGCATTCGGCTGTCTGGCAGTCAGATGTTTGCTCTTTCTCCTTTCTACTCTTTCAGCAGGTGATTGTTTCACAGAGAGCTGCTTCATTCCTTGGTTTGCTAGAGGTTTAGCACCCTCTGGGTTGGCTTGGGTAAAACCTAAGATTACAGTGGTGATTCTAGTAGAGACTCATGGTAGCGGATAGATAATGTCGCCATTCTCCCCCGCCCTCTGTGCTGCCTTTAATGTTTTGAATATGTGTCCTGTGTATTCTCGATGTCACTGCTTCCCTCACCTAGACCTACCTGAGGAAGGTGAGGGCTTGAGGGATGAGTGCATTGATGGGATGTGTGGATTGGACATGTGGAGAGTTTGCATCTTCTCTTGCAGGAGTGGGATGAAAGCCTCTCTCTCTTCAATGATGGCATGCTTCTTTATTCTGTCTCAAAAAAATCCTCAAGCAATTGTATCTGAGTGCCCTCTCAGGAGAAGTCTTAGAAAGATGTGCTCTCTCTGAAACCATGCAACCCAGATTCCGCCGTCGAGAAGATTCCCCACACCCAACTCATACAAATGTGATTGGTCTTTTACACATTACACTCCTCTTGAATAACTTCCAATGCCCTGACAGCTTAAAATTGCAGTTTTTTTCTTAGTACATGAAGCAGTTCTTGAACGATCTATCCAACCCTTGGCATTGAGTCTCTTCCTTTGCCAGGTAAGTAGTTTTATCCAAAGCTTTTACTGGTACAGTGACCCTTTAACAGACACTCAATGAACACAGCCTGGGTTCCTCTTTGCAAATGAAAGTGAGCAGACACTTTAAAGATTAGTTGTCTACTTTATACTTTATTTCCCAAATTTCAGCCCCCATTCAGTAAACTCAAGCACAGCAGTGGCAAGGCAGTGACCTGTTTTTTTTCTCTCTCCCTCCCCTCAGGTTTGTGCTAGACTTGCCCTTGGTTATGTTGTTGATGCTTTTCACCTTTTATTCAGGCTGTTTCATCAAGCAGCAAGCTGTCGTTAGTACTATGAAGGTGTACATACTGTTCCTTAAATTGCTCTCTCAGTTGGATGCTGCTGGCAATCAGAGCTTGTGGGGCAGAGTGAGGTGTATAATTATAATTTGATTTTTAGTTTTAACCATGAGGGCACTGATAACATTTGCTCTGCTAACTGTATGGAGTTCCTTTTATTCTACATGTAAATATTACATTATTTTAATTTTAAAAAAAGGAAGGCCTTTTAATTCCCACAATGCACTTGACCCATCTCCTGTTGCTTCTTGTGGTGGACTGAGTTGCACAGCCTGGAGAAAGGCCCTTCAGCCCAACAGGTCCGTGCCGACCAAGATTCCCATCTAGTTTGTCTCACTTTCCTGTGTTTGGCCCATATCCTTTCCTATTCATGTATCTGTCCAATTGTCTTTTACCTCAACCACCTCATTGGGCAGCTCATTCTGGAATGGGTTGAAAAAGTTGCCTTTCAAATTCCTATCAAATCTGCCCAACTTCACCCTAAGACAATGTTCTTTTGTTCTTGATTACTTAACTCTGGGAAGGGGGGTGAGAGGTTGGAAAGGACTGTATGCATTCACCCTGTCTCTTCCCTTCATGATAATGTACATCTCCAAGACCACGATTCATTTTCCCATGTTCCGATGAAAGAAAACTTCCTAACCCACTCTGCCTCTGTCCATCACTTAGACCTTCAAGTTCCAGCAACATCTCTATAAATCTCCTCTGCACTTCTTCCCGCTTAATGGAATCTTTCCTGGGGTAGATTGGCCAAGACTGTACACAGTATTCCAAACATGGCCTCACCAATGACCTATAGGACTGTGTAGAGTCAATGCCTTTCACGGACCATAAAACACCATGCAGAACAGTGTAGGTTGTTTGACTGATGATAATCTGTCTGTCTTGAAGGACAATGGAATCATCTGGCACTGGAGTTACCTCTCCAGGGCACGAGCCTAGGTGGAAGGTATGGAGATCCTGAGGTGACTAGTTGTCAAGAACCCCCTCTCGGCCCCACCGGTGCAGTCCAAAGGAAAGTAAAGCAATACGTTTGGCACCAGCTTGGCTGCAGGAGCTGCCAGAAGGATGTTCAATGATGTCCATCCACCTGAGGGCTCCACTCTGGATTTTCTCTCTGGTGTTACGTACCCCGTAACTGGGTTGCCAAACCAGCAGAAATGGACCACTTAGTTGGAGTCTGGTTTAACAGAAATTAATAAAGTTTTATTAAAGAAATAAGTAACACGGTACTCTAATCGCAAGGATATAAATGCAACAGGTTAGCAATGATAAAACAC
Source organism: Mobula birostris (assembly GCF_030028105.1). Taxonomy (NCBI): domain Eukaryota; kingdom Metazoa; phylum Chordata; class Chondrichthyes; order Myliobatiformes; family Myliobatidae; genus Mobula; species Mobula birostris. Next base: position 41,509,007 of record NC_092378.1, on the reverse strand, counting down.
ACATGTACACAGAACTAGGATAATAGGAATCAACCAAGCTCCATCGCAGTCTAGGGGTAAAATGATCAGTTTCAAGTGACGCAGAGTTCAGTTCAGCTTAGTACAGTTCGCAGTAATTGCTGTTGTGCCGTTGGAGAGAGATATTCAAATCTGATTCAGCAGACCTTTGATGTCCTTCGCGGTTAGCTCTCGGGCAGACCCTTTGTTATGTCTTCTGTGGTCACCGACTGTGACCCCTCCGCTCCGGATACGACCGTTCTTCCGCGGTGAACCCGGCACCCAGGCAAGGGCGGACACACACACCAGGTTCCCGCCGATCGTACCCTTTCACCCTGTGCGTCTATGGTCGGTTCCCGTGACAAGACCTCCAAACTCCCACCAACTTGTGGGGGCACGCCGCTCTTCCAGGGTCTCGTTATCTCGTGATCTCGTGGTGTGTGTCGTGCCTTATTGAACCTGTTCTTTTTATCCCCCTGCTGGGGTATCGCCTGTCCATCAAACTTCAAACAGTTCAGGTTCAAAGCAACCGGTCTGTCAATATTCTGAAATGTGTTTCTTTCTCGTTAATCTCTCTCTTCTCTCTTATTAGCATTTTGAATGTTTCTCCATTGTCTCACTTCTCTCTCTCATTAGCATCAATCTTCTGATAACTTGGTTTTTTCGTCACACTGGGTTTACTCTCGTATCCTTCACCTCTGACGAGGCTGCCCAAGAGGCAGTGGGGCTATTCACCCATAGCTGGCGATCTTGTTCATGAGCACCAAGACATGTCCACGTGCAGGTGGGCCTGCATGCTGTGTGTGCAGGGGTCTCCTCCCTGTCCTTTGTAGTAGTTCAGCCCGAGTCTGAAAGAAGTTCTGTTCCCGTGTGTCACCAGCAAGGAGGCACAGGGTGAGGCTTACTGTTCGAAAGGCTGTGTATTGGCTGGGAAAGACTTGTGCATTCAGCTCTCCGTTTTGCGAGACTGCTAGACGGAAAGCGAGAGCGACATGTGCTACCCACTACACTGGCACACTAGACGCGTCATAACAACCATTTGACAGCCACCCTCAACATTCATTACTCCCACTAGTGGCACACAGTGGCTGCACTGTTCACTGTCTACAAGATGCACTGCAGTTACTTTCCCTACGTTATTCAGCTTTCAAACTCTTGCCACCAAGGAGAACCGAGGGCAGCAAGTGAGGGAGATGCCACCCACTTGTAGGTTCCTCTCCAAGTCGCACACAGCCTGATTTGGAAACATATTGTTGTCCTTCACACCAGGACTTGGAGCCATCACCCTGCAGCTGCAGTGGGAGCACCTTCATCACAAGGGCCTCAGCTATTTAAGAAAGTGACTCGTGCACCATCTTCTCAAGGGCAATCAAGTCTGGCCTTGCCTGCTGTGCCCTGATCCTGAAAATAAGTGTAGGAGAAGTGTCATCGACTCTTGCTGGGCATTGACCAGGCCCAGTGGTAATAGGAGGTCCAGGCCCCACCCCGAAACCTTGTGTGCAAGGCCTACGATGATACTTGAGTGCAGTAACTGAGGAGCTATGCAAGCCTAGAAGTTCCATAGACCTGTGAGGTATTTGAACTTGCTGGCTGCTTGCATACAAACCCATGCGCAGGTGTCTGTGTGCATTCTTCTGCTGCGGAGTTGGCTTCCAGTTGATTGGTGAAGCCCTGTGCAGTGGGGGAGACCTTGGAGTGATCCTGTACTTACATCCTAAACCTTGATATGCTTACTGACCAAAAGCTGATTTCTCTCAGGCTGAAATACAGAATGTTATAATCTCTACTTGCTTTCAATTTCTTCTGTGAGCTGACCCTTATAGTGGTAGTTTCCTTTTGCTCTACAGGCCATCCGAGATGGGAGCAATCCTCCTTTTCAAGCCTTTTGATTACTGATTTTAATCGGTCTCTGTGGCTTTTCCTAGCTTGAAAAATCCCCTTCCTAATCTTTCCCCATCTTCACATGCTCCTATTTAATCATACATTTGAGTATTTCCCTGAATATTTTCTTGGGATTTTGGTATCAATCATGTTTTATTCATAGTGCTCTTGGGAAATATTTTATCATGTTATTAATATAATTTTCTGTTGACAGCATCAACAGCCTTCTGACTGACGGGATTTTTATTCTCCCTTTTGTAGAAATCTAGCGGAGTGAATGACAAACGCTGACGTAAATTGAAACTCCTATTGGTTAATGGGGAGTTGCTTGCTAATAGACTTTTAATACCAAGGCATTTCACATGCATCCATCAAAATATTTCTGCATAACAACTCAAATGGAACTGTTTGAGTCTTTTTAATAGCCTGGCTTTATTTGAATTGAAACTGTTGTTCATTTTTGCTGTTTCATTCTTAATTTTGTTTATGAATGTTCTCAAAAGGGGATTTTCAACTAAATTCCTTTTTGCTTTTCAGTTAATCAGTGGAACCAGGCATGCCACTTGTGCAGCTCAGAGAGTCTGATGGTCCCATTGAAACCCAGTTGTCTGGCTCTAGCGAGTGGATTGAATATGATAAACTACAGTTGGGATCCGCTCACATCGACAAATATGTTAAGGTGAGCCTCGTCCACATGCATCAGTGAGAATTAATTGCATCGTTCAGCCTAGTGCATTTCGTCACACCTTTTGAATATATAGATACGGAGGCTATTGGTTCAAATTCCTGTTTTTGACAGGTACATCACCCAGTTATGGATCACGGACACTGAGTCTTTCTGATTTATGTCACTTTTTACTGACTTTGAATGGATTAAGTATGTCAGAACTGCAAGAATATTTATTGTTATTCTGTGTGAGCACTTTGTGCAATAGATGAGCGATGGATCCCAATACAGTAAGGATGTGGAACCTTTAGAGAGGGTGGAGAAGCAGTTCGCCAGGATACTACCTGGATTAAAGGGCATGTGCTGTAAAGGGAGTTTCGACAAACTTGAGTTATTTTCTCTGGGTGAAGGCAGAAGGGAGTCTTGTCAGAGTTGGGATGTAATGTTGAAATTGTATAAGGCATTGGTAAGGCCAAATTTGGAGTGTTTACAGTTCTGGTCACCGAATTAAAGGAAGGATGTCAATAAAATTGAGAAAGTACAGAGGAGATTTACTAGAATATTGCCTGGGTTTCATCTCCTAAGTTACAGAGAAAGGTTGAACAAGTTGGGTCTTTATTCTTTGGAGCATAGAAGGTTGAGGGGGGTACTTGATAGAGGTATTTAAAATTATGAGGGGGATAGATAGAGTTGACGTGGATAGGCTTTTTCCATTGAGAGTGGGGGAGATTCAAACAAGAGGGCATGAGTTGAGAGTTAAAGGGCAAAAGTTTAGGGGTAACATGAGGGGGAACTTCTTTACTCAGAGACTGGTAGCTGTGTGGAACGAGCTTCCAGCAGAAGTGGTTGAGGCAGGTTCGGTGTTGTTGTTTAAAGTTAAATTGGATAGCTATATGGACAGGAAAGGAATGGAGGGTTATGGGCTGAGTGCAGGTCGGTGGGACTAGGTGAGAGTAAGAGTTCGGCACGGACTAGAAGGGCCGAGATGGCCGAGATTGTTATATGGTTATATGGAATAGTGGAAGAGACTCAATGGGCTGAATGGCCTAATTTTGCTCCTATGTCTTATGGTCTTGTCTTGCCAACACATCAATATTGTTCCTAAACTGGAGACAATTCTTTTTAGTATCAAGCAATATCATCAATTTTTGAATCACTTGCGAACTTACTTGTCATACCTCCTACATTCACATACAGATCATTAATGCATATAACGAACAGCAAGGGTCCCTGCACTCATCCATATGGTACACCATTAGCTAGGGGATTTCCGATTTAAAGCAGGTCACCACTCTCTATTGAATTTTATACTTGATATCAAACACACTAGATTACTGAGATGCACTTTTTATCTGCCTTCCAAAGCAGCCCATTGACAGTCTTCAACTCACTCAGAACACTGCTGCTGGTAAATTGTGAGCATGCATTGGCAGCGTGGAGGCACTTGAGGGCTGCCTAGTAAAATCCTTGCTTATTTGATTTGGCACAAATGGTGCATTTTATTGTAATTTTTGATGTGCATGTTACAAATCAAGCTAATTTTTAATCTTTATCACTGACTTTGCCTGTCTCTCCTGATCTTGAAAAAAGAGCCAATATTTTGTGTTCTCTGCTCCTCTGACACCTGTGACCAATGAAAGTATGAAAATTACTTACAGAGCCACTGCTTTGCCTTCCTTGGCAGCTTGCGTAAATCTCATCAGACTCCTAACATTCACCCACTAAAGCTCCAAGCCTTAGTTAGCAAACTCCAGCCTCTATGCTCTTTAAGAACAAGGACAGCAGGCCCATAGGAATGCGTCCATCTCCAAGAAAATGCTGGAGGAACCCAGCAGGCCAGACAGTATCTGTAGAAAAGAGTAAACATTTGATATCTTGGGCCGAAATCCTTCATCAGTACAGGGAATGAGAATATCAATTGGAAATGTGAAGCAGGCGGCTTAAGATGAAGGCTTTTTTTTATTGTACTTTCGCTAAGGACTTGCTGTTGGGGTTGTTTTTAATTCAATATATTTTCCATACTTCTCCAGAGAGGTGAAAAATAGTTGTGCTGAGGCTTTAAATGATTTTTGTTCATAAACCACAGATGTGTATGAGCAGTGGTAGATGAGGGTCACATTAAGAAGGAATGCTGCACAGATTTACAATGCAATAATAAAAACATAGCTCTACAATTCAAAGAAGACTCTCTGGCTTGTGTTTGAGTTGGTTTACCAGCAGCTGACTGTTGTAGCAGAACTTGTTCTGGCTGCTTACGCTCCCAGTGCTGTGACCGAGCACATGTCAGTTTAATCTCTGGATGGAATATTTTGCATTTATAATACTGTTGGAGATTAGTACCTTGGAACTATTCCCTCTTCATGCAACAGAGGCAGTGGACTGTATTAATTAGAGAATGCTATTCACCTGAAAACGGTCATTCACAGGTTTGTTCCTGTTGGAACAGTGTGTGTTGCAGAAGATGCACTTCTTCAGAAGCACTAACATTAGGGAAGCTTCTGGTGTCACTATGTTCTCCAAGTACCAAACTAGTGAATAATCTTAGTGATGGGCACAAGACTCTCGGCTTTGAATTCATGTTCTCAGACTGCAGTAGCTTTAAAGATTGCCCTCCAATTTAAATATGTCAGATTATGTAGGAACAGGGGCGTATCTACAGAAAATAGCGCCTATGGCAAGCACTGAAATTGCGCCCCTGTCCAAACATCTGACAAACTTTACCATAATATCAGCTCAAAAATACAAGTCAAGCTCGTTAACAAATTATGGCACTACATGAAAATTTTAACTGCACCTTCCTTGCTTTCACTGATGCAAATTGGTCTATGATGTGATCAAAGTCGGTTTTTTCAGTTTCTTCTCTTTCTACACTCAGCAGAGCAAGATCACAGAGTCTGCCTTGACCCAATGGAAACTCTCAAATATGAAAGTGTTAGTTTTAACTTGCTGAATGATCTCTCACAGCTGGCGATGGAAGCTGCAATGGTTAGCATTATTTGAATAGCAATGCGAAGGTTGGGGAAGACACGCTCATCTCCATACTGAACAATAAATTCAAGAAGCTCTTCAGGTCTTGATATTTTCATGTTGACCCGCCTTGATAGCAACATTCTGCAATCCAAAATTTCTTCATATAGCTGCTGTCCATTAACATCAGAGCTGTACAATTTGACCAAATTTTTGCACTTCTTCTTTAGATCGTTACTGGCGGCGCCGTAACACAGTCCCTCCCTTGACATCGAGCAGGAACCCAAACTTGGCGTCAGTGTCGTGCAAACGAGCGAACCTTTCGTCCACTTCTCTGTGAAGATGGTCAAGTGTTCCCTTCATGATTCTTTCCATTTCCTCCTTGGCTGTTAACCCAGTGTCTCTCGAGTTCTCCTCAGCCATTCGTTTCTTTCGTCTCTGATGTCTTTCAGCTCCACTTTCCTCCTCCTTTGTGAAGAAACGTTCCATGGTCTTCTTACACAATGCTCTGAAATAAGGCCATCCCAGTGCTTCTCACCCATGATAATCAAAGACAGATCATACATCTGAAGAAAATTCTTTTTTCACTATTCAAGGATGGCTTGTCTGACTTTAATAGAAACTGCTCGGTGGCGCCTCCCCTTCAAGTGGCACCCAGGGCATGTGCCATACCTGCCATACCTTAGATACTCCTCTGTGTAGGAACTAACCTGTAGTTTAATCAGATACACTGGCTTGCAACTGTAGTTTGTAGTGAAGGAAGTTATCCATTGAGTCCTGATGAGGGGTCAGCCTGGAACCTCAACAGTTTATTCCTTTCCATAGATGCTGCCTGATCTGCTGAATTCCTCCAGCAGTTTTTGTGTGATTCCTTGCACTTCCAGCATCTGCAGACTTTCTTGTGTTTGTAACCATTGATGGTGCTTATTTTTTAAATTTTGTTGTTGAAGTGTCATACTCATCTTACTTACTGTTTTATACAGATGTGCCCAGTATTTGCAAATCTAGTATTTGTTGCCTGTTGCCAACTTCATTTAAGAAGGTGACGGTGAGCTGCTGCGGAAGACAGCAGCTGCTGTGCAACAGTCTGGTTAGCTGGATCCTTTTTGAGGTATATGTATTGCAGTGTGCCTGGAGGCAGCACATTTCAGCTTCTGAAGGACGTTAGTGAGCTGGACGGGGTTTTTATGACAGAATGATAGTTTTATGGTCACCATTATGTGGTCCAAGCCATGTTTATTGTATTTAAATTCCATAAGTGCCTTAATGGGATTTGAACTCCCTCTCTGCCGTATTAATCCAGGTCTCTGGATCTTAAATCTGGTAGTTCAACCACTGTGCCGGTGTTCCAATATTTGGTCATTAAGAGAGCATAGAGTCATAGACATGAGAAAGTCTGTAGATGCGAGAAGTCCAATTGCACAGCTCAGAAAGAGGCCATTTGATCCAACATACCCTTGCTGTCATTATTCATGCCTTCAATAACCTTGCCACCATTCAGCTTCCGTTTTAGTGGTTCAGCATGTTCTGATGCAATTTTCAATTTTGTACCTTAAAAATTGTCTTAGAAGTAGATTAGATTAGATTATGAGGACACACAGTCCTCTTTTATTGTCATTTAGTAATGCATGCATTAAGAAATGATACAATATTCCTCCGGTGTGGTATCACAAAAACACAGGACAGACCAAGACTGAAAAACTAACAAGCACCACATAATTATAACATATAGTTACAACAGTGCAACAATACCATAACTTGATGAAGAACAGTCCATGGCACAGTAAAAGAGTTCAAAGTCTCTCGAATGTCCCTCATCTCACGCAGACGGGAGAAGGAAGAAAACTCTCCCTGCCATGCCCAACCACATTCCGACCCTTGAGTCATCCGAAAACTTCGACTAGCATAGCGGTCACTAAGTTAACTTTTGTGTTAACATATGGGCAAAGGGCTGGGGGTTTGAATAAGATGGCCGATGTTTGAGATTCAAAAGATTTGGAGGTGATTTCCTCTTTGGACAGGTCTTGACAAGTTGGACTCTGAGAGATCACTTCTCTTGGATGGAGTGTCCAGGCCTCAAGGCATCAGGAGTAGCCAATGGTATAGGGGTGACAGAAAACATCTTCGCGCTTATGGTCAGAAACTATTTACCTCAGAACGCTATGATGCATAGTTACTGACCATATATAAGTAGGAATAGTATACATTATGGCAGAAACTTTTAAATTAAAGAATCAAGGAACATGATGGTAGCTGAACAAAATTGAGGATCCACTGTGATATTTAATGGACTAAGGGCCATGTAGCTTCCATTTCGAATGTTATTAAGTGATATGGCATCAGTCCTGGATTTCAGGAGGAGGCTTAATGTGGTGTGCAGCTCATTTTAAGCTGCTTTACTCCAGTCATTGTAAAGGTGATTTTCTATAATGACACTGGTGGGATTTATTTTCTTCTTGAATTTGCTTTTTCCTGTCTAGAATCTCTTTGCAAGAACAGCAGGGAAGGATGTTTAACAAAACATTTTGAAAGCCATATGCAAGAAGGCAGTGACCAATTTTTAATTGGGGTTGTATCTTTCTGATTTCTAGGGAACAATTTCAGTGAAGTATTCACCGCATGAACTTGGAACAGGAGAAAAAGTTTTAAAAATGGTTTTGGAAGGTAAGCTACTCTTGGTTGATGGAGCAAATTCTAATTTAGAGTAAAACACAGGCACCGTTCTTTAAAGGAGAACACAACTCACTTTGATGCATTAAAGTTGTTGCCATTCCACTAGTATTTGGTAACTTAAAATTACTGCACTTTTAAGCAGGATGCACGATTGATGCTGTCTATCTTAAAATGGTTACATATTTTCTAATTGCATTGAGAAACATCTCCCTTGAAATAAAGACCAAAGTTTGACCTTCCATTTCTGTTTGTACTTGTGCACTAGAATTTAGCTATTTATATGAATGAACACCAAGTTCCTTTGACATTTTTGAAAAATTGCTTGTCTCTCGTCATTGAAAAAGTATTAATGTTTATCTCTGGTCAAAAGAGGCAGCTTCACACTTTGAATTCTACGTGCCATGGTTATTTCTCACTCATTTATTTGTCTGTACAACTTCCTCTCTTCAGCTACACAATGTACTGTTCTATGTAGATAGCATAATTTAGAATTTTTGATATTCATCTCTTTATTCCAAGTCATTAATAAATGTTCCAGTAAGTCACCCAATAAGGTTACAGGTATATCTTGTATATCTTTTTATCCTGGTCAATTACTGACTCAAGTCATAGTGTTAGAACAACCTCCAACCTAATGACACCTTATCACAAGCAAGAGGAAATCTGCAGATGCTGGAAAGCAAAGTAATACACACAAAATGCCGGGGGGACTCAGCAGGCCAGGCAGCATCTATGGAAAAAAGAAAACAGTCGACGCTTTGGGCTGAAACCCTTCACTAGGACTGGAAATAAGAGCTTAGGAGTCAGAGTAAGAGGTGGTGGGAGTGGAGAAAGAAGCACAAGGTAGTAGGTGATGGGTGAAACCACGAGATGGGGAGGGGTAAAGTAAAGAGCTGGGAAGTCAATTGGTGAAAGAGATGAAAGTCTGGAGAAGGGGGATCTAATAGGAGAGGACAGAAGGCCATGGAAGAAAGGGAAGGGGGAGGAGTACCAGAGGGAGGTGATAGGCAGGTAAAGAGATAAAGTGAGAGATGGGAATGGTAGAGGAGAAAGGTGGGGGGTGATTACAGGAAGTTCCAGAAATTGATGTTCATGCCACCAGGTTGGAGGCTACCCAGAAGGAATAATAATGTCTTGCTCCTCCAACCCGAACGGGTCCTCATCATGGCAGTAGAGGAGGCCATGGACTGACATGTTGGAATGGAAAGTAGAATTGAAATGGGTGGCCACTGGGAGTTCCCACATTTTCTGGCGGATGAAGCGGTCTCCCAATCTACATCTGCCAGAAGGAAAACGGGATCACCTGGTAGCCACCCATTTTAATTCCACTCCCCATCCCATTCTGACATGTCGGTCCATGGCATCCTCTACTGCCACTCAGGCTGGAGGAGCAATACCTTGTATTTCTTCTGGGTAGGATCCAACCTACCCGCCCATCAACTCCCTCTGGTGCTCTGTCCCCTTCCCTTCTATGGCTTTCTGTCCTCTCCTATCAGATTCCCCCTTCTCCAGTCATTTATCTCTTTCACCAATTGACTTCCCAGCTCTTTACTTCACCCATCCCCCTCTCCCAGTTTCACCTCTCCTTCCCCAGCCTTCTTACTCTGTCTTCTAATCTCTCTCTTTTTCATCCTGATGAAAGGTCTTGGCCCAAAACGTCGACTGTTTACTCTTTTCCATACATGCTGCCTGGCCTGCTGATTTCCTCCAGCATTTTGTGATGACACCTTATATTCTGTCTGGGTAGCCTCCAACCTGATGGCATGAATATTGCTTTCTCTTTCTGTTTAAAAAAAAAATTCCCCCTCCTCTGCTTTTCCTCCATTCCCCATCCTGGCTCCTCACTTCTTGACACCTGCTTATCACCTCCCCTGGGTCCCCTCCACCTTCCATTTCTAGTATGGTCCACTCTCCTCTCCCAGCAGATTCCTTTATCATTCCTACTCACCTGGTTTCGTCTATCACCTTCTAGCTAGTCCTCTTTCCCCTGCCCCCCCACCTTTTTATTCTGTCACTTCCTCCTTCCTTTCCAGTTCTGAAGAAGTGTCTTGGCCCTGAATGTCAACTGTTCACTCTTTTCCATGGATGCTGCCTGACCTGCTGAGTTTCTCCAGCATTTTGTGTGTGTTGCTTTGGGTTTCCAGCATCTGCAGAATTTCCCGTATTCAATTCTGGCTTCTTTTTTTTTAGCAGTCTCGTGTAAGGATCTTTATTAAGTACCATCTAGAGATCCAGATAATATAAAGTCCATGCTTAAACATACACATCATTGAGGTTAACTGGCCAATCTATCCTTTCTCTCAACTGTATATGCCACCATGTACCTACTGACTTATCTGACTTTGTAAATCTTTATCTGCTTACAAAGGCTTATTCCTTCGTAGTAGCTAACCTCTTGCTCTAATCTATACCACATAAATTTACACTAATTCATACTTGCCAAAGTATCTGGTCAATGGAATATAAATACATGGGGAAAAAAAAAGTTTCAATTTGTGCTGCACAAGCTCTACTTCAAGCGGCACCATTGGTAGGTGAAATAGTCAATGTTTTAGGTTTGACATCCATCAGAATTGGGAAAGAATGAGATGTTGGATTGAGAAACTGTAATTTGGGGAGTTTTGAAACAATATAACTACACTTTCTGCAAGTATTTTACTAGTTCCCAAGAAAGCAAGAATGCCTTGAAGAGTTTTTGGTGGCTGAAAATTTTTCAGTGGTTCAAAAAATCTATCTGACTAGTGGTACACAGCAGCGTAAAGCTGTGTTGTGTATGTGAACACCGCCTTACCCCTCCCGCACTCTCAAACAAGGCTTTGGTGAAGAGCAAGGATCCAGCAGAATCAGAATCAGAATCAGTCTTATTATCACCAGCATGTGTCGTGAAATTTGTTAACAGCAGCAGCCGTTCAATGCAATACATAATATAGAAAAGAAAGATAATAAATAAGTAAATCTGTTACAATATATGTCTATTGAATAGATTACAAAACGTGCAAAAAAAGAAATGGCATGTATTAAAAAGGTGAGGTAGTGTTCATGGGTACAATGTCCATTTAGGAATCAGATGGCAGAGGGAAGAAGCTTTTCCTGAATCACCTGAGTGTGTGCCTTTAGGCATTTGTACCTCCTACCTGATGGTAACAGTGAGAAAAGGGCATGCCCTGGGTGCTGAAGGTCTTTAATAATGGACACTGCCTTTCTGAGACACCGCTCCTTGAAGATGTCAAGTACCCAAGGCTAGTACCCAAGATGGAGCTGACTAAATTTACGACCCTCTGTAGCTTCTTTCGGTCCTGTGCAGAAGCTCCCCCATACCAGACAGTGCTGTAGCCTGTCAGAATGCTCTCCATGGTATATCTATAGATGTTTTTGAGTGTTTTTGTTGACATACCAAATATCTTCAAATTCCTAATGAAGTATAGTTGCTGTCTTCTATATAACTGCATCAATATGTTGGGATCAGGTTAGATCCTCAGAAATCTTGACACCCAGGAACTTGAAACTGCTCACTCTCTCCACTTGTGATCCCTCTATGAGGATTGGTATGTGTTCCTTCGTCTTACCCTTCCTGAAGTCCACAATCAGCTCTTTGGTCTTACTGACATTGAGTGCAAGGTTGTTGCTGTGACACCACTCCACTAGTTGGCGTATCTCACTCCTGTACACCCTCTTGTCACCACCTGAGATTCTTCCAACAATAGTTGTATCATCAGCAAATTTATAAATGGTATTTTGCTATGCCTAGCCACACAGTCATGAGAGAGTAGAGCAGTGGGCTAGCACACAGCCCTGAGGTGCACCAGTGTTGATTGTCAGCGAGGAGGAGATGTTATCACTAATCTGCACAGATTGTAGTCTTCAGGTTAGGAAGTCGAGGATCCAATTGCAAAGGGAGGTACAGAGGCCCAGGTTCTGTAACTTCTCAATCAGGATTGTGGGAATGATGGTATTAAATGCTGAGCTATAGTCGATGAACAGCATCCTGATATAGATGTTTGTGTTGTCCAGGTGGTCTAAAGCCGTGTGGAGAGCCGTTGAGATTGCATCTGCCGTTGACCTATTGTGGCGATAGGCAATTTGCAGTGGGTCCAGGTCCTTGCTGAGGCAGGAGTTTGGTCTAGTCATGAGCAACCTCTGAAAGCATTTCATTAAGTAATGCTTTCAGTGTAGATGTGAGTGCTCTCAGGCAATAGTCATTAAGGCAGCTCACATTATTTTTCTTAGGCACTGGTGTAGTTGTTGCCTTTTTGAAACAAGTGGGAATTTCTGCCCACAGCAGTGAGAGGTTGAAAATATCCTTCAATACTCCCGCAAGTTGGTTGGCACAAGTTTTCAGAGCCTTACCCGGTTCTTCCTCGGGGCTTTCCACTTTGCAGGGGTTCACCCTCTTTAAGGGCAGCCTAACATCGGCCTCTGAGACAGAGATCACAGGGTCACCGGGTGCGGCACGGATCTTCACAGCTGCAGTTATATTCTCCCTTTCAAAGCAGACATAGAAGGCATTGAGTTCATCTGGTAGTGAAGCATCGCTGCCATTCATTGTTGGACATCTGATGTCACCTCCAACCTTGTTCGAAATTGTCTCTTCACCCTTGAAATAGCCCTCCACAAGTCATACCTGGTTTTCTTGTATAGGCCTGGGTCACCAGACTTGAATATTACAGATCTAGCCTTCAGCAGGTGACATACCTCCTGGTCCATCTATGGATTTTGGTTTGGGAATATACAGCAAGTCTTTGTGGGCACACACTCATCCACAAAGGTTTTAATGAAGTTGGTAACAACAGAAGCATACTCATCCAGTTTTGAAGATGAATCCCTGAATATAGTCCAGACTACTGATTCAAAGCAGTCCTGTAAGTGCTACTGTGCTTCCTTTGTCCACATCTTCTTGGTCCTCACTACTGGTGCTGCAGTCTTCAGTCTTTGCTGTACTCGAAGTACAGCCAGGTAATCAGCCTTCCTGAAATGAGGGTGTGGAATAGCACGGTAGGCATTCTTGATGGTGGTTTAACAGTGGTCCAGTCTGTTGCTTCCTCTTGTATTGTAAATGATCTGTTGATAGTAGTTGTTTAGTGATTTATTTTTTTTCAGACAGGCCTTGTTAAAGTCTTCCAAAACGATGGTGAAAGCATTAGAGTGCCCTGTTTTGTGCATGTTGATCCCATTGTTCAGATCATCTAAAGCCTGATTGACATTGGCCTGAGGTGGAATGTATACCGCTGTCAAAATGATCCTGGAGATCTCCCATGGTAGATAAGTGGACAACACTTAACTGTGATTTATTCTAGGTCCGGTGAGCAGAATTGGGACAGCACTGATATATTTGTACACCAAGAAGAGTTGATCATGAGGCATACTCCTCCACCTCTGCCTTTGAGAGACTCTGTAGATCTATCCTGACAGTGTATAGTAAACCCGTCGATCTGAATCGCTGCATCTGGCATGGAAGGGGATAACCAAGATTCCATGAAGAAAAGGACACAAACGGTACTAACGTCCCTCTGATTCAGCACCCTAGCTCTGAGATCATCAATTTTATTCACAGTAGTGTACACAGATCAAAGCTTGCGTCATTTAACATGCACAGCTGACATTGTTATTGCAGGATTCAGCTGATCTTTGGTGAAGAAGACTGAAACAGGTAGTTCAGGAGGAGGCAAGTGTGGATAAGTTGCCTGTGGGGCTGAAAGGCAGGTAAAAAGCATGAAAGGAGGATCAGTGTATGAGATTCATTGGCCGTAAACCAGGTCAGAACAATTGTCCTCAAATTGCATAGTCCCACCCCTTGTTTGTCTTGTGAAGGCTGTTCTTCTGTCCATGCACCAGATCAATTGTTTTTCTCATTGGTGAGCATTGGTTTCCTTCAGTCTGATGGTGGTAAGGTTGGTGTTTTGTACATTTCCAGGGGTTGCACTATGAATAATTCTCCTCCTAATGTAGGAGCCGAATCACGTGCCTGCTGTAGGAGTGAGCTGTTCATTTTTGCATTTCGTGTATGGCTGAATGTGCTATTCAAATGTGTTGCATTTTGCTTAATACCATTATGTGTATTGGGACACCATCTTGTGTAAATATGTTCTCTGTAGTGGGGACTGGAAGTATATTTACATCTAATAAAATTCACAGAATTTTTTAAAATACAAGTTCTTTTGTGTATAGAGCAAGACTTTTGCATAATTGGAAAGAATCTGTTGGACTTTTGTCTTCAGTTTCATAATCTTCCCCAATAAAATTTTGTGACATTTATTAGTAAATATTCTCCTCCTCTTTTTCTCATAATTTTAACATTATTTTCCTCTCATTGCTGTCAAAACATACAATAAGCTTGTGATTCTTTAATGCTATTTATTTCTAGTCCAATTGTCTCTTCACCTTTTCACCTCTTTAACTGTTATAAGACTGTTTCTATTAATTGTGTACGTTTGCTCACCAATGTGAGTTCTTTGTTTTCTTTCTGGTACTTAATGATTCCTACAGCTCTCCTGGTCTGCTGAACAATTGTCTTGCATTCTTGTAAATTTTATTATTTGTCTTGATACCATGTCTTTGTTAATTATGCAAACAACAGGAATTCTGCAGATGCTGGAAATTCAAGCAACACACATCAAAGTTGCTGGTGAACGCAGCAGGCCAGGCAGCATCTCTAGGAAGAGGTACAGTCGACGTTTCAGGCCGAGACCCTTCGTCAGGACTAACTGAAGGAAAAGTTAGTAAGAGATTTGAAAGTGGGAGGGGGAGGGGGAGATCCAAAATGATAGGAGAAGACAGGAGGGGGAGGGATGGAGCCAAGAGCTGGACAGGTGATTGGCAAAGGGGATATGAGAGGATCATGGGACAGGAGGCCCAGGGAGAAAGACAAGGGCGGGGAGGAACCCAGGGGATGGGCCTCTGACTATACCCCTTGCCCATTCCCTGGGTTCCCCCCCTCACCACCTTGTCTTTCTCCCTGGGCCTCCTGTCCCATGATCCTCTCATATCCCCTTTGCCAAACACTTGTCCAGCTCTTGGCTCCATCCCTCCCCCTCCTGTCTTCTCCTATCATTTTGGATCTCCCCCTCCCCCTCCCACTTTCAAATCTCTTACTAGCTGTTCCTTCAGTTAGTCCTGACGAAGGGTCTCGGCCTGAAACGTCGACCGTACCTCTTCCTAGAGATGCTGCCTGGCCTGCTGCGTTCACCAGCAACTTTGATGTGTGTTCTTTGTTAATTATGCTTGCTTAACATCTCAAGTACCTTTTATAGGGTGTATATTGGTTTAGTAATGTTCCAAAATGCTGTTTTAAATACTTCCCACTGATCATTGTTTAATTAATCAAGCATTTCAGCATAAATTTCTGCTGTCAATTCAGTTCATCATTTCAAAATTTTATATTCTAGAATAAATCAATCTTTTTCTAAAATAGACAATAAGGAGTTTCAGCTTGATTTAAGTCTTGATACTGTTAACACAAATTTTTGTCAGGTCTTCCTTGATAAAGCAACTTAAATTTATGTACAGAAAGTTTTTTTTAAGTCAAGCCACGGATTGTGTTTGCATGAGCTTTTAAAATAATTGAATATTATTTCAAGTGGATAATTTCATGGATAATTATCGAATTAAGGTTTGATAAACTCACTACAAATAGGTGTTCATACATGACTTTAAAC
This sequence comes from Mobula birostris, assembly GCF_030028105.1. Classification (NCBI taxonomy): domain Eukaryota; kingdom Metazoa; phylum Chordata; class Chondrichthyes; order Myliobatiformes; family Myliobatidae; genus Mobula; species Mobula birostris. The sequence goes on along the minus strand of NC_092378.1, from coordinate 41,493,170 downwards.
ACTCATTGAAGTGGATACAAGAGTGAGGCATTTGCCCTTCAACTTGTTTCCTCATCACTCATAGTTTATCAGTCAAACACTGACCTGTTTGTCACTGTTTTGATACTTTCGATTGACCAGGCTTCAAGGGATTCTTGCGGGACAGTGCGTTGAACTTTCAAAATAATTTTGATACCGTGTGCTTCATGAACAGAATTCTAATGTTGAGACTGTTTGAGACTTGCCTTTCAGAGGAAATAGTTTATCTTTAAGCTCTGTTGATTCTCTTAATTATCTAAAACATCTACTGTAAATGACCACTTGTACTTGAAGGGAACACACTGTCAATATATGCAATCTACCCTCCTATTTAACATTTTTTATCTGTCATGCATGGAGTCATCTGAGAGCTTTATGTGCTCTTTCTGGGGGAGGGGTCAATGAAGGTGTATGCAGCACTTCCTTTGGTAATAAAGCATGTGGGTTTATGGCTACTATGTATGAGTGTTGTTGCACTGTTCCTGCAACCTTTGCTTCTTTCAGTCATGGCTGATCTGGCTAATCTCAGTGCCTCGTTCGCATCTCGCTCACAAGGTAATTTTTCTTATTGAGAATCTACCTGTTTTAAAAATGTTCTGCTTGCACTGCACTTTGAGGAACTGCATTCCAAACACACTCGGCCTCCAGGAGAAAATGTTTTGCCTCATTGCTCCCTTAAATGAGGCAGAACATTGTTTTTGAGCAGTGATTCCTACTGCCAGGTTTCCCCTCCTGGAGGCAGCTTCATAGCCATGTCCAAATTCATCCCGTTGAAGCACATCATTGACACGTCGTTTACAACCAAGTTCCCTCTCGCCCTTCCAAATTCTAGATACAAACAGAGTTTGTTCAACTTTTCACTATAAGATGAACCTTCCAGTTCAGTTATCATTCTCATGAACCAACCAGAATTGCTTCAGTTGAGAATACAAAGGGACAACAGTAATATTAGTATGCACAATACTCCATACGTTGCCTCATCCTCTATAAGTGAAGCAAAACCTGCTGCTTTGTGTTCAGTTCTCCTTGCAATCAATCATAACACTCTTTTGGCTTCACTAACTATTTGTTGTATTTCCATGATGTACAAAGGCTACCCAGATCCTTCTGCACCTCAGAATTCTGCACTGTCTCACCACTTAGATAATATTCCTCTTTATATTTTCCATGCCAGAGTGGACAGTTAGTTTGTCTTTGCACTTTATTTGATTTTTCATTTCATTTCTTTTCCTGCACTGCAGTTTTCTCCAGAATTGTATTCTGCATTCTATTTGCCCCTTTTGTGCTACATTTATATAACCATGGATAGCATGGAAGCAGAAAAAACTTACACTGTATCTCATTGTATGCAACAAAGATAGACTTATAACTAATTTCATATTTTCTACATTATACCGAATTTGACTGATCTTCCTCGGGTAAACCGCATAATGCCTTTCTTACAGCTTTATTCCTGCCTGTATTTTTATGTTCAGCTAATATGGCACCCTGGGTGGCCTAGTGGAGGTGCGCCTCTACCAAAGGAGGTGTAAGGCGTTCCTTTCCTCCGTTAATGTGCAGCTCACCCCCGGGCAAGGTGTAGCACCTGTTTAGCCCCCCGATTGGGGCCATGTGAAGCCATGGGAGCAGGTGGTGAATATAGCAAGTCTTGAGTATGCGCCAGGCAGACTATCTCTGAAGAGTATTGATAGTGGCTGGTGTCACTTGTTTTGTAAAAACACTGCCCAGAAAAAGGTAATGGCAAACCACTTCTGTGGAAAAAATTGCCAGGATCAGTCAAGGCCATGGAAAGACCATGATCACCCATGTGATATGGTATAGCACATAATGAAATGAATGAACATAGCAACCATTCCATTCAAGTCACTTAGATAAACTGCAGAACAATGAGGTCCCAGCACCAATCGTTAAGGTGTGCCACACGTTACATTTCCCAACAAAGAAAAAGACTAGTTTACCCCTACTTTGTTTCTTGTAGACCAATCATCTACCCACTCCACTGCATACTATACTGTGAGGTTTGTCTTCCACAAAAACCCTTCATGCCTCAACTTGTCAAATGGCTTCTGGAAATGAAGGTTTGTACGTCCACTTGATGAACTTTATCTACTGAACATGATTCACAGCTGTTGTGCTTCTCTCTCTTCAGACCAGTTTTCATAATTATTTCATTTGAATTGTAAAGGGCAGAAGAGATCATTCAATCCATTCAGCTTAAGCTTGCTTGATGGAAATGCAGTCCAGCTTGTTCCACTCGCCTAGTCCCCATCCAACTTTATTTTCTTTCAAATATGTATGACCCTCCATCCCGAAGTTTGCTAGTGATCCATATCCACTCTCCATCACATGGACTACTGGGGATCAAACCACTTGTTCCAAAAATGTTTTGCTTCATTTCTTCCCTCTGCTTTTGCCAAACATTTTGTCTGTGTCCTCCGGTTGCTAATCCTTCAGCCTCTGGAACTCATTTCTCTTTATCTACTCAATTTAAGCCCCTGATTTCAGGAAACTGTACCGTAAAGTTGCTGAGGATGCAGTCGCAGGTTCTCAAGACGACTTTATTAACACTAAATCTCACCACTGCAACTATTTCAGTCCGTCCGTTTCAAAATATGCCCAGAATGTGTGTCCTGGACTGAACAGATGTTTATAAATGATTAGGATAATTCCTTGGCTGTGTTACGCTTGTATTTTTATGAAGCCCTGTTTAAGATTGTGCTGGTTATATTGAACAGGCCCTCATTTTGTTCAGTCAAAGTCTGTCTGTGTACTGTTCTGCATGAATTTCATCTGTCTTGTGTCTTCCTTCACTGCTCTCATTCTTCCAACCTGTCCATGTCATGTGACTATGCATGCAAGTTAACATTTTGTGACCATTACATGGGATTAATAAGAGAAATAAAGTGTGGAAAAATATACATCTCAGCTCTGCACTTGGCACCACGAAGTGGGGCAGCAGAGATGACTGTGGGGAAGATGTAAAGGGAAGCTGCTTTCAAAATAATATATTTATACAACAGTCTGTTGGAATTTGAATACACTGTCTTTAAACTCATCAGGTGAATAGTGGCTGAAACTTTAATGATCAGATCGATAATTATTAGAACAGATTTATAGACGACACCGGCAGAAAGGGTAGCAAGTACTTTTCCTCTGTTTTCTTTCTTGGAATTGGTTTATTATTGTCACGTTTACCGAGATACAGTGAAAAGCTTGTCTTGATATTGTTCGTGCAGATCAGATTGTGATACAGTCCATTGAGGTAGAACAAGGTAAAGCAATAACAATGCAGAATAAAGTGTAACAGCTACAGATAAAGTGCATTGCGAGTAAACAAAAAGGTACAAGGTTATAACATGGTAGATTGTGTGGTCAAGAGTATAAATTATTGCTCTAGGGAACCATTTAATAGTCTTATAAATAACAGTGTAAAAGTAGTTACGGAGCCTTGTATATGAGCTTTCAAGCTTCTGTATCTTATCTTTCTATTCAAAATAAAAGTCATTTGGTTCTATTGGGTCACACAAGTGAGGCTGGTCTACCTTTATCAATTTTCCTGCCAACCTTGATCATGTGACGTCATTAATCAAAAGAATAGTTTTATCATTTTAGCATGCCCCTGGAATTTAAAAGTATGAAGACATGAACTTTAGTTAAGAAAAATCAAAAAGGCAGATTATTAGTTAAGTAGAGAGAGTGACAGTGAAAGAAGTGTAGACCGTACCAGGTGTTTTTGTGCATGAATTACAACATATTTTTTAAAAAGCAGACAGGCCCAACAAGTCGTTAAGAGGGCAAATGGCAATTTTGTCTTCCATGCAAAGTTTTTAAGATAGGCAGGTATGCTTGCAGTTGTGCTAGTGAGGCCTTGCCTGGAGTACAGTGCCCAGTTATACTAAAGTCACCTCCTTTTAAAAAAAATAGTAACGTTAGAGGCAGAAACAAAGGAGACTCCGCAAGTTAATTCCCAGAATGAAAGGGTTGTCAGAATCAGATTTATTATCACTGATATATGACACGAAATGAGTTGTTTTGCAGCAGTAGTGCAATGCAGACATTAAAAATCTGTAAATTACATAAATAAAGGTGGCAGAACAAAAGGAATAATAAGGTAGTCATCATGGATTCATGGACCATTCGGAAATCTGAAGGTAGAGGGGAAGATGATATTCCTAAATTGTCGAGTATGGGATATCAGGCTCCTGTGCTTCCCCCCTGATAGTTGTAACAACAAGAGGGCAGGAGGCCGTCTTCTTGAGGCAGCAGCTCTTGAACTCTGTGCTTGGGCGTTTGTTCCTGTAATGGAGCTAGCTAAGTACCCAGTCAATCTGGGTTGGCAATAACATTCTGCCTCATTCTTCATCAGCACTGGTACACCGCAAGGTTGTGTGTTTAGCCCCCTGCTCCACTCACTTTGCATTTATGACTGTGTGGCTATGCATAGCTGCAATGCCATGTTCAGGTCTGCTGACGACATCACTGTCGTAGGCCGAATCAAAGGTGATGACGAATCAGCATATGGGAAGGAGACTGGAAATAGTGGAACATACTTGAAGGACTTGAAAAGCCTGATGGCCTACTCCTGATCCTATTTTCTAGTGATCTCTGTTAAACAGAATATGATCTGGTTACCTCATTTAATCAGTTATGCCACTTTGATCTAATCATTAGGGAAGGCCATCTGTGTTTGTCTATTTGTTGCTAATTGCCAATTCAACTCATTTTCAAAGCAGAATATTTCACTAAAACTCTGGCTTGTTCAGTTAGAGAACATGTTATTTATGTACACAGTGCTCAGCCTCGCCATTGGTTCAGCTTGGCCTTGGAACTGGGATTTCTGTGATTAGGTATATTGTGTTGTCTCCTGTGTAACATGACTTATCTTTCAGAACTGTTCACAAAAGCTGTTCAGTTGTGTCCAGCTGCAGATTTTTTTTTTGTTTGAGCCACTGACTTAACTTCGTAAATCGGAGTCCTGACAGATCACCAGTAGATGCATTTCATTGGTCCTTCATTCAACTCTGGAACATCTGGACAGTGATGATACAAGCATCAAGCTGCTCTTCATTGACAGCTCAGCATTCAGCACCATAATGTCCATGAAACTCATCAGTAAGCTCCAAGAGCTGGACTTCAATACCCCTCTATGCAACTGGATCCTCAATTTCCTCACTTGCAGATCCCAGTCAGTATTGATTGGCAACAACATCTCCCCCACGTTCACTATTCGCACTGGTGCAACACAAGGCTGTGTACTTACCCCTGCTCCATTCACTTTATTCCTATGATTGTGTGGCAAAGTACAGCTCCAATGCTGTATTTACTAGAAGTTGACGACACCATTGTTGTTGGCCAAATCAAAGGTAGTGACAAATCCCTGTATAGGCGAGGGATTGAAAATGTGTCTAGTGCCACAACATCCTCTCACTCAACATCAACAAAACCAATCGATGACAGCAGGTAGAAGCTGGAGGTCTGTGAGCCAGTCCTCATTAAGGGATCAGAGATGGAGAGTCAGTAAGTTTAAATTTCTTGTCTCTGTCCTGGGACCAGCGCTTAAATGCCAACACAAAGAAGACACAATAGTGCCTCTACTTTCTTAGTAGTTTGTGTAGATTTGGCATGTCACCAAAAAGTTTGACAAACCTGTATTGATGCACGGTGGAGTGTATCCTAACTGTTGATTAGGGCCTGTTATGGAAATACCAATGCCCAAGAATGGAAAAGCCTACAGAACTCCCCACAATTGACTACATTTACAAGGAGCACTTCTACTAGAAAGCAACATCCAGAGTCAAAGATCCCCTCCATCCAAGCCATGCCATCTTCTTGCTACTGCCATTGGGCAGGAAGTACAGAAGCTTTAAGTCCCACACCACCAGGAGAGGAACAGTAATTTCCCTATAACCACCATGCTCCCGAACCGGTGTGGATAACTTCACTCCCCACAACTCTGAACTGATACCATAACCTACAGACTCACTTATAGGGACTCCTTTACACCTCATCTTCTCAGTAGTTTCTTTGTTTATTTGCACAATATGTCTTCATTTGCACATTGATTGTTTTTACTCTTTGTCTATGTATAGTTTTTCATAAGTTCTATTGCATTTATTTGTTTTCCTGTAAATGCCTGCAAGAAAATTACACAAGGTAGTATGTAGTAACATATACGTACTTTGATTAAAGAAAAATTACTTTGTCTTTGACTTTTGCCTTCTATAGCTAATTTTTAGTAACTATTGTCATAGTACTGGCTTGTAAATCCATTCTGATTGGTGTTTTTGATTATACTTGTTTTAATTATCTCACATGCTAACCAGTTAGGTTAAAATAGATCCTAAAAGTATTGACTAACTTGTAAACTAAATACTTTGCAGGTTAAATCACTGCCTTATACCCTGGCAGCCTGTAGATGTGAAGTGTTTTCACAGGCTAGTGTTTATCCACGAGAGGACAATTTATTTACTTAGAGGTACAGCACGGATTAGCCCTTCCAGCTCGATGAATCGCACTGTCCAGCAATACTATTTAACCCTAGGACCCCAGGACAATTTACAATGAGCAATTAACCTACTAACCAGTACGTCTTTGGACTGTGGATGGAAACCAGAGCACATGGAGGAAACCCACACGCTCATGGGAGGGATGAGAAGCTTCTTGGACACGGCGTTGGACCTGAACTCCGAATTTCCCATCTCGCCATGTAGTGGCTTTGCACATCAATTTGCTGAACCAGTTCATGTGAAACTATTGACGCTGCGATAACGTTAAAGGAAAAAAACATGTTAATCAGTTACCATTTAGCTCATTTTGAAGTGAAGCGTTGCTGCAGATTTGAGGTGGATTGGTGGTTGAAAGCTGAGCTGCAGTCTGGAAGCTAACCCTAAGCTCCCTGTTTGAAATCATAGGAAGGAGACGACCCCTGGCTAGGCTTGGATGGGTTGCGTTTGGCAATCTTTATCCTAATAAACATCACCGGAATCTGTGCTGTCTATCTTGATGGGGAGGGTAGTACAACAAACTATTTGAGTTTTGATAACTGTTGCTTTAATACTAATGTACATTATAGAGGTGTGGAGTCATACAGCATGGGATCAGGCCTTCCAGCCCAACTCATCCATGCTGCCCTTGTTGCCCAGTGAATCTGATATGCCTACATTTGCCCCAAAGCCCTCTGTACCTCTCCTAGCCATGTATTTACAGCTTCTAGATGGCTGTTAAACATTGATAATGTGGCTGCTTCCACTGCTATTTCCGGCAGCCCTTTCCAGATATGCACCACTCTGTGTGAAGCAGCTGCCTCTGATGTCCCTTTTAAATCTCTCGCCCCTGATCTTAAACCTGTTTTTAGTACCCCCTGTCTGGGAAAACGATGATATGTTGCTTCCTAAAATGCTTCATCTCTCTGTTGTTGGGATTAAATTCCATTTACGACTGCCCTGTCCAACTTTCCATCTGATTGGTAGCTTGCTTTTCTTACTAACTGCAACACCAATTATCACATCACTTGCATACAAAAGGTGGCAATTCACTCACCAGGTCTATGCCAGCTCCCATTATCCTGATCAAAATAAATCTAAACCTATGGCTGCAAGTGTTCAGCATCTGTGCCAGGTCTAAATTTCAACCTCAGTTTCCATATATTTCAGTAACTAGCCAAACTGCTTATAGTCAAACAAAATAACAATATATACTAAATCTTGCCAAGTCGTCAATTACATATCAGCTGGAGTATTGAATTCAATGCTGTGTATCATATCAGCGAGAATGCTATAGCTTTGGAAGAGTTTAGAAAGTTATTAGAATGGAACCAAGGCAAACAGTAGTGACTGGAAAAGATGGGTCTGCTTTTCCAAGTAAAGGTTAAGGAAAAATTGCTCGGGAGGTGTTAAAATTCATGATGAGGTCAATGGAGTAAATGAAATGCTTTTTTAAAAAATGATAGAAACATTGTAAGAAGGTTAAACAAATTTTATAGTAATTAGGAAAAGTGTCAGATAAAATTTATTTGGACAGGAATATGGGGAAAAATGAGATTATTATTTTTGGCAGGAAAAGTAAAAGTATGATCAAATGATGAGACAGTAATGTAGTTGTGAAAACTCATGGTGTTTTGGCCCATTGCAAACATAGTGAGATTATGCTTCAGTTATATAGGTATCCATTAGGTCTGGACTAATAAGGAACATTGGGTTCCTTATTAAGGAAAATGGTTAAACAGACCACAAGAACAGTAGAGCACAAGAACTAACTCTTTGTCCTACGATCTTGTGCCAAATTAATTAAACTAGTTGTTGAATGTCTTAACTAATCCCTTCTGTCTATATCTCTCCATTCTCTGCACATTCATGTGTACCTACGAGCCCCTGAAATGTTACTACTGTATTTACCTCCTCCTCCACTCCTGGCATTGCATTCCAGGCACCCGCTACTCTCACTGTGTACAAAACTTGTCCTGCACATCCACTTTGAATTTGCACCCTTTCACTTTAAATGCATGCCTTCTAGTATTAGATATTTCAACCCTGGGAAAAATATACCAGCAGTCTACTATATCCATATCTCTTATAAACTTCTCTCTAGTCTCCCTTTAATGTCCAAAACTTGACTGAGTTATGCTTATTCCCCTCCATAGGTGCAGCCGGGCTTTCTGAGATCCTCCAGCATTTTTTTGTGATCTATATAAAGCAGGTTTATATTTTTATCTGGAGTGGAAATTGCAAAGGCTCTCTACTTTGATTTTGTGAATGTCTTTACAGTTAAAAATAAAGGTGTCAGCGTGCGTTTTGCTTTGGAATCTCCGGCCTACACTGCAATATAATGTAACTGTAATTTCCTGTTCTTCTTAGAGTCAACTTTGCAGCCGTCAACAGCCAGCCAAGCTTCAATCAACACCTTTATATTTGGAAAGTTGGTGGGAGACTGTGATAGCATTCTTAAACAAGGGGTAAAGTATTTAACTTAACACGTCAACTGAGAGTTTAAAGATTTTGGGAAAGATTTATCAAAGAAAAACATGGTTTATGCGTATTCCGCTAGATGATTTTACAGAATGATTTGTTGAAATATAAGTTAGAAAAGACACTAACTTGGAGAAAAGATGTCCATGCTAAGGAACATAACCAGATTCTACATCTTCTGCATAACAAGGTCACCCTATATAGATGATTGGTGTTTTTGGGAGAAAGTATAATAATCAGGAGCCGTTACTATTAAACTAGTCATTGGGATCAATAGGAAATTGGGGAGAAAGTGGACAAATTGCAGTTTTTGGAGATCTGAAATAAAACAAAGTGATGGAAATACACGGCTGGTCAGGCCACATCTGTGGGAAGAGAATTGGAGTTAATGTTTCAAGTTGAATTGAGGAGGAGCTTTCATATTGCTCTCCTGGTAAAGAATTTAGAACTTGCTACAATGAGGAAAAACTGAGGGGGTAGTATGGATGTATTTAATGGGAAGCTATCTAAATGAAAGGGGATGGAATTGTTTCTTTGTTGATGCAGGTGGTAGAGCACGAGTAGAGACATCTACCTTTGGACCGAGTCACCTGTTTCTCTGTTGTAAGTTCATTATCGTTCCATGTAAATCAAGAAGTCATAGTGATTGGGGCTGGAGATTTCTATGGAGCATAGAACGAGTGCATAACAGACCTGTCACATTCCACTCATGAAGAATAAGATCCATGCTAATTATGTGATCCTGCAAGCAAGTTTCAGTTCTCTCTAACTTATCTAGTTAGTAACTTGTCTCCTTCTGATTATAAATCCATGCCTCTCTTTGCAGCTTTACTTTCCCCTCTCGCTCTTCACGTCCCACTGCAACCTCCCAGCCCAATTCTGTTCTAATTTATGAGAGAAAAGCCAGTTGTCAATGGGGGTAAATGTCAGAGAGAGAAATTCTACACTGTTAAGCTCCTACAGCAGCATGAGAACTCTGTGGTTTACTGTGGGAGCTTTCTCTCCCCTTCTATGTTTAAATTAAACCCTGGCTGAGAAAACATTACTAAATCCACTGCATTGTACCACTAGATGATAGGTGTTCACTGAACCGTTCCTGCTATAAATTCTTCAGAAACTTGGTTCAGAACCTCAGTTGCTCAAGAATTAATGAGGTGATTACGTTGCGAAGTAGAATTTGAGTGATGTTAGACCTGGATCTGAGAATCCCGCTGATTCTATTCTCCGAAGAATTTGATGGGGAAGATCAAGGAATGCTTTTGTTTGGCTCATAAAGGAAAAGCTAAATTCATCAGCAGGTTTTAGCAATGCAGGAACTGTAAGTATTTTTCTTGAGCTCAGGGAGGAGGCCAAGAATATTGGTTAGATAAAGGAGGGCTTAAATTAAAACCATGGATGGGTATAAACTGTTGGTAAATTTGGAAAAAAATGAACACATATTTGCTCATCTCAGTGTTATGGTTTGAAGACATCGACAATTTTGTGGCTTAGAGAACTGGATAAATGTTAAGGGTTAGTAGCAGTCTCCTTTCTGAAATGCTCACTCAAGGGCAGCAGTTAGAAATACAAGAGGGATATCTCGCTGATGGGTGAAGAGCAAATGTTTATAGAGGACAGGAAGTCAAGTGCTGGACTGTGCAATGTAAGAGCCATTCTATCTCTGGGGTTAGATCACTGTTGCCAAGGACCACACTCAGAAGCTAAGCACACTGCATGGAAATCATGGTGTCACTCCGTCTGCATCTGGCATCTAAACAAAGACAGCAGAGGAAGGTATCTGCTTTTAAGTCCATTGTATACTTACTGCATTAGTCAGTGTTCACCTGCAGAGGATGGATTTTAATTTACCTGTTTGAAGGGTGACATGTTTTTCCTTTACTGTAATTTTCCCCTCACTCCACCTTTAATTGTTAAAGAAAATGTTAGATGATTGGTGCTTTCTGAAAATTACCGGTGAGTTATATTCTGTGTGTGTGAATGTGCAGCTTTCTAAGAACCCTTCAAGTTGAAGTGATCATTGATGCTTCATTATGAATGTTACCTTACTCAGCATGGGATCTTCCCCACATTTCCATAAATCAGATCACAGTGACTGTTCCTTGCCGCAGTTGAAGCCAATTGATCTATTGGGGGAAGTTGGTGACTTGCCAGGCCTTGGCTGGGAATATGAGATTGCTGAACCTGCTTTTGATACCTGATACACTGGTGAGAACCTCAACTGGGCTTCTCAACCCAGATGGCATTCCAGCTATCATTGAAAGTGTGGATGAAGGTTTTGGCCCAGAACATTGACCCCTCCACTGATGCTGCATAGACCCACTGAGTTCCTTCTGTTGTTCCAGATTCCAATATCTTCAATCTCTGTATCTCCATTAATCTTGGTTGTATTGCCATTCACAGAAAAAGCCTGCTGACTTCCACCTGAACCTTTTGAGTTGGAGTGTCAGCAAGTGATGAGTTGTGGCAGAATCAATCAAAGAGCAGGAACAAGGAAATTCAAACTCTCTTGAGAGTGCACAGCGATTAATTGCATTTTCTAGGCAATTTGCTTGACTGCATAAGTCCCACCAGTGATGTGAGACGTATCGACTGGTGTTATTGGTGGTTTTTCAATTCTGCAGTGCTTGCCTGATTGTTCAGAGGAAACCCAATTCAGTCTGTGATGAGAATGTATCATTCATCTCAGATCCACATCCAGGATCTTCCCTTCTAGAATGTGTTTACTTTCCTACAGCAACAAAATTCCATGGAGTCACAGTAATAGATGTTCAAGCAACAATGTAGGGTCTCGTCCCAAAACGCAAATTGCCTCTTCCCCTCCACAGATGCTGCTCAACCTGGGGAGTTTCTCCAGAAGTTCGTCTTTTTTACTTCAGATTCCAGCTTTTGCTGTCTCCTGTGTCCGCAGAGCAAGGGAATATGGGCCAAAGGGCCTGAGTCTGTACTGCTCAAGCACTTATGAACGTTAGTACCAAACATAGAGCTTTTCTCCCCCCAGATTCCCAACAACTCCCCTCAGATTCCACCACTCACACTAGAAACTAATTTACAGTGGCCAGCTGCACTCTCTGGGATGTGGAAAGAAACCAGAGCATTGGGAGGGAAACCACACCATCACGGGGAGAATGGTCGAACTCCGTCCGGGCAGCACCGGATTCAGGCCGGAACCCGGGTCTCTGGTGCTGTGAGGCAGTGATCTGTAGCTGCGCCATTTTGATCCTCCATTGAACTGATCCTCGAAAAGTACATTGTTGGCGAAGTCCAAAGCAGCACACACAAAATGCTTGAGGAACTCAGCAGGCCAGGCAGCATATGTGGAAATGAACAAGCAGTTGAGGTTTCAGGCCGAGACCCTTTTTCGAGGGATCTCTACCACATTTTGCTAACCTACCAGTCATGTGTGTACACTCACTGAAGGAATTAGTAATATCTAAATGAGCAGTCTCTGAATATTGAGTGGAATTGTTGTTTTAATACATTAGTGTTAACAGCACCTGTGCTGTGTTAAGTATCTGTCTCACATTTAATTTCATGAATGAAAACACTTCGACTGTTTACACTCTGTTTTACATAGTGTCAAGGGAACATCAGTGTTAGATGAAAATCAAAAGAATTGCAGATGTTGGAAATCTGAAGTAAAAGCTGGAAATACTCAACAGGTCAGGCTGTATCTGTTGGAAGAAAACAGATAATAATTTGGGATAACACTATTTCCCTCTCCTTCCACAGATGAGTTTCTAGCAATTTATGTTTTTTTATTAATGTTAAAAGTTTGCTTTTGTGATATATGTGCATGGGCACTTTAGTTCTAGTTCTTACTTCTGTGTTTCTTAAAGGCTTGTAAAAAGCTGCAGTTTAGAGTAGCAATTTTTTGGTCTCAATTTCCCAACTGTCATTTATTTTGATTCTAACTTGTTGGGGAAAATTGATAAAATAGGCTTTGTTTTTTTTTTATTTCAGACTAAAAAGGAAGCAGAGTGAACTGAAGGAGGAGATGAAGGCTGTGTAGGAATTTGAGAGGGTAGACATGAAGACGTCTCCACAGAGGTTAAATCAGGACAAAGTTGTGGTTCTGGATGTGCTGGAGGGAGTGCAGAGGAAGTTCAGGCCTGAATGCTGACTTGAGTGCAGGTCTTTAACAATGTGGGGTAATGGTAATTGTGGTGCTTGTATCCCCTGGAGAGATTCATGGCAGAGGTATATAAAATTAAAAAATTGCTGGAATTATTAAATACAAGAGGGCATGGGGTAAAGATAAGAGGAAGGAGTTTTAAAGGAGATTTGAGGGGGAAAGCTTTTTTTTACAGAGAGTGGCTACGGGTTGATGTGATGGAATCAGATACAATCACTGCATTTCAACAGGAATGGATAAGACATAAAAAGATCTGGATCTTGTGTGAGTAGGGTGAGCAGGACTGGTGTGGACTTGGAGGGCTGAAGAGCCCGCTTCTCTGCTACCTACCCTATGACTCTCTGTGAACTAAGGGCCTAAAGTTATAAGCTAATTGCAAATTAAACCAGATTGCTGGAGCAATTCCTTATCTAGAGAGTGGTTTGAATATTAGAGTGGTACGTATCTGTTCATACTCCTTCCAAGTTGTCCCAGAAACTCCAGCCTTTACCGTTCTGCCGTCATCTCTGTTAATGTTCCCTTCCAATCAACTTTGGCCAGCTGCTCTATCATGCCTCTAATTCCTTTTCCTCCACTGCAAAACTGAGACACCTGACTTTGGCTCCTGCCTCTCAAACTGCAGGATGAATTCTATCATATTATGATCACTGTCTCCTAAGGGTTCTTTTCCCTTATCCTCCCTATCAAATCTGGCCTACTACACAACACCAAATCCAGAATGCCATTCCCCTAGTGGGCTTAATCACAAGCTGCGCTAAAAAGCCATCTCATAGACATTCTACAAGTTTCTTCTCTTGGGATCCACTACCAATCTGATTTTCCCAACCTACTGGCATATTGAAATCTCCCATGACCATGGTAATATCTGTCCTTTTTACATGCCTTTTTCATCACCCGTTGTAATTTATATCCCACATCCTGGCTACTCTTCAGAGGCCTGTATGTAACTCCCATCAGGGTCTTTTTACTCTTGCTGTTTCTTTATTCTATGCATAAGGATTTTACATCTTCCGATCCCATGTCATCTCTTTCTAAGGACTTGATTGCACTTTTTAACAACAGTACCACCCCACCCCCTCTGCCTACCTGCTTGTCCTTTTCAGACTATCTGTATTTTTGCATGGTATGTTCCCAGCTATGATCTTCTTTCAGCCATGACTCAGTGATGTTCCCAATGTCTTACCTACCAATCTCTAACTGTGCTACAAGATGATCTACCTTATCCCATGTACTGTGTGCATTCAAATATAACATCTGAAGTCCTGTATTCATCTCCCATTTCGATTTTTGCTCCCGTACACATCAACTCATCCCACTAACTGTGATTTTGCCCATCATCTGCCTGTCCTTCCTCACAATCTCACTGCACACTGCTCTGACTTGTTTTCCGACTGCCCTATCCTCAGCCCTATCACTTTAGTTCCCAACCACCTACCAAATTAGTTTAAACCCTCTAAAACAGCTCCAGCAAATCTGCCTGTAAAGATACTGGCCCCTCGGGTTCAGGTGTAACCTACCCTTTTTGTACAGGTCATACCTTCCCCAGAAGGGATCCTAATGATCCAAAAATCTGAAACCCTGCCCCCTGCACCACTTCCTCAGCAACTCATTCATCTGTATTATCATCCCATTCATACTCTGACCAGCACGTGTTACTGGAAGAAACCCAGGCAATACAACTCGAAGGTCCTGCTCTTCAGCTGTAGTTGATATGAGCAACTGAGCTGAATGTTAGAGATTAATTAGCGACAACTGTATAAGGGCACAAGAGAGGAAGGAAGAGAAATACTGTATGTGGTAATGGATTTAAATTGTTGGGAGGAGACTTGGGATGAAGGGGCTGTTTCTTTCCTGTCTGAACTTGGTAATATCCAATTATCTTAAGGAAAAAACTTTCACAATGGTATATTTTTTGAGGGTGGTGGCAGCAGGTGAATCAGTAAATTGAAATGCAATGTATTGGAGAAAATAAAACTTAAAACTTTCTTCTGAAAGTGGATTGCTTCAGAAGTATTTCACAATATTTTCCCCAAATTGTATTTTGTTTACACTTGAATTTCATCATTTAAGAAAGTGATCGATATATTCCAATACACCCTTCTTTCTCTAAATTGTAATGATTTCTTCTGTTTCTCTTCCATTGTCTCTTTAGGACACGGTGGTGCTCAGGAATTTCCAAGTTAGTGAGTCCTCAAGTGCCAATAAGGATGGAAGGCATGCTTTTCAGCTCGAACTTTCAGATGAAGCAGGAGCCACTGTGTTTGTATGTTAAACTAACTAAAGTCTTTTGTGTACTTTTAGAAAGCTCGAAGTAAATTTATTATCAAAGTAAATATGTATCACCATATGCAATTCTGGAATTCATTATCTTGCGGGCAAACGCAGTAAATCCATAAAATAATAACCATACCGGGATCAATGAAAGACTGCACCATTTTGGGGATTCAACCAGTGTTCAAGAAAATAATAAACTGTGCAAATACAACAAAAAAGAAATAATAATAATAAATAAGCAATAAGTATTGAGAACATGAGGTGAAGAGTCCTTGAGGTTATGGAACCTATGAAAGTGAGTCCATAGGTTGTGGGAACGTTTCAGTGATGGGGTGAGTGAAGTTATCCTTTTTTGGTTCAAGAGCCTGATGATTGAGATGTAAAAACTGTTCCTGCACCTGGTGGTCTGAATTCTGAGGCTCCTGTACCTCCTTCCTGATGGCAGCATACCTGATGGTTAGGGCAATCGAAATAGTGGTGAAAGTGATAGCAATAGCTAGCAGTCAAGGTCACTGAGGTAGGAGATGTTTACTCTAAACCTAAACAAATGCATATTAAAAATATGTGTTTGCTGAGAAGCATGATGGCAGGCAAATGATTCTTGACATCTTCCCTAGAGCTTTAGCGGCAGACCAATCAACTCGAAGAGAGGGAAAAGAGTTTAAGAAAGGAGTGTTTCGCAGGGCTCGGTGCATTAGAATAGTGGGTATGACTGCGAGGTCAGTTTTCGGTTCTGGGTGTCAGATGTGGGATGTCCAGGAGACTTCCAGTCTCCCGGATGGCCACATCTGCACCAGGTGCATCGAGATGCAGTTCCTTAGAGACTGAGTTAGGGAAATTGAGCTGCAGCTTGATGACCTTCGGCTTGTTAGGGAGAGCGAGGAGGTGATAGACAGAAGCTACAGGCAGGTAGTCACCCCGGGGTCACAGGAGACAGATAAGAGGGTGATCGTCAGGAGAAGGAAGGGAAGGTGTCAAGTAGTGGAGAGCACTCCTGTGGCTGTCCCCTTTAACAATAAGTACTCCACACTTTGAGTGCTATTCAGCCATAGTTGATATAATAACCTCGATGTGTCAGGAGCAGGTATGGCTGCTGAGTGTGCCAGGCTTTAGATGTTTCAAAAAGAACAGTGCAGGAGGCAAGAGAGGTGGGGGTGTAGCATTGCTAATTAGGGATTGTATCATGGCTGCAGCAGAGGAGGAAGTCATGGAGGAATAGTCTACTGAGTCAGTGTGGGTGGAAGTCAGAAACAAGAAAGAGGCTAGTAACTCTACTGGATGTTTTTTTATAGACCCTCCAATAGTAACAGGGATATCAAGGAGCAGATAGGGAGGCAGATTCTGGAATGGTGCAATAATAATAGGGTTATTGTGATGGGAGATTTTAACTTTTCTAATATTGACTGGCATCTCCTCAGTGCAAGGAGTTTAGATGGGGTAGAGTTCATTAGGTGTGTTCAGGCAGGTTTCCTGATGCAATACATAGATAAGCCAACTAGAGGAGAGGCTAGACTTAATCTGGTATTGGGAAATGAACCTGGTCAGGTGTCAGATCTCATTGGGAGAGCATTTTGGAGGTAGTGACCACAACTCTCCTTCACCTTAGCGCTGGAGAGGGACAGGAGCAGACGATTTGGGAAAATATTTAATTGGGGTAGAGGGAAACAAGATGCTATTAAGCAGGAGCTTGGGAGCATAAATTAGGAGCAAGTCTTCCCAGGGAAATGCATGGCAGAAGTGTGGCAAATGTTCTGGGAACATTTGAACGGAGTTCTGCAAAGGTGTGTTCCATTGAGGCAGGGAAAGGATGGTAGGGTTAAAGAAAATGGTGTACACATTATGTAGAAAATGCAGTTAAGGAAAAAAGAAAAACTTACAAAAGGTTCACAAAACCAGGTACTGTTAGAGCTCTAGAAAATTACAAGGTTGCTAGGAGGGAGCTTGAGAATGGAATTAGGAGAGCCAGAAGGAGCCATGAGAACGCCTTGGTGAGCAGGATTAAAGAAAATCCCAAGGCATTCTACAGGTATGTGAAGAGCAAGAGGATGATCCGTGTGAGAATAGAACCAATCAGGTGCGATAGTGGAAACGTGTGCATGGGGTCAGAGGAAGTAGCGGAGGTACTTAATGAATACTTTGCTTCAGTATTCACCAGGGAAAAAGACCTTGGCAATTGTGGGGATGACTTACAGCGGACTGAAATGCTTGAGCATATAGACATTTAGAAAGAGGATGTGCTGGAGCTTTTGAAAAGCATTAAGTTAGATAAGTCACCAGGACCAGATGAAATATACCCCAGGCTACTGTGGAAAGTGAGGGATGAGATTGCTGCGCCTCTGGCAAAGATCTTTGCATCATCAATAGGGATGGGAGAAGTACCGGAGGATTGGAGGGTTGCAAATATTGTTCCTTTGTTCAAGAAAGGGAGTAGAGATAACCCAGGAAATTATAGACCAGTTAGTCTGACTTCAGTGGTGGGCAAGTTGTTGGAGAAGATCCTAAGAGGCAGGATTTATGAGCATTTGGAGAGACATAATCTGATTAAGCATAGTCAGCATGGTTTGGTAGAGGGCAAGTTGTGCCTTATGAGCCTGACTGAATTCTTTGAGGATGTAACAAAACACATTGATGAAAGTAGAGCAGTGGATGTAGTGTGTATGGATTCCGGTAAGGCATTTGATAAGGTTCTCCATCCAAGGTTCCTTCAGAAAGTAAGGAGGCATGGGTCCATAGAGACCTTGCTTTGTGGATCCAGAACTGGCTTGCCCACAGAAGGCCAAGGGTGGTTGTAGATGGTTCATATTCTGCATGGAGGTCGGTAACCAGTGGTGACGCAGGGATCTGTTCTGGCACCCTTCCTCCTTGTGATTTTTATAAATGACCTGGATGAAGAAGTAGAAGGGTAGGTTAGTAAGTTTGCTGATGACACAAAGGTTGGGGGTATTGTGGATAGTTTGGACGGTTGTTAGAGGTTACAGCAGGACATTGATAGGATGCAGAACTGGGCTGAGAAGTGGCAGATGGACTTCAAACCAGGTAAGTGTGAAGTGGTTCATTTTGGTAGGTCCAAACTGAAGACAGAATATAATATAAATGGTAAGACTCTTGGCAGTGTGCAGGATCTGAGATATCTTGGGGTCTGTGTCGATAGGACACTCAAAGCTGCTGCGTAGGTTGACATTGTTGCTAAGAAGGCGTATTTGTGTTGGCATTCGTTATAGGTGGGATTGAGTTCAAGAGCCGTGAGGTAATGTTACAGCTATATAAGACCTTGGTCAGAACCCACGGAGTACTGTATTTAGTTCTTGTCACCTCACTACAAGAAGGATGTGGAAACTATAGAAAGAGTGCCGAAGAGATTTACAAGGATGTTGTCTGGATTGGAGGGCGTACCTTCTAAGAATAGGTTGAGTGAATTTGGCCTTTTCTCCTTGCAGCGACGGAGGATGAGAGGTGACCTGATAGAGGTATATAAGATGATGAGGGACATTGATCGTGTGGATAGCCAGACGTTTTTTTCCAGGGCTGAAACGGCTAACACGAGGGGGCATAGTTTTAAGGTGCTTGGAAATAGGTACCGAGGGAATGTCAGGGGTAATTTTTTTACACAGAGGGGTGGAATGCACTGCCAGTGGCGGTGGTGGAAGTGGATACAATAGGGTCTTTTAAGAGCCTCTTAGATAGGTACATAGAAAGATAGAGGGCTATGCGCTAGGGAAATTCTAGGCAGTTTCTGGAGTAGGTTACATGATCGGCACAACATTGTGGGTCGAAAGGCCTGTAATGTGCTGTAGATTTCTATGTTCTATGTTTATAAGGAAATAAATACCAGCGAGATCAACATCCAGTGGTTTACAATCTTCTAAACTTACACGCTGGAGGAACTCAGCAGGTCAGGCAGCATCCGTGGAAATGATCAGTCAACGTTTCAGGCCAGAACCATTGGTCAGGACTGAAGAGGGAAGGGGCAGAGGCCCTATAAGGAAGGTAGGGGGAGGGTGGGAACGAGAAGGCTGGTAGGTTCCAGGTGAAAAACCAGTAAGGGGAAAGATAAAGGGATGGGGGAGGGGAAAGGCAGGAAAGGCAGGAAAGGTGACCCCTTTGACTCTAGCATCTACAGAGTATTTTGTGTTTACGATCTTTTGAACTTCTCTTCTTGCAGTGCCTATGTAGGACGTGCATCAGTGCTGACAAGTAGTAACATGAGACAGTAGCAACTCACACCTTTAAAAGAAAATTTGGAATAATCTTCAACAAAGATTTTAAAGATGCTGGAAATCCAGAGCGCACACACAAAATGTCGGAGTACTTAGCAGGTCAGGTCAAGAAGCATCTGTGGAGAGGAATAAAGAGACAATGTTTCTGGCTGAGACCTTCCATTAGGATCACCTCATGAGTCCTAATGAGGGGGCTTGGCCCCAAAAGTCGTCTCTTTATTCCTCTCCATAGATGCTGCCCAACCTGCTGACCCCCAGCATGTTGTGTGTGTTATCTTAGAATAGTCCTCAGATATTTCATTAGGCAGAAAGTGATAGAGTTTTGGGAAATACTTCAGATATGATACTCCGTCAGGATCTTAACCTCATTTATGTGACATTTATTTGCTTTGCTGCAGTCTTTTTTTATGGCTGAGCTGTGTAGATCCAGCTTGCAGTGTTTTGCATTGGCAGCAGAGGGGGCCATTTATGCCCTGAGACCTCAGTGGGAAGAATGTTTTCTCCTTGTGCTGGTTTTTGACAGTGAACCACCACAGGTATAGTACTCTTTTCCATCACGAGGTTATAATTATGACAGAATTGGTCCATTTCTGATAAATAATCTAAAATGTCTTTCAGTGGTCTGGTGCCGAATGTGTTCGTTTCCCCTGTGATTCCAGGGTTTATACCTCATTCTTTTCAGTTCCATTTATTGATCTCTTTCTGTGAAGGACCCTTTGAAGCCACTCTGACGTTTAACTTGCAATAATTGAACCTGTGTTCTTCTTGTCCAAGTCTATTCTTTTAATTTAATAGAATTTGACTTCTCCAAACTCTTAACAAACTTGGATGATTCTGCAAAGATGCCAGAACTATATATTCCAGCTTCTCTCAATGCTAGGTTTAACACTGAAGATCAACCTCATTGCTCTTCGCAAATTTCTCAGGGAAGCAAAATGCTGTGGATGCGGGAAATATGAAATAAAGATAGGAAATTTTGCCAATGCACAACAGGCTGAGTTAATAGCTTGCAAAATGTATTGTCCTAAGAAATTTCTCTCCATGCATGCTGTGTGACCTACTACGTGCTTCCAGAATTTTTCTTTTTATTTTTAATCTTTCCTTCCTCCTGATCAGGAGAATCACGTTAACATTTTCTATAGAAGCTCCAATAAATTTAATGCAAACATCTCTAATAGCAACAGTATGGCACTATTCAGCCCAGGGGCTGTAATTATTTTATTCTCACATTTGATGCATTTTTTTTTTACAAAGATATTTGTGAACAGTTTGTTACACTTAATCAATTTCCAAGCAAGTGTGCTCCCTTATATATCTGTACAATTTGTTCCCAGTTCACTGACTTGTAATTTATAAAATTGTCTATTTTATTGTTAAAGGAATTATAGAGCCCTTTAGCCCAATTTTTTTAAACCTGTCATATGTTCTTGTAATTTAGTCACCAGTATAGTAAATTAGTTTGCTAGAATTAAATATATGATAAAATATTGCTCAAGGGAATTACACTTATTCTCCTATTTTGTTCTCGCGGTGTGATTTATTCACATTGTGACAAATGAAGTGTGTTGTATCTGAATGACCTTGCACATTGTAGTT
This sequence comes from Mobula birostris, assembly GCF_030028105.1. NCBI lineage: Eukaryota > Metazoa > Chordata > Chondrichthyes > Myliobatiformes > Myliobatidae > Mobula > Mobula birostris. The sequence continues at coordinate 41,471,970 of NC_092378.1, read as the reverse complement.
TAACTAGGTGGCAACTAGCTGTATTGATAAAAGGCAACTTTGTTTGGCAAGTTGCTTATTTGGCAAATCACTTTTTTTTGGTAAGAGGTGACTGGAACTAAGTGATCAAATCCATATTGAACCTTGAAGACTATGTGATGTTTTATCAATGGATAGTGTTAGGCATCTCATCATCTTTCTAAACTGAAAATATAGAATAGTAATCGCCAGAGGTACTTGTCTAATGTCATCTTTTTCTATAGCTTATGTTTTTTTTTTCTCCCATTCACATACCAACCATATAGATCTGAAGGAACATTTTTCAAGGATGAGACATTAGACATAGGAGCACAATTAGTTACTTCAGCCCATAGTGCAAAATATGTTTTGGTATTTTAATTGAAGGTAGTTTTCAAGAGTTTTTTTCTAAGTCTACTTTATTCTCCAGTGCACAGGAATGTCGTGGATGCCACTCCATCTCACTTGGCCTTTGACCATAGATGTTCTAAATTTTCTGTAACTCAGTGTTTCCCAGCCTTTTGTATGCCATGGACCAATACCATTCAGCAAAGGGTCCCTGGACCCCAGGTTGAGAACTCCTGCTCAAACTGATGAAACCTTCGGTGCCTTTGAATGTGTACTTGGTTTTAGGGAAGTAACACTGGGTTAGCTAATGAGGATTGTTTAGGTATTATAGGTTAGTCCTCATCAGTGAACCTATTCAGGAATTTCACACCATATCTAAATGGGATTATAATTTTTGACAGGCTTGCTAATTTTCATATACTAATGTGTTACTCTGATAATCTGGTATCCAGTTGTTTAGAAATCCTGATGGACTGGCACCTGAATCAGATATTAGTTCAGAAGCCAGGGTCCAGAGTGCAAATGGTTGCTTGTCCCGATCGGGGAATATTGGATGAACAGTATAGGTGAGGTGAGTGGCTAGAACTGGGGTTGGAATCCAAAACATTAGGCAGGATTATGGTAGGTTTGCAGCCAGACCTGTTCCCTTTAAACTCACTGGGTTGACTGAAAAGTTTAACATAAGAAAATGAAATAAAAGTTCTGTTAGGTGTAATATCTGGTAGAGCAGTAAATCTGCTAGTTCAGCATGATAAAAGTCAAGAGTTTTATGAAGCCCTGAGAGCGGTGTATGGCCCTTCACACCAGGTCCAGAGTCCCTTGTGCAGTGCAGATGGTCAGGCGCTCTTCACAGTCAAGGCGTCCATCCTGAACCAGTGGTCAGAACATTTCCAGACTCTCTTCAGCACCAACCGCATGGTCCTAGACTCAGCAATTCACCGCATCCCACAACAGCCAGAGAAAGCAGAACTGGACAAGGTTCCAACCCTTGAAGAGACAGTCAAGGCCATAGAACAGCTGAAAAGTGGCAAGGCAGCAGGAGTTGATGGAATCCCACCCGAGATTTAGAAGCATTGGGGCCCAGCGTTACACACCAAACTCCATGAGTTCATTGTCTGCAGCTGGGAACAAAGTAAACCACCACAGCACCTCCGTGAGGCAGTCATCATCGCCCTGTATAGGAACAAGGGGGAAAAGTCCAACTGTTCCAACTACTGGGGGATAACTCTGCTCTCTATCGCAGGAAAAATCCTCACAAGAGTACTCCTGAACAGATTGGTGTGGCTTCAGAGCCAACAGGAGCACTCCCGACATGGTATTTGTTCTCAGGCAGCTCCAAGAGAAATGTAAGGAACAGAACAAGGGATTGTATGTGACATTTGTCGACCTTACCAAAGTGTTCGACACCGTGAGCAGGGAAGGTCTGTGGCAAATCACGGAATGACTGGGATGCCCCCCAAAGCTCCTCAGCATGGTCATCTAGCTACATGAAGATCAGTGTGGCCAAGTCAGACAAAACAACGACCTCTCAGAACCCTTCCCAATAGGCAATGGAGTAAAACAAGGCTGCGTTCTCGCATCGACTGTCTTCACTGTCTTCTTCAGCACGATGCTCGAAAGGGCCACAGAAGACCTTGATGACGAGGACGGTGTCTACATCCGATACTGCACCAATGGCAGCCTGTTCAACCTGAGGTGATTACAGTCCCACACCAAGACATTGGAGCAACTCATCTGAGAGCTACTCTTCGCCGACGATGCTGCCCTTGTTGCCCACACAGAGACAGCCCTGCAGTGTATAACATCCTGCTTCGCAGAGGCTGCGAGCTCTTCGGACTGGAAGTCAGCTTGAAGAAGACAAAAGTTCTTCATCAGCTCGCACCTCAGGAAGATTACCATCCTCCCTGCATCACCATCGGTGAGGTCGAGCTGAAGACAGTCCACCAGTTCAGCTACCTGGGGTGCACCATCTCGTCAGATGCCAAGATCGACAAAGAGATTGACAACAGACTGGCAAAGGCAAACAGCGCATTCGGCAGGCTGTACAAAAGAGTCTGGAACAACAAGCATTTGAAGAAAGGCACAAAGATCAGTGTGTACAGAGCCGTTGTACTGACTACTCTCCTGTACGGCTCCGAGTTGTGGGTCACCTACTGTCACCACCTACGACTCCTTGAGCGTTTCCACCAGCGCTGCCTCCGCGCCGTCCATAATATCCACTGGAGTGACTTCGTCACCAACATCTAAGTCCTCGAAAAGGCGGAGGTCACCAGCGTCGAGGCCATGCTATTGAAGACGCAGCTGTGCTGGGCAGGGCACGTCTCCAGGATGGAGGATCATCACCTGCCCAAGATTGTGCTGTATGGCGAACTCTCCGCTGGCCACCGTGACAGAGGGGCACTGAGGAAGAGGTACAAGGACTCTCTGAAGAAATTCCTTGGTCCCTGTCATATTGACCATTGCCAGTGGTCTAATCTAGTCTCCGATCGCGAGGCCTGGTGAAACACCATTCACCAGTCTGTCTCCTCCTTTGAGAACGCATGCAGGGCTGGAATTGAGGACAAAAGGAGAAGGAGGAAGAACCATGACACAGCAGCTCCAAACCCAGAACAGAATTTCCCTTGCAGCCGCTGTGGCCAGGCCTGCCTGTCCCATATTGGCCTTGTCAGCCACCAGCGAGCCTGCAGAAGACGTGGGCAGCCCCCTTCCTAAATCTTCGTTCGCAAAGCCAAGACATGATGATGAATATCTGGTAGTGCAGTAAATCTGCTAGTTCAGCATGATAAAAATGAAGAGTACAGGATTATTGGAGTTTAAAATTTAGAAGTAGACTTTAAGGAAAACTTTGAGGGAATTCCAGCAAGTTGGAATCAGGCATTTGGACACAATGTTTGTAAAGGAGCAAAGGCTATCGAGAATTTTACACATGGCAAGTTAGAATGCAGGGATCAGAATGTGGATAGAAAATCGAAGTGTAAGGGAGAGATGATGCCAAGAGAAGGATTATTTACCAATTTGACCATTTTAACTTCAGATACCAGTTTTCAGCAGATGGAGCATCTTGAGTGAATATTCTGCATGATGGGTTGAGAATAGATTTAGAGGAGCCACTGAGGTCAGAGCCAAGAGAGAGCACAACACGGTTATCAAGTTTGGAAACATGAAAGGTACAGCGAATGGTTTCAGTGTCAGAGATGGAGGTGATAGTCATAGCACAGAGGCCGTTCAGTTTACCAAGTCTGCCCATCATCAACCACCCATTCAAATGATAATCCTGCAGTATTCCTATTTTATTTGCCCACAATCCCATCAAGGCCCCCCCCCCCCCACGTTGTATCACACATCCACACAATAGGGGCAGTTTACAATGGCCAATTAACCTCACAACCCACAGGCCTCCCTCCCGCAGTTTGAGAGAGGAAACTCACCCATGTAGTCACAGGCAGAGTATGTGGACTCCACACACCGAGAGGACCCAAGATCGGGATTGAATCCGGGACACTGGGCTCTTCTTCCACTGTGCTGTGTTAATGTGCTGATGATATCACGTCAGGATTGAGCAGAATGCCAACGTTGTGAGGAGTCTAATACAACGCTGAGAGTCAGTGACCTGGTGAAGAGTTTCATTAGAAAGCCATGGAGCGCAAAATCAAATTAAATTCCTTGATCTAGCTTGATTTATTTATTCAGTGCAGGGGACAAGTAGGGGTTTAGAGAAAAAAGTCATAGGTTTGTAACTTTAAGTATCAAATATGTGGCTTCCCTAAATCATGAAGCTATTTAAATTTGGGGGGGGGGAGGTGTGGAGATAGAATTCCCCAAACACTGCAGTGTTGCAACGTTATCTGTCATAAAAACTGTTTAAACTGGATCAATCATGTTGATTGGTGGTCTTGATACTGACCTTTCCTTAAATCAAAGGAAAGAGTGCTACAGTAAAGAGTTTGTTTGTGTAAAATTATTGAATCTGTCCTGTAATTTGTTGACCTTCAGGTCTGTCTGGCATTCAGATTACTTGAAGGAAGCCTATTCACACTGGTGACTTGAATGGCAGTAACCGTACAGCAAAATTCAAAGCGAGGTTTGAGATGCCCTAACTTAATTAATAACTCATTAATTTCCCTTTGACTGACAGAAGACAGCAGGATCGATAAAGCAACTCAAGCAGCTTCGCATGCTGAGCTAACTCGGTCATCAGGGCCTGATAATGGGTAACACAGCATTTGCTTGAAGCTTCTTCTGTTTGATAAATACCACCAGATTCCAATCGCAAACAAATGTTTTCTGACCTGCTTTGATGGTGAATAATCAAGCCATTACTTAGTTTCTCTTCAATATTCAACTCATTTATTGGCTAACCTACAGATTCCTTTTACTCGATCAGAATAGTTTCTGAAATGGAGCAAGGTGGAATCCCGATCTCATTGCATTCCTTTATCATATCTTAATGAATTTGGCAAATCAAAGTATTGATTCAATTAGGTGGGTTTAGAAGAAAAATCTCCAAAGAGCTCAGTTTGGAACTCAGAATCAGTTGATCCACTTTTAGCTGAGGCTAGTGCCGCCCAAAGCTGCAGTGGGTTTGTCAGCAGAGAGTTCTACCAGACCAGTATCTGCTCTAGCAGGTCACCCTCTGTAGGAAAATATTTCACGGAAAGCGATTAAACACACTACAAAGCTCTTTGCACTCCATATCATTTTGTTCAGTCGTGTTTACATATTTCTAATTTACATAGCACCATAGGCTAAGAAAAACAAAGGCTCTTCAGCCATGATGGAATTACCTCACTGAAACATGCTTGCCTCAGTGACCTCTGGTGATGCTGCAGCTTTGAAGGGAATGAAGTGTAATTGCTATGGAAAATAGTTTACAATTGGAAGAAATGTAAGCTAAAAGGGAAAGATTAACTTTATATGCCAAACAGACATTGATTCTGAGGTACATCCTCGGATGCGCTGGTTCACATCATCAATAGTGTTACCTGGGCTCATCGGGTGTTTTGGGTCTTTCATTAGACACTCTTCCCCCAGGCAACCCAGCCAGGATTGAAAAGGTCCTGGCTTATGACCTAGCAGCATTGGTCCACGAGTCACACCTCTTGCTCCATAGCCATCCGGAGGTTTGCTTAGCATTTCCTGATGGCTCGTTTACTTTGCAGCCCCAGGTTCTGCACAGCGAGCAGCCAGCAAAAGCTCTACACGCAACCTCTGTTGGCTCGCATTGTGGCTCCACCCCTGTCCCTGGCATTGCTCTACTAGCTGCTGCTATATGGCTTTCATACGATCAAATGCTTCCTCAATCTGGTCTTCCCAAGGAACTGTCAGTTCTACCATGACCACCTGTCCTGAGGTTTGCGGATGATGATGCGATGAAGTCAGGGAAATTCAGTCGCTTGCCAAGATTGATTTTCAGTTGCCAGTCAGACACCGTGGCGAGCAAGCCTGCCGGTGACCTGGGCTGAGGCTGTGGTTGGTCTCCAGCTTTGACAGAGGTCTGTGTTGGTGGAAGTGCCGACTGTTGTTAATAGTTGATGAGATACCACTGCCTTCAACACCTGGTCATGGGTTGTCAAATCAAGTTAGTGAGGTAGCCTGTAAGTAGGCACCAGCATAGCCTGCCCAAAACTCACTAACCCTAAACGTACGCCTTTGGAATGTGGAAGGAAACCAAAGCACCGGGAGGAAACCCACACGATCACGGAGATAACGTACAAATCTCCTTACAGAGAGTGGTAGAAATCAAGCTCTGATCTTACAACTGGCACTGTAATAGTGTATTGCTAATTGCTATTTAACCGTATTGTCCTATTGGTCATGATGTACAGAATGTGAGTTGGATGATCCACACCAGGGGTGCGTAAAGAGCTGGCATTAAAACAGGGCGGTGATCAAGATTTTCAACTTCACGGCAGTTTCTCTTGAGTGAGGAGTGACTAATCAGCAAGAGGGACTCATTAGAAAGGGCCTATAAAAATAGCACAGATGCAAGTGGAGTGGCAATTCTTTGAGCAGCCATTCTTTTGAGTGTGCTAGTGTTTAGAGTGTCTTTGCCAACATCAGGCTTGGATGAGGTAAAGTATTTGTTAAGTTTCTCTCTTTCTGTTTTTATTTGTTCTTCCTTATCCACTAGGGCATAGTAGTGTTGTAAGAATAGCTCCAGGGGCAGTCTTTTGTTCTGCGTGTGGGACGTGGGAAGTCTGGGACCTCCAGTCTCCTGGGTAAACATATCTGCACCACGTGCACTGAGCTGCAGCTCCTGAGAGAATGTGTTAAGGAACTGGAGTTACAGCTCGATGACCGTTGACTGATGTGGGAGATTGCGGAGGTGTTAGAGAGGAGCTACAGGGAGGTCATCCCATGGTTACAGGAGACTGGTAACTGGGTGACTGTCAGGAGATGGAAGGGAAATGCACAGCCAGTGCAGAGTACACCTGGGGTCATTCCCCTCAATAATAAGTATATATTACTTTAGATAATATTGAGGGGGATGCGGTACCAGGGGGAGCCACAGTGACCAGGTCTCTGGCACCGAGTCTGGTACTGTGGCTCAAAAGAGCAGAGAGGTGAAGAGGACTGCAGTGTTGGTGGGAGATTCCGTAGTAAGGAAGAGAGACTAGGTTCTGTGGGCACGATAGAGACATCTGGATGACATGTTGCCTCCATGGTGCCAGGATCAGGATGTCTTGGGTTGGGTCCATGGCATTCTCAAGGGCGAGAGTGAGCAGCCGGAAGTCTTGGTGCATTTTGGCACCAATGACATAGGTAGACAATGTCAGGAGGCCCTGAAGAGAGATTTTAGGAAGCTAAGAAACAGGACCTCCAGGGTAGTAATCTCTGGATTGCTGCCCATGCCATGTGCCAGTGAGGGTAAGAATAGTATGACTTGGCAGATGAATGTGTGGCTGAGGAACTGTGCAGAGGGCAGGGGTTCAAATTTATGGATCATTGGGATCTCTTCTGGGGAAGGTATAACCTGTACAAAAAGGACCAGAAGGGGTCCAAATATCCTTGCAGGCAGGTTTATCGAGTTGTTAGGGAGGTTTTAAACTAATTTTTGCAGGTAGATGGGAACCAGAGTGATAGTGCTGAAGATGAGATAGTTAGTTTACAAGCAGAGGAAATGGGTAGTGAGGAGAGATTGTTGATGGGGCAGAATTGCAGTCAACAGTATGGGGTGCAACGTGAAAGGTGGACAAAGTCGAAAAGGGAAAATACAGCACTGAAGGTGTTACATTTGAATGAGTTTAGAACACAGAATAAGGTCGATGAACTTGTAGCACTGTGACAGATTTACATGTATGATGTTGCAGGTATCAGTGATCATGGCTGAAAGAAGATTACAGCTTGGGAGCTTAATGTCCAAGGATATACATTGTATCAAAAGACAGGCAGGAAGGCAGAGGGGGCCGCATGACTCTATTGGTAAAAAAGTGAAATCAAATCGTTAGAAAGAAATGACCTAGGGATGGAAGGTGTTGAATCATTGTGGATAGAATTAAGGAACTGCAAAAGTAAAAAGATCCTGATGGGAGTTGTGTACAGACCCCCAAGCAGTATTGAGGATGTGGTCTACAAATTACAACGGAAGATAGAAAATGCATGTGAAAAAGGCGATGTTACAATAGTCATGAGGGATTTCAATATGTGGGTAGATTGGGAAAATCAGGAGGTGGAATTTCTAGAAAGCCTATGAGATGGCTTTTTAGAGCAGCTTTGGGTTGAGCCCACTAGGGGATCAGATATTCTGGATTGGATTTGTGCAAGTAACTGGAATTGATTGGAGTTAAAGGTAAAAAAAAAACCCTAGGAGCAAGAGAGCATAATATGATCAAAATCACCCTGAAATTTGAGAAGGAGAAGTTCAAATCAGATGTATTATTATTACAGTGGAGTAAAGGGAATTACAGAGCAATAGGAGCAGAGCTGGCCAAAATAGATTGGAAAAGAACACTGCAGGGATGACGGCAGAGCAGCAATGGCTGGAATTTCTGGAAGCAATTCGAAAGACATAGGATATAGATGACACAACCGTGGCTAACGAGAAGTCAAAAACAACGTAAAAGCCAAAGAGGACATATTATGGAGCAAAAATTAGTGGGAAGTTAGAGGATTGGGAAGCTTTTAAAAATCAACTGGAAAAAAAAGTAATTAAGAAGGTAAAGATGGAATACAAAGTAAGTTAGCCAATAATATTAAAGAGGATATCAAAAGTTTCTTCAGGTATATAAAATGTAAAAGTCATGAGTTGATGTCGGACTGCTGAAAAATGATGCTGGAGGGGTAGTAATGGGGACAAGGAAATGTCAGACAAACTGAATAAGTATTTTGCATCAGTCCTCACTGTGGCAGACATTAGCAGTACGGAGGAAGTTCCAGGTCGGGGGTCCTGAAGTGTGTGAAGTTACTATTAATAGAGAGAAGGTTCTTGTGAACTGAAAGGTCTGACGTTAGATAAGTCACCTGGACCAGGTGTTGTACACCCCAGGGTTCTGAAAGAGGTGGCTGAAGAGGTTGTGAAAGCATTAGTAATGATCTTTCAAGAATCACTAGATTTGGAATGGTTCTGGAAGACTGGAAAATTGCAAATGTCGGTCCACTCTTCAAGAAAGGAGAGAGGCAGAAAAAAGGAAATTATAGACCAGTTAGTCTGACATCATTGTTGGGAAGATGTTGGAGTCAATTATTAAGGTGAGGTCTCAGGGTACTTGGAGACACATGATTAAAATAGGCCATTGTCAGCATGGTTTCCTCAAGGGAAAATCTTACCTGACAAATCTGTTTGAATTCTTTGAAGAAATAACAAGCAGGATAGACAAAGGAGAATCAGTTAATGTTGTGTACTTGGATTTTCAGAAGGCCTTTGACAAGGTGCCACACATGATGCGGCTGACAAGCTGCGAGCTCATGGTATTACAGGAAAGATTCGTGCATGGATAGAAGATTGGCTGATTGGCAGGAGGCAAAGTGTGGGAATAAAGGGAGCCTTTTCTGTTTGGCTGCTAGTAACTAGTGGTGTTCCGCAGGCGGCCGATTTTCTTCCCCACATTATATGTCAATCAATGATTTGGGTGCTGGAATTGATGGTGGTGTTACAAGTTTTGCAGACGATATGAATGTAGGTGGAGAGGCTGGTAGCTTTGAAGAAGTAGAGAGGCTACCGAATGACTTGGACAGATTAGGATAATGGACAAAGTAATGATAGAAGGAATACAGTGTTGAAAAGTGTATGGTCATGTGGTCATGCACTTTGTTGGTAGAAGAAATGAAAAAGTTCACAATTTTCTAAATGGAGAGAAAATACAAAAAACTGAGATGCAAAGGGACTTGGTAGCCCTTGTGCAGGATTCCTCAAAGGTTAATTTGCAGATTGAGTCTGTGCTGAGAAAAGCAAATGCGATCTTTAGTATTCATTTCAAAAGGACTAGAATAGAAAAAAATGCTGACGTAATGTTGAGACTTTATAAAACACTGGTGAGGCCTCATTGGAGTATTGTGAACAGTTTTGGTTACCTTATCTGAGAAAGGACGTCGTGAAGCTGGAGAATGTTCAAGGGAGGTTCACGGAAATGATTCCAGAATTGAATGCCATGTCATGTGAAGAGCGTTTGATGGTTCTGGGCCTGTATTCATCAGAATACAGAAGAGAAAGCAGTGACCTAATCGAAACCTATCAGGGTGGAGAGAATGTTTCCTATGATGGGAGAGTCTAAGACCAGAGGACACAGCCTCAGAATAGAGGGGCATCCTTTTAGAACGGAGATGAGGAAGAATTTCTTTAGCCAGAGAGTGAAGAATCTGTGGAATTCTTGATTGATCAGAGCATGAAGGGATGTGGGGGAAATGCAGGACATTGGGGCCGAAAGGGAAATTGGATCAGGCGTGACGAAATGGCGGAGCAGACTCAATGGGCCAAATGGCCCAATTCTGCTCCTATATCTTATGGTCTTACGTGATGTAAAGATTTGAAATGCAGATACTTCAAGGAGAGATGAATATGAAACAGGAGAGAGGAAGAACAGAATGCGGGGTGGAACAGACTATGGCCAACTGTCTGTGCAAACTCACCGAGGCCCGAAATATCGACTGTTTACTCTTTACCATAGATCCTACCTGACCTGCTGAGCTCCTCCAGCATTGTATGTATTTTGCTTTGGATTTCCAGCATCTGCAGATTTTCTCATGTTCATTTAGGATTACTTGACTATTTTCACATGTTTTGTTTAATAGCACTCTTCAAGTTATTTTGACTTGTAAGTTATTAAATATGTTTACTTAGAAGTTCTGTTTTTGTAAAACAAAAACTCCCACCCTATGAGAAAGGCAATCTTACACCTCTACCTAATTTCCTGTCAAGGGGAGAGTTTTGTGATGGAGCCTCACCATTATTTTTGTGGCTAGCTTACCACTGAGGCCTTATTGCAACTCAGTAGTTGTCTCCCAAGTGTGTTGCTTTGGGCAGGAATCACAAGTCAAATCTAACTCCCTGTGGCTCAACTTCTTTTAATTCTTCCTGTGTCCATTGCACTAAATTCCTTGTTGGGGAAATTGTACTTTAATTATACCATTTGAAAACTTGCTCCCAAATTGCATTGATGCTCCAGTTGCCTATTTTCTGAGCTATTTTAATGTCAATGTTCATTTCAAACTGGTGATGAGGAGTAGAAGGTCCCATTGTTGAAAACTTCTCATTGTCAATTCCATTGTGAGAACATAGAAGGCACCTCGTGCCAACTTAAGGGTATGCTGCTTTGAAGGGTGCCTTTTGTGTGGTATGACTCTGATATGCTGTTGTACCACATATTGTAGGTTAGTGGAGTGTTACTGTCTTCAACTGTAAAGGATGCTCTTTTTAGTTATTCTTGGAAAGGGATCAGCAGTCACTATTTCAGTGTTGAGTTTGGGATGTTGCTTCTCGAGGAGGTAGCAAAACAGTGGCCTGGTGTGAGGGATGTGGAACTGGAAGTTGAATGTGCCCGGAGATTTGTTTTATATTTGGAGTGTGTGGAGTTGTGCCTTAATGCAAATAACATCATCAAGACCCCAGAAGGTGATACGGAACAAGGGAATGTGACAGTACTGTGGAGACTGGAGAAGGAGGAGACTGGAATGGGAATACAACAAGGTTTTTATAGCAAAGCTGCAGAGATGTATAAAGGTGATATATTTTGGGCAACCAGTACATTATTAAGATTATCTATACAGGTGTCCCCCGCTTTTCGAACGTTCGCTTTACGAAACCTCACTGTTACGAAAGACCTACATTAGTACCCTGTTTTCGCTTTCGGAAGGTGTTTTCACTGTTACAAAGAAAGGCAGCGCGTGCCCCGGATTCGGAATGGCATTGCTTAAACACGTGCCTGTGAGCAGCCGTTAGCAAGATGAGTTCTAAGGTATCTGAAAAGCCTAAAAGAGCTAGTAAGGGTGTTACACTTAGTGTGAAACTAGACATAATTAAGTGATTTGATCGTGGTGAACAAAGCAAGGACAAAGTGAGTTTGGCTTGTGGAAGCTGACGAAGATGATGTTGAAGAGGTTTTGGCATCCCATGACCAAGAACTGATAGATGAAGAGCTGATACAAATGGAAGAGGAGAGGATAACAATCGAAACCAAACACAGTAGCGAACTGAACGTGAAGCAACTGCGTGAGATTTTCGCTGCAGTGATAAAGTACGACTGTAATTTTGAAAGGGTATGTAGGTTTAGGGGATATTTGCAGGATGGTTTGAGTCCTTACAAACAACTGTATGATAGAAAAATGCGCGAGGCTCAGCAGTCAAGCAGACCTTCCACATCAGCCACAGCAGACGACGAACCTCGATCTTCGACATTGAGGTGGGCAGTCATAGGAGAAGATGAGCTGCCTGCCCTGATCGACGATGAGGTGACACCCCTGTGTCCCACCACTCCAACCCCCGGGCCACGGACAGATACTGTACCGATTCGCGGAGAATGCAACGGTAGCTGGGAGGCACACAGCATGTCTTTAAGAGAAAAGCCGAAATAAACAAGCTAATTAATTAGGTGCTGCCGACACGTAATTGTCGGCCCAGATCAGTGCCGATTTCCGTTTGAGATAGAGATAGCCCAGGAAATTATAGATCAGTGAGTCTTACTTCAGTGGTTGGTAAGGTGATGGAGAAGATCCTGAGAGGCAGGATTTATGAACATTTGGAGAGTCGTAATATGATTAGGAATAGTCAGCATGGCTTTGTCAAGGGCAGGTTGTGCCTTATGAACCTGATTGAATTTTTTGAGGATGTGACTAAACACATTGATGAAGGTAGAGCAGTAGATGTAGTGTATATGGATTTCAGCAAGGCATTTGATAAAGTACCCCATGCAAGGCTTATTGAGAAAGTAAGGAGGCATGGGATCCAAGGGGACGTTCCATTGTGAATCCAAAATTGGCTTGCCACAGAAGACAAAGAGTGGTTGTAGACGGGTCATGTTCTGCATGAGGTCGGTGACCAGTACTGTTCCTCAGGGATCTGTTCTGGGACCCTTACTCTTTGTGATTTTTATAAATGACCTGGATGAGGAAGTGGAGGGATGTGTTAGTAAATTTGCTGATGACAGAAAGGTTGGAGGTGTTGTGAATAGTGTGGAGTGCTGTCAGAGGTTACAGCGGGACATTGATAGGATGCAAAACTGGGCTGAGAAGTGGCAGATGGAATTCAGCCCAGATAAGTGTGAAGTGGTTCATTTTGGTAGGTCAATTATGATGGCAGAAGATAGTATTAATGGTAAGATACTTGGCAGTGTGGAGGATCAGAGTCCGAGTCTATAGGACACTCAAATCTGCTGCGCAGGTTGACTCTGTGGTTAAGAAAGCATACGGTGTATTGGCTTTCATCAATCGTGGAATTGAATTTAGGAGCCGAGAGGTAACGTTGCAGCTTTATAGAACACTGGTCAGACTCCACTTGGAATATTGTGCTCAGTTCTCATCGCGTCACTACAGGTAGGATATGGAAACCATAGAAAGGGTGCAGAGGAGATTTTCAAGGTTGTTCCCTGGATTGGGGAGCGTGCCTTATAAGAATGGGTTGAGTGAAGTTGGTTTTTTCTCCTTGGCGCGATGGAGCATGAGAGATGACCTGATAGAGGTGTATAAGATGATGAGAGGTATTAATCGTGTGGATAGTCAGAGGACTTTTTCCAGTGCTTAAATGGCTAACATGAGAGGGCACAGTTTTAAGGTGCTTGGAAGTAGATACAGAGGAGATGTCAGGGTGAAGTTACGCAGAGAGTGGTGAGAGTGTAGAATGGGCTGCCAGCAAAGGTGGTGGAGGCAGATACGATAGACTCTTTTAAGAGACTCCTGGATAGGTACATGGAGCTTAGAGCAATAGAGGGCTATGGGTAACCTTTGGTAATTTCTATAGTAAGGACATGTTCGGCACAGCTTTGTTGGCCGAAGGGCCTGTATTGTGCTGTAGGCTTTCTATGTCCATGTTTCTGTGTTTCTCCCTGTGTCTCCTCTGCAGTTTGAAACATAGTTTCACTTCAGTTCCAATTAACAGTCCTTGACTTGAGACGTTAACTCTATTTCTCTCCCAAGCAATGATGATGTGTGTTTCTAATACTTTCTGCCTCACAATGTTAAAGTTGCCTTTAATGTTTCAACGCTGTACCTGAATTGGTTACTATGCCATGTACAGTATAAACCTTTTTTGTATGAACAGTTCAACAAAGTAATTCTCACAATTAGATTATCTTCTTCTGGCATCATTGTGCTTTTATTTGATGATAAACCATAATTACATATTAATGAATTTACTAATCAATGGTCAATGATATTGCTCTTGATCAGTGTGGGAATTCTTTAATAAGAAGAGTAAAAAATGCACCATTTGAAATGCCAATTAATATTACTGCAGGTGCTTTTTATGTTACAGCTGTCCTACAGCTCTAAAGATTGAGTTTCAATTCTAAACTCCATTGCTGAGTCTGTGGAGTTTGCACGCTCCTCCTATGACCATGTGGTTACAATTTGGGTGGAATTTATGGAAATGTGGGCAGATGTGTCAGGGTAGAATTGTTGTAAGTGTCAGCACAGTCTCAGTGGGCCAAAGGCCCTGTCTCTATGACTTTGACTCTGACTTTAAAAAAACACAGGAATCATTTCAAGTGGCATGAAATTGAAAAGCAGCAACAACGTTATCTTAAACTTGATTAGAATTTCAACCAATGTGCTCTAAGTATGTACAAGAGACTTAATTAAAAAACATAAAAATAATATAAAGACATACTTAAGTAGAGTGATAATGCCCAATAAAGTATAAAGAAGCAAAGCAAATGGTGATCATTAAAATTATATGGAGATTAAAGAGATGAGGACAGAGAAATGTTATGACTGAAGTATCCTGGGGGAGTTCAGGAGAAACTCTTTTACCCAGAGAACAGTTAGAAAAGGCAAGGGACTCCTTGCCTGGTAAAAAGGTTCAGGTACATTGTAAGGAAAACGGAACAGCTCTAGGAGTGAGAAAGATGTGTAGCTTGGAGAAGTAGCATGGAAAGATGCTGATTTTGCATATTATGAACCACATTTATTAGTTAAGCCCAGTGGCTTTATTTTCTGTGTTGTAAGTTCCCTGGTAAGTATTGAATGCAGCTGGCAGATTTTCCTTTTTGATGGGATTACTTCCATTCACAGGACCTTACGGCTGATATTTCTAAGCTAACTTGCTCATTTTGTCTTTATTCAGTGCTCCTGGTCTGCACTGAGCTTGATGCTGCATTGATAATTTGGTACAGTTGTTACCTGTATTGCTAGAGCTCTTCTGTATGCAGTCTATAAATTATGGAAGCAAGAGCTCTCCCTTCTCTGAATTAATAGTGTAAACAATGCAGCTTAGAATCAGTAAATCCAACCTCACTCTGCCTCTGATTTTTCAACTGCATCTTTTATTCTTATTTATCTTTTATATTTATTCTATTTTAGGTTTGTAGCAAAACTGGGCAAGAACCGGCACCGATCATCCAAAAGCCTAAGGTAATTGTCAGTTCAGCTGAGTAAATGTTTGTCCTCTTGAAGTATCATATGTATTGATGTCTTCCAAAGACTACTACATGGTTTATGACCAATGAAATATTTACAGCTATCAATTTCTTGAAGTTTTACGAAACTTTAACCGTATAAAATGGATTTGAGAACAAACACTTCCTTGTTTTGTTTCCATGGGAACTGGTTCAATTAGATGCGTAGGATCAAAGTTTATTTTTTACAGCACTAGGAATGTGACCGAGGGGGAAACTAAATGTAAATGTATTAACTGCAATTCAGTTTTAGTCCAGTACAATCTGAGGCACTCCAAAAATAATATTCAAATTTGGAATCCGGTTTAGTATCACTGGCGTATGTTGTGGAATCGGTAGTCTTCACAGCAGCAGTACAATGTAAAACGTAATAATAGTAAAAAACTGTGAATTAGTGTGTATATGTATAGATATATATATTTTCATTAAATAAATAGTGCAAAAGTAGAAATGAAAGAACAGTGAGGTAGAGTTCACAGGTTCAATGTCCATTCAGAAATTAGATGGCAGAGGGGAAGAAACTATTCTGAATCATTGAGTGTGCCTTTGGGCTCCTGTACCACTTCCTAGTTGGTATCAATGACAGCAAGACATGACCTGGATAATGGGCGTCCTTAATGATATGCTGCCTTTTTGAGGCATTGTTCCTTGAGCTTGTCCTGGATACTGCGGAGGTTTGTGCTCATGATGGAGCTGACTAAGTTTACAATTCCTGCAGCTTATTTTGATCCTTGGATATCTTGGCAGCCTAATAACAAGTGATGGCAGGTGCGACACAGATATCAAATACAGAATAGCAATGGCGAAAGAAGCTTTCCAAAAAATGAAGACCATATTAACAGACAGAAAGATGAGCACACACACTAAAAACAGAGTACTACAGTGCTACATCTATCTTATCTTGACTTATGGAAGTGAATGCTGGACCATTTCTCCAGCAATGGAAAGGAGACTAGAAGCAGCTGAACTATGGTTCTACAGGAGAATGTTAAAAATATCATGGACCACACACACATCAAATGAAAAAGTTCTCAGAAGAGCCCAAGCAGTTAGATCACTTATGTATGTCAAAAGCCGAGCCAGGTGGCTACACATTGAGGAAATGGAAGTCATCCAAAGAACGAGGGATAGATCTATATGGAAAACCATGGTTACCAACATCCGCATCGGATATGGTACCTAGACAGACAGGCAGTAGCCCTCCCCCCCCCCCCCCCCCCATTCCAGATGGTGATACAACCAGTTAGAGTGCTCTCTACAGTATATCTATAGAAATTTGCTAGTATTTTTGGTGATGTATTAATTTTCCTCAAACTCCAAATGATATAGTCACTGTTGTTCCTTCTTTGTGGCTGCATCAATATATATTGATTCCAGATTAGATCCTCAGAGATATTGACACCCAAGAACCCGAAATTGCTCACTCTTTCTACTTCTGATCCCTTTTTGAGGACTAGTGCGTGTTCCCTCGTCTTACCCTTTCTGAAGTCCACAATCACTTCTTTAGTCTTACTGACACTGGGTGTAAGGTTGAATTTGCGAAACCGCTCAACTAGCTGATACATCTTGCTCTTGTACGCCCTCTCGTCTGAGATTCTGCCAACAGTGGTATTGTCAGCAAGTTTATAGATGGCTTTTGAGCCATGCCTAGACACAGTCATGGGTGTAGATAGAGTAGAGCAGTGGGCTAAGCACACATCCCTGAGGTACGTCAATGTTGATTGTCAGCGAGGTGGAGATCTTATTTCCAATCCACACATATTGTGGTCTTCCAGTTGGGAAGTCGAGGGTCCAGTTCCTGAGGAATCCAGAGGGAAACTTGGGTATAATCCCATCTCACCGCCAGGTCACCCTCTCTCTCTAGCCCAAAACTCCATGCCCCTCAATCCTCCAGTCTCTCACCTCCATCTCCCAACCTTTCCCCTAACATCCCTCTCTCTGAAAGTCTCTCACCTACATCCCCAACCTTGTCCCAATTCCTGACCCTAATGTCCAATTGCCCACAAACCTTTTTGTGAGGTGTGTCAAGGGCATACTAACTTGCCTAATCTACTGAGCTGGTAAATACCTCAACAATCTCTTTACAATTAATGTAAAGCCAAGGTGGCAATTCTGAGCTGGGTGAAGTGATTCCAAATGCTATTTATTTAATGTGGAATCTATGGTATTTGAACCATCTTCTCTTCTTCATTCTCCTGTCAGAGAATAACAAGTACAAAATACCAGAATCATGAAAATTAGAGAAAAGAACACTACAGATGTTCAAAATCTGAAATAAAGTGGAATTTTTTGGAATCGCTCCGCAAAATAGGCTCTATATGTAGAAAGCAAAACAGAGTGAGCATCGAAGTTCAAACTGTGCATCCGTCTGGCTGATATATGCTGCTCCGCATTCACAGGGATTCCTGTAAACACCAGTTGTCCTGAGTCCCAGGTCATCTTTGACCTGCATAAGCTGTGATTTGTGCTTCCTTGCAGGTTTGTGGATGGTACTAATCCGGTATTTCTTGAGGGTCCTGGCAATCCTTCCAGAAACCATGGAAATATAGGGGAGACAGGCGGTATCGATGGGTTCCTCCTCGTGGTTAGGTTTCCTGTTTTTCTGTCAGCCTTTTTAAAGGCCCGATTGATTTCCGTCACCTTGTAGCCATTCTGTAGGAATGTCATGTGCAATCATCTTATTTCCTCATGGAGACTCTCCAGGTCCAAAATAGTTTTTGCACGGTTAATCAAAGTAGAAAGAACCACTCTGCCTTGGGAGGTGTGTTGGTGGCTGTTATTGCTGAGGTCCGTGTGACTGGGTTTCTGATAGATGCCATGTCCAAGGCTACCATCCGGTTTCCATCATATTAGAATGTTCAAGAATGGGAGGCAACCATTCTTCTCCATCTCCACCATAAATTGAATGTTTGGGTGTGTACTGTTCAGATGGTCATGGAACTGTTGGAGTGCCTAGAGTCCATGTGAAGTATCTGAGGAAGCACTTGGGGCATAAGGGTAATGTACTCAGAGCCCTCCCCTCAAAGTCCTCCATGAAGAAATTAAAAATAGATGGCGACAAGGGCAATCGCATGGCCGCTCTGTCTGTTTGTTCATTGTAGTTCTCCTTATAGAGGAAGTACGTTGATGTTCAGAAAGGTCAGTGGTACCCTTATCAAACCTTGACTGCAGGGGGACCAAGCTGTCCTTAATTGTTTGATAAGGGTACCATTGACCGTGCGATGGAAATTAGGAGCATAGGAAGAGTATCTGTTTGGTTACCTGGAAAAACCGGCGGTAGCAGAACATTGCATTCGCAATGGCTATAAGTAATTGCTCTAAGTAAGAACTGGATTTCAATTGAAAACAAGGTGGGACAGCGGAAACCTGATTGGAGGAGGACTAACCAATCAGGAGGTAGGGATGACGGGGGTATAAATACCACTGGACTAGACAGGCCCAGGCATCAACCCTGATGGAGACAGCTGAGTCTGTCATCAGAACATTGGTTAAAATCAATATATGTACCCGTCTGGAAGCCCGAGACAAGTTTGTTCATCAGATATGTTGGACAAGCACTGGATCCTTTTTCAAAATAAATTTATTATCAAAGTAGGTATATTTCATCATATACTACTTTGATTCTGTTGTATTTGTTATTCAGTGAATGACTGCAAGAAAATCAAAATCAATGAGAAACTACACACAAAGATTAACAATCAGCAGATGTGCAAAAGAGGACAAACTGTGAAAATTCCAAACAAGCAAATAAATAAATGAAAAAAAAAGGAATAATACTGAGAATGCGAGTTGTAGAGTCCTTCAAAGCGAGTCCGTAGGTTGCGGAATCAATTCAGTGTTGAGGTGAGTGAAGTCATTCGCACTGGTTCAGGAGCCTGATGGTTGAGGGGTAATGATTGTTCCTGAACCTGGTGGTGAGGCCCGAAGGCTCCTGTACCTCCTGCCTGAGAGCAGTGGGAAGAGAATTTGCCCTGGATGGTGGGGTTCTTGATGATGAGTGCTGCTTTCTTGTGGCAGTGCTCCTTGTACCTGTGCTCGATTATCGGATGGGCTTTTCCTGCGATGGACTGAGCTGTATCCACTACCTATCGCATCATTTCACGTTGTACCATCTTTCCACCTCATATATTGAAATTCATGCATATAAACAAATAGCAAGCATCTCATCAGTGATTGCATTATACCCCACTGGTCACTGGGTTCCAGTCATGAAAGAAACCCCCTCCCCATCTTCACTCCAATGCTCTATCCTTTTTAGCAATGGATGAATGTCTCCTGTAGAGTGCAATTATTTTCCACAACGCCAACAATTTTTGTGTCTGCTGAAAACTTACTTAGCATAATTCCTTCTAAGTTTATAGAAACATAGAAAATAGGTGCAGGAGTAGGCCATTTGGCCCTTCGAGCCTGCACCGCCATTTATTATGATATGGCTGATCATCCAACTCAGAACCCCGCCCCAGCCTTCCCTCCATACTCACTGATCCCCGTAGCCACAAGGGCCATATCTAACTCCCTCTTAAATATAGCCAATGAACTGGCCTCAACTGTTTCCTGTGGCAGAGAATTCCACAGATTCACCACTCTCTGTGTGAAGAAGTTTTTCCTAATCTCGGTCCTAAAAGGCTTCCCCTTTATCCTCAAACTGTGACCCCTCGTTCTGGACTTCCCCAACATCGGGAACAATCTTCCTGCATCTAGCCTGTCCAATCCCTTCAGGATTTTATACGTTTCAATCAGATCTCCCCTCAATCTTCTAAATTCCAACGAGTACAAGCCCAGTTCATCCAGTCTTTCTTCATATGAAAGTCCTGCCATCCCAGGAATCAATCTGGTGAACCTTCTTTGTACTCCCTCTATGGCAAAGATGTCTTTCCTCAGATTAGGGGACCAAAACTGCACACAATACTCCAGGTGTGGTCTCACCAAGGCCTTGTACAACTGCAGTAGTACCTCCCTGCTCCTGTACTCGAATCCTCTCGCTATAAATGCCAGCATACCATTCGCCTTTTTCACCGCCTGCTGTACCTGCATGCCCACTTTCAATGACTGGTGTATAATGACACCCAGGTCTCGTTGCACCTCCCCTTTTCCTATCGGCCACCATTCAGATAATAATCTGTTTTCCTATTTTTGCCACCAAGATGGATAACTTCACATTTATCCACATTAAATTGCATCTGCCATGAATTTGCCCACTCACCCAACCTATCCAAGTCACTCTACATCCTCTTAGCATCCTCCTCACAGCTAACACTGCCACCCAGCTTCGTGTCATCCGCAAACTTGGAGATGCTGCATTTAATTCCCTCATCCAAGTCATTAATATATATTGTAAACAACTGGGGTCCCAGCACTGAGCTTTGCGGTACCCCACTAGTCACCGCCTGCCATTCTGAAAAGGTCCCGTTTATTCCCACTGTTTGCTTCCTGTCTGCTAACCAATTCTCCATCCACATCAATACCTTACCCCCAATACCGTGTGCTTTGAGTTTGCACGCTAATCTCCTGTGTGGGACCTTGTCAAAAGCCTTTTGAAAATCCAAATATACCACATCCACTGGTTCTCCCCTATCCACTCTACTAGTTACATCCTCAAAAAATTCTATGAGATTCGTCAGACATGATTTTCCTTTCACAAATCCATGCTGACTTTGTCCGATGATTTCACCGCTTTCCAAATGTGCTGTTATCACATCTTTGTTAACTGACTCCAGCAGCTTCCCCACCACCGACGTTAGGCTAACCGGTCTATAATTCCCCGGTTTCTCTCTCCCTCCTTTTTTAAAAAGTGAGGTTACATTAGCCACCCTCCAATCCTCAGGAACTAGTCCAGAATCTAACGAGTTTTGAAACTCATTTTCTGTTTTGTGCCAGAAGTTGTTAAATGCAATGTAAAAATAAAAGGTTAGTAGTAAGAATGTGAAAAAGAAAAAAAACATGATCAGAGAGCGGTAACCTGAAGCACTTTTTGTCTTTAGGTAATTCAAAAATGCTAGGTATGTTTTGATGGTCATTACTGAGGTGTAGAGTCACATAGCACAGGAACAAACCTTTGCCTCACTGTGTCCTTGCCACCCATAATCTTCCCAATTATCAGCGCCTAGTCCTTATGGACTTTGATAAAGTGTTCAACAACATCCCACATAGGAGACCGGTCCAAGATGTTAGAGCCCACATGGTCCAGGGCAAGTTGGGATATTGGATGCACCTTTGCCTTGGTTATCGTGGGCATGGGTAATAGCTGAGGTTTCGTGATATGATTGGAACACTGTGACCAGAACTGTACCGCTGAGATTGTTGTTCATTATAAACATCAGCAATTCAGATATAAATACGGGAGGTATCCTCAGTGGGTTTGCAGAATGCAGAAAAATGTGGTGGTGGTGTTGAAACTGAGGAGGATAATCACACTCTACAAGCAATACCGTCGGATGGTAAAAGGGCAGAGTAGCAGGGTGAGTGTAGGGATATGTAATGTGGCTGGAACCGAGTGACCAGTGGCATATTGTTTTCTTTGGAATAGAGGACACCAAGGAGGAACTGATAGAGTTGATATATAGCATTGAGGGGCATGAAAATGGTAGATAGTTGGAAACTGTTCGCCACTGTAGTGGTATCTGAAGCTAGAGGTTGTAGGTTTAAGGTAGGGGTAAGAAGTTCAGGAAGAACTTCCTCAGCCTGGAGACTGGTTGAAATCTAGAGTGTCATGCCCAAGTAGGTGGGTAAGACTGTAAGGTATAGGAGCAGAATTAGGTCTTTTGGCCCAAAATATCTGCTCTGCTGTTCAATCATGGCTGCTTTTTATTTGTCATCTTCAGTCTCCTGCTTTTTCTCCTTAACCCTTACCGCTCTTCTGAATTAAAGATTCAAAGTATATCTATTATCATAGAATATAAAAAATTATACAACCTTATGACTTGTTTGCATTACAAGCAGTGGCAAAGCAAGGAAGCTGAAAGAACCCGAGATCAACTCCCAGTGCCCATAGAAAGAGGAAAAAAAAAACAAAACATGCAAACAATAGAAGCGAGCAGCAACAACAGCGTTCTGAACCAAATTGAGTCCTTAGATCCAAATCCCCGGAGTAGGCCCAAAGCCTCAGTATTCGGTTCATCATGTTAGTGGGCAAATCGCTGCAATGTTTGCAGACGTAAAGCACAGTAGCTGGGGGCCTTAGTGTCACGGAGAGAGGAGCCCCCCTGCCCCCCCATCTATCTGGGCCGGTGTTTAAATTGAGCAAACCTCTCACTAGGACCCAGGCCCCGCCTGCGTCAAATTGTTCTGGGCAAAGATTTTGCTGTTGGAGAAGCCGTTCTCGATCTCTCCAAATCGGCTCGGTGCTTAGAGCGATCCAACTTGCCTGACTCTCAATAGCCTGCCTTTCCTGTCTTTCCAGTCTATCCAGGCTGGTGTTTGGATTGTCCGAACAGCAGATTGTACCTCACAATAAGACCTGGATCTCATCGCAGCAAATCGCTCCAGGCCTAGAACATGCTGCCCTGCAATTCACTCCTGACCTGGATTTCGCTGCCGAAGAAGCCATTCTCAACCTCTTCAAATCAACTCGATGTTTAGAGTGATTTTCCCTTTCACCCGGGTTAGTTGGATGAGCATCAGACCTCCCCCATTCCGTCTTCCCTCCTCTGAATCGTTCACTCCAGCCAGCATGGCTCTAACGCCAAGGGCGTCGGTTTTGCAGTGCATCAGCAGGGCATGTCTCTGGAGTTCATTTTGCCCTTACTCGCCTCTTCATTGTTTGTGGTGATAGTTTACCACTATTTTCTTCAAAAAAATGTGTTATTAATTATGTTTTAATTGAATTCCCTTGCTTTCGAACCACTCGTAAGTTGTCGCATATCTTCGGTAACGCCATCTTAATTAGTTCCTTCATATCTCAGATTAGAGGGGGAGGAGAAGATGGCGGCGCGACGCAGCGTGCACGGCCGCTCCGAAATGATATCATATGTGTTAACTAGGGGCCGTGCACAATCCTGATTTGATGGAGACAGATGTGAGAAGCACAGAGGAACACCTGGAGAAACTTCTGAAATGCCTGCTTCGCCGCCGCTGCTACTGTGCGATCGAGAATCTCCGGAGGGGAAGGCCCCAAATCCTCGGCTTTGCCTGTTGCCGGGGCCAGGGTTGAAGCGCTTGGCAGAGATGGTGCTCGGCGTTGGAGGACTGGTCGGAGGCTCGAAGTTTTCCGACAGACTCAAGAGTCGGCTGTGGTCGGGTGCTTCCAGGGTGCTGCATCGGCGAGTTTGCGGCACTGGAAGCTCATGGCAGGAAGAGCTTTTTTTCTTTCTTCTACCGTCTGCGTGAGATGATGAGACTTTCAAGAGACTTTGAGACTTTTTTTTACCGTGCCCATGGTCTGTTCTTCATCAAATTACGGTATTGCTTTGCACTGTTGTAACTATATGTTATAATTATGTGGTTTTTGTCAGTTTTTCAGTCGGTTTGTCTTGTGTTTCTGTGATATCATTCCGGAGAAACATTATATCATTTCTTAATGCATGCATTATTAAATGACAATAAAAGAGGACTGCGTGTCCTCATAATCTAATCTAATCTAATTTAAAAGAATAGCCCTTTATTCCAAGGCTGTGATCTCAGATCCTTGACTCACCTAGTAATGAAAACAGCCCGTCTTTATCTACTCTACCCCAGGGCTTTCAATATTTGGTAGGTTTCAGAGATTGCTCCTCACCCTTCTGAACTCCATTGAAAACAGACCCAACGACATCAAATTCTCCTCATATATTAAGCGAATACTCTGATTCTCTCACAATATTGAAGAAGTATATAGTCGAACGTTCTGTTGACAGAGCCTGGGAGGTTATGAACCAAGTGATGATAAATAGGATTCATATAAATTGATACTTGATAGTTAGCATAGAAATAGTGGGTCGAATGGCCTGTTTCTTTACTGTGTGTCTCTGTCTCTGAATATTATCATTTGAGTGTACTATTGCACGACGTTCCTTTTCTATCTCTCTTCCCTTTGTCCTACACAATGAAACGGTTAATCTATCTTTAGAACAGAATGATAACCAGAGAATACTAAGTCAGACTCTTTCAGAATACCAGGCATGTGAACTCCATAATCTATATTAAATTGATGTGGTCCTAATGACATTCTATTGATCTGAGGCATTCACTGTTTTCCTCTCCTTGTTTACTGTCGTTCTCTATTTTCTTTGCAGTTTTCCTGCATCTGCACGATTTTGCTTTTGTTTTACTGAGTGTTATAATAAATATAGTGCCTGGAGTGAGAGATTGTGGTGTATTTTAATGTGTGTTTAATGAATGCTGAATCTGACCGAGAAGCAACAAACTGCTCTTTTTGAGCCACCCACCAGCCTAGCAGCTGTTACTGTGATGAAGATGATTTGTGCAAACAAAAATGACAATTCTGGGCTAAACTTGAATCAACAAAGGATGCTTGACAGTTGTGGCAGGGCTTGAATGCTATCACCTCTTATAAAGTAAAATTAAGTGGCATAGGCGACAACAGGGCTTCGCTTCTGAATGAGCTCAATGCCTTCTTTTTCATTTTGACCGTGAAAACATGAAGGAACCATCACAAGCTCCCACAGCTCCCAATGATCCTGCGATTTCTTTCTCTGAGGCTGATGTGCGAGCAGCATTCAGGAGGGTGAATCCATGAAAAGCATCTAGTCCTGATGGGGTACATGGCCAAGGTTTAAAGACCTGTGCTAATCAACTGTTTGCAGTGTTCACTGAGATCTTTAACCTCTCACTTTGGCAGTCTGAGGTACTCGCCTGCTTCAAGCAAGCTTCACTTATTGCAGTGCCTAAGAAAAATGTGATAAGCTGCCTCAGTGACTATTGTCCAGTGGCGCTTACATCCACAATGATGAATTGTTTTGAGAGGTTGGTGATGAAACGTATCAACTCCTGCATGAGAAGCGACTTGGATCCTCTCCAATTTGCTTAATAGAGCAACAGGTCCACAACAAATGAGAACTCATTGGTCCTTCATTCAACCCTGGAACATCTGGACAGCAAAGATGCATACATCAGCGTGCTCTTTATCAATTACAGCTCAGCATCCAATACCATCATCCCCTCAAAACTAATCAATAAGCTCCTGGACCTTGGCCTCAGTACGTCCTTGTACAATTGGATCCTGGATTTCCTCACTTGCAAACCCTAGTCAGTTTGGATGGGCAGCAACATCTCCTCTACAATCTCCATAAGCACAGGTACACCACAAGGCTGTGTGCTTAGTCCCACTGCTCTACTCACTTACAGGTCCAGTGCCATATTCAAGTTTGCTGGCGACACTGCTATTGTTGGCCAAATCAAAGTTGGTGACACATCAGCATGTAGGAGAGAGATTGAAAACCTGACTGAGTGGTGCCACAACAACTACCCCTTACTCAATGTCAGCAAGACCAAGGAGCTGTTTATTGACTTCAGCTGGAGGAAACCAGACCATTCCTCATTGGAAGGTCAAAGGTGGAGAGGATCAGCAACTTGAAATTGCTTCGTGTCATCATTTCAGAGGACCTGTCCTGGGCCCAGCATGTGAGTGCCATTATGAAGAAAGCACGGTAGCGCCTCTACTTCCTTAGAAGTTTGCAAAGGTTCAGCATGGCATCCAAAACTTTGACAAACTCCTGTAGATATGTGGTGGAGAGCATATTGACGAGTTGCATCACAAGCTGGTATGGAAATAACCAATGCCTTTTTAATGGAAAAATCCTACAAAAAAATCATAGATATGGTCCAGTACGTTATTGGTAAAGCCCTCCCCACCACTGAGCACACCTGCATGGAGCATTGTTGCAGGAAAGCAGCATCCATCACCAGGTCATGCCCTCTTCTCACTACTGGTCTCAGGACTCACACCACCCAATTCAGGAACAGTTATTACCCCTCTGGAACCAAAGGGGATAACTTCACTTAACTTCACTTACCCCCATCATTGAAATAATCGACTGCTTTCAAGGACTGCTCTCGATATGTATTGGTTATTTTATTTATTATCATTTTTTTTCCTTTTTGTATTCGTGCAGTCTGTTGTCTTTTGCATAGTGGTTGAATGCCCAATTTTGTGTGTTTTTTCATTGATTATGGTTCTTATTCTGTTATGGAGTTACTGAGTGTGCCTGGAAGAAAATGAATCTCAGGGTTGTATATAGTGACATGAATGTATTTTAATAATAATTTTATTTTGAACTTTGAACTTTTGAAGATGGTTCTGTGCAGGGAACTGGTGTTCACAAGCATTGCTTCTCAGTGTGGATAAGGCAAACTGAAATACCATGTTCAATAGTATTCAGTCAGAGCAGTGATGTACTGCCTGAGCATAGGAAACCAAATGAGCAAAGGTTTAGCTATGTAGCACACAGATCGGACAGAGGGTTCTGCAGAAGAACAGATGGATAACTCAAGCAAACCATCTTTTGCAGCTGAATCAATAAAGTAAATTTGTAGCAAATACAGGTAATCATAAATAGATAACTAATATTTCATTGTATCATACTAAGGTTCTTGAAAGCATTGAGCAGCGCTACCAATAGATCTACAAATCCTAGCTCCGTGATCTCTCAGTCGTGAAGTTACTTCTCTATTTTTTCCAACCTTTTATCTTTATTTCTCTTTTGACTCTCAGAGCCAATATGCTGTTTTGATTTGCAATGAAAGCCGGGGTCTGTGATGCTAGTCCTCCATTCAGTGCAGTACAGAGTGAATTCTATTGCACTTACTGAGCTTATTCGTTTCTAGGATGTTTGTCTGTTTTACCGTGGATAGCTCCGTTTCATACTAAATCTTTTGCGATGTGTGGCAAATAAATTGGTTGGGATTAGAGGCACATTGCTAACGTCTGTGTGAGTATTCAGTAAGACCATGGGAGATTTGGCATACGACTGAACGGATGATCGTGGAAGGGGAGACAATGGGACAAGAAACTGTAAAGCTTAAAGCAGTTAATGCCTCTCCCGACCTACGGTAGCTTTCATTTTTTTTCCAGTCAAATTTATTATTACTGATTTGAATGACTGCCTGTAAGCAAACAAATCTTAAGGTTGCATAACTTATACATTCTTTGTTAATAAATGTACTTTGAATATTTTGAATTTTGTTGATTTCTACCAGCAGTACAGTGCAAGGACATGGAGTTATAAATTACAAAAAACGGATAAATAGTGCAAAAATAAAGGAATAATGAGATGGTGTTTATCAGTTCATGGACCATTGATGGCAGAGAGGAAGAAACTGTTTCTGAATGGTTTCTGTATTTTTTTTTCAGTTTGAATTATTCTACAAAAAGTAATCATAAAGCAGCTGAAGAAGAGTGGGTACAATTAGGAGATTGAATATTGAGTTCTCATGAGCTGTAACAATTACAGTCAGCACTAATTTGCAAACAGTTGCTGGGGTTTTCATCATCATCATTAGGTGCTGTGCCCAGTTTGAGTTTTGACTGCCATGGCCCACACACTCCTGTTTTGGGTCAAGTGGATCAATTCATTTCCAGTTCTCTGGCTGCTGTCTCCATCATCATTTGTCTTTGTCTTCTTCTTGCTTTCTTCCCTTCAGTCTTTCCCATAATTGCCGTGCATTCTAACTCCTCTTTCCTAATGAAATGTCCAATGAAGTTACGTTGCCTTTTCATGATCTCATACATTATTTCTTCTTTTGTGTTTGCTCTGTTCATGACATCCTCGTTAGATATTTGTTTCGTCCATGATATTCTTTGCATCCTCCTGAAAAACCACATCTCTGCTGCTACAATTCGTTTCCTCATGTTACTAGATATTGCCCAACGTTCTGAGCCATATAACATAACTGGATAAATGTAACATTTCAGTACTCTGAGGTGGGGTGTCATGCCTAGTTTAGTGTTGGTTAGTATACTCTTCATTCTTGTACAGGTGTCTTTTGCCATCCCTATTCTTCTTTTAATGTCCTAGTCGCACCTGCCATCTGACATCACCCAGCTTCCTAAGTAGCAAAAGTTCTATACTTGTCTTATGTCTTCCCTGTTTATTCTCAGCCTGCAGATAGGATTCTCCTTCTTTTTGGATTATCGCCATACATTCTGTCTTTTTGCAATTGATAGACTCATTTTTGCAATTTCTTCAACAATTATATCAATTAAGTTTTGTAGTTCTTCCTCTATACTTGCAATTAATGCAGTGTCATCTGCATATCTGAAATTATTGATGTTTTCACCGCCAGCTTTGATTCCCAAGATGTCTAATATTTTTTGTAATTTTGTCTCACTATACACATTAAATAAATCAGGGGAGAAAACACACCCTTGTCTAACGCCTCTCTTGATTTTCGTAAACTGACTCACTTCTCCATCTATCCTTACAGCGGCAGTTTGTTCCCAGTACAGATTTCTGATTAGGTGGAGGTCTTTCGAATCTAGATCTAGAGTTTTCTGTATTTTTCAAATAACTTATTATGCTTCACCTTATCAAATGCTTTTGTGTAGTCGATAAAACAAACAAACAAATCGTTTTGCACTTGAACAGCTTGTTCTGATAGTATCCTTAACATCAATATTGCGTTTCTTGTACCTTTGTCTTTCACAAAACCACATTGTTCTTTGCCTATTTCAGCTTGTATCTTACTTTTAACTCTTGTCATCAAAATTCTTAAAAGTATCTTGGTGATATGACTCATTAAACTTATGGTCCTATGTAATTCACATTCTATTGCTCCAGCTTTCTTAGGAAGAGTGATAAATACTGATTTTTTCATCTCTTCTGGTATTATTCCAGTCTCATAAATGTCATTGATTAAATTAGTAAGGTTTTCAATTCCATAAGCTCTAGGGTGATAATTTGTTCTATTACTAATTCATCAGGACCTGCTGCCTTTCCTTTCTTCATCTTATTTATTGCATTACAAACTTCAGATTTTAAAATACTTGGACCTTCAATGGTTTTCTTAATTGCTGGTTTTTCGCCTCAATCGTCTTCAAACAATTCCTGAATATACCCAGTCCATCTGTTCATAATCTCATCTTTTTCCATGATAATGGTACCGTCCTTTGCTTTCAAACATCCACCTGAAGAACAGAGGAGCTTTTTACCAGTGATAATCTTGATTTGTTGATGTAACCTTTGTGGATCAGTAATAGGGATTCTTTCTATTTGCTCACATTCCTATTTTAACCATTCTTCTTTGGCTTTTTGACATAAGCTTTTAACTTTTTTATCTGAGGACTTATATTCTATAGGATTTGCTTTCTTCCATTTGATTTTTGATTTCATCTGTCATCCATTTATTCTTTGTGCTTTTTTCTTTTTAGGAATCACTGACTTTGCTGATCCTTTAGAGAGTTAAATTTCATTTCTACATGTTTGCTATCATCTTCAACAGATTCTATTTCTAGACTGAAATCTATTCCTTACTTCAATTGTAAATTTTTGTCTTAAGTTTTCTTGTTTAATTAATTGCAAGTAGTTAAGGGATTGTTCAGGTTTTTGCTTCTTTAGTTTTTTTAAGTTTTACTTTTACATGACATACTACTGGGTTATGGTCACTATTACAGTCTGCACCTGGATATGTTTTGCATTGAGTCACCGAGTTTCTGAATCTTTGGTTTATAGTAATAAAGTCAATTTGATTTCTGGTGTTATCACCTGGACTTTTCCAGGTCTCCAAGCATCTTGGATGGTTTTTAAAGTAGGTATTTATAATGACCTGATTATTCATCTTGCACCATTCTACCCATTTCTCACCTCTTTCATTTCTTTCCCCTAGTCCAAATTTTCCTATGGTATTTCCATCAGCACCTTGTCCTACTTTAGCATTTAGATCTCCCATGACAATAACAATATCTTGAGATTTGCATCCATTCTTTGCATGTTCAAGCTCTTCATAGAATTTATCTATATCCTCATTTGTTCCATCTGTTGTTGGTGTATATACCTGTATAATTGCTAAACCAGATGGTTGTCCCTTGAATCTAACAAGGAGCACTCTTTCCGATATTGCTCAATGTCCTAAAACACTTTTTGCCATGTTTTCATCCAAAGGAATTCCTACTCCATTAGTATGGGATGTTCCACAAGAATAAACTAGTGTTTTATTTCTAATCTGACATTTTCCAGCACCTACCCAATGAACTTCGCTAATTCCCATGATGTTAATCTTTAGTCTTTCCATTTCATTTATCACATTGTCCAATCTTCCTGCTTGATATAGGGTTCTTACATTTCAAGTGGCAACAGTTTTCTTTTGTGTTGCATGAATTTTATGAGCAGTAGCTTGATGACGATCGGGGATCCCCTGCTGACCAGAATCAACCCTACCGAGCGAGGCATCTTCAGAATTGTCTTGAAGATCCTCTTGACGCTGTTGTTGTGTGATACATTTTGTGAGTTTGACCATGGTTTTCTTAGCAAATAGCAATGGTGGTTTGCTATTGCCTACCATTGGGCAAACTGAAGAAATTGCCATTTCTCTTCCTAAATGTTCATCCGCCTATACTATAGCCATTGACATTTGAGGTCGTAGCTCATCCACCTTCTCCGTCATAAGTTCAGTTACTGAACCTGCCGGATCTGCCGTTGGCCTTCGCTCATATCCTGAGCAGGAACCCTTGCAGGTGCTACCGTTCTGGGTCAGAGCGTTCCTGGGAGCAATGAATGACTAAGGGGTAACTCCACTTTCCTCAAAGCTCTGGAAGTCCCCAATCAGAGCCTCATCACCGGTTGCAGTTTAGAGTCATACCCAGGACTACATTAGGACTACATATAAGTATGTTAATACTTATAAATTCTGCAGCATTGGAGTTTGGATTATTTATTTGGACGGTCTAGTTGTTAGTTGCCAACTAGGTGCAAGTTCAGGCCAAAGCTGAAATGATCACTGAAGATGGAGATGATGTGTTAGAATTTTTAAACTCGCATACCTTCAAGAATGTGAAGTGCTTCTGAGTTTCTGTGGATAAGAATTTGAAAGGAAGGGTTGTATCGGAAGACATGACCTGCCGCTGGAAGATTGAGGGAATCTCAATTCACTGGAGATGTGCCACTTGATTTCCTAGTCTGTGATGAAGCTACTTGTTTTCAGAGCACTCTAAATGGGTGGAATATTTTGAGTTCTCTTGTCACATCACGGCCAATTTCCTGTTCAGAGAGGTAGCTTTAGATTTAGACTATCTGCTGAGGAATTAGATTGCATAATTATCAAAGTCAAAGTAGATTTATTGTCTAAGTACTTGGATGCCACCATATACTACTTTGAGATTCATTTTCTTTCTGGCATTTGCAGGAAAATAAAGAAATAGAAAAGAATTCATGAAAGCTGCACAAAGACTGACAAACAGCCAATGTGCAAAATAAGACAAATAGAACAAATAACTAAATAAATAATGCAGATGCTGGAAATTCAAGCAACACCCTTCAAAGTTGCTGGTGAATGCAGCAGGCCAGGCAGCATCTCTAGGACGAGGTCCTGACGAAGGGCCTCAGCCCGAAACGTCGACTGTACCTCTTCCTAGAGATGCTGCCTGGCCTGCTTCGTTCACCAGCAACTTTGATGTGTGTAGCTAAATAAATAATATCGATTCAGTGTCTGTTGGAGCGTTATCTGGTATTACTGGGTGTGTGATTGGTGCTCAGAGTTAAATTGTATGACGTCTCCTCATAAGCAGTCCGTCAGGATTGAGGAGGTTGTGCGCTTGCTCCTGTCTTGTGGCTTTGCTGACGAGACCAATGTGGGAAATGCAAACTCTTCTGAGAAAGAGAGAGAGAGAGAGAGAGAGAGAGAGAGAGAGAGAGAGAGTGTGTGCTAGGTTTCTGATGAAAAGGGTGAGCTGCTGTGCTCCTTTACTGCTTGTATGGAGTTTCTATATCCTCTTGATGCACGGGCTCCATATCAACTTGAATGTTCTTGCTTCAGCTTGAGTAATAGTGGACTGGAGATCCCTGGGTCCCAGTAGGATTTTCAGTGTCTGGATTCCCAAGGAGGAGAGCTCCAAGAACATTGAGCAGTTTCGTGTCATCTCCCTGCTCAGCGTTGAGGGGAAGATATTTTACAGTGACGTTACCCTACACCTAAAGAAGTACCTCCTGAAGAGTCTCTACATTGACACCTCAGTGCAAAAGGCGTGATAATGCGGGTTCCAGTGTGCCTAGGGCATACAGAACTCGTCATTCAGAAGCTCAGGAAAACAAGGGAGATCTCACCGTGCTCTGGCTGGACCTCACAAATACGTATGATGGTTGAAGACGCCCTCTAGTGCCACCATGTCCCAATCAGGACCAGGGAACTCATTCTGGACTATCCAGTAGTCTAAGAGTCACCTCTGGGACAGTCTCATCTGATCAGCGTCGCCTTGAGAAGGGGATCATAACAAGATGTGCAGTATCTGTGATCCTCTTCTTGGTGACAAATACATTGGCCGTGTCAGCAGAGGTAGAGTGCAGAGGCCTATTGTACAGGTCTGGTGTCCATCAGCCACCTGTAAGAGTATTCATGGATGACATGACTGTAACAATAATGTCAGTGCCCAGGATGCAGATGGATCCTCCAGTGTCTAGGGAAGCTCACTGCTTGGGTAAGGATGAGCTTCAATTGTAGAAATCAAGATCCTTAGTATTTAAGAGAGGAGAGGTGGTTGACAAATTCCGCCCTAACCTGGGAGATGCCGAAATTCCAAGCCGATCAGAGAAGCCAGTGAATATCCTTGACAATGCTCACCGAAGGACCCCGCATCTGTCGAAGCAGCTGGGGCAAGAGCTGCAACAATGGTTGACTGCTGTGGACAAGTCAGGGCTGCCGAGTAAATTCAAGGATTGGATTTACTAGCATGGTATTCTCAGATCCTGTGGCCTCTGCTAGTCTATGATGCCCCACTATCAACAGCTGAGACCCTTGAGAGAAAAATCAGCCAGCACCCATGGAGGTGGTTGGGTTTGCCTAGGAACCTAAACAAGATCGCCTTGTATGGGGAGAAAAACAGAATGAAGCTCCCCACCAGCAGTGTGAGTGCGGAAGTCACGGTCACCCGTGCAAGAGAAGTGCTGCAATACAGAGAGTCCAGCGACCCGAAGGTCTCACACACTGGCATTGAGGTGCGGATGGGCAGGAGGTGGTGAGCACAGGATGCCATTGAGCAAGCCGAAGGACGGCTGCACCCTAGGGTGCTGGTGGGCTCAGTGGCATCAGGACAGGCCTGCTAGGGTTGCTTCCCAACAGTCTGCCGTGATAGGGTGCAAGGAAGAGCGAGGCGCCGGCTGGTTCAGCAGGAGGTGCGAGCTGCCGTGGAAGAGCTACGTGCTGGCAAGATTGTTGATATGTGGCAACAAGGCGTGTGGACAAGATGGGACCAGGTAACGGGGTGCAACGTCTTGCGGGGGGAAATTTGGTGAGCTGAACCCCACCGCATCGAGCTCCAGATCCAGTCGGTCTACGATGTCTTGCCCAGCCCAGCGAACCTCTACTGCTGGGGTGAGGCCAAAACACCAGCATGCTCCCTGTGCCAAGGGAAGGGGACACTGGAACACATCCTCACCTGCTGACGACAGTGACAGGCATCTTGTGCATAGCCATCGCCCAGGCCAAACACTGTCGTCCAGCAAAGCAAGCAATTGCTTTTATTAAGGCAGGGGAGAAGGCTCAGAACTAACCTAAGGTACCTGCTGGCCTTCAAGGAACAACAATGGACCGGCAATTGACAGCCGACCTATGGAAACAGCACAGATTCCTTGAGCACATCTCTACCATGCTTAGGCC
This sequence comes from Mobula birostris, assembly GCF_030028105.1. Taxonomy (NCBI): domain Eukaryota; kingdom Metazoa; phylum Chordata; class Chondrichthyes; order Myliobatiformes; family Myliobatidae; genus Mobula; species Mobula birostris. Next base: position 41,437,846 of record NC_092378.1, on the reverse strand, counting down.
AGACATGGTGCTGCTGTCAGAGCCATCTAGACAGGCGTCATGTTAGAGCTGACCATTCCCTGGGAAGACCGGATGTAGGAAGCCCACGAAAGGAAAAAGACAAAGTGCTAAGACTTGGAGGGGTGCCACATCAAGGGATGGCGGGCACATTGTATGTCTATAGAGGTGGGCTGCAGAGAGCTTGCTGGTCAATCCCTCTGCTGAGCCGAAAGCTGGGTGGACATCTCAGGAGCCCAGAAGAGGAAAGCCGTCAGGATTGAGCCTCGAGATGCCTGTGGATCAGGAGGAGTGATCCGTGGCAGAATGCTACTCAGACATAAGTTGGAGCTTGATCAACCCGGCTGGGTCGCCCAGGCAAGGGTGTCTGATGTTGAAAGACTCAAAGCACCCTGTGACCCCTGATGATGTGTCTGAGTGCATCACAAGATGTATCGTTCCATCAAGAGAGCTTTGAGCACGTGCTTGAATCTTTCCCTCTGTCTTGTAAACCCTTCCTGCGACAGAGCTCAGGATAAGAGCGTTTTGGGAGATGACACTGGGCATGCCAACAGCTGCCCCGTGTAGCCTGTTAAATGTACACATTCCCTCACTGCTGGGAACGGTGGCCTGCGAAAAGATTAGTTACTGAGTTTGGAGGATTTCACAAGGATGCATTGCTGGTATTTGTCCAGTGGCTTTGGATGCCACCTATTGCTTGTCTAGACCTTGAGAGCATAAAGGAGCACAGGGATCATTGCTGCCTTGCAGACTATGAACTTTGTGTCAGGGCTTGTGTCTTGATCTAGAAATATGCCATCCCTCAACCAATCAAATCTTGTGCTGGTAAGTTTCCAGTTTGGAGTTTGGCTAATGTTTCACCATCAGGGTAATTACTTTGCATTTAGTACCCTTACAGTGGCTCTTGTGTGATTTGAGACCTGGTGTGTGCTGGGGTTTGAAGATTGATAATAGTATCAGCGATTTTTAAGTTGTATTCGAAGCACCTGTCTTCTCATCATCCATGTGGCGTATTTTGCTTGTGGCAAAAGCAGGTAGTTATTGCTTTCATTTTGTTATAATTGAACAGTTGGTCAATGGTCAGCATGCTGATCTATTAAAAGCTTCATTTTTGCTTTTAATGAGTACAAAATGATGAGTTACCTCAGGCACATTCATCATGAAAGCATTTACTAATAAAATGTTTCTCATCATATCAGTTATAGTTGGTGGCAGGGTAAGATGTAGCAAGGCCAACCATGTTTACACAGTGACAGCAATGAGATTTGATTTGAGCTAGAAACTGCGAACTCTTGCTGTTAAGCTAAAATCTTGCATTGAAATGTGTCAGTTTTAAAATGCCCTAAATCACTTTCCAGTCAAGGTGACATTCTTGAAGAGTAGTCACTGCTGTAGTGTAGAAACGTGTCAGCTAATTTTCTTGCAACAAGAATTGTGCTGTGATAGCTCTCAATTTATTTTGGTGGCGTACGTTGATGCGCTTTCTGTATCTAATAAAGTGACCACTGAGTGTACCTTCATGGTCTTTGGCTGGGATAGCCCATTCACTTCAAGGTCGATGTGTTGTGCCTTCAATGTTGCACACCACTATTGTAACGTGTGGTTATTTGAGTTACTGTCACCTCCCTGTCAGCTTGAACCAGTCTGGCCATTCTCTTCTTCTGACCTCTCTCATTAACAAGACATATTCATCCACAGAACTGCCACTCACTGGATGTTTTGTGCTTCTCACATGACCCTCTGTAAACTCTCGAGAATATTTTGCATGAAAGACCCAGAAGATCAGTTTCTAAGATACTCAAGCCACCCTGTCTGGCACCCACAATCATTCCACAGTCATTTAGATCACATTTCTTCCTCATTATGATGTTTGGTCTGAGTGACAACTGAACCTCTTGACTATGTCTGATGCTTTTATTCATTGATTGGCTGATTAAATCTTTGTATTAATAAGTAGATGTACCCGCTCAATGAATCCAGTGAGTGTAGATTGATTGATCAGGACACTGTAATGTACTTGATCGTCTTGGAAATCATGGTGAAAGATCTCTTGTATTCAGACGGGGCTTCAGGTTGAAGTGGCGATTGATGGAGCAGATTGGATTTTCACACTTAAACCTCGAAAGGTCCGTCAGGAAGGGGAGAGAAATCCACGAGCAGTGTGGGAGAAGAAAAGGCGACATTTTATACGTCAAGAGTTCTGAGCCGTCATCTCAGCAGCGAAAGTTCAAATACCGCCAGCACAAAGCCAGAAGTTCAAGTTCAATTAAATAAATTTAACACATCCTGAGAACAAATATTTAAACAAAATAGCATTTTTGATTCAGTGGGCTGAGGATTGGCTGAGCAGGTCTGAGAATGCAGTACATCTCTGGGGTCTCAGTCGCTTTTGTACCAAGACAAAAGGTGTTTATTTTTGTCTTTTTTTTTAAAAAATTGCTTGAGGACATTGTGTATTTGGACTTGTATATCTGCAGTAACAGGTAATTTCAGAAGACAAGCAAGAGGATCAGTCTCAGGTGTGTGAAAGAATTCTTGCCTCTGGGGTAAAGTTTGTGGGTTTCAGTCCTGTTCTAGGAGTTTGAGCATGTAATCTAGGCTGACACTCCAGTGCAATACTGAACAGTAATGTCTTATAATTGCAGTGTCAGATTAGAACACAGCCAGCCCTCTTGGCTGTAAATGGCCCTTGAGCAGGATTCACAGAAAAGTAAGGAAGTCCCAGTCAATAGCTATCCCTCAACTCTGATCATTATGCTCACTGTGACTTCGCTGTTTGTGGGAGCTTGTTGTGCAAAAATTAGATGTGGTAGCCTCGATATTGACAGGAATTCAAAAGTACATGGTTCATTTGACAGCTAGAGGTGTTGTTATTTTTTTTAAATGGCTTTTTTACTATCACAAGACAATGCTGGACATTAAGAACTTCAAGTACTGCAGATCTACCCCATCAACGAGTTGCTCAGTGGCGTAGGAGCTGGATTGGTGCGCACCACGTTGCTGGTTGCTACGCAGATGTGCCAGGGTTGGTGCACGAAGATGGTGTGTAGTTTAATAGCAAGTGATTGTCTTAGTTTTTTTTTTGTGATTGCAAAACCCTGTTGGACATCGTTAATGTGAAATGCTGCAGGTCTACTTCAGTGGTTTATTGGCAGGACTGATGGCAGGGGAGCTTCGTGGCTTTGCTTGTAGTGCGACTAGGCCTCATGCCACGGTGTTGCCTGTTTCAGCCACTCAGAAAGGTGACGATGGAGGTGGTGTGACATGGTGTCCATGCTGGTGCTGGTACTGCCATCTAGTGTTCGCTGGATGAAAGGCAAGCTGGATTACGTTCATCTGTGGACTGCGGGCTTGTTCTTGCTGACAACGTCAATGGACTCTGATTTGGGATATATTATATTTTTTATGTGACTGTATGTTTTCTGCTATCTTATGTGTGCTGCATGTGCCTTGTGCTGTGTATGACTATTGGGTCCTGTGTTTTGCACCTTGGTCCCAGAAGAAAGGCTTTTTCATTTGGCTGTATTCATGGGTATTCATGTATGGTTGAATGACAATGAAACTCGAACTTGAATTAGAAACATTCTGAACTTGAACAAGGTACAAAATAACTCGTAGTTCTATGATTTTATTGAAGGGATGAAAAAAGTATTTCTTTTAGGCAGGTGTAACTTTTTATGTTAAAAATTCAAGTATGTTATTGAAAGCCTTAACATTGAAGGATATAGTTGTGTAATAATGATGAAATTGTTCCAGATGATTGTGTTATTCCTTACTGTAATTTTTAAACTTGAAATTTTATCACACTTTCAAAAGTTAATGGAAGAGACCCTGAGGATTTTTGACAGGATGGATGTGGAAAGAAAATTTTGTGGAATATCTAGAATTGAGAATCATTGTATAAAACCAAGGGGTTGCACATTTAATATAGTAATGAGAGATTGTGAGTCATCAGAATTCTCCATCAAAGGACAATATAAACAGAGGTTTTAATTTTTTTCTTTCTGGCAGAGGTAGATAGATTCTCAAAAACTCTAGACAACCAAGATTTTGCTCCCTGAATGCTTTTGGGTGTACCTTATGGATTTTTGGCTGCTGATCATGACAGTCGCCATGAAGTTTCCCTATCAGGCACCATTTTTTAAAATAACCTATATTTGCTATTTCAATTCATAATTCAAGTCAGAATAATTAATGCCAAGATTAAGGAAGGCATTTTTGTTGGTTCACAAATCAAAGCAGGTCATCAGTGACAGGCAATTTGAAGAACTTCTAGTGGGACCGGAGAAAATCGCAGGAAGGCATTCAAGTATGTGGTTGAACTACATGCAGCTGGTTGACGACATACTTCAAGCATGCAAAATCATGAACTGCAACATGTCACTAAAGATTCATTTTCTGCGTTCCCATTTAAACTTCTTCCTTGCAAATCTTAGCATTGTCAGTGATGAGCATGGTGGACGGTTTTACCAGGACATTGCAGTCATGGAGAAACGATATCAGGACATCTGAAATCCATCAATGCTGACTGATTATTGTTGGACACTTAAGTGAGAAGCCTCAGACACTTAAGTACAAATGAAAATCATCAAAAAAACATTTTTAGCTTAGTTGAACTTTTGTAAAGTGTCAACACCGTTATGCAATTAGGTGCATTATATTCAATAAAAGTTATTTTCTTGTTTCTCCAAATTCCTATGTGATCCAAGAAGTATGAAGTTATGTTTGTGTTCAGTTTCACAAATATAAACAAAAAAATTTCTGAGGAAGCAACACTGTGGAAAAAAAATTGTTGTCTAGTGTAAGCAGTGGTGAAGGGTTACAGTGGATATACAGCAATGTTAAATTGAGGTCACAGCCAGATTAACCATAACCTTAGTGAATTATTGAGCGCCCTTTGAGGGGCTGAATGGCCCACTTCTAATTCGTATGTTGCATTGTAATTGAATGGAAGAAAAGTTGTTTTTTCCTATGAAAGTTTCATAGAAATGTGTAAATGTTGCACATGGTGAAAGCAGTAATGGGAATGATTTTAGTGAGAAGCCAGTGAATCATTTCTATCCCCAGGGCTGCCAGCGGCTCTTCTGTTTATTTCATCGATCAGCTGATCTGAAGAGCTTTGCTACATGTACATTATGTTTGTTCTTACAATTTTCACACAAACCACCAATGACCTGCCTTGCGTTGTTGCAATTAAGTTGCCTTTATTATTCCACATTGCCGTCATTTTACTACAGACAGCCGGTTAGCCAAAATCAAGTTTTGTACTCTCTCAGGTGGCCAAGTTGGGCCGATCGATTTGAGAACGTTGTAGAATACAGTAAGTCTGAAATTATTTTTATGATTTCTTTATGTAGGTTGGATTACGTGATTATACATACATGCCACTAAATATGATCAAAGATGGAGTCACTGTAAACGTGTACGGTGTCGTGAAGTTCTTCAAGCCTCCATATCGCAGCAAAGGAACAGGTATGTAAGATCTTGTAATTTACATGAGGTCAAGATATACAAGGTAAATTGCAAGTCTTCAAGGTGTATAATGAAACACTGAACTGCCAATGATAAATTCTATGAACAGTTAGAGGAACAGTTAGAAATGTGATAAACTCAGGCAATTCTGCTGGAAATCTTGACCAACACACACACACACACACACACACACACACACACACACACACACACACACACACACAGTAAGTCAGGCAGATTCTGTGGAGGGGTATAAGCTGTCCACATCTCAGGCTAAAATCCTTCATCAGAACTGGAAGGAAAGGGGGTGGGGGTAGAAACCAGATTAAGAATTTGGGGGCAGGGGAAGGAGTACAAGATGGCTGGTGAGGGGAAAGTGTTGGGTGCTTGGGGGAGGGGGTAAATGAAGCTAAGAAACTGTGAGGTGATAGGTGGAAAAGATGAGGGGCTGAAGAAGGGAGACTCTGATAGGAAAGGACAGTGGAGCATGGAAGAAAGGAAAGGAGGGAGGTGATGGGCAGATGGAGCAAAGAGAAATGGCAAGAGGGAAGCCAGAAAGATGAATAGAAAAAGAGAGAAGAGGGAGGGGATAAAAATTACTGGAAGTTTGAGAAATCAATTTTTATGCCATCATATGAGATGTTGCTCCTCCAACCTGAGCATGGCTTCATCTTGGCAGTAAGGAGGCTGTGGACCGACATGTCGGAATGAGAATAGGAAATTGAAATGGGTGGCTACTGGGAAGTTCTGCCTTCCATAGTGGACAGAGCAAAGGAGTTTAACAAAGCGATCCCTCCCCAGTCTACGTCAGTCTCTCCGGTGTAGAGCAGGACGTACTGGGAACACCGCATACAGTAGATGACCCCAAAAAATTTGGAGGCTGAAGTGTCTCCTCACCTTCAAGGACTGATTTGGGCCCTGATGGTGGTGAGAGAGTAGGTGAAACAGCAGCTCTAGCGCTTGTGCTGCTTGCAAGAATAAGTGCCAGGAGGGAGATCGGTGGAGACGGACAGTGGACAAGGGAGTCACCTAGAGAGCGTTGCCTTTGGAAAACAGAAATTAGGGGTGAGCTGGGGAAGATGTGCCCAGTCGTAGAGTCCTGTTGTACATGGCAGAAATGACCAGGAATGATATGCTGGATATGAAGGCTTATGGGGTGTTAGGCATGGACTAGGGGAACCTTATCCTTGTTCTGGCAAGGGGCAGATTGCGTGACGGCAGAAATGTGCAAGAAATTGAGGAGATACGAGTGATGCCAGCGTCAATGGAGATGGAAGGGAAACCCAATTTTTCTCAAGAAAAATGACATCTCAGATTTTCTAGAATGGAAAACTTCATCCTGGGAGCAGGTGTGACAGGGGTGGAGGAACTGAGAAAAGGGAATAGCTTTTTTTTTGCAATTGACAGGGTGGAAAGAGATATAGTCAAGATAGCTGTGAGAGTCAGTAGGTTTATACATAGTCATAGTCATACTTTATTAATTCCGGGGGAAATTGGCTTTCGTTACAATTGCTCCATAAATAATAAATAGTAACAGAACCATAAATAGTTAAATACTAATATGTAAGTTATGCCAGTAAATTATGAAATAAGTCCAGGACCAGCCTATTGGCACAGGGTGTCTGACCCTCCAAGGGAGGAGTTGTAAAGTTTGATGACCACAGGCAGGAATGACTTCCTATGACGCTTAGTGCTGCATCTCGGAGGAATGAGTCTCTGGCTGAATGTACTCCTGTGCCCACCCAGTACATTATGTAGTGGATGGGAGACATTGACCAAGATGGCATGCAACTTAGACAGCATCCTCTTTTCAGACACCACTGTGAGAGAGTCCAGTTCCATCCCCACAACATCACTGGCCTTACGAATGAGTTTGTTGATTCTGTTGGTGTCTGCCACCCTCACCTTGCTGCCCCAGCACACAACAGCAAACGTGATAGCACTGGCCACCACAGACTCGTAGAACATCCTCAGCATCGTCCGACAAGATATCAGGAGATGGAGACAGCAAGAACACGAAAGGGAAAAGGTTAGCAAAGATACTTGAGGGCAGGGTGGAAGTTGGAGTCAAAGCTGATAAAATTGAGGAACCCAGCATGGGTGCAGATAGCAGCAACAATGCAGTCATCAGTATGGAGCAGAAAGAGTTAGAGAGTGTTACCAGTGTAGGGATGGAGCATGGATAATTCCACATGGCCAACAAAAAGGCAGGCATAGCTGGGGCCCGTGTGGGTGCCCATGGTTACACATTGGGTTTGCAATTGGCTTACAAGTTCTACCAGGTGTAAAGATCTGGTAATGTCGGTAACCCATTGCTGAGGTGGCAATTGGATGGGCAAGTTCTGAGCTCTGCGGCAGAGGGAAGGACTATGTCTTTGGGGAGAGGAGGAGGTGGTGTTGAGTGGCTGGTGTAAAAAGATTGGAGACAACAGTTTATAGCAAGGAGTATGTTAGTAGGACACTGGACATGTCAGACTGGTGAAGGGTTGTGGCTTTGGGGACATTGCAAGTGCCGTGATCACACAGGGTGAAGCGGGTTGCAGTAAGTGGTTTGTTGGGCTGGGATCTGGAAGCAGGGGTGGGGGAAGAGCATTTTATTCTCCACACTGCAACTCCTGCCTTTCTCACCCCCAGCTGGGGAAACCCAACTAGTGAAACCTGAACTAGAAATTAAAAGCATCAGGCACGTAGCTTCAATTACATATGCAAAGCAAGTCTGTGTGCATGTTCCACCGTCTGCATTCAGAGACTGGTTTGGATCATGTTAGAAATTTTATCTTCAATTTATCTTTTCGCCATGTGCTTTTGTGGGTTAAAATTACTCTCAGAGTGAGTGTGTGTGTAATCCCCCAGCAGAGTGAAACTTGCTGCCTACAAGCTGATAATCCTGTGTGGTTTCAGAATTTCTCATTGTGGTTGCATGGTGTGAGGGCGACGGGGGAGATGTCACCTGCTGCAGAGGATGTGCTTCTGATGGAACCTGGCATGACCCAGAGGGCAGTCTTCATGGCACAGTCGGTCCTCATTACCTCTGTGCTTCCACAGCGAACAGGACTGCATGCCCTTCACCATAAAGTTCACTGTGAGGCAGAGAAATAGCACGAGTGAATAAAATTCATCAGGGTACCGCAGTGGTATCAGGCTTTGAGTAATTAGGCTGTCTCTTTTGCGGTTGCTGGGGTTACTTCTTGAGGCCCTTCTTGAACTGGCTGCTTAAAATTGTCACCAGGGATGCAAGCCGGAGTGTGCCCAGTTTGGGGTATTTTAATGTTATTGTTCCTTAGATTCATGCTCTTGTAGCATTGTTTGCATCTCCCCTTGAAAAACCCTAATGTAAGGACTATGGCACGTTCCACTGGGGGTGGGAAAAATACTCACTCGGCAGAAGGCAATGGCAAACCACTGCTGTAACTTGCCTCGTACGCGAATTCCAACTACGTCAGAAAGGTGTGGGAGGAAGTCGTCCGGTACCCGGAAAAATTCCGGATGCGACCTACATTATTATTACAAGGATTATGGCGTTCACTTCCCGTGGGAACCCCGGACAAACAACATGGAGATACTTTTCAAGCAATCTGTTTTGTTATTGCTAGTCAGAAGACAAATGTCAGTCAGGACACTGGAATAACTTCCTGCCTTCTTTGCAAAACAGCAGCATGTGATTTTTATTTTCAAATTGCCTTAGGGATAAACTTACTGCAAAAGATGGCAGCTCCAACATTGCAACACTTGCATGTGCTGACTATTTTCAGGAAACACAGCCAATTGTGTAAAATGATGTCACCCTGCAATTCCTCTGGAAGTCTTGAATTTTGGAAGCCTTTGGGAAAAGGGGGAAAATTGGCCCCAAGTGTCATATTGAAGGCAGACTTCTGTCTATAAATGTGCTGCTCAAGTGTTGGGTAAGGGACATGCAAAGGTGTGCTTCTCCAGGCCTGAACCTGGCCATGCGTTTGTTGCCTATAGTCTTACTTCACACTTGGATTATGCTCAGAGAAAGTCAACATTGTCCAAGTAAAACTCACAGTTGCCTTGAACCTTGAGAACACCAACATTCGAATCCTAGCTGCATCCAGAAAAAAAAATACTGTCCATGAATATTCTTGCCCATTTAATGTATGTTCTACAAAGTTTATTGAGTTAACAATATGGCTGAGTTTCAGCCTCACCATCACTCTTCCTGATTTTGTGGCTGTGTCCAAGTTTGGTGGTGCTAGAAAGTTAGTGAACCACGTAAAATTTTCTCTATTTCTACATAAATATGGCTTAAAATATGATCAGATTTTCACCTAAGTCCTAAAACTTGATAAAGAGAACCCAATTAAATAAATAACACATAAACATTATACTTGTTCATTTATTTATATATTCTGTGCCAATAGAACCTGAATATTTGTGGAGTGACATTGTCCTTCATATGCTTCACTTCTGAGTGTTCTTTGAAGTTAATGCAAGGCATGGAATCTCAGGGAATCTGAATCTAAACAATGCTGAATATAGTGCAGTTCATGCATGTAGACAAATAAAATGCAAGGGCTCCGACAAGGTAGATTGGGAGATCAAGAATTTACCTTTTAGAGTCTGAGATGTCTGTTCAAGTGCCTGATAACAGGGCGGTAGAAGCAGTCCTTGGATCTAGTTAAAGCTTTTGTATTTTTTAACTATTGGGAGAGAGAAGAGAGAATGTCTAAGGTGAGAGAGGTCTTGATTATATTAACAGCTTTCCAATGATGGTGTGCATTGTAGACAGAGCCAGTAGCAGGGATTATTCAACTCTCAGTGGTATCCTTTCGCCGTGAGCAGAGCAGTTGCTGAACCAAGCAATGATGCATTCTGACCAGATGCTTTCTATGGTGTATCTGCAAAAATTGGGAAGAGTCAACAGGAACATGTTGAATTTCCTTAGCTTTCTGAGGAAGTAGAGATGTTGGTGTGCTTTCTGGGCATAGTATCCACATAGCTGGTCTAGAATAAATTGTCTTTGAATTGTGTTCAGCAATTTTAATAGTATTTACAAAAGAAATGGCACCATTCCATTTGTAGCCCCCTGATATGGGCTTTGTAATGGAATCTAGATGAGAGGGTCCTCTCCTCTGGTACGAAGGAGGAAGTGTCGATCCTGACCCTCACACAATTAACTTCTCATGACGCGAGAATGGGGTTCTAGAGGGAGATGGGAAGTTGTGGGGAAAGGTTGACAGCAGAGTGTAAAGTGGTCAAGGAAAAGACTGGGGAGATGATGTGATGGGATAGGTGAATATCATGACAATTAAAAGAAGAGGCTGTGGAACAAGTTGGTCAGCAGCCTGGATGGGAAGGAAGAGGTGGTGTTTGGGACTGGATGACCAGCAGGTGGTCATCATCATAATCATCATCATCATCATCAGGTGCCATGCCCAGTTTGAGCTTTGACTGCCATGGCCCACACACTCCTGTTTTGGGTCAAGTGGATCAATTCATTGGTATTCATTTCCAGTTCTCTAGCTGATGTCTTCATCATCATTTGTCTTTGCCTTCCTCTTGCTTTCTTCCCTTCAATCTTTCCCATAATTACCATGCATTCTCACTCCTCTTTCCTAATCACATGTCCAATGAAGTCATCTTGCCTTTTCATGATCTCATACATTATTTCTCTTTTTGTGCTTGCTCTGTTCATGACATCCTCGTTAGATATTCGTTTCGTCCATGATATTCTGTGCATCCTCCTCAAAAGCCACATCTCTGCTGCTTCAATTCATTTCCTCATGTTACTAGATACTGTCCAACATTCTGAGCCATATAACATAACTGGATAAACATAACATTTCAGCAGGAGGTAGAGGTGAAATTGATTCACATTGGCCATGGGCACTGGATACTCCTTAGATTTGAATTGATTTTTTTAAGCCAGTTTCTCAGATCCTCTGTGCCAGGCAGTATTTAGTGGGCTGCTTTCTGTTTGTTGTTTGTTTCTTCTATTACATCTCACCTAGAGTTTAGAAGATGGATTTCCACCTGAGCATGAGCTACCAGTGTTACCTTGATTCCACTCTCGGACACAGTCTGACTGCACAATAGTCAACCTGAGCAGCAGTGGTTTAAACATACCCACTGTGCATTTTTATTGGTTCTTTGTTGAACCCAGTGACTAGAGCTCTGAGGGAAAGTGGTGAGAATACAGATGTGTCTCGTCTGAGAGAGCAGTGGCTCCTCACTCGAGCAGCGAGCAGCTGCATCTGGTGGCAGTGGGTGGTGTGTTACCTCAGTGACACCCGAGGCGGAGATTGCAGACACCGACTGTGGCATGGAAATGATTCTAATCATTTTCGCAGGCCGTAATTAGAGAGCTTCTTTGCATTTTAAAAGTATCCATTAAGTCGAAGCTGTAGGTCAAGTTGATTGAGTGAGTTAGCTGCAAAGGCTGTGTTTGTTTCAATTGCTGGGATAAAGCTAAGCATAAATACCGTGTCTTTGCCTTCTGGTGTGTTTTTTTAGTTTCCTGGGGGCATTTGCACTCAGGAATGCTTCGAGTGACAACTCTATCCACAGAAATAAAATAGAAAATGTTAGAAACGCTCTGCAGATCAGTTCAAAGTTCAAAGTAAATTAATTATCAAAGTACATATATGTCACTATATACAACCGCGAGATTCATTTTCTAGCTGGCATTCACAGTAAATACAAGAAAAACAATAGTATCAATGAAAGACTACACCCAGCAGAATGGACAAACACCCAATGTGTAAAAGACATCAAGCTGTGCAAATACAAAAAGAAAAGAAAAAAATTAATAAATAAGCAATAAATATCAGGAACAAGACATTGGACACTTAAGCACGAAGCCTCAAACACTGAGTACAAACGAAAATAATCAGCAAAACAATTTTAGCTTAGTTGAACTACTGCAAAACGTCAGCAGCGTTATGGAATTAAACATATTATATTCAGTAAAAGATAATTTCTTTTTTCTCCAAATGCAACTAGTACTGAAACAAGTACATGTACGTGATACAAGTAGTCTGAAAGTATATTTGTGTTCAAGTTCAAGTGGTCTATCACGACAACAAAGAATTTCTGAGGAAGCATCACTTCCGGAAAAATATGCGGTCCGGTGTTATGAATCCTTGAAAGTGAGTCCATAGGTTGTGGGAACAGTTCAGTGATGGGGTGAGTGAAGTTAAATGAAGTTATCCCCACTGGTTCAAGAGCCTGATGGTTGAGGGATAATAACTGTTCCTGAACCTAGAGGCAGCATCTGTGGGTAGAGAAAATGTTATAGGTTTGAGAGCCATCATCAGCCCAGTTCTGATGAACATAAACTGTTTAATTTCCACAGATGCTGCCTGACCTGCTGTGTGTTTTAGTAATGTTTTCTTTTCACTTCAAATTTCATGTATCTGCAGTTTGTTTTTATATTCGACTCTGTTTACAGATTTCCGGAAGAACTTTAGCAGGTCAGGCAGCACCTATGGCGGGAAATTAACAGTCGATGTTTCGAGCTGAAACTCCAGTTGAGATGAAATGTCTCAGCCCTAAATTTTGTTTATTTTCCTTCAGAGATGTTGCCTACCCTGAGTTCCTCCAGCATTTTGTGTGCATTGCTCAAGTTTTCCAGAATCTACAGATTCACTTGTGACTTTATTTACAGATTTGCTGCTCATCTTCTTTGGAAGTATCAGACACATTTTTACAAATGATTGCTCTATGCTGGTCTCTAATGAACGCTGGGAGTTCCTGGCCAGGAATCTTGACTGTAGGTTCAAAATGATAGAGGCACATGAACAATGAGCAGTTGTTGGGGGCCTTCTCCCGGAGTAAAATAACAAGGTGGCCTGGATTGTAGACTCAATAGTGAGGTGCTGGTGAGTGCAAGATAACGGTTAGAAAATATGCAAGTGATTACAGTGGAAGGTGATAATATTGCAAGGCAGCTTATTACAAAAAGAATTATTATTATTATTTTGAAACCCTTTGGATTTTGAAATTATAATCTGAGTGACAATTTGCACATATGAAGTTAGTATTTTTAAGACAAAACTATTATACAATAATTAGATCACAGCATGTCATGAAAAGTTCTGCTCTTCTGTAAGAAAATATACAACATCCTGGATTGTTAGAGCAGGAGGAACTATTGAATGCATGAAAGCCCCTGGTTTCTGGAGGAGAGAACTAAAAAAGCACTGGCTGTGCGCAATTTGGGAATTGTGTCTGACATTTAGTGCTTAACTGTATGTGTGCTGTTTCGATGGTGCCCCAATTCCTACATTACAACAGGCAGCTGGGAACATCTTGCTCCTGTTTCTTACTGAGTTCCAGTCTGGTGATTAACTGGAGCAGCAGATAGAATGTTTTTAGCAGTTTAATTAAGCTTTCTGCCACAGGTTTCCTTCTGTCTTGAGGGCATTGGCTTTTCAACTGTGCAAAATTGCGGTTGTCAATTATCATTTGGGACCCTCTGTAGTGGCTGTAATTGCCCTTGGACTTGATTATTGAGAAGTCACAGCCTGCAGCCCAATGTCCATGGGTGTATTCTAGGTACAGTTCCCTGGATTGGGATTGATAATGAGAGCACTTGGCTGATTTTTTTTACTGTAGTAACACGGGCACTGACTCTCACCTATGATCTGGCCTGAGACTGGCATGGATTCAGGCCTTTCAGGACTGTTTGAGTCATTGAGTACTGGAAGATATAATTGTTGAATAGAATTAAGTATTTCCACTTGGGAGTCAGAGTAATACAGCACGGAAACAGGCCCATCGGCCCAACTAGTTCATGATGACCCCAGCATCCTCCCTGCTAGTCCCATTTGCTCACGTTTGGCCCATAATGCTTGAAGCCTCTCTCCTCTATGTACATATTCAAGTGGCCCTTGAATGTCTCAACCACTTCCTCTGGCAGCTCATTCAAAGTACTCACTGCCTTCTGGGTAAAGAATTTACCTTCTCAGGTCTCTTTAAAAATTTTCCACTTTTAGCTTGTATCTCTGCCCTCAACTTTTGGACTCCTCAACCTTGAGGAAAAGAATATGACTGTCAGTCTTGTCCATATCCTTATTAATTTATAAATCTTATGTGAGGATCTGGGTGACGGGGAGATGATACGCCTCTACCAAAGGATGTGTAAGGTGCACCTTCTCTCTGCTGGTCTACAGGTCACCCTTGGGGAAGGTGTAGCACCTGCTTAGGCCCCCGATCAACGTTATGTGAAGCTATGGGAGCGGGTGGTGGATGGTCGATGAACAACTGGTGCATATCACAAGTCCTGGTTATGCGACCACTGATGCCGGGCAGACATCCTCCTGAAGTGTATTGATAATGGCTAGGGTCATGGTCGTAAATACACTGCCCAGAAGAAGGCAATGGCAAACTACTGCTGTAGAAAAATTTGCTGAGAGCAGTCATGGTCATAGAAAGAGCATGATCACCTGTGTCATATGACATAGCATATAACAAACAATTATGAGGACATCCCTTGTTCTCTGCCACTCCAGGGAATAAAGATCCATTGTGTTCAACCCCTCCCTAGAATTCAGGCCCTCTATTTCAGGCAGCATCCTCGTAAACCTCTCCTGCGCCCTCTCTGGCTTGACAATGTAACAAGGTGGCTACAACTGTACACAAGGCTCCAAGTGCAGTCTCATCAACGACTTGTACAACTGCAGTGTAATGTCCCAGCTCCTAAACTCCATACCCAGATTGATGTAGGCCAGCATGATAAACAGCTTCTTTGCCACCCTGTCAACTTGGTTAATCAGTGCACTGCATTTAAAATGAAGTTGGTAAGCTAATATGGATAAGTGATTAGTGGAGACACCTTGCTGGGCAGACCTCTGAGAGTTCATCCCCAGATTGTGTTGTCTCTTAAATAATCCATAAGGTCATAATTACGCCACTGAATATTTCCAGTGATGCTTTAGAGATCGTTGACATATAATTAGTAGGTAGATTTGTCGATGACTTTAAAGATATCTGCTCTCTCCATGAAAAATGTGGAAGACTTTGCCATACACCAAATGCCTTTTACCGATTTTCAGGACTGTGTTATGTCGTTGGTACTGGGTACATCATTGGCTGCGGCTCATTGGGTATTTGACTGTCATTTTTGTTGCGTACTATTGGAAGATCATGTAATCTGAGGAAGGAGTGCTTTTGATCTGTGCTCTTGCTTGACCCTCTCCTGATTGACTAATGAAAGCTTCAGCGAATTTGAACCTCCATTATTTCGAAAAACAGAAAATTATCAATGCTATAATCCTAATTATTATCTTTTTTAATAATCTAAGCACCATTATGTTACAGCACAGAATGAATAGCAGCAAGAGAGTTACAATGGTTGCTCAAACTAATTACTGCTCCTTCAGTCCATGAATCCTGATAATCTTTGATCAAGGAGAATTGGATTGTCACAGGAGTTCTAACCCAGTGCACAGGATTTCATTGCCCTGAGTATCAATAAGTGCTAATCATTTTTTTAAATCTCTAAAACCTTTTATGCATCCACAGTGACATGAATTCACAAAAGTCAGAATCATAAATAGTATGGCTCTTATTTAAGTGTTCGCTTGTGACAAGTGGCAAGCTAATGTAAGTTGCCTGGGTTTTAACACAAAACTAATTGGAAAAACACAAACAGACTTCATATAGAGGCAGGTTAAGAAATGAACTTTCCCAAGTGGAATTCAGTATGTAATGCTCTGATTAAAGAACAAAAAATATAGAGAATACACTAATTGAAAACAAATGGAAGAAAGCAATGACTACTGAGATGTTTCAAGAAATATTGATGCAAAGAAGGGTCAGACTAAGCCGTTGAATTAGGAGGATCAATTCAATGAACTGGATAAGGAAATGGCAGCTGTGAGAAGAAATTCAATAGGATTGCAGAACAATATGTTAAGATGGGAATGAAAGGATTTGCCCTCCAAAGAAGCTAGAACAAGAAATGTAAAAATGTGCTTGCCTTTTGGAACCAAAACAATGTTTTCCAACTCTGCAAGTTACTTAAATGCACCAGCACTGAAGTTTAGTTGGAGTGATCAGGGAGGGACATCCTTTTCAAAATTACTTACAGCTGAGTGTTCTCAGGGCTGAGAAATATCCTTCCAGTATGTGGAAGGCTTCCAGGTGATGAATAAACTCTTCTCAAGCTTCAAGCTGGTTACAGGTATTGATTATAACTGATGTTTCAATGAAAAACTCTGCCATCTTCTTTAGGGATGATGCCTGGACAAGTCTAGTCTGGTGGTATTTATACCCCTGTATTCCCTTGAATTTTAACAAAGGCAAAGGTCGTGCTCTAAGTAAGAACTGGAATTTAATTGTAAACAAGGTGGGAGAGCAGAAACCTGATTAGATGAGGACTAGCCAATCAGGAGGGACGGAATACAGGGGTATAGATACCACTGGTCTAGACTTGCCCAGACATCATTCAACACGATTCTAAACTATTCAACCTGATTGTTTTGACTTTCATGTTATAAGCACGTTGGAAGCTTTTCAGCTTTGGGTTCCATTGCAAGGAAGCAGCCTGTCTGAAAGAATTGTAAGGATGGAATTAGTTTGAAATTTCTTGCAGATCAGGTACATGAAGATAAGACATGTAATATCCTTTTGATGAGTGGCATAATGACAAGCAGAGAGTCATTGATAGCCTGTAGACTGTGTAATGAGTAACACTTTTTGAAATCTATTCAAGTCAGAGCTGTGTGAATGATGTGTCAGATCAAAAAAAAATGTTTTTCAGCTGTCCAAAGCAAATATTTAATTCCATGGTTCATGCTGTATTGAGTCTAGTGTAAATGATCCTTGTTTGAACACCTCCCACTTTTTCTATTTATAGTTCTGGGTTCTCTTTCATTGACTACGTTCCTCTCATCCTGAGGAAATCTTTGCCCTAATAGCCTTAGCCACCTCACTTTCCTCATAGCCATCTCCCATCTTGTGCAAACTCGCTCTCACCTTGCACACTACCAACTTTATTGTGGTAATCCCTCTGTCAGTTTTGTACTGTGCCACAGAGCATCTACCATCTGTGGATGGGAATGGACAGTTCAGATGAAGGGGCTGAATCTGAACCGATGACTGCCCATTTCCCCTCATGAGTGCTGCCTGGCTCGCTGAGTTTCTCCAGCATTTTGTTTGTTCTTCAGATTCTAGCATCTGCAGTCCCTTGTGTCTTCAGTAAAGGATCATCAGATGGATCAGCTAAGTATATTGTTAAAAACACTCAGATATTTTTACAGAATTACAATTTTGTGAGGCTACTTTGGGCTCTGCGAGGTGTCTATTTCCAGCTGTTCTGATACACACAGGGATATCATGCAACCCTGACTCTTCACACTCTACATAGGGCAGTTGTCAGCTGCTGTGCACGATCACTGCCTCTGGGTATATGACTGCTTTAATGGAGGGAAGGGTATATAGATAATGGAATAACTGTTCACCAGTCAAGTCCCATAGCCGTGAATCCACAAGATATAATTAATTAATCTAAAAGTAAAGGATTGTAGATGCTCGAGCTCTTGTATATAAACAGTGCATGATGGAGATTTTTAGCAGGTCAGGTAAAAAGAGAGTTGATGGTTCAAAGCTTTCATTGGGAGCTCTGTTCATCTCTGCCAGGATACTGGCTAACCTGCTCTGTATTGTAGTATTTTCTAACTTTATAACTATTAACAGTGGGATTAAACAACCTATGTCTGTCCTTGTCCAGCAACTATACATACCGCGCGCATCAGAATTGGGAGGTGGAGAATGATACAGTCAGTTTCTATGGTCTTTACTGCACTGGGACAACTGATTGCATGCTGTAGTTACAATGCCTAAAATTCTCCATTTTGCTCTATATTGCAATGGTAACAAATTAGTTCTATGAATGTATGCTGTAACATTTTCACTGTTTCAACTCTGTTCTTCCTCAAATTATTATTTGAGTGTAATGTATAACTAATATTTGAAGCTAAGTGAGTAGAGACTCCTGAAAGGCTATTGGAATTTGTGGAGCTTTCCTGTGTGTACAGGTTTCAAAACATGCAACTTTAATGCAGTAACATTTCTACACAAACCAGCTGGATGTTATTTTTAGCAGAAACAGTGAAAATAAATCAGCCAACAGATCTCTCTGGTATTTAGGATTTGGTCATTTGGATTTCTTTGGTGTTGTGCAATGAACCAATTTTGGATTTGGTGTTGTGCAATGAACCAGATTTGATTAAGGAGCTTAATATAAAAGAACCATTCGGAGTAGGTGATCACAATATTATAGAATTCACCCTGCAATTAGAAATACAGAAGCAAATAGAGAGCCTATAATCATATGTATCAGTATTACAATGGAATAAAGGGAATTACAGAGGCATGAGAGAGGAGCTGGCTAAAGTTGATTGGAATGGGACACTAGCTGGGATGATGGTAAAGCAGCAATGGTAAGAGCTTCTGGGAGTAATTTAGAAAATACAGGATCATTTCTTCCCATGGAAATACGAGATTCTAAAGAGAAGATGAGACAACCGTGGCTGACAAGAGAAGTCCAAGTCAGCATAAAAGCAAATGAGAAGGCATAAAGTATTGCAAAGACTGGCATGGAGATAGAGGATTGGGTAACTTTTTAAAATCAGCAGAATGCAACTCAAAATTCAAGTAGATGGGAAATGATGAAATATGAAGGTAAGTTAGCTAGTAATATAAAAGAGAATAATAACTTTTTCAGATATATAAAGAGTAAAGGAGAGGCAAAAGATCAGAGATCACAGGGTCACAAGATGCTGCTGGCACTCTCACAGATGTATTTTTATTCTCCCTCTCAAAACATGCATACAAGGCATTGAGCTCATCTGGGAACAAAGTATCACGGCCATTCATGATATTAGGTTTTGCTTTGTGGGAAGTAATGGCCTGCAAACCCTGCCAGAGCTCATAGGCATCCGATTCTGTCTCCAGCATCAATCAGGATTGTTTCTTCGCCATTAAAATAGCCTTCAGTGGGTCAATTGGGGCTTGTAATGTTCTGGATCACTGGTTTTGAGTGCCAAAGATGTAGAAGGATGGACAAAGGTAGAGCCAGTACTTGGATTTACTTGGATTTTTAGAAGACCTTTGAGATGCCACAAATGAGGTTCCAGAAGAAGATAAGAGCCCATGATATTACAGGAAATATACTAACATGGATTTAAGATTGACTGACTGACTGACAGAAAATAGAGCAGGTGATAAAGAAGGGCTTTTTCTGCTTAGCTGCCAGTGACTAGTGGTGTTCTGTGGGGACTATGTTGGATCTTCTCCTTTTCCTGTTGTACGTTAATGATCTGGTTCACAGAATGGATGTCCTTGAGGCCAAGTTTGTAGATTGTTGGAGGGGCAGGTGGTGTTGAGGAAGCAGGCAATCTGCAGAAGGACTTGGACAGATTAGAGGAATGGGCAAAAAGTTGGCAGATGAAACAGCATACAGAAGTTTATGGTCATGCAGTTTAGTAGGAAGAATGAAGACGTAGACTCTTTCTAAACGGAGAGAGCATTCAGAAATTGGAGATGGAAAGGGATTTGCGAGTCCTAGTGCGGGATTCCCTAAAGGTTAACTTGCAGGTTGAGCTGGTATTAAGGAAGGGAAATGCATTGTTAGAATTCATTTTGAGGGGATTCAAATATAAATGTAAGTATGTAATGTTGAAGCTTTATAAGGTGTTAGTCTGATCCCATTTTAAGTGATGTACTGGTATTGAAGAAGGTCCAAAGAATGTTTATGATAATTATCCTGGCTGTTGAAAGGGTTAGCATATGAGGACAATTTGATGGCACTGGGCCTGTCCTTGCTGGAGTTTAGAAGAGTTGGGGGGGGGGGGGTGGAATGTATCTCATTGAAACCTTCCAAATATTGAAAGGCCTAGATATAGCAGATGTAGAGAGGATGTTTCCATGGTGAGAGAGTCTAGGACCAGAAGGCATGCCCTCAGAATAAATATATGTCCCTTTAGAAATAGGAATGAGGAGGATTTTTGTTAGGCAGAGGATGGTGAATCATTGGAATTCATTCCCACTGATTCTGTGGAGGCCAGGTGTATTTAAAGCAGAGGTTGATTGGTTCTTGATTAATAAGGCCGTCAAAGGTTTTGGAGACCAGGCAGAAAATTGGGGTTTAGAGGGAATAATAAATAAGCAATGATTGAATCGCAGAATGTCTTAATGTGTTAAATTCTGCTTCTGTGTCATATGGTCTCATGTTTATTGCTTTTCCGCACTATGTGCCTGAACGTTGAGTTCTTTTTCTGGAGTGGAGCACATCTACGCCCATCCCTGGTTGATATTTCATCCCTGGTTGATATTTCACTCCAGAAATATCACCAGATACTTCCAGTTGCTGTTCATTCACGTTCAGTGGTATCAGTGTGTCAGTGTGTCAGTGCTGTGTGGTGTGGGATGGCATTAATCCACAGAACATTTGGAACTGAGACGGAGAAAATCAGGTGAAATTGTTTCAAGAACAGACATCATTGAGTGGACAGTGGATGGCTGAGTCTTCACATAGAAACCCTGAGTTGAGGCCAAGTTGGGTGTATTTGGATTTATCTTTGTGTGTAGACTGGGCATATGTTTGATCTGGTAAGAAGCACCTGTCTATGTGAAAAACTTAATTAAAATTCAGCAGCACTGACCAGTTGTTTTCCTTTACTGAGTTTCACCATGGTAGAATGCACAATGCCCAATTAATTTAATCATTGCGGAGCTGGTCTTGTAGATAATTTAGCCGCTAAGCTAAAATGCTCGGCAGGAAAAGAGCAGCTGGTTCATCAAGCCGGCCGCACACTCATTAACATTTTCCTTCCTTTCCCCAAGCACACACAAATACATATGTGCATACACACCTCATTCATCCTGCATATGTTAGCTGTTATTTCATTTCCCTCTCATGAAGCAGTGCTTCCAAATCTACACTCAGAGGCCACTTTGTTAGGTGAATCTGTACATCTTGTTAAATGCAAGAATTTCAAAGGCTTTCAAAGTACATTTATTATCAAAGAATGTATAAATCATACACCTTGAGATTTGTTTGCTTACAGGCAGCTGCAAAGCAAGGAATCCGAGGAACCTAATTTAAAAAAGAAAGACAGGGTATAACCACTGCACAGAGAAAGAGGGGGAAAAAACAGACACAGACATGCACATCAAATGACATCATTTGGAACCAGCTTCAGTCCTTAGTTCTACTCCCCAGAGCAGACAGAATAGGCCCAAGCCTTGATCTCAGTTCATCATATTAGCAGGGCAATAAACGCCACAAAACTTGTAGAGAGAGAAACGAACATTGCGAGAGAGCATGCGAAATCAGCCTGACCCACACCTCTGGTTCTGACACTTGGAATTTCTGGACTATCTGGACCAGTGTTTAAATTGTCCAAGCGCTGGGCATTGCCTCACTCTTGGACCAGGATCTCAGCACAGCAACATGCTCAGGCCACACAGCCTGAAGCCATTCTCAATCCCCCCCAAACCGGCTCAGCGCTTGGAGTGATCCAACCTCGCACCTGGGTTAGGTGGTCGGTACGAATCAGCTCAATGTTGTGTTTAATCAACTCAGTGCATGAAAGCATGCAGACATGATCAAGAGTTGTAATTGTTGTTCAAACCAAACATCAGAATGGGAAAGAAATGTGACCTAAGTGACTTTGGTCATGAAATGAATGTTGGTGCCAGACAGGGTGGTTTGAGTATCTCAGAACCAGCTGATTTCTGGGGGTTTTCATGCACAACATGAGTTTACAAAGCATGGTGCAAAAAAACAAAAAAAAAATCTAGTTGGCAGCAATTCTATTGGTTAAAATGTTTTGTTAATGAGAGATGTCAGAGGAGAATGGCCGGACTTCGACAAGCTGACAGGAAAATAACAGTAACTCAAATAACCACACATTACAACAGTGGTGTGCAGAAGAGCATCTCTGAACACACGAAACTTTGGCTCTTGAAAGGGATGGGCTACAGCAGTAGAAGAACACGAGCATATGCTCAAGTGTCCATCTTATTGGGTACAAGAGGTACCTAATCAAGTAACCACTGATAGTATTGCTTGTTAGTTTCTGCCTTAATCTGTTTTTTAAGCAGACTCCTCCAGGGTCAACTTCAGTTTTGTGGGGTCCCATGTGAAATTGGCAATGGTTGTAGTACACACAAAATGTTGCAGGAACTTAGCAGGTCAGTCAGCATCTATGGAGAGAAATAAACAGTCGCTATTTTGGGCCAAGACACTTAATCAGGACTGGAAAGGAATGCAGTGGAAGCCAGAAAAAGTTAGTGGGAGGAAGGAAAGGTACTAACTGGCAGGTGATAAGTGAAACCAGGTGGGGGGGGCAGGAAGGTAGGTCCTTTCCCTTCCCCTCCCCCCCCCCCCCCCCCCCCAGCCACCACCTTCTTATTCTGGCTTCTTTCCCTTTCCAGTTTTAATGAAGGGTCTTGTCCAAAATGTTGACTGTTTATTCCTCTTCATTGATTTTGCTTGACTTGCTGAGTTCCTCCAGCATTTTGTGTGGGTTACTCTGGACTTCCAGCATCAGCAGAATCTTGTGTATTTCTGCTTGGTAGTGGTGAGTGGTGTTTGATGTTCAGTGGGTGGGACATTTGGAATGACTCACAACCCCTCCATGTCCTCTTAATGTTGATACTCAAGATTTCCATTTTGTGGTCACAGGGCAGGAATGAGAAGAGTCATTGGCGAACTTGCAGCCTTCAAAAGAGACTTTGAGAATACAGTCTTCCATTTCCCACTTTACTTCACACGTTAGACTGCAAAATGTGGAGCAGGTTCACCTGTTGTAGTAAAGGGCAGGAAGCTGCCTGTTTTTCATCAGCATTGCTCTAATTGTAGTGTGACTGCAATTAGTCTGTAAAAAAATAATGCAAACTGGAACTTAAAAGAAACAACAAACAAACATTAGATGTGGTAATTATCCCCAGATCAAGCTTCACAAATTGAAAGTCTGAACCTCATTTAGCATCATTAAACAGACATTTGGCCAGCCAGAGCAAGCAAACAGAAGCAGCAACTGGCTGCAGTTTTCTGTCTCCCAATGCAGTTGTTAATGCCAAAAATCATCGACTGAAAGGGATCTACCTCCCACACCCGCCTTTGCATTTTGGATTTTGTATCTGCAGCTGCTTCATCAGTGAAAGGCAGCTCAGGATGAGGATGTGGATGAGTGAGCACAATAAAAAGTTAAAGGGTTAATAGATGTTGCAATGGCATGATAAAGTGCTTTGAGAGACTGGTTCTATCACATCTGAAATCTTGTCTGCCCACAATTTGCCTATTGCACCAACAGGTCTACAAAGGATGCCATCTGCATGCACTTCACTCTGCCCTGACCCACCTGGACCGCCCCAATTCTTACATCAGAATGCTGTTCATTGACTTTAGTTCGGCATTCAATACTGTGATCCCCTCCAAGCTGATCGCCAAACTTCGCCAGCTTGGTATCAGCTCATCCCTCTGCAATTGGACCTTGGACTTTCTGACTAATAGACCCCAATCAGTTAAGTTAGACAACCTCTTCTCCTCCATTCTCACCCTGAATACCAGCGTGCCTCAAGGCTGTGTGCTGAGCTCTCTTCTGTACTCCCTTTTCACCAATGACTGCGTTCCTGTACATGGTTCTAACACCATAATCAAGTTCACAGATGACACCACGGTGATTGGCCTGATCAGAGGGGATGACGAGACGGCCTACAGGGATGAGGTCCAGCACCTGGCTGCGTGGTGTGCCGATAACAACCTGGCCTTTGACACCCAGAAGACCAAGGAGATCATTGTGGACTTCAGGCATGCTAGCAGCCACACTTACGTCCCCATCTACATCAACGGAGCTGTATTGGAGCATGTATCAAGCTTCAGATTCCTTGGTGTCCACATTTCCGATGATCTCACCTGGTCCCTGAACTCCTCCATCCTGATCAAAAAGACGCAACACCGCCTTTATTTCCTGTGGAGCATCAAGAAATCTCACCTCTGTCCCAGGATACTGACGGACTTTTACTGCTGTACCATTGAGAACATACTCACCAACTGTATCTTAGTGTGGTAAGGCAATTGTCCCGAATCAGACCGCAAAGCACTCCAGCGGGTGGTGAAAACTGCCCAGCAGATTATCGGCACCCAATTGCCCACCATTGAGAACATCTACCATAAACGCTGCCTGGGCAGGGCAAAAAGCATGATCAAGGATGCATCTCACCCTAACCATGGACTTTTCACTCTCCTCCCATCCGGTAGTTGTTACAGAAGCCTCCACTCCCACACCAGCAGGCTCAGGAAGAGCTTCTTCCCTGAGGCTGTGACCCTGCTGAACCTCACATCACAGCGCTAAACAGGATTACACCCATATTGGACTGTCTCAGTACTTTTAAATTTGTGTGCTGTAGCACTTACTTTTTACTTGCAGTTATTTTGTAAATAATACTATTCTTTTGCACTTCTGGTTAGATGCTAATTGCATTTCATTGGCTTTGTATCTATACTTGGCACAATGACAATAAAGTTGAATCTAATAAAATGGAAACGGTAAGTGGACAGATGCAGGCATAGAGCTAGTTGCTGGTAACAAGCTGGCTGTAACTATTGGACTGAATTTTGATGACCTGGCGATCTCTCTGAATATTGACCTTTTTCAGTGCTTCAGATAAGACTGGGCACTACTGATTCCATTTGTAGGTGGAGCTGGGAATGTGGGGATGGAAAATGGTTAGCAATCTAGGTGTTAGCATATGTCCACTATGAGCATTGTTCTGTTCATAATGTAATCTGTTTTAAGGTGTACTTGTAGCTTCCCTAAGTGCATGGACTCAAATAAACTAAAAAAGAAAACTTCAAAATTCTGGAAGACTGTTACTATACTAGAAAATGCTGGAAAAATAAAACTGATTGTTCAACATATGTGAATGCAAAGGCAGGTAGTGATACTTTCAACTGCTACCATTTTTGTTCTAATTCTGGTTATTTATTTATTAGTATACAGCGCGGAATAGGACCTTATAGCCATTTGAGCCGCGCTGCCTTGCAGTCCCCCAATTTGACCATAGCCTAGTCACGGGACATTTTACAATGATCAATTAACCTACTAAATGATACGTCTTTAGACTGTGCAAGGAAACTGGAGGACCCAGAGGAAATCCACAAGGCCACAGGCAGAACGAACAAGCTCCATATAGACAGCAGATACAAATCTTTTATGTTTTGTATTTCTGTTAAAGCGGTTCACTTGGTCAGTTTTGGGTTTATGTGCAGTCTGGATTTTGCATCTGGTGACTATATTTTCCCTCTGTCCATTCTCTAGTCTTACTCAAATGGCTGAATATTTTCATTCTTCAGTGGTCGAGCAAATACTGTAGTTCTCTTTACTGATGCTGCCCAAGCTGCTGCAGTTCTGAAATTAGCTGTCAAACTGCCCCAACAAGGTCACTGTTTAAACACAAACTCTCTCCCCACCAGGAATGCAGATAAATGAAAAAGATTGTAAACTTGGAGAGTGATTTAGAAGTCATTATATTGCTTGCATGTCCAGGCTCACAACTAGATTTATTCCTCTTCTCTGTATGTCAGCTCATCCTATATGCGCTGAAAGCACGGTGTTTAATAGTGGAATGGAACAGATAATGATAACAGTGTTATTGGAGTAGAACTCACTGAAAACTCCTTTTGTTACTTTGTTTTCTTTGCCTTCCTGCCTGTCTTTAAAAATTGTTTTCTCCTTTCTCTGTAACTCTCTTCTCCGTCTCTTTCCTTGTTGCATAACTGTTGTCTTCCCCCTCCTTTTACACATTCCCCGCTTGACCTCCCTTCCAATCAGCTCTCTTCCTCACTGTTCCCTATCCATTTACTATTTACCTTTCCTGTTTCTACATTGCTCATACTCCCTGGCTTCATTATATTTCCTCTCACCTCTCCCCTTTCAGACATTACTCTGTATTACTCAATGCTTTTAACGATACTCTGTAGAAGGTTTTGTCTACTTGCCTTCCTCTGCAGCTTTTCTTTCTCTCTTACCACATCCAATAAAATCGCCTTCATAGACCCATCTTCACAGCCTTAATTTTTCTGATGCCAGCTACACTTTGATTTTTTTTTCTGTTAATTTTTACTCCTTTCTTATGCTCTTTGCACACAGATAGCTCAAGATGTGCATCAGAGAAATGTAATGCAAAAGTCCAATATCTGCGTGCTTAGTGCAGATTATCAATGATAATTAACGGTGCATTGTTTCCAGTTGACATTTTTAAAATTCCTGCCTCCATAATTCCATTAGGAAGTGCTACTGCTTTTGCCCTCATGTTATAAGAAAACCTATGAAAATTCACCTCAGATTTGATTTTTAAAAAGATGGTATTTTCAGCAGCAGGAATCTCTGCCCCCACTTCCTCAATATGCTTCTGATGTCTGGACTCTCAAGGACTGCAAAGGTACTACCAATGTTGCAAATTCCATCAAATTCACTGGATGGGTGAAGCAACAATGGTATCTTCTCTCAGTCTAACGTTCCCTGCATGGAGACTTTAGTCACACTCAGCTATGTTGGTAGGCCACATGATTCATGTACCCGGCATCAGACCCCCCCGCCCCCCAGCCCCAAAACTGATGCTATGTTTTGAGGTCAGTCACTGGTAAAGGTTGCAGGGACCGAGGTAAAAGTTGTGCTCAATATCTTCTTGAAGAAATTAAACATCCCTGCAGACTATTGGCTCCGGAATGCTCCAGGTGGAGAAGGAGCAGTGGAAACAATCTGGTGAACATCCCCCCTGCATAAGGAGATCTGTGTGAATGGATGAATGATTACGTTACCTCCCAGACTGCACAACCACTCTATCAGGCACAGAATGTTCTGTGGGAGCAAATGGAAAGGCTATACGGAATTTGTGTTTGAAATAACAGGTTTTATTGAAAACTGGTGCACATCAGGCGACCAGTCAAAGCTGATCTAGCTGAGCATGGTTTTGGTACAGCTTTCACATTTGCAGTTGACCACACTACCAGTAAAACTACATTTTGATAACAGAATGGTGGTTACGGAAAGACATAATTAAGTAACAGACTCGGTCCTTATTACAGAATGAAATGCTTATCCACAGGTCCTACAGGATATCCAATTTTTTATTACAACAATTTAATTACAACATAATTAACAAAATTCTTGAAACTTGTTGTCACTGCTGCATTCCATGTCTGTGCTTCTAGCTTTGTCTGTGGTTCCCTGTTACCAGATTAGCATAATGCACATCTCTATTTACTAGTTATTAGCCCTTGCTATTCTTTCCCCTACAAAATGCTCGAAGAGTTTATGTTGCCCAGGACCCACAAGACCAGAATCTGGTCATCAAAATTCTTAAAAGTATCTTGGTGATATGACTCATTAAACTTATGGTCCTATGTAATTCACATTCTATTGCTCCAGCTTTCCTAGGAAGAGTGATAAATACTGATTTTTTCATCTCTTCTGGTATTATTCCAGTCTCATAAATGTCATTGATTAAATCAGTAAGGTTTTCAATTCCATAATCTCTAGGGTGATAATTTGTTCTATTACTAATTCATCAGGACCTGCTGCCTTTCCTTTCTTCATCTTATTTATTGCATTACGAACTTCAGATTTTAAAATACTTGGACCTTCAATGTTTTTCTTAATTTCTGGTTTTTCGCCTCGATCGTCTTCAAACAATTCCTGAATATACCCAGTCCATCTGTTCATAATCTCATCTTTTTCCATGATAATGGTACTTTCCTTTGCTTTCAAACATCCACCTGAAGAACAGAGGAGCTTTTTACCAGTGATAATCTTGATTTGTTGATGTAACCTTTGTGGATCAGTAATAGGGATTCTTTCTATTTGCTCACATTCCTATTTTAACCATTCTTCTTTGGCTTTTTGACATAAGCTTTTAACTTTTTTATCTGAGGACTTATATTCTATAGGATTTGCTTTCTTCTGTCTCCTTTCTTCCATTGGATTTTTGATTTCATCTGTCATCCATTTATTCTTTGTGCTTTTTTCTTTTTTAGGTATCACTGACTTTGCTGATTCTACCAAGGCATCCTTTAGAGAGTTAAATTTCATTTCTACATGATTGCTATCATCTTCAACAGATTTTATTTTTAGACTTTGAAATCTATTCCTTACTTCAATTGTAAATTTTTGTTTTAAGTTTTCTTTAATTAATTATAAGTAGTTAAGGGAATGTTCAGGTTTTTGCTTCTTTAGTTTTTTAAGTTTTACTTTTACATGACATACTACTGGGTTATGGTCACTATTACAGTCTGCACCTGGATATGTTTTGCATTGAGTCACTGAGTTTCTAAATCTTTGGTTTTTAGTAATAAAGTCAATTTGATTTCTAGTGTTATCACCTGGACTTTTCCAGGCCCACAAGCATCTTGGATGGTTGTTAAAGTAGGTGCTTATAATGACCTGGTTATTTATCTTGCACCATTCTACCCATTTTTCACCTTGTTCATTTCTTTCCCCGGTCCAAATTTTCCTATGGTATTTCCATCAGCACCTTGTCCTACTTTAGCATTTAGATCCCCCATGACAATAACAATATCTTGAGATTTGCATCCATTCTTTGCTTGTTCAAGCTCTTCATAGAATTTATCTATATCCTCATTTGTTCCATCTGTTGGTGTATATACCTGTATAATTGCTAAATCAAATGGTTGTCCTTTGAATCTAACAAGGAGCACTCTTTCTGATATTGCCCAATGTGCTAAAACACTTTTTGCCATGTTTTCATCGATGAGAATTCCTACTCCATTAGTATGGGATGTTCCACAAGAATAAACTAGTGTTTTATTTCTAATCTGACATTTTCCAGCACCTATCCAACGAACTTCGCTTTTTTCCATGGTGTTAATCTTTAGTCTTTCCATTTCATTCATCACTTTGTCCAATCTTCCTGCTTGATATAGGGTTCTTACATTCCAAACGGCAATAATTTTCTTTTGTGTTGCATGAATTTTATGAGCAGTAGCTTTATGACGATCGGGGATCCCCTGCTGACCAGAATCAACCCTACTGAGCGAAGCATCTTCAGAATTGTCTTGAAGATCCTCTTGACGCTGTTGTTGTGTGATACATTTTGTGAGTTTGACCATGGTTTTCTTAGCAAATAGCAATGGTGGTTTGCTGTTGCCTACCGTTGGGCGAACTAAAGACATCGCCATTTCTCTTCTCAAGTGTACATCCACCTATACTATAGCCATTGACATTTGAGGTCCTAGCTCTTCCGCCTTCTCCGTCATAAGTTCAGTTACTGAACCTGCCGGATCTGCCGTTGGCCTTCGCTCATATCCTGAGCAGGAACCCTTGCAGGTGCTACCATTCCAGGTCAGAGCGTCCTTGGGAGCAATGAATGACTAAGGGGTAACTCCACTTTCCCCAAAGCTCTGAAATTCCCCAATCAGAGCCTCATCACCGGTTGCAGTTTAGAGTCATACCCAGGGCTAGTTCGAAGTATAACTTTGTTGAAATTAGTAATAAAATTTAATAATGAAAGCGCAATAAAAATAGTTTGTAAGAAATTTCAAATATACTAAAAGAAAAATAATAGAAAATAATATGAAGTAACCTGCTTATTATCTGACAGAGTGGACCTAGTTAATGAAACTTGAAGAGCAGAATATTGTGTGAGGAGATTTGAAAGGTAAATAAAATGTTAACTGTACATTTTATTGTAAAAGTTTGACAAAGCAGTGATTATAGACCTTAAGTGTGTCAATTTCAATGTCTTCTTAGGGCAAAGGAAATCTGCCGATGCTGGAAATCAGAGCAATGCACACAAGATGCTGAAAGAACTCAGCAGGCCAGGTAGCATCAATGGAAAAAAGTACAATCAACGTTTTGGGCTGAAACCCTTCGAACTTTCGGCCCGAAATGTCGACTGTACTTTTTAAAATAGATGCTGCCTGGCCTGCTGAGTTCCTCCAGCCCTTTGTGTGTGTGTTCTAAAGGCATTTCTGTAAAGATTTGCTCATGTACGATTTTAGGCATTGTGCATTACATGTTGTTCTACACCAATTTTTTTTGAACATTTTGAAATCTTTTTAATTTTGAAATATGCATGTTAGTGATAATTAATACTAAGGGTCAGAGAATTCACTAAGTAGCAATGCCATTCACAATTTTTTATAATCTCACATATCCAAAAAAAAAGAGAATTTCACAGGATTTTACTGTGAAGCCAGTTCGTAAGTAGCATTAATATAACTTAATGGACGGCATGGAAGCATCGCGGTTAGCATAGCACTGTTATAGCGCCAGCTACCAGAGTTCAATTAACTTAAGTCTAACGGGAGTTTGTATGTTCTTGCCTTGAGCATATGACTTTCTTTTGGGTTTTCTTTCCGGTTTCCTTCCACATTCCAAAGACATACGGGTTAGTAGGTTAATTGGTCACATGGGGTAATTGAGCAGTGCAAGCTCTTTGAGCCTGAAGGGCTGCCCGTCTAGTAAATCAATAAATAAATAGATAACTCATTGAATTCCTTTGATTGTGCTGGAAAAGGCTTCAGTCAGTACACATAGCCTGCAGATATGCACTGATCACAATGTGGAGATCCAAAACTTGGTGAGTGTTTTGTAAACCACGGTAAACACAGGTGGTTTGAGTTACGTTGCTAGTGCAAAATCTAGACAAAAACATCCATTTATCCTCTTGGCAATTAATATCTCTGAATCTTAGGAGCTCTGCCTCTACTAACGGTATGATATGGTCTTTAGTTAAATTTAAATACCAGAGGAAAGTAGAAGTATTTATTTATTAAACTTAATAACAGCTAAACCTGTGACAGATTTCAACAATGTTTAAAAGGCACAAAATAACACATAGTGCCTCACAAAGTATGTAAGAATTTGCATGTCCAATGTGAAGTGTGTGCGAATCAGAATCAGGTTTATTATCACCGGCATGGTCATAAAATTTGTTAACAGCTGACTAAACTTGTGTTTCCTAAAGTTCTTCACACTGAGGTTTTGTCAAGTTATTTCTAGATTAGTTTTAGATTCATTACATTTGATAAATAATTAATGGTTAGGATAGTCAGAGGTGAATATTTGGTCTCCTTTTTTTCCCTCAAGCAATTTTCTTCAAATAAAGAGAACTACTTCTGACTGACTTGTTCACCCTTCTGAAAGAACGCTTATTTGAAGACAAAAGGCAGGTTGCTAACAGCCTCTCACCTAAGTAGTTGATATCTGTTGTTAGCTACTTGCAAGTGGAAGTCGTTCACTTTGCAGCTTGTTCTTGCTGTGTGAGTGAATTGTTGCTGAAGTTCATACATGGATTTTATGTGAAACCTTGCTTCATGTGGGGCAGGAGCAGTGCATGTTCAAAGTGAAGCTTTGTCAATGTACTGAGCTTCTTTCAGTTCATTGTGATTCTAGCAGTGTGAGGCTGACTCCTAGAAGGAGGGAGGAAGGCTTGCTCAGTTCCTCTGCTTTTTCCACATGTCCATTCATTCCAAAGCTAAAGTGTGAGCATTAATATTTAAGAGAGCTGAGTGGTTGCCTAAATCACTTTAAACTCCATTCTGTGGTTTGGAAATTGCAGAGGATACGGTTTGAGTTATTCTGTGAAGGCGCTGAAATTCACTCTGGGGAAACGTAAAGGAAGCAGGCGCAAGGATGAAGCATTCTTAAAAGTATGGGTGCAGGCAACGAAACCGGTTTAGCTGCAAATCCCATTGTTGTTGCAACACCGATGCTTTCCACATTGGAGATCAGAGCTTTCTCTATGGAGCATTTGTGTAACAGAACTATTTTTCCGTCAGTCAACTTTTACAGACTTTTCGAAGCCAGGTTCGGTCCAGCTCAACCAGCACATTCAGTTTCTTTTGAAGTGCAAGTCCTGTGTGTTCCAAATCATTTGGCACCCCTGATAGTGTAGGAATGCAGGTAATTGGCCCAGCAGCAATTCCTGCTTTCTCCTCTGGTTTATTCTTAGTGTACTAGCCTTCCCAGTAATTTTTCAAATACTCCCTTTGGTTCTTTTCAATTTCACCCTGTATTTTTTACACGTGTAACCCTCTCATCGGGCTCATACAGAAACCTGGTTCGTTAGCTAGCTCTGCAATCAGCCTCGTGACTCAATGGTGGGAAAGTCATCTTTCATAAACAATATATGTCTAGGGTCGCCATGATTTGGGGTTTAACCAAACAGGAATATTGTGATGTTCTGATTAAAGAAACTTCAATTTGAGCGAATGCTGTGTAAATGCTGCCCAAACACAATTGTCAGTTGAGAAAAAATAGCAGATCGTACTCTGCATAAATGATAAAGAAAGAATCTTTACAAATTTCAGCTTTATCAAACAGTTAATAGGAAAGTACACTCCATATTCCGAACTTCCCTCGAAGTCAATCTCGAACAAACTGGCTGTCCCTCAGAAATATTGGTCCTACCTCCTTGGAGCCATTCAGCTGCACAAAGCACTTCATGCAATAGGGACTCTCCTTCCAACGGCTTTCTGTCCCCCCCCCCCCCCCCACAGCTCCCGCCAAAAGACCCCAAGCTGGACTACTGTCCGTTCCAAAGCTCACTCTGTCCTGCTCTCTCTAGAACTTTCTCCAGATCCCACTATCCTGATTAGCTGACGCAGCATTCCTAAGTTGAACATCATAGTGTCTTATCTCTGGCCAAAACCAAAACATTCTGCCAGCAAGACACACTGATTTTGCGGAAAACTGCTGAAATGGAATACTTGCAGCATGGCAGTAGAGATCTTAATTATGGCATTACACACATATGCAGGCTTTGTGTATTGTTCACCTCACTGCAATAGTAATGTTACGCTTGTTGTTTGTTTTTCCTATCTTGTTTCTTTCCGTTTAGATTTACTGGACCACCCTCACCCTCCCCCTTCTTCTTTCACACCCAATTAATTTTTCTTTGTTGGGGTTATAGTTAGTGCAGGTCTTCACTGCATCTTTGAATTTCTCTTGTTGCTCCAATTTAGCATCATATACTGTGTCTAATCCATGGCTGCTCAATACCACAGTTGAGAAAACTTGATCTTACGTTGATATTGAAGCTTTTATTCTGCTCTGTCTATGTTCCTGTCCGTAGCTGTGTAAAACCATGTTCCTCTCTGCCAAGTTCATAAGACTATAAGACATAGAAGCAGGATTAGGCCATTCACCCCATCGAGTCTGTTCTGCCATTCCATCATGACTAATTTATTATCCCTCTCAACCCAACTTCCCTGCCTTCTTCCCCTAACCTTTGACACCCTTAATAATCAAGAATCTATCAATCTCTGCTTTAAAAATACCCAGTGACCTGTGGCAATGAATTCACCAACTTCTGCCTAAAGAAATTCCTCCTCATCTTTGTTCTAAATGGACGTCCTTCTATTCTGAGGCTGTGCCCTCTGCGCCTAGACCTGCCCACTTTCAGAAGCATCCATTGCATATCCACTCCATTTACTTACTTAAGTCCATCGCATCTACTGGGACATAGGCCACCAACAAGAGCTCGCCAGCGTCCAGGGTTGCTAGAAGTTTGATCAACCCTGTGTCTTCTGTTTCCACCACACAACTTCATACACCTTCCAGGCAAAGATACTTTCTTTCCAAGGGATGAGGTCTTTGGAGTTTCTGTTGGCATTTCTGTCACACTGGGTTTATAGAGGATAGCCCCATGCCCAATCCTCCTTTCTCAGTAAGGCTTGGGACTGTCCGTGGCACAGTTACACTGTATTTGGGCCTTTCAATATTTGATAGATCTCAATGAAATCTCCCCCCACTCCACCTCCCATTCTTCTAAGCTCTGGTAAGTACAGGCCCAGAGCCATCAAATGCTCCTGGTACATTAAATGTCATTCCCAGAATCATTCTCATGAACAACTTCTGGGTCCTCTCCATGATCTGAGAAAGTAGTGGACCTGGCCTAGGGGACAGAAATGCTGGATCATGCCAGTATTTTTCTTATTCCATCTGCTCTGAGCCACACTCTTTGTTCCAGCAAAGCCCCCAGGTGCGGTCATCATCTTGTGCCCTGCTCCCAGCAATTCAGACTAATCAAGTGCAACATGGGATTTTATTTATTTATTGAAAAAGAAATTTGGGAGAGGGCTCCAGTGGCAAGACCAGCATTTATTCACGATCAAAGAGGAAATGTGTGGCTATTGCCGACCTGTGTCTCTCTCAGCTTTTGTATTGATCTCATAAAAAATCCTGAAACCAGGAATTTTAAACTGCTATGTTTCAGTAAAAGGAACAGTGCCAATGTAATAGATGTCTTACTGCAGGAGTCCCCAACCTTTTTTGCACTGCGGACCGGTTTAATATTGACAATATTCTTGCGGACCGGCCGACCTGTGGGGGGGGGGGGGGCCGCGGGGTAGGGTTGCCAACAGACAAGCGTAGCAGTCATATACGTTGTATTTACCCAGAGGAAGACTACAGTGACCATGAAGCCTTGCGCGGGCACCAGTGCACATGTGTGACCTGTGCATGCCTGTACCTGCCGACTTTTCTTTCCCCCCTGCAAATCGTTTTTGCCGATTCTGTTCAGCGGGGGGTTGGGGGCCGGAATTAACCATGACCAGAATATCAGTGATAAGTGGCTAATACACTCAATTTCGTTTCTAAAAGGGATTATCTAACGAATTTAATATTAAACACACAGCGCATATTTTCCTCTCATGAATATAGTGATAAGTCAATTATCAGGGGGACTTGAAGTACGTGTTGAACGAACTTCCAGTAGAAGTGGTAGAGGCAGGTTTGATATTATCATTTAAAGAAAAACTGGATAGGTATATGGACAAGAAAGGAATGGAGGGTTATGGGCTGAGTGCAGGTCGGTGGGACTAGGTGAGAGTAGCATTCGGCACGGACCAGAAGGGCCGAGATGGCCTGTTTCCGTGCTGTAATTGTTATATGGTTATATAAGTCAATAGCATCATAACGTTTTAAGTAATGTTTGGATATTAAACATACAGCACATATTTTCCCTGTATGAACATATAAAATCATTGCAACACACCAATATCGCTGAATCAATGGGAGCCCTGGGCTTGTTTTCCTGTAACAAGACGGTCCCATCGAGGGGTGATGGGAGACAGCGATACTCGAATGGGGTTCCTTATGTCCAGTCTATTCCACAATTTAGTTTTCGTTGCATTCATTGCAGAAAACTCTGCTTCGTAGAGATATGTTGGAAATGGAAGCAATGTTTTCGGTGCTTTCGTGGCTATCTCAGGATATTTAACCTTGAATTTGATCCAGAATGCCGGCAGAGATGTTATGTCAAACATACTTTTCAGCCCGCCGTCATTTCGAAGCTTGAGGAGTTGATCTCCTTCCCGCGCTGACACGGATGATGCACGGGTAATGACCTCGCGTGCGTTCAAGCTCAACAGTGGCCGTGAAATGAGGAAAGGTGCAGCTGACTCATGTCGCCAAATCATATTGTTTCCTTGAGGCCCGGTAGCACATGCTTAGCAGCCCGGTACCGGTCTGCGGCCCGTTGGTTGGGGACCGCTGTTTTACTGTCTTCAGCTCTCTCCACATTTCTTAGAAATTTTTGCATTAGTAAATCATTAAACAACAACCATCTTTTTTTCTGCTTGGAAAAACATTTAGAATCATCGTTATGCAGCATGGGCGCGGGCCCGTCAGCTCACTGAATCCGTGCTGACCATCAAGCACCTTTGATACCAATCCTGTTTTTCCTACCATGTTTCCATGACCAATTCAAATTCCACCACTCTCCTACATACCCGGGGCAATGTGCATATCAACACGCATGTATCTGGGATGTGGGAGGAAGCCAGTGCAGCCAAAGGAAACGCATGCGGTCCACAGGGAGAGCACACAGACTTGTACAGGCAGCAGCGGAGGTCGAGATTGAAGGTGGAGTTCCGAAGCTCTGCGACAGCAGGTCAAACATATTGTCATACGCACAAGCACGGTGAGGGGCAAATGAAGTGAAAAGCTTGCATGCAGCAGCGTTGGGGGTGCATGGATTCAGCCAACACACAAAGCATAAATTATCCATCAACTGATAACAAATTATACAAGACAATGACGAAAAGACTCAATTAGAAACCTGTCCATGGTAGAGCAAGAGATGGACTATAGTTTCTGTTCCTTGGGTAGGATTAGGGTTGAGCAGGTCAGTTCAATAATCCGAAAGTTATGGGAAAGTTCTTCAACAGCAGCTCAATTAGCTATGCCACGATGATTTTTATTCATGTTGTCTTTGTACCTTCCACATCCCTCTCTGCCTTCTCAAATCAATCTGTGACTTCCTGAAAAGTGCTCTCCATGTACAAATCAGCCTTGTGGATACAGTATATGTACTTAAACAGAAATGCTTAAAACACTCCATGTCATAACAAATCTTGTAAGGGAATAAGAATTAATGTTTCAGATTAGACACCCTTTGTCATGAAGAGGGAGCGAATGTTAGTCTCGTTGCAAAGAAGGCTTGGGGTGATGTATAGGACAAAGGAACTATCTGTGATAGGGTGAGACCATGGCTTTTAGAGAGTGATCTCTAGCAACCTGTAGAACTTTGACTGCTCTATCTGGCACTTGTCCCTGCAAGGAATCGCTAAGTCCCTGCCTGATGTAGGAAGTGCATTATGTTACATTGCCAAGTATTAGGTTGCAGCCAAATGATCAACTCGACAGGTGTGTAAAACTGTCTGGAAAGCAAGTAAAGTTGCAGATGCTGGAATCTGAAGCAAAGTTAGAAGTGCCAGAAGAGCTCAGCCTGTCAAGCAGCATCTGTGGAAAGAGAACCCAGTTCATGTTTCAGGTCAAGGATAATTTCCCAGAACTGAAGTTCTCTCTCTCCTGCCCCCCTCACTTCTCCACCTGCCTCTTTGTGATTGGTTATCTACATAGGGACAACGAGAGGGTTCTTCCTCCGGGTTAGAGGGCTTTTGTTTTCATTCTTACTCAAGATCTTGGTAAAATCTAATCAAATGTCCAAGTGTAGCATAGACATGGAGCAGCTTTGTCAGAAGTATCAGCTTTTGAAAGAGATATTTTATTAACCCCCCCCCCCCGATTCAATGGCACTACTTTGGGGAAAAAAAAGAGCAGAGACAATATTTATCCGTCAAAACCATCACTAAAATGGATTATCAGGTTATTTATGTCATTGTTATTCCACTTCTGTACTTCAGCAAGTTCTTAATTAGCTGTGAACTACTTTGGGATGTCCTGAGATTGTGAAGAATGCTATATGAATCAAAGTTAATTCCTTTTATTATTATTATTTAACAGCAGAGTGCACAATGTGCAAGTGTCTTTTAATTCACATTGATTCAACTGGCCAATAACTGACTTTTCCTATAAGAAGAATAGTATTTGTCATAGTTCTGACAGGCCTGTGAATTGCCCATTTACAATTCGCTGGAAGCATTTAAACTTTTCAGTTTGAATCGTCTCTTGGAATGATGCTGTGGCTGAAGTTGCAGTAATTGAGTAGGTAGACTTGATTGCTTTGCAGTTTAATTGCCTGGCAGGTTCACTATATATAACCCTGTGGAGCCATTTGAATTAAATGACAGCTGGTTGTTAAAAAATTACTGCTCCTGTTGATCATATTTCAAAATACACTGCTCAAAAGAACATTAGACAAGAAATGGGATTGATTACTGCCTTTTTTTTATATGAATAAGTCACATATAAAAGAAACTTAACCCAGTTAGATAGTCCTAGGGGGAGTCATCCCCGTTGGGAGCTTGGACCCACATTTCTGAGCACTATTAACATCATTATATTGACAAAGCAGCACACCTAATTCATTCCCGTATTTAAGAAAGCATCGAGGGCAGTCCAGAGGGATTCATGAGGCTACGCCCTAGGATGAGGGTTGACCTATCATGGAAGGTTTTTAGAAAAAGAAATAGATCTGCCTCCGTTGGAATTTAGGAATGAAGAGTGATCTAATCGAAACAGAAGATTTTAAGGGGTTATGATGGGTTAGATGTTGGGATATTTCTACTTGTAAGAGAGCCGTGATCAAGGGGTTGTAGTTAGAGGATAAAGGATGATCATTTAAAATTGACACTTGTGTGAATTTCTTATCACAGAGACGGTGGGGAATCTTTGAGATTCTGAATTTTGGAGAATTTTCAGAAAAATGTGGCCATGCCGACCATTAAGTACCCACAGTACCTATTTGAATTCCATTGATTTGCAGTTTACTGTGCCTTGGCATGTCGAGTGCTTGTCCAGATGTTGCAAAGCGGTTTTAAGTGGTACCTGCCTCTACTACTTTCTCAGTCCATGAAATCCAGATTGTTACCACCTTCTTGTTGAAAACATTCTCTGTTTGATTCCTTTCAAACATCTTCTCGTTACGTTACCTGTTGGCCCACTGGTCTGTGATGCTTCTGCCTTGGGGGAAAAGTTTCTTACCATCTACCCTACCTACAATTGTACGCATCTATCAGATTGCTCCTCAGCCTCTTCTGTTCCATGGAAAGCAAACTCGGCCTTTCTATTCTCTTCTCATAATTGAAATCTTTTATCCTAAAAAATATCCTGGTGACTTTTCTCTGCACCCTCTCTTGTGCAGTCGCATCCCTTCTTATAGTGTGGTAACGAGAACTACACACAATATTCCAGCTGTGGCTGAAACAATATTTTTTTCCAGGAATATCCTACTCCCTACTCTCAAACTCTGTCCTTGTTAATGAGGAAAACATCCCCTGTACACCTTTTGCCCCACTCCATCTACCTGTGCTGCTGCATTCAGCGTGTTTGAACTTGTACATATGGTCCTTTTGTTCATTATAACTGTGTTGCTCTGAGAGATGAAACTGCCAAGCAATTTCAATGGTCGGCTCTGGCCGGGGGATGGATCTGAGGGATACAAACACAAAGGATTCTGCGGATACTGGAAATCAAGAGCAACACACACAAAATTCTGCTGGTGTAACTCAGCGGGTCAGGTAACATCTATGGAGGGAAATAAACAGTTGATGTTTTGGGTTTTATCAGGACTGGAAAGGATTGGGGAAGAGGCCAGAGTAAGAAAGTGGGATGAGGGGATGGAGTACCAGCCGGCAGGTGATAGCTATAATCAGGCGAGGGGGTAGGTGGGGAAAGACAGGATATAGTCAGAAGCTGCAAGGTGATAGGTGGGAGATGTAAAGGGCTGAAGGACAGGCATCTGATAGGAGAGGAGAGTGAACTAAAGGCAAAAGAGTAGAGGGAGGGGCAATAGAGGAGATGGTGATAGGCAGGTGAGAAGAAGAGAATGGGTAAGAAGGGATCCAGAATAGGGAAAGGAAAAGAAAGCCGGGGGGGGGGAGTGGAGTAGAAATTGTCAAAAGTTGGAGAAATAGATGTTCATATCATTAGGTTGGAGGCTACCCAGACAGAATATGAGGTGTTGCTCCTCCAACCTGAGCGTGGCCTCATTGTGGAAGTAGAGGCGGCCATGGACTGACATGTCAGAATTGGAATGGGAAGTGGAATTAAAATGGGTGGTTTGAAAGCATATGGGGGGGGGTAAATTCAAAGGCGATGTATGTGTGGGGCAAGTTTTTTTACACACAGTCATCGGTGCCAGGGATGGTGATGGAGGGAAATATGATAGAGGCATTCAAGAGGCTTTTAAATGGAATGATGTGTATATTGTGTAGGCAGAAAGCATTAATTTAGTTGGCATCTGATTATTAATTTAATTAGTTGGCACAACATTGTGGGATGAATGGCTTGTTCCTGTGCTGTACTGTTCGATGTTCTCATGCCCGGACACCATCTTCCATTCTGCTTCCTTAAAGTATTTCTCCTTCCACCCTGCGTCTTCACAAACACGTTGCCCCATCTTTCATTCCTTTCGGGACTCCATTCTGTTTCTTTCCAGTTTTTTCTATTGTATTAGCTGTGATGGCGAGACCTATCATACCAATGCTTTTACTATATGTTTCTTTTTCGTAAAGTGCCCCTTTTCCTCTCCAATTGTTGGTGGGGCTTACCCTTTACAGTGAGGCCTTATCCAAATATGTTGTGTTTGTCTTTGGTTACCCAGCTTTAGAAGGGATGCCTTTAACCTGCAGAGTGCAGAGGAGATTGATGACTGGGACTTGGGGGATTTAGTTATAAGAGCAGGTTAAGCAGGTTGGGACTTTTCTCACTGGAGTGTAGGAGAATGAGGAATGATCTTATTGAGGTGTATAAAATCATGAGGGGCAGAGATCGGGTCAGTGAGTAGACTTTTGCCCAGAGTTGGAGAATCAAGAACTAGAGGGCATAGATTTTAAGGCGAGGGGGTAAGATTTAATAGAAACAAGGGTGGTCAGTATATGGAATGAGCTGCCAGAGGAAGTGTATGTTAGCAACATTTAAATGGTACTGGGGCAGGTGCATAGATGGTAAAGGTGTAAAGCAGGACGTTCCCAACTTATTTTCTGCCATGGACTAATGGGCTGGGAACCCGTAGTTTAGAGGGATATGGGTCAAACACAGGCAAATAGGACTAGCTGCAATGGGTCTCCTGGTTTGGATGGACCAGATGGGCTGAGAGCCTGTTTCTGTGCTTCATGACTCTAAAGAGAGTCAATATCCTGGAAGATCCAATTAAGAGGAATGATCAAGACCAAACATATCAATAGATGAAGTCATCGCAAATGAGAAGTGGCAGTGTTTGATTACAAGAGGCTTCATAAAGCTTGTCTGAATGTTCCAATAAAAGTGCCAGCTGTGCCATCTTTGCAGTCAGAAAATGAGACCATTGGTTTCTCAGCAGGAACTTTTAATAAGTCCCCTCACATTTTCCTTTCTTCATGAACGTTGCAGACCTATCCCCTCCTTGTGAGTGTAAGTGCTCAATAAAAAAAAAGGAATCATTTCTATTCATATCAACATTAAATCTCAGCATGACAGTGCACGGTTTAATATCTGATGTTTGCTCTTTCAGTTCATAATGTTGAACAATCATTCCATGGATTTCTTTGTTGGCAATGCTGCCGGACTTGGCCAGATTGTACGTTTCAAACCCCCTGAAGGTTGATTAATGAAGCAAGCTATGACATTGGTAAATATATTGAATGGGAACTACTCCTTAGCAGCTAGGCTGAGACATTGTTGTAAGAGTGTGGAATAGTCTTCACTCTTCCGAATTTGCAACGCCTGAGCCCAGGATGTTCAGTGGTTGTAAAAGACGAATCTAACATTCCAGAAGGAGGGTGCTTGGGATTTTGAGGGTGGCCTATGGAGGTAGGGAGGAGTAGGGCTGATGAAGATGAGATAATGCCATATTTAAGTTTGCTGTTGACAGCACTGCTGTAGGCCGAATCAGAGATGGTGACATATTGGAGGGAGATTGAAAATCTGGCTGAGTAGTGCCACAACAACAACCTCTCAGCAAAACCAAGGAGCTGATTATTGGCTGAAGGAGGAGGAAACTGGAGGTCCATGAACCAGGGCTCATCCTGGGATCAGAAGCAGAGAGGATCAGCAATTTAAAATTCCTCAGTGTTATCCTTTCAGAGGACCTGTTCTGGGCCCAGCACGTAAGTTCAATCATGAAGAAAGCACAGGAGTACCTCCACTTTCTTTGAAGTTTGTGAAGATTTGGCATGATTTCTCTAATTTTGATGAACCTCTGTAGATGTGTGGTGGAGAGTATATTGACTGGTTGCAACACAGCCTGGTATGAAAATACCAATGCCCTTGAATGGAAAATCCCACAAAAAGTAGTGGATATGGTCCAGTCTTTTATGGGTAAAGACCTTCCCACTATGGAGCAGATATACATGGACCGATGTTGCAGGAAAGCAGTGTCCCTCATCGGGGTCTCCTCACCACCATGCTGTCTTATTGCTGCTGCCAGGAGCCTCGTGACTCACACCACCAGGTTCAGGAACAGTTATTACCCCTCAACCATCGGCCTCTGAAATCGAGGGCATAACTTCATTCAACTTCACTTGCCCCATCATTAAACTGTTTCCACAACCAGTGGACTCACTTTTGAGGACGTTTCCTTCCACGTTCTCAAAATTTATTGCTTATATATTTATCCTTAGTATTATTTTTCTTTCTTTTTGTATTTGCACAGCTTGTACACTGTTTTTGCACACTGGTTGTCTCCCTTTTGGTGCAGCTGTTCATTGATTCTTTTATGATTATTGCATTTTTGTGTATGCCAGCAATAATATGAATCTCAGGGTGGTATGCTGGTAACAAATATTTACTTTGATAATAAGTTTGCTTTGTACTTTGAGACTTCAGTGGGAAAATGAGTAAATACAGGAAGAAACTTCCATAAATCTGGAGCCTGTTGTCCCAAGAAAATACACTCAGTTGTCACTTTATTAAGTATCTCTTATACCTAATAAAGTAACCACTGAGTTTATGCTTGTGGTCTTCTGCTACTATAACCTATCCGTTTCAGTGTTTGACGCATTGTTCTTTCAGAGATTCTCTTCTGCACAACACTGTCTTGATGAAGGGTCTTGGCCCAAAATGTTGGCTGTTTACTCTTTTCCAAGATGCTGCCTGGCCGACTGAGTTCCTCCAGCATAATGCATGGTTATTTGAGTTATTGTCACCTTTCTGTCAGCTTGAACCAGTCTGGCCATTCTCTTCTTATGACTGCTCTCATAAACAAGGAATTTTTGCCTGCAAAACTACCGCTCACTGGATATTTTGTCTTTATTGCATCATTCTTTGTAAATGCTAGAGACTGTTGTGCATGAAAATCCCAGTGGATCAGCAGTTTCTGAGATACTCAGACTATTCCATCTGGCACTAGCAATCATTTCATGGTAAAAAAAAAGCCAAATACATCACATTTCTTCCCCATTCTGATGCTGGGTCTGAACAACAATTGCACCTTTTGATGATATCTGCATGTTTTAATGCATTTAGTTGCTGCCAACTGATTGGCTGATCAGATATTTACATTCAGGAGCAGGTGTACCTAATAAAGTGGCCACTGCGTGTATATTTGGCATATAAGCACTTCAGTAATCCACTAAAGTAAATGCTTTCAAAAATAAAGTCATTAGTGAGGAAACCTTTTTTTTTCTCTCTAACTACACATTTAGAATGAAATAAATCTCCAGATGCCTTTTAATTTATGTGCAGTGCGGTTTATAATTGATCGGACACCAGGTTCACTGTGTTCAAGCTAGCATTATAATGAGCCAGAAATCCTGGAGGCTGCGTGAGACCATTGTGGATATCTATCAGTGCAAGTTTCAGCCCATCTCTCCCCAATTGTGTTAAATGAGACGAGTATGGAATTGGTTTCACGGTAAGCTTCTAATATTCTGCACATCACTGTGTGGGCGAAA
The DNA here is from genome assembly GCF_030028105.1 of Mobula birostris. Taxonomy (NCBI): domain Eukaryota; kingdom Metazoa; phylum Chordata; class Chondrichthyes; order Myliobatiformes; family Myliobatidae; genus Mobula; species Mobula birostris. The sequence continues at coordinate 41,394,102 of NC_092378.1, read as the reverse complement.
CAGGAGCTCCAACACCTTGTGGCGACATGCTTCATGTTCCTTTCTAATCAGTGATTTTTCCCTTGAGGAGTGACATCATGAAAGCTGAAGCTTTTAATTTGCTTGCTTATTTGAGGGAAGGAAGGCAAGCAGGCTGAGATAGGTGAACACAGTTCCTTTTGTTTTTGTTGGTTAAATTTTACTATAATAGATGAGGCCAGGGTCGTTCAGTGATGTGTCACACAGAGGGGAACATAAAAACAAAATGCAGATGTTTGAAGATCTGAAATAAAAGCAGAAAATGCTGCAAACACTCAGAGAGTGAGACACAAGAGATTCTGCAGATGTCAGAAGTCTTGAGCAATATACACAAAATGCATGAGGAACTCAGCAGGTCAGGCAGTACCTGTGGAAACATAAGCAGGGTTAAAACAAGGTCTGAGATATTTCTTCAGAACAGGGAAGGGGGAAAAATCAAGTTAATTTTCAGTAACAGAGAAAGTGAAATAAGGATGGGTGGGACAAAGTGAATTATCTCTAGCGGGCAAAACGCCAAAAGGGTTAATGCAGCAATTGAAGCACATTATGCTTCTCAAAGTTCAAAGTATCTTTTATTATCAAAGTATGTATACATTATACAACCTTGAGATTCGTCTCCTAACAGGCAACCATGAAACAAAGAAACCCAAAAGCACTTATTTTAAAAAAAAGTCAAACACTCAATATGCAGAGAAAAAAAAACACAATTCATATAAATAATAAATGCAAACAAATAGCGTTCTGAACTGAAGTCCACAAAGAGAATCTGTCTATAGTTCAGCGCAGAGCACCTGTTATGTGTTACCAATAGCATAGCTGTGGAGTGCTTCAAGCAGGTCAAGCTATACAAGTGGCAAAAGAAAAGCAGCCCAAATTGCAAGTTGACTGGCAAAAATAGTCAGAATTAACAGAGAGAAGGACTGAGTGTCCTTAAGGTGGTGAATTCCATATTAAATCTGGGTCACAGCAATATGTCTAGAAAAAAGATGAGATGTTGTGACAAGGTGACACAGGGCTTCGATGTAACTGTGTAGTGGTGAAGAGTTGAGGAAAATGGAAATGGAAGTTAAAAAAAAACTCGTACTGCAAGTTCACTACTGAGCTTCTGCCTCCAGTTAGTCCAGGGGAGGCAGTGGCTGTGGTAGCTGTCTCCCATCACAGCAGTAGTGAAGTATTTTGCCTCTGCACCAAGCAAATGTGGCTTTCTGGTCTCCCACTCACAGTCAGTTTTGAGTTAACGGCTTTTGTAAAAGATTCGTATATGCATTTCTGACAAGGGTGAGGGCCAGACCTATGTGAAGTATCTCATCAATGCTGCATCCAGCCATGTGGTGTGAGGCTGGTGCTAACTGAGGTTCTGGGAACTGGGGCCAGTGTGTCTCTACTCCAATAAGAGTCAGCTGCTTCGGGAGTGATGGCAATGTGAGACCATCTAGCTTATTTGCTACCCTTGTCCGAACTCAGCTGAATCCCATTGGCTCATCATCCCTACGTTTACTGGATTACTTAGGAATGGGGGATCACTTGCTTCTGATGATGGCTGTGGATTTGGCCATCTAGTGTAACACTCTGAAATCCACCCATAGTTCCCTCCTCCTTCCCATAAAAACCTCTCCGGTTCTCTTTGACAACAATCAGAACTCATCGTGCCGTTACGAATTTGCTTATTGTCTGAATGGGCAGATGCAAACCTAGTGGGTTTGCTGGTCAGCAAGTGGATAAGTGCAGCAATATCTCACACTCTTTCCCGCCGCCATGTCTCAGTGAGGCACAGTCAGCACACACTTCAGAATGGGCAGGGTAACTCCAACAGCCATTTCTTACTTTTATATATCCCAGTCATTTTAAGTTTGCTGTTGATCATAGATCAGTGGGAAAGTCATGGTTCATCAATCACACAAGAGCAGCTTGTTATTCCTGCTATACGTACTTGAAATTCCTGGTCTACTCATTCCTCAGAAATAGCGCTTTCCAGCAGAATATCCGAGCTGCTCCGTTGTGATTGATGGAACCATGACTTTAGTACTGATCTATGCTCAACAGTAAACTTATAATGACTGAGATATATAAAAGTAAAAATGTACAAAGAGATCCAACCACCAAACATATCTTTACCTCTCCCTGCACTCTGCTTTCTGCAGGGATTGCTCCCCCTATGAGTCCATTGTCCATTCGTCTCTCCCCACTAATCTCCTTCCTGGCAGTTATCCCTGCAACTGGCCATAGTGCTATACCTGCCCATTCACCTCTTCACTCACCTCCTCCCTCACCTCCACTCAGAGCCCCAGACAGTCTTTCCAGGCGAGGCAACACTTCACCTGTGAATGTTCTGGGGTTGTCTATTGTGTCCGGTGCTCCCGATGCGGCCTCCCCTGCACTGGTGAGACCCGTTGTAAACTGGGGGACAGCTTCATTCAGCACCTCTGCTATATCCACCAAAAGCGAAACTTCCCGGTGGCCAAACATTTTAATTCCAATTCCCATTCCAGTTCTGACATGTCAGTCCATGGTCTCCTCTTGTGCCAATCGACAATAGGTGCAGGAGTACGCCATTCAGCCCTTCGAGCCAGCACTGCCATTCACTGTGATCGTGGCTGATCATCCACAATCAGTACCCTTTTCCTGCCTTCTCCCTGTATCCCTTGACTCCAATATCTTTAAGAGCTCTATCTAACTCTTCCTTGAAAGAATCCAGAGAATTGGTCTCCACTGCCTTCTGAGACAGAGCATTCCACAGAAGCACAGCCCTTTGTGTGAAAAAGTTTTTACTCAACTCCGTTCTAAATAGTCCACCTCTTTTTCTTAAACTGTGGGCTCTGGTTCTGGACTCCCCCCAACATCGGGAACATGTTTCCTGCCTCTAGCGTGTCCAATCCCTTAGTAATCTTATGTGTTTCAATCAGATCCCCTCTCATCCTTCTAAATTCCAGTCGCACCAATCTTTCAACATATGACAGTTCCGCCATCCTGGGAGTTAACCTCGTGAACCTATGCTGCACTCCCTCAATAGCTAGAATGTCGCAGCACCTTATTCCGTCTGAGTAGCCTCCAACTTGATGGCATGACTATCTATTTCTCCTTCCGGTAAAAAAAAATTCATTCCCCCTCCCCTCCCCTCTTCTTCTATTCTCCACTATAGCCTCTTACCTCTTTTCACCTGCCTATCACCTCTACCTGCTGCCCCTCCTCCTTCCTTCTCTCCTATGGTCCACTCTCCTCTCCTATCACATTCCTTCCTCTCCAGGCTTTATACCTTTCCTACCCTCCTGGCTTCACCTATCACCATCTAGCTATCCTTCTTCCCCTCCACCCGCCACCCGCCACCCGCCACCTTTTGTTCTGGCATCTACCCTCTTGTCAGTACTGAAGAAGGGTCTCAGCCCGAAAGATCGACTGTTTCTTCATTTCCACAGATGCTCCCTGATCTGTTGAGTTCCTGCAGCACTTGTGTGTGTGTGTGTGTGTGTGTGTGTGTAGCTTTGGATTTCCAGCATTTGCTGACTATCTTGTGTTTACAAAGCAATTAAATTCTGGATAGCAGTCTTTTGTAATGTATGCTAAGTATAAAATCTGTTGCTATTTCCATTTGTGTTTCTGTATTGAAGCAGCCAAGGATACAGCTACCCAGAAATGCTGATGTAGCCTAAACGTATAAATTGGATTCAATAATGACTTTTGATTTCAAACTGCTTTTGGTATGCCAGTAGGAAAAATAGTGCAGTGATTAAAAAAAATCCATTACTCCATTGAGCAACATGAATATTTTAACACGCTGTGATCTAATGTAATTTCCTTTAGAAAGACCAAAGTGAAATTATGATGGATGCCGCAGATTGGAAATAGGAACTGGGAGTGCTGGAAATGTTCAGTAGATAAGCAGTGTCTGTAGGGAGCAAAACCGTGACAATAGTGATAATAGTGAAAAATGGGACCAGCAGAGATGTGCATCTTGGTCTGCATGAAAAACTTTAGTCTGAAAGGCCTCTTTCTGTTGTTACTCTGACATCAAGAGGGGTATTTTTCTGACTGGTGTCGAAGTTTGATCTTCTCACTTGTTGTGGAGTTCCTGCGCAGTGAGCTGCCTTCATCAGAATGTAATCTTTGTTGGCTGACATGATTTCCAAGCTGATGTGGGGTGCATTTTGGGTTTTGGAAAGTGTGGGAGCATCTATTGATGAATTACTGGATACCTATGAGGGGCTTTGGTGTGGTAGTGCTTCGAAGCGGAGGGTGCTGTTCCTCCAGCCTGTTCATGCACGTGCATTTGCCCCCAAACAATCTTTTATCTCCCTTGAGCTGCCAGGTCACCAAATACTTGGCTGACCTGTGTTCAACTGGTATTTTTGAGCCTTTCAGCACCAGTCAAACATTGTACAGCATTAGATTTTACTCCTCAGAGTAAATTAGCTCTCTGTTCTGCACCGGTCTCCTTTCGACCTGGACAAGATTAATTTGGGTCCTACTTAAGAATCTCAAAACAGATAGAATGTAGATGAGTATAATACAGGCCCTTCAGCCCACGATGTTGTGCTGACCTTTTATCTTTAAAAAAATCTGAACCCAAAGCCCTCCATTTTTTTTCATCCATGTACAGTGACATGCAAAAGTTTGGGCACCCCAGTCAAAATTTTTGTTACTGTGAATAGTTAAATGAGTAGAAGATGAACTGATTTCCAAAAGTCATAAAGTTAAAGATGAAACATGCTTTTCAACATTTTAAGCAAGGTTAGTGTATTATTTTTGTTTTGTGCAATTTTAGGGTAGAAAAAGAGGAAAGGAGCACCATGCAAAAGTTTGGGCACCCCAAGAGATTTGAGCTCTCAGATAACTTTTACCTAGGTCTCAGACCTTAATTAGCTTGTTATGGCTATGGCTTGTTCACAGTCATCATTAGGAAAGGCCAGGTGATGCAAATTTCAAAGCTTTATAGATACTCTGACTCCTTAAACCTTGTCCCAATAAACAGCAGCCATGGGCTCCTCTAAGCAGCTGCCTAGCACTCTGAAAATTAAAATAAATGATGCCCACGAAGCAGGAGAAGCTATAAGAAGATAGCAAAGTGTTTTCAGGTAGCCGTTTCCTCAGTTCGTAATGTAATTAAGAAATGACAGTTAACAGGAACGGTGGAGGTCAAGTTGAGGTCTGGAAGACCAAGAAAACTTTCCAAGAGAACTGCTCATAGGATTGCTAGAAAGGCAAATCAAAAACCCCGTTTGACTGCAAAAGACATTCAGGAAGATTTAGCAGACTCTGGAGTGGTGGTGCACTGTTCTACTGTGCAGCGACACCTGCACAAATATGACCTTCATGGAAGAGTCATCAGAAGAAAACCTTTCTTGCGTCCTCACCACAAAATTCAGCGTCAGAAGTTTGCAAAGGAACATCTAAACAAGCCTGATGTATTTTGGAAGCAAGTCCTGTGGACTGATGAAGTTAAAATGGAACTTCTTGGCCCCTGTGAGCAAAGGTATGTTTGGAGAAAAAAGGGTGCAGAATTTCATGAAAAGAACACCTCTCCAACTGTTAAACACGAGGGTGGATCGACTATGCTTTGGGCTTGTGTTGCAGCCAGTGGCACGGGGAACGTTTTACTGGTAGAGGGAAGAATGAATTCAATTAAATACCAGCAAATTCTGGAAGCAAACATCACACCGTCTGTAAAAAAGCCGAAGATGAAAAGAGGATGGCTTCTACAACAGGATAATGATCCTAAACACACCTCAAAATCCACAATGGACTACCTCAAGAGGCGCAAGCTGAAGATTTTGCCATGGCCCTCACAGTCCCCTGACCTAAACATCATCAAAAACCTGTGGATAGACCTCAAAACAGCAGTGCATGCAAGACGGCCCAAGAATCTCACAGAACTAGAAGCCTTTTGCAAAGAAGAATGGGTGAAAATCCCCCAAACAAGAATTGAAGGACTCTTAGCTGGCTACAGAAAGCGTTTACAAGCTGTGATACTTGCCAAAGGGGGTGCTACTATGCAGGGTGCCCAAACTTTTGCTTCGGGCCCTTTACCTTTTTTGTTATTTTGAAATGCTAAAAGATGGAAATAAAAAAGTTTTCTTGCTTAAAATATTAAAGAAATGTGTCATCTTTAACTTTATGCCTTTTGGAAATCAGGTCATCTTTTACTCGCTTAGCTATTCACAGTAACAGAAATTTTGACCGGGGTGCCCAAACATTTGCATACCACTGTATCTGTCTAAGAGTTTCTTAAATGCCCCCAGTGCATCTGTCTCATCCAGCATCCCTGGTAAGACTTTCTACACACTCACCACTCACTGTGTAAAAAGTCTACGTTTGACATCCCCCCCCATATACTTTCCTCCAATCATTTTAAAATTATGGGAAAAAATCTCTGGCTGTCCACTCTATCTATACCTCTTATCATCTTTACACCTCTGTCAAGTTACTTCTCATCTTCCTTTGCTCCAAAGAGAATACCCCTAACTCGTTTAACCTATCATCATAAGACTTTCTCTCTAATCCTGACAGCATCCTGGTAAATCTCCTCTGCACCATTTCTAAAGATTCCACATTCTTCTCATAATGAAGTGGCAAGAAGTGGTCTACCAGAGCTTTATAAAGCTGCAACATTACCTCGCTGCTCTTGAACCCAAACCCCCAACTAATGAAGGCTTACACACCATCTTAACCAGAGTCTCAACTTGTGTGGTAACTTTGAGGGATGTTGTCTAACGTTCCAGTGGACAGTTTCTTGATTCCAAGTTGCAAAAAAGTTTAGAAGCAACCACTACACGATCTAGATGCTCTTGGCTCTGATTTGTTGGGTGTGCAATATATGTAAAGCCACAAGCCAAGGGCTGATCAATGGCTAATATTAATGAAGTCAGTGAGGGGACCAAGTGTAATATCTCAATCAGCGCAAGAGGTGGTTCATTGGTGACGCAGTGGGAGGTTTAAAAAGAGCTCAGTCGTTTTTGGCGGGCTGCAGTCAATGCGAGAGGTCATTCATTGGTGACACACTGCAAGATTAAAAGCAGCTCAAATGCTTTCGGCTGTTTTCAGCAGGTGGTTGTTTGTTGGTGGTACAGCATGAGGTTAAAAAAGAGCTTGGGTGCTTTCTGCCGGGCTGCAATCAGCATGAGAGGTCTTTCTTTGGTGACGGAGTGCAGGGTTTAAAAAGAGCTAGAGTGTTTTTTGGCTTTTTCTCGGCAAGCTGTAATTAGTGCAAGAGGTTGCTCGTTAGTGATGCAGCATGAGGTTTAAAAAGACCTCAGGTGCTTTTGGCTCTTTTTGGCACGCTGTATTCAGCGTGAGGGCCAATAAAAATAAGGAAGGTGTAAATGGAGTGGCCATTGTGTGAGTGGGCCAATGCTAGAGTGGTCAGGCTTTGGCTCAGCAAGCTCAGGCGAGAACAAGCTTGGACAAGCAAAGGCACAGGCTCTAAATACATTTCCAGTCATTTTTATTTTCTTTTAGTACGTGGCTAGTGCACTGAGAATGGGTCTGGAAGTAGTGGTATGTTCTTTGTGTCAGATATGGGAACTCTGGGAGACCTCCAGTCTCCCTGATTACTACATCTGCACATAGTGTGCCGAGCTGCTGCTCCTTAGCGCCGGTGTTAAGGAATTGGAGCTGCAGCTGGATGACCAGTGAAGAGGTGATAGATAGGAGCTACAGGGAGATAGTCACTCCTAAATTGCAAGAAGCAGGTATCTTGGGTGACTGTCAGGAGAGTGGAAGAGAATTGGCAGCCATTGCAGAGTACTCCTGTGGCCTCTCCCCTCAGTAATAAGTATCACACTTTGGATACTGTTGGGGACGGGGGAGGAGACAACCTACCGGGGAAGCTGCAACAACCAGGTCTCTAGCTCTATGGTTTGGAAGGGAAGGGAGGAGAAGAGGAGGGCAGTAGTGATAAGGGATTCAATAATTAGCGGAACAGACAGCAGATTCTGTGGATGTGAAAGAGATACCTGGATGCTCTGTTGCCTCCTAGATGCTAGGGCCAAGGATCTCTGGACTGGGTCCATTGCATTCTAAAAGGGGAGAGTGAACAGCCGGAAGTTGTGGTACATTTGGTAGGAAATGGGAGGAGGAAGACCTGAAGAGAGAGTACAGAGTGTTAGGCAGAAAGCTGAAAAACAGGACCTCCAGGGTTGCAATTTCTGGATTGCAGTCTGTGCCAAATGCCAGAGAAGGTGAAAATAGGATGATTTGGCAGATGAATGTGTGGCTGAAAAGTTGGTGCAGGGGATAGAGTTTCAAATTTCTGGATCATTGGGATTTCTTCTGGGATGATCTGAATAAAAAGGACAGGTTACACCAGAACCCAAGGGGGACCAATATCCTTGTGGTCTTATTTGCTAGAGCTGCTGGAGAGGTTTTAAACTGATTTGGCAAGGGGGTGGGAACTGAGTGATAGGACTGAGCATGGGGCAGTTGGTATACACCTAGATGCAATTTGTAGTTAGACTGTGAAGAAAGACTAGCAGATAATAGGGCAAAATTGCAGTCAGTGGAATGAGTTACAGTGACAGAAGGCCAAAATCAAAAAGAGTAGTGAATACAGGTCTGAAGGTGTTATATTTGAATCCATGCAGTATACTGAATAAGGTAGATGATCTTGTAGTGCAGTTAGAGATTGGCAGGTGTGATATTGTGGCATCAATGAATCATGGCTGAAAGAAGATCATAGTGGGAGCTTAACGTTCAAAGATACTTACTCTATCAAAGGGACAGGTAGGTAGACAGAGATGGTGTGGTGCAGATGAAATAAAATCAAATCCTTAAAAAGAGGTTGTATAGGATTGGAAGATGTAGAATCCTTATGGGTAGAGTTTAGAAACTGCAAGGGTAAAAAGACCCTGATGGAAGTTATACACATGCCTCCAAACAGTAGCCAGGATATGGGCTACAAATTACAATGGGAGATAGAAAAGGCACGTAAAAAGGGCAATGTTACAATAATCATGGGGATTTCAATACGTAGATAGATTGGGAAAATCCGGTTGATGCTGGATCCCAAGAAAGGGAATTTGTAGAATGGCTGCGAGATGGCTTTTTAGAAAAGGTTGTGGTTGAGCCCCCTAGGGGAACAGCATTTTGGGATTGGGTGTTATGTACTGACCTAGATTTCATTAGGGAGCTTAAGGTAAAGGAACCCTTAAGAGGTAATGGTCATACTGCAGTATGATAGAATTCACCCTGCAGTTTGAGAAGGAGAATCTAAAGTCGGATGTATCAGTATTACAATGGAATAAAGCGAATTAAGGGCTTGAGAGATGAGCTGCCCAAAGTTGATTGGAAGGGGACTCTAGCAGGGATGACAGCTGAACAGCAATGGTTGGTGATTCTGGGGGAAATTTGAAAGGTGCTGGAAGTCTGCAGGGACTTAGGAGTCCTCGTGCAGGATTCCTTAAAGGTTAACTTGCAGGTTGAGTTGGTGGTGAGGAAGACAAATGCAATATTAGCATTGATTTTGTGAGGATTAGAATACAAAAGCAAGGATGTAATGCTGAGGCTTTATAAGGCAGTTGGAGTACTGTGAGCAGCTTTGGGCCCCTTATCTAAGAGAAGATGTGCTTTCATTGGAGAGGGTCTAGAGGAAGTTCGCAGGAATGATCCCAGGAAACATATGAGGAAGGTTTGATGGCTTTGGGCTTGTAGCTGTTGGAGTTTAGAAGAATGAGAGGAGAAGTTTAGAAGAATGAAAGGCCTAGGCAAAGTGGATGTGTTGAGTATGTTTCCTATAGTGGAGGAGTCTAGGACCAGAGGACACAGCCTCAGAATTGAGGGATGTCCATTTAGAACAGAGATGACGACAAACTTCTTTAGCCAGAGGGCGGTGAATCTGTGGAATTTGCCACAGATGGCTGTGCAGACCAAATGTTTGAGTATTTTTAAGGAGGAGGTTGAAACGTTTTTGATTGATCAGGTCATGAAAGATTACAGAGAGAAGGTTGGAGAATGGGGTTGAGAGGGATGATAAATTAGCCAGGATGGAACAGCGGAGCAGACTCGATGGCCTAATTCTGCACCTGTGTCTAATGATCTTATGCAAGATTGCTGGTGGCACGAGGCAATGCAATAGTATGGATTCTAAGAATAGTACGACAAGGTTGCAAGTGGATATAAACTGGCAGAGCGAACATGTGGAGATGTGGGATGTGGAGTATTAGATGGGAAAATGTGAAGCTATCCACTTTGGTGAAAAAATTAAAAGAGGAGAGTACTATTTGAATAATGAGAGGCTGAAAGTGTTGCTGATCAGTAGGATCAAGTTTTCTTCAGAATTAACACAGCAGTAATAGTGGGCAATTGAAGGGGCAAACACTGTTAGCCTTTGTTCAAGTTTATTGTTATTCAACTGTATAACCGTACACATGTATACCACCAAATGAAACAACGTTTCTCCAGACTAAGGTGCACAACACAGCACATAAAGTAATATAAGCAGAAATAAATTAACAATTAACAAGTCAATAAGTAAACAGTATATGCTTCTGGCGCTTCATACGTGATGAGACCTGGATGGTGGCAGGGAGTTCAGTAGTCTCACAGCTCGGGGAAGAAGCTGTTACTCATCCGAATAGTTCTTGTCCTGATGCTGCACTACTTCCAACCTGATGGTCGGGGCTCAAAGAGATTGATGGATGACTGGGAGGGATCATTGATAATGCTAAGGGCCCTGCATATGCAACACTCCTGATAAGTATCTTGGATGTGTGGGAGAGAGACCCCTATTGATCCTTTCAGCTGTCCTCGCTATCCTTTGTAGGGTCTTGTGGTCAGATGCCTTGTAATTCCCAAACTAAATGCCAATGCAGCTGGTCAAGTCACTCTTAATAGTGCTCCTGTAAAAATTGGTTAGAATGGTGGTGGAGATGTGGGGCCAGTTAGTGGGCACCTCGCTCGCCTCAAGAAGAGATGCTGCTGTGCTTTCTTGTCTAAAGCGGTGATGTTGAGGAATGAGGTGAGATCATAGAGGAGCAGTTTATTTCCAGTGAGGAGTGGTCAGCCTGTCCCTTCCTAAAGTCTACAATAATCTCTTTTGCCTTGTTGACTTTGAGATTCAAGTTGTTGTGCTTGCATCGTTCTACCAGCCACTCTCCCGCCTCACTGTACGTTGTCTCGTCATTGTTGTTGATGAGGCCGACCAGTTGTTATGTCATCGGTTTGAATTAGATCTGGCAATACAGCCAAGTGTGAACACAGCAGCGAGGTGAGCATGTGCAGCCCAAGGCATACCGATGCTTAGTGTGATGGAGCTAGAGGTGTTCCTGCCAATAGAGTTCATCTTTCTGTCAAAAAGTCCAAGATCCAGTTACAGAAAGGGGTGTTGAGATGCAACAAAGGCAGTTTACCTACCAGCTCTGAAGGATGATCATATTAAATGCTGAGCTAAATTTAGTAAACAGCATCGTGGCATATGAGGATTATTTTCCAGGTGTGAAAAGGACGGAGTGGAGTCCAGAGACTATGACATCAGCAGTGGAATGATTTGAGCATAAGCAAACTGGAAAGGGTCCAGTGTAGTGGGAGGATGGGATTTAATGCAGTCCATAACCACCTGCTCAAAGCACTTCATTATTTTTGAGGTCAGTGCCACTAGACAGGAATCGTTAAAGCAGGTTACTGTCACCCTCATGGGCATCGGGACGATGGTGACTGCCTGCGGGGATAGTGCACTGTTCCAAAGAGATGTTGAAGATGTTTGTTAGAAGCTCTGTTAACTGTCCTGCATAGTCCCCTAGCACCTGACCAGGTATGTTATCGGATCCTGCAGCTTTACTTGTGTTGACCCTGGCTCATATTGGTTGCAGTCAGACAGAGTGCCTGCTCCTCGGGGTGGGGGGAAGAGAGCCTTTCTCACTGACACATTGTTCTGTTCATCAAACCATGCATAAAAGACATTCAGCCTTGGCCTCACTGTCATTGACACACAGGATTGACTTGTAGTCAGTTATTTTCTGAATGCTTTGCCACATGTGTGTTGTGTCTCTGATGTCACAGAAGTGACTGGATATTCTCTGTGAATAATCATGTTTTGCCTTCCAGATGGCACTGCAAAGCACAGCTCTTGTTGACTTTAGAGCCACTGAGTTATCCCCCAATCTGAAGGCAGCGTCCGGGTCTCAGCAGTGCCCAGACCTCTGCTGTCAACTATAGTTTCTAATTTTACCTGGAGGAGAATTGTGCTGAAATTTGTAGGGTCCGAGTGTAAGCTCACCTCGGACTTTTCTTGCAGGTTTGTAATGCTTACCTGGGGAAGGGTGACCCTTTAGAGGGGTGCACTGAGGGCCACCCACTTAGCTTATTGAATAGGGGAGGACTGTACTTTTGGGAGAGGTTGAGTAGACTGGCTTGTAGTCTTTGGATTTTAGAAGAGTGGAGGGTAGTCTCTTTGGAAGATATGGGTTTTTGACAGTGCTGTCCAAGGTGACAATAGGGTTGCCATTTCCTCTGATTAGGATATTTGGAATTGGGGTCATTATCTCAAAATTATAAGCTGTCCATTGCGGACAAGGATAGGAGGAGATTACTCTACTTGGAGGATGCCAAGACTTTGGAATTGTCTACCCTATTGGGCTTGGAGGCTCAGATGCTGATAAAGAGAATCAAAACAATTGGAGTTGAAGCAGAAAAGTGATGCTAAGTTAAAATTCAGCTGTGTTCTCTAGCTGGTGGAGCAAGACCAATTGGCTGAATCGATCTCTACTGCTTCCATTTCCTCTATTTTCTGTTTCCTACTGAGATGGGAAGTTGGTGACCTAGGTATTATTGGCAATGTATGTTATACACCTAGGAGCTGTTTCATGGCTGCTCACTCAGCATACAGCACAGGAACAGGCTCTTCTGCACTGAACACTATGTTGAATTAAACTATATCCCTTCGACCTGCATGTGATCCATATCTCTCCTGCATGTTCATGTGTTTTAGCTAACAGTCTTCTAAATGCCCCTATCGTATCTGCTTCCACCACTACCCCTGACATTCTGTTTCAGGCAAAAAAACACTTGCCCACACATCCCTTTAAACTTTCCCTTCTCTCACCTTAAATGCATGTCCTTTTGGATTTGACATTTCAATTTTGGGAAAAAAGAAGATTCTGACTGTCTACCCTATCTCCGTTTCTCATCATTTTATAAATTTCTATCAGGTCATTCTTTACTCTCCAGTGTTCCAGATAAAACAGCCCAAGTTGGTCCTAACAATTACTTATAGCCAGTAACCAGACAACATCCTGGTGAATTTCTTCTGTACCTTCTCCAAAGCCTCCACTTGCTTCCTATAATAAGGGCAACCAGAATTGCATACAGTACTCCAAGTGTGACCTAACCAAAGTTTATATAAATGTAGCAAGACTTCTTAACTCTTGTACTCAGTGCTCTGACAGCTGAAGGGAACCATGTCCTATTTATCATCCTGTCTACTTGAGTGGTCACTTTTAGTGAGCTATGGACATAGACCACAAGGTCCCTCTCTACATGGGTGTTATTAAGGATCCTGCTATATACTGAATACTTTCCCCTTATATTTAACATCCCAAAGGGAAACCCCTCACACTTGCTCAGATTAACCTCCATAACGTGCTTCTGAAACACAGCTTGTGCACTCCTGTGTTCAACAGCAGTATGCAGCAGGTGTGTGTATGATAATAGTTACTGATCTCTTTAGAGCAGTGAAGTTGGATTATAGCTGGTTCCTCCCTCATGTACCATTAATATGTGTATTGTAACAAAGTCACCAAGGAGATGCTGAAGCGTTATTCGGCAAAAGTAGATATCAGGCATCATATTGAGAAACTCTTGGAAGAAGAGGCGTGCCCAACCCACTATTACATGACATTTTTATATGCTAAAGATCAAAGGAAACAACAGGTCAATTCTATAGTTAGAATGTATCTATAATGCTTCCTTTGAATTGCATATGGTTTTCAAACACCTCCTTCTTTGCACCACAGTCCAGACACCAAAATAAATGTTAATCCCCACTGACCCTAGGTTGCATTCATGCACATGCAGGTAAGTGAGGTCCTGGTGGAGTGTTTGTTTATTTGCAATTGACCCCAACCTACAGCTCCAAGAAACCCGTTGTTCTGAGCTGCATTTTAGTCAATCTGCAATCTACATTCAAATCTGAAGAATGGTTGCTGTTGAACTTAGTATTTGCTATATGCCTTCATTCTAGAATGCACTCGAACATGTGTATTGACTTTTAGGAGGTGCCCTCTGCAGGTTAGGCTCCTATCCATTGTTACTCCCACATGCACCAATTTGTCTGGGGGAGGGGGGAGATGTTCATTGTCATTTAGGTTCTCTCAATTCCCACAGGACCACAGTAATGTGGTGTTCTCCACTTAAATGAGCATGAATTGCTACAGGTACAGGAAAGAGGCTTTCTATATTTGGTCCAGGCCTGTCAGAGATGGGCCTGCCCAAGCCATCATCTGCACTGTTGATCTATTGTAAAATTTGATACGGAGTCTGGAAGGCTGCATTGTGCCCAGATAGAGGATGATGTGTTGCTCAAGCTTGTATTAGGACTCTTTGTAACAGTGCAACGGCCAAGCACTGATAGGACAGAGTGGGATGAGCTTTAAGGTCATTCCTGTGGGTTATGAACCTAATGCGGGTATTCTGTGAAATAGTTTATCCAATCAATCCTCATTTTGTTTCCTCTTCTTGGTCTAAACTCTTCAGCTACAGGAAACAACCTCCTCCGATGGGCCGAATGGCCTACTTCTGCTCCTTTGTCTTATGGTCTTAACCACCATCAGTCACTCTCAGAATTGGCACAGGTTGATGAGATTGCCTCTTGTTCTTTTAATCTCCAGTGAGTGTAGGTCAATTTTATTCAATCTCTCTTCGTAAGACAGTCTCAAGGAATCAACTGGGTGATTGCATGCTGCACTATCACCAAACCTCAGGGCACACACAGCAAGTTGCAAATCCTTGGACACCCATTTTGGCACAGGACAGGTATCATATACACAGTTTTAATATTTTGCCTGGCAGCTTTTTAACATTTTGTAGTTCGTGCCACATCAACTAATTCCACTTTGCAGTGCACCTTTGAGAATTGAACTTGGCACTGCCTCTCCCAATTTCTTGTACTGTGATCATTGCGTGCAATGCAACTTGTTACAAGTTGCCCGTGAGCATAATCGCAATGCGATTGGACAGCAGAAAGGCAAATGATAGCTTCCACCTTTCTTTAAGTTTACTGGTTGGCATAAAAACGTAAGCTATTAACCATTAAATGAGAACATGACACCAACTGATTAATGCTTGCAGAGTAAAATCATTATTTGATTTGCAAGTTGCTGAGGGCTAATGGTGGAAGTGCTAATGTATCAATAAAAGAGATTTATTTGTTTTTCAGGGCAGAACAGAGTGAAATACAATAGTGCTCCTGTTACTGAGGGTATGGTATCTCTATAGAATCATTCATTGTGCACGTTATTCGCTGTCTTGCGACTACCTTCACCTGTTTCCAAGGAGATTGCTCATGTGTTTATTCACTCAGTGGAATGCTGATGGAAAGCAAACCCACTGGAGTGTTTTTTCCTATCTTCACTTAGAGTGTACTTTTCTGTGTTAAGTGCTTTTATTTCCCAGACCATTCTGGATCTTTTCACTTAATAGCTAATCATTTCTGTCTGGTTCACTCTTACAAGGCTGGTTTTTATTTTGTTGAGTTCTTGTCTGTGGTTGTTTTAGCATTGTTGGAATAAGCAAGAGTGACGAACTCCTTCCACACTTCACTCAGCTACTCAGGGTTGTACTCCAAATCAATGAAGATGACTCTATTCTCTCTAGAGTTACCTTGGTTAACTCTGGATACCAATTAACCTGGTTCTGTTTGGCGTTAAATGTCCCAAACTGTTTTATGAAGCAATTCCCAACAGAAACTGGCACAAAATGAAATAACATTAGAACTTAACCAGAGCTTAGTATAAGGGACGGATATTAAACAGTGCCTTACAGTATTATACAGGGGAGGAGAGGATTTAAAGAGCATGCTTTGGGGATTGGATGATTGAAATCGGAGCCAGCAATAATGCAGCAATAAGAATTTGGTGATGTGGAGGACGTCAGGTAAATCTCAGTAGGATATAGAGATGGAGGTTACAGAGGTGAGGAAGCGTGAGGTCGTGGAAGCATTGGCATATGAGGATGAAAATTTTGAAAACAAAATTGTTTGAAGTTGCAGGGCAGGAAGCAGTCCTGATCGCTAATCATAAGAGACTGGTGTGAGGTAAGATGAGAGACTGTTGGTTTTGAATGAAGATGGAAGAGAGGAGACTAGTCAGAACCATTTTAGAGAAGGGAAAAACACTTGGATGGGGGGGTGGAAGATGAGGGGTGGGGTTGGCAGCAATTAGGCTGTTGTGAGAGGGAGGTGAATGATGTTAAAAGGCTGGTAGTGCGCAAACCATGCCTTGGAGGAGAATGACATTGGAATCACAGCCTGACCAAGGTAATGTAGAATGTTGAGATTGGTAATGGTGTGAAATTAAAAAAAAGTGAAAACTGATGGCAGTGGTGAAGAAGGTCAAGGAAGGGAGTAAAGCTGGTGCTTTTGAAGGTAGGTATTATGCTTCATTGACCTGAAATGTTGTCACTTCCTGATGCAGTCGTGCTGAATCTGTCAAACACTTTCATTATTTTCAGTGTTTATCTCATATTTCCAGCATCTGCAGGATTTAACCCAAGACAGTGTCTAGGTAAGAGAGTGAGTTCTTGGTCTAAGAATTGTAACTCATTTCAAAAAAAAATGATTGTTTTAGTACTTCCAAGGCATGGATCTTTGTGTCCCTGTGTTGTGATAAGTAACTACGGGTATGGATTAAGATTTCTGCGATCATCTGTGAATACCAGCAGAACTCTACTAACTAAACAGTCTCCCATGGACCTGCATCAAAGTGGTGAACTTAAACCACAGTACATTATAAAACGTTGAGAAGAAAACCCTTCATTGCAATTCAAAATAGCATCAGTGAGTTCATTTTATATGTTCCCAAGACAACTTGAGAAATGTTTGCGTGTTCAGTCAGTAGACAGATGTTGTATTGTTTAAGTCATCATTTTAAAAATATTTTAGGATATCCAACGCAATAAAATTGATAAATAGATCACAGAAACATAAATAATTCTGATGTTAATGCCATAAACTTCCAGGCTGTCAATTTTCATGTGAATCTCAGATTTATTGATAGCGAAATGTATATGGGTTTGTAATAGCAATGCATATAAAGTGCTGGAAGAACTCAGCAGGTCAGGCAGCATTTACAGAGATAAATAAATAGTTGACATCTTGGGTTGAGACTGTTACGTACCTCGTAACTGGGTTGCCAAACTGGCAGAAATGGAACACTCGTTGGAGTCTGTGATTACTAGGAACTAATAAACTTTTATTAAAGAAATAATTAATACAGTACACTAACCACAAGGATATAAATGTAACAGGTTAGCAATGATAGTATACACATATACAGAGAAATAGGGTAATAGGAATCAACCAAGCTCTATCGCAGTCTAGGGGTAAAATAATCAGCCTTAAGGTGAAGCAGAGTTCAGTTCAGTCTAGTGCAGTTCGAAGTAATTGCTGTTGTTGTACCGTTGGGGAGAGAGAGAGGGTGAGAGATGCAGTTGGTTTCAGGCAAACCTTTCGATACCTTCTGATCCAGCTGTGGTCACTGACTGTGACCCCTCCGTTCCGGATGCGATCGTTCTTCCGTGGCGAACCCGGCACCCAGGCAAGGGCGAACACACACCAGATTCCCACCGATCGTACCTTTACATCCTGTGAGCCTCTGACCGATTCCCGCGAACCGGTCCTCCAAACTCCCACCAACTTGTGGGGCACACTGCTCCTTCCAGGGTCTCGTGGCGTGTGTCTTGTGCCTTAGCAAACCCGCTATTTTTATCCCCCTGATGGGGTATCACCTGTCCATCAAACTTCAAACAGTTCAGGTTCAAAGCAAATGGTCTGTGGCAGACACCAACATCTGAATTGTGTCTCTTTCTCGTTAATCTCTCTCTTCTCTCTTATCAGCATTTTGAATGTTTCTCCATTGTCTTTCGTTATCTCTCTCATTGCCATCATCCGTTCTGCAGCTCTGCTTGGCTTCACACATGACAAGACCCTTCATCAGGACTGGAAAGGAAGGGGGAGGAAGCCAGAATAAATAAGTGAGGGAGGAGGGTGTAGAGGAAGGTGTACAAGCTAGAAGGTGATAGGTGAAGCCAACTGGTTGGCGTATGGAGGGTTGAAGTAAGATGCTGGAAGGTGATAGGTGGAAAAGATAAAAGGCTGGAGAAGAAAGAATCTGATAAGAAAAGAGAGTGGACCATGGGAGAAGGAGAAGGAGGAGATACCTTGGGGAGGTAATGGGGAGGTAATGGGCAGGTGAGAAGAGAAGAGGGAACCCAGAATGGGAGTGAAAGAAGAGGGAAGGGTGAGGGGGAGAAATTATCGGACATTAGAAAAATCGATGTTCATGCCATCAGGTTGGCAGCTACCCAGAAGGAATATGAGATGCTACCCCTCCAACCTGAGAGCGTCCTCCTCTACTGCCATGATGAGGTCACTCTTACCATGGTAGTAGGACTGACATGTCGGAATGTCCAACGCTCTCAAGTCTGCGTTTTTGTGGAAATGTGATCTACACATTTATAGTAGAACTACTGGTTTTGGGCATATAGTCTAATTACGCAACTGCATTAGGAAATGTTGTTTTGCAGTTCTGAAATGGGAAGGCTAGTTGATCTTAACTGCCTGCTGACTGTATTTTCATAATGATTAAAGTTGATCTTTTAGTTTGAACCTTTATTTTATTTCTGTTTAGCCTGTTATTGTTTCTAAAATGTACACTTTTAGGTACACCTGCACACCTCTTAATGCAAATATCTAATTGACCAATCTTGTGACAACTCATTTCATAGAAGCATGCAGACATGGTCAAGAGGTTCACGTCAAACATTAGGATGGGGATGAACTTTGATGTAAGTGACTTTGACTGTGGAATGATTGTTGGTGCCAGATGGGGTGGTCTGAGTATCTCAGAAACTGCTAATCAGCTGGGGTTTTCACATACAGCAGTCTCTAGAGCTTGCAAAAAACAAAACAAAAAGAAAATCCAGAGAACAGAAGTCCTGTGGGTGAAAGTACCTTGTTACCAAGAGAGGTCAGGGAGAACGCCCAGATTAGTCCAAGCTGAGAAGAAGGCGCTTGTAACTCAAGTAACATGTTACAACAGTGGTGTGCAGAAGAACACTCTGATTCCTTGAAGTGGATGGCTACAGCAGCTGAAGACCATGAACATACACTCAGTGGCCACTTTATTAGGTACCTCCTGAGGGATACAATATAAGTGATACAATAGTTTTATTTGTTCCATATCCGCTTCTCATTGCCTGCTGTGGAATTGTGTTCAGTTCATTTGCCTGAAAGTCTAATCCATCAGCTGCCCAGATGCAAAATGTTGACCCAGCTTTGACACTTAAGTGCAACAGGTCAAACCGTGTCAGAATAAAAGTTGCCATATGTGAAAACAACATAAGTAGACTCATTAGTGACTTCTTGGGCTATTAAATTCAACAACAACACCTCAAGCATCACATTATAATGGACTGGGAAGAACAAGAAATTCTGTGCATTTTCTTTGGTGCTGATAAAATGCAAGTTTGAGTTACATTATACAATCACTAGTTTCCTCTTGCAATGAGTTTAAGGACAACTTTTCAATTGATTTGGCAGCTTGTCAGGACCACCACTTTTCACATAGTCATAGTCATACTTTATTGATGCAAGTTTGAGTTACATTATACAGTCACTAGTTTCCTCTTGCAATGAGTTTAATGACAGCTTTTCAATTGATTTGGCAGCTTGCCAGGACCACCACTTTTCACATTGTGTGCAGTGTGCTGCCTATCTAAGTCCATTCCTTCAGTATTGAAATGAGCACATGGACACTGGTATAAAGAGAGACATGATTGCTCTTAAAAGTATATAGCTAATTAACTATGGTATTTTGGAGTTAGATTAAAACAGTATATTTTAATAATTAAGTTTTTTTAACATTCCTATTTTGAAGAATTTATCCTATGCCTCACCCACTTCAGATAGTTTGACTGGTGCAGTTGGAAAAAAAAAGTTTGCCATCTTTTAAAAATCTGCTGTCTAAATTCTTTAAAATGCTCAACAAAAATAGATTTTAATCTGAGTTGGTAGAAAGGACAGATATAGCACTGCGATAAGTGGACTCTGGGTATCTAGCTGGATTAGATGACTTAACAAATGGGGCCAGAACAGTATGCCATGGATTTTCCCCATACAGCAAAGATCAACAAAACTAAGTTTGCTGATGAAGCATAGTATGGTTGTGTGATAAGTTGTGGAGATAGGAGAAAAAAAATACAAAAAGAAATTGATGGGAAAAAATGGGCAAAACTGATAGATTTAAACACATGAAGGTGAGAACTTCCATTTTAGGACACTGTCCATTTTTTTTGACTGTTAATTAAATGTTGCAGAACCAGAGATATAGGATTAAATTAACATAGTATGCTAAAATGGGATGAAAAATGTAAAAGGCTAATATTGTACACTTGCTTATAAGAGAAGATGCAAGGTCCATGATAGACAACATCTGGTGTATAGGGTTAGGGTGGTGATATCTAGATTCTGACAAATAAATTAAATGGTAACAGCCACAGTGTGTTGGTGAAAGAAGGAGCAAATCTCCTGATGACTGTTGCTATGCTGGTCAACGTGCACTTCTTTGTACTGGATAATGTCAAGTCAGCTACATGTTGTTGGAACAAAATTGTGTTCCAACCGGAAGGGAAGGGAGTTGGGCATCACAGGGTACTCAGATCTGACCCGATTTGGTAGCTGCAAAAGTTATTAAGATGCTTCTGTTGAGCTTCTGTCAATGGTGATTCTCAATGTGCCGATGATGGGGGAACTTGAGATGATAGAAATGTCACTCAGTATCAAATGTGTTGTTAATTTGAGATTGCTGGTAAGGAGCGAGTTCTTTCTGCTGAGGATGGTGTGTGTATGGAATGACCTGCTGGAGGAAGCGGTTGAGTCAGGCACAATAACATTCAGCACACATTTGGACAGGTGCACAGATAGGAAAGGTTTCAAGGGATATGAGCCATATGCAGACAAATGGGTCTAGCTTAGCTGGGCATTCTGATCAGTGTGGCCAAAGGGCCTGTTTCATTGTTGCATGGTTCCAAGACCTGTGTCCCTCTTGTTGGAGGTGGTTTAGTCTCCCATTTAAAATATATAGAACAAGAACAGTACAGCACAGTACAGGCCCTTTGGCCCACAATGTTGTGCCAACCCTTAAACCCTGCCTCCCATATAACCCCCCACCTTAAATTCCTCCATATAGTCTCTTAAATTTCACTAGTGTATCTGCCTCCACCACTGACTCAGGCAGTGCGTTCCACACACGAACCACTCTCTGAGTAAAAAACCTTCCTCTAATTTCCCCCTTGAACTTCCCACCCCTTACCTTAAAGCCATGTCCTCTTGTATTGAGCAGTGGTGCCCTGGGGAAGAGGTGCTGGCTATCCACTCTATCTATTCCTCTTAATATCTTGTATACCTCTATCATGTCTCCTCTCATCCTCCTTCTCTCCAAAGAGTAAAGCCCTAGCTCCCTTAATCTCTGATCATAATCCATACTCTCTAAACCAGGCAGCATCCTGGTAAATCTCCTCTGTACCCTTTCCAATGCTTCCACATCCTTCCTATAGTGAGGCGACCAGAACTGGACACAGTACTCCAAGTGTGGCCTAACCAGACTTTTATAGAACTGTATCATTACTCCGCAACTCTTAAACTCTATCTCTCGACTTATGAAAGCTAACACTCCATAAGCTTTCTTCTCTACCCTGTCTACCTGTAAGGCAACTTTCAGGAATCTGTGGACATGTACCCACAGATCCCTCTGCTCGTTAGAGGCTTGTTAGACACAATCTGCCCTTCACAAAGCGATGCTGACTATCCCTAATCAGACCATGATTCTCTAAATGCTCATAGATCCTATCTCTAAGAATCTTTTCCAACAGCTTTCCCACCACAGACGTAAGGCTCACTGGTCTATAATTACCCGGACTATCCCTACTACCTTTTTTGAACAAGGGAACAACATTCACCTCCCTCCAATCCTCCGATACCATTCCCGTGGACAACGAGGACATAAAGATCCTAGCCAGAGGCTCAGCAATCTCTTCCCTCGCCTCGTGGAGCAGCCTGGGGAATATTCTGTCAGGCCCCAGGAACTTATCCGTCCTAATGTATTTTAACAGCGCCAATACCCCTTCTCCCTTAATATCAGCATGCTCCAAAACATCAACCTCACTCATATTGTCCTCATCGTCATCAAGTTCCCTCTCATTTCTCTTTATGAACCTGTATATGTTAAGAATCTACGATCAAGCTGAAAATCCAGGAGGTGTACAGTAGGGTTGGTCAGCATTCTCAGTGGGAAAATTTATTTTGCGTGCGAATATTCAGATTTCTGAGGAAAGCTCTCATTTGGGCTTTTAGCTTTATTTTAGTAGTCTCTGGTGGTAGCCTCGGAGTTAGAAGCTTTGTACAAGTCCCATAGCGCTAGGCGTATAATCCAGGCAAAGGAAGTGCTGCACTGTTAGTAGCCTTGGCAGGTTAAACTTTGGCCTATGTCTTCCTTCATATGCCGTAATGTTAGATCAAAATGTAGGACAGTCTTCCACAGAATGAAAGAGCAAACTCTGAAAATGAAGTGGAACATAAATAAATTCATTGCAACTGAGTAAATCTATAAATATTTATATGAACCTCTGAGTCATTTGATTAAGGAGACTCATGGCATGGAACCTTGCTCTAGTAAATACCTACTTAGAGAAGCAGATGCCCCTTATTTACAGTCTCTTGAAACCTCGTACAAAGATGTTGAGCTGCATAAAATAACCCAAATGCTGTTCTCTTACTGAAGTGGTCAATGTTGAATGTAATAATGGGAGCTACTTAATATTGGATCTTACTGTGAGATATTGTGGATTTAAGGCTGAGAAATACTATTTTTTGTTTCAAGCACATAGGTGCCTAATCCAGGAAGCTGTGTACATAATTGTTCCCATGGGTTCTGATGTCTGATGCGATAGTGGATACATATGTCAGCCAGCAAGTGGTTAGCACAGGAGAATAAGTGCTATTATGTTAAATTGTCATTTAGAAGTAGACACAAAAACCCCAGGCATTAAAATTCAAAAGGTTAATCTAATGACTTCCTGCTGATTTTCTTCACAAAGTGGAAATTAATTTATTCTGGGACCTGCTTTCATTGGTCTTTTGGGAGCGAGTACATCAAGTGCTTTAGAATCACACAAAGTTACAAACTTGTATTCATTTTTTAAACTTTGACAGTGTTCCTCTATTCCTGTGGAATTTGCTTGTTGACAATGCAAAACATTTGTATTTTATACTCCAATTTTCTCAAGCGTCTCTGTTGAAAGTCCAAATTTAGCATGGACTAAGGAGTTTTGCTGTGTATTTAAAAAGTCTTTGGAATTACTTTAACAGTGTTTTCAATGGGAATTCTGCAAATTGGAATGCTAGTCTCATTCACTGGGGGACCAAGATATTGCACTATCGTGGGAGATACATTCATATCATCAGTTGATCATATTCTGAACTTAAGCATGAAAGGTGATAGTGTGAGGGGCTTTGAGGAGATTTTGAGATTGCAGGACTGTTTAGATTCATAGATTAGTACAGCACAGTACAGGCCCTTCGGCCCACAATGTTGTGCCGACCCTCAAACCCTGCCTCCCATATAAGCCCCCACCTTAGATTCCTCCATACACCTGTCTAGTAGTCTCTTAAACTTCACTAGTGTATCTGCCTCCACCACTGACTCAGGCAGTGCATTCCACGCACCAACCACTCTCTGAGTAAAAAACCTTCCTCTAATATCCCCCTTGAACTTCCCACCCCTTACCTTAAAGCCATGTCCTCTTGCATTGAGCAGTGGTGCCCTGGGGAAAAGGCGCTGGCTATCCACTCTATCTATTCCTCTTATTATCTTGTACACCTCTATCATGTCTCCTCTCATCCTCCTTCTCTCCAAAGAGTAAAGCCCTAGCTCCCTTAATCTCTGATCATAATGCATACTTTCTAAACCAGGCAGCATCCTGGTAAATCTCCCCTGTACCCTTTCCAATGCTTCCACATCCTTCCTATAGTGAGGTGACCAGAACTGGACACAATACTCCAAGTGTGGCCTAACCAGAGTTTTATAGAGCTGCATCATTACATCGCGACTCTTAAACTCTGTCCCTCGACTTATGAAAGCTAACACCCCATAAGCTTTCTTAACTACCCTATCCACCTGTGAGGTAATTTTCAGGGATCTGTGGACATGTACCCCGAGATCCCTCTGCTCCTCCACACTACCAACTATCCTGCCATTTACTTTGTACTCTGCCTTGGAGTTTGTCCTTCCAAAGTGTACCACCTCACACTTCTCCGGGCTGAACTCCATCTGCCACTTCTCAGCCCACTTCTGCATCCTATCAATGTCTCTCTGCAATCTTTGACAATCCTCTACACTATCTACAACACCACCAACCTTTGTGTTGTCTGCAAACTTGCCAACCCACCCTTCTACCCCCACATCCAGGTCTTTAATAAAAATCATGAAAAGTAGAGGTCCCAGAACAGTTCCTTGTGGGACACCACTAGTCACAATCCTCCAATCTGAATGTACTCCCTCCACCACCACCCTCTGCCTTCTGCAGGCAAGCCAATTCTGAATCCACCTGGCCAAACTTCCCTGGATCCCATGCCTTCTAACTTTCTGAATAAGCCTACCGTGTGGAACCTTGTCAAATGCCTTACTAAAATCCATATAGATCACATCCACTGCACTACCCTCATCTATATGCCTGGTCACCTCCTCAAAGAACTCTATCAGGCTTGTTAGACACGATCTGCCCTTCACAAAGCCATGCTGACTGTCCCTGATCAGACCATGATTCTCTAAATGCCTATAGATCCTATCTCTAAGAATCTTTTCCAACAGCTTTCCCACCACAGATGTAAGGCTCACTGGTCTATAATTACCCGGACTATCCCTACTACCTTTTTTGAACAAGGGAACAACATTCGCCTCCCTCCAATCCTCCGGTACCATTCCCGTGGACAACGAGGACATAAAGATCCTAGCCAGAGGCTCAGCAATCTCTTCTCTCGCCTCGTGGAGCAGCCTGGGGAATATTCCGTCAGGCCCCGGGGACTTATCTGTCCTAATGTATTTTAACAACTCCAACACCTCCTCTCTCTTAATATCAGCATGCGCCAGAACATCAACCTCACTGATATTGTCCTCACCATCATCAAGTTCCCTCTCATTGGTGAATACCGAAGAGAAGTATTCACTGAGGACCTTGCTCACTTCCACAGCCTCCAGGCACATCTTCCCACCTTTATCTCTAATCGGTCCTACCTTCACTCCTGTCATCCTTTTTTTCTTCACATAATTGAAGAATGCCTTGGGGTTTTCCTTTACCCTACTCACCAAGGCCTTCTCATGACCCCTTCTTGCTCTTCTCAGCCCCTTCTTAAGCTTCTTTCTTGCTTCCCTATATTCCTCAATAGACCCAGCTGATCCTTGCTTCATAAACCTCATGTATGCTGCCTTCTTCCTCCTGACTAGATTTTCCACCTCACTTGTCACCCATGGTTCCTTCACCCTACCATTCTTTATCTTCCTCACCGGGACAAATTTATCCCTAACATCCTGCAAGAGATCTCTAAACATCGACCATATGGTTTGGAGAATCACTTGCACTAGAAAGACCTGGGGCAAGCCTTCGCCAAATATTTAATCTTAGATAGAGTGAACCAAACAGGTGTCATTGGATAGTGACTGTCATGTTTGAACCTGTTAGTCCTTGAGATTGCTTGCTTGTTGACAATGCCAAGCACTTATATTTTATACCCCAGTCAATAAAGAAGTCTCCATCCAAATTATCCATACTGCTTCCTAAAGGTGATGATGTAAGAGTCTTCAGGAAACTGTCATATTCCCAAAGTAACATTGGTTCAATGTTGCCACAGTATAACCCAGTACTCGTGATTTATGAATTGTAGCATGAATTCTTAGTTTTACGATTACACTTCTGCTGCTTAGAGAACAAGTATCTAAAATGGATGTGGAATCGTTAAGTTTCCAACCTTTAAAACTGCAATGCTCTAAAATCTACTATTAAAATGATTGCTAAATAACCGTAGGTCAGTCTCTTAATTATTCATGCAATAGCACTTTGCATTTGACGTATGCAATGGTATTGTGGTTGAATTAATTTACAGGTGGAAACTCTCCAGTCCAAAATTCTGTGATGTGTCAATTCCTTTGGTCTGGCATGTTGTGAATCTGTACTACAGATTTGTACTAATTAACTAATTCTTAGATCTAACTATGATCTGTGCTAATCTGTAGCTCGTTAACCTGCCAGTTCAATGTTTGCATTCTCAGCTGACAGTATTTCCAGTTTACTGAAACTTAGGGTTTAGGACAACTTTCAGAGCTGATGACCTCATGAATACATCTGCACTTAAAACAAGCAGTTCTCCTACTCAGAGGAAGATGATCAAGGGCAATTTCTGTAGTCCAGCACCTGATAGGTCCCAAGGGTGCTGGATTAGAGAGTTTCAACCTGTCGAAGTCTGGATGATTGATCTGGAGAAATAAGTTCAAATCCTGCCATGTAATTTAATTTCATCAAATAAAGTAAATCTGTAGTGTATTATCACTCTTAGTAAGTGCTGGCTATGTAACTACCAGGCTTTTGTAAAATTATGTTTGCTTATATAATTTGGAAGGAAATCTAACATCTTGATCTATCTTAAATATGAATTATGTAATGTGGTCAATGTAACAGTGACTTCCAGAGTTCCAAACCAATCTGTCAGGTTCAAGGGCAGATATTTCCTTGCAATAAATTCTCGCTGTACAATGTCACATTCTAGTGAATGAGTGAAATAAGTCTTGTGTCTGAGAATTTTAATGATATAAACCACCAGAGATTCAACATTTTGGCAGGCAGCTTGACTAATTAATCGGCACAAAATGTGGAAGCTGTAAAAGGGAGCACTCAAATTCCATCTTAATTTTTTTGTGGGGCATTTTTTCCCAAAAGAAAATCAGCACTCCTGCTTAAAATGCAACAGTTTGTAGCTTGGTGTTGCCTGGTTATTTACTGGTATTACTGAAGAAGGAAGCCTGTAACAAGGGTTATAAAATATTCCAGTGATCTGAACTTGGGGAAGGGATGTTTGCAGATTTCAGCTCCTCTCTGTGTGGACTAAGTGCTTTCTATGTTATCACTCGGCTAATTTTAGGGTATTCTCCCAATTCTAAGTCTTTTCTTTGGAAAATCAACTTTACTCATAAAAATACATGGAGGAAGTCGACACAATAATCAGTGTGAATTTTTTTATGCTCATAGTGTCATCAAATCAGTACATTCACTGTGCCGTCAAATCAGCCCATTCTGTTTATAAGGCCCTAGTGACACTCGTATGGCATTTTTAAACATGTTTTTGAGATGCTATTAAGCAGTACCCAATCCTTCAGTATCCAATGCCAACACGATATTAGACTGCAGTCCCTTTCTTCAAAGCCTTTCAGTTGGCTACATCGGGCTTCAGTAAATTCCTTAACATATACAACTGCAGACTAAAATATAGCAGTTGGCAGCATTCATTTACAGACGTTTCGTTGCATTGAAGATGAACTTGTTTTAGCCGAACCAAAGAGTATCCTGCTGCAAGCTGATGATCTATTAGCAGCATTCAGTGCTGTCTTGGTATGTGTCCCTGGGAACTTCTCATAGTGTTCTGTAACACAGCTGATGGGGACAAACCAAGATAAGGGCCCATGCATCGTTTTTTGGGACTTCTTGTTAGAAGCACGGTGCACAAAGATGTGCACAGTCATCTTCCCCATAGGAGAGCAGCAAGTACTTCACAATCTCCCCGACTAAAGAAAGCCAGATTTCTTCTTGTTCAGCTTAACTACGTGAACAAATATAAATAAATAAATATTATAAACATGAGAAAGGCTGCAGATGCTGGAAATCCAAAGCAACACACACAAAATGCTGGAGGAACTCAGCAGGTCAGGCAGCGTCGATGGAAATGAATAGTCAGCGCTTTGGATGAGAAGGAAGGGGAAAGATGTCAGAATAAAAAGGTGGGGTGAAGGGAAGCAGGCTAGCTGGAATGTGATAGGTGAAGCCAGGTGGGCGGGAAAGGTCAAGGGCTAGAGAAGAAGGAATCTGATAAGAGAGGAGAGTGGGCCATAGGAGAAAGGGAAGAAGGAAGGGATTCAGGAGGAGGAGCAACACCTCATGTTCCATCAAGGTAGCCTACAATCAGATGGCATAAACATCGATTTCTCCTAATAATTTTTTCCCTCCTCCTTCCCTCTTCTATTCCCAAATCTGGCATCTTACCTCTTCTGAACTGCCTATTACTTTCCCCTGGTGCCCCTTCTCCTTCCCTTTCTCCTATGGTCCACTCTCCTCTCTTATCAGATTCCTTCTTCTCCAGCCCTTGACCTTTCCCACCCACCTGGCTTCACCTATCACCTTCCTGCTTGCCTCATTCCCCTCCCCCACCGAAACATCAACTATTTATTCATTTCCATAGATGCTGCCTGACCTGCTGAGTTCCTCCTGCATTTTGTGTGTGTTGCAATAAATACTCTATATTTTACCATGCCCTTTTAACTGAGTGTGATCACACTTTTGCAGATTACTGTTCTACAGTCACCATAGTGGACCATTCGGAAGGAAAACTCCATTGTGTGATTTTCAACGGGAATCCTGATCTGCTTCCTAAAATCTACAAAGTTGGCGATGTGGTTCGTTTTCATAGAGTGAAGGTGGGTTTGTTTAATCGCTTTGTGTGTAGTGAGCATGAAAACTAACAGAGAAAAAAATAATTCCACTTTTGGAAGAACTTTTGTGTCTTGCAACTTCAAAACAGCCCAAAATATTTTATAAATGTTGAAGCTGTTTTTGAAATGTGGTTGTTATTATGTGGAACTAGACAACGGGGTGACCCATTGGGGCACCCGTTGAGAGAAGGGTAGTGCAATCTGATGTGACTGGAATGAACATTAAATTTTCCGGAATGCTATTGGTATCGCTTTGCTTCGGAAACTGAAGTAGAAAACCTCAGTTTATTAAAGAAGAATGACATGTAGCAAAGCAAATAAAGCTCCTCCTCGTTTTACGAAGGACACTTTTGATGGCATCTTTTCTGGTTTATCTACCACCCTTGTGCCTCTCGTTGTCATTCTGGAGACATGCAGTCCTTTCATCCCCCGTCTCTTCATCTCTTCTGCTGTTTGTTCTTTGTCTCTGATCCTGGAGACGTGCATTTCTCAGCTCCTTTGTCTCTTCCTCTCTGCTCCTCCTGTGCCTGTTTTTGTCATTCTGGAGACGTGCAGCCCTTTCATCCCCCTTTCTTCAACTCTTCTGCTGTTTGTTGTTTGTCTCTGATCCTGGAGACATGCATGCCTCTCCTCCCCTATCTCTTCTTGTCTCATCTTTTTTTGTCCTGACACTTTGATCCTGGAGTCATGCGGCCCTGGCCTCATCCGATTCTTGTTCTCTCCCTCTCCTTGCCGCTTCCCGATGACATTTGGCACCATCTTTTGACCATAATGTCCCCCTTCCCTTTCCATGCGGCATAATTAGGCTGACCATTTTTTTTTACCCTAATGCTGGATAGAAGATCATCATCATCAGGTGCCATGCCCAGTTTGAGCTTTGACTGCCATGGCCCACACACTCCTGTTTCAGGTCAAGTGGATCAATTCATTTGTATTCATTTCCAGTTCTCTGGCTGCTGTCTCCATCATCATTTGTCTTTGTCTTCCTCTTGCTTTCTTCCCTTCACTCTTTCCCATAATTACCATGCATTCTAACTCCTCTTTCCTAATCACATGTCCAATGAAGTTACGTTGCCTTTTCATGATCTCATACATTATTTCTCTTTTTATGGGTGCCTCGAAGTATGTCATTACAATAAGATTTAATTATCTCTTATTGATGCGTCTCAGTTAGATCTGTCCCAATCCTGCACATGCTGATGGTGATTAGCAGAATGTGACCCCTCGAAATAGAGCAGCCCTGCCCTTTTGCTCCGGTAGATGTGCGCTGCTGAGGCTGGCCGTGCGCATGCGTTGGGCTGTCGCGTCCCTTTTCCACGATGGCCGATCGGGTCTCGGGTGAAAGGGAGTCTGTTGATTTTTGGCGAATGAGCAATTTATGCGAATATATAACCCTGAACTTTGCCTGCATTCTGTAAGTTAGCGCATTTTAACTCGATTTAGCCAAAATAAGTGCTGCTGTAATGCACCGTTTGCGCTAATTGGAGGTCACAAACAGACAAACAGACAGACAGAACATGAGAATTTTAGTAGTATATAGATTTATGCTCAGCAGGATTACCTGTGCAGCAGTTGGATAATCTGCTGTAGTAATTTAGCTGATGAATATGTATTGGCCAGATGATTTACTGCCTTATCTCCACAGAGCTAGCCATTTTAAAACTATCCAGGAAAAGAGTGCTGTTGAATAGATTGATTATAATGAAATTATGTTGAAAACATTCAACAATTGCAGAAAAACTTGAGGCTGGAGAAGTTGGTGGCAGGCCAAAACAAAAGCAGAAGTTAATATGTAAGCATCACAGAAAGCTAAGAGTAGCCATTGGGCTCCCCAAGCCTTCTCCGCCATTCAGAGGCTGAGGTGTATCTCACTTCCATGCAGCCATGTCAGCTCCACGTCCATGCCTTGTAATATTCTCCGAGGATCACCACCTTGTCTTTGTTAAGGGGCTTGTTAGTTCCTGAGATCCTGCTGTCTGGTGTTTAGCTGCTGGTAGGGTCACCCTTGGCAGTAAGGTCAAGGGGGAGATTCCAGACAAAGAGTGATCCAATCAAGATCTCAGTGGTGGGCCTGGTGGAAGATGATGACAGATCACAACAGGCGGAGGGAGACTGCAACAGTAAGGGATACCCAGTCGTCTGGCATTGCATCCCACTTGGACCCTGACTGCAATCTGTCAAAGACCACATAGTGGCTGCCCATGCCTCAGCCTCTCCATCCATGTTAAACAAAGTCACACACAAGTGTCTTCCATTAAGGAAATCTATCCTAACTTCCCAGGTTAAGAGTCGTGTTAGCAGAACATCATACTCGATTCGAGTGATCAGACTACTACTATCTGTACCATTCACACAATTGGAGTATTTAGTGAGCTGCTATTTCTTGTGTGATAGTTCTACACTTCCGCATTAACAAAAGTGTCATAATTTCTCTCATGATTTTCGGGTGATTATCCTACCCTGGATCCTCTCGTAAACATACATTCTACGAGTTTTTTTTCAAAATCCCAGGATCATCAGTGAACTCACCCCTTGATCTGCAAAGTGGCATCAACACAGACTAAGTCACTAGTTTATGGAATCTGTCCTCAGTGTCTAACCTGTAGAACCCTGTTATTATTCTGGTCAATGTGCTGAATTAATCTGGTAGACTCAAATATGAAGTGGATCCAAAATTGAGAGAATTTGGTGCCAGACTCTGGAGTGACAGAAAGGGAGGATATATTATCAGAGTTGAGACTAAATTAATATATTTTAAGGCAGGGAAAAAAGTTTTCTCGGATGTTTCACCAATAAAATGCCATTGTGATGAATTTAAAAATGCAAACACGAGGAAATCTGCAGATGCTGGAATTTCAAGCAACACACATAAAAGTTGCTGGTGAACGCAGCAGGCCAGGCAGCATCTCTAGTAAGAGGTACAGTCGCTAGGGGGAGCAGAGTGGTGGTAGAAGACCTAACCAGTTCCCCTCTACCACCACTCTGCTCCGTCTAGTGGAATTAGTCCTTACTCTTAATAATTTCTCCTTTGGCTCCTCCCACTTCCTCCAAACTAAAGGCATACCCATGAGCACCCGTATGGGTCCCAGCTATGCCTACCTTTTTGTTGGCTTTGTGGAACAATCCATGTTCCAAGTCTATACTGGTATCTGTCCCCCACTTTTCCTTCGCTACATCGACGACTGCATTGGCACTGCTTCCTGCATGCATGCTGAGCTCGTTGACTATATTAACTTTGCCTCCAACTTTCACCCTGCCCTCAAGTTTATCTGGTCCATTTCTGACACCTCCCTCCCTTTCTAGATCTTTCTGTCTCTGGAGACAGCTTATCCACTGATGTCTACTATAAGCCTACTGACTCTCACAGCTATCAGGATATTCCTCTTTTCATCCTGTCTCTTGCAAAAATGCCATCCTCTTCTCGCAATTCCTCCGTCTCCGCCGCATCTGCTCTCAGGATGAGGCTTTTCATTCCAGGACGAGGGAGATGTCCTCCTTTTTTAAAGAAAGGGGCTTCTCTTCCTCCACCATCAACTCTGCTCTCAAATGCATCTCCCCCATTTCACACACATCTGCTCTCACTCCATCCTCCCCCAACTCCACTAGGAATAGGTTCCCCTGGTCCTCAACTAACACCCCACCAGCCTCCGGGTCCAACATATTATTCTCCGTAACTTCCGCCACCTCCAACGGGATCCCACCATTAAGCACATCTTTCCCTCCCCCCTCTGCTTTCCGCAGGGATCGCTCCCTACGCGACTCCCTTGTCCATTCGTCCCCCCCCCCATCCCTCCCCACTGATTTCCCTCCTGGCACTTATCCTTGTAAGCGGAACAAGTGTTACACATGCCCTTACACTTCCTCCCTCAGCACCATTCAGGGCCCCAGACAGTCCTTTCAGGTGAGGCGACACTTCACCTGTGAGTCGGCTGGGGTGATATACTGCGTCCGGTGCTCCCGATGTGGCCTTCTATATATTGGTGAGTCCCGACGCAGACTGGGAGACCGCTTTGCTGAACACCTATGCGCTCTGTCCGCCAGAGAAAGCAGGATCTCCCAGTGGCCACACATTTTAATTCCACATCCCATTCCCATTCTGACATGTCTATCCACAGCCTCCTCTACTGTAAAGATGAAGCCACACTCAGGTTGGAGGAACAACACCTTTTATTCCGTCTGGGTAGCCTCCAACCTGATGGCATGAACATTGACTTCTCTAACTTCCGCTAATGCCCCACCTCCCCCTCGTACCCCATCCGTTATTTTTTTTTACACATTCTTTCTCTCACTCTCCTTTTTCTCCCTCTGTCCCTTTGACTATACCCCTTGCCCATCCTCTGGCTCTCCCCCCCCCCCTTTTCTTTCTCCCCGGGCCTCCTGTCCCATGATCCTCTCATATCCCTTTTGCCAATCACCTGTCCAGCTCTTGGCTCCATCCCTCCCCCTCCTGTCTTCTCCTATCATTTTGGATCTCCCCCTCCCCCTCCCACTTTCAAATCTCTTACTAACTTTTCCTTCAGTTAGTCCTGACGAAGGGTCTCGGCCTGAAACGTCGACTGTACCTCTTCCTAGAGATGCTGCCTGGCCTGCTGCGTTCACCAGCAACTTTGATGTGTGTTGCTTCATTGAGGATCTGATGTGGAGGCAGAGTGATAAGGGTTTCCAAGCTGCTATGGTGAAATGCAAGCAACACCCACAACATGCTGGTGGAACGCAGCAGGCCAGGCAGCATCTATAGGAAGAGGTACAGTCAACGTTTCGGGCCGAGACCATTCGTCAGGACTAACGGAAAGAAGAGATAGTAAGAGATTTGAGAGGGGGAGGAGGAGTTCTGAAATGATAGAAGACAGGAGGAGGAGGAGGTATGGAGCTAAGAGCTGAAAAGTTGATTGACAAAAGGGATAC
Organism: Mobula birostris; assembly: GCF_030028105.1. Classification (NCBI taxonomy): domain Eukaryota; kingdom Metazoa; phylum Chordata; class Chondrichthyes; order Myliobatiformes; family Myliobatidae; genus Mobula; species Mobula birostris. Next base: position 41,360,233 of record NC_092378.1, on the reverse strand, counting down.
GAGGCTGGAGAAGGGAGAGGATCATGGGGTGGGAGGCCTAGGGAGAAAGAAAGGGAAGCATCAGAGGAAGTTATAGTGAGAGGGACAGAGGGAGAAAAAATAGAGAGAAAGAAAGGGGGGGAAATAATTAACGGATGGGGTAAGAAGCGGGGAGGAGGGGCATTAACAAAAGTTAGAGAAGTCAATGTTCATGCCATCAGGTTGGAGGCTACCCAGACGGAATATAAGGTGTTGTACCTCCAACCTGAGAGTGGCTTCATCTTGACAGTAGAGGAGGCCGTGGATGGACATATCAGAATGGGATGTGGAATTAAAATGTGTGACCACTGGGAGATCCTGCTATCTCTGGCGGACAGAGCGTAGGTGTTCAGCGAAACAGTCTCCCAGCCTGTCTCTCCAATATATAGAAGGCCGCATCGGGAGCACCGGACGCAGTATATCACCCCAGCCGACTCACAGGTGAAGTGTCGCCTCACCTGGAAGGACTGTCTGGGGCCCTGATTGGTGGTGAGGGAGAAAGTGTTAAGGGCATGTGTAGTACCTTGTGCACACATGCCCTTACACCTATGCAAGTTTGTGTACCCAGGTCAATCATCCTGTGTGTGGGACTAGGATCATTGAAGGCATAGTGGCCACAGTAGGCACAGATAATGGATATGTGCAAAAGGCTGGGGACAGAATTGTTCAAGAGATCATTACACAGACAAGAAAGAAAAGGGCCAGGGAAGTGTTTAGACTTGAGGAACAGAACTTAAGATATAAAAATGGAATATTATTGTAAACTGATGAGAAAAGGGAAATTGGTAAATAGTGTGATTCAGGCAATTGCATTGGACTAGCTTTTAATTTAAACACCGGCACAGATAGCCGCAAGCCTGAATGTCGGATACGGAGGTGAGGGTCGAGCTGATTTTGCTTGCTGTCCTACGAATGTTCATTCATTTTTCCGCGGTGCTGAGGCTGCGAACTGATCCGGCCGCCGTGCGTTTCTGCCCAGCTGTTGTGAAAAGTGGGGACCGAGGCTTGGTCCTACTCCAGCTGCTCCAGGCATGGATCTGGGACTCAGTCTGGTTCGGGATGCTGTTGACTTGCTTCTAATTGTTTCCATGATGTGTGTTTTTTCCCTCTCAAAAACAACAGTGGTTTTTGGTCTTTTTTTTTAATTGGGTTATTCGAGTTTCTTACTTTGTGTCTATCTATAAGCAGACAAATTTTAAGGATTATAATTTATACATTCTTTGATAATAAATGTGTTTTGAATCTTTGAATTTTTGCAAGGTTGTGGGAAGTGTAAATATTTTAAGAATACCACCATCTAAAGGATTTATTGATCTTCAGGCTGAAAGGACAGAAGAAGGAATTCTTTGTGATGCATGGTGTTGGATGTCAGCTTAAAGCTGAATCAAAGCTCTTCAGTTTATCAGAGGCCACAGGTGTGGGTTGGCTTCTCTCTTGGTGATAATAAGTCTTTCAATGAACCTAGATAGTCTTAGAGATAACCAGACAGGGAATCAAGATGCAGAGAGAAGAATTGGAGGTTGCTCTTCCCTCCAGGAGAATCCACAATTTGAAAACTCTGAGTTTTATTACCAGATCTGTCCATAGTGCACAAATGTCATGGTTCTCCAACCAGTTCAAGGTTCAATAAAACACAATAACATTATTGGCTTTCTTCCCCCATTCTGCATTTCTCAGCTCTGAACTATTCCTCTCAAATCCTGATAAACACTTATTATACAGAAGCATGCAAATTTCTGTTTCCAGAAAAGGTCATGTTAATTTCAGTGGTGTTCAGATCTGACATGGATGGATTTACATAAAGTGCCTACATTTTGCAAATCTTCCTAACAGCTAATTAATATTAATACCTACTGCTAAATGCTGACATTAAACATTGATGCTCACTTACTCCTGAATAGCACTGAACGTTTTGAAAACAATCTGCAGAAAATGAACCAAAATCTTTCTCCTTAAAACATTTTTTATTGAAACATGCTTTGCTCCTGTCTCTTTGGGAGTGTACCAGATATGGTGGGAGGAAAATGAGCAGAACAGAATGAGAGTTGAGGCCGCATAACAACACAGATTAAACTGAGTGGAAGTGAATGGATCAATTCCCATGGATATTTTACTTTTAACTTGTATTTCCTGTTAATTCTCTTTGTATCTGCTGAACAAATACACTGTCAGTGTTGAAAAGAAAATAGTCTTATTCCCTGATCAGTGCAGGAACAAAATATGACCTATCCACAAATTAATTATTTGTGAGAACAGAATGGTTATGTTAGTGAACCAGTCATTCAGAGGCCTGGACTAATGATTCAGGGACAGGTTCAAATCCCACCACAGTAGTTTGGAAATATAATTTCAGTTAATTAAATACATCTGGAATTAAAACACTACTTTCATTAATGATGACAATTAAAGCCACCAGATTGTTGTAAAAACATAATCTGATGTCCTTTAAGGAAGGAAACCTGCCTATATGCAACTCTTTAAAAATGTCAAATGAGTCACTGAGATGTGTCAAGTCTGCTATCAGAGTGCATTCTGCATCGTCCTGCGCAGTGGATGTGATTGTGCCAGTGGTGAACTCAGTCTGCGATGGTGTCTCATTAGTAAGTGGAGCTTGCACCATAATTGCGGGAAGTGTTGTCACAGAGTAGCTAAGCACAGCAAATCAGTCAGTCATAGAATGCTATTGAGACTGGTTCACAACCTACACTGAAGGTCTTTATTGGTCGTCAGTAACACCAACATGGTCAAACTGAATCCTAATCAACAACATGTCTGTGACAAGGAGACCAGCACAAGAGGAGGCCACTTCATCTTGTCCTCACCTCATCAACCATTACTTGTGGACATTTTTGCAAGGGTGGTCACTGCCTTGTGGAGAGGAAATCCTGATGTCATACTGAAGTCACTTTGCAATGTGTTCTTTACACAAAAATGGGCAACTTTGATGCTCTGCAACCTTATGTTATATTCCTTAGCTAATTTCATTTGTGCCCTGCCATTGTTCATTTAATCCCAGGAGTTCTAGTTTTGAGAACAAATCAGTGACAGCTTAAGTAATTCAAAAAAATAATGGGCTCACAGAAGTCTGAGTGGCTGCTTGTTAGGAAGTGGTCTTTCTTGACAAATATTGATTTACATTGGTGTCTCACATCACAGAAACAAGCCTTTTGGCCTGTTAAGTCCACACTGCCCATCAGGCACCCACTTACTCTTACTCATTCTATGCTGCTCACGTTCTTATCATTTCCAACCCCCAGGTTCAATCACCAAGCTACACACTAATGGCCAATTAGCCAGTCCCATCTTCGGTGGGGGAAGAATTGGGACCACATTGAGGAGATCAATGGGGAGTCCCTAAATCTGTGTTGCAGCAGCTGGGTTTTACTAAATGTGTTGTTGTACTGCGCTCAATAACAGTACCAGACAAAGGCTGCTGGTTGCATGAAAGACAAGCTTGCATTGTTCTAGACTATTTCAAATGACTGAATATTAACTGGACTGCTCAGTAAAGCAATAAACATTTGAAGATGTCTTTTTTTCCATGAAATTTCCATGGTTAAATTGTGTCAAATGCAAAGAATTGCAGTTGAAGGACCAGGGATCATTGTTCCAAGTTTCACCAGGGGTCAAGGGAATAAAACAGTGGCTGATTTAGGCGAATGTAGCCTTGCATTCTGGGTGGTTTAAGTGTGGTGTGAGGTGAAAGAGATGAGGAAAACCACTGTTTAGAAGTCCTAGAATGGATTTCCAAATGATTCCTGCAGATTCCTCACGTTTTGAAGGTCAAGCAAAGAAAACCTCCAAAATTCAGAACGATGAGGAAGAACAGGAAGAAGAAAAAATCTGTATTTTTATTACAACTTATTCTTAAGCATTGATCCATTCTTTGGACTGAAGTGACTCACTCCAGGTCACCCAGGTTCTCAGGATTCTAGTAATAACTGTCCAGGAAACCTTCTGCAATGCCTGTCCTTGCACTACTCTCCCAGGTGTCTTGCATATATGTAACATTTTGGAGCAAAAACTGAAGGCAAAAAAAAAATAGTTCTGACCTACTTATGCAGTTTGCTGTGATTTTTGTTAACGAAGTCTGCAGAATGTATTCTACCGCTGAGTGACATTTTTAAATGAGGTTATAAAGTGTTACAGTCAAGAAGTACTGTGATTATATTTTCTTGAATCTGCATCACGAGATATGCATAAATGATGGTTAGAAGGCTTCATACTTTAATTTTCAGAGATAAAACAAGACATAAAAAGCAGAGAAAATATATTTGAATATGTTTTATATATGAGTTGTATTAAGTTATTGTAGAATTTATTAATGCAATACATTTGTGCTACTATACTGCAGTTATTAGAGTATATGATTTAATCACTTTTAATGTACATTTAATATTAATGTAGAAAAGTGGTGTGAATATAATTTTAGAGATAAGTGTGGTTCTTTAGAGACCGGTGCTCAAGTGTGTCTCAACAAAAACTCACCTCTAATGTAGTAAAAGATGCTTGGTAGGAACATTATTTTAACCTGAACCATAAATCTTTGAATAATTTGTAGTGTTGTAATGAAGCAGAGGATGGAAGACAATGGGAGAGGCTTTGAGAGGAAGCCTTTACGCCTGGTGATTTGAAGGTCTCCAGTGGACGTGGGGTTAGAAGGCCATGCCAAAACCTCTGGGATGTGGAACTGGTGGAGGTTACGGGGAAAAGAGGATGTATTTCTTTGTATACCAACAGTTTGTATATGGCTTACCTACTTTGATAATAAATGTACTTTGAATCTTTGAATCAAAAACCAGGACAAGAATGTTAAAACTTGTGTGGTGCTGGGCCAGGAATGAATGTAGTTCAGAAATAGAGACCGGGGCCCAGGGTACTGTAGGCCAGTTTTATAGTGCAGTGCTTATGTAGGGTACAAAATGAGAAGCTGGTCAGTGCTTTAGAACAGCTTTGATGTAACAAAAACATAGATGACACTTTGAATTTCAGATAATACCAGAGAAGATTGGAGTAGGGTGATATTATCATATCTTTGTACGCTACAGACAGAGGCCTGTTGGTTTATCCAGTTTATGCCAGGACTTAGAACAATTTCCTCTGTCACATTGCCCCACTAATTCTCCTGTAATCACAGTTACAGAGCATGGAAACAGGACCTTTTTGTCCAGTAAACCCATAACTATCAGCCACCCTTAAACACGAATATTAATCCTGTACTTTATTATTTCCCCCCAACATTCTCTGTAATCTTTCCCCCTCCTCTAGATTTCACCACTTGCTTATATACAAGGGTCAATTGGCAGAGGTGAGTGAACCAATTGACCTGCACATCGTTGGGGTGTGGAAGGAAATGAGAGCATCTGGGCATAGTTCCTGCAGTCATGGTGAGAATGTGCCAATTCCACACAGGTAGCACCAGGCCTCAGGATGGAGTCCGAGTCCTTGGAGCTGTGTGGCAGAAGCACTAACTGCCTTGCTGGTAGTATTGCCGATTTTGTCTACTCTATTTAAAAAACAAAGGAGGAAATATGTAGACACCGGCTCATTTTGAAGTCAACTCTGGTCCAACCTCAGGTACTTATCAAAGAGAGGGAAGGAGTTGGTCGTTATAGACCAGGAGCTTTATGAGAGGGACCATAAACAATGGTTATGGTTTTGCTGATATTTCTGTTTATCCAGGTCAGGCGGTGTGACAAATTATAATTGTGGAGTAGCTGAGGGAGATTTTGGCAAGAGAGTGCTAGGTGTCTGATGCACACTGGAATGGTGGAATGTGATGTGTTTCAATCATGTTACTGTGTGGGAGGGGGGTGGTCAAGTAAAGGGCTTGAGAATGCTGCTGTACTGGATAATACTTGTAAATTAAATACAGAAGGTTAGTATGCAGGTACGGCAAGTAATTAGGAGGCAAACGCAGCATTGGCCTTTCTGCAAAAGCAACATGGCCATAACTTAACCAACCCTGGTGACCACATTGACAATGTACAGTTTTGGTTTTCCATTCCTAAGGAGAAATGTATAAGAGCATGCATGTGCTGACAATTGGAACAAAAAGGATTCAGTTCAGAGAAGGTTAATTTGGCATTTATAAAAACAGAAAACATTGTAAAAGCTCGGCAATCAGGCAGTATCTGTGGAAAGAGGACATTTTGTGGCTGCAACTCTACACCACAGCTCATGATAAAGGGTGATATATGTTCCTAAAATATTGACTGCTTCTCTTTCCACAGGTGCTATCTGACCTGCTGAGATTTCTGTATTTATTTCCTATTTCCAGCACTTGCAGTTTTTTGACTGATTCCCGGAATTAGTGAAAACAAGAGCAAGAAAATGTTTTCTGCTGAGGAAATCTGAGCATCTAGGTACTAAATTAAAAGAGCACCACAAAGGTAATAGTCGCTGGATTGTTACCTGACCCATGTGCAACATGGCACAAGGTTAATAAAATCAGAGAGTTATAGCTCTTTGATGTGTGGGAGAAGTGTGTTTGAATTTGTGGGAAATTGACACCAGTAATGGGGAAGGAGGAATCTGTTCCAATGGAACAGGCTCCCTCTGAAGCATGCTGGGATTAGGGTTCTGGCAAATCACATTACTGGGGCTGACGACAGGGCTTTAAACTAAATAGTAAGGAGGTGGGTTCAACAGCTTGGAAAAAATATAAAGTATAAGGGAAGGAGAGCACAGGAGAAGTTGCTGAATTCTCCAGGATAAAGGCTAAGACAAAAAGTTTAGAAAGGTCAAAACATTTAACTTCAAGCAACATGGAGGAAAAATTGAGAAGAAAGATGGTGAACACAGGACTGCAGGTGTTGTATTCCAATGCACACGGTTTATAAAATGAGGTAGATGATCTTCAGAGCTCGGGTAGGAATTGGCAGGTATATTGTGGGCATCAGAGTGGTAGTTGGAAGAAGACCACAGCTGACAGCTTACCATCGAAAGGACAGGCGGATGGGTAGTGGGGGTGGAGTGGCTTTGCTGGTAAAAATATGAAATCAAATCATTGGAAAGAAGTGGGATTAAATCAGAAGAATCCTTGTGGATAGAGTTAAGAAACCGCAAGGGGTAAAAAGACCCTGTTTCTGAATAATAGCCAGAATGTGGGTTACAAATTAAAACAAGATGGAAAAGCTATGTAATATAAACAAAGTGAGGGCATACAATATAGCAAAAATTTGTGGGAAGCTAGAGGATTGGGAAGTTTTTAAAACCTAACAGAAGGCAACTAAAAAGCAATAAGGCATGAAACCATGAACTATGAAGGTAAACTAAAAATATAAATGAGGAATACCATGCTTTTCAGGTATATAAACAACAGAAGAGTGGCAAGAGTGGGCATTGAACTGTTGGAAAATGATGCCAGAGACACAGTAATGTAGAACAAAGAAACGGTGGATAAACTGTTTAGTATTTTGTGTCAGTCTTCACTGTGGAAGACACCAGCATCAAGCCATAAATACAAAGGCAGAAATAAGCATAGTTGCTATTACTTCCGGATCTAGAAGTACAGCCAGGTGATTGGAATGTCCAAAGTGTGGGCGTGGGGTGGCACGGTAAGTGTTGTTAAAGGCGGTATAACAGTGGTCAAGTGTGTTGCCCTCACTGGCCCTGCAGGTGGTACATTGGCAGCAGTTGTTTGGAGATTTCTGCAAGCTGCCCTGGTTGAAATCTCCCTCAATGATGGGCAAGGCATCATAGTGCATAGTTTCATGCTTGTTGATTACGTTATTCAGCTCCTCCAGTGCCTGCCTGACGTTGGTCTCAGGTGGAATGTACACCACTTCAAGATGATGGCCGAAAGCTCTCTTGGTAGGGAGCCTACAGAAGAACTTGGATAGATTAGGAAAATGGACAATGTAGTTAAAAAAAAATACAGCACAGGGAAGTGTGTGGTCATGCAGTTTGGTGGAAAGAATAAGGATGTAGACTATTTTCTGAACTGAGAGCAAATTCAGAAATTGGAGGTGCAAAGGGTCTCGAGTGTCTAATTGTAGGTTAACTTGCAGGTTGAGTTTGCAATAAGGAAGGCTAATCTGATGTTAGCATTCATTTCAAGAGGATTAGAATATCAAAGTATCTTATGAACCACTGAGCATTTACTAGACATTTGAAGTATTGTGAGCAGTTTTTTGGGCTCATATCTCAAGAAGCATGTGCCGGCATTGGAGTGGGTCCAGAACATATTTGCGAGGATAATCCTGGAAATGAAAGGTCCCCTTACTAATCAATCTGCCCGGTGACTTGGCCACCACAGTCGTCTGCGGCAATGAATTCCAAGTTTCACCAGCCTCTGACTAAAGAAATTCCCCCTCTTTTCTGATCTAAAGGGGCATCCTTATATCCTGAGGCTTGCCCTCTGTTCCTAGACCCTCCCACTTTTGAAAACATCCTCTCCACATCCACTCAGAGCCTGATAATATTCAGTAAGTTTCAAACGCCACCCCCACCTCCGCCACTCACTCTTCTGACCTCCTGAGAGTACAGTCACAAAGCCATCAGACACTCCTCACACGTTAACCCTTTTATTCCCAGGATCATTCCGGACTTCTGGACACTCTTCAATGCCCACACATCCTTTCTTAGATATGGGGCCCACATCATGTAAGGTTGGTTGTTGCTCATTACACCATCAACATCTCCAAACACCCGCACAGACTCTGTTTTCAAAACCACATGCTCAGAATCGTACTGTGCCTGTATATGTACATAGAACCATAGAAAATCTACAGCACAATACAGGCCCTTTGGCCCACAAAGTTGTGCTGAACATGCCCCAACCTTAGAAATTACTAGGCTTACCCATAGCCCTCTATTTTTCTAAACTCCATGTACCTATCCAAAAGTCTCTTAAAAGACCCTATCGTATCCGTCTCCAGCACCGTTGCTGGCAGCCCATTCCATGCACTCACCACTCTCTATGTAAAAAAACTGGCCCCTGACATCTCCTCTGTACCTTCTCCCCAGCACCTTAAACCTGTGTCCTCTTGTTGCAACCATTTCAGCCCTGGGAAAAAGTCTCTGCCTATCCACATGATCAATGCCTCCCATCTGTGTGCAGACGCTGGAGCATGAAGGAAAAAATGAGCTGACCTTCATTCATTAACAGAGAGAAGCCCTCTTCTGAGTGAGCCTGACTGCTGTTCCCCTGTGGCGGTTAATGCAGGGCAAATTAAAGAGTCGCAGTTGGAGAATGAAATTCAGTGCAGTAACTAAAGTTCTTCCAATTAGTCCTCCTTTGGGACTGCGCTCTAATCCACTTGCATAAAAGGTGTAATGAAGTGGATCTAATTTTCTTTGGAATGGGAATTAAAAATGCAAACAACTGCAAATTACATGCCAAGCCCAGTTATGAAAAATGAACCATAGTGCCACCTATAGGTTTAAGTGTGTACTTTGTTGTGTTTGGAATCCACAGGTGGCCTTCAATGAGGCTCCTGAGTGATATCTACAAAGCTTTGTGAAAGAGTCACTGAATGAATGCTTTAATGAAGAGTCAAAACCCCTGGGCGGTCAGTGGATGCAGGTAGAGGAACTGCTGCCTGATTGCTCCTCGGCATCCTGGGTTCAATTCTGACTCTCTGGATTTTGCATGTTCTTTCTGTCGCACCGTGCCGTGCCAGAGATGTGTGGATTGATGGGTGACTAATGTGGGTGAGCTTTAGAGTCTGGGGAGGTTGAAAGGAATAAGAAGAGAATAAAATGGGATTAGAGTAGATGGGTGGTTGATAGTTGGCACAGACTCAGTGGGCCGAAGGTGCTGAGTGAACCCATCGCTCTTTGACTCTACCTCTATGAGTCACGTATCCCGAATCAGCCTTGTACAAGGAATGGCCATTCCTTTCTTGCATCCCATGTGTTTGAATAATTAGGAGGCGGATTATCCAAGGTTGGAAGGGGTGGAGTGGATTTTCCTGGAGTGGCAGGAGGATCGTCCCGGGATGTAAAGGGTAGGGAGAGTATTCTTTTTGGATGGATGAGGCTGGAGAGAATTGACCTAGAGTGGAGGAGGTAGGTGTGGATTGTCCTGGGATGGAGGGGGTGGGGGAGGGTCGACATGAGATGGAGGAGGTGGGGTGGGGTGGGGGGGTGTTGAAGATTGTCCTGGGATGCAGAAGGTTGGGGAGGATTGTCCTAGGATGGAGGGTGTTGGAGAGAGTTGTCCTGGGATGGAGGAGGTGGGGGAAGATTGTTCTGGGAAGGAGGAGGTTGTCTTGTGTCAGAGGAGGTGGGGTGGATGCCCGAGGATGAGGAGGTGAGCAAGAATGATCCTGGGATGGAGCAGGTGGGGGAGGATTTTTCTGAGATGTGAGCGGTGAATGGCTAAATTATTTTTGGTTGGAGGAAGAATCACCATACCAGTTGAGGTATTTTTATTATTATTTTTATTAAGTAATTCTGGAATTAAAAATGTGCTATTTGAAAATGTGGTTGTTAAATATCTGCTGTCCCTGCCTGGTCTGGCTAGATATAACTGCAAACCCACACTGATGTGACTAACCACAGCTGCTGAGAGAAATGGCTTAGCAAGCAGCTTGAAGGAATCAATGACCTTGTCACTGATGCCACATACTGTGCGGGAATAAAGAAAGAACCTGCATCAGGCTGTGTAAATTGGAACAAACAATTTATGACAAATCAGGTCCACAGTACAAGAATGCTTATTAGTGACAGTGTAATCAACCAAGCTGGAGCTGATTGGCTCTTGCCCCTGTCAATTAAGTGGAGTGGTTGAACTAGGATAGGATTTGTACCAGTGAATTCCATGTAACTGTGCTGCACTTACTGCCCTTTTCTTGAGGAATTGCCCTGCAATTATCGGCAGGAGTTGCTATAATTTGTATTGTGCTTTGTTTTTTTTAAGTAGTCCCAGCTTGCTGAGAACCAAATTCCAACCGACTGACAAATTAGAAGGGGGGACTATAGTTAAAGATAAGGAGAGCCAGAGAGAAAATGTTAAAGTAATTCATTATTTAATCAAATATTAATAATAATAGTTAAATTCTTGAGGAATGAGACTTGATGCTTGTAACATTTGATTATCAGTGCGAAAGCAGTTTTAACCAAAATTATATTTGTCTTTAAACATGTTTTCCATCACAATGCAGAAACCTTAACGTTTAAAAAAAAAGTTATTTTCAAACAGAAATCCTGCCAGTATGTAATCTATTGGCAGGATTTCTAGTGTATTATGCTTGGACAAGGGAGACTACAACAGGATGAGGGAGGAGTTGACCAAGGTTGATTGGGAGCACAGGCTATTTGGTAGGACAGTTGAGGAACAGTGGAATGCATTCAAAGACATTTTTCACAGTGCTCAACAAAAGTATATTCCAGTCAAAAGTAAGGACAGTAAGTGTGGGAAGAGCTAACCTTGGATAATGAAGGAAATAAAAGATAGTATCAAATTAAGAGCTCATGTGTACCAAATTGCAAAGAGTAGTGGGAGACTGGAGGACTGGGAAAACTTTAAAAAGCAACAAAGAACAATTAAACAAGAAGTAAGAAAGGGGAAGATAGAGTATGAAAGGAAATTAGCACAAAATGTAAAAACAGATCGCAAAAGTTTTTATAAATATATAAAGCGGAAGAAGGTGGCTAAAGTCAACGTAGGTCCCTTGGAAGATGAGAAGGGGAAATTGATATTGGGTAATAAGGAAATGGCTGAGGCATTGAACAACTATTTTGTGTCAGTCTTCACGGTGGAGGACATGTCTAATATGCCAAAGAGTGATGTTATGGATGAAATGGGAGGTGCGGACCTCAATAAAATCATTGTCACTAAAGGGACAGTGATGAGCAAACTAGTAGCCTGAAGGTAGATGAGTCCCCTGGTCCTGATCGGATAAATCCCAGGGTGCTGAGGGAATTGGCAGAGCTTATAGTAGACGCGTTGGTAATCATTTACCAAAATTCTCTAGACTCTGGGCAGGTCCTGGCGGATTGGAAGACAGCAATTGTCACGCCACTTTTTAAAAAAGGATGTGGCAAAAGACGTGCAACTATAGGCCAGTTAGCTTAACATCTGTAGATGGGAAAATGCTTGAAGCTATCATTAAGGAAGAAATAGTGAAACATTTAGAAAGAAGTGGTTTCATTAGCTAGACACAGCATGGATTCAGAAAGGGCAGGTCCTGTTTGACAAAGTTACTGGAGTTCTTTGAGGACATAATGAGTGCAGTGGATAGAGGGGAACAGGTGGATGTTGTATACTTGGATTTCCAGAAGGCATTTGATAAGGTGCCGCACAAGAGACTGATAAATAAGATACAGATTCATGGGGTCGGAGGAAGTGTATTGGCATGGATAGTGGATTGGTTAACCAATGGAGGGCAGAGAGTTGGTATAAATGGGTGTTTCTCCGGTTGGCAATCAGTGATGAGTGGGGTGCCGCAGGGGTCGGTGCTGGGCCTGCAGCTGTTTACTGTTTACATTGATGATTTGGAAAAGAGGACTGAGTGTAGTGCAGCAAAATTTGCTGATGACACTAAACTGAGTGGAAAAGCAAATTGTACAGACGATGTGGAGAATCTGCAGAGGGATATAGATACGTTAAGTGAGTGGGCCAAGGTCTGGCAGATGGAATACAATGTTGGTAAATGTGAGATCATCCACTTTGGAAGGAATAATAGAAGAGCAGATTGTTATTTAAATGGTGAAAGATTGCAGCATGCTGTTGTGCAGAGGGACTTGGGAGTGCTTGTGCGTGAATTGCAAAAAGTTGCCTTGCAGGTACAACAGGTTATTAACAAGACAAATGGAATGTAGGCCTTCATTGCTAGAGGGATTGAATTCAAGAGCAGGGAGGTCATGCTGCAACTATACAGGGTACTGGTGAGGCCACATCTAGAGTACTGTGTGCAGTTCTGGTCTCCATACTTGAGGAAGGACATACTGGCTTTGGAGGCAGTGCAGAGGAGGTTCACCAAGTTGATTCCAGAGATGAAGAGGTTGACCTATGAGGAGAGATTGAGTCACCTGGGACTATACTCTCTGGAATTCAGAAGAATGAGAGGGGATCTTATAGAAACACACAAAATTTTGAAAGGGATAGATAAAATAGAAGTAGAAAAGTTGTTTCCATTGGTAGGCGAGACTAGAACTAGGGGACATTGCCTCAAGATTCAGGGGAGAAGATTTAGGATGGAGATTAGGAGAAATTGTTTTTCTCAGAGAGTGATGAATCTGTGGAATTCTCTGCCCAAGGAAGCAACTGAGACTTCTTCACTAAATATATTTAAGATACAGTTAGATAGATATTTACATAGTAGGGGAATTAAGGGTTATGGGGAAAAGGCAGGTAGATGGAGCTGAGTTTACGGACAGATCAGCCATGATCTTATTGAATGGCGGGGCAGGCTCGATGGGCCGGATGGCCTATTACTGCTCATATTTCTTACATTCTTATGTTCTAAATGCTGTATTTTAAGAACTTAATTTCTCAGAATGTGGCAGACAATTAATTGTCAAATCAGCACTTACACACTCAGAAATTTAGTGTCATCAACCTTGATATCAACCACTTCAACTGGTCCCTGGTTTTGATATAGATCCATGCCATGGCACTGAAACCTTGCAGCGATTGCATTGACATCAGATCATACAGCAACTATAAGGGATTTTGTCGGCTTTAAGAAAAACAGATCAGTTCAGAGTTATTTCAGTATTTCATTTGGAACTTAGAATCAACTTCAGAATCACTTCATCGTCCTTATAATTTCAATTCAAGTCTATCAGCTCAATCTGCCAATGGTCAAGAACATTGTCAACATCATCTGGGATTTGATATTCACTAAATTTTAAGCCGTATTTCAAAACAAGATGCTTAATGGTCCAATCCTCAAGATCTGCACAGTGAGGTGTACCTGATTCTGTAAAGTAATATTTCAAAATCTATTTTAAAATTTTAAAAATCTCTCGATTGTTTACAATCAGAAAATCTGTAGATGTTGGAAATCAAAGTAGTGCAGGCAAAATGCTGGAGGAACTCAGCAGGCCAGGCAGCATCTATGGAGATGGGTAAGCAGTTGACATTTCAGGCTGAGACCCTTCATCAGGACGGGAAAATAGAAATGAGAAGTCAGAGTGGGGGGGAGGAGAGGAAGAGGTACAAGGTCACAAGATAGATGAAAACAGGAGAGAAGGAGAGGTAATATAAAGAGCTGGGAAGTCGATTGGTGAAAGAGTTAAAGGGCTGGAGAAGTGGGGAATCTAATAAGAACAAATGAACATAAGAAATAGAAATAGGAGCAGGATTAGTTTGTCTGGCCCATTAAGCCTGCTCCACCATTCAATAAGATCATGGCTGATCTGGCCGTGGACTCATCTCAACCTACCTGCCTTTTCTCCATTACCTTTAATTCCCCTACTATGCAAAAATCTATCCAACCTTGTCTTAAATATATTTACTGAGGTAGCCTCCACTGTTTCATTGGGCAGAGAATTCCACAGGTTCACCACTCTCTGGGAAAAGCAGTTCCTCCTCATCTCCATCCTAAATCTACTCACTCGAATCTTGGGGCTATGTCTCTAGTTCTAGCCTAGGGAACTTTTCTGCCTCTATCTTATCTATCCCTTTCATAATTTTATTTTTCTATAAGATCTCCTCTCATTCCAGCGAGTACAGTCCCTGGTGACTCAATCTCTCCTCATAGTCTAACACCCTCATCACAGGAATCAACCTGGTGAACCTCCTCTGCACCGCCTCCAAAGCCAGTATATCCTTCCTCAAGTAAGGAGACCAGATCTGCATGCAGTATTCCAGGTGCAGCCTCACCAGTACCCTGTTCAGTTGCAGCATAACCTCCCTACTCTTAAGTTCAAACCCTCTCGCAGTGAAGGCCAACATTCCATTTGTCTTTTTGATAACCTGCTGCACCTGCAAACCAACCTTTTGTGATTCATGCACAAGCACTCCCAAGTTCTTCTGCACAGCAGCATGCTGCAAGTTTTAACCATTTAAATAATAATCTGCTCTTTCATTTTTCCTTCCAAAGTGGATGACCTTGCATTTATTAACATTCTACTCCATCTGCCAGACCCTTGCTCACTCACTTAACCTATCTATATCTCTCTGCAGACTCTCCGTATCTTCTGCACAATTTGCTTTTTCACTCAATTTTATATCATCAAACTTTGATAAACTTCTGTTGGTCCCCTCCTCCAGATTGTTAATGTATATCGTGAACAGTGCAGGCCCAGCACCGACCGCTGATTGCCAAACAGAGTAACACCCATGTATCCCAACTCTCTGCTTTCTATTAGTTAACCAGTCCTCTATCCATATGAATACATCACCCCAACTCTATGCATCCTTATCTTATGGATAAGTCTTTTATGTGGCACCTTATCAAACACTTCTGGAAGTCCAAGTAAATAAGGTCTATCTGTTCCCTTCTATCCACTGCGCTCATTATATCCTCAAAGAACTCCAGTAAGTTTGTCAAACAGGACCTGCCTTTGTGGAATCCCTGCTGCGTCTGCCTGATGGATCCACTTCTTTCCAGGTGCCTCACTATTTCTTCTTTAGTGATAGTTTCAAGCATTTTCCCAACTACAGATGTTAAACTAACTGGCCTATAGTTACCTGCCTTTTGCCTACATCATTTTTTAAACAGTGGCATGATATTAACCATTTAACAATCCACCGGGACCTGTCCAGAGTCTAGAGAATTTTGGTAAATCATCACCAAAGCCTCTACTATAAATTCTGCCATTTATTTCAGTACCCTGGGATGCATTCCATCAGGACCAGGGGACTTATCTATCTTCATGCCCACATATTTGCTCAGCACTACCTCTTTATGATAGCTATTGTATCGATGTCCTCACCTCCCATCGCATCCATAACATTTCTCTTTGGCATGTTACTTGTGTTCTCCACGGTGAAGACTGACACAAAATAGTCATTCAAAGCCTCTGCCGTTTCCTCATTATCCAATATCAATTCCCCCTTCTCGTCCTGCAAGTTCACTTTAGCCACCCTTTTCCGCTTTATATAATTATAAAAACTTTTACTATCTATTTTTATGTTTTGTGCCTGTTTATTTTCATAATCTAGCTTCCCTTTCTTTATTGCTCACTTAGTGGTACTTTGTAGCTTTTTAAAGTTTTCCCAATCTTCCTGTTTCCCACTACTCTTGGCGACCTTGTATGCACAAGCTTTTAGTTTGATGCCTTATTTTATTTCCTTAGTTATCCAAGGCTGGCCCTCCCCACCCTTACTGTCCTTGCTTTTAACTGGAATATACTTCAGCTGAGCACTGTGAAAAATCTCTTTGAAAGTCTTCCACTGTTCCTCAACTGTCCCATCATATAGCCTGTGTTCCCAGTCTACACTAGCCAAATCCTCCCTCATCCCATTGTAGTCTCCATTGTTTAGGCATAATACAGTGGTTTAGAATGAACTATTCCATCCTCCATCTGCATGAGAAATTCAGTCGTACTGTGATCACTCTTTCCAAGAGGACCCCTAACTGCAAGATCACTAATTTGACCTGTCTTATTGCACAGGACCAGATCTAAGATAGCACATTCCCTTTTAGGTTCAGTAACATGCTGTTCAAGAAAGTTATCATGGATACATTCTATGAAGTCCTCCTCAAGACTGCCTCAACCAGCTTGATTCACCCAATCTGTGTGCAAGTTAAAGTCACCCACGATAACTGCTGTTCTGTTCTTATAAGCCTCAGATATTTCTCTGCTTATTACCCGTGCCACTGTAATGTTATTACAAGAGAGGACAGAGGCTATGCAAGAAAGGGAAGGGGGAAGCGCACCGGAGGAAGGTGATGTGCAGGCAAAGAGACAAAGTGAAGGAGGAAAATGGGAACGGAGAATGGTGAACGAGAAATAGGGGGCAATTATCAGAAGTCCGAGAAATCGGTGTTCATGATTACCTAGTTGGAATATAACGTGTTGTTTCTCCAACCTGAATGTGACCTCATCTCGACAATAGAGGAAACCATGGACTGACATATCAGAATGGGAAGTTGAATTGAAATGAGTGGCCACCGGGAGATCCTGCTTTTTCTGGCAATGGAATGTAGGTGCTCGACGAAGCGTTTTCCTAATCTACGTCGGGTCTCAAATTTTTTACTTAGTCAGAACTGTAAACCATTATAAAATGTCCAGTGTTTGGCTACAGAATTGTTAACTACCTAGCCTACCTGGCCTTATTTTGAGTATAAAGCACGATCTTAGAACTGTACTGTGATTTGATGACCTCTTTTACTTGGTATTTTGCTCGGTGTTTATTATGAGTGATCGCATTGGGAAAAATCTTTATTCAAATAATAGAGCCTTGCTTGTTTTTGTTTAAAGGGGTGACTTTTTTGGATGGAGTAATGTACATTCAGGAATAAAAAATGTTTGGTTGCTGCAATTACCTTAGGATACAAATTCTTCCACGCACATTGTACTGCCTGAATTGGCAGGAGTTTGCAGGTCGCATGGGAGAAACAACAGCTCTCTTTTAGCATATCACTGATTCTCATTTGGCAGAGCTTCGGATATTTTAAGTAATGAAATCATTGAAGTATGCAAATATGAATATGAAGGCATTAAAATATTTTAAGCTTCAAAAATCCTGAACATTAGAAATGGATTTGTATAAAGTCTGGTGGGTTTTAATTATTGCAGAAATCTGCAATTTGTTGTGGTGAGTAAATTGCTTCCAGATTAAGTGCTGAGTAAAATGCTGCAAATGAAAGTTTTGGATACACTTATTGCCCCTTTGGGTTCATGCAGGTTATGTTAACTTCCCATTGCACATTAATTGGCAAGCGTGTTGGAGGCTTTCTCTGTGCAGACCTTGGCATAATGCAGGCAGTTAACTTGCCCTGCTGCTTTACCATTGACTTCTTCCTCTTGCCCATTTGTGTCGTCTTGTCGAGCCTCACTTACTTTGCTTTTATTGATAGGAAGGAGTGATATTTTGGCTGCACCTTTCATGACTCCCCCAAGGCATATCAGCATCAATAAACACCATTAAAGCACTGTTACTATTGTAAAGAGGAGACCTAATGTGACAGTCAATCTGCATACAGACCTAGAAACAGTAAAGCAATAATAACCTGCTCTAATATGTCAGTAGAGTGTTAAATATTGGCTGGAGAGTTCCCTTGTGCCATAAGACCTTTCCGATTTGTCAGAGGGAGCAGACTCTCATGGCTTAACTTGAAGGTCAGATCAGAATCCTTTGCTTCTGACTTCTGCCCAACCCAATTAGGTCAGATATATGTGCAGAAGAACATGACAGAGTGGTAGAATCTGAAGCAGAATGCAATAACTTTTATTTCTGTGCAAAGGGGAGCAGAATGTATTAGTTGATTATATAGTGTAACAGGCATGATTCATTTCTGACAGCCACTTATGATAAAGCTGTGTACCACTATCTCGCCACTTCTGTCAGATTCCCCCTGTTGAAATCTGCTTTGAGTTTCAAATATGTTTCCAAATTAGATCAGCATTCAAGGTTTAATTCTATGATTCCTTTTGCATCCATAAAATCTTCACGTTCCTTGAAAGTCTGTTATCAAGACCTTCAGGAAATAAAAACAACTCATTATGTGGAGTGAAGCATTCCTTCTGTGCTTTTTTTCAGACTATCTTGATACTCACCGATTTGATTGAACTTTTTATGTGGTAATGGATGTTCTGCTGTGTAACTTTGTGATAAACTGCAGGGTTGTGTTTGGAAGGAAAAGTTAAAAGTTGATTTAGGACATCTGCTAGCTTTCTACATGAATGATGGAAATGGATGTTATATGCATGGATAAAATTCCGCCTGTTGATAGCTGATCTGGTTTCCTCTCTCAGCACTGAACTACTGATGAAGTAACAAGGAATTGTACATCTCATTATTTTGTGAAGAACCAGTAATTAAGGAAAAATACTCAAAGTTTCCTTTTCCTCAAGATGTGATGATTGTAAGCATTAAATTTGCAAAGTTTTTTATCAATCAGTTTTAACACAAAGGGCTTTGGGTTCACGCATAAGTTGTCATTGAAGCTATCTTGTGAATGAACAGCAGATATATAAGGAAAAATATATAATGCACTGTTTTATTCACTATAGTCTTTCTTACAATAGCACACATTTATTCAACAAATTGTCCCCTGTTACAAACACTCCATGAGAGATGGAAGAATGCTTTGCATGTCTCTTGCAGATAATGATTTGCCCCCTAAACAACAGGAATGTACACCTCCATGTACTTAAGTCAGTTTTACCTTTTGGACTTTAGAAATAAAATGTAGGTGGTATAAAATGTAGGTGGTATTGTTTTCAGCGAATTATCAATGTGGAACAGGTTATTCAGGTGTAAATTCAGGCATAACGTTCAGGCATGAAAGAAGGTTGGAATGCTCCGGTTGAAACGTTCCTGAAGTCGTGGTGAAATATTGATTTTGATTTCATTAGGAATGTGTAATACTTACAATTAATGAACGCTTCACA
Organism: Mobula birostris; assembly: GCF_030028105.1. NCBI lineage: Eukaryota > Metazoa > Chordata > Chondrichthyes > Myliobatiformes > Myliobatidae > Mobula > Mobula birostris. The sequence continues at coordinate 41,340,754 of NC_092378.1, read as the reverse complement.
CTAAATCTTCTGTAATAATGAAGAATCAGGCTTAGCATGAAATGGAATACATCAACTTGCCACCTTCATGTTTAGGAATTCATTATGTGAAATGATAGCACATTCTAAAACTTGGGAGTGTAAAAAAGGTTTAGCAACCTACAGGAAGTAGAAATAGGAAAAATAATTCATGCACCATCTACTTGAATTTCATATCAATGCATTTTATTTGCTATGCATTTTGGTTGCATATTGCTTCCCTTAAATCATGGTGAGATTCCTTGGTTAAACATTCTCCTGGTTTGGTTACTGTTCCCAAAGTGCCATTTTAGTTTCAGAAAGGGCTACTTAATTGTCGGGAATGGAAGGGCAGAGAGATTTTCTTTCCCTCATTTATACCACCTTTGTAAAATTCCTTGTTAGAGCTGATGTTGAATAAACTGCAACAAGCTATCATATAAGCCAAGACCCCTTCCTCCCTTTACATAGTATTAATTATTCACCAGTTTTGTCCCAACTAGTCTTCGAATGCCAATTAATTGTGTTGAAAATGAAAAATACCTTCAGAACTTTACTTGGGGCAATCAATTTAATTAATTCATTAATTAAATTTAAGACAAAATATAAATTCCAAAGACCTAGTTTTTTGATAAATACATCTCATGATGCTGTGAACACATCATCAGTGATGCAGTCTGGGGTTATCAGATGGGTCTTTCAACATCAGACACTCTCACCCAGGCGACCCAGCTGTGGTTGATCAAGCCACACCTTGTGCTCAGATAGCAGGTGCTGCAGGTCCCCATGGACTTGCTCCCTTCATTCAGAGCTATCTTGAGGCTTTCTCTGCTGCCATGGTGATGTTACCGATCGCCCTCTGCCTCCTTGACCAGCGATTTCCAATTTGCTGAAGGCTCTGTAAAAAGGCTGTTCAGAAAAGCCCTGGATGCCCACTTCAACGGCCATGCACTTTGCCTTCCATCCCTGCCTCTGACAGTCGCTGACCGGTTCCTCGTATCTGGCAAGCTTCCTCTCATGGGCCCCCTCCAGACGCCCCTCCCATGGCTCTGTTACTTGTTAATGAAAAGCTGTTTTAAATGGGCCATTTCTGAAAATGTAAAAGCTTTTAGATTTTGCTTTCATGAATTAAAAATACACTCGTACTTTTTAAGAATTTGTCCTGCATTATTTTATCAAAAGTAACAAATAATGCATTAATTAAAATATTTTGTTGGTTAATCTTAGATACATAAGTTTTCTGGGATCAGGTTAATTTCCTAAAATTTCAACCATTAAAAGCAAACAAGCAGGACATAAATAGTGTCTGAGAAGCATCATGCCTCTTCTGAATTGCTGTCTTTCACTAACATTCCTAAACCGCAGAGTTTGAAAGTTTAGCAGAAGTCTACAGAGTGGCTCTGATCTTTAGCTGGGTAGGGTGTCATATGTAGCTATATAAATGAAAAGTTAACACCCAGCCAATGAGTTTATTAATGACAGAAGAGTGGCACGCTGCAGCTTTGTCCTGCAGAAGAACATAAAATCATCTTCTACATATATATATTTCACAAGATTGATAGTGTGGAGTCTTCCATTATCCATCTTAATGGAGGATACTCCCAAAGCCCAGTGTTCAGGTTATTGTATTAGCCTAGAATGGCTTGGTACACATTCATTATTTGTCCATTGCTGCAGTAGGTCTATTAACCATATCTCCTTCATACTTTGTCAGTCATACCTTGGAAGACTTCATCCACCGGTCCCTAGTTTTGGCTAGAATTTGGTCTTCACGTTTCACAGTGTCTGGGTAGAGTTAAGAAGACCCATGCACTACTGACCTTAAATGACAGATCATACCTGGACTGAGAAGTAATACTGCAACTTCCCCAATTACATGGGTGGTAAAGTAATGCAACAGGTTCTGGATTGAAGGCGTATAGATGTTGTGAGGTCTTAGTCACAATTAAGTGGGATGAAACAGAAAAAAGGACGAGAAATTTGCATCTTTTACTATCTCAGGATATTTGAGCTTTTTGGCTAGCAAGATCATTTGTTGTGTTTGAAAGAAAAGGAGTAATGCTCCTTGCAGGAACGACTGCTTGAGAAGGAAGGTTTCAATGAGTAAGTTTCTAATGAATACCTATGTCCATAGAATTCTAATCACCAGCTTTTAACATAAGACTTTGTTGACTACTAATTCTGTGCAATTGTCTGTAATCTACCTTGTTTCTCATTTATAAAAAAAATTAGGGTTTCTCAATCTACCACCCATGCCATTAATCTGTTCCACATGTCATCCAAACAACAAATGATTCTGCAACTGGGGCTAATGGGGCATCAGAGGTGTCTATAAATACTAAATTCAGATTGATTTATTTATCACATGTGTGTATATTGAAATGTACAGTGAAATGTGTTGTTTGCATTAACAACCAGCACAAACTAATGATGTTAAAATGATAAAGTTAATAAACTGTTTGGTATTAAATAAGTATCATATCATATTATCTATGTATAGATTCAAGAATTCAACCATGAACTTCAGGCCGTCAGTACCCCTGGTTTCTCAGCCTTGACATTTGATGGAACTGTGGGAGCGCCCATTAAACCACGGACATCCAGCAAGACATACAATTTCACATATTCAGACCATCAAAAGGTGGAGGAACTGCGCAGATGGGCAAATGCAAACAATTCCATCCTCAACACAGCGGTCAAACTCTCAGAAGTCAAGCCTGCTGAGTATTTTGACTTGACCTGTCAACTTGTTGCAAAAGCTGTAGTGGATCGATCTGCTGTTATGCTGAAGGTAAGGCGAGAAGTTTAAATCCCTTCTCTGTATCATTGGAAGGCAGGATGAGGCTTAAACAGATCCCTTCTCTTTGCCAGAATCAAAAGTTAAAGGGTCAAAGTTTGTCCATTAATATGTTCACGCTATCATATTGAATTAACTGCTTGATCATTTACAGTCGTCATGTATGCTCATGGCTGGTGCCCAATTGGAAAGTAATGTGGACTGCTGCAATTGTCTCTGCCTTTTGTCCCTCCCTCCCTTCCTTACCCCTTCCCCCCCACCTACTTCTACCTCTACCTCTCCACTCTCCCTCCCCTCTACCCCTTCACCCATCTCCTTTCTCTCTCTCTCTCTTCCCCACTCTCTTCTCTCTTTCTTTCTCTCCTTCCTCTCTCTCTTTCTCTCCTTTCTCTTTCCCTCTCCCTCTCCTCCTCTCCTCTCTCCTTCTCTATCTCTCCTCCTCTCTCCTTCTCTCTCTCCTCCTCTCTCCTCTCTCTCCTCTCTCTCCCCTCTCTCCTCTCTCTCCTCTCTCTCCTCTCTCTCCTCTCTCTCCTCTCTCCTCTCTTCCTCTCTCTCTCCTCTCTCCCCTCTCTCTCCTCTCTCTCTCCTCTCTCTCTCCCCTCTCTCTCCCCTCTCTCTCCCCTCTCTCTCCCCTCTCTCTCCTCTCCTCCTCTCTCCTCCTCTCTCCTCCTCTCTCCTCCTGTCTCTCCTCTCTCCTCTCTCCTCTCTTCCTCTCTCTCTCCTCCTCTCTCCCCTCTCTCTCCCCTCTCCCCCTCTCTCTCCCCTCTCTCTCCCCTCTCCCCCTCTCTCTCCCCTCTCTCTCCCCCTCTCTCTCCCCCTCTCTCTCCCCCTCTCTCTCCCCCTCCCCCTCTCTCTCCCCCTCTCTCCCCCCCCTCTCTCTCCCCCTCTCTCTCCCTCTCTCTCTCCCTCTCTCTCCCCCTCTCTCTCCCCCTCTCTCTCCCCTCTCTCCCCCTCTCTCTCCCCCCTCCCTCCCCCCTCCCTCCCCCCTCCCCTCTCTCTCCCCTCTCTCTCCCCTCTCTCTCCCCCTCTCTCTCTCCCCCCTCTCTCCCCCTCTCTCTCCCCCTCTCTCTCCCCCTCTCTCTTCCCCTCTCTCTCCCCCTCTCTCTCCCCCTCTCTCTCCCCCTCCCCCTCTCTCCCCCCCTCCCCCTCTCTCCCCCCCTCCCCCTCTCTCCCCCTCTCCCCCTCTCTCCCCCTCTCCCCCTCTCTCCCCCTCTCTCCCTCTCCCCTCCCTCTCCTCCTCTCTCCCTCCTCTTCTCCTCTCTCTCTTTCTCTCCTCTCTCTCTCTCTCCCTCCCCTCTCTTCTCTCTCTCTCTCCTTTTTGTTTATCCTTCATTTAATGTGCTAGAGTTCAAAGTAGGTGAGAACTGGGAATAAATGGAAATGTGCAGCTGGTGATCCAGTCAATTCAGCCGCTGAGCAGGATGGAGAAGCCAAGTGACTAAACCTTGCTCCAAATCTGTATGATGATATTGTCTCAGTGCCTGCTTTCTTTTCCTGATGCTGTAACGCGTTATTCTGGTGGCTGCAGCCTGGCTGATGGATGTCTACTGCACTGGAAGCTCATCAAACATTCCATTCAGGCCCAGAAATAAGCCAATGTACCACTTATCACACCATTTCATTAGTGGAAAATATGAGCTCCAAGCCTTATGTAAGTTTCCTCTGTGCTCCTGAACATTTAGGCACATCTACCCATGCACCCCAAGTATCCTGCCCAACAGCTGCCTGGTAATCCCACCAACATCATTACCAATTCAGTACTGTGCAACTTCTCATTCAGCCTTCTTGGTGTTCCCTACTCTATCAGAGCCAAACCACTGGACATTTGTGGTAGAAGCTTAAAATATCACTTCTAATAAAAAAAAATTGTTTAATCCAGGAGTTCCCAACCTGGGGTCCATGGACCCCTTGCTTAATGGTATTGGTCCATGGCATAAAGAAGTTTGGGAAACCCTTGTTTAATCAGTGTATGGTGGTTAAACCTGAGAGTAATAGCAAGATGGTTCAAATGCTGCTGTTCAACTATGAGAACAAATCCAGATTTCTGAACAGGTATGGCTTTTAGCATGACATAATACACCGGTTGTTTCCATACTTTTTTCAAAATATTTCACAAATAAACAAGAGCACTGCCAGGTGGCTGAAGGGAAACGGGCAAAATAATGTCCCTAGCAAGTATTTCCTGCACTGTTTATTTACAGTCAAGCAAGTTCCTAATGCATAATGCAGTTGGCCAATGCACTGGCTATTTATGTTCAAGCTCAAATTTAGAATCTGCTGTCAAAAGAGAAGATGTAAAAAAAAATATTCTGGTTTTAGAAAAATACAACCTTGGAGTTTGCAGTACTTTGGACTAAATACTGATGCTTGTAAAAAGTGTGAAGATGTACACTGGGTGTTCAGATGGATAGATTGAGTATGTATGGATTTGTACTATATCGATCTCCCCTTGTGTGTGTGGGTGCCAGGTGCAGTTGCATTGATACAAATTCATTAGAAGACAATGCTCAGTATATTCTGTACCAAGTTCTATAGGTTGAACAATTGTGTAACAGTGAATAGAACCAAAGCCACATGTCAGTGCACTGTGTGCTAGTCTGTGCTATGCTGCAGGAAGAGTGTAGCAGACGTCCTTTTACAGTAGTAGCCCTGCACTTCCGACTGCACCCTGCACTTAGCTGATAGCAGTCAGCCCCTTTTCAGTAATATTGGCGATGAAGAGAATTCTGTTTGGGTGTAGCTTAAAAAGGTAAGAAACTGAATAGAACCAGGTGTTGCTTCAAATTCCTGAGGATTCCTTGCCCTGCTATCTCAATGCAGTCTTTGTTCCAACCTCCTTAGCCAAGAAATTGAAGGATAAGTAGACAATTTGGGCATGATGTTTAATGAATCATAAGGCAAACTGAGAGAGGTCTTTAGGAAAATATGAGTTCTACAAATCCTGGGGGTGGAATGTCGAGGGCTGACTAAGTTTTGAGAACGTGCTGAAATATGTTTTGGAAAGGTGTTGGAATGAGTGCAAAAATCCCAAGGAATAGCATCAGAAACTGGAAGTGCAAAATGTAAGAATTTTTTCCAATACTTCATCAGTGAGAGGACAGAATGAGAATCTATTCAAAACTAAAGTCTGTGCACTGGAGGATGAGCACAAAGCCATGGAGAACGGTGATTTAGAAAGGTGGTTGCAGCAACAATGCACAATGTGACCATAAGTATCTTTGAAAAGTGCTTTTGGATAGCAGACTTAAAGTTAAGCTTAAAATTGTGAGGATTTAAGGTAAAGCTGGTGAGTGGACAAAAAAAAATACTTTGAGGGCCAATGTTGTTGATGGGACACCAACAAAATTGAGGTAATACCCAACTAAGATGATGGGTAGAATTGAAGGAGGCAGCCCTGAAGTTATAGAATGATTTGGCCAAGGTATGTCATTGGGCAGATAAAAGTTAATGCAGACAAGAGAAAGGACCTGTGAATGATGCTTAAAGTTCTTAAGGAGAGTTTGTTTCTATATATGGGAGCAGCATCGGTTTCCTGACACCCAGCTACCTAAGAGCAAGCAGTAATGAATTTGAATCAGGTTAAATATCACTGGCATACGTCGAGTTAAGTGGTGAGTTCTAAGTGAAATTAAAGGAAGGACAACAGATATCGTCAAGATATTTGTGCCCTTATCCAGTCAGGTGGTACATCCTTAGGGATGTTGTGGAAGAATTCTTGACAATGCATCTTCTGATGGTGCACATGGTGGTCAGGTCCAGTGGCAGAAGGGAAGTGAATGTTTAGGGTGGTCAATCAAGTGGTATGTCCAGGGTTGGATTGCTTCCATCCATTGTTTTGAAAATCATTGATGTGGAAGAAAGGAGCATCAGTAAATTGCTGAGCAACATAGATACAGTTATATAACACATTGAAAACCAAAAGCAGTGAATAAAAGTCAATGATGTGACTTCACTTACAGTGGTTAAAAAAAGTCATGTTTTTTTAACCATGTCCAACTATTGATTAATCTATTCAGTGCAATAAGTGTAGTTGAAACACTCCAGCTTAAATATAATCAGAGTGTTGAAACTAGATATAAGCAAAACTTTATAAATCATGTTTGGGAGCCTATTGATGTCTTCAACTGCCAATCTGTGGGGTTTGTGAATACTTCACTGGCTTGAATACAAGGCCATTCCATTCTGAATTAATCAGATTACTTTAGTTACAATAATTAATTCAGAATCAGGTTAAATATCGCTGGCACAGGTGTCTTTGCAGCAGCAATACAATGCAATATATAATAGAAAAGAGATGAATTACAGTAAGTATATACATATTATATATAGGTAGTTTAAAAAAGTAGCAAGGTGGTGTTTATGGGTTCAGTGTCATTCAGAGATCGGATGGCAGAGGGGAAGAAGCTATTCCTGAATCATTGAGTGTCACCCTCCTTCCTGGTGGTAGCCATGAGAACAAGGCATGACCTGAATGATGGGGGTCCTTAATGATAAATGCTGCCTTGTTGAGGCATCGCTGCTTAAAGATGTCCTGGATACCATAGAGATTAGTGTCCTTGATGGAGATGACTAGGTTTACAACTCTCTGCAGCTTATTTCAATCCTGTGCAGTAGGCCCCACTAACCACCCCCCCCCCCACCCCCGCCATACCAGACAGTGATGCAACCAGTCGGAATACTCTCCATGGTACATCTGCAGATATTCATGAGTGTCTTTGATGGCATAGCAAATCTCCTCAAACTCCTAATGAAATATAGCTGCTGTGGCATCTTTTTTGTAACTGCATTGATATGTTGGGCCCAGGATAGATCCTCAGAGATATTGACACCCAGAAACTTGAAACTACTCCCTCTTTCCACTTCTAATCTCTCTATGAGGACTGGTGTGGGTTCCCTCGTTTGACTCTTCCTGAAGATCACAATCAGTTCTTTGGTCTTACTGACGTTGAATGCAAGGTTGTTTCTGTGACACCACTCAACTAGCTGATATATCTCACTCCTGTACGGCCTTTCATCACCATCTGAAATTCTGCCAACAATAGTTGTATTATAAGCAAATTTATAGAAGGCATTTGAGCTGTGCCCAGTCACACAGTCTTGAGTGTAAAGGAAGAGAGCAGTGGGCTGAGCACATATCCCTGAGGTGCGCCAGTGTTGATTGTCAGTGAGGTGGAGGTGTTATTTCCAATCCGCACAGATTGTGGTCTTCTGGTTAGGAAGTGGAGGATCCAGTTGTAGAAGGAGGTGCAGACGCCCAGGTTCTGGAGTTTTTCGATCAGAACTGTAGGATGATTGTGTTAAATGCTGAGCTGTAGTCTATGAACAGCATCCTGATATGGATATTTGTATTGTTCAGGTGATTCAGGGCTGCGTGAAGAGCCAGTGAGACTCCATAGACTTAGTGTGACGATAGGCAAACTGCAGTGGATCCAAGTCCTTGCTGAGGCAGGAGTTAATTCTAGCCATAACCAATCTCTCAAAGCACTTAAATTTGAACTTGTGTTTGTATTGAATCTGGACAAAAGTCTATTGAATGAATTGTAAATAGTAATAGTCTCAGACTGTGTACCTGGTTAATGCTAAATTGCAAATGCTGCTCATAACCTGGATCAAGATTTTCTTCCACTTTTTTAAAGCTGTGGAATAATCCTATTACAGCAGAGCTCATGTCTGTGGAGAATTCACAATGGCATGATTGTAGCTCATGAAATAGGTACAGGATCAGGAACTTTGATATGGTCCACCTTTCATTAACATTATGAATGATCCTCTGTGTCATTCTCCGGTACTATTCCTCATTTTCTTGATTCCGCTCATGCTCAGAAGTCTCAATCCTTCTTTTAAATGAGCACGGCGACCGACCCATGCAGTCCTTTGAGGTACAGACTTCCAAAGACTGACCAGGAGAAACTCCCATCTTAGTCCCAAATGGCTGACTCCATATTTTCATCTGTGTCCTCAGTCAGGGGAACCAACTTCCTTACATTTTTACCGGAAGGAGCAATCAATATTTATGCCACCAGTTTGGAGGCAGCCCAGACAGAATATAAGGTGTTGCTCCTCCACCCTGTTTCTGTAACAGTTTTTTTTACCAGTTAGGGTTGTTAGCAAACAGACATGTAACAGGCAGTAGCTAACTCCTTCACCTTGAGGGTGGCCTCATCATGGCATGAGAGGAGGCTGTGGACCGACACGTTGGAATGGGAATGGGAATTAAAAAGTGTTGGAAAGGGAGTGGCCATAATATGTCCTTTCAATCACTTATTTCATTGCTTGTAAGTGACTTGTGTACAACACACCTGATTCCTTTGAACGTCAGTGCTGCTTGTGCATTTAACAAATGCAGATTGAACCTCTCTAATCTGGTCTCTGTAATCTGGCAATGTCTGTGTCACCATGTTTTGAATTGGTAGTACAAATCTACACAAATTAACTAATTCTATGCAAGATCTAAAGGTAATTAAGATCTGTACAGTAATGTAATGAATTAACCTACCACTGCAACTGTAGTGATCTCAGCCAACAGTGTTTCCGATATACAGAAACTTTGGGTTATGAACAGTTTTGGGAACCCTTATGCGACTAGTGGGAATTCAGACCAACAGTTTAGAGGAAGATGAATGGATTTCTGTGGCCTGGAGTTCCTGTGGCTCTACACTAGCCATGTACCAAGGGTGCTGGACTAGAGAGCTTCAACCTGTATTTTGTTCTCTGTTAAGTACATACAAGCAGATGACGTTCACACCTTTCTATATTGTAATCTGTTTGTGGAGTGTTCTCGCCCATTCTCTCAATTTATTCTTCCAATTTTTGTAAAGAAACCTCTTCCTTCCTGCGACATCCCAGACTAGTTTAACATCACCAGCAAACCTGGAAATATGATGCTTAATCCCATCAAATTATTGATACTGTTTGGGAATAGAGTCACAGAAAGTCATGCAATATGGAAGCAGATCCTTTAGCTCAGTGAGTATGCATGTGGCTTCAAGCACCCATTTATATTCATCTCATTTGTATTCTCTCCACATTTAAAAGTCTGTCACCATTCTAGTATAGTTGGGTACTAAGCATCAATCCCCATGGTGTCACAGCCTGTGTCGAATCACAGCCTGCACCCTGAGGACCATCCAACGTATAATCTGGTATTCAAATTGTGTTGTAAAACAGTGGGGCTCCCTATATGTTGAGCATGAGGATACTTAGTGTCATAGAGTACAACAGCACAGAAATAGGCCTTTGGCTCATCTAGTCCATGCCAAACTGTTATTCTGCCTAGTCCCATACCTCTTCCACTGACATACCTCCAAGCTTCTCATAAGTGAACCCGCATACACCACTTCCACTGGCAGCTCATTCTGCACTCACATCACCCTCTGAGTGATGAAGTTGCCCATCAGTCTTCCTTTAAGTATTTCACCTTTCATCCCTAACATATAACCTCTAGTCTCGCCCAACTTCAGGGGAAAAAAGACCTGCTTGCATTAATCCTATCTATACCCATCATATCTCCCCTTATTCTCTTACATTCTTAGGAATAAAATTCTAACCTATTCTATCTTTCCCAATAGCTCAGGTCCTCAGATTCCAGCGACATCCTTCTAAATTTTGCACTCTTTCAAGCTTACTGATATCTTACCTATAGGCAGTGTCCAGAAATGCACACAATATTCTAAATTTGGTCTCACCAAAGTCTTAAAAGCCTTGCAGAGGGTGGTTAGGGGAGCAGAGAAGGTTATTGGGGTCTCCCTACCTTCTGTCCAAGACCTCTTTCAGAGTCAATGCCTCCAGAAGACACAGTACATCATTAAAGACCCCTCACACTCTCTCCATGAACTGTTTGTTCTTCTGCCATCAGGCAAACGTTACAGGAGCATCAAAACTAAAACCACAAGGCTACTAAACAGCTTCCTCCCACAGGCAGTCAGACTGCTAAATAGCTGCTCCACCTGACTCTGCTTTGGACACTTTTAACTTGCGCTGGACACTTATAACTGATTTAACTGACATGTGGCTGTTGTGTTTTACTATTTATTGTTATGTTTATTATTTAGTGTTGCGTTTGTTATGATTGCACTGCCCCTGAGGAACGCTGTCTCATTCTGCCCTGCAGAGCTGATGTATGGTTAGAATGACAATAAAGTTTTTTGAATCTTTTGAATCTTGAAAAACTTCCCAAATCGCAATGTAATGCTACAACTCATGTTGAGATGGCATGCAATCTTCATGAAGCTTATTATCTTTAAGGCCCATTTTGCATTTGGAGATATCACATCAGCCTTATCTCTGGTAGGAAATCAGCTCAATGAGATGAACTGTGGTCAAATGACCCCCCTACTGTGATGGTTGAAGATACAGCCTGCCAGGGTACCATGTGTTATACTGCACCATTTAATCTAGCAAGCTGTGTGACCAAACAGAGTAGTGCACTTGTGTCAATATTAGGTTCAGCCGGAATTCAGTCTCCAAGGGATGGTTTAAATGAGCTGTGCTAATATTGAAGACTGTCAGCTGTCTGGATGGAATGTTTAACAGCTTCTCATACAAGCTTGATGATGCTTTTTTTTTTGTATCATTAAACCAGAAAAAATTCAAAGCACCCAGCATACTGAACCAAAAGGGCTCTGCGTGCAGGGCAGAGCTTGGCCCAGAACCATTCTTGTGTAGTTATTTGCATCAGATAGCATGAAAGGGGCAATTGTGATAGTAACAGATGGCCAATGAACCTCATTCCCAGAATCCTAACCCACAGATGTTTCCTTTCCTAATATTTACCCATTTCCCACTGGAAAGTTGTTGTTCACTCCTTGCAGACAGTGATATGTAAGGAATGTCAGAAACATTGAGCAGGTCACCCAGCATCAGTTGAATAACGTTTTACCTCAATGACTTCCTCAAATAAATTTGCCACTCCACCAAAAGTGGAACCTCCCAGTGGCCAAACATTTTAATTCCCATTCCCATTGCTGTTCCGACATGCCCATTGTACCATGAAAAAGCCACCCTCAGGGTGGAGTAGCAACACCTTATAGTCCATCTGGGTGGCCTCCAACCTGTTGGCATGAATATCAATTTCTCTTTACCATTAAAAAAAATGTTTCCCTCCACCTCCCCTCTTCGGATTCCCAACTTTGGCCTCTTACTTCTTCTCACTTGCCGATCACTTCCCCCTGGGTCACCTGCTCCTTCTCTTTCTCCTATGGTCCACTCTTCTCTCCTTCAGATTCCTTCCTCTCCAGCCCTTTTACCTTTCCAACCCACCTGGTTTCACCTATTACCTCCTATCCTCATTCCCCTCCCCCAACTTTTTATTCTGGCGTCATCCCTCTTCCTTTTTAGTCCTGAAGGGCCTCAACCTGAAATGGTGATTTTTTAAAATTCATTTCCATAGATGCTGCCAGACCTGCTGAGGTCCTCCAGCATTTTGTCTGTGTTGTTCCGAATTTCCATCATCCGCAGAGTTTCTCGTATTTAAAATTTATTTTAAGTTGCATAGAGGGAATGCATAGGACAAAAGAAATATCTCTGATAGGATGAATTTTCTCTGAGGGAAATCTTCCCTCCATAGCTTTGAGCCTTGTTACCTCCCAGCCCTGAACCTCTCTACTTGCTGGAGAGGCACAAGTCCAAATATAGTGGATGGAGGGGAATACAAGTCTGTATACAATGGGTTGGGGAAGAGTGCGGATGAAAGCCCATGTACGACAGATGGAGGGGAGTGCCGATCTCCATAAACTATCCCTTGTCTTGATCAGAAAGAACAGGGGAAGTTTTGTCGAGGAAAGGAGCAGTTAGATTAGGAGCTTCTTGATCAGATTATAATGCAGCACAATGTTCTAAAATAATCAAGGGAAAGGATATGAGTTGCTATTTTTATGGAGCCATTCTATGGCAGCAGATGAAAAGACCGCAGAGCCTTAAATAAAACGAACCACACGACGGAGAACCTGATTCGATTTATTACTCATACGAAGATTGAAATTCTGTTTTGCAAGCTGTGCTGTATTTCATTGCCAAACAAAAATGATTAAGTAGCTGGCGAGCTTTAACAAAATATGAACGTAGGACCTGCATTCTGACTTCTGGAAGACAATATTAGGCATAGCAGCTACTGGCTTCAAGTTCAAGAAAGTAACAGAAAATGATCTGTGTGTGCCTCAGCACGGGCATCAGTTTGATAAACACTTATTAGTAGCAACACAGTCCTAGTCTAATCCATCAACATATCACAGTGCTTGAGTATTGGACAGATGAACCGCAGAGCGACCAACTTCCACTTGGTGCCTAATTAACACAAGCACAACTTAAAGAAAGACTTAGACTCAAGAATGCCGTGAGCAGAAGCAGGAGAGAACCCTGCCCAGCAGCTCCAACAAACCTGCCTGCGAGAATACTGTTTCCCCTGAAGTTCAGGAGCAACCCATCCCTTTTGTACACGTCATACCTCCCCCAAGAAGAGTTTCCAACGATCCAGGAACCTGAAGCCCTACCCCCTGCCGCAGCTTCTCAGCCATGCATTAATCTGCCAAATCATCTTTTTTCTACCCTCGCTGGCATGTGGCAGAAGCAGCAATCCTGAAATTACTACCCTGGAGATCCTGCTTCTCAGCTTTCTATACTGGCTCTCTAAATTCTCTTTTTAGAACCTCTTTGCTTTTCCTTCCTACGTCATTGGTACTGATATGAATGAAGACAAGTGGCTGCTCTCCCTCTCCCTCCAACATGCTCTGTACGCGATCCGAGACTTCCCTGACCTTGACACCTGAGAGACAATATACTGTTCGGGTATCCCATTCACGTCTATAGAATCTCCTGTTTGTTCCCCTGACTATTGAGTAACCTATCACACACATCCCACCTCTCCTAGAAATAAGTGAGAGAGAGAGAGATAAAAAGAAAATATAAAATGTACGTCACCCCACACTACACTAAAGTGTACCCCGCCTAATAGGAGTAGAAAATAATGACAGTGTTGCTCGCTGCACTGTTTGCAACAGTGACTTTTCTGTTGCCAAAATGACTGTAAAAGACATGCTGAGGTGACTTTAACAGGTGTCATTCGTTCATTAGCATAGCTAATGTTATTTAAACTAGCTGGCCAGCTGCTAAGGAGCTACTCTATTGCAGACATCACACCTCTCCCGGAAGTCTCCCGCAAATTGTTGGTGCTACCTCCCTGAAATGAGTTTTTGCAGGGTGGGATGTCTATTATCACTACTGTTCCTCTCATCTCTCTCTTTCCCTTCTGTACCATGAGTCTATGCTCCGTGCCAGTAACCCAGTCTCCATGGCATTCCCACGGAAGGTCATCCTCCACAACCGTATCCAAAACGGTACACTTATTATTGAGGGGAACGGCCACGGGGGTGCTCTGCCTACTCACATTTCCATTTCTCTTGACCGTCACCCAGCTACAAGCCTCCTGCTTCTTCAGCGTGACTACTTCCCTGTTGCTCTGATCGATTATCTCCTCACTCTCCTTTACAAGCTGACAGTCATCCAGTTGCTGCTCCAGATCCCTAACACGGTCTTCAAGGAGATGCAGCCGGATGCACTTCACGCAGAGGTAGTTCTCTGGGAGACACTGGGTCTCCCAGGACTACAGCATCTGGCATGAAGAATGCCAAATGGCCATTTACTGTAGTAGGGGGGGGAGGGGGGGAGAGAGAGAGAGAGAGAGAGAGAAAGGAAAAAATAGAAAGAAAAATAAGCCAGAGCCTGACATTCATACTCTCACCACTGGCCTACTCCCAACAATGTCCGCACCACTTGTCCCTTCTGTACTTTAAAACAAGCGTCGCCAACCTGCGAGAAACCTCATTGCAATGGCCTGCTCCTGCTGCTGATTGGGCCGTTGGAATCTATGAAGTTGTCTCGGAATATTGTATTATTCTTCTGAACCCTGGAGAATGGAGGCCCAACCTACTCAATCTCTTTTTTTAAAATAAGGACTCCAAACCTGCATGCAATACAACATGTCGTCGCCTCACCATAGTTTCAAAGGTCCATTTGTTATCAAAGTCTGTATGCAGCATTCAACTCTGAGATTTGTCTTCTCCAGATAGACATGGAACAAAAAAAAACCATGAAAGTTATTCAAAGAAAAGCATCAAACCCCCTCCCCACTCCGCACAAAACAATCAAATCTCACAAACAGCAACACGATCATCAACCCCCACCCCATGCAGGAAAAATAATGTATCGTACTGTAGCGGTGTGCTACACACAGCGCTAGAATAACGACACGTAGTCGGTGAGTTGTAGTTGTGAAAAAGCAGTTTATTCAAATTTCATGGCCTCCTTTAAAGCCTTCCCGTTCCCGCTCTCCCTGGGCGGGACTGCTGTGGGGAATGCATAATCGCAGACCCTTCCCGCGTGCGGGTTTTTCCCCCTGCTGGTGAAGATGGCCTGGCGCCCTTTTTGGGGCCGGCCTCTCTGCCAGCGCGCGCCGTTTTGTGAGTCGGTTCGAGTGCGCTAGAAAGTGGGTCACCACAGTACCAAGCACCAACAAGAACAAATACCAAAACCTCAACCCCTACCCCGGACACAAAAAAACTGGCAAATTGTGTCAAACGGCCACAAGAAAGAATGGGCAAAAATGCAGAATGCAAAAAAATCATACTAAAAGCTAAACTGTTACTCACACACAAACTCTCCAATAATAAAACCCAGCATACTGTTTGCCTTTCTAATTTTCTGCTATCCCTGGATTAGCTCTCAGTGATGTGTGTGAAAGATCTCCCAAATGCCTTTGAACATCAGCAGTTCTCACCATTTAAAAAAAATACAGGGCTTTTCTGCTTTTTCTATCAAATGAATGATGCCATATTTTTCCAGATGGTACCCCTCCTGCCATGTTGGTGTCTACTTAAGTCATCTTCAAATCTGATGGACTGTGTAAGTAAAAAATAAAGCAAGGATGTTGCCTTTTCACTCAATTTATTTATATCATATCCCTCATCTGTTAAATCCTATGGTGGTCGTAAATGTACCAATCTCTTCCTTGAAATATGTTGAACAGGCAAGTATCATTTCCATCCACGTGCAACAAATCCAAAAGCATAAACCCTCTGAATATAGAATCTTCTTATTGAAATGTCTTGCCACTTATTTTTAAGCACTGCTTCTAGACATACCCACCAGATGTGATGCAATATAATCAGTTAATTGATGGTCGGTAATTAATGGGTCTTCAGGGTAGTGATCACAGTATGATTGGAATTTAAATAAACTGTGAAGATATTATAGTTTCAGAATCAGGTTTACTATCGCTGCCATAGGTCATGAGATTTATTGTTATGCAGCAGTAGTACAGTGCAATACAGAACAATTGCTATAAATTATATTAAAAATATGTAGAAAATAAATAATTCCAAAAGAGAGCATAATAATGAGATAAACACGAGGAAATCTGCAGATGCTGGAAACTCAACCCTCCCCTTCTCACTTTCAAACCAGCAGTTATGGTTGAAATGACAATAAAAGCGACTTGACTTGACTGAAGGCGTCGCCTTCTGAAGCAGTCCTCGATGGTGGGAAGGCTTATGCCCATGATTGAGCTGGGAGCTGGCTGTCTCTGCAACCCACAGCAGCCTCTTATAATCCTATGCATTGGCAATTGGTCAGCATACTCTCCATGGTACATCTGAAGAAATTTGCTAGCGCTAATGAAATATACCCACTGGCAAGCCTTCTTCATAAATGCATCAATATGTTGCAAGCAGCTAGATCCTGTGAGATGTTTACACCCCAGGAACTTGAAGCTGCTCATCCTTTCCACTGCTGACCCCTCAACGAGGACTGGTCTGTGTTCTCCTGATTTCCTCTTCCTGAAGTTCACAACAATTTTTTTGGTCTTACTGACATTGAGTGCAAGGTTGTTGTGACACCACTCAACAAGCTGATCTATCTCACTCCTGTATGCCTCCTCATCACCATCTGAAATTCTGCCATTGACAATTGTTTCCTTGATGAATTAATTGAAAGGGGTTGGAGCTGTGCCTAACCCCACAATTGTGGGTGTAGAGAGAACAGAGCAGTGGGCTAAGCACGCATCCCTGAGGTTTGCCAGTGTTGATTGTCAGCGAGGGGGGGATGTTATTTCTGATCTGCACAGGCTGTTGTCTCTCAGTGAGGAAATCAGGGATCCAGTTGCAGAGAGAAGTACAGAGGCTCAGGTTTTACTGCTTGTCAATTAGTACTGAGAGTGTGATTGTGTAGAACACTGAGCTGCATTCTGATGTAGGTATTGTTATGGTCCAGAAGGACCAAGGCCAAGTGGAGATCCAGTGAGATTGCGTCCACTGTAGACCTGTTGTGGAGATCCAGTGAGATTACACCCACGGTAGACCTGTTGTGGAGATCCAGTGTGATTACATCCACTATTGACCTGTTGTGGAGATCCAGTGAGATTACGCCCATGGTAGACCTGTTGTGGAGATCCAGTGAGATTACGTCCACTGCTGACCTGTTGTGGAGATCCAGTGAGATTACATCCACTGTAGATCTGTTGTGGCAGTAGGCAACTTGCCGCAATTTACCTACTTGCTCAGGCAAGAGTTAATTCTAGCCATGTCCAACCTTATTTCACATCTTATCACAGTAGATGTAAGTGCTACTGGGTGATGGTCATTGAGGCAGCTCATCCTGCTCTCCTTGGGACTGATGTATGACTGATGCCATTTTTCAAGTACGTGGGGAACATTAGTGAGAAATTAAAGATGTCCCTGAGCAGTCCAGCCAGTTGGTTGGTACAAGTTTTCAGCGCTCTGCCAAGTACACCATCGGGGCCTGATGCCTTGTGAGGGCTCACTCTCCTGAAAGAAAGTTGATCTAAGACTAAGATTATACGGCTAAAGAAAACATGCTTCAAAGATGTGGGTTATGAGTTGTTGATGATAGATTGTGAAGAACTGTAAACAAGGAATGGATAACGTTTAAAAACTGAATGCACGATTTATAACAAGGCAGTTTATACATCCTTTAAGGGATATGTCATCTAGTAGTGTGAACAAGAGCAGTTAAAGGCATTGTTAGAGCAAAAGAAAAGGCTAATGTTAGCAAAAAGGCCAGCAAGCTTAAGAATTGAAAACATTTCAGAATTCAGCAAAAGAGGAACAAGGTATTGATCAGGAAAGAAAAAGCACATTTGAGAGTAACCTAGTGCGAAACATTGAAAAAGATCGTATTAGCTTCTTGGGTATGTAAAAATGAAAAGGTTAATATTGTGACCTTATAAATAGAGAGAAGAGAAACCATCCTGGGGATAGGGAAATGGAGGAGAATCTTTTTGTTTATCATCATGGAAGAAGGTCTGAAAATCTCCTGAAAATAGTGGTGATGAGCAGGTCTAGAGTGAAGGAGATGCTGAAAGAAATTAGCCTGAGGCTATGTCCACACTAGACCGGATAATTTTGAAAACGCGGGTTTTGCGTAAAAACGATAGGATTCCACACCAGGCGTTTTTAAAAATATCTCTGTCCACATTAGAACAGATATTTGGGCGAATCTTCTCCGACTGGGCATGCACAGGGCACACAGAAAACAAGTGAAGAGGAAACAGTATACTTGGTGTGCGTTTGTCCAGTTACAGACTAGAAAAACTTAATTAAGGAATTGCTCTTGGCTCTTGCGCAGGAGGACTTAAAACTTAAAAAAAACAAATACTGGAGTGTATGGAGGCAACCGACAGGGAATTCACGGACAGTATGACCTGGCTGACGACGAACATTGAAAAACTGACTAACTCTGTTGCATTAATAAAGCACCTTGTTAAATGTATAAAACATGTCTGCATCAGTGTTATCTTGTATTTCCATACAATGTTACATTAGGCTGTTACACATCTATTGTCAGAGAAGTACTTGCATAAATAGGTAAACCATTTTCATACAAGCAAGGACAGAAAACAGGGCAAAGTGAGTATACTTATATATTCAGTAAGCTATGGGTCAAAGTATTTGGTGAGTACATTTCTAACTCTTCTGTCTTCAGTCTCGTTGCCGTCTGTTCTGAAATTGTTAGGTTGTATGGGAGGTTGTGTTCAAGAAAACAATGAAATGCCGCGCTGCCGCCATCTGTTCCGGCACGTCATGACAGCGTTTTTAAAAATATCCGTTTACCCCGTCCACACTGCTCTGCACAATCGGCGTTTTCAAATTTATACACTCTGGAGGGCGTTTTAGAAAATCACCGTTTTCGGGGGAGGAAAGCGCCGTTTCAGTGTGGACTGAGGGTCAAAACGAAGAGAAGTGGCTTTGGTTACGGATTTATCTGGTCTAGTGTGGAGGTAGCATGAGTTACAAGAAACATATTGATGAAGGTAGAGCAGTAGACGTAGCGTATATGGATTTTAGCAAGGTATTTGATAAGGTACCCCATGCAATGTTTATTGAGAAAGTAAAGAGGCATGGGATCCAAGGGGACATTGCTTTGTGGATCTGGAACTGGCTTGCCCACAGAAGGCAAAGAGTGGTTGTAGACGGGTCATATTGTGCATGGAAGTCGGTGACCAATGGTGTGCCTCAGGGATCTGTCTGGGACCCTTACTCTTTGTGATTTTTATAAATGACCTGAATGAGGAAGTGGAGGGATGGGTTACTAAGTTTGCTGATGGCACAAAGGTTGAGGGTGTTGTAGATAGTGTGGAGGCCTATCAGAGGTTACAGCAGGACATTGATAGGATGCAAAACTGGACTGAGAAGTGGCAGATGGAGTTCAACCCAGCTAAGTGTGAAGTGGTTTATTTTGGTAGGTCACATATGATGGCAGAATATAGTATCAATGGTAAGACTCTTGGCAGTGTGGAGAATCAGAGGGATCTTGGGGTCCGAGTCCATAGGACACTCAAAGCAGCTGCGCAGGTTGACTGTGGTTAAGAAGGCATGCGGTGTATTGGCCCTCATTAATTGTGGAATTGAATTTAGGAGCCGAGAGGTAATGTTGCAGCTATATAGGACCCTGGTCAGACTCCACTTGGAGTACTGTGTTCAGTTCTGGTCGCCTCACTACAGGATGGATGTGGAAGCCACAGAAAGGGTGCAGAGGAGATTTACAAAGATGTTGCCTGGATTGGGGAGCATGCCTTATGAAAACAGGTTGAGTGAACTTGGCCTTTTCTCCTCTGAGTGACAGAGGATGAGAGGTGACCTGATAGAGGTGTATAAGATGATGAGAGGCATTGATCGTGTGGATAGTCAGAGGCTTTTTCCCAGGGCTGAAATGGTTGCCACAAGAGGACACAGGTTTAAGGTGCTGGGGAGTAGGTACAGAGGAGATGTCAGGGGTACGTTTTTTACTCAGAGAGTGGTGAGTGCGTGGAATGGGCTGCTGGCAACGGTGGTGGAGACAGATACAATAGGGTCTTTTAAGGTACTTTTGGATAGGTACATGGAGCTTCGATAAATAGAGGGCTATGGGTAAGCCTAGTAATTTCTAAGGTAGGGACATGTTCGGCACAACTTTGTGGGCCGAAAGGCCTGTATTGTGCTGTAGGTTTTCTATGTTTCTATGGTAATTAACGTTGTTGAAAATTGAGAGATTCCCAGTTGTAATGCATTCCAAGTTTTTAAAGTGGTGATAATGGAGATATTAGATGCACTGCTTGTAATTTGTCAATTCTGGAATAATTCCCAGAATCTCAATATTTATAACATGACAGGGTGGGAAAATGCAGATCTGTAGAACGGGGTAATGCTAAAATCTGTTATTATGGATTTGATAGCAGCATGCTTAGAAAATTATAACATTGGACAAAGATATTACGGAATTATGAGAGGGAAGATCGTGTTTGACAGATTTGTTGGAAGTTGTGTCTTCCAGAATATATGAGGACAAACCAGTAGTGTATTTGAACTTTCATTTGGTGGCCCACAGAAATGTTGTTTTTCACCCATAAGACAAAGATGTTTTGATTGTTTATCAAGATTATGGAGTAAAGATATAATGCACGAAAGCTGGCACTGTGGGAAAGAAGCACCCATGATCTTACTGAATAGCAGAGAGCAGGTGTGAGGGGCCAAATGACCTACTGCTCCTATTTCTCACGTTCACGTGTGCAAGGCAAACACCCATACCCAGCACTTTGTCTAATCCTTTTCTATCCCTCTTCCTTTCAACCCAGTTACTCCACATTTGAATCCATTTTCCAGCTTATTCCTCCCATTGATTTTCACTGCCTTAGCAATAATTACAAGCCCTGCAAGGCCACTCTGTGTTGCCGATGATGGTTGATGTTGAATTGCCAGTTGCAAGCTTAGCAGTTCTTTGTGAGTTACATCAGGGCATTTGGTGTAACTTTTGCTCGGAACTCCTCAAGCTCTATCTTTCTCTCTAGACTTACGTAACTATTGAGAATGACTTTTATTTTAATGTGGAGGGGCACAGAGATACCAAAGGAGCTAGGTTGAAGTCCCAAAGATATATCATTACTTGGTATCAATTGCCTAGGCATTGACAGACAATACCAGTGAGTGGGGGGAAGGTCTGAGCTGAGTGTCCTTGAAGAATGGATAGGTTGGAGAGCAGGTGGATCAGTAGAGCCAGCTGTAGTAGTAATAGCAACAGCAACATCACTGGTGTTGAAGAAGTTTCAACAAGCAATGGTTCGGCCTCCAAATAAACCCCTTCAGAAAAAGGGTCTTCAACGTGAAATAGTAACTTTGTTTCTCTTTCCACAGCTAATCCCTGATCTGATGTGTTTCCCACAGTTTCTGTTTTTATTTCAGTTTTTCAGCATCTGCAGGTTTTTTTTCAAAAAAAAATTATTATGAAGTTCTTCCTTACTTAATCCCAGAAACATCCTCACTCACTGGTGGAAATAGGGAAGTCATAGTCATACTTTATTGATCCCCAGGGAAATTGGTTTTTGTTACAGTTGCACCATAAGTAATTAAATAGTAATAAAACCATAAATAATTAAATAGCAATATGTAAATTATGCCAGGAAATAAGTCCAGGACCAGCCTATTGGCTCAGGGTGTCTGACCCTCCAAAGGAGGAGTTGTAAAGTTTGATGGCCACAGGCAGGAGTGACTTCCTATGACGCTCAGTGTTGCATCTAAGTAATGAATCCTTTCCAGCCTCAGAGCAAGGGTTTACTCCTCCCCTCCCCCTCTGGACTCTTCTGATGCTCTTACTAATTCAACACAAGCCACTCTGAGATCCACAGTCCGCTAAATAAACTTTCACTTCCCTTTGAGTCTGAATAGATTTGGAGAATAAAATCACTGAAGCCCTCTGAAAGATTGATCATCATAATTTAAATTTTATTACCATTCTATAAAATATGAAGCAGCCTTTTATTGAAGACTACATCATGTTCTATGCTTCAAGCATAAAGTATTTAAAAAAAGATTAAAATGATGGAAACTATATGATCAGCCAGTTTTGTATGTACCAATTTGAATTGATCCTCACTGGAGTGGCATTGAATCTATAGTGATTGGAATAAGATAATGGTTCAGGTTCAGATTAGTTTACTGTCATATCCACCAAGTTGCAATGAAATTCTTTGTTTGCATGAAATTCACAAAGAAAGCATGCAAATGGTAATAATAAATACAGTGATGGACCCCAAACAATGAAATGGTGCAAGGATGGTAATGCAACCTCAACTGTGTATCATCCATGCAGAATCAACCGGTGGAAACTCTGTAGAGCAATCAAAACCTCAATTGCACTTTGAACCTGAAGGCATCTCCATCTAAAATGCAATATAAGACATTTAGTTCAGGAACCTGATAGCAGTTGAGAAGAAGTCGTTCTTGAGTCTGGTCGTCTGTGCTTTCAAGTTCCCGTATCTCCTCCCAGAAGGCAGATAAGGGAAAAGCCAAAGTGATAGACATCCACGACTATAATACTAGCCTTCCTGAAGCAATAGACCGTGAAGGTGGATTCGATGGAAGGAGGTGATGTGCCTGTGATGGACTGTCCAGAGTTCCAGAGCAGAGCGGTTGCCGTAACAGGCAGAGATACCACCTGCTGGGATACTTCCTATAGCGCATCTTTAGAAGTTTGAGCAAATTCCTGTGGCCAGACTTTCATTTATTCATTGCAACCTACATTGTTGCACAAGTGTAAGTAACAAGGATTTCTTAAATATAGATGCATTTTAGATAGATGTCCTTCAGGTTCGAAAGTACAATTAAAAATTCCTGGTCCTGGGATCTGGATTACTCTACAGACTTTCCATTGGTTGATACCAGTTGATGTATTATCCAGTTCAAATCGACATCAACTCTGGCATCTTCTTGATGTCTTAGAACCCTGTGTTTCAGTCAGTCAGAGGATGTGGCAAACTAGAGGTACTCACAGAATAGGTGTTGCATCTGTGATGAATATTTGTAAGATCAAAACCCAAGTCATGAATGGGCAGTCAAGGTGCCGGAGGAAATGAGTCGTTGAAATTATATCTCTCCAGTGACATCACTGATGAGTTGTCCGAGCTTCAAGTTCATGACCGGTGGCACCTACGGTATCTTCTTCCAATCTCAATCCTCAACACCCTACTACAGTGGAGCATGGATCCCAACCAAAACTGACTCAGAAAAACTTCAGAAACATTGTCACTTCACCAGGTCTGCATGATCTAAAAACTAATGTCAAATACTGTTGTGCTATATGGAAACCACATTGTTTTTGGACTGCTTTGGAATAACTTTGGAATGGGTGTGTGTGATTAGTGCAGTCTGCATATTCTCCCTGTCACTGAGTGCATCGATTCCTCCCACATGCAAGTTGGAGGTTAATTAGCCACAACATAAATTCCCCTTAGTGTATAGGTGAGTGCTTAGATTCTGGGAAGAGTTGATGAGAACGTGGCGAAAACAAAAACTGGGATTAATGTAGGATTTGTGTAGATGGCCAGTGTGGATCCGAAGGGCGGAAGGATCTGTTTCTGTTTATAATTAGTTCCATGTATCCATCGAATGGAACTAACATCGTAAACCAGTGAGTTGTTTGTTATGTCTCCCCTCTCACTGTGAATCGGAGACGTCTTTTTTTCCCTTATTAGAGAGAGAGAGAGCCTGTGGTATGTCGAATGCCAGGTGAACAAGTGGTCTTTAAGGTATTGCAAGTCTGTGTCTTTATTGTTGCTTTGCTCACGCTTGAGTGCTCAGTGGCAGGTGCCAATGTTTTTTTTGCTGGTGGGGGGAGGGGGGATTGTTGCTTTACTGCCACTTACACACGGGAGGGAGGGAAGTTGGGGATGTTGGGGCTCTAACGTTTAACTGGCACTCATTCTTTGTGGGTATGCCTCTGTTTTCATGAATGGTTGCAAAGAAAAAGCATTTCAGGATGTATATTGTATACATTTCTCTGAAATTAAATGTACCTTTGAAACTTGGTGGCAGGTTAGAGTGGACTGTTGAAGTGAGTAAGAATTATATAGGTCTAAATGTCTTTATGCATCCTATCGCTTTGATGAAGCACCTCTTGACAGGTTTTGTGCTAAATCAATGCCTTCAGAAAGCAAATCTTGCTTGTATATGAATGAATCCTGCAGAGAAATATTCACTTAAAGAGAATTCGAATATGAAGAAGAGTGAGGACATTGCAAAGAAACAGTTTATAATCTGAAAAATTACAACAGGAGTAAATGAGGTCAACTACATGTGGATCTAAAACTGAGATTGGAGCTTGCAGGCAGTCAAACAGAGATAAATACTGGAGTAGGGATAGTTGAGCCAAAGGGGCTATTGACTCTATGACCACATAAACAGAGGCGTCATGTCAGCATAGGAAATCAAAGAAAACTAATAGGAAATAAAAAAGAGCCAAGTACTCCAAGGTAAACTGAAATGGGGAAATAGACCTTGAAGAGAAACAATCTGAGATAATCAAAGCTTAATACTTCTACTTAAGCTAGTAGGGAGTTAATCCTCAGGACTGTCTTTAGTCCAATCCAACAAACTAATTAAATAATTAGGAAATAGGAAAAGCAGGGCTAGTTTACACAAAAGTCCAAACGTTGTGTTTCGTTAGGAAGCCAGGCTTCTTTAGTAGTTAGTATTCAAAACCACTATTTCAGATTGTAAGGAATGCTAAACTTGAAAGTGCCCCCGGAGATGACAGTGCTGCCAAATGCCTACTGATTGCTTTGCAGGCAACATGGAAATTGGTGCCGTCTGCTTATTGTAGTGGTTTCTGCCTCCAGCCAACACTAACCGCAGTTTTGATCGGCAATGCGTCATTTGCATGAGTGGGCATCTACAATTATAGCCAACCACTTAAAGGGGAGATGCTGTGGTTGGACCATGTATTGGTAGGAACTAATCTGACCCACAAAACATCAGGGAGTGTAACAGCAACAGAAAGGCTCAGTGTTTTTATATTGTGGCTGTAGGGTGGAAACGAGATGCTCTGTGTCTACAATGTAGTAGAATGTGCAAATGTGTTTCTCAGGAACGTTGCCAATTGATTTGGTACTGAACCCTTTGGAGATATTAGAGCAGATGTCTGAAGGTTTTCTCAGGGAGCTTGGTTTCAGGGAGGATCATAGACAAAGGAAGTGTGCTTTGAAGTTGAGGGAGAGAATTTCAAGGTGGATTTCCTTGGTAGTTCGAGGAATGGTTCATATAGTAGAGTGATTAGATTCAGGGCTGATGAAGAAGCCAGGGATAGAGTCAGACAGTTATCTTATGGTTGTAGGGCTGGAGGTCTGTTCAGTCTTGCAAGATCAAAGAGGATGTTAACTGATCTATTGTGCTCCATAATGCAGTGATCTAACTGTCAGGTCTCCCTCTGGCACAGTTTTACTACATGCATATAAATGCCATGCTAATAAAGAGAGCATACAGATGGCTCTGACACAGTTATTTTTTGTATTTAAAAGGGGACTTGTTCATTAACAATCCAAATTTATTGTGCAGAAGTCTGTCATGTTTCTTAAATGCATGCACAAATATTCCAGTTTTCTTGCGTATAATCTAGACCAAGAAAATTGTTAACAGCTTGCAGCAGCTACTGCTTACACAATAGTCCATCTGACCAACCAATCACACTGCCCCATGTATTGCACTGTAAATCATCCCAATGATCTATTTGCTTAATGTGTGATTGCCTCTTCAAGCTGTTTTGACATTGAGATTGACAATTTGAATGCTATTACTATGCTAAGTCTGTTTCTAAAATTGCATAGCAATGCCATTTGTTTTTGGCTGATTGGCATTTATCTGTATTACATTTTATGCTGTATTTATGTAACTGATCCTCAAACATATTATCAAAACCCTGGCACTCTCTTTTAATTTAGTAGGCAGATAATGGGCTCTTGTATCTGGATTAGTCTTGTGATTGGAACCCCATCTGGTATTGAACATCCCTTTCCACAATCGGACATCATATCCCTCAACAACAATTGTGATACAAGGGACATCCTTGTGGAGAGAATACTCAATGGCTGAAAAAGTTCCAATCATACAGAACCTAATCAGGACTCAAAAAATCTTGCATGGTAGTGGCTGCTTCCTCAATTTCTTTCACCACCAAGGGAAAATATGGTCAAGCAAAGAGATTTCTTGAACTTCATTATTGACCACACAGCCATTTCTTCATTTCAAATTACCAAGTAAATCTCCAAAGTATTTTCTTCATTGCAAGTCCATGAAAGGCACAAAATATAACTCTTTATTTCCATACCATTTTAGTTTTCTTTTTGTTTCTTTCTGCAGTGACCTGACAACATACTCAGTAGCCACTTTATTAGGTACACGTGCTTGTTAATGCAAACATCTAATCAGCCAATCATGCAGCAGCAGCTCAATGCTTAAAAACATGCAGATATGGTCAAGAGGTTCTGTTGTTACACAAACCAATTATTAGAATGGGGAAGAAATGGAAGTTAACTAACTTTGACTGTGGAATGATTATTAGTGCCAGATGGGGTGGTTTAAGTATGTCAGAAACTGCTGATCTCCTGGGGTTTTCCAAGTACAACAGTCTCTCGTGCAAGGATTCCAAACATTCTTTATGCCATGGACCAATACCATTAGGTAAGGGGTCCATGGACCCCAGCTTGGGAACCCCTGCTCTAGAGTTTACAAAGAATTGTGCAAAAAAAACAAAAACATCCAGTAAGCAGCAGTTTTGTGGGTGCAAACACCTTGTTAATGAAAGAGGTCAGAGGAGAATGGCCACACTAGTTCAAGCTGACAGGAGGGTGACAGTAGCTCAAGTAGCCAGGCATTACAACAATGGTGTACAGAAGAGCATCTCTGAACGCACAACACTTTGAACCTTGAAGTCAATGGGCTATTAAAGCATAAGACCACATCAGGTTCTATGTTCACTCCTGTAACTAATAAAGTGGTCACTGAATGTAAGTCACCAGTTTTCTCCATTTTTTTTTTTTGGAGGTAATCATTAAGCAATTTTACTGTGGCTCTTGTTCTTTCATTTCTCAAACTGCTCTCAAAACTCGAATGGACCTGGCCCTTGGTTCAAAGGTCAATGGTGCCATTCTAGGCCACGTTTTGCAAACCAATAGCCCCAGAACATGGGCGGCCATGGTTGTGATAGAACAAAAATAGTGCAGTAATGAACCTTTGATGCTGTACGAAAGAAGGACAGTAATCCACTGTCAGATACGTTGGAGAAGCCTGTTTTCTTGTTAAAAGATTTGATCAATCAGGCTTGTTCCAGTGAGCTATGGTTAAAGCACAGACACAACCTTCACGAGAAATAAACAGCAAACCATATTTCCATTGAGCTTCGCCTCCAAAGACAAGAAAGAATGAATTAATGGATGCTTTTATAGTTTAAAGTTGATGCATTAACAAGGCTTGACAATGAAAGTGATATACTCTGTGCAAATGTATCCAGGCTTGATGATAAATGGAAAACAGCGTCTGAAAGGCCACAATCCGATTGACCTAGAACCAATCCTATAGCAAGCTATCTGCTAACTTAATTAACCCTTACATTTCTGTTAAAACCTGCCTGGACTGTATTGAAATTCACCAGTGATTTACTGGTTCCTATCAGCTAGGACCTATGATATTAATGTTGGCAATAGAAAAAGCATCCTTGAAGACAGTGAGAACTAAATGCAGAATGTGAATTAAGAAGCTGGATTAGATACAGCAGACAAATCCTGAACTGAGGTCTTGTCGTATCCTTGACCAGACTGGAGAGCTTGCTGTAGTTGCAATCTCGAAGAGCTGCCTTATGCACGAGAGGGAGGGATGAGGATTAGGCGATACAAGGATCTACAGCTGTCTTGCTTGCCAAGCAAACAGCCACGGGGAGCATGGGTGAGATGCAAGGAAGGTTGATGTCTTTGCTGCTTGGAGGTACACTCACCCACCCAGCTTGTCAGTACTAGCTGAGAAAGACTTGCATTGATTTAGCAACTTTGGTGACATTTCAAACCAAGTGAAGTAGTCACTATTAATATCAGTAAGCACCAGCAAGCTCCAACGTGTAGATAGATAAAGCTCCAAGGATAATTTGTTTTAAAGAATTAACATTGCAGTGGTCATTGCTTTGAAGGTTCAGAAATTGAAGGATCTCAAACACTTTTGATGTGCTGTTATCACCAATGCCCAAATGTTTTCAAGGAGTCCGGAAACTGGAGCTAAAAGTACAGAACCTGCTTTGAATTATCGATATCCAGTCAGATATGGTGGATTTTCCAGCAGTAGAGCTTACGGACTTTGGCTGCACCTTAAATCTTGGATCACGTTGAATCTCTTTCTTGTAGACCAGTAAATCCCAACGGGGTCAGTTACGTCTCCTAAGGGAGCATTAGGGAAAATAGAAATTGTTGGGGGAGGGCATTCAAGATTCTTGGGGAAGGGGCAGTAAGCAGCACCCTAACTTTGAGGCATGAGACCTGACCAACCATTAGTAGAGCTGGCACTTCCAAATGAAAGGATGAGGCACTGGAACACAGGATAAACCATAGCTCTTCACGCGGTGAGCATTGGTCATCGCAATGCATCTGAAACTCGGCAATCTCATCTGATTTTATCAATCAAACAGACATTATTGGGGGTGCCTAAATTAGCAACCAGGGCACCTAACAGTTCTGCTTGACTCGCGGCACGGAACGAGATCATACAATTTAACAGTTGGTAAGTCAAGTACACCCTCTCACCTTTCTCTACTGATCTATGGAAAACAGGTCATGCAATGATACAGTGCTAGCTGGAACCAAACGGTGAAATAGAGCCAATCAATGAACCTGCTGACCCTGAGGATTCCTCTTGAGGTGTTCAAAGCGACCTTGGCTTCATATGTGTGGTCAAGAACCATCTTTGAGGGTTATGAAACCTAACGTGATTGGTCAGTCATGCTATTTAGAATAATATAAAGATAGCTTGCCAAACATCAGCTCTATCCTGACCACCATTCAGAATCCAATCTGAACCCTTGTCATCATAATTTTCGCTGCTGTGATAGTCTTTATCTTTGCCTCACCGTTTCTTTGCATGCCGCTACCATCGTTCCATCCGTGTCAACTCACTGCCGTCATCAACATCCGATAGGCATTCCCAGTTTGTGTTAATTTTTTATCTTAATTTAGTCCCGTTAGTGTACCAGGAAGGTTAACAATGACAGTAGTCTCATTGCTTCTTATAACATTTCCAAAGTGATAGCAAAGCGTGTAAAATCTTATACAATTGGTGAAAGATTAATATTGCCTGCTGTGTCAGAAGTGCTCACCACCATTCTCAAAATAGATAGTATTTTACAATCAATTCTTCTGTGTGATAATTCTGTAGCTCATTGTATGACGAAATGAGTGAAGATACCGAGTATCAACTATGCACAAAGCTATGAAAATGAGAATTTGGGATACAACTGGTTGAGTCAACTATGCGAGACAATGAGGCATTGCTAATGGCATATGTACGGTTCATCAAAAATGGAAAAGCTTATAAAGAAATTCTATTTTGGTAAAACATTAAAAGCCGATATCAATGGAGAATTAATCTATGACAAGCTCAAGATGTATATTGAGATAAAAGTATTTCAGTTAGGAACATGATATCTTGTGCAACAGTTGGAGCACCATATCTGGCATGTTATCATGCTGGTCTAGTGGCATTTATGAAAAAAAGAAATTCCAAGTCTGTTTGCAATTGTAATTCATCATCAACATCTCGCAGCCAAAATCCTCAGCCAGTGTCTTTTGTAAAGCATGACTGTTGTAATATCTGCTATCAACAAAATTAAAACTCTTCTATTAAATAGCAGAATATTTCACCAGTTATGCCAAGACAACGATGAAGAGTTTCAATGCTTGCTTCTTCACACTGAGGTGTGTTGGCTGTCAAAAGGCTGCTGCATAAAATGATTCTTTGATCTTTTTGACTCTATGGTTGAATTTTTACTCAAAGTCAACAAGAGCTTGGGAAACAAGATTGAACTTTTACGTGGAGATGTGGCATACCAGCCAATCCATATGACAAAATGAATATTCTAAATATGAAACTGCAGGATGAGAATTTCAATTTAATCCAGGCGAAAAGTGCAGTGTTCACTTTTATTGGGAAATTGAAAATATAAAGCAAGCCGTAGAGGGAAGAATGTTCTCACAGTTTCCCTGTGTGGAGAGTATGGCACTCTCTTTCACAGAGGGTAATTTGCAACTGTGCTGCTTACACCTGCAGTCACTGATGAAGGATTTTCAGGATCGATTCAAGAATTTGAATGATCTGGAAATTCCGGATTGGGTAATTAACCACTTCTTTGCAAGGTGGAAATATGTCGGCTTTTGTGGTGTGTAACTACACTATCATACAAAGTTTCCTGGTCTTTGAAGAAAAGCCAAACTGCTCGTCATTGCATTTCATTCTCACACCTCATTGAAAGAGGCTTCAGTGCAATGAACCACATACTCACAAAAAACAGAAACCGCTTGGACATTGTTACCTGTGGGGACTTAAAGCTTTTGATGTCACAACTTGAACCAGATATTTCAACTCTTCTAAAAGCCATCAAACTCAAGGATCGCATTGATATCGAAGCTGCTGTACAATTCAGAGGTGCTGTATAAGCTCAGTTTAATGACAAATTAAAATTTTAAGGAGAACCATTTTTCTTATGTTGGCATATGGTAGACATGTTTTACACTATGGAGGTGCTGGAAAGTATTTTGTGCTTAAGAGGGGCATTGGCAAGTATGAAGGTCCTTAAAGAGTGTGTTGGCAAGTATGAAGGTGCTTTTGGGGAGGGTGTTTGGCTAAAAACGGTTGGGAAACACTGATGCAGACAATGGCAGGCAGCAGAAATCAGCCAGCATGGAATTTCTAAGCTGTGTGTGTGTGTGTGTGGTAAGGTACACTTAAAGAGTCACTTTGAACACTCCTGCCCTAAACTATCACTTTGCGGAGATACTTAAGATAACCCACTCAACCACAACTGATAGTTATTGTCAATATGGGTTGACAATGAATGTCATCCACAAAAACTACATTGTGTTTTATAGATGGTAGCAGGCAATGTGTGCCTGATGAGGAGTGGATGAATGTTTCGGATGGAGGACGGGTGCTAATCAAAGTGGCATTTAGTTGCTGGAGTCGCAGTCATCCAGGTACATCCAAAATATGCCAGCATGTTCCTGATTTGTTGATGGTGACATGTTTTTTGACAGGCAGGAATTAAGTCATTCACTGTAGAATATTCTTCTACCGTTTATAGCTAGTCCAGTTCAGATTGGCTGAACTGAGGACATTGATCAGAGCTGACTGAAGCCATTAACTGTGTTGACTCAGTGTGGTGTCATACCCTTGGATGACAAGGGTAGATGATTATACGCTCCTGTCGGAGATGGTCATTGTCTGGCACTCTTGTTGTTACAGATGTTATTTGCCACCTACCAGTTCATTCCTGAATCTTAGTACACGTAGGCATGGGCTCTTTGCATGTTGAATGAACACTTTGCACTCAGCGGCAAATGATTCCACCTATTGGAACAAGATCACCAACAAGAGACAAATCCAGTGCGTATCTCATTGCTCTTAATTGAATTGTCCCACAAGATATTTTACATCTGCCCAAAAAAGGACAGGCAATGCCTTTGTCAAATGTCTCGTCAGGAAGACAGTACCTCATTTATTACGGCACTAGACTGACTGAGTTATGTGATCAGGTCTCTGCGATGCCGTTTGAACCCACTACCTTATAATTTGACCGTGAGTGATGTGAACTGTATTTGGCACTCTGGTCTTTGCACAGAGCATTGTGTAGGTGGAATGTTGCTTAGCATCATCACCACAGGGATTATAGTCACCCTCATCATCGTCGCTGTGAGCTGATGTCAGGACATCAAATGAGCAGTTTCTAGCGCTCAGTGCGGATTGTTAAAATGCTTAGAATGTCTTACTCGCAGAGAGAACAAAGACAAATAACATTGTATAAATCTGAAAAAAAAGGCATAACTTCACTTTATAAGCAAATACCCAATAGGCAGAAAGATAAACAGAAAAGAACACAGAGGAGGGAGACCTTTCTGAAGAGTGAATGCCCCCTCAATTCCCTTGCCTCCTCTTCCACAGAGTTAAAGGCAGGGATTGTCATCAGCCAAGTGACTGCAATCAATGTGGACATTTGAATCACCTATACCAATTACTTAATACTTCGTGCTATTGCGGTGTTGATTTCAATTACTTTAAACACAGACCAGGAGCAAATGAGAGAAGCTTCTGGTGTGTGTGTGTGTGTGTGTGTGTGTGTGTTTCAGATCTATACAGTGAGTACATTCAAAGCAACACACATAAAATGCTGGAGGAACTCAGCAGGTCAGACAGCATCTATGGAGAAGAGTAAACAGTTAACGTTTCGGGCTGAGAGCTTTTGTCAGGACTTGAAAAGACGATGAGAAGTCAGAGTAAGAAGATGAGATGGGGGAGCAAGAAGTGCAAGGTGGTAGTTGTGAAGGGGAGGAGATGAAGTAAAGAGCTGGGAAGTTGATTGGTGAAAGAGATAAAGGGCTGGAGGAGATGGAACCTGATAGGACAGTGCAGAAAATGAAGGTTATGGAAGAAGGGTAAGAGTAGGAGCACCATAGAGAAGTAAGGAGATGAGGTGAGAGAGGTATGGAGGTGAGGTGAGAGAAAGAGAAACAGGAATGTAGAATGTTGGGGGGTCAGTTACTGGAAGTTTGAGAAATCGATGTTTATGCCGTCAGGTTGGAGGCTACTCAGATGAGTTGTTGCTCCTTAAACCTGAGTGTGGCCTCATCGCAGCAGTAGAGTAGGCCGTGGACTGACATGTCGGAATGGGAATGGAAAGTGGAATTAAAATGTGTGGCTACAAGGAGATCATGCTTTTTCTTGCGGACGGAGCTTCGGTGCTTGGTGAAGTGGTCTCCCAGTCTACATCAGGTCTCACCAATGTACAGGGGCCACACCGGGAGCACTGGATACGGTAGATAACCCCAACAGACTCACTGGTGGAGTGTTGCCTCACCTGGAAGGACTGTTTGGGGCCCTGAATGATAGTGAGGGAGGAGGTGTAGGGGCAGTTTGCAAGGATAAGTGTCAGGAGGGAGATCAGTGGGAAGGGACAAGTGAACAAGAGAGTCACAAGGGGAATGATCCCTTTGGAAAGCAGATGGAGGGAGGGGGAGAGAGATGTACAAACGTTGTACTTGGTGGTGAGAAGTTGCAGAGAATTATGTGCCAGAAGTGGAGGCTGTTAGAGTGGTAAGTGAGGACAAGAGGAATCCTATCCCTGGTGTGACAGCAGGAGGATTGGGTGAGGGCAAAAATGGAAGAGATCCTAGTGAAGGCAGGGTTGATACTGGAGGAAGTAAAGCACCTTTCTTTGAAGAAAAAGGACATCTCATTAGTACTGGAATGAAAAACCTCATCCTGAGAGCAGATGCGGTGGAGACAGTGGAACTGAGAGAAGGGGATGGCATTTTTACAAGTGACAGGATGGGAAGAGGTATAGTCCAGGTAGCTCTGAGAATCGATGGGTTTATAAAAGATATCGGTGGATAAGATACCTCCAGAGATGGAGACAGAGAGATAGAGAAAGAGGAGGAAGGTGTTGGAATGGATCAAATAAATTTGAGGGCACGGTGGAAGTCAGAGACAAAGCTGATTTAGTTGCCAAGCTCATCATAGGTGCTGGAAGCAAGTTGACGAGCTCAGCATGGGTACAGGAAGCAGCAACTTTCTGTCTTCCAGAGGGATCACTTCCTAATTGACTCCCTTGTCACTTTCCGCTTTTGTGTGGGTTGCTTTTGATTTTCTCATGTTAGTGACTGCATTCACTGAGTTCTTGTAGAAAACTAAACCTCAGTGTACCCGTGACAGTGCTATGAATGAAGGACATTTTAATAACCCTTGTGTAAATGGTGAGTCTTTGATGGAGCAAGTTTTCCAGCGTTGTTCATTGTATTCCCACCCCACCCCGGCCTCTCTTTCAACCTTGATTTCCTTTCCTTTACTTTTACAGACTTCAGCAGCTTCCGTCTGAAGCTCTGGAATTCCCTTCCTCTCTCCTGCTTTAAGACAATTCATACGATCAACCCCTTTCACCAAGCCTTTGGTCATTGGCGCAGTATCTTCTTACATAGCATTGTATCAACTTTTGTCCTGTAGCAAATGCTCTATATAAATACAAGCTGTTCCAGTTGTGTTGCTTTTTGCACTGGGTTCCCCACAGAGAAATTCAAAAGCAGTTGAGTAGCATGACCAGCTGTAGAGAATGTCTTTACTTGCTCTGATACAGAGCCCCTTTGAGGATGAGTTAATCCCTTTATGATTATATGGTTAGCTGAATGTTTTTCACTTATGAATTGAAATTAGGATATCAATAGACCAAGTGGAGTTCACTGCAGAATAGAAATAGACATTTTTTCCCAGTGTTATATAACTATGTTGTGTTTTTATCTTGGTTACGAAATGACAGACTGCTTTGAGTGCCACACTTTGAGAGCATGGAGAGTCATTCTCCCATTTCACTGGAAACCTGAAATAAATACAAGGATGCTGGAAATATTCAGCAACTCGGGCACCACATTTAGAGAAGCAGAGTCGACCTTTTGAATTAATGATTTTCTAAGTTCTTACTACACTTGACTCATTGTGAGAGTGCATTTTGCATACAAATACAATGTGTTTGGAGCAGGAGAAGGCCCCTCTGGAGCCTCAACTCCACAGTAGCCTTCCCCACCATTACCTCACCCACCACCTACCCATTTATCAATAATCTATCTACCTCTATTCAAAGACCTTTTCCTTCTCTTTGAGAAAGCAAAGTCCAAAGACGCTCAAACTTCTGCGAGAGATTTAACTCCATTTCTCTCTTAAAAGGGCAGTTCCCTATTTTTAAGTATTAAGTCCTCATCTTAGATTCTCTCCCAAATTGTTTCTTCCACAATCCTTTCAACATCAACCTGTCAGTTCCCCTCAGATTATTTAATCACGCCCCTCACACTCATCCAAATTCTGTTGGATACAAGCAGATATAAGCCAAACCTACACAGCCAATCTTCTAACTGCTAGCAGTCCATTCCAGCTATTATTCTATTAAATATTCTCTGAACTGCTTGCAATGCATTAACATCCTTCCTGAAATAAGGAGTGCAGTACTATACTCTAGATATAATCTCCCCTGTGCTGTGTGTAACTGAAGCTTGATCTCCCAATTTTGGTATTTAAATTTCCTCGCAATAAATAATAGCATTCTGTTCATTTCCCTCATTACATCGCACCTGCTTATTAAACTTGTGCAAGTCATGAGTTAAGTCACCAACATCTTCCTGCTTCTCAGAACACTGGAATCTCTCCCCATTTAGGTATCATGCTGTGTTTTATTTTAACTTCATAGCCACATGAAAATTTTTACATTTTCCCAAATTGTACTCCATTTGCAAGATATTTGCCCACTCACATATCTTGGTAGAATCATTACGTCATCTTCAAACTTTATTTGCAGGTGATCTTTGTGGACCTTTGTGTACCTTTGTGTCATTTGTGTAAAACTGGCAATGATGTATTTAGCCCCTTAATTTGTGATTTATGTAAGTTGGAGAATAATTGAGGCCCCAGCACTGATTCTTGTGGCACTCATTATGTCTTCTGAACCATTTCTGTACATACTCCTCTTCCTGCTGGTCCTCTGATCTTCTGGCCATGTCACTCTGTTACTTCCGGCACATTAACTTCCATTTTCTGCAATAACCTTTGCACTTCATTATATGACTTCTGGTAACCCAGGTATAAAATATCTACCTTGTACCCACTGCACATAGTATTTCTTCAAAACACTCTGATAAACTCGTCTAACATTGTTTTCCTATTACAAAACCACGTTGATATTGCCTGATACATAGACATGCTTTTTTTTTTGCATGCTATTTTGAATGTGCTGTGTGTGTTTTGCACCTTGGCCCAGAGGAACACTGTTTCATTTGGCTGTATTCATGTATGGTTGAATGATAATTACTCTTGAATTTGAATTTGGATTTTCAGTGATCCACTGTTGGTGCTTTTCAATGAATGATATTTGCCAAGAATTTTCCAATGGCAAATGTTAAGCTAAATGGCACCAACAAAGTATGCACGCTTGAACTAGGGATAGCAATTAGTGATGGAAGTGTTTCTTACATGAGATATTGTTGAGATCTGGAGATGCTGGTAATACTGCATGTATTATCCATTCACACGTATGCTGAGAAGTTGTTGGTGAGCAACTGGGTTTCAAATTCCTGGGATCTGGGATTAATATCTCAGAGGGCCCTACACAGTGATGCAATCACAAAGAAGGTACACAGTGGCTCTACTTCATTCGGAGTCTCCTGAGGAGATTTTGGTATGTCATCAAAGACTCTAGCAAATTTTTGCAGATGTGTGATGGAGGGCACTTAGAATGGTTGCATCGCCGCCTGATATGGGGGCTCCAATGAGTAGGTTCGCAAGAGGCTGTGGAGGGTTGGGGACTCAGCCAGCTCCATCACAGGCTCCAGGTTTCCCATCATTGAGGACATCTTCAAAACTCATGCCGATGATAATGGCTTGTACTTTACTGCTGACACAAAAAAACAACAAATTTCACGACGTAAATCATGAGACCATAAGAGGTAGGAGCAGAATTAAGCCAGTCAATCCACTGAGTCCACTCAATCATTCAAACATAGCTGATTGATTTTCCCTCTCAACCCCATTCTGTTGTCTTATCCCTGTAATCTTCAACATTCTTGCTAATCATGAACCTATCAAACTCTATTTTAAGTATACACAACAACTTGGCCTCCACAGCTGCCCATGCCAATGAATTTCACAGATTCACCACCTTCTGGCTGAAGAAACTCTTCCTCATTATTGCTCGAAAGAGTTGTACTTCTGTTCTGAGGCTGTACCCTCGAGTATAAGACTTTCCCACATCCTTACCACACCTATTTTGTCTAGGCCTTTCAGTTTCAGTGAGATTCCTCCCACCCCACTTGGTCTGAACTCTGGTGAATGCAGGTCCAGAGCCATCAAACGCTCCTCTTATGTTAACCCTTTAATTCCTGGGATATTTTCATAGACCTATTGTGGATCCTTTCGAATGCCAACACACCCTTTCTTAGATATGGGGCCAAATCTTCTCACAGTACTTCATATATGACTGACCAATGCCTTATAAGGGCTCAGCATTGCATCCTTGCTTTTATAACCTAATCATCTCAAGCTGAATGCGATTATTGCATTTTCCTTTCTTACTATCAACTCAACCTGCAAGATAACCTATGGGGAATTCAGCACAAGGACTCTCAAGTCCTTTTGCACCTCCAACTTCAGAATTTGCTTCCCATTTAGAAAGTAGGTTATGCCTTTATTCCTTCTACCAAAGTGCATGACCATACACTTTCCTACACAGTATTCCATATGTCACTTCTTTACCCATTCCCCTAATCGGACCAAGTCTTTCTGCAGTCTCCATGTTTTGTCAGCACTACCTAACTCTCCACCTGTCTTTGTGTCATCTGCAAATCTGGCTACAAAGCCTTCAATTGCATCAGGTCATTAACGTATAATGTGAAAAGTAGCAGAACCAAAATGACACCTGGGGAACATCATTAGTTAACAAGTACAGACCAGAAAAGACCCTCTTTATTGACTCCCTTTGCCTTTTGCTAGTCAGCTAATCTTCTGTCCAGCCTGTATCTATCCTGTGATACCAAGGGCTCTTACCCTGTTCAGCAGCCTACGTGTGTCATCTTGAAGTTCATTCAGGCTTCATTCATACCAGTGCTTAAGAGGAATGTGGTAACATGCCTCAATGACTATTGTCCAGTGACACTTGTATCTACTGTGATGAAGTGCTTTGAGAGGGTGCTGATAAACTGAGGAGCAACTT
The DNA here is from genome assembly GCF_030028105.1 of Mobula birostris. Lineage (NCBI taxonomy): Eukaryota > Metazoa > Chordata > Chondrichthyes > Myliobatiformes > Myliobatidae > Mobula > Mobula birostris. The sequence continues at coordinate 41,302,659 of NC_092378.1, read as the reverse complement.
GGATACACTCTGCTTTGCCTCCTGTCACAACAGGTCAACAGCAGATGCCATTTCATTTGCTTTTCATTCAACCCTGGAACATCTGACATTAGGATGCTCTTGACTGACTACAGCTTGGCATTCAATACTATCATCCTATCAAAACTAATCAATAAGCTCCCAGACCTGGGTCTTAATACTTCCTTGTACAACTGGATTCTCAGTTTCCTCACCTGCAGACCCCAGTCAGTTTGAATGGACAACGTCACATCTCCTCCACAATCACCGTCAGCACAGGTGCACCACAAGGCTGTGAACTTCGCCCCCTGCTCTATTCACTTTATAAGACCATAAGACAAAGGAGCAGAAGTCGGCCATTCGGCCCATCGAGTCTGCTCTGCTTATACTTATGACTGTGAAGCAAAGGACAGCTCCAGTGCCATATTTAAGTTTGATGACTACACCACTGTCGTTGGCTGAATGAAAGGCAGTGACAGATCAACATATACTGTGGGAGGGAGATTAAAAACCTGGCTGAGTGATTCCACAACAACCTCTCACTCACTGTCAGCAAGACCAAGGAGCTGATAATTGACTAAAAGAGGAGGAAACCAGAGGTCCAGGACCTGTTCTTCATCAGGGGAATCGGAGGCAGATAGGGTCAGCAACTTTAAATTCCTTGGTGTTATCATTTCAGAGGATCTGTCCTGGGTCCAAATATCATTACAAAGAAAGCATGGTAGCACCTTTATTTTCTGAGGAGTTTGCGAAGATTCAGCATGTTATCTCGTACTTAGACAAATTCTGTAGCTGTGTGGTGGAGAGTATACTGACTGGTTGCATCTCAGTCTGGTATGGACACACCGTGCCTTTGAACAGAAAAGCTTACAAAAAGTAGAGGATATAGCCCAGTCTGTCATGGGTAAAGCCCTCTCCATCTCTGAGCACATCTGAATGGAGTGCTGTCAGAAGAAAGCAACATCAGTCAAAAACCTTCACCATCCAAGCATGCTCTCTTCTCGTTGTTGCCAAAAGGAGGGTGGAACAGGGGCCTCAGCTCCCACAGCACCAGGTTCAGCAACAGCTATTACCCCTCAACCATCAGACTCTTCAAACAGAGGGGATAACTTCATTCATCTTCACTCACACCAACAATGAACTATTCCCACAACACATGGACTCATTTTCAAGGACTCTTCATTCATGTTCTTGATATTTATTGCTTATTTATTTACTATTCTTATTTTCTTCTTTTTCTATTGACATAGCTTATTATCTTTTGCATATTGTTGTTTGTCCATCTTGTTGTGTGTGGTCTTTCATTGTTTCTATTGTGCTTTTTTGTACGTACTGTGAGTGCCCACAAGAAAGTAAGTCCCAAGGCTGTTTATAATGACAATATATACTTTCATAATAAATTTACTTAGAACTTTGAACCTTGTCAAAGGCTTTTGAAAATCCAAGTAAGCTGTTTCTGTGTCTAACCAACACATTATTTCCTCAAAGGATTCCATCAGCTTTGCCAGGAAAGATGTTCCCCTTAAGGAAACCATGTTGACTTTGGTCTATTTTCTCATGTGCTTTCAAGTACTCCAAAGCCTTATGCTTCGTAATGGTTTCTTCTATTTTCCCAACCACTGAAGTCAGGCTAACTGGCCTATTATTTCCTTTTTTGTTGTTTCATCTCTTCTCAAAGAATAGAGTGACATTTGGAATATTCCAGTCCTGCAGAACCATTCCAGAACCTAATGCTTCTTGAAAGATAACTTCTAGTGTCTCCACAATCTCTTCAGCTATCTCTTTTAGAACCCTAAAGGTGTATTCCATCTGGTCCAGGTGACTTATCTACCTTCAGCTTCCCAAACACCTTCTCCTTAATAATAACAGCTTCACTCACTTCTGCCCCCGAAATTCACGAGCTTCCAACATGCTGCCAGTGTCTTCCACGATGATGACTAATGCAAAATATGTCTTAAGGTCTAAAATAAAAATACTTATTCAGTTCATCTATCATTTCTTTGTTTCCCATTACTACCTCTCCAGCATAACTCTCCAGCTTTTCTTTTTCTATTCATTTAGTAGACTCTTTTAAATTATTGGATAGCTGTAGTAAACCATGTAACTGGGTTACCTGTCTGGTCGAAGGGTCTCGGCCTGAAACGTCGACTGCACCTCTTCCTACAGATGCTGCCTGGCCTGCTGCGTTCACCAGCAACTTTGATGTGTGTTGCTTGAATTTCCAGCATCTGCAGAATTCCTGTTGTTTACCTGTCTGGACACGCCCCTCTGCTGAGTGCTCCTGTGGCTCCTCCCACAGACCCCTGAATAAAGGTGATTGTGTCACTGCTCCTCCCACTGTCCAGGACAGACATACAGCATGGACGTGGATCTATTTTATTGTTAATAAAAGCCTTTCAGTATTTACTCTACTTCCAGTCTTTTGGAGTAATTGATAGTGCATCAATAGTTCACCTTCATAATTTTTTTTTTGCTTTTTTATTTGCCTTCTGTTAGTTTTTAAAAGCTACCCAATCCCCAAGCTTCACAGAAGGTTTTGCTATATTTTTTGTCCTCTCATTTGCTCTTTTTTGCAGTCTTTGACCTCCTTTGCCAGCCGTGGTTCTCCTTCAGTTATTCTGAATGTCAGTGACAATAAACCTGATACTGATTCTGAAATTGTTGCCCTTCCTATGGCAATAGTGACGTATAACACTGCACTGCCAAAGGTCTTTAGTAGATGTTCATCAGTCAGAGCTTTGGGTATAAACATTTGGATGTTGTGGTGAAGTTGTACAAGATATTGATGAGACAAATTGGGCATATTCTCAAACAAGAGAAAATCTGCAGATGCTGAAAATTAGAGTAACGTATACAAAATGCTGGAGGAGCTCAGCAGGCCAGGCAGCATCTATGGAAAAAAGTACAGTCGACATTTCGGGCTGAGATCCTTTAACAGGAATTAAATTGACTTTATTACTTACAGCCTCCATATACATGAGTAAAAATCTTTATGTTACATCTCTGGCTAAATATGTAATATATAGTAATTTATAATAAATAGTATTTACAACAGGACAGACAATATAACATAGAAATACAATTTTATCAGCGTGAGTTAATCAGTCTGATGGCCTGGTGGAAGAAGCTGTCCGAGAGCTGTTGGTCCTGGCTTTTATGCTGCAGTACCGTTTACCGGATTCTAGCAGCTGGAACAGTTTGTGGTTGGGGTGACTCGGGTCCCCAGTGATCCTTCGAGCCCTTTTTACACACCTGTCTTTGTAAATGTCCTGAATTGTGGGAAGTTCACATCTACAGGTGCGCTGGCCTGTCCGCATCATTCTCTGCAGAATCCTGCGATTGAGGGAGGTACAGTTCCCATACCAGGCAGTGATGCAGCCAGTCAGGATGCTCTCAATTGTGTCCCTGTAGAAAGTTCTTCGGACTTGGGGACCTATACCAAACTTGTTGAACCATCTGAGGTGAAAGAGGTACTGTTGTGCCTTTTTTACCACACAGCTGGTATGTGCAGACCAGGTGAGATCCTCGGTGATGTTTATGCTGAGGAACGTAAAGCTGTTCACCCTCTCAACCCCAGATCCATTGATGTCAATCGTGGTTAGCCTCTCTCCATTCCTCCTGTAGTCCACAACCAGCTCTATTTTTATTGCGACATCGAGGCAGAGGTTGTTTTCTTGACTCCACTGTGTCAAGGTGATGATTTTTTCTTTGTAGGCTGCCTCGTTATTATTTGAGATAAGGCCAAACAAGATAATGTCGTCAGATTGGAGCTGTGGGTGGCGGCACAGTCATGGATATACAGAGAGTACAGGTGTCACCCGCTTTTCGAACGTTCGCTTTACGAAACCTCACTGTTATGAAAGACCTACATTGGTTCCCTGTTTTCGCTAACAGAAGGTGTTTTCACTGTTATGAAAAAAGACAGCATGCGAAAAAAAGCAGCACGCGATAAAAGGCAGCACGCGCCCCGAGCAGCTGCTCTCCCCCGGATTCGGAACGGCATTCTCGCCGGCATTGCTTAAACATGTGCCTGTGAGCAGCCGTTTGCAAGGTGAGTTCTAAGGTCTCGGAAAAGCTTAAAAGAGCTTGTAAGGGTGTTACACTTAGCGTAAAACTAGACATAGTTAAGCATTTCGATCGTGGTGAACGAAGTAAGGACAAAGTGAGTTTGGTTTGTGGAAGTTGACGAAGATGATGTTGAAGAGGTTTTGGCATCTCATGACCAAGAACTGATAGATGAAGAGCTGATGCAATTGGAAGAGGAAAGGATAACAATCAAAACCGAATGCAGTAGTGAACGGACCGAAAGTGAAGTCGTCGAGGAACTGAACGTGAAGCAACTGCGTGAGGTTTTCACTGCAATGATAAATTACGACTTTAATTTTGAAAGGGTAGGTCGGTTTAGGGCATATTTGCAGGATGGTTTGAGTGCTTACAAAGAACTGTATGATCTAAAAATGTGCGAGGCTCAGTAGTCAAGCAAGCCTTCTGCATCAGCCACGGCAGACGACGAATCTCGACCTTCGACATCGAGGCAGGCAGACATAGAAGAAGATGACCTGCCTGCTCTCATGGAAACAGATGACGAGATGACACCCCAGTGTCCCACCACCCCAATCCCCGGGCCGCGGACAGATACCGATTCGCAGAGAATGCAGCGGTAACCGGGAGGCACCCAGCACATCTTTAAGAAAAAAAGCCAAAATAAACAAGCTAATTAATAAGGTGCCGCCCACCACGTAAATGTGGGCCCAGATCAGAGGTGATTGCCGATTGCGTCGCCTCTGATCTGGGCCGACATTTACGTGCCGGGCAGCACCTAGTTAATTAGCTTGTTTATTTCGGTTTTCTTATGGTTTTCTTAAAGATGTGCTGGTTGCGTCCCAGCTACCGCTGTACCCCTGCATGCTTCGCAGATCGGTATCGGTTTGCTGCCCGGAGGGTGGGGGCCACTGCACCACCCCAACCTCCGACGACTCGGCCTAACACACCATCATCAGTGTGCTGGGCGCTGTCTTCCTAGTTCTGGTAAGTGATACTACACTGTACATACATTATTTCTACTTTATATAGGTTGTGTATTTTTACGTGTTATTTGGTATGATTTGGCAGCTTCATAGATTCAGGTTTACTGGAGAGCGCTTGTGCCGTGTTTCTGCCGACGGCGCTTGCGTGAGATTTTCGCTACAGAGAACAGTGCGGCAATGATTGTGGAAAAGTGCTTCTACTTTATATAGGCTGTGTATTTATCATATCATTCCTGCTTTTACTATATGTTACTGTTATTTTAGGTTTTATGTGTTATTTGGCATGATTTGGTAGGTTACTTTTGGGTCTGCGAACGTTCACACATTTTTCCCATATAAATTAATGGTAATTGCTTCTTCGCTTTACGACATTCCGGCTTACGAACCATTTCATAGGAATGCTCTACCTTCGGATGGTGGGGGAAACCTGTAAGGGAAGAGGGCTTAGGACACAGCCCTGAGGGGCACCTGTGTTGAGGATCAGAGGGACAGAGGTGAGGGAACCCTCTCTTACCACCTGCTGGCAATCTGACAGGAAGTCCAGGATCCAGCTACACAAGGCAGGGTGAAGGCCGAGGTCTCTGAGCTTCCTGTCAAGGCTGGAAGGAATTATGGTGTTGAATGCTGAACTGTAGTCCAAGAATGGCAGTCTCACGTATGCGTCCTTCTTCTCCGAATGTGTAAAGACGGTGTGTAGAGGTGTGGCTATTGCATCATCTGTCGATCAGTTGTGTCGGTAGGTGAATTGTAGGAGGCCCAGTGTGGGAGGACTGGAGAAAAAAAGTTGAGGAGTAGATTTGAAAGGTGGGGTGGGGGGAGAGAGTAACTCCAGGTGAAAGCTGAAACTTGAAGAGGGAGGCATGAAGCAAAGAGCTAGGAAGCTGATTGGTGAAAGAGGCAGGCCATGGAAAAAAGAAGGTGGGGTGTAGCACAAGAGGGAGTCAATAGGTGGGCAAGGAGATAACATGAGAGAGAGACAAAGGGATGCGAAATGGTGAAGGGGTCGGGCGTGGAGGCATTACTGGAAGTTTGAGAAATCAAAGTTCATGCCATCAGGTTGGAGGCTACCCAAATGGAATATGAAGTGTTGTTCCTCCAATCTAAGTATGGCCTTATCCTGACAGTGGAGGAGGCCATGGATGGACATATCTGAATGACAATGGGAAGTCGAATTAAAATGGGTGGCCACTGGGAGATCCCGCTTGTTCTGGCAAACAGAGTGTAGATGCTCGGTGAAGCGGTCTCCCAATCTACGTCAGGTCTTACCGATATACAAGAGGCCACACCGAGAGCACCGAACACAAATACTATGACTCCAACAGAGGCACAGGTGAAGTGTTACCTCACCTGGAAGAACTGTTTGTGGCCCTGGATGGCCTAGGAATTGACAGCGAGAGAGTTAGAGCCCTAACATTGACCAGAGTTTCTCTAAACTTCACACAGAGAACTTTTCACAGTGAGTTAGATTTACCAATCCCAAGTACCTGACAGCAGCTGATTAATCAGGTTCAAAGGCACAATCGTAGATTATTGCACTGCTTTCCATTGACCAGATCATTTGTTAGCTAGGACTTGATGTCTTTTTAAATAATTTAAATGTGAACAGCATAGTTTTACTGTGCATTGCTCTTGTCTGTAAGACAGTCAGTGTCGATGCTGTCATTGTGATTGTTAAGTCTAGTTCAAAATAAAAATACTCAATTCCTTTCAAAAATACAATTTGTTGAATTGGCACCTGAGACTGAGCTTCCACATTGTGTGTGATCTACAGGTTAAAGAATGTGTTTGCGTCGGCTTTGCTGTTGATCTGTAATATTGAACAGGACATTGATACAACCTAAGGCTGTAAAACGTGATATCCATCTTCATTTTAGGCCCAGTTACAAATGAAACAAACACCTAACAATATATTTGGATAAAAACAGAGTTGTCTTCAATTTTTTACAATGACTGCACTCTATTTAAATGTCATTTATAACAATGACACACAACCAGTTTGCAGCAACCACAATCTTTGAATTATTTCAGGCACAGGTCCTCATTTGGCTTCCACACCTTAGCTCTGCCCACCAGTACCTTAACAAACAAGAGAAAATCTGCAGGTGCTGCAAATCCAAGCAACACACACAAAATGCTGGAGAAACTCAGCAAGCCAGGCAGCGTCTATGGAAAAAAGTAGTCAACGTTTCCTGCCAAAGGGTCTCGGCCTGAAACGTCAACTGTACTCTTTTCCATAGATGCCTGCTGGCCCACTGAGTTCCTCCAGCATTTTGTTTGTCCCACCAGTACTTTGTCAAGTTAAGTTTATTGTCTGGTGCACAAGTACGGTGAGGTACACACACAATTGAAAGCTAGCCTGCAGCAGCATCACAAGCATATAGATTAGAAAACACACTGAACATGACTTAGGTACAACTGATGCATAGTTCACACGAAAAAGATTTTAAAACGTTACATTAGTTCAAAAATGCAATTAGAAACAAGTCCATGCTAGTGCAAAAGGTGGTCTGTAATGTTCATTCATCGAGGTAGGATTGTGTTTTTCAGGGCGGATCAAGAATCTGATTGAGGGCTGTAGGAAACTGCTCTGAAACTATATGAGAGCATTTGGCGTGTCTGTTGTCCTTGATTACAGGGAAATACCAATTATGAGATGGGCATGCACTCAACTAAAAGCAAAAGAGGATTCATGTTAGTTTATTATGAGAAGTGTTATTGTTTTTGTATTGGGTAAAGAATAAAATCCAGTAGAATTATTTTTATAAAATTATCCATTTTGGCCAAACTACACCAAGGCTTGCACTTGATGTCAAGTGCTATTGTAGCAGGCTAGAATGTTGGTATATTCTTTATTATGTTAGTCGTTTATAGTGGGAAGTTAAGTGAATTTGTGCGTAATAAAGTTAAAGTGATTTTCTCCAACAGGTCTGGGATGGTACCAAATGCCCACACCCATTGAAGCTGGTCCCAGTGGCCAGGGACGCCCTGGAAGGAGATCTCAGTGAAATCCGTGGACTGAGCCAGATGACTGTGGACGTGCTGGTGTACGATAATCACATCAGAGTTGCCAACTCCCTCAAGGTACCCTGTCTGCATGCTGATGGTGTCGGGTAACTGGCAGAGAAATAGGAAATGGCAGCAGTCAGAACTGACGGCTTCTGCCCAGTGGGTCATTGACCTGAACTATCCCTGTTTCTCTCTCCACAGATGCTGCCAGACTTGCTGAGTATCTCGAACATTTTCTGTTAATATTTCTCATTTTGCAATTACAGCAAAGAAGGGGGCAGAGTAAAGGGGAACTAAAGCCAGAGATAACTAATGAATCACACATAATCTGACAAAAATTATAAACAAAATATATAAGCATTGCATTTTATTGTGGATGAATTTATGCTGATTTCATATGACTTATCATTTCATAAGGAACATCAACAATAAGCTGCTGTGGTAATCCTTGTAAACATGATGCATCCATAAAAATCCATTGTGTATGAGCATATCATAAAATGAACTAGAATCCTTAGAAATGTTATGGGCAGACAATTGATAACAAAATAAAGCATTACCAAAAGAGAGAGGGAGAGATAGATACTTTATTGATCCAAAAGGAGTTTACTGTACAGTGTCACAGTAGCATTACAAGTGCACAGATATAAATAATAGAAGAAAAGTAGAAAGAATGAAAAATAAGTTACCTCAAACAGTCTTAACAGGAGGGGGTCATCACTTCCCCGGCTGTAGGTTGACTTCTTATAGAGCCTGATAGCCGTGGATAAGGTTGACCTCATATAGCATTTTTTGGAGCAACACACTTGTCTTAGTCTATTACTAAAAGTGCTCCTCTGTTCAGCCAAGGTGGCATGCAGAGGATGAGAGACATTGTCCAGAATTGCCAGGATTCTCCTTAGGGTCCTTTGTTCTACCACAGCCACCAGTGTGTCCAGTTTGACTCCTTTAACAGAGCTAGCCCTTCTAATAAGCCTTTCTTATTGAAAGGAGGATGGAAAGAGATTTCAAGGAAGTAATATACGCAAAATGCTGGAGGAATTCAGCAGGTCAGGCCGCATTTATGGAAAGGTATAAAGAGCTGACGTTTTGGGCCGAGACCTCATCAGACCTTCCTTGAGGAGGTAATGCTTGTAAGAGATATCATAGGTCAAATGAGAAAAGCCAAAGTAGCAATGGTGTATATTTTAGTAATCATTCAGATTTGAATCTACTGTTAGAGAACAATATCCCCTTCAATCTGGAGCCAACAGGGACGGCCCAGTAGGACTGACAGTAGCTTGTGGTATTGTGGTCTCTGCCCTCCTTGCTCTCCATTCCTCCTGCTCTGCTTCCCTGGTGGAAGCTGGAATGGTTTATACATTAGTGTGAGGAGAGCGATACTGGATCATAAGCTGCCTCACTTCCCAGGAGGTGATCATGCAAGAGTAATTGCTATAGAAAATCTCATTTTGTCCTGTTTCCATTTTGCTTCATCTAAATAAAGAAGTTAATAAATTGTTCACTCAGTATTGGTTACAGAGGTGACAGTTTGGTCCAACTGTGAAATGAGACTGCATTTGGTTTCTGATCAGTCGCCATAGTCAGCAGGACCTGGATCTTTCCCGTCCATTTTTGTTTTGCCCACTTGGTATGTTCTTGAATATATGGCTCGTGACCTTTCAGTGTCTTTTCTGCAGTGAGACATCTTCCTGCTCCAGACTGTGGCCAGCAGATCTGTTATTTATACCAGCGATAGTTTTCTGAAATTCTGTCAAATTACCCTGTGTCCTGCTTGCTGGAAAATAGTTTCTGCTATTTGTGCTCATTTACTGCCATCGAACGTGACCTGTGATCCCAGGTCGCGCAGGATGGCAGTAACGTCTCGATCGACCATCGGCGTCTTTGGCAAAGTCTCATTATTCTGCCTGCTGAGGCGATGTACTGATGCCATATGCTTAGAACTGTGAAATGATAGACCTAATTCCAATCCAGAATCACTGCTAGGTCACATCACCTTTTGTCCACTTTCAATAGACCCACCTGCATTGTCTTTAATCATCACATTTAAATTGTTGGTAAAGAGAATAAGAATATTGTTTCAAAGAATGGGCAGACTGATGGGGATCATAATACCTAAAGCCACAGAGGACTGAATTGGCCACTTGGCCTCTCAAACCTATTCAGTCAATTAGTAAAATCGTGCTTGACTCTATACCATGTTACCTTCTCCCATTTATGCCATGTCACTTGATACCTTTCAAATCTGAACTCTTATCATTCTCAGTGACTGAACCCCCACAACCCTCTTGGACAGAGAATTCCAAAGGCTCACTGCTCCCTGGGTGGAGAAATTTCTTCTCATCTCAGCCGTCAACAGACGAGGCCGTATTTTAAGATGCTACCTTCTTGTTCAGAATGTTCCAGTAAGGAGAGGATAGAGTCCCTACAATTACAAAGGGAGTTGTTGAGACTCAGGTCTAGGAGTTTGGAGAAGAGTTTGCATGAAATTATGGTATTGAAGGCAGAGTTGTAGTCCATAAGACCATAAGATATAGGACTACAGTTAGTCCATTTGGCCCATTGAGACTGCTCTGCCATTTCATCATGGCTGATCCAATGTTTCCCTCAGCCCCAATCTCCTGCCTTCTCCCTGTATCCCTTCACACCCTGACCAATCAAGAATCTATCAACCTTGCCCTTAAATATACAAAAAGACTTGGCCTCCATAGCTGTCTGAGGTAAAGAATTCCACAGATTCACTACTCTCTGGCAACAGAGATTCCTCCACATCCCTATTTAAGAAGGACAGCCCTCTTTCTGAGGCTGCGTCCTCTGGTCTTAGACACTCCCACCATAGGGGACATCCTGTCCACATCCACTCTATCAAGGCCTTTTACTGTTTGATAGGTTTCAATGAGGTCATCCCTTGTTCTTCTGAATTCTAGTGAATACAGGCCCAGAGCCATCAAACACTCTTCATATGACAAGTCATTCAATCCAGGAATCATTTCCAGTTTCAGCACATTTTTTCTAAGATAAGGGGCACAAACCTGCTCAGAATACTCCAAGTGAGGCCTTACCAGTGCTTTATAAAGTCTCAACGTTACAACTTTGCTTTTATATTCTAGTCCTCTTGAAATGAAGGTGAATATTGCATTTGCCTTCCTCACCAGAGACTCAACCTGCAAGTTAACCCTTAGGGAATCCTGCACAGGGACTCCCAAGTTCCTTTGCAGCTCAGTTATTTGTATTTTCTCTCCACTTAGAAAATAGTCAACCCTTCCATTTCTTCTACCAAAATGCATGACCATACACTTCCCAACACCGTATTCCATCTGCCATTTATTTGCCCATTCTCCTAATCTGTCTAAGCCTTTCTGTAGCTTGTTTACCTCCTCAAAATTACCTTCCCCTCCACCTATCTTCATATCGTCTGCAAATGTTGTAACAATTCCATCATCCAAATCATTCACATATAATGTAAAAAGAATCAATCCCAACACCAACCAGAAAAGGCTCCCTTTGTTCCCACTCTTTGCCTCCTGCCGTTCAGTCACTGCTTTATCCATAGTAGAATCTTCCTTGTAATACCATGGGCTCATGGCTTGTTAAGTAGCCTCATGTGTGGCATCTTGCCAAAGGCTTTCTGAAAATCGAAGTACACGACATCAACCTATTCTCCTTTGTTAATCCTGCTTGTTATTTCTTCAGAAAATTCCAACAGATTTGAGGAAACCATGCTGACTACGGCCTATTTTATCATGTGCCTCCAAGTACCCTGAGACCTCATCCCTAATAATCAACATCAACATTTTCCTAACCACTGAGGTCAGACTAACTGGCCTATAGTTTACATTCTTCTGCCTCTCTCCCTTCCTGAAGCATGGATTGACATTTGCAATCTTCCTGTCTTCAGGAACCATTCCTGAATCTATCTTTACTAATGCCTCCACAATCTCTTCAGCCACCTCTTTCATGACCCTGGGGTGTCGTCCATCTGGCCCAGGTGGCTTATCTACCTTCAGTCATTTAGGTTTCCCAAGACTGAGTGTCCTCATAATCTAAAAAACCTTCTCTTTAGTTATGGTAACTTCACACACTTGATGACCCCTGACACCTGGAACTTCCACCGTACTGCTAATGTCTTCCACAGTGAAGTCTGATGCAAACTATATCCAATAAAGAATGGTCTAACAGAGGTGTTGTTGAGCTGATAGGCATATATCACCACACCTGATGATTTCTGGCTGGGTTTTCACTGAATATTCTGAAAGTGAATTGGTGTTGTGAAAACAGCCTAGCGTACATTTGTTCATTTTGCAGCGTTTCTTTAATCAGCTGGTCAGTTCATGGCCATGGTAACTCTTCAAACCTCAGTAAGGACATTTGTCAGCTGGTCAGTTTTTGGCCCAGTTAACTCTTTGAACTTCAGAAAGGACTTTTTGACAGCTGGTCAGTTTACTGTCTTGATTAACTCTGAACCTCGGGAAGAACTCTTTGACATTTGGTCAGTTTATTGTCATGGTAACTCTTAGTACCTCAGTAATGACTGTTCGTCAGCTAGTCGGTTTACTGTCATAGTAACTCTTCGAATCTCAGTAGTACTGTTTGTCAGCTGGGCAGTTTACTGTCATGGTAACTCTCCGAAACTCAGTAAGGACTGTTTGTCAGCTGGTCAGTTACCTGTCATAGAAACTCTTCGGAACTCAGTAAGTACCGTCCATCAATCTTGTAGTGATCTGGGAATACTGTTTGAATGCTTGTGTGTCTACCTATACCACCTGTGTATGTATATACATATGTATGTGTAGATGGGTATGTATGTATATGCATGTATGTGTAGATCGGTATGTCTGTATATGTATGTGTATGTGTAGATGGGTACGTATGTATATGCATATGTGTGTGTAGATGGGTATGTATGTACTGTATGTGCAAGTGTGTTCCTACCAATGTCTGTGTGTGTATGCATGTGTATATGTGTGTGTACGTATGTGTATTTGGGTGTGTGAGATCAGTTTTGGTTTGAAGCGTTGACATGAGGAGAGCAGAAGCGATGGGCTTGGCCCTGATCGATCCCCTCCTGTTGGTTTTCCATGTGAAATCACCATCGGACTGAAGGCTCAGTCAGTTCCAAAGAATGAATTTGTGGGTATTAGAGGAATCAGGGATACAGGGATAGTCAGGAAGTGCTGGGACAGAAAGACAGCCACAGTCTTACTGAAAGTGCAGCATGTTCGAGGGATTAAATAGTTTCTCCCACTCGGTGTTCTGCATTGAATTTCTTCCTTCTCTGCAGTTACTGGCACAACTGGACTCTTGTGCTGACGAAATGTACATTTTGGACCTGTTTCTTCAAACAGATCACAAACTGCTAGTAATGCCTTACTTCTTGTTTAATCCCAGTGGGGTAGTCATATGGGTTAGGTACAGACCCAAAGGGCTGAATGTGCTCCCTTTGAACTGCCGTGGTGTCCTATTCATGACAAAGGACAGAGCTGACTGAAGCAGACTGCCAGGGATGCAGCCCCTCTCTATGGCTTCAGCACCATGGTTCACTCGGCCGTGGGGGTGGGGGGCTGGGGAAGGGCAGAGGGAGACGGGTTGGAGTTCAGAAGGCTTTGGAGAGTGCTCTGGGGTAGAGAAGAGTTCGGAGGGGCAGAGAGACGGGGACCGATTCGGTATTCATCGTGCAGCTCTGTCGCCCTCTGTTGAACCACATGAGCAAGAACTGGCACACAGTCAGACACAGGAAACCAAATCATCGTCCTCTTTCCCTTTCTCCCATGGCCCACTGTCCTCTCCAGATTCCCTTCACCTCTTCCATCTATCTCCTTCCAGCTTCTTACCACATCCCCCCCTCTCCCAAACCATCTACCCACCTTGCCCCTCTGAGTTTCACGTATCACCTGACAGTTTGACCTCCTTCCCCTCCCCCGCCTCCTTATTCTGGCTTCTTCCGCCTTCCCTTCCAGTCCTGATGAAGGGTTTTTGTCCCAAGATGTCGTCTGCATATTCCCCTCCATAGGTGTCATCTGACCAGCTGAGTTTCTCCCACATTTTGAGTGTGTTGCCCTGGATTTCCAGCATCCGCAGAACCTCTTGCCATTATTTTATCTACTTAGCGATACAGCGGGAGGATAGGCCCTTGCAGGTTTTCGAGCCATGCCACCCTACAACCCCAGTTAACCCTAACCTAATCACGGAACAACTTGCAAAGACCAGTTAACCCACCTGGTACTTCCTTAGACTGTGAGAGGAAGCGGGAACACCCGGGGAAAGCCCACCCATTCCGTGGGGTGGGCACTCGGAGACTCCTTACAGAACGGCGCTGGAATTGAACTCTGAACCCTGGAACGCCCCGGGTTGTAATAGCGTTGTGCTAACCACTGCGCTACTGTGCCGCCCAATAGTAAGCAACAGTGCTTTGCTGCTCCAGCATTTTGTGTGTGTTGGACGCAGGAAAGCACAGCCGGAATCACTCCAGTCCCTGCCTCCAGTGCCTTCACGTGTGGCACCACCAGCCATTTAGTTTTAGGCCGGAGAGCTTCGGAGGGGCTGAGATCCTCAGGGGACAAAGGGCTGAGCTGGGGTAATGGCCTCAGCAGCAGAGGTGGGGTGAAGGGGTGACAGTCGGCGTCAAGCAGGCAGAACCAGGCAAAACCGTGTAGGATCAATTATAGTCACAGAGTCCTACAACACCAAAAGAGGTTCTTCAGCCCATCTGGTCCATGCTGATCAAGATGACCATCAAAGCCAGACCCATTTGCCTGCATTTTACCCGTACCCCTTTAACCTCTCCCCTCCATGTACCTGTACAACTGTCTTTGATGTATTGTTACTATACCCAGTATTGTACACTTCTTGCAGCTCATTCCATGTACTCATCACCCCCTTGCTACAGAAGTTGTCCCTTGGATTCCTTTTCAATCTTCCTCCTCCCATCTTAAACCTAGTTCTTGATTCCCTTTCCCTATGATAACACTGTATATTCACCCCGCACCTTCCTATCAGCACACCTTTAAGTCTCCTCAGCTCCAAGGAATAGAATCCTAGCTTCTGCAGCCTCTCCCGTTAACACAAGTCCTAGAGACCATAAGACATCGGAGCAGAATAAGGCCATTCAGCCCATTGAGTCTGCTTCGCCATTCTATCATGGGTGATTTATTATCCTTCTCAGCCCCATTCTCTTGCCTTCTCCCCGTAACCTGTTACCCTTACTAATCAAGAACCTATCAACTTCTGCTTTAAATATACCCAGTGATCTGGCCTCCACAGCCGTCTGTGGCAACAAATTCTGCAGATTCGCCACCCTCTGGTTAAATAATTTCCTCGGCTTCCTTGTCCTAAATGGACGTCCCTCTATTCTCAGGTGGTACCCTCGGGTCCTAGACTCCCCCACTGTAGGAAACATCCTCTCCATATTCACTCTGCCTAGGCCTTCCAATATTTGATAAGTTTTAATGAGAATCCCCCTTATTCTTCTGAACTTCAGACCCAGAGCCATCACATGCTCCTCATATGTTAACCCTTTCATTCCCAGAGTAATTCTCATGAACCTCCACTGTATGCTCTCCAATGCCAGCAAATTCTCGTTGATCGCTCCTGACTTTGAGTGCCACGGTAACATTGCCGTTCAGAGATCAATTTCAACGTCATCTGTAAGGAGCCTCTACGTCCTCCCCGTGGAATCCAAATTTCATAGAATTGACTTCTGAAGCTTAACTTTGTGCTTGCATCTTAATGGGCTTGTCTTCCTCTCCATGTTCCCAAGGGGAACGGTGGGCTGGATGAGAGATTACAAACTGAAATTATGCATTTAACTGGTGTGATGTATTCACTGAGTTGAGTGGTGAGGTGACGCTCGCTGCTTTGGTTGAAGCACAACCTCGAGCCAACAGAGGCCGCTAGAACCACACTGTGCAACGTCATTGGAAGCCCTCCTTGGGCCAGGCTCTGTCCAGCTGCTGAAAGCTGAGACGTGCTCTCAGTCCTTCTTTAAAGGAGCCGTAATAAACTGACTAAGAGCAGGTAATATTCAGCCAGTCAGGCATTATCTGTGGAAAGAGAAATAGAGCAAATGTATCGAGTTGAGTTTGTTAACTCTTTGATGGCTGTTTAACAAGCTCAGATACTGAATTAATTAAAACTGAGCTGATGGATTTCTGGGTGTTCAGGGAATCAGGGGACTTACGGATATGTTACAAAAAGGCACAAAGGTGGAAGGTCAGTCATACTCTTGAATGGTGAAGGAGGATCGAAGGGGCAAATGGCCTTCTGCTATCTGATTCTTGCTAATGAATTCCTGGCAGCAAAATAATGAAGTTCTCCAGCGACAGGAAATGAACGGACTGCCATTTAGTTACTAGTGATCACCATGAATCTTGACTCATGGAGGTACTGTAATGTGGAGGTAGTGTAATGAAATTAGCCCTTAAATGCTACGTAGAAAAGACATACTCTGGTGTGCGTGTGAATGTGTGTGTCTGTGTTTGTGTTGGAGACATGGGTTGCTGAGGGACAGGAGCCATAGGTCCTGCACCACTGGGTTCAGGAATAGTTACCCTTCAACCAAACAGGCTCCTGAACCAGCATGGACAACTTTAAGTCACCACAACCTCTGGACTCTACAACTCATTTTCTCAATGTAATTTATTACTCGTTTATTTTGTTTTTATTTGCATAGTTTGTCTTCTTTTGTACATTGGTTGACAGTCGTGTAGTTTTTCATTGATTCAATTGTATTTCTTTGTTCTACTGTGAATGCCTGCACGAAAATGAATCTCAGGTTAGTTCTGGTGGCATGTATGTATTTTGATAATAAATTTACTTTGAACTTTACTTTGAATTCATGTCACACCCTTGGCAAGTGAACTTGATTGTAATTAATCCAACACTCCCAGACTGAGAATGTATTTGATTTTCAAGATAATTAGATGGAACACAATGCATTAAATGATTTTTGTAAGTAGTTTTTTCTTACCCCACACTCCCCTTTCCTTTTCTAATTGAACATGACTTGTTCGTCATTAGTTACAACTGCTATAAATTCTGGTTGAGTTACTGTAAAAGCAGTGGCTGATATGTAGGTCTCTAGTGACCTCTGCTGGCGGTTGGTTGTATTGCGTTTAATGACCGCTTGTTGGTACTCCTGTCTCCTATGTCAGAATCAGAATCAAGTTTAATATCACTGGCATATGTCTTGAAATTTGTTAACTTTACTGCAGCAGTACAATGAAATACTTGATAAATAAATATAGAGAAAAAACCTGAATTACAGTAAATTGTAATTGTAAATTACAGGTTGGGTGATTTTTCCTCGGATAAGCAATGACTCAGTAGTCATTTTTAAAACGTGAAGAATATTGGTGAAGCAGAGGCATTGAGTATCATTTGCAGGCAGGACCAAAGTGATGGTCATCTTTCACTAATACTCACCAAGAGATCTGAGAGAGAGCCCCAAGGAGCCGTAGCAAAGAGCGATCTCATGTGACTGCATCTCTTGTTCTTTTAGCTCTTCCCTTCCAACTATCCAGGAGCCCAGACGGTCTCAACAGGTGAAGCAGTGATTGATTCACTTGCACGTTTTTCAATTTGCTTACTGCATTCGATGTTCACAGTGTGACTTCCTCTAAATTGGAGGAAACCGAATGCAGGTTGAGTGATCACTTTATAAAATGCCTGTTTTTAACTCGATCACTATCTACAGACACTCAGACTCACAGACACACACTCACTCACACACTTGGACAAGTACCCAGGTAGAATGTGCACAGACAAATGCACCCACAGGACCAGAAGACTAAAACTATCGGCCAAAAATCTTGCTGCTCACTCACACAATTATGCTTATTTATTACCAGGGTGCATTATTCATCTTGCCCTCCCTCTCTGTCTCTGTTTGTGTCTGTCTCTGTCTGTCTGTCTGTCTCTCTCTCTCTCACTCTCTCTCTTTATCTATCTCTCTCTATCTCTCCATCTCTCCTCCCTCACACACACACATTCCCTCTCACCCTCCCCTCTCTCCCCTGCCCCCTCTCTCTCCCCCTCTCTCTCCCCCCCTCCCCCTCTCTCTCCCCCCCTCCCCCTCT
Source organism: Mobula birostris (assembly GCF_030028105.1). Lineage (NCBI taxonomy): Eukaryota > Metazoa > Chordata > Chondrichthyes > Myliobatiformes > Myliobatidae > Mobula > Mobula birostris. The sequence goes on along the minus strand of NC_092378.1, from coordinate 41,284,556 downwards.
CTCTCCCCTCTCCCTCTCTCTCCCCCTCCCCCCTCTCCCCCTCCCCCCTCTCTTCCCCCTCCCCCACTCTCCTCCCCCTCCATCTCTGTCTCTCCTCCCCCCCCCCAGGCCATCAGACTGATTAATTCACATTGACACAATTGTATTTCTAAACTATATTGACAGTTCTGATATATATCTTACTGTACATGCTATTTATTACAAATTACTATAATCTGTACAATGCACATCCAGAGAGAGATGTAACATAAAGATTTTTACTTCTCGCATATGTGAAGGATATAAGAAATAAAGTCAATTCAGATTCTTCACCATTCCTGAGAATTACTGTACCAGTTAACCCACTCTTCTTCTCTCCCCCCCAACTCCATCCCCAGGGTCTGTGTCATTGTCCATCCCCAGGGTCTGTGTCATTGACCCCCCCCCCACTCCATCCCCAGGGTGAGAGTAGACAATGGTCTGTGTCATTTCCCCCCTCCCCACTCCATCCCCAGGGTGAGAGTAGACAACGGTCTGTTTCATCGACCCCCCCCCCCACTCCATCCCCAGGGTGAGAGTAGACAATCGTCTGTTTCATCGACCCCCCTCCCCCACTCCATCCCCAGGGTGAGAGTAGACAACAGTCTGTGTCATTCCCCCTTCCCCACTCCATCCCCAGGGCGAGAGTAGACAACTATCTGTTTCATCAACCCCCCCCCCCAATCCATTCCCAGGGTGAGAGTAGACAACGGTCTGTTTCATCGACCTCCCTCCCCCTCTCCATCCCCAGGGTGAGAGTAGACAACGGTCTGTTTAATCGACCCCCCCCCCACTCCATCCCCAGGGTGAGAGTAGACAACGGTCTGTTTCATCAACCCCCCCCCCCCAATCCATCCCCAGGGTGAGAGTAGACAACGGTCTGTTTCATCGACCTCCCTCCCCCTCTCCATCCCCAGGGTGAGAGTAGACAACGGTCTGTTTAATCGACCCCCCCCCACTCCATCCCCAGGGTGAGAGTAGACAACGGTCTGTTTCATCAACCCCCCCCCCCAATCCATCCCCAGGGTGAGAGTAGACAACAGTCTGTTTCATCGACCTCCCTCCCCCACTCCATCCCCAGGGTGAGAGTAGACAACAGTCTGTTTCATCGACCTCCCTCCCCCACTCCATCCCCAGGGTGAGAGTAGACAATGGTCTGTGTCATTCCCCCCCAACTCCATCCCCAGGGTGAGAGTGGACAACGGTCTGTTTCATCGACCCCCCCCCCACTCTATCCCCAGGGTGACAGTAGACAACAGTCTGTGTCTTCCCACAGCATATCCTGCTGTTTGCTGTTCAATATTCAGAAACTCCTCCAAGTAATCAAAGCAAGGAAGTTTTTCAAATCCATCACACTTGGCTGAACGTTAAATGGAACCAAGTTTATTTTTGTTAATGAGAATGCTGTTATAATTTATAATTGAGAGCAACCATGAATTGATGGTAATCCTTTTAAATGGGCCTGTGATTAAGCTAATGTGGGCCCTCGTGTATTTTTGTGTTGTATTTAAACAGGCTTCTTTATGCAGTTGATTACAAGAACTTGACTGAATTAATGATAAATTTAGGCGGATAAGTATCTTTGACATTCACTGCAGATTTTCTCAAAGGACCTCTCAAAGTAAATGTTTGGTAATGAAAGTAAATGACAGATGCCAAGTTATTGATGGTTGGTTTTACTTTGATTACATCATTAAATCCTATGAGTTAGAATTGCTTGGCAGTGAGTTTGTGTTTGGGAGATAATTCATGCTGAGGTCACAGCATTACATGGCCAGGGTGGTTTTACTTTGTCGAGGATACTGAGGGTCAATGGAGCAGCTTTGAGATTGTTTGAAAGGTCATTCGTGTGTGGTCTTATCTTTCTTCATTTTCCTTAGCCTTCTGGACAATTATTGATAGAATTAGACCTTCCAGATAAATTGAAGATCTTTCACTGTGATGCTAAGGCTGATGTTTTGCTAATACATTTAAATCTGGTTAATTCTCCTCTTTTGTCAAAATCCTGGTCAGGCTGAAGGTCTGTAGGGCAGGGGTTCTATCTGGAGTCCATGGCCCCCTTGCTTAATGGTATTGGTGCACAGCATAAGAAAGGTTGGGAGCCCTGCTCGAGGGTCTGTTCCAGAAATAATATTCTTACCTCTGGTTTTATCTGAATCTCCTGCATTTTGGGAGTAATCTAGTGTATGGCCTCAGGTCCATTCCTGAACCTGGTCCATTTTCCAGTGCTCAGAGTTGCCCACGGTGACCTAGCTGGCACAGTGTAAGTTTTCCAACACAGATGCTCAGAGCTTGCTCTGCCACTTTGAAGGACAAAAACTACGGGCCAAAGGTCTTGCTGCTCACCCAGACATCGTGCCTTTTCATTCCTGGGGTGCATTACTCCCCTTTCTCCGCAGTGATCTAATCTGCCATGCTTCACCACAGCAACGATGTCATTCAGGCCCACCCCCATCACTCTGGTGATCCCACCAGCAACCCCGCTCTGCCTCCCGGCCTTGTCACTCTGCTCCTTCTCTGGCCAGCCCACCTCAGTTTTCAGCCTCCGTCATCGTCTTCTGCTTATACTCGTCTGGAAACCTTACCCGAAAACTCAAAGACCCACAGCTTCAGGTTCAACAACAGCTTCTTCTCCACTACCTATAGGCTACATAGAACATACAGCACATTACACAGGCCCTTCTGCCCACAATGTTGTGCGGACCCTCAAACCCTGTGGTTTGTGAATCACACTGAGAAACCTGAACTCAACCATGGACTGTATTTCCCTCAAGTTGCCACTTTGTTTATGGCCATGCAAGCTGTATATTATTTAAGTTTGGTGTAATTTGTTTAGAATGTACTGCACTGCTGCTGGAAAAAGCCAATTTTCATGGCAGTGATACTTGGTGTACGTATGCCCACGACAATAAATTTGAACCTGATAATGCTGCTTCTTACACCCACAGAGTATTTCCCACAGTTGCTTCTGAAGTCAGCCACCTCCATTCTTTGCCTGCTGACACTACCCAGTTTCATAGCGCGCATCATTCACTGCTTTTCTTTTAATAAGTCTCCGCCATTGGGTGCCCTGAACAAATCCATATATGCAGCGGCTCCAGCACACTTCAGTCCGTTCTGTCACTTCAAAGGAAATCGATCCTTAGTCAGACATGGCTTGTCTTTCACAAGTCCATGCTCACATCTCTTGATCAATTAAACTGCATTAGAGGGTAATGTGACATGCTCCTTGGAGCTATTTTGAGGAAGGGAAGGAGTCTTATCCATCGTGAGAGGAGTCCAGGACCAGAGGGCACAACCTCACAAAAGGGATGTCCACTTGGAATAGAGTTGAGGAGGAATTTCTTTGGTCAGAGTGGGGAATCTGTGGAACTCGTCACCTCAGGCAGCTGTTGAGGCCAAGTCAATGGGTAATTTAAGGCAGGGGTTGATAGATTCTTGATTGGTCAGGGGAGAAGGCAGGAGAGTGGGGCTGAGAGGGAAATGGATCAGCCATGATGAAATGGTGGAGCAGACTTGATGGGCCAAATGGCCAAATTCTGCTCCTATATCTCCGGTCTCGTGGACCTGGCCTAATGTTTATATTCACCCACTATTTCTGAAGTGAAGTGGTTATTTGTACCTCATTACAATGCGATCTGTGGGAGCTTGCTGTGTAGGCATGGCTGTGCTGCCTCCTGCAGCTTTGAAGTGTGGTCGCCGTTAGTGATATTTCATTCTCCGTGAAGCCCTTCGGGATGCTCTGGAAGGGATAGTGCTCAGCTTTATATCTACAATGTTTAGAATCAGAATCAGATTTATTATCACCGGTATGTGTTGTGAAATTTGTTAACTTAGCAGCAGTTCAATGCAATAGATAATATAGAAAGAAAAATATAATAAAATAATAATAATAAATAAGTCAATCAATTACAGTATATGTATACAGAATAGCTTAAAAATCATGCAAAACACAGAAATAAAATATATTAAAAAGGTGAGGTAGTGTTCACGGGTTCAATGTCCATTTAAGAATTGGATGGCAGAAGGGAAGAAGCTGTTCCTGAATCGCTGAGTGTGTGCCTTCACCTTTTCTCTGAATGGTTTGTATAGTTTTCCTGCCATCAGTGTTTAACTTGGTGGCTGTGGCTTCTTATTTTATCCCAGCCCCTTTTCTTCTGTAGTGCTGCACCATGAGGCACTCTGTATCCTTACCCCTCTGTCCTTGGACAATTGAAAGATTGTGACCATTTCCTCCCATTTTGCAACTATTGCTGTTTTCATTAACACAGGAAGTATTCCAACATGGGTGGGGGACCTACAAGCAAGTTTTCTCTATACACTCTGGTGGGCCACGTCCTCAACTACCTCTCAATATAACAACACCATCCACTTCCTCTCTGAAGGCAGATCCAGAAAGTACATTTAATATTTCAGTAATATTCTGATAGAGTCGTACAGAAAGTAAATGTGCCCTTTCTCCCTCAAGGTCTGTGCTGACTATCAAGCACCCCATTTGCATTAATCCTGTTTTAGCTCCCCCATTAGCTTCACCCAAATTCAGCCAGTCATACATGTTAATGAAAGGCAATTCGCAGCTGCCAATTGACCTACCAGCCCATGTGCCTTTGGGATGTGGGAGAAAACCAGAGCATCTAGGGGCAAACCCCACACAGTCACAGAGAAAGTCAGAGCTATATTTTATCTCATGAGGGGCAGAGATATGGTGAAAGCACATCGCCTTTTTCCCAGGGGAGAGGGTGCTAAAATCGAGGGCATCAGAGGCCAGAAATTTAAAAGGGACATTAGGGGCAGCAGCTTCACACGGTGTGGTGTGCACTTGGAATGAGCTGCCAGAAATAATGGCTCGGGCAGCCACATTAGTAACATTCAAAAGCCATCTAGGTAAGTACATGGGCAGGTGGGGCTAGCTCACTAGGTAACACAGGCTGCACTGGACCAGCTGAGCTGAAGGACTTGCTTCCCTGCTGTGTGACTCTCTAGAAGCATGCAGACTCCACACAGACAATGCCGATGGGCAGGATTAAACTTGGACCAGTGGAGCCATGAGGTGGCAACCCTACCAGCTGTGCCTGGATATCCTCTTCCTCAACAAAATAAATGTCTCTATCTGGCTCACTATTCAGTCTAAAAACATTTAAGTGTCGAAGGAGTGATTAATAATCAGGAGCTGATAACGAAACTATGAAATGATATTTAGCAAGTTCGTCAATCAAAGGATCCGACCTTCCAGGTTGCGGAGGAAATAGGAGTAGGAGTTGGGCCTCTAGGTATCTGAAGCCTGCCTGGCCATTCAATGTGATTTGCTCCATTCTTCTTCTCCAGTTCCCCATAGAAAAGTCACCTTCTTCCTCTTCAAATGCATTCCCTCCCCCATTATCTTTTGGGGACATAATGTTGTGGTAACTAAAATTCCCCCTCAGATATGTACAAACACTTGGAGAAATGAGTTTACAGAGAATATCCAGATTCAGATTTATTTATTTTTCACATGTACATTGAAACATGCAGTGAAATGTTTTGTTTGCATTAACAACCAGCACACCCAAGGTCGCGCTGGGGGCAGCCTGCAAATTTTGCCACTCACTATGGTGCCAACATAGTATGCGCACAATGTTCAGCACAACAACACAACGGCAGCAATGAAACAACACCAAAACAGCCCCTTTTATCCCGTCCAGCCACCCCCGCCCCACCACTCACTCACAGAGAGGTGTCCAATCCCAGGACAGGTTGTCTCTGAGCCTCCAGCCTCTAGTACCTGGCACGGACTTGCAGACCCTAAGGTCTTGTTCATCAGGCCTCACCATCCGGACTTGCTGTCTTTGGTCTGTGACTGATGCCCTTTTGAAGCAGGTGGCAGCGCTGAGGTGTTGAAGATGTCCTTAAATGATCCAGCCAGTTGGTCAGCACTGGATTTCAATACCCTGCATAAGACTCATTGCGTCTAGTGGTATGGTCTTGGGGTTGGCACCCCCTCCCCAACCAAACTTTAGCACTCTTGTTTGGGTGGATGCTGTGCCTTGAGTCCCCTGTGTAACATCAGAGCCCCGAAATAACATTCAGTCCACAATGTGCGGTTAAACAATTAAGATTTTATATTCAAGTATGGGGTTAGTAGAGAAACAAAAGAAAAGGAAAACAAATAAAAGGCGCCAATAGTCTCATAAATATGTCCAGTGCACAAACGTTGGAGCTCACGGATTCCCTTTTGCTGATCCTCCTTCGCTAGTTAGCCCCTGAGCTCCTGCCCCGAGCCCAGGCCCAGCGGGTCCAGCAACCGTCTCCTCAAGCCACATCTTCTCTCTTCATCCTCCTCGCGCCTTCTCCTCCAACCCCGCGCAAACTAACGGCTTTCACACAGACAGAAAGAATAACGTCTATCCCAATTGGTTAGCAAATGAATACAAGTCCCGTTATCACTAATTATAATCCAAACATGCTGCTATAGAGAACCACTGTCTCAGCCGTTAACAGTACAGAGAAGCCATTTTATTCACCTTAGCAGAAACATAAAAGAAGAAACCCTTACACCTGCCAGGCCTACCTTCCCTCCTAGGTCCAACACATTGAAGGAATCACGAAGGCACACCAACAGTGATACTATATTAGGACTTTGAGGAAATTTGGTATTAAAGATTCTAGCAAATTTCTATAGATGTGTAGTGGAGAGCACTGGTCTGGTTGTATCACAACCTGGTGTGCTGGATTGAAAGAGGGTGCAGAGGGGTTTGAACTCAGCCAGCGCCATCATGGGCACGGGCATCTGCACCTTTGAGGACATCTTCGAAAGCTGGTGCCTCAAGAAGGAGAGATCCATCACTGAGGACCACACTATCTGGAACATGCCCTCTTCTCATTATTACCATTGGTTAGGGGGTACAGGATTCTAAAGACTCACACTCAATGTTTTAGGAGCAGCTTTTCCCGTCCGTAATCATATTTCAGAGTGGTTCATGAACACTACCTCATTATTATTCTTTTGCACCGTTTTTTCAGCTTACAGTAACTTTTATGTCTTGTACTTTACTGCTGCCACAGAACACTAAATTTTATCACATATACCAGTGATAATAGACGTGATTGTGATTGAATGTAAAGTATATATTTTATTCCATTTGTTAAGTTTGGCAGTGAACCGTTTTTCACCATATAGGATTGATAAGGGAATTTAGACTTAAGTTCAGTTTATCCCCAGAATATCAAATACCAGATAACCGAGCAAAATAACATGAATAATGGTTGTTTATTTTCCAAAAACATTGCAGCTGGGAACATACCTGAAAATCCACAACATTCACGCAAAGCTGACAGCAGCCAGCGCTGAGAAGCGGGACGAGAGTCTGGACAGAGGACCAGAGATGGAATTCCACCTTCATGGGGGCACGTCATACGGACGAGGGATAGTGGTGCTGCCAGCAGACTGCAGTGACGTTCAGTGGCTGAAGCAGTAAGTTACAGGGCAGGTTGACAGGTGAAAAATGTGAAGCTCCTCAGTGTTCTTTGTCCCACAGGTAAAGGGGGTGGGCTGGAATGTTCGTTACCCAGTCTTGCAGTGGGAGAGCAGTTGGTCCCTGTGTGCCTGGTGCTGGTTTTTTAGGAAGTTTTTGTGCTGGGTCAATAACACAGAGGTCAGAGGATCCAGACCACCCTCTGCCATTTGTGAAGACAAGAGACTGCAGGTGCTGGAATCTAAAGGAACACACTAAATTGTGGAGGAACACAATGGGACAGGCAGCATCTATAGAGGGAAATAAACAGTAGGTATCTCAACCCAAGATGTCAACCGTTTATTCCTCTCTGTAGATGCTGCTTGACCTGCTGAGTTTCTACAGCACTGTGTGTGTTACTCTGCTGTTTGTGTTCCTCTAGTCTCCCCTTTCAAATATCTGTTTAGTTCCTTTGTGTAGACCACTGCTGATTCAGATTCCTTCATGAAATCCACACCATTGCAACTTGGCACCTTTTAACAAAGCCTCATCTCCCTCTGGTCTTTATCCAGTCAGGTAAAGTTGGTGCCCTCTGCTTTTATGACAAATAACCTCCTATTGGCTGCTAGAAGACAGGAAAATGATAGGAGCTTCTCCCAGCCTGCCAGTCATGTGATCCTTTATATATTCTTATATAATTATTGTCACATCAGTCCTGAGCTGTTCTGTCATGTTGCACTGGGTGTGAGAGATTGCATGATTTGAACATGTACCTCCTACATAGAGCACCTCTGGCCATTGAGGACCTGATATAGTCCATTATGTGTCTCCCTCCAGTATCAGTCTTCCTCTGAGAAAATGGCAGCACTACCTGGATTGCTGCTGTTTGCACAAATGGGTAAATCAGTTTATTATTGTCACATGGACTGAGCTACAGAGAAAACCTTTGATTTGCACATCCTCCATACTGATCGTTTCACTGCGCTGCGCATCGAGGTGGTAACAGTGCAGAATAAGAGTAACAGTTACAGAGAAAGTGCCATGCAGGCAGGCAATGAATCACAAGGCTCTAACAAGGCAGACTGTGATGATAAGATTTCATCTTTAACATACAAGAGTTCATTCAATAATCTTATGACAGCAGGATGGGAGTTGTCCTTCAGCCTGTTGGTCCGTGTTTTCAGGATTTTGTCTCTACTGCCTGATGGGAGTGGACAGGATAGAGAACGTCCAGGATGGCTGTGGTCTTTGATTATCTTGGCTGCTTTATTGAAGCGGCAAGAAGTGTAGACCATTCAATAATCTTGTAACAGTGGGACAGAGGTTGTTCTTGAGCTTATGTCCTTCAGGCTTGGTATCTTCTGCAGGATGGGAGGGGAAAGAATGGAGAATTTCTTGGTGGGGGTTATCTTTTGATGATGCTGGCTGCTTTATCAAGGAGGTGAAAAGAGTCCATGGAGTAGAGCCTGGTTTCCGTGATGGGCTGAGTTACAGCTCTCTGTTGATTCTTGCAGTCACGAGCAGAGCAGTAGCCATACCAAGCCATGATGTATCCTGGTAAGATACTTTCTATGGTGCATCAATAAGAAATGATGAGGGTCAAAGGGGACATGCCAAAGAGCTAAGGGGAAAGAGCTAATATATCAGTTAATTGTTCTGACATATACTGAGGTACAGTGAAAATCTTTGTTTTACATCAATGCAGATCATTTCATGATCTCAACATGTACATCCATCATACATGATGGCATCATGCACCAACAGCATTGATGAAACAATGTAGTACATAGGCAAAGCAATTCCAGTTTAGATTTAGAGCTTGACCATGTATAATGAGAACAGTAAGAGAAATGGCCAAGATTGGGATTGTGCAACAATGTTAGTGGATTGTGGGGCTAGTGAAGGCTACAGATTTAGGAACAAGGTGGCATTAGAGTGAGTCAAATACAGAGAAATGTGGTTTAGCTGTGAGGCCAATCAACCTGTCCACTACCATAATATATTTTCAGTTTAACAGTTGTCTAACACCAGGTTAATGATGTACCCATCGCACTAAGGACTCATTGTGCCACCAATAAGAAGGCTAACTTAGGAGTTTAATTCTGTGGTGTCAACAAGGTACAAACTGCTGAAGATGGTTTGGGACAATTCTTCGTTCCTCAGAGCTATTGTTAGGTAAACAAAAAACAGGGCAAGCAATCACGGAACTGGTGATAGTGATCACCTTATCCTTTTCCACCTCCAGCCATACTTCAACCGCCAAATGGAAATTTCACAAACCACATACTGTCACGATCACTTTTGTCTTATCAGCCGTCACTGCCTTAGCTACAATGTTTCACTTTTTGATTCTACCTTTGAATCCATGGTCCCTATTAAAGCCATCACTCTCACACACTGGTCTCTGCCCTGGTACTTAACCCTTATCTCTGCGGACAGTGATTTGAATGGACTTGGCTAACAACTGGTTCTGATATGCAGTCAGATTTGGCTGGAATGTAAAGAGAAATCCATCTTCTTTTATCTGATTCTCTAATGCAAACTATTTTCACATTGGTCTTTCCTCTCTGCAACTTCTGAGCAGAGAGTTCACTTAAAAAGCCCTTTACTATTGCTGCAGGGTGATAAGTTTGTCTTTCTCCCCCTTGTTTTAAATCCCATCTCCACCAGCAAATGCAAGAAGCTCATGATTGGTTTTGTTACTGAGACTGAGCCTGTGAGACCAGCTGCTCCTCCTTCTCCCCTGCCTCCTCCTACCCCACCAGCCTAACTTCCCTGTAAAGTTCCTCCTGCCCATGCTGTGAATTTTGCTTGTCTCTAATTTCTCTCCCATCTCCACTTGCACTTCATCCATTCAGATAAACCACTTCTTCCCTTGATCCTGATCCCAATGAATGTCACCTCCTGTCCACCCATGCTAGTTGATATTTTAATCATTCTCTTTCTTAAAAAGTGATTTAATGTTCCTTTCAATTCTTCATCAACAACCCTTCTTCATAAAAACAACTGTTGACTGCTCTGTCATTGTACTTCCTTTAAACTTGTGTCCATCCTCTAAGTTACTGAACTTGGTAACAAAATGTAGAATATACACAGGACCTTCAACCCACAATGTCTATGTCAAACATAATGTCAAATTAAACTACATCTCTTCTGCCTGTACATGTTCTATCCCTCTATTCCCTTCATATTTATATGTACCTAAGAGTCTCTTGAATGTCACTATCATATCAGGCTTGACCACTACCCATTGGAGCCCTTTCTAAGCACCTACCACTCTCAGTGTAAAAATAATATCTTCCCTGCACTTCTCCTTTAAACTTCCCCTTCTCCCTTAAATGCATGTCCTCTAGTACATGACATTTCTACCCTAGGAAAGAGATACTGAATGTCTCACTATCTCTGTCTCTCATCATTTTATAAATTTCTATCAGGTGCTCCAGAGAAAGCAACCCAAGTTTGTCCAGCCTCTCCTTGTATCTCATACCCTCTAGTCCAGGTAACATCCTGGTTAACCCTTCCAAAGCCTCCACATTCTTCACGTAATGCTTCAAAGCAGTGCCTACCTTTCTCAGAATTCTGTTGATTCGTCTGGCTGATGTACTGAAGTAGTTCCATCAAAGCCTAGAATAACCACTCATGTGATTGTGACTTGCCTACAATCTCCCTCTGGCACATTGTGCCTCACTAGCCTCTTAGCCAAGGGTTCCCAACCTTTTTTATGCCATGGACCAACAAGGGACCATGAACCACAAGTTGGGAACCCCCTGCACTAAGCCCTTTTCTGATGGTGTCCCTTATTCTAGTTCTAGACAAGAGTTCCATTAACAGTGGCTTCTCTGGTACTCATTCTTTCTCCCCACCAGCAACTCGTCCAACGTGCAGCCTCATCCAAAAGTATGGTCTCATTTTCCACTTGAACACTGATACCAACCAGCTCTTTTTCCACCAACGTCACCTTTGTCCTTATTCAGTTTTATTCATTGTTAGACTTCCAGAGTCCTTGTGATTATCATCAATTTGCATTAAGATAATCATTGTCTTAATTTACCTAACTTATTTTTTTGGCATATTTAGTCTTCTATTTGCGGTGATGGAATACATTTGAAGTTATTTATTTTTCTTTCAGATCCTTAGAGTCAGCACTTCCTTCAAATCAGGATAGCATGGACGAGTTTGTGCAGATGGAAATACTGAACAGTTCAAGTGGACCTTCGGGTGAGCGGTTGACCTTATTGTGTACCTCTACGGACTTTCATACTTTACAGGCTTGTACTGTGAAAGGCGCAGGATATTGATAAATCAGCAAAACAAAAAACACAAGCTTTGTGGATTGTCCTTCATATGTTCGCTGGTACAGAGCCAAGAATTGTAGATCGGTAGTGGCTTTGATAGTCCTGACCTCATGTCTAACACTGCAGTGCTCAAAGTAAGATCTGGCCAGATAGCATGAATGGAATGCTTTAATACTTGAGGGTATTAATTAATCCATTAGGCTGAGGAAAATTAGGGTAATCTGTGGCCAATCTATGGGTCAGTGTTGGAATTTAACATTCACGTGTGCAAATGATTCTAAGTACACTTTCCCATTTTGTTCCTATTTCTACTTCCCTCCTTCATCTGCTTCAGTGTGATCTTCAGGTTCTGCACCCTGAAAGTGAATTCTACATCCTCATACTTTAACAAAGAAAAAGGTTTAACCTGCCCAGTTTTGTAAATCAAGTGTACTTTTGCACAAAACTTACAGAAATGGGCTCTTTCCAATCACATTTTTATTTTAATACACATAAAATGCTGGAGGAACTCAGCAGACCAGGCAGCATCTATGGAAAAGAGTAAACAGTCAACACTTTGGGCCGAGACCTTTCATCAGGACAGACATTGTTAATTTCCCTAAGATCGGAATTGTCCAAACAAAAAAAAATTATTGTTTTTTTAAACATTCCTAACTACATTTTCACAAATGAGTCAGTGTCCCCATTGGATCAAGATGGACTTTCTGAAACCTCAAAATCCTTCCTATGGTGTTAATTCTACTTTTGAACACCATACTCCAATATCATACCTTAATGTAGATGCCTCTTTCGCATTTGTTTGAGGTAAAAGCCAGAACTCTACTGGAATTTTCTGGACTCAACATCCCAAAGTAATGTTGTTGACATCTTAATTATGGCCTTGGTGCTCAGTTCATAACTTATGCATGTTGATTCCAACTTATTTCTTCCATTATTAACTCCAGAAACTTTTACAAAAGACAGTAAAGCTCTTTACAATGGACACTGTCATTAAAGGTTTGTCACATTTGCTTTGTCGTTCCTATTGAGTGTGAGAGACCCCACCAAGAATTTTCCTGAAGTAGAAGAAAATAATGACAGGAAAAGAATGTTGGAGTTGGAGGGCAGGAGGAACACATTCTGCCCTGCTTTATGTGGAACCTTATGCCATCTACCTGGTTGTAAACACAAGGGTGCTCTCAGTCTGTGAACTGAAGCTGATATACCAGAGAATCAGTTTGATGGTACAGCTTAGACCATAAGATATCATCATCAGGTGCCATGCCCAGTTTGAGCTTTGACTGCCATTCCCACACACTCTTGTCAAGTGGATCAATTCATTGGTATTCATTTCCAGTTCTCTGGCTGCTACCCTGGGACAGAGATACTGAATGTCTCACTATTTCTGTCTCTCATCATTTTATAAACTTCTATCAGGTGCTCCAGAGAAAGCAACCCAAGTTTGTCCAGCCTCTTCTTGTATCTCATATCCTCTAGTCCCGGTAACATAAGATATAGAAGTAGAATTAGCCCATCTGGCCCGTTGAGTCTGCTCAGATCCCAAATTCTCTTGGACACAGATGAGAGGAACCACAGAGTGTGGAGAGTTAACACAGTTCTGCTGATGATACAATGCTCAGTGCTCAGATTGCGAGAGCAACTGGACTGAGAGAATGGAGGCAGAAGACTGCTGCCCATTGGGCTATCAGTGCTGGTGGAGAGGGCGCATGTTCCAGGTCTTAAGTTCCAGAGAACAGTTAAGGTCTTTGCCGTGTGAAAGTCAGCAGATGATTCTCTGTAGCTGCTGTACAGCCACATTTACTGGGCATTTGGTTAAGAGATACCAGGGTGTGTTTGTGAAATAGCCTTCATTCTGCCTCCTGGGTTCACTGGACACAAAGTGACCTCAGGAGAAGATCAATTCAGCCACCTGTTTGGTTCTCTTTTACCTGTCTAACTGTGTAGCCAGAGCTTTCTATCCATGCATTATTATTACCACCTGTTTTGAGTTGACAGAAACCTTTACTATTTTGAAATCAAACTCTAGTGGCCCCTGAGGGCATCTGCACTGACAGTTCTGTCATTATTTACAAAGTGAGCAATAAAGTGCTGCAGTCACAATCTGTTCACAGATGAAGATGGTGGGTGGGAAGTTAGGATAAGCGGGGCTGTCGGATCAGATGAAATAGGGGTGATCTATAAGAAGGGAGAGCAGACCTCTGTGTCTGTATTGAAGCTGACGCTTGCAAATTGGTTTTCAAAGAAAATATTTTAAATCAGTGACTCATAGTTCCAGGTGGAGATGAGAGCTCGTGTATTTGTGAAGTTAAATTACTTTTGTGCTTCGGAACAGTGCTGCTCTCCTTGCCAACTAGCCTTTATTTAATTTGGATGATAAAGGATGTACTTCGAGTGGCCGAGTAATTAAATGCTGTTTGAAAGCCAATATATGCTCTCCATAAATCAGGATATTTTCCAGCACAGAAACATGCCACTCCCTTGTTGCATAGTGTGCATCTAAAAAGCTGTAGGGGGCAAGGAACATGCTTGTGACAAAAGTGCCAGGTAATGCCAGCATCTAACAAGATTGAGCTTTCACCCCCTGACATTCAACAACATTGCCATCACTGAGGCCCTCGCTATTAATAGCCCATCGGTTATTTTTGGTGAGAAACTGAACTGGAACAGCCAAGTGCACAGTGTTGCTATAAAAACAAGTTAGAGACAAGGAATCTTGTGGCGAGTAACTAGTCTGGTAGCTCCCCAAAGTCTGGCTGCCAGCCACAAGGCTCAAGTCGGGATTGTGTTGGAGTACTGTCGATGCCTGGATGAGTACAGCCTCAACACCATACAGGACAAAGCAGCCCTCCTGATAGGCACCTCATCCACAGCCGTTCACTCCCTCAACACCATACAGGACGAAGCAACCCTCCTGATAGGCACCTCATCCAGAGCCGTTCACTCCCTCTAACGTAAGACCATAAGAAATAGGAGCAGAATTAGGCAGTTCGGCCCCTAGAGTTTGCTGCACCATTTATCATGGCTGATCCCTCATCCCGCTCAACCCCGTTCTCCTCCCTTCTTCCCATAGCGTTTGGCCCCTTGATTCATCAAGAACTTATCAACCTCTGCCTTAAATCTACCCAATGGCTTGGTGTGCACATTTGTCTGGAGCAATGAATTCCACAGATTCACCACTCTGGCAAAACAAAAAAAAATCATCCCTGCTCTAAATGGGCATCTGTCAATTCTGAGGCTGTGCCCTTTGGTCATAGTCACCCTCACTAGCGGAAGCATCCGCCCCCCATTCAATCCATCTAGACCTTTCAATATTCAATAAGTTTCAATGAAATCTCCCCTCATTCTTCTGAACCCCACTGAGCACAGGCCCAGAGCCATCAAGTACTCTTCATATGTTAATCCTTTTGTTCCTGGTATCATTCTCATGAACCTTCTATGGACCCTGTCCAATGCCAGCACATCTTTTCTTAGGTAAAGAGCTCAAAACTGCCTATAATTTTTGTTTTTCTGTCTCGCTGCCTTCTTAAAACATGGAAGGACATATGCAACTTTTCAGTCCTCAGGAACCATTCCAGAATTTAGTGATTCTTGAAGGTTTACTACTAATGACTCCACAATCTCTTCAGGTACCTCTTTCCGGAAAATGGTGCTGAAGTGGTAGTAATGGGGTACAAAGAAATGATGGAAAAACTGAATTAGTATTTTGTGTCAATCCTCACTGTAGCAGACTCCACAGTATGTTAGAAATTCAAGAGTATCAGGGCAGAAGTGAGTGTAGTTGTTATTTCTAAGGAAGTGTTTGGGAAGCGGAAAGGTCTGAAAGTAGGTAAATCATCTGGACCAGATGGAATACACCCCAGGGTTCTGAAAGAGGTGGCTGAAGATACTGTGGAGCCATTAGTAGTGATATTTCAAGAATCTCCAGATTCTAGAATATGTCCAGAGGACTGAAAAATTGCAAATATCACTTCACTGTTCAAGGAGGGAGAGGGGAAAAGAAAGGAAATTATAGGTCAATTAGACTGACTTCAATAATTGGGAATATGTTGGAATCCATTATTAAAGATGAGGTTTTGAGGTACTTTGAATTGCGTGATAAAATAAGCCAAAATCAGCATAGTTTCCTTGAGGGGAAATCTTGCCTGACAAATATGTTGGAATTCTTTGAGCAAATAACAAGCAGGACAGACAAAGGAGAGTCAGTGGATGTTATTTACTTGGATTTTCAGAAAGCCTTTGGCAAGGTGCCACACATGAGGCTGCTTAACAAGATAAGGGCCCATGGTACTACAGGAAGGATACTAGCATGGATAAAAGATTGGCTGACTGGCAGGAGGCAGAGAATGGTTGACAGTTGGTGACTAGTGGTGTTCTGCAGGAGTATGTGTTGGGACCGCTTTTTTCATGTTATAGGTCAATGATCTGATAGCTTTTTGGCCAAGTTTGTAAATGATAGGAAGATAAGGAGAAGGGCAGGTAGTGTTGAAGAAGCAGTGAGTCTGCAGTAGGATTTAGACAGACTAGGGAAATGGGCAAAGAAATGGCAGATGGAATATGGTGTTGCAAAGAGTATGGTCATGCACTTTGGTAGAAGGAATAAAGGCATAGACCATATTCTAAATGTGAAGAAAATTCAGAAACCAAAGGTGCAAAGGGACTTGGGAGTTCTCATGCAGGATTCGCTACAGGTTAACTTGCAGGGCGGTAAGGAAGGCAAATGCAATGTTAGCATTCATTTCCTTAGGACCAGAATATAAAAGCAAGGGTGTAATGTTGAGGCTTTATTCGGCATTGGTGAGACCTCACTTGAAGCATTGTGAGCATTTTTAGAAACATAGAAAACCTACAGCACAATATTGGCCCACGAGGCTGTGCTGAAACATGTATTTACTTTAGAAATTACCTAGGCTTACTCATAGCCCTCTATTTTTCTAAGCTCCATGTACCTAACCAGAGTCTCTTAAAAGACCTTATCATATCCGCCTCTACCACTGTTGCCAGCAGCCCATTCCACACACTCAGCACTCTGTGTAAAAAAACTTACCCCGACATGCCCTCTGTACCTACTTCCAAGCACCTTGAAACTGCCCTCTCGTGTTAGCCATTTCAGACCTGGGGAAAAGCGTCTGACTATCCACACGATCAATGCCCCTTATCATGTTATACACATCATCTTTTATGCCCCTTATCGAAGAAAAGATGCACTGGCGTTGGAGAGGGTCCAGAGGAGGTTCATGGGATTAATTCTGGGGGATGAAAAGTTAATGAATGAGGAGTATTTTATGGCTCCGTGCCTGTACTCACAGGAGTTTAAAAGGGTATGGGGAGGATCTCGGAATCAGACTCAGGTTTAATGCCACCAGCGTATGTTGTGAAATGTGTTGTTTAGCGGCAGCAGTGCATTGCAATACATAATAAGAAAAACTATAGATTACAACAAGAAGTGCAGGTTATAAAAAATAAATTAAGTAAGTAGTGGAAAAGAGGGGAAAAATAAAGGAAGAAGTGTTCATGGGTTCATTGTTCATTCAGAAATCTGATGGTGGAGGGGAATAAGCTGTTCTTGAAATGTTGTGTGTGTCTTCAGGCTCCTGTGCCTCCTCTTTGATGGTAGAAATGAGAAGAGGCGTGTTCTGGGCAATGAGGTTTCTCAATGATGGATTCTGCCTTTTTGAGGCATCACCTAAAAACTCATTGAAACCTATCGAATACTGAAAGGCCTAGATAGAGTGGATGGGGAAAGGATGTTTGCTATAGCGGGGAGTCACGGACCAGAGGAAGCAGCCTCAGGATAGAGCAATGCCTCTTTGGAACAGAGATGAGGAGGAATTTCTTTAGCCAGAGGGTGGTGAATCTGCAGAATGCATTGCCGCAGATGACAGTGGACACCAAGTCATTGGATATATTTAAAGTGGAGGTTAGTAAATTCTTGATTAGTAAGAGCTTCAGAGGTTATGGAGAATGGGGCTGAGTGGGATAATAAATCAGTCATGATTGGCCAAATGGCCTAATTCTACTCATTTGTTTTATGATCTTATGGTCATTCATTAATTGGTATATTAATGAAACTTTGTTGTTTACAGCATGTCAAGAATTCTCACCAGATTGCGTAGAGCGATGCCATCAGGAATCTGCTACAGGTTGGTATCAACAGGTAGCATGTGCAAACTGAATTTGTTTTTGGCCCCTTCACAGGACATCCTATATTCGAACTGTAGTTGTTCTCTTGACCTATGGTGACTTTGTCGTCAATTCAGTCATGACAAAGTAGCTAGCATTCTCTATTCTGCATCAAAAGTTTTGGAGGTGAAACATAATGTGGTTATGGGACCGTTTGAAAAGGTAATCTCACATCAGGGTCAATTAGATTGGAAACATCTTCTGTGACTCCAAAGTCTTTCTGAGCCTCAGTTCTGTCACTGTGATCATACGTTTTCTCGTTGTTGGACTGTTTATGGAGTGGGGTGTAGGGCCTCTACTCACCCGTTCATTCTGAGTTCAAAGAGCGGAGAGAGTGATAGGTGGTGCAGCATTTCACTAAGCCTGATGAATTCAAAGAATACATTGGCTTATTCAGACATTCATACTGAAAGAGGAAGGTGCAGAAATGCTTCAACAAGAATCACAAAGATTTCTTATCCCTTTGAGGCTCTTAATGTTTCTGCTTAACTGATGTTCATGTTGAATTTCCATATTTCCTTACAATATAGAATGAGGCTGTTTCAGTCCTTTGGGTAAATGCCAACTCACAGGTCAATCCCATTCCCCAATTAATTTTCCTTACCATCGGTTCTCCCATATTCCCATAAATTCCCCCCAGATTCTACTGCTCACTATATTGTAAGGCACTTTGCAGTGACGAATTAATCCACCAACCTGCATATCCTATGGTATGTAGCAGGAAATGAGATATCGAGGGGAAGTTCTCATTGTCACAGAGAGAATGTGCATACTCCACACAGCACCAGAGGTGAGAATCAAGCCCTGGTCTCAAGAGCTGTTGTTCCATCTATTCCACTGCACTGCTCTGGAAAAATTTGCGCTGTCCTCCAGTAGTTTTATTATCTGATTTCATCATTGTACTTATTGAATCTGCATTTTCAAAATCTCTGTGTTACAGTGCTCACAGCTCATCAGCACATCAGCACAACCTCACTTCGAGATGTTTTGGACAAAACAGCTCCTTGCAAACATCGCATTAGAGCTAAACTCGTGAATTATGAACCCAGAGCTCTCTACCAGTCAGTGAAACTGTATTGTCCCAAGTGTCGTACACTGTAAGTACTAACAGAGCTGCATGCATACAGTGAAATGTAATGGATTGTTATGGGTTTGGTGATATCTGTTTGCTTTTATGTAGATAAATAAAGCAGAGTCTTAATCCCTCGTTGAACCAGAAGTATTTCAGATATAATAAGCATTTTCGAGGCCTCATCTGGAGTTTTGTGTACAATATTGGTCTCCTTATTTCAGGAAGGATGTAAATGAGTTAGAAACAAAGTTGTAACCATTGGAATTTCAAAGAATGAGAGGTAAATTTATTAAAGCGAAGCAGATCTTAAGAGATCCTGACATGGTCAATATTGAGAAGATTGTGTGTATCCATAGTACAGCCATTACCCTACAGCTTTCTGCTCTTGATCAGCTGCCATATCTAATATTATTGTGATGTTTGGAAATACAGCGGATTCCAGTTAATTGGGCCACTGGTTAATCGGGGAAACCGCTTATTTGGGACAATTGTTAAAGAAGAAATCAAGTCGAGAAACTAACTGGGATTCCCTTTGTTTATTTGGGACACTATGCCACTTAATTGTGACGGGCGACTGTTGCTGAACAGCTTCTAACTAGCCTCAGTCACATTATCTTGTGTGGCCTTTAGACACTACGCTGTGCTTATAGCGAACACTTTTTAAATAGCATTTGTTGCATGTGTTTGTTCAGAAAGCGGTGTCTTTTTCACTAATAGTTTGCAAGAAACAAGCAGCAAGACAATTTAGAACTGTTTTGCTCATTGTGGTTTCAGCCATTCAGGCCTTCAGACATTACATCTCTGTTATTTTTTATATACTTGAAAAAGCTTTTTCCATCTACCTTGATTTTGTTTGCTAGCTTGCTTTTATATTTCATCTTTTCCCTCCCAATGATTTGTTTAGTTGCTTTCTGCTCGTCTGTCTTCCCGCTAATATTTGCTTTGCTGTGTGCCTTCTCTTTTGCTTTTACAATAGCTTTGACTTCCCTTGTCAGCCATGGTTGTACTATTTTGCCATTTGAGTATTTCTTTATTTTTGGCATACATCCATCCTGTACTTTCCTCATTTTTCCCAGAAACTCAAGCTATTGCTGCTCTGCTGTCATCCCTGCCAGCATCTCCTTCCAGATTACTTTGGCCAGCTTCCTTCTCACACCACTGTAATTTCCTTTACTCCACTGAAATACTGCTACATCAGACTTTACTTTCTCCCTATCAAATTTCAAGTTGAACTCAATCATATTATGATCACTTCCTCCTAAGGATTCCTTTACCTTGAGCTCCCTAATCACCTCTGGTTCATTACATAATACCCAATCCGGTATAGATGGTAAGAATGGGCTCCATCACCTCTGCCCCTCTGATCCTCAATGCAGGTGCCCCTCAGAGGTATGTACTAAGCTCCATCCTTTACTCTCTGTATACCCATGACGAATATGCCACCCACAGCTCTAATCTGGTAATTAAATTTACAGATGACACTACACTGATTGGCCTAATCTCAAATAATAATGAGGCAGCCTACAGAGAAGAAGTTATCACCCTTTGTTGCAAAAACAAAGGAGCTGGTTGTGGACAACAGGAGGAATGGAGGCAAGCAACAATGAATCTAGGGTTGAAAGAGTGAACAGCTTTAAATTCTTCTACATATGCATCACCAAGGATCTCACATGGTCTGTACATACCGGCTGTGTGGTGAAAAAGGCACAAGACCGCCTCTTTGACCTCAGACGGTTGAAGAAGTTTGGTATGGGCCCCCAAATCCTAAGAACTTTCTACGGGGGCACAGTTGAGAGCATCCTGACTGGCTGCATCACTGCCTGGTACGGGAACTGTACTTCCCTCAATCACAGGACTCTGCAGAGAGTGGTGCGGACAGCCCAGCACATCTGTGGATGTGAACTTCTGACTATCAGGACATTTACAAAGACAGTTGTGTAGAACGGGCCCGAAGGATCATTGGGGTCCCGAGTCACCCCAACCACAAACTGTTTCAGCTGTTACCATCCGGGAAACAGTACTGCAGCATAAAAGCCAGGCTCTGGGACAGCTTCTTTCACCAGGTCATCAGACTGCTTAATTCATGCTGACACGACAGTATTTCTTTGTTATATTGACTATCCTGTTGTTCATAATATTTATTATAAATTACTATAAATTGCACATAGCACATTTAGATGGAGATGTAATGTAAAGATTTTTACTCCTCGTGTATACAAAGGATGTAAGTAATAAAGTCAAGTCAATTCAATTCAAGCTGATCCCCTAGTAGGCTCAACAACAAACTGCTCTAAAAAGCCATCTTGTAGGCATTCAATAAACTCACTTTCTTGAGATCCATTACCAACATGATTTTCCCAAATGACCTGCATGTTAAAATCTCCCACGATCATCATAACATTGACTTTTTGACACAGCTTTTCTATTTCCTGTTCAAATCTGTAGTCCATATCCCAGCTACTGTTGGGAGGAGGCTTGTATATAACTGCCATCAGCCTCCTTTTACCCTTACAGTTTCTTAACCCAACCCACAAGGATTCAACATCTTACGGTCCTATGTCACATCTTTCTACTGGTTTGATGCCATTCTTTTCCAGCAGAGTCACACCACCCCCTCTGCCTACCTTCCTATCCCTCCAATATAATGTGTAACCTTGGATATTCAGCTCCCAACTACAACCATCCTTTACCCATGACTCAGTGTTGGCTACAACATCATACCTGACAATCTGTTATCCTGCGACAAGATCATCCACCTTATTACTTACACTCTGTGCATCGACACATAAAGTACTAATAGCAGGAATTAATATACTAATATTAGGAACTAATCCACAATTTTACAATACTGTAGTAGAATTTTTTGTGTTCTAATGTGTTTCCTATTTCATTTTAATGCACACTTTATTCCTCAGTAACACAGTAGTTTGTCTTTATTACGCTTTTTAACTGTTTCCTTGAAACTTCGGCTAAATGGAACAGCTGCTTAATTGGGCCAAAATCCCCTGGTCCCGATGTGTCCCAATTAACTAGAACCCACTTTATTTGATTAACTAGCTAGTAATTAGAATTAGTTGTTTTTCGATACCATGTTATGTGGAGATCTCCACAGCCGCAGTAATAACTTCCAGTTCTCATTAGGATCACTGACAAAGATTAACATCTATTGCAAACCAGAAGGTAGTAGAATATTAAACATAAAAGATTCTACAGTTGCTGGCAATCCGGAGCAATGCAGACAAAATGCTGGAGGAACTCAGCAGGTCAGTCAGTATCTATAGAGAGGAATAAACAGTAAATGTTTTGGGCTGAGATCATGAAGCATGATAGTAGAATATTGATAATGCAATTGCAGAATTTTTGCTGAACATGATTGACATGGTTTTATTTTTCCAGTACATGAAATTAAACATACAAATAGATAGGATTAGAGGAATGCTTTGCCAAAGGTTACCTTTCAAAGTATTTGGAGTGTGTCAATCTCAGTGAGAAAATCTGAAAGAACAGTCTCTGGAGAGGGTAGATGGAGTTGATGCCAATCCATTGAGGGAGGGTGACAGCGTTCTGTTGACTGGAATTTAGGATTGCAGCCAAGGAGTTGCGGCCTATCTGTTGCAGGAATGAAAGTGCTTCTCTGCTGAATTACAGCAAATACCATTCAATGAAGAAAAATTACAGGAAAGCTTTATAATGCAATATCTGAGTGTTTGGAAATCCTGATGATTGATGCACTGTTTCCACGTTCCTTATGAATTTAACAATTACTTAAATTAACATTTTTATAAACTCACTGGGACCCTATTTCCGGCACTTCTTATGAACTAGCAGGTGCCCCATCCCCAGGCTTCTTCTAAACTCACTGGGGCTCTGTTCCCACATTCCCTCTAAGCTCACTGGAACCCTTTATCCCTTTTAAATTCATTGGGACTCCTTAACCTGTACTCCCTTTAAACGCACCTACTTTTATTGCCAGTGTTCTTTTTAAAAATACGGGGGGGGCGGGGGTGCAATTTCCATGTTCCCTTTAAGCTCTTTGGGATTTGTTTCTTGTGAAGTTTTTAAACTTACTGATAGATTCATTATGTTACTGTGAAATGTTGGAGGGAGAAACATAAACTAAGAATGGATTGGAGTGTCACTAATATCGAGTAGTCCAGAAAGTCTGCCAGTCTGGCATTGCCAAAGCCCTGAAGAAGCTGGATTATTAGATTTTTGTAGTGGATGCTTCTCTATTTTTGGAGAGTTAGAGAGACTACTAGTTGGAAATTAAACACTAGAGGAGTAAAGTCACTCTCCAACAAGACAATCAGTGAGATGTCCATTCCGCCTTCTGTTGTTGCATCCATCATTATAAACTTTTACTTCCAACAGATTTGAGGGTGTTTTTATCTCTGCAGATCCTTTATCTCAGCACTTCGGAGAAGTTCTCAGGATGTTTGCAGGTGCTGATTTTTGTTTTGAAGTGCAAAAGTACAGAGATAACTGAGTTTGTTTGGAATAATTTTTCAATTATTATGACTAGTTTCTTGTAGAAAATTAATATTTAAAGTTGATCTGGATCATATTTCAGGCATAATTGCCTTCAATTCAAAGGTTCTCCTTAGCATGATGTGCTAATGAGGTTGTCAGATTAGTCTAACTGTATTCCCAGTGTAATGAGAAATCCGGGCAGTAATGTGAAGTTCATTAAGGTTTTCTAAACTCATGAGTTTAAAGAATTGGATGCAACTTGAATGAATAAGTAGGGCAAGAGAAATATATTGGAATTCCTTGCTGAAGAGTTTTTAATGGCAACATTTTAACCGTTTGCTTTTGCTGTTCTTATTTGTGGGCTATGGTTTGAAGCTTCATTTTAAACATGGTTATTGAAGTATCCATGATCACTGTTTCCTTGTGGATTCATTTCGCAGGCAGGAGATTCCAGATGACGATGACATTGATGCCTTGTTGCAAGATGCTTGCTGTGCTGGTGCCTCATCTGGTTGCCAGCCACATGATGCAGGGTGGTATGAAACAACTATCTGGGAACAAGGAGACCAAAGGCGGTGTCAGATCATAGTCCGCTTCGTGAAGACAAACAGGTTGCACAGGACTCCAGAACGATCCACAGTCCTGGTGGAAAGTAAGTTGATGATAGTATACAGTACTCATTGTGATGCAAACATAGAGGGGCACTGTAAACCATTAAATGGCATTTGTTTTGGTGCCAGAATTCCACTGCAGTCCGCTATGCATGCACTTCTGACTGTAATGTTTTATTGGTGTGTAAATTCAGTCCCATAACTCCCAGCTATGGGAATTGGAGTCGGCCCATATTCTGTATGATTGAAAATCTATGAACTGCTCCTGCAATATGCATATGCATGTTTTAAAGCGGGATTGAACTTGACCGTGGTGGTTTCAGGGCTGGTTAACCTTTCCTCTAATAATCGCCCTCCAGTTTGTGCATCAGGAGTTGAAAGTTGGGTGAGATACTGGCGACCTACTGATACATGTACAGCCAGAGGCAAGGGGAGGGGAGAGGGGCCAATGGATAAAAAAAAACACTCCATCATCAATTATTTATCATATCATACAACTATAGGCACTTGGTAGTTGAAGAAATGGGTTTCATTCACACCTGCCTCCATTATCCAAACTTGTTATCAGGATCAAGTCCCTTGTGACCTACCCCCTAACCCCTCTCTTAAAGCCACTGTTAGTACCGCTCCAGGATGTGTTACTGAAGAAGATTGTTTTTAATAAAAACCTGGCAATTCTGTGGTTCAAACTTCTGAGAAGTTCAAACTATACCAGAAGCCAAAGAAACAAAAGGCAGTGATCGCCCATGAGTTTACAATAATTATATATTAAATTCCATTATATTCATGGACTTTAACTAATTCTCGGCAAGAAACATTTGTACCATCTCTGTACTTTTCACATTAGTAGCTGAATTAGCATTTTACACCCTCTCCTCTCTGCTGTAGTGACTTGCGACAGTCATTGACAATATACTGTAGGGCACTGATGATTTGGAAGGATCATTTACGTATAGCGTTAGCTATTTCAGTTAAAATTAGTTTTTCTGAAAACAGCTGTTTCAGTGTAATGAAGAAAGTTAAACACATGGGAAAGCTGAGATATTATTCAGTCGGTAGTGATTATTTGGATTAACTTGCTCCCACAGATGGACTATAAACATGAGCTTTAGTAAGCACTTTATTGAGTTTTATTCAGAACTGCTTGCATTGCTAAGATTCCTGTTTTATCTTTTTCTTTTAGGGGTAACTCTGAATGAGTTGTACCACTTCTCCGAGAAGTTTGGAAATGTCATTCCCACCACGTCCAGTACTGATCACTTGATACTAAATGACCTTTCCGTTCCTTTCCTGATACAAGATGGGAAATGGCATTATGGGTAATCCTTGTTAAAACATGGCTAACCTTATCAACTTTAAATGGCTGCACCTTCCTCACTCATCAAATTAGGACCTGACCATAAGGGAATAGTAGGCTAATTTATTTTCAACACTGACATTGTGACATTTTCCTTTGATGATCTTGTATGGCCAATAAGTTATAATACTCAACTCTCTGGCAGTTGTGGAAGACAGAAATCATGTACTCTGAAAGACATTATCAGTGAAAATGTGTTTTTGTTTCATAAAACCTTTTACAATCTTTCCTCACATCCTGTAACACATCATATAGGTCAAGATCATTACACAACAGCACATTGCTTTGATGGATCAAATATGCAGTTGTAGGAGATGTTAATTAAGTTGATTCAGCTTCTCACTGACTATTACTTGGCAACTCAGGTGTGTGCTTAGTAGGACTAAATTAGATGGCCAAATGAGGATTGGCACACCAAGCAAAAACTATTGTGTAACAATGTACTTTCATGTACTTGTATGGGTGCATTCTTTAAACCATTACTATCTGAGACATTCAAATTACAAAGGAATATTTTTTAAGCTTTGTATCTATAAGTCAATTTCACACAGTCTGCTCAGCCCATATTAACTAAACAAAGTTAATATGGTTTCTGGAAATTACTATTTGTATTTAAATATGATTTATATTTCCTTGCATGGAGAATTTGATTACATTCTTAAGCTTGAAAAGAAAACAGAAACAAATTGCTTTAAGAGCTATCACCGATTCGTAAGTGACAAATAGTTTGCTGTGCATTTGACGATAAGGGCTCTTTAGTTTTTAGCTTGCTTCCTAAGAGGTGATTTTACTTTCTTCCTTCAGCTGCAAGCAATGCTCTGACCCACAACCAGTGAGTGCTCTTCAGTCCCTGACTCCCAGTGATTCATGGGAGCTAACAGCAATTGCCAAAGGTAAGCTTTACCACTCCAAGGCAGAAGGTGTAGGGATCTCATAGCAACGGAGATATAAACCACCAGTGACAGAAACCTGAAACAGAGACACTATATGCTACAACAATCAGCAGGGAGTGGGTCAAGGAGCCTTCATCAGAATGAAAAAACAAATGTGTTTTAAATTGAGAGAGGTGGAGAGGTAGAGGGAATGGTTTTGGTGGCTGACCAGTAACAAATTGCTTTAAAATCTACTATTTGGAGTCCAAAAAGGAAGTGAAGCAAAGTGAAACAGGATGGTCCAATGACATTTGTAGAGAGAACGGAGTTACCTGACATTGTACAATACTATATTACTCCCAAGAGCTTTAGTGCATCCTGTCAAAAGATAATGTGAGCTTATGCTGGCATTACCGGAGCAGTGGACAAGGGCAAAGACAGAGAGGTTAGATTGGAATTTGGGTGAAGGAGACAAAAAGCTCTGATCATGTAGCCTGAGCGTTTGGTGTCCATAATGCAGAGGAGACCACATAATGAGCACTAAATGCAGTACACCAAATAGGATGAAGTCCAAGTGAACTGCCCCTTCACCTGGAAGGGTTGTTAGGGTCTCTGACTGGTGGGAAGCGGAGAAGTCAAATGGTAAGTGAATAGGGCGTAGGAAGGAGAGTGGTTGGTGGAAATGAATGGGGGACCAGCGAGTCATGGAGGGAACAGTCCTTTCAGACAGGGAATGTGATAATATATCTGCTAATGGAATCCCACTGGAGGTGGCAGAATTTCACAGGATGGTCCATTGATTGTGGAAGCTGGTGAAATGGAATGTGAGGATAGGAGGAATCCGATCCATATTCTAGCTAGAAGGAAAGGGGACGGAAGCAAAAGTACAAAATAGAGAAGAGCCATGGTTGGGAACAAGATTGACTACTGTAAAGAGAAAACCACATTTAAGGAAAAAAGAAGACATCTTAAAGGTACTGTTGTGGAAACTCCATCAGAGCTCACACAATCTTTGGCACTTAAGCGAATACCATTTGATTTGCTTAATTTCCATTCCTGGTGCTCATATTAACTCATCTTATTAATATCTTCCATCTCCTGGGAGTGACTTCATCCCGTTCAAATCTTCACCCTGTCTTCCTTTAGTTTCCAAAATCCTTGAAGATGCTCCCAAATCCAACTTGCTCATTGCTCTAACTCCATGCCCAAACCTTGTCACTGAATGGCCCTTGATTAATCTGACAGGATCTATCCAGTAGCAGACCATCCCTCTTCATTTTTTTTACCTTTGAACAGTAATCAGCATCATTGGCTGCATCTTTCCTCTCTTTGTCCAGACTCACTTCATCTGCTTTCATTCTTATTATTTGTAACTACAAAATCATCTCACTCTATTCCCCATACCTTCGATGTTCCCTGAACACCAGGCCTTGACCAGTTACTGTATCTTGCTTGATCAAACACCTCTTTCCCTGTTCCATCTTCTACCATGTTTGATATGACCAGCATCCACTTCCATGGAAACAGAAGGTTTATCCCACTGATACTGGGAGGTCTGAAAATTGTGGGACTAATTTTCTGCCAAGGTCTCCGTGGATCTACCAAGCAGGGCCAGTAGCATTCTATTCCGCTCAGCAGAGCAGCAGCCATGTGAAATCTGTGCTACGCCAATGGTCCCTTGTACAATGAGGCAGTGTCGGCACTAAGGCCGGAAGGTCTCTCACTCTCCAGGCTTTAGTTAACCTGGCTGACGTAGAATCAAAAAAATCATTTGTCAGGTGGAAAGTAAATAAAGACTTATTTGTTTTTATTAAGGCTGCTTAAATAATCTTCATTGTTTTAAAGTGTATGTACCTCAGTCTTTCAATTACTAAATGTCTAGCACTAAGAGTGCAGATGTGTCAGTCCAGCCGAAAGCTCTGAGGTTTATGTAACCAAATCACAAACAAGAGAAAATTTGCAGATGCTGGAAATCCAAGCAACACACACAAAATGCTGGAGGATCTCAGCAGGCCAGGCAGCACCTATGGAAAAGAGTCAACGTTTTGGACTGAGACCCTTCATCAGGTCCTGATGGAGGTTTATGGTAATGCTGATTGCATAACAATAAGGTGAAGATTGTGGTGGTTGGGTGTGAGCCCTAATTGATAAATATTAACAAACTATCTCCTCTCTATGAAATAGGATATCAGTCCTAAATCACAGGTAGGAGATAGTTTGTGCTGAAGTTGAGTACTATGTGTGGCTGGACATGAGATGGAGGAAGCATCTACTAACCTTTTCTAATTAAATGAGGTAATTGAAGTTTTTTTTGCTACTGCATTCAGAAGCTTGGGGTTAGATGCCGATCATCGAACTCCAACGTTATTTGCTCTTGTTGCCTTTTGAGCAAGTCTTCCATTTAGCACTCATTGAGACCCTGAAGAATGTGTATCCTGCTCTCACTCTGAAGCCTCTCTTCCCAGGGCAAGTTCCCTTCCTGCGCAATCATTTTGGCACCTGCCATTATGAGCTGCAGATGACTTTTAGAGAGCGTAGGATTGCATTAAGCTCAGCCAGCAGGCGACAGTCTGCTAAGTGTATTTACACTATTTTACAAATCATCAGTTTTTGCCTCAGCTGAACTGAGATCACTGAACCGGGAGAGACAATCACCTCACTATGAAGATGTGATTTCATTCTGTTAACAGGAATCAAAAGAATACATATTATAATAAATAGTTAATAACACCTGCTGGCAGAAGTTAATGCAATCCTATGTTTGGGCAGTTTGAATGGTTTTACTACACAGTGGGAGACCATTCAGTCCAACCTGTCTTTGCTAGGTCATTGCTACCCTTCTCCTGGATTTTGTTTGTTCTTCCAGTTGAGATTGAAGTAACTTCATGCAAACCATTCCAGATTATAGTGAGGTGGGTGCATCAGGGTTCCTGGTCACACACCCAAACTCAAGCAGAATCTGGTCCGTATTAACATGCAGTCTTTGCATCAGTTTTAGGCATCCAAAGGCTGCATTATGTTTTCGTCTTGAAGTTTACACTTGATGATGGAACGGGATCACTCGATGCATTTTTGTGGGATGAAGCGGTAAGTCAGTCTTTGATTTTTCTTGTTAATGAATTACTGACTTCAGCTTGCTTCTAAAGACTTGCTTGAAAATCCCACTTCTTTTAAGTTTTAGATAAACTACAAGTACTAACTGTAGACCTGTCGAGTAATTTGCCAAACCATGGCTCAGAGACATCAGATGGGAAGTTAAGTGCTGCCAGCAGGTCTGTGGGGAAGGGAACTGAATACGTGTGATGTTCGGAGGTCATCGCCCACCCAATCACTAATCAGGTCTGGATCTGTGTGACTGGTGACTCAGGGAGTGCAGTGAGGTCCATTGCACTTCAGAGAGTGACGGTCAGTGATGTGTGATGTAGTCCACAACTACTAGATGTAGTATCATAAATACTGGTTAGCAGCCTGGTTGCAGGCATCCATCCAAAAATGGGTCAGGGTCAGCCACTTCGTAAAAAAACAAATGAAGGTCAAGTGAGAAGTTATTGGTGAGCAGGAATTCACATGTGGATTATGCTACCTACCTCCCTTTAACAGTAACTTTAGGAATAGCTACTGTGGCCAGACAGGATTTTGGGATACTGAATAAGTATCAGGCTTGAACATGTCTGAATAGATTTGCGGTATGGGTCTTTGATGTACACAAACTTTACAGAGACCATTTCACACCTCACACCTCTATTTAAAATTAGACCACCACTCTGGGAAGCAGCAGCCACATTTCGTGTTGCAAGTACGATCCTATTGGTCATGTGAAAGAAACTGTGAGATCCATAAAATCCAGATACCTTAGCATTGACCCAACGGGAGAGGTGCATGACCTATATTTTGTTCCCAAAGACAGTGGGCAACACTCAACAGCATTCTCTTCATTGCCTCTACATACTTGAAATAAAATATCAACCAGGACTTTACCCAGTATCCTGGCCTGTGGGCCAAATAACGTTCAAGGTAGTTTTAACTCCTCTAACCTAGAAATAAAGATCAGCACTTGTCTTTTCTTATGACCAAACCAATCTGTGGCACACTGAGTGCTTGGTGTACTTGAACTCCAAATCCCTTTGTTCCTCTACCCAACCTAGACTTACACCTTCCAAGTAATAAATGACCTTTTCTGACCAACAGGTGCCGCCTTGTTTTTGAACCTTCTGCAGTAACTATTTGCCCATTCAATGAGTTGTTAATATCCATGCTGATTTGCAGAGATTCTAAGGACATGGCCAAGGTACACCATCTGGGGCAGGTGTTTTCCAACTGCTCTGGAGAGCTGATCTAGCCCGTTTGGGCTGAAAGGCCTCTTTCTACATTGGGAGAAAAAAAAAGTGGCAAGAAAAATTTCCCAGATATTCCACCACTTCTGGAATTCATTCTCTGTGAATCTAAGCGTGTCAGGGAATGAGACAAAAGTAATTGCCTTCAGGGTGTTGCTTTATAACTAAAATATATTTTCATCAAACCTCCCTATCCCATTCCTCTCCAGGTTAGTTATTCCAATATGCACTATGATGTGTGGATTTGTTCTCTCCTTTTCAAGGTTCCTGGGACATCCTCCATTGTTTATTCCAACATGGGCCAGTGTTTCTCCTCCCCCTCCATGTTCTTCTCTGGGAGACATCCATTACCCTACCTCCTGAACAAGGCACTTTTCAGGATTGTTGCCTCTAGAGACAGTGACTGTGCCCTAGGTATAGAATCCTCTTTAACTGCTATATGGGTAGCTCCCGCCACTGTTACCGAACTCAGCGTACTTCCTGGATAACCTTCCACGTCACAGTACATAATTGGTCTTGTGGCTGATCACCCTGTAGTCCATCTCTTTGTGCTCCTCAGATAATGAATAAGTACTGTCTGTAGAATAGGCAGAGTGTCACCACGTAAATCTCTGCAGCCTGTTTCCCTAACAGTAGCGCCTTATCCTCCTGAATCTGATTTAATATTCATCTGTAGCTGTATTCTCAGTAATTCTATCCAGAATTTCTTCTCCTATCCTGATGTGGCTCAATAACTGAGGTAGAGGGCTCAAGGTTGAGATGTTTCCCGATGATGTGTTTGTTCAAGATAGTTTTATTCACTCTCCCACATTCTCTACTACAAAACTGCAACCTGCCCTGCCATTATCTTAGACCAGCGTAATTCGACTTATTAAAATCTTATTTCAACAACTATTCGAACTTACTTAAAGTAGTTTAACATGTTAACAAGTCCTTTAATCGTTGGGTGGCGGGGTGGAGATGCGCCTCTACCAAAGGAGGTGTAAGGTGCTCCTTCCCTCCGCTAGCTAGCAGGTCACCCTTGGGGAAAGTGTAGCACCTTTTACCCCACCCCCACCAGTCAGGTCACATGAAGCCATGAGAGCAGCTGATGAATGGCTGTGATAGCAGCTGGTGCATATCTCAAGGCCTGATGCCAGGCAGACAGTCTTTGAAGAGTATCGATGGCTAGCATCACCCATCTTGTAAGAAGGCAATGGCAAACAGCTTCAGTAGAAGAATTTGCCAAGAACAATCATGATCAAAGACTGTGGTCACCCATGTCATACGTCACAGCACATAATGATAATGATGAATGTTCACTATTCAACCACCTCGTATAGTTAAAATTGTTTTTTGTTCTTCCACTTTGCCTAATTTATTCATGACCAAAACTCTTGAGTTTCACAATGTATGGAAGCATTATTTCAGGAAACTAAGCTGCAAGCTCCATGTTCAGTGTACTAACAACTCCACCCCCCCCCCGTAGTTATCCAGCAAAAAACTCTAAACACGTCATCCCCACTAACAGTTCCTATTAACTTACAACTGACACAGGCAAGCAGAAACTTTACTATTGTGAAAGAAACCAGTGATTAAGTCAAAAGTTAAATGATAAACATTGACTACTAAACTTAAGTAAGTGCCATACCTAAAACTCTTAAAATAGCTGTACTCATTAAAACCTGTAGAAGTATTTTGTGGGACAGGACTCTCTGTTACTTCCATCATCAGCAAGTGGATCAGAGGGAGATGCAAAGCACTAATCCACTTAAGACTAGCAAATGAAGCTGTAAATTATGAATCTTCAGCACTATATTGCCTGTAATCATCTGTTACTCATTCATTATTTACAAATGAAGTAGGATAATTTTTTTTAAAATCACAGATGCACAGCCGGTTACTGGTCTGGCATCATCAAGCTTCACTCTAACTGAACTGGAATAAGAGTGAACAGTCTGTCATGAGAATACTACACAAAAGGAAATGCTTGTGAAATGCAGCACATTCAATTGGTGATTTTCCATTGAAGTCATGTTGACTATTTCAAGTTTAGAAGTGAAATACTTCCAAAGAAGCTAACCTATATCATTTGCAAAGAGGGCCAGAAGTCCCTTCTTTGTTGGAGTGTTTTTGAAGGGGAATGTGGACAATATGGTGGTTGTCCATTACGTCCAACGGTGACAGGAATTCTGTGCGGGAGAGATTTTAAAGTGGAGAAGCCGTTGCACTGGGGCAGTTCCACTCTCTTGACCTTGGAAGTCCAGGTCCAGTGGTACGAACAAGTCAAGTCAAGTCGCTTTTTATTGTCATTTCGACCATAAACTGCTGGTACAGTACACAGTAAAAACAAAACAACGTTCCTCCAGGACCATGGTACTACATGAAACAGCACAAAACTACACTAGACTACCTGAAACAAGACAAAACTACACTAGACTAAGTGAGACAACACAAGGCTACACGATACTACGTAAGACAACACAAAAACTACACTAGACTACAGACCTACACAAGACTACATAAAGTGCACAAAACACAGTGCAGGGCAGTACAATAAATAATAAACAAGACAATAGGCACAGTAGAGGACAGATTACAATATAATAATAAATGATGTAGATGTCAGTCTAGTCTCTGGGTATTGAGGAGTCTGATGGCTTGCAGGAAGAAACTGTTGCACAGTCTGGTCATGACAGCCCGAATGCTTCGGTACCTTTTGCCAGATGGCAGGAGGGAGAAGAGTTTGTATGAGGGGTGCGTGGGGTCCTTCACAATACTGTTGGCTTTACTGGTGCAGCGTGTAGTGTAAATGTCTGTAATTGCAGGAAGAGAGACCCTGATGATCTTCTCAGCTGACCTCACTATCCGCTGCAGGGTCTTGCGATCCAAGACGGTGCAATTTCCAAACCAGGCAGTGATGCAGCTGCTCAGGATGCTCTCAATACAACCTCTGTAGAATGTGGTGAGGGTGAGGATGGGGGGTGGGAGATGGACTTTTCTCGGCCTTCGCAGAAAGTAGAGACACTGCTGTGCTTTCTTGGCTATGGAGCTAGTGTTGCGGGACCAGGTGAGATTCTCCACCATGTGAACATCAAGAAATTTAGTGCTCTTAACGATCTCTACAGAGGAGTCATCAATGTTCAGCGGAGAGTGGTCGCTCCATGCTCTCCTGAAGTCAACAAACATCTCTTTTGTTCACATTCAGAGACAGGTTGTTGGCTCTGCACCAGTCCGTTAGCTGCTGCACCTCCTCTCTGTATGCTGACTCGTCGTTCTTGCTGATGAGACCCACCACGGTCGTGTCATCGGCGAACTTGATGATGTGGTTCGAGCTGTGTGTTGCTGCACAGTCGTGGGTCAGCAGAGTGAACAGCAGTGGACTGAGCACACAGCCCTGGGGGGCCCCCGTGCTCAACGTGATGGTGTTGGAGATGCTGCTCCCAATCCAGACTGACTGAGACAAGCATCACAACTTGGGGTCTTCTAGTTTGTGGACAATATAGAGCAGTGGTTCCCAATCACCGGGCCGCGAGGAAACGATATGATTTGGCGATATGAAATGATATGAGTCATCTACACCTTTCCTCATTCCCTGTCACACCCACTGTTGAACTTGAACACCACCACCCGCCCCCCTGTCGGCCGGTCCACAAGAACATCGTCAATATTAATCCGGTCCGAGGTGCAAAAAAGGTTGGGAACCCCTGATATAGAGAAGAGGCAATTGATTAGAGAATAAAAGTAGGAAGATTTACTATTAATTGATCCATTAGTGGTGGAGCACCTTTCTGTTGTTAGAAACATTTCCAAGTATATTTATAAGAATGAATATAATATTTATATTTATTTGACTTGAAGTTAGCAGGCTCACGTTTATGTTTTGTGTTGACCTGCTGTATTCTCAGTAATTTGTGAACACACACCCAGGTCACTGTAATTCTGCAGCTCCGTGGGATCTTGACATCTTCCAATACTCATATAACAGCAAGGTGGAAGCTGTCCTTCAGCCTACTAGTACGTGCTTTCTTGATTTACACTTTTTCCATTTACACTGGGCTTCTCTAAGCTCCTGAAGCATGGTCTTGAGGTTCTCGGTGATATTCTTAGTGCTCTTTCTCCAATTTAAGCATTCGTGGACCAAAGTTTCCAAAGAGTGTTTTTCACTTCTTCATAAGACCATATGATTATAAGACACAATGTATGATCACTCTCATTAGCTTAACCAAGTTCCTCAAAAATTTGATAAAATTGATTTATCTTCCTGTGTAAAAAAAAAAACATTCCTATGCTTCCTAGTGATTTCAACAGCTGGTTTTAAGTTTTTCAACCCAGACCATGCTCCCTGGCTGCAGTGATTACTGATTCCACTATTCCCTGTGAGTTGATCCAAAGTAATAAATGTCAGCACCAAACATCTGTGGCTTCAGTGTGTACTTTGACTCATTAAAGAACCTGATTTGCTCAGAACAGCATCAGAAAGGACGTTGTATTTTTTTAAGGTCCAGTGTGGTTGATAATTAAGCTGAGGACTCAGCAGGTAATAGGAGTCCAATTAAATGTGCCTCATTTGTGCTTGCAGGAACGATTCTTTGGGATTCCCGCAGCTGACATTGTGATCAGTGAAGTACTTCAGGAAAAGCTAACAAGGATAATGAGCGTGTTGTGTCCTCCAAAGTCAGATCCAGGTAACGGGGCTATAGAGTGTGCACATATTAATTAATCTCCACACTGGAGTTGGTGGGGGGGGGGGGGGGAGGGAGAATTCCTGGCAGAATCCAATCAAATTTATATTTTTTCTTGTGCACATGCATACACACAAACTTTCAGATAAGATACAGCATTTTAGCACAATACAAACTAAGCATAATTCCCGTGCTTCAATACAAATTGTAGCTGAGTGACTGTGCACTCCACATTCTAATCATTACCAATTCACCCGTGGACAAAGCCATCAACTTCAGGGATTGTGAAGGAACATTACAACTTTCCTGAGAGGATCCAGCTGCAGGAAGTAAACCTGTTGAATTGTAGCAGCCTTGCACTTCATGTCATTTGGAAATTAGCATGTCTGAATCCTTTGTTGTCAGAAAAGTAATAATAGGATTGGTCAGAGTCCACATTGGATATTTAAGATTTCCCATAGATGTTTGTCAGATCTCTTTAAATTTTTTTTTGAAATTCTAACTTAAGGAATAGATAAGGGAGAGGTAGTTTTATGATGAGCATTTAGAAAAGCCTTTGATAAAGTGCCACTCAAGAGATGATTAAAGAAATTAAAGCACATGATAATGGTGGAAATCTACAGAGGATTGGTTAACAGAGAAAATGGTTAACAAGTTACTTTCAGTTTAGGAGACTGATTACCGGAGTGGGAGACTGGGATCGTTGCAAGGCTCCAGCTGTTCACACTCTATATTGATGATTTGAAGATTTGGTTGAGGGAACCATAGTGCAGTGCATCCAAATTTGCAATTGATAGAAAGCTTGGTGGCTTTGTGGGACAATAAAAGGAAGCAAAGAGATTTCAGCAGAGACAGAGTGTGTGAGACAGCAAGGATATGGCTAACGGAATACAGTGTGGAAAAATACGAAAAATAAAAAAATAGAGTGCCACGGTATTGTAGTGGTTAGTACAACGTTATTACAGCTCAGAGTTTGGAGTTCAATTCCAGTGCCATCTGTAAGGAGATTGTATGTCCTCTCTGTGAACACGTGGGCTTCCTCTGAATGTTCTGGTTTCCTCCCACAGTCCAAAGACATACCGGTTAGTAGGTTAATTAATAATTGTAAATTGTTCTGTAATTAGGCTAGGGTTAAATATGTGGGTTGGGCTGGAAACAGCCCGTTCCGTACTGTATTTTTAGTTAATTAAAAGGTGTTGGTGTTCAGAAACATCTGGATATCCTTGTAAACTGTAGCCCCCCCAGCCAATCTCAGGGTCGCTCGGCTTGCTGTCGTCTAGGGAAACAGCCCTCGGCCCCACCAAACTGGGTCATTAGTTTGTGTGGATGCTGTGTGATGTACCCCACCCCGTCCAAATAACAGACAATACACCAGATACAATTAAGTGACTTACAGTTTATAGGTATTACTGGAACTATATAATTAATAGAGAATAAAATATAAAAGGAAAATAAAAGGCGCCACACTTATCAAAGTTCAATCACTTCGTGCACAAACAGTTGGAGCTCAGGACCCTTCTTCTTCAGCCTGCGAACCCCTCGGACCACCTCGACCGGCCACCTGGGACCAACAACGGTGGTCGACCAGACGTTCCACACAAGTCTGTCTCTGTCTCCTCTCCTCACCCTGGACCTCGACTCCTGCTCGGGGTCCGACCCCGTTAGCGGACTCACAGCACCTGGTCCATCCTCTGTCTCTCTCTCCCGCCTTCTGCCCCAAAACCCCACACATACAATATCTTACAGACACACCAAAAGCATAACAACTATCCCAATTGGTTCGTAACACCTTCTTATCAGTAACGTGATCCAAACAAACTGCTAGCGGGAGGATTTTCTCAGCAATTAACATAACAAAGAAGCCATTTTAATTAGACTATGCAGTGACATATAAAAAAAAGAAACCCCTTACAAAACAAATTACTGAAGATGCAGCTGAACAAGCAAACAGGAAGGTACACCTTCTGGGCCTTTATTTCAATAGTGGAAACTTTCTTGCTCTAATTAGGCCCATGGTGTGACCATAACTAGCATATCTTGTGCAGATTTGATCTCCCTCCCTGAGAAAGGACACACAAAAAAATAAAACTGCAGGTGCTGGAATCAGAAACAAAAGCAAAAATGCTGGAAGATCTCAGCCAGTCAAGCAACATCTGTGGAAAGAGAAACCAGTCAACATTTTAATTCAGCATCCCTTTCTCAGACTAGCTTCTCATTCCACAGAATGGGAATGCTTGTCTGACTGAGTTCTTCCGGCATTTCCATTTTTGATAAGGAAGAATTTGATTGCTATGCACAACATGGAGAGAAGGTTCACAAGATTGTCTCCAGAGTTGGCAGTTGTGTCCTATGCTTGTACGCTCTTAACCTTAGAGAGTGCAGGCTTGGAATAAACTCTCCTGCACAGTCTTCCCTTCTCCCATAAGCTTTCCCACTCTCCCATACTCTCTCTCTCCTCCCACAGACCTGCATCCTCTCCTGCCCTCCCCACACTCCCAGTCTTCCCTTCGCCTTCCTTCACACAAACTGATTTTCTCCTCTCGTGCTCTCCCGTTGCTTCATTCTTCCACTTTAACAATTCTGTCACCTCCCCTTCTCTTGCCCCCTTGCCCACTCTCTCTTCATTACTTCTATTAAAAAATAAATGCTCCAAGTAATTAATTAATTGTAATGTTTTTTTTAAAATTGCCCTTCCTGATAAATGTCAGTCAGACCATATTACCAAATCAATGCTAAGCATGCTGACATCTTTGTTACCTGTATACCTGCAGAAAGCTCTCCATGGCTGGAATGCTGCCTCAAATCCTATTATGTTGGGGAAGGCTTGGAGGAGAAGACGTGCTATCAAGTGTTCGATACCACATTTGCAGGATTTGAAGAGAGCTAACATTTCATGAACACATCCTGAACCAACTTTACCGAGAGTGAGCCCTAAAGACATCTTTATCCTTCATCAGTTAGGGGCGGTTACTATCCCTTTCACGTTTCTGTACATTATTTCCTTAACTAGGATAATGGATGAACATCAAACCATTATAATCTGTAAGGATGTAGACTGGAATACTCTGAAGTTATAGTATCTTCCCAGCTCTGCCGATGTATTTCCTTATAGTAACACACAGAAAATGCTGGAGCAACTCAGCAGGCCAGGCAGCATCTATGATAGCTAAGTACCAGAGATACCACCAGCATATTGTGTGTGTTGCTTGGATTTCCAGCATCTGCTGATTTTCTTTTGTTTGTGATACTGTATTTTCTTATGGTTGAGTTTCTCTCCGCTTAAGTGCATGATTGTCCGCTGCCAAGTATCAATAAGAATGGATTCTTTTTATAGAACTACTGAAGACAGACAGATTATGAAAAAAACCATGGTTCATCATAAAGCTTAGCTTCACTGCCAAACTTTTTAAACATAAGTCGTTGCTGGCTAGCTCAGTAACTACATGTTCACTTTAGACAATTATTGCTCAGTTTCTCACTAATCATAAAACAGTAATGTTTATTCCTGAAAGTTGTTTTAAACTTTCTCCCTCAGCACCTGTATTATCTCTTGTAGCTGTCATTTAGGGATTTGTTCTGGATTGTTCACTTTATAAGGATTGTTTTATGCTCCTTTATGACGCACACAATTGTATTTTAATACGGTTACCCACCCACTGGCTTTATCCTTCACTAGTTCTCTTCATGCTTAAAAGACACTGCACATTTCATGCAGCCCATATTCAGTCGAATTGTGGAATCTGAAGCACCTTCCTGCAAATTTGTTAAGCAAATTTGTAAGATGTTTGAGTTCTTTAGAAGTTGGGATACCTTGCAATATTGGTGAACTGTAGTAACTTCAGATGACTTCATGACATGTCCAGTATATAGATATGGATGTATATAAAAGTTTCATAGCCTGAAATTGAATTTCACAGTTTGTTTTGCTACATAGCATTGAATTTCAGATTTTGTTTCTTTTTTTAATCTATTTTAAAAGCCTTGAAATGGACTGAAAAGGAATTTAAACCATGAAATTACATCCAGAGGAGTGCAGTTTCCAATATAACTGTAATCGATGGAGCAGCACAGGTGTCACCCCACTGGGCAACAAAGACCAAAACCAGTAAAATACACAGTTTGCAGCTGATCGGCCACCAGGGGGCAGGTGACTGCACTCATTGCATAGAGAGATGTAATTTAGTAGCAGTTTGTTGCTCTCTTTGGGGCAGTACAGTAATACTTCCTCCGAGCAGCTCACTCCAGCCTGGTAATTATATTGGAGAAATTATTCATTGGAATGTAGAAGAATAAGAATCTTATAGAGGTGTATAAAATCATGAGGGACCTAGATAGGGTGAATGCACACAATCTTTTTCCCAAAGTTGGAAAATCAAGAACTCAAGGATATAGTTAAGTGAGAGGGGGAAGAACTAATGAGAATGTGAGAGGCAACATTTACACCAGAAGGTGTGAATATATGGAATATATGCCAGAGGTAGTGGTTAAGGCAGGTACATCAACAACATCTAATAAACATTTGGATAGGTGCATGGATAGGAAAGGAGGGATACGGGCCAAACACAGACAAATGGGACTAGCCTAGATAGGAATCTTGGTTCACCTAGACCAATTAGGCCAAGGAGTTGTTTCCATGCTGTATGACTCTTTACCTCTCTAAATCCTAACCCAATGGACACTGAGGCATCCATGCAAACTGCACAGAAATACTACTGGCATAAAAGGGAGGGAGTGGGAAGCTTACAAAAAGAATAAAGCTGCAACACCATCAGAGATGCAAGCAATAAATTAAAATCTGACAGCTATAAAGAGAGGAAGCAAGTGTGATGTACACGCAGAGAACATGACACAAAAATAGCTCTGTAAGGCATAGGTGCAGAATTAGGCTGTTCGGCCCATCAAGTCTGCTGCGCCATTTCATCATGGGTCAGATGCTTCAGTGGATTCACCTGCCTGAAGGATGCTCTCGCGTCAGTCTCAGAGACAGAAATCATAGTGTCATCGGGTCTCAGGGAGTTTGTAAAGGTGCCTCCATCTTCAGGAGTGAACTGGTATAATTGTGTGCCATGGTAGCTTGTGGTTAATGCAACATTATGATGTCACCACGTCCTATGTGAGCGCTTCACTTAAAAAAAATTAAGTAGAAAAGTATCCTGGCTCCTGTGTTTTTCTTTCAATTCGTTTCTGGAGTTATAAAACATTACACGGACATTTTGCTATTTGGTGTTCAATTCTGGTACAGTCTGTAAGGAGTTTGTACATTCACCCCATACACCACGGGGTTTCCGCTGAATACCTCAGTGTTTTCCCACAATTCAAAGATGTACTATTTAGCAGGTTAATTGGTAATTGTAAATTGTCCTGTGATTAGCCTAGTGTAAATAGGTGGGTTGCTGGCTGGTGCGGTGGGTTCAGCTGAAAGGACCTGCTCTGCAGTGAATCTCTAAGTAAATAAAACAGTCACACTTAAACGTCTTCCCATAGAAGCAAGGGAGAAGATGTGAACTTCTCTTTGCTTAAGAAAACTTGACAGGTTTTGCACAGGGAGAGTGCCAAAGGCAGCCATCCAGTCCATCGCTGCTGTGCTCTCTCTTTGAAAGAAATGTTGGTCTAATCTCAATCTCCTCCTCGTGTAACCTGGAGAAAACATTTTATCATTAGACATCGGTACTATAACCAGGCTGATAAGGATTAAAATAGGACACCTTATTACATCCTGGGTGCTCCCACAATGTATGACTCTTTTCATTCAGTTTTAAATGGCAGAGACCACAGGAACAGATTAAGGACATTTGGCCCATAAAGTCTGCTCCACCATCAATTATAGCTGACCTTTTACTCTCAACACCATTCTCTCACCTTCTCCCTCCAGCCCTTCACCGCCTTACCACCAAGAACCTATCAATCTCTGCCTTAAATACACCCAGTGATGTGGCCTCCACGTCCTCTGTGGCTATGGCTTCCACAGATTCAGATGACAGAATCTTCGAATCAGGGAACAAAAGAGAACATCAGCTCTTCACAAAGCAAGCAAATTCTTCCTCATTATGGTTACCGACAGGGTTGTGTGAAAGGAAAGAAATGAACATTTTTAATACACTAGTAATTCAAATTATCAACTTAATTGAGTTTCCAATGGATATGATATAATTGATTGTTGATACTAAAATTTGACCTCACTCTTCAGTCTTCCTGCGGTTTTATGGCTTTCAGCATTCCTGTGTTAGATGTCCAATTCCTCTCTACAAAATTAGAAGTTGTCTTTCAAACAGAATATTACTCGGCCAGATTTTGTCAGCCTGCGGCTCTGTTCAGAACTGCCAGTATATAATGGTGTGAATGGAAGCAAGATCAGCATGCCTGTGTGGACGTGAATGTCAGATTAGCTGGCGATTTTATATCTGTACTCTGATATTGGGCTCCATAATTCAGCAGTGAAGGGTAATTTTGCAATTATCTTCTGCACTTATGCTGGCGAATCTTCATATTGAACCTTGCACCAGAATAGACCATTTGAGTGCTTCATGAGAGTTAAGTGTTAAAGCAATTTTCATTTTGAACTTATTAACTTCAGTAAGATTATTTTTTTAATTCTTTTATGTTCTTAAGTGGCATTTTAGCTTTTAATACTGAAATATAATGTGTATATATGTTATATTCTTACAATTTGAATTTCAATAGCTTTTAATTCATAATGTTTGATTTTAGTTTATCATGTTTGGCAAGTTTGACAATGGTTAGACTATTTTATGACTGAGCTTTTCCTGTTCCCTTTATATTGGATTTCACACAGGCAGGTCGAAGCTGCTGTGAGAACATTGCCACTGAGGACTGACCTAGGACTCAAGTTGTTACCAGTGGGTTTTCGGAAATGTAGGTTTTGACATTTATCCTAGGTTGGTGGGATCAGAATCAGGTTTAGTATCACCATCAGGTGTTATGAAATTTGTTAACTTTACAGCAGCAGTACAATGGAATACATGATAAATATGGAGAAAAATTGTATTACTGTGTGTGTGTAATATATTAGTTAAGTTCAGATAAATAGTGAAACAGTGAAAAAAAAGTAGTAGATTTTCTCTTGTTTATGAGGTAGTGTTCATGGGTTCAATCGGATGACGGACAGGAAGAAGCTGTTCCTGAATCACTGAGTGTGTGCCGTCAGGCTTCTGTACCTCCTTCCCGATGGTAACAGTGTGAAGAGGGCATATCCTGGGTGGTGGGGATCGTTAATGATGGACACCGCCTTCCTAAGGCACTGCACCTTGAAGATGTCTTGGATACTACTGAGGCTAGTACTCATGATGGAACTGACAAATTTTACCAGATTCTGCAACTTACTTCAATTTTGTGCGATCACTCCCCCCCCCACCACCACCTCCCCCCATACCAGATGGTGATGCAGCCAGTCATATTGCTCTCCACAGTATGTTTGTAGAAGTTTTCAAGTGTCTTAGTTAACAAACCAAATCTCATCAAACTCCTAATGAAATATAGCCACTGTCTTGCCTTCTTTATAGCTGCATCGATATGTTGAGTCCATGTTAGGTCTCAGATATTGACACCCAGGAAACTGAAATTGCTCACTCACTCCAATTCTGATTCTTCCACAAGGATTGGTTTCTGTTCCTTTGTCTTACCTTTTCTGAAGTCTCATAATCAGCTCTTTGCTCTTGCTGATATTAAGTGCAATATTGTTGCTGCGACATCACTCAACTAACTGAAATTATCTCACTCCTGTACACCCTTTCTGAAATTCTGCCAACAATGGTTGTATCATCGGCAAATTTATAGATGACATCTGAGCTATGCCTAGCCACACAGTCATAGGTATAGAGACAGTGAGCTAACCACACATCCCTGTGGTGCGCCAGTGCTGATTGTAAGTGAGGTGGAGATTATTATTTCCAATCCACACAGATTGTGGTTTTCCGGCTAGGAAGATGAGGATCCAGTTGCAGAAGGAGGGACTGAGGTCTGGATTCTGTAGCTTTTTGATCAGGACTGTAGGGATGAAGGTGTTAAATGCTGAGCTATAGTCAATAAACAGCATCCTGATGTAGGTATTTGCATTGTCCAGGTGATCCAAGGCTGCGTGGAGATCCTTTGAGATTGCATCTGCTGTAGGCCTATTTTGGCAATAAGCAAATCGCAGTGGGTCCAGGTCTTTGCTGAGACAGGTGCTGATTCTAGCCATGACCAACCTCTCAAAGCATTTCATCACCGTAGATGTGAGTGCCACTGGACAATAATCGTTGAGGCAGCTCACGCTGCTCTTCTTGGCCACTGGTATAATTGTTGCCCTTTTGAAGCAGGGTGGGAACTTCTGGTTGTAGCAGTGAGAGCTTGAAGATGTCTTTGAGCATCCCCACAGTTAGTTGACACAGGTATTCAGAGCCTTACCAGGTACTCCCATTGGGCCCTGCACCCTCTTGAAAGACAGCCTGATGTCGGTCTCCGAGACTGAGATCACAGGGTCATCGAATGCTACAGGG
This sequence comes from Mobula birostris, assembly GCF_030028105.1. Lineage (NCBI taxonomy): Eukaryota > Metazoa > Chordata > Chondrichthyes > Myliobatiformes > Myliobatidae > Mobula > Mobula birostris. Next base: position 41,240,758 of record NC_092378.1, on the reverse strand, counting down.
TGGGGAGCCGAAAGCTGATTGTAAATTGCAACCCTTTGAGGTAGCAATAGTTTAACAGCCAGATCCAGGCAACAGTATAAGCATTTCACTTGGTTTAAAAGGTTCAAAGAGACCAAGCAATATGAGTGTCAATCCAGAGTGAATATACTCAATTAGCAGTGAATTCACCCTGTAACTGCAGTAATAGAGTTTACAAGACATTGAATGGAAGTTCTCCAGGTGGAGGTTTATCACTCTCATAGGGAAGCTTGTTTCTTCCCAGAGAAGAGGAAGGAAATCAGTTCATCCACAGCCATTCCCAAGGATAAAATGGATTAAGATTTGGGAACATTGGTAACTACAAGTAAAAGAAAAGCCAAATTGGTGCAAATGTTGAAAATCTGAAATAAACAGAAAAGGTGGTAAACACTCAACAGGTCAGCGAGCATCTGTGAAGACAGAAAGAATCAGGTTGATGATCTTTTAGTAAGTTCTGTAACAGATGTTTTAAGTATTCCAGGGAAGGCTACATTGTCCAGCTTGATTGCAAGCAATTTACAAAACAAAAAGGCATGTACATTTTCACACTTGGTTCAATAGGTGAATTCTGGAAACCTATCAACAACATTTGGTCAAGTTCAGCTTAAAATTTTCTTATTGAGCAACTTAATAATATCTTCATGACAATAACTTAAAATTAGAAAACACCTGCAATGTAAAATGCCCAAAGCTTTTCAAAAGCATGATTACCTAACAAGATTTGACATGACACCAGAGTAAGTGCTGTAAGGACAGGTCATCTAAAAGAGAATTGTCAGAGTAGGTTTTGAGAAGTGTATTGAAAGAAGGGAGAAAAGCAGGGATATTTACAGGGGAAATTTCAAATTTAGGATATAGGAATAGGACTGCTAATGCTGGAATGAAGAAATTTAGTAATGTACAACTGTTTCTCTTTGGAAGGCAGCAAAGAATGTGGAGTAGATTACAGTGCTGAAAGAGATTACGGAGTACAGGAAGCAAGGTAATATGGAGAGATTTGAAAACAATGAGGATTTGGTGGAATGAACACCACAGTGGTAGATGAACGAGACTCGATCATATTTGGTGCATGAACAGTAGAGCTTGAATGAACATGAATTAATGGAGGATTGCCACATGAGCTTTGGGATCACATGCTTCCTTCCAGTACTGGCATTAACAGAAGCATGAGGAAGGCAGGCAGCATGAGCTAAGTTGAGGCAGAGTGGAGACGGCCAAGACTGTTGATGTAGTTATCCAGGTAATTAGTTAATGATGGCAGAGAGGTTATTTCAGATCACCTGGTACTGGAGGGACTTGTGGTCATTGCTGCTGAAGCAGCTGAGCTGGACTGGGTTCATCACCAGCAGGTTGGCAACTGTAATTTTCCCTGCTGTGTGGGTAAATGGTAGATTCTAGAGGGGAGTTGATCAGAATATGGGAGAAATAAAATGGGATTAATGTAAGTGGGTATTTAATGGACAGCACAGATGAGAAGGGCTGAAGGGCCTTTTCCCTTCCCTTCCTCCATTTCCTTGGGATAGATAGGGATACCTGAACAAACGCAGCACCCATTGAGGCCATTAGAAGTGGGAGGTCTTCGTGCATATAGTGCTAAGCAATGCTCCACCCCTCCACCTCCCCTCACCAAAGCTTCACCTGCTGCCAAAATTATCATGAGTTTGAAACAGCTTTAAAACTTCTGTTATTCAGATACATTTTTAAACTTTGAAGTTTAATGTAAATAATAAAAAAAGTTGAAACACTGATATTTTAGGAAAAATCTAAATCATTTAAAGTACTAAAAATAATTAATTTGAGACATCTTTTCCTCCTACTCTACAAGCTTGGGAGCCTTCATTCAGGGAAATGTTGGCTCTGGTCCATCTAGCTGGGAGCATCCAAATGCCAACAGTTGTCTTTGAACAGTCAGCTACACCCTGGATGATTCAGATTGGTTAATGGGCGGTAAACAGGCAAGCTTTTACTTGTAATATGCCAGAGGTATCATTGGTGGGACGTCAGATATTTGCAGGTTATGTTAATACTTTGTTCAATAGATTACTGATCATACCTGGGTGGGAAATAACTTGAGAAGGTGGTGTCTCAAGTTACTCAGGAAGTTTATATGGAGGAAGAGATTAAAGAAGGAAGATTTAGTTAGATATTGTGATGTTTGCATTTCTTTTTTTAATATAATCTTTATTGAGTTTTTGAAGTGATTACATAGAAAGATAATGACTACCCTCCCCCCTCCCCTTAACCCTACCCGCGTATATATACCTCTAGATGAAATAAAAGAAAAAGAAAGAAGAACTGTCTGGATATTGGAGGGTTTCCACATGCTCCATGGGATTCAAAATAAATTTAGTATATTTATTTATTACTTTCCCCAAGGGGGTGTTTGCATTTCTGTGCTTACTGCCCATTACATAGTCATAGTCATACTTTATTGATCCCGGGGGAGATTGGTTTTCGTTACAGTTGCACCATAAATAATAAATAGTAATATAACCATAAATAGTTAAATAGTAATATGTAAATTCTGCCAGTAAATTATGAAATAAGTCCAGGACCAGCCTATTGGCTCAGGATGTCTGACCCTCCAAGTGAGGAGTTGTAAAGTTTGATGGCCACAGGCAGGAATGACTTCCTATGACACTCTGTGCTGCATCTTGGTGGAATGAGTCTCTGACTGAATGTACTCCTGTGCCCAACCAGTACATTATTTAGTGGATGGGAGACATTGACCAAGATGGCATGCAACTTAGCCAGCATGGCACCTTACACTACTGGCAATTCGGTCAGCAATGAAGATCCTCCAACTCTGTCTGTCCTTGTCCTCTCAGATGTAGAAGGATTCTTCATTGCTGTTTCTGTCACAGTTTTGTTTTAGCAGTCAAGGTTGTTAGGCCTGAGCTGACCCCCGAACCTAAAGGACCAGTAGACCACTCTTGGTCTATCCTCTACCCATTGACCTGTTTGCCATGGGAGACCCAACCAAGAGCCAAAGACTCCAGCCAATATAACTCTCCAGGTCACTGAGACATGCAAGCCTCCAAACTACAACAAAGTTGTGATCCTCTTGAAGATGTTTCTGCGAACATCTCAATAAATCTTATTAATTGTCCATTAAACACCCATTTACACTAATCCTATTTTATTCTTCCCATATTCCAATGACCATTAGTAGTTTTTAGTAATGTTTATGTATTACAAAGTTACCACACAATAATACTTATTAATCTCCCATTTTTCTACATCAGCACCAGCTTTCATTCATCAGGCAGGTTAGAAAAATCACTAATTTTATTTAGAGAGACATTATGGTTCTACAGGAGAATGTTGAAAATATCATGGACCACACACACATCAAATGAAGAAGTTCTCAGAAGAGCCCAAGCAGTTCGATCCCTCATACCAACAATAAGAGAAAGACAACTCAGATTCCTAGGACACATCATGTGGAAAGATGAACTAGAAAAACTCATACTCTCTGGAAAGATTGAGGGGAGCAAACCTAGAGGAAGATCTCGGCTTATGTACATCAAAAGCATAGCCAGGTGGCTACACATCAAGGAAATGGAAGTCATCCAAAGAATGAGGGATAGATCTATATGGAAAACCATGGTCACCAACATCCGCATCTGATATGGTACCTAGACAGACAGGCATTTAGAGAGACAGCGCAGTAACGGGCCCTCTGGCCAACGAGCCATGTGCCCAATTAATCTACTAACCCACATGTCTTTGGAAAGTGTGAGGAAACTGGAAGAAGCATGTGTGGTCACGGGAGAAAGTACAAACTCCGTAAAGACAACGGCAGATTTGAACCTGGGTCACTAACGCTGCAATAGCATTACGCTCATGGTATGCTACCGTGCTCTCCCAAATTAACTTATTGACCAATGAACCTCTAAATTATGTTCCTGAGATGTTCTATAAACCCTGCTCAAGTGCTCTCCCTCTGAAGGCACACTTGATGCTCACTTGAATATCGTTTAAAATTATGTATTGATGTTCAAGGGTTAACTTTTCACGTACAGTATTCTGACTGAGGCTACTATGTGCAGAGCTGACGCCCATTTATAAGTGTACTTTGGTTTTGTGTATTAATAAACAGAAGTTTAATATTTCCAGACGGAATTCAAAATGAATATATAAAAACATAAATATAACAGCTGGTTTGGAAAAATAAAATACCGGCCAGATTGGAACTTGATTTAGTTACGATTATCTGTGAAACTCTTTGGCTGGGTGTGTTTTTTTTTGGAGGCTATACTTGTGTTACCAATGCGTGCGAAGACATGTTCTATGTTTTACGTGGGTTCTCGCCCACGAAAAGCAGGAGAGCTGCCAAGTCCCCGAATTGCCAATTGATTCACTGACATCCCCGAGTTAAAAGTTTGACAAGCTTGTTTTCTCTCTTTTTTCAGTCAACAGTTGCCAAGAAAGGCAATGTGTGTCTCTTTAAGGGCACTGCTGGAGGAGGGGAATATTTAGGCTGTTGCTTCTAAGTACAGAGGCTTGTATTTCACAGGAGGGAGCTGTTGGCACATTATACGCGCTGAAGTGTTTCTCGGCGATGGGTTGCAACGACTGTAATTGAGTGAGCGAGTAGACCCGAGGACTGTCAACACGCCAGGTGGACAGAGTAGCCGAGTGCACGGACCTGTGCTGCTACTCCACGAGTGCCATGGGAGAGACGGTGAAATGACGCGGTCACCGATTCCCTTTCAAATGGGCGCGGAAGCAAGTTCGGCGAATTTATTGCTTCACACGGTGCCGGCCGAGAAGAGTGTGTCATTGACAATGAAGACTTGCAAACTGATCTTCCAGCCTGATGTGAAGTGTTTTGGTTCGGAGTGACGAAATACGGGAGTGCCGTCGTTCTACCGACCGAAGCGGTGTCCAGAGGCAAGTGAAGAGCGTCGCTGTGCCCAACACACACTCCCACCGAACCCTCCGCCCCTAGACCGCGGCTGCTGGTGTGTGAGTCGTTTCCTGGTGGATCTGTTCTGACACTTCGGGATTGGAGAAATTCCAACCTCCGCGACGAGTTCCCAGGAGAATACCGTATACTGTCCATCACACCCCTCCCCCCCACCCCAAAGTGTTTGGTGAGCCCCTTCTCTCCTCGGGCTCATTCATAGGAAGCCAGAGAATCTTTGAAAGACGCCGGGAGCGGCAACAAAGTAAAAGTACAGTACGGTTCAGAGACGAAGCAACCAACTAGCCGTGCGGTGGAGTGCGATGTCGGGCATTGGAGATGTGATGGGGAACGGGTGAACGAGGGGACCCAGCAATGAGCCTGTCACTGCTCGCAATCGCTTGCCCAACTGGTCAATGGACAGAATTCACTTGCAAAGAACTGAATCGTGAACTGCCAATGTCTTAATCGGTGCGAGGAGTTCTAGCTCGGGTTCTGTACGTTTTGCACTGTCACTTGGCCCCTGTTCGGAAGCAGGATGCGGCGCTGGGTGCTGGCGCTGGCTGTGCTCTGGGCAGCCTCCGTGAGAGGCACCCGGAGCGAGGGGACCGGGAATTCTGCGCCGAACCTGCAAGCTGCCGGGTCTTCTGGTCGGCGGGGAGGCTCTGGGGTTGCTCCCACACTCGGGCTTTGGAATTGCTGCCCGGTTGACCGGTCAGGGTCTGTACGCCGGCGAGACTCCGCCCGCTCACCTCTCAAGTATCAGTGGAACCTATCAAAGGCCCTCCGTTGGGACTCAAGCGAGACGTTACCCGGGGCGATGGTGCAAGGATCTCGGGGGGAACGCGGGCCCGGTGTAAAGTTTGATCCCAAGGGAACTACCCTGTCGGAAAGCGGTGCAGTCGGAATTAGCCATTCCCGGGAAATGGATAGGCTATTCCCAATGAGCACGAGTGGAAGGTCTAAACGAGGCACGGGTGGGATTAAAAACAATGGCCAAACAAGAGGCAAGAGTCAGCAAGAGAGCGGCTTGCAGCCTGGCAACAACTCGGGCTGGAATGGGGTGCAGGAACGGGAAGCAGCGATGCTCTCTCTCAACTGGTCGGCGGATAGCTCAAACATCCATAGCGGAGCAAGTTTCATCAACACCTCCTTAACCCTTACCTCGGAGGAAACTCCGGGCGTGTTGTCCCTCCATGGACGAGGCAAGAGGCGGCAGCTGAAGAACCCCTTCTACCCTGTGACCGAGGATTCCTATGGAGCCTACGCTGTCATGTGTCTCTCCATTGTTATCTTCGTGATTGGCATTATGGCGAATTTGTCCATCATGTGCATAGTCTGCCACAATTATTACATGAGGAGTATTTCCAACTCCCTGTTGGCTAATCTGGCTTTCTGGGACTTCCTCATCATCTTTTTCTGCCTGCCTCTGGTTATATTTCATGAACTGACTAAAAAGTGGCTGCTTGGAGATTTCTCCTGCAAGGTGATCCCTTATCTTGAGGTGAGGAAAAAAAGACATCTTTCCAGAATTTTACACTTAGTTTGCAACTACTTTCTACACAGAAGCGGGCTGAGCGTACTCACCCGAGTGTACACTCCCATAACCCATTGTGTTCTCCCCGCATTCTTATCAACATCCCGCACCCCCAACTATAATACCACTCATTTCAGCCCGGTCCCCATAACATCACAGCAGGCAGGTTTTGTGGTGGCCAATTAACCATACTAGCTCTGCGCCTATTGTTGGGAATATGGGAGGAAACCAGATCACCTGGGGAAACCCACACGGTCGTGCAAACTTCACACAGACAGCACAGGGGGAGACAAGGTTGAATCCAGGTCACGGGAGCTCTGAGGGCTGTCCTGCTATGCCACCTATGCAGATTTTTGGAATATGGGTACCGGTCTGAATATATTGTCTGTCCACTAGTGCCTTCCTGCCATCCACACGATGGTAGTGGGCTGGCTTAACCAATCAGTCTGTGCGTTGAAGAGTCGCTCACAGCATTCTTAGGCACAGATTTCCCGGAGAAGCAACGGCTCTTGAATAGGAATCCGCTCAGTATAGGTACTTGTTACCAAAGAGCATGAGGTAATCTGATCTAGATAGCCATCGTCGTTCTGTGGAGTGGTGAAAGACTCCGCTTGGTGCAATGTACAAATACTGTACTAGTAAGGTAGTAAACTGGCTTATTATCTTCGCTTGTTACTGAGTTACGGCGGAAAACTTCGTTCGCATGCCATCCCTACAGATCATTTCATTGCATCACTACCTCGGGGTTGTACAAGGGAAAGCTAACAAAATGCATACAAATAATATGATGTAAGGCCCTAATGGGGTAGATTGTGAGGTCCAAAGTCCAGCTCTAGGAGACCATTCAATAACCATAACAGAAGGATAGAAGCTGTCCTTGAGTCTGTGCTTTTGGCTTTTACATCTTCTGTAGGAAGGGAATGGGAAAGAAGAGAAAGGTTCCTGGGTAGGTAGGGTCATGATTAGGCTGGATGCTTTATCAAGACAGCGGGAAGTGTAGACAGAGGCCATGGAGGGGAAGTTGGTTTCTATGATATGCAGAGGTGTGTGCATAGCTTTGCGGGTTCTTATATTGTAACGTGTCAGCTGTTTTACAGCAGTGCTGAGGAGGGATTAGAGGTGTGAGCATCAGGTGTGGTTTCACAGAATTCAGATTCCTAGAGCATATACTCAGTGGCTACTTTGTTAGGTACAGGAGTGGAACCTGGTGTGGTCATCTGCTGTTTTACCCCATCCACTTCAAGGTTTGTTGTGTATTCAGACTTGTTCTTCTGCACACCACTGTTGTAACACGAGGTTATTTGAGTTACTACCGCCTTCCTGTCAGCTTGAATCAGTCTGGCCATTCTCCTCTGATCTCTCTCATTAACGAGGTGCTTATGACCACAGAACTGCCGCTTACTGGATTTTTTTTTTGTTTTTCGCATCATTCTCTATCATCTTTTGTGTGTGATAATCCCAGGAGCTCAGCAGTTTCTGAGATACTCAAACCACCCCATCTGACACCAATAAACATTTCACAGTTAAAGTCACTTAGATCACATTTCTTCCCCATTCTGACGTTTGATCTGAACAACTGAAACTCTTGACCATGTCTTCTTGCTTTTATGCATTGATTTGCTGAGACATGATTGGCTGATTAGATATTTGCATTAATAAGCAGTTGTATAGGTGTACCTAATAATGTGGCCATGAGAATATGCCTAAATAAAGGCTAATAAATAGAGTCATATAGCAGGGAAACAGGCCCTTCAATCCACTGAATATAACCATCAAGTATCTACATGCACTAATTCTACTTTAATCTATTATTGTTCTCCTGTTATTCCCATTATTTGACCACTTACCTACACTAGGGGCATTTTACAGTGGCCAATTAACCCACTACCTGCACTTCTTTGTGATGTGGGTGGAAATTGGCGCACTAGGGGGAATCTGTATGGTCACAGGAAGAATTAGCAAACTCCATACACACAGCATCAGAGGTTAAGGTTGAACCTGGGGTCACTGTAGCTATGAGGTGGTGACTCTTCTGTCTGCTTCACCGTCTTGATAATGGAAATCTTTCCTCTTTCCAAGCTCTGGTCTTCGACCTGAAGCGTTATCAGTTTCTCTTGCTACAGATGACCTATTGAGCTTTATTTCTCTCTAATACAGACAAGCAAGACTAATGCCGAGAAGTAGATATGCATGGCATCATTCAGTTTCTCAGTGAAAATGACAGCTTAATGCCCAAGGGGCAGTTGAATCCTAACTGATGTTTAAACAAGGTAGTGTTTTACAACTGGAAAGAAAGCAGCTTTATCATCAAAAAGAATAATCTGCTGTGTGGAGTTGTTATTTTGTTTCACTTGGGTAATAGCATAGCAGAAGAAAAGCTTTAACATTCATTAAGATGGAATTCATTTATGTTAGTAATCACTAAATTAATCACTGCCACAGCTGTGTGTCAGTAAATAGGATGCAAAAGCAAAAATTAGGAATCTCACCTATAGTTTATTAAAATGCATGTATTTGTCTATAGTTGTGGAATGCATTTTGCAGGCTGATTTATGTTAATGCTGTTTAAACAAGTTAAGGCTTTCAAGCATAAAGAATCAGTCCATGCTGATTGATCCTATGTTAAATGAGTCCTGAAGTAAAATATAACAGAATTAATTACAGGTTTTACTGGTAATAATGGGGCATGGCAGGAGGATTCTAGCCAATTATGGACGAAATTAGTCGATATTTTGTTGAGTTGAAACGACTGAAAATCTTGAAGTGATCTCATCTCAGTGATGTTCAGCTGTGAAAGCTGAATACAATCTATTGCCACCACCTCAGAAAAGGGATCTTAACATCCTTTTCAATCTTCGTGTATGATTCATCTTCTATACAGACTTTTGCAATTCTGCTTTAAATGTTGTTTGCCAACAATCCACCATCAATTTGTCACGTACAATACCACTTTCTCATTTTGTCAGCTTAGAAATTCTGAATGATCTGTCAAATATAGTTTATTTTTTGACACTATCTTTTCAAATGCAGAAATGGGATATGTAGTTTATGAAGTTTTTTGGAAAAACTCAGATAATTCACATTCCCATTGTTGAGAAATCCCAATGTTTTGACATCTGGCTCCCCAACCCAGTTTCCTGTACCCCGTCAAAGCTTACCAGTCCCACTTTCACACTCTTTGTAAACTCACTGCAGCCCCATACTCACTCTCCTTATAAACTCTGTGGATCCCGTTCCTACTCTGTTTACCCTGTTCCTCCCCTCTGTTCTACTTTGCAACCAGGAAACCTTCCACTGCCTCACCTCCTCCACATTCTGAGGAAGAGCCAATATCCTGAAACTTTGACTGGCTGAGTTCTTCAGTGTTTCTCTTTTTGCTTCTGATTACATCTCCTACAATTTTATTTATTTCCCAGGACCCTGTCCCTACACTGTTTTTAAAATTCATGGGTCCCATTCACACTCGTTCTTTAAGCTCACAGGTTTGCCCTCCCAAACGCCCTTTAAGTTTACCTGGTTCACCATATAACATCTTTAAAAAAAGTCAAATTCCTTTCCAGTCCTGATGAAGATTCTTGGCCCAAAACATTGACGCTTTATTCCTCTCCATGTTTGCGGCCGAACCTGCTGAGTTCCTCCAGCATTATGTGTGTTACTCGGCATTTCCAGCACCTGCAGAATCTCTTGTGTGGCTGAACAATTTGCAGTTTGGCACCAGCAAAGTCACAAAGGTGCCGGATTTTCACAGTTTACAGTAATATTTCTATCATAGTGTCATAAACACGACAGCACAGAAACAGACCCTTTGGCCCAACTAATCTGTGCCCAACTATTAATCTGCCCAGAACATCCACCTGCACCTGGACCATAGCCCTCTGCATTCCTTCCATGTACTGAACCAAATTTCTCTTAAATGTTGAAATCAAATCAGCATCCACTACTTCTGCTGGCAGCTTGTTCCACACTCTAACATCATCTGAGTGAAGAAGCTCCCCAACATGTTCCCCTTAAACATTTCACCTTTCACCCTTAACCAATGACCTCTACTTTTAGTTTCACCCACCCTCAGTGGGGGAAAAAAGCCTGCTTGCATTTACCTTATCTATACCCTGCCTAATTTTCAAGATCCAGTGTGATTATCATTGAACCGTAGTGCACATGAATACAGCCAAACGAAACAGCGTCCCTCCAGAGCCAGGGTGCACAGTACAGTACCAACAGTTATACACAGTACAAGACATATATAGCACAAACAGGAGGGTGCAGGCCTCGAACCCAGCATAGAGGCTTTGCTACACCACCTCCGGCATCTCCCCTCCTGGACTACTGCAACTACAGCCAAGGCCACGCAGCTTCCCCGCCGTCTGTCATGACAATAAACAAGGGAAATGGACATGCTGTATTTTACATTGCCAATGCCAACAATGTCTTGTGATTGCAAGAGAAACATCAGAGACAATCAATCACTGTTAGGATACACAACACCTTCATGCACCCACTCCGATGCCTTTCTGTAGTGGCCACTAACGCGATCCACACCAAGTCTTGATCAGAGATAGTGTCACAGCTGCAGAAAAGGAGGAAGTCATGGAAGGGTTGCCTATGGAGTCTGTGGGTGGAAGTTAGGAATAGGAAGGGGTTAATAACTCTGCTGGGTGTTTTTTTATAGACCACCCAGTAGTAACAGGGACATCGAGGAGCAGATAGGGAAACAGATTCTGGAAAGGAGCGATGTTGTGGTGGGAGATTTTAATTTCCCAAATATTGATTGGCATCTCCCTTGAGTGAGGGGTTTAGATGGGGTGGAGTTTGTTAGGCATGCTTAGGAAGGTTTCTTGACACAATATGTAGATAAGCCTACAAGAGCTGTACTTGATCTGGTATTGGAAAATGAACCTGGTCAGGTGTCAGGTCTCTCTGTGGGAGAGCATTTTGGAGATAATGATCACAATTCTATCTCCTTTACCATAGCATTGGAGAGAGATAGGAACAGGCAAGTTAGGGAAACATTTAACTGGAGTAAGAGGAAATATGAGGCTATCAGGCAGAAACTTGGAAGCATAAATTGGAAACAGGTGTTCTCAGGGAAACGTACGGAAGAAATGTGGCAAATGTTCAGGGGATATTTGCGTGGGGTTCTGAGTAGGTAAGTTCCAATGAGACATGGAAAGGATGGTAGGGTACAAGATCCGTGGTGTACAAAGGTGTTGTAAATCTAGTCAAGAAAAGAAGAGCGTACGAAAGGTTCAAAAAACTAGGTAATGATAGGAATCTAGAAGATTATACAGCTAGCAGGGAGGAGCTTAAGAATGAAATTAGGAGAGCCAGGACGGGCCATGAGAAGTATTGGCGGACAGGATTAAGGAAAACCCCAAGGCATTCTACAAATATGTGAAGAGCAAGAGGATAAGACGTGAGAGAATAGGACCAATCAAGTGTGACAGTGGAAAAGTGTGTATGGAACCGGAGGAAATAGTGGAGGTTCTTAATAGATTATGAAGATACGCAGTCCTCTTTTATTGTCATTTAGTAATGCATGCATTAAGAAATGATACAATATTTCCTCCGGTGTGATATCACAAAACACAGGACAGACCAAGACTGAAAAAGCTAACAAAACCACATAATTATATCATATAGTTACAACAGTGCAACAATACCATAACTTGATGAAGAAGTCCATGAGCACAGTAGAAAATTCAAAGTCTCTCAAATGTCCCACATCTCACGCAGACAGGAGAAGGAAGAAAAATTCTCCCTGCCATGCCCAACCACAGTCCGACTCTGAGTCATCCGAAAACTTCGAGCCCCCGATCAGCTCTGCGACACCGAGTACTGAGCGCCATCTCTATCCGAACGATTTGACCTCAATCTCGGTCGCCAACAGCAGGCAAAGCCGGGAATTTTGAGGCCTTCCCTCTGAAAGATTCCCGATCGCGCAGTAACAACAGCAGCGAACTGACGTTTCAGAAGTTTCTCCAGATGTTCCCCTGTGCTTTCACGTCTGTCTCCATCAAATCAGAATTGTCCACAGCTCCTACTTAACGGATACAATATCATTTTTCACCGGAGGGCTGTGCACGCGGGGCGCACTGCTCTCTCTCCTCCCACCTTTGCTTCAGTATTCACTTTGGAAAACAATCTTGGCGATTGTAGGGATGACTTGCAGTGGACTGAAAAGTTTGAGAATGTAGGTATTAAGAAAGAGGATGTGCTGGAGCTTTTGGAAAGCATCAAGTTGGATAAGTCACCAGGACCGGATGAGATGTACCCCAGTCTACTGTGGGAAGTGGGAGAGATTCTGGAGGATTGGAGGGCTGCAGATGTTGTTCCCTTATTCAAGAAAGGAAGTAGGGATAGCCCAGGAAATTATAGGCCAGTGAGTCCTACTTCAGTGGTTGGTAAGTTGATGGAGAAGATCCTGAGAGGCAGGATTTATGAACATTTGGAGAGGCATAATATGATTAGGAATAGTCAGCATGGCTTTGTCAAAGGCAGGTCATGCCTTAAGAGCCTGATTGAATTTTTTGAGGATGTGACTAAACACATTGATGAAGGTAGAGCCGTAGATGTAGTGTATATGGGTTTTAGCAAGGCATTTGATAAGGTACCCCATGCAAGGCTTATTGAGAAAGTAAGGAGGCATGAGATCCAAGGGGACATTGCTTTGTGGATCCAGAACTGGCTTGCCCACAGAAGGCAAAGAGTGGTTGTAGACGGTCATATTCTGCATGGAGGCCGGTGACCAGTGGTGTGCCTCAGGGATCTGTTTTGGGACCCCTACTCTCTGTGATTTTTATAAATGACCTGGGTGAGGAAGTGGAGGGATGGGTTAGTAAATTTGCTGATGACACCAAGGTTAGGGGTGTTGTGGATAGTGTGGAGGATTGTCAGAGGTTACAATGGGACATTGATAGGATGTAAAACTAGGCTGAGAATTGGCAGATGGAGTTCAACCCAGATAAGTGTGAAGTGGTTCATTTTGGTAGGTCAAGTATGATGGCAGAATATAGCATTAATGGTAAGTCTCTTGGCAGTGTGGAGGATCAGAGGGATCTTGGGATCTGAGCCCATAGGACGCTCAAAGCTGCTACGTAGGTGACTCTGTGGTTAAGAAGGCATATGGTGCATTGGCCTTCATCAATCGTGGGATTGAATTTAAGTACTGAGAGGTAATATTGCAGCTATGTAGGACCCTGGTCAGACCCCACTTGGAGTACTGTGCTCAATTCTGGTCGTTTCACTATAGGAAGGATGTGGAAACCATAGAAAGGGTGCAGAGGAGATTTACAAGGATGTTGCCTGGATTGGGGAGCATGCCTTATGAGAATAGTTTGAGTGAACTTGGCCTTTTCTCCTTGGAGCAACAGAGGATGAGAGGTGACCTGATAGAGGTGTACAAGATAATGAGAGGCATTGATCGCGTGGATAGTCAGAGGCTTTTCCCCAGTGCTGAAGTGGCTAGCACGAGAGGGCATAGTTTTAAGGTGCTTAGAAGTAGGTTCAGAGGAGATGTTGGGTAGATTTTTTACGCAGAGAGTGGTGAGTACATGGAATGGGCTGCCGGCGGTGGTGGTGGAGGTGGAAATGATAGGGTCTTTTAAGAGTCTCCTGAATGGCTAGAAAAATAGAGGGTTATGCATAAAGTCTAGGTAGTTGTAAGGTAGGGACATGTTTGGCATAGCTTTGTGGGCTGAAGGGCCTGTATTTGTGCTGTATGTTTTCTATGTTCCTCCAGTTCCACAGCTTGCTGGTGAGGTAGATGGGATAGACCTTAATGTCCAGTATTGTCTTGCAACCGTAAAAAAGACAAAAAAAAAACACTTGTTGGCCCGAGAGAGGCTGCTGCATCTGAATACACCGTGATCTTACCTAAGTTGTGTATACCTCTATCAAATCTCCCCTCATTCACCTGCGCTCTAGGGAATAAAGTCGTAACCTATTCAGCCCTATAACTCAGTTCCTCAAATCCTGGCAACATCCTTGTAATTTTTTTCTGCACTTTTTCAGTATTATTGATATCTTTCCAGAGGGAAGGTGACCAGATCTGCACACAGTACTCCAAACTAGGTCTCACCAATGTCTTATATAACTTCACCATAACATCCCAACTCCCGTACCCAGTACTTTGACTTCTGAATGCCATTGTGCCAAAAACACTCTTTATGACCCTATCCACCAATGGCGCTACTTTCAAGGAATTATGGATCTGAATTCCCAGATCCCTCATTTCTACCACGCTCCTCAGTGCCCTACCATGCACAGTGTAAGTCCTACCCTGGTTGGTCCTCCCAAAGTGCCATCTCACTTTCCATCTGCCATTTTTCAGCCCATTTTTTCCTCTGATCCAGATCATATTACAAGCTTTGATAGCCTTCCTCGCCGTCCACTATACCCCCAATCTTGAAGCCATCTGCAAATTTGCTAATCTAGTTTACTACATTATCATCTAGATGATTGATATACTGTAGATGACAAACAGCAACAGACCCAGCACTGCTCTCTGCGACATACCACTAGTCACAAGCCACCGGTCAGAGAGGCAACCATCTGTTACGACTCTCTGGCTTCTCCCACGAAGCCAATTTATTAGCTCATCTTGAATGCCAAGCGACTGGACTAACCTCCCATTTGGGACCTTGTCAATGCCCTTGCTGAAGTTCATGTAGACAACAACAACTTTCCTGGTAACTTCCTCAAAAAACTCTACTGACATCAATTAGACATGACCTACCACGCACAAGTCCATGTTGGTTATCCCTTCTCAGTCTCTAATTATCCAAATACTTATATATCTAGTCCTTTGGAATACCTTCCAATAATTTATCCACTAGTGATGTTAGGCTCATGAGCCTATAATTTCCCAGCTTATTCTTTCAGCCTTTCTTGAACAACAGAACATTATCCATCATCCAATCCTCCTGTGACTCATGCATTGCTAAGGACATTTTAAATATCTTTTGCTAGGGCCTCTGGATTTTCTGTACTAGTTTTCTACAAGGTCCAAAGGAACCCTTTCATCGCCCCTGGGGATTTATCTATCCAAAACACCTCAAGACAGCAAACACCTCCTCCTCTGTATGGGGTCCACTGCTATTTTGCCACACTTCTATAGACTCCATCTCCCGAGTAAATGCAGATGCAAAAAAAATCATTTAAGATCTCCCTTATTGCTTTCCTTTAAAATCCAAACCTCTGTAGTAAAAGCAGTGACGTGTGCTGAGAGGCGATTTACTTTTCTTCTGTCTTGCCTGTTGGAGACCTGCCAAGAAGAGCAAGGATGCATCCTTTGTGCATTTTCCAGGTCAGTGAATCATAATCAAAAGTGGAAACCTGGCTGACTTCCCTTTCATTGGGATAGGAGTACAGCTGCTGCGGTAGAATACATTGTGAAATAAAAGTAGTTTCAGCAATTAATTAGGCACATGTGTGTTTTTTTTTGTCAGCAAGATGTGATGCATAGGCGGCTGCAAGTGTGGAGGTCTCAGCTTTTTACTATTCATATTATGGATTTGGATGAGGGCACCAGAGGTGTGCTTGCTAAGTTTTCTAATGACAAAACGGGAAGTAGGAAAGTAAACAGTGAAGAAGGCATAAGGTGGCTACAGAAGGATATAATTCGTTAAGTGCATGGGTAAACACCTCATATCTGAGTCATACTGCGACCAGTTATGAAATTGGCCGTTTGGCAGAAAGATTGGAAAGAAAAGCATGTGAATCTAAATGGTGAGCAATTACACATTTCCGAGATGCATAGTGATCCGGGTGTCATACTGCAGAGTTTTTCAAAAGGCTAATTTTTAGGTATAGGAAATAATTGGGAAATCTAACTAAACGTTATTGATTATTGCAAAGGGAATTAAACACAAAGGTAGGAGGTTATGCTATAGCTATAAAGGGCGCAGGTGAGAGCTCAACTGTGGACAGTATTGATGTCATTTTTTAAAGGAAAGCTGTTAACATGCCAGAAGTCCATTTCTAGAACATTTTGTTGTTGGTGACCTGAATAGGAGTGTGGGTAGAATGGGGGAGAGGAGTGGGTTAGTCTTATGAGGAAAGATTAGACAATTTGTGCTTGCATTCATTGGAGCCTACAAGACTGAGGCCACTTGTTTGATCCTGAGGGGTTTTAACAGTGGGCATGTGGAAGGATGATTGTTTGGCTGATTGGATATTTGCAGTAAAACTATAAAACATAGGATTAGTATTAGGCCGTTCAGCCCATCAGGTCTGTTCTGCCATTCCATCATGACTGATTTATTATCCCACTCAACCCCATTCTCCTGTCTTCTCTCCATAACCTTTGACACCCTTATTAGTTAAGAACCTATCAAACTCTGCTTTAAATATACCCAATGACCTGGTCTCCACAGCTGTCTGTGGCAATGAGTTTCACAGAATTACCACCCTCTGATTTAAGAAATTCCACCTTATCTCTGTTTTAAATGGACATCCCTGTTGTCTGATGTTACACTGACTGGTCCCACACTCTCCCACTATAGGAAACATCCTTTCAACATCCAATCTATCTAGGGCTTTGAATATTCAATAGGTTTCAATGAGGTTTCCCCTCTTTCTTCTAAACTCCAGTGAGTGTAGGCCTGGAGCCATCAAATGCTCCTCATATGTTAACCCTTTCATTCCTGGAATAATTTTTGTGAATCTCCTCTGGACCTTCTTCAAAGCCAGCACATCTTTTCCTCGATAAGGGGCCCAAAACTGCTCACGATACTCCACATATGGTCTGACTAATACCTTATAAGGCCTCAGCATTACATCCTTGCTTTTATATTTCATCCTCTTGAAATAATTGTTAACATTGCATTTGCTTTCCTTACCATTGACTCAACCTGCAAATTAACTTGCAGGGAGTCCCTTTAATCCTCTGATTTTTGAATTTTCTCCCGGTTCAGAAAATAGTTTGCACCTTTATTCCTTCTACCAAAATTCATGAGCATACACTCTGCAAAACCTTATTCCATCTGCCACTTCTTTTGCCCATTCTCCTAATCTGTCTTGATTTCTTCTATGGATGCCCTGCTTTCTCAACAGTATCTGCCCCTCCACCTATCTTTGTATTGTTCACAAGCTTGGCCACAAAGCCATTAATTTTGTCATCCAAATCATTGACATATAACATGAAAAGAAGCTGTCCCAACACTGACTCCGTGGAATAGCCAAACAGAAAAAGCCCTCTTTATTCCCACTCTTTGCCTCCTGCCAGTCAGCCAATCTTCTATCCGTGCTAGTACTTTCCCATAATATCATGGGCTCTGCTCTTGTTAAACAGCTCATGTGTGGCACCTTGTCAAAGGCCTCTGAAAATTCAAATAAACAATATCCACTAACTCTCCTTTGTCTATTCTGCCTGTTACTTCCTCAAAGAATTCCAACAGGTCTGTCTGGCAAGATTTTCTCAAAAGAGACCATGCTGCCTTTGGCCTATTTTATCATGTGCCTGCAAGTACCCCGAAACCTCATCCTCTACAGTGGACTCCAACATGTTGCCAACTACTAAAGTCTGGATAACTGGCCTTTAATTTCCTTTCTTTTGTCTCCCTCCCTTCTTAAAGAGTGGAGTGACATTTGCAATTTTCCAGTCCTCAGGAACCATTCTAGAATCTAGTCACTCTTGAAAAAACATTTCCAAGGCTTCCACAATCTATTCGGCTAACTCTTTCAGAACTCTGGAGTGTAGTCCATCTGGCCCAGGTGACATCTACCTTCCTATAAGCAGGTGTACCTAGTAAAATGGCCACTGAGAGTACAAAGTGGTATTAATCAACTTGCTGCATAAACTGTGCAAGTGAGATTGAGAAACTACTATATATCTGTAACGAGTGCAAATCTATTCATAGAATAGTTTTGAATACATTACCAAATGGCTGTGCTAATGACATTAAAATACCCAGGTTAGGATTCAATGGGCAAGTTGGGTTGTACCAGGCTGGTATGAGGTACGTAATTGCAATCTGTGATAGCTTTCAGCCAGATCAGTGCATGATTATTATCCTACAGTGCAACAGAAACTTTCCTTCAAAAGCATTTCTCTGGATCTAAAGATCTTGGGAGTATTCTGAAAGGGTCATGAAATGCATTATGATTGCAAGTGTTTCTTCTATATTCCAGTTGCATAAATGTGTTACAATGTAGGTTAATAACTGTGCCCCCTCACTTATAGCTTCATTTCTGTCAGTCAAACAGCCAAGTAAAACCAAGTACATTTGTGTAAGAAAGACCATTATCTGACTGGCATCCATTCCCAACCCCTTAACATAAACTTTCTCATTTTGGCATCTATTTTAATAACAAAACAATATATTTACCCTATCTTTTGTTCAGCAGAACATAACAGTTTTTAAGTAAAGTGGTACTTATTGATATTCAATTCCAAACTTAATTTAGACCAATTTTCAGTTATGCACTCAGTATTTTTAAAAATGGTAATTGGTGTATATTTTGTTTAACTTACCTTTACCCCTGGGAGGTTTGCTCAGCACCAACTGAGTTCCTTCTGCATTGAAACTGATTACAGTCTTGCCTTGCAATAATGCATGTACGGTAGAACATTCTGTTTCATAGTTCATTCCTTTGTACAAGAGATCTGTCTTTTTGTAGTACTTCTGATGAAAAATATTGCATATTATTCAAAGTTGAACACAGTATATCTCGTGAGCTCGAATGTGCACTATAAGACTCAGCAAATAGCAGACATTTCTATTTTACACTTATCTTTGAAATGTCATTGGATCATAAAATTTAACACTTTGTCTTTTCCACAGATGCTAAGCAGTTTCAACATTTTCTTCTCACCTCCAATTTCGAACATCCGCAATATTTTGTTTATCTTTGACCTTACAAATATGATAGAATATCAACTGAAGACTATTATCCATTTTCATTGGAAAATTTGCTTTGTTGAAGTATCTTGACATTGCAAGTGACCATTAAGGAAAACAAAAGGATGGAGCCTGATAGGCCACAGCTAATCAGACATGCACTCTATAAAATAGCCTGTTAACCTTCAGTGATAGAGTTTTTCTGTCTGAATTCACTAGCTGTTCATTGAAATAAATGTCAATAAACTGTAAACAAATAAACTCAAAAGTAGAAAATCCCAGTGTTGCCTAAATGTTTAATCAAAGTCTGATTCCTCAGGTGAAGCATTGAATGCTGTCATGTGCGCATGCAGTGGGTCCTGGGTATGCATTATTTCTTCAGAAGAAACATTTGAAAGGGATGAAGGGGTGGAATTTTGTTAAATGTAGAACTGCAGCATATGATGTCAACATAAATACTGGCTTCATCAATATGTATCGTAATTGGATTAACCTTGGTTCTTTGTGGCGGTGGTTCCCGCTCCTGGGGCTCACTTAGCGACCGTTTTTCAATATCTCAACAACGCGGCCTAGAAGACGAGCGCACCTTTGGGTTTCCGAGGCTTCGCGGCCCTGGGGATGAGCCAGTTCTGTGCCGGTGCCATGGACTGAAGCATCGCAGGAGAAAACGGAACATCGGGAACAGCGGATCAGCTGTCTGGGGCTCTGTACCCGGATCACACTCCCTCTTTCTCTTGTTGGTGGGGAAGAGCTTGTTGCTGGTCCTCAAGTCAGAGAACTCAGGGGAGAAAAAGCAATGCGACAGACTTTAACACCATAAATTGCTGAGTGAAACCTCACTCTCCCTTTACTGGAGAGGGAGAGAGCTTGTGCTATATCAATTTGTCAGATGAACCATTAGTTTTTTGTTATACTGCAGATTGTGGTCTTTCTTGGGGGCTTTGCTATAGCATGCTTGGTGGGTGGAGGGTGCTGATGCTTTTTGCTGAAATAAGTGGGGAGAGGGAGGATTGATTCTTTGCTACTGTTTGTGTGTGGGGGTGCTTTGGGGTTCTGAGGTATTTTTTTACAGTCATGCACTCCTTGGGGCACCCTTCTGTTTTAGTGGATGCCTGTGAAAAACAAGAATTTCAGGTTGTATATTGTATACATTCTCTGATAAATGGAACTGTTGAACTAGTGATAATGAAAAGTAGTACAAAACTTTAAGAGGTAAAGCATAGAATCAATCTTTAATGGTTGTATAAATTATAATCATTACACTGCTGTGCGTGAAATTCCTCATTAATGATTTGAGCAGAAGTGTTGAGGGTCCGCTTACTATCTGTGTCATCCCCCTCCTTCCAATTAGCTTCTATTTTATCTTTCACTGCTCAAGAGATGTTTAACAATGTGAGTTTGGTGAGAAGTTGAGAAGTTCTGGTCAACGATATTGTGGCAGGGGAATATGCCTCAATTTAAATTCCATGCTGAAAATTATGACTTCCATTTGTAATAAGAGGCAGTGGATCGTCAAAGGAAATCCAGGCCAACAGAGTTAAGTGTTTAGACTCCTCTTACCCTCATTAAGAGTAGCATGGTGGTACATTTCATTGAGCTTCTGCTTCACAGCTCCTGTAACCCTGACCCCAGCTGCCATGTTGTGGTGCAGGAGATGCATGTTCTGCCTGTAATTACATAGCTTTCCTCCCAAGTCCCAAAAATGTGTGGGGTTGGGAGATTAATTAGCCACTGTGAGATGCCAAGATGCCCCTTTTGTGTAAGGGAGTGGTTGAATCGGGGGAGAGTTGATAAGAACATGGAGAAAATGAATGAATTTGGGTAGGATTAGTACATAAATTGGTGCTTGATGGTTATCATTGACTCAATGGGCTGAAAGGCTTGTTTCCTTCTATCACTCTATGACTCTTGATCTCTCAAAGCATCACAATTTTGTTTGGAATTCTCTGCCCCAGAGAGCTGCAGATTCTCAAAAATTTAGGATATATATTTTGAGATAGATACACTTTCGAACTGTATCAATATCAAGGATTGTGGGGATCAGGCAGTGAAGTGAATTGACAGCCAAAGATCAGGTCACTCTGAAGAATTTTTGACTTGAAACACTAACTTTTTCTCTTTCCGCAGGTGCTGCCGGACCTGCTGAATATCTCCTGCATTTTCTGATTTTATTTCAGCTTAACAGCATTTGTGATTTTTACCATTCATCTCATAGATCATCCTCATTCATGGGAAATATTTGCAAGAAGGTGACAATGTAGTATTTGTAATTTATTCATCTAGTACCACGCTCATTTATTCAACACCTGTAGTCAGCCCAATGTATCTAATATTCAAAGGATTTGCCAGCATCAGTAGGTCAGTTTATTTCGATTAAGTGCGAAGCACATCTCACTGCTTTCTGTCATTACGGCAGCCGAATACTTCACACTAGAGTTTTTAAGCATTTGAAGCATCATTAGCAGTAATGCTACAATTTCTGCTGATGGAAATATTGTAATTTAGAGACAATCTGATTGAAAAGCAGTACCATTACTACCTTCATCTCTGTTGAAGATTTTTCATTGCCTGTGTGTTGAATTAACAATCTTGGTAGTGAAAGGATATTTGAAGCTGAGTAGGATTACACTAATGGCCCACAATACCATCATGTTCCTGTAAAGGTTGCCAACATCCATTTGTTGCAAATCTTTCCGTCTCACCTCTTGCGGGAAGACTAAATGAAATAATTATTTATGTAAATATACTTATCCAAATTTGCTTTATTATGGAAGAGTACTGTTAAGGATAGTTTTAACAATAAGAGCAAAGGTCAATTAGCAAAGGTCAATCTGTTGTATTAGCCAGTCTTTGTTGCTTTCCCATTTTGCACAAGATGGGAGTGTCTTCAATGGTATTGATTAACTATCTCCATCTTGTGCTGTGAACATGTGTAGTAAGGCCTGTCTTCATTAGCCCTTGGCAATTGACCTTGAAATAGCAACGAGGGGCCTTTTTGAGCTCCTGCAGCTCTTGTGAAATATTCTAACAATACTGTTGGGTACTGAGTACCAAGTTATTGACGAGCAACAATAAGAGAGCAGCTAGCAGCGCGTAAGCAGGCCATGAAGGCATATGACTGAAAGGGGAATCTGAAGATTTAGATGAAACTCCATGCACCTGTTGCTCAACTTAGCACAATCCTTCAGCTCAACATGTCCAAGCTCTGTTTTTCATAATCCCCTTTTCCATTACTCACCCCTTAGCCCCCTAGAAGGTAGCAAATGATTCTTAAATGTTGCAAGGGTATCTTCCTCTCTGACAGTGCATCCTTGATTCCAACCGCCCTGCGGGTGAGAAAATTCTTCCTCAGATCTCTTCTGAATATCCCGGTCCTCACCTTAATTCCGTGTCCTTTGGTTATGTGCAGGTCTATTAAGGCGAGAATAAAGATTTCATCATCTACCCTATTTGAGCCATTCATAATTGTGTATACAATAGTCAACTTTTTGCCACCGTCAAGGAAGGCAAACGCAGCATATTCTCACATCTACAGCACACCATTCCAGGTATCACCCTGGTAAATTTCCTCTTGTATCCTCTCCAGAGAAAGCATGTATTTCCAAACTTTAGAGGTTATGGCATTGAAAAGTACTGTTAAAAATTTCTTGGCAAGTTAATACACGGCCTATAGTGAATGGCAAAGTGTAGCAATGATAGAGGAAGTGAGTACTTCAGGCCGTGAATGTTCTCGTTAAAGAGCATTTCAAGTTAATGTTTGCAGTGTCTTAAAGCACATTTACTGCTACAGAACAATGATCTAAAATGCAGATATTTGAGACTAAATAAATGGTTTGGAAAGGTGCAATAATTGCTTCTGAATAGATGACAAAGAATGAAGTCTTTTAGAATGACTTAGAGTGGCAGGTCTACATCAATCACACTTGAAGCAGATCTGACCTTGGCTTCCAGAATATTTTTATTTAATGAAGGTATTGCATTTATGTCAATGAAAATTGACTTCAAACTCTCAGTGCAAAATTAGATGATCTCAGCTAGCTCATCAGAGGATAATTCTGTTTTAATACCAGGAATAAAACTTGGAATAACTTCTTGATTTTAAATGAATTGTGATAAGAGTATTTGGAAAGAAGAATTCACCAATGTGCACCATTCTTGACACATTTCATCGGACTCCACGTTGGAGACGTGCAAAAAGTTTAGGTGGACAGTTCTATTTAGTACTGAGATAAAACTGCATTGGTGTGTCCAAATCAAGGGTTCGCGACCTTTTTTTATGCCATGGACTCCTACCATTAATGAGGGGTGCATGGACTCCTGGTTGGGAATCCCTGATCTAAATAATGCTAGTTTTAGACTCACTATTAAACCAAAACCCTCACAGGTAAAAAAAAAATGCTCTCATAACATTATTCAAAGACTTCTCTTGATTCTCCACCCATATGATGATTATGATTATGAGGACACACAGTCCCCTTTTATTGTCATTTAGTAATGCATGCATTAAGAAATGATAAAATGTTTTTCCAGAATGATATCATGAAAACACATGACAAACTGACTAAAAAACTAACAAATACCAAAAAAAAACAAGAAGTTTATTAGTTTCATAAATTTAAGCAGAAGAAACAGATTACCGACTTGCTGTCACAGTGCACCTTCAAGAATCAATTGTTCTGTTAAATTGACGGCTACATTTCCTACATCTACAAAAGTATAATATTTTCTTAATCCTAAAGCACTTTTGACTAAACTAAGGTTATATGTATAGGTTATTATTTTGTAAAATATTCTGATAATACAGATTTACTTCCATATTTTAGATCTACTTAAGAGTATATGGTTTTTAATTCATATTGAGGTCACAATATGTAATAGAAGTATCAAAACATGTTAACAATTATTAGTCCAAGAAATTACACCCATTTCTATGATAATTATAAGTAGTGAGGAGTTGGTTGGTTCAGAATTTCAAATGAAAGATTACTGACTGGGGATGTTAAGTCTGTTTCTCTGCAGATGCTGCCTGACCTATTGTGTCTTTTCATTTGCTTCCTTTTTCAGATTGCCAGCATGTTGTAGTTTTGGAATTTCAAATTATTTATTACTTCAATTAAGATAAAAAAGGTAATTTAATTATTCCAAGATCACTGGAAATCATAAATGGCTTCTCACTTCTCCAGTGCTAACAAAGGATCATTGACCTGAAACATTAACTGTGTTTCTCTCTCCACAGATGCTGCCTGACCTGCAGAGTGTTTCTGCAACTTCTGTTTGTCTTCCAATTTCAGTTCCTGATTGTAATTTCACCACTTGTGTTCCAGATATTGTATCATCTACTTCTTTATAAATTGCCCTTATAATTTCAGATCTGTTCACCCAGATAGCCCCAGAGTTGCTTCCAGTAGTTCATAACAAGGATTATGAGAGATACTATGGAGGTTACTGACTACCAGAATGATCAAGCATAATGCATATTGATTGCCAGTAAATTAGAATGTGCTATACTTGCAAAGCAACAGAATGTGCTTAGAGTACCAGCTAACAGAGTTTGTTCAGACTAAAAATTATCACAGATCAGTAAATTTATCAGCCAGCAAAAAGTGATTTACCATCCTACAGTAAGCACCAGGACTACCGGCGAACAAAATACGTCACTACCACAATAGTGTGCCATCTTCAAGGTGGCCATCTTAAAAGGGATTCTCTTTTTCTGAAATAAAGAACACAATGCACAGTTTCCCACAAAATTCTTTGTTGCTATGGTCAGACATTCTCAGTCCAACCCAGCCCCTTATATGATTTCCTGTTATGCCTGAAAGATTCCTAAATCTCTCTGAAAATCAAAATCTCTCAGTATTCATTTCTACAATTTTTACTCTTGTTTCTTTTACCAGAGTGGATGATGTTAAATTTTCCTGTCGATTTCCTTGTGGTTCTCCAGTCTCCTCCCACATCCTAAAGATGTGCGGATTAGTAACAGGTCACTGCCCAATGATGTTTGCCACTAATGCATAACTGAGAGATGGAATTTGGAATATTGAGTATTTGGGTTAAATTTTAAAAAAGGACTAATGTAGGGTCAGTGAAAATAGATGGTTGGCATGGACTTTGGGCCAAAGGGCTTGTTACTCTGCTCTGTCTTTGACTCTAAGTCCATCTGTCCCTCTTTCCAATCATCCAGCTGTTCCTATCGCTTTCACTCTTCCCACCTCCTATTTCCATCCATTTCTATTTCATTAGCATTCTCGTTGCCTAAGTCCCTGAAATTTAGATTCCTTCTGACAAGTATTCTTGTAAAAAGAGAGAACAGTGCCAAATTGAAGTAATATGTTAATTATATTAGTACAGTCTAATACGTGTGTGTATTATGAGTATGAACCTATATGTAGACAACTGTGTGCATACCCCTCAACAGG
This sequence comes from Mobula birostris, assembly GCF_030028105.1. Classification (NCBI taxonomy): domain Eukaryota; kingdom Metazoa; phylum Chordata; class Chondrichthyes; order Myliobatiformes; family Myliobatidae; genus Mobula; species Mobula birostris. The sequence goes on along the minus strand of NC_092378.1, from coordinate 41,215,036 downwards.
GATGTCTGTATTCACTTGAGAAGGATATTCGTACATATGTACACCCAGTTTAGTATGGACGTGTGTGGACTTGAATGTAGGCCCACATGCATATCTAGACGCCAAACTATGTGCATGTGCACTGGAATAGGAAACTCCATGTGTAAGACCGAGCACAAAATGGTGGATGTGCATCTGAATCTGACCCCATCTAAACACCCATATGCATGGAGCAGTTGCTATGTGTGCTCATCTGAATACCAAGCTATGTGGACCAACCTAATGTAAATTAGGGCTTTCCTGAGCAAAGGTTTCAGTCACCTCGGGCTGTGCAGCTAACACCAAGGGTTACATATGCGCACTTGAGTTTATATTGTGAAGGTTGCAAGATCTCAGGATATCGGGTTGATGTAGTAAACTTGTGTTGCTGGAAATTTCCTTTTCTGAAGGGCTAAAGGGAGATTTAAAGGAAATGAGAATGACAATGTCACTGTGGGGGTGTTATTACTCAAAAGGCACAAATATTTGGTAGTTGCAAAAGAACCGAGAGTAACATAAAGAGACATTGCATGAAGGATTTGTGGAAGCTGAATTAATGACATTAAATTGAGAATCGGAGGGGTCCTTGAAGGGAGAAAAATTACAAGGCAGTGGGTAAAGAACAGGATTCTGGGATTGTTGGACAACTCTTTCAAGGAGCTAGTATGAGTGGCTACAGTTGCTGCTGAAGTTTCAAGTCAAAGTTCTGGTATTCCTAGCCATCAAAGTGACTGAGATTAAATGCTTCTCCCTCAGCACAATACTGAGCAATATTGTTCAAATATTGTAATACATATCTTTATAGGTATATATAAAGGTGTGTATATATACAGTGGCATGCAAAAGTTTGGGCACTCCTGGTTAAAATTTCTGTTACTGTGAATAGTTAAGTGAGTAGAAGATGAGCTGATCTCCAAAAGTCATAAAGTTAAAGATGAAACATTCTTTTCAACATTTTAAGCAAGATTAGTGTATTATTATTGTTTTGTACAATTTTAGCGTGAAAAAAGGAAAGGAGCACCATGTAAAAGTTTGGGCACCCCAAGAGATTTGAGCTCTCAGATAACTTTTACCAAGGTCTCAGACCTTAATTAGCTTGTTAGGGCTATGGCTTGTTCACAATCATCATTAGGAAAGGCCAGGTGATGCAAATTTCAAAACTTTATAAATACCCTAACTCCTCAAACCTTGTCCCAACAATCAGTAGCCATGGGCTCCTCTAAGCAGCTGCCTAGCACTCTGAAAATTAAAATAACTGATACCCACAAAGCAGGAGAAGGCTATAAGAAGATAGCAAAGTGTTTTCGGTAGCTGTTTCCTCAGTTCGTAATGTAATTAAGAAGTGGCAGTTAACAGGAATGGTGGAGGTCAAGTTGAGGTCTGGAAGACCAAGAAAACTTTCTGAGAGAACTGCTCGTAGGATTGCTAGAAAGGCAAATCAAACCCCCGGTTTGACTGCAAAAGACCTTCAGGAAGATTTAGCAGACTCTGGAGTGGTGGTGCACTGTTCTACTGTACAGCGACACCTGCACAAATATGACCTTCATGGAAGAGTCATCAGAAGAAAACCTTCCTTGCGTCCTCACCACAAAATTCAGTGTCAGAAGTTTTAGTTTGCAAAGGGACATATAAATAAGCCTTATGCATTTTGGAAGCAAGTCCTTTCGACTGATGAAGTTAAAATAGAACTTTTTGGCCACAATGAGCAAAGGTATGTTTGGAGAAAAAAGAGTGCAGAATTTGATGAAAAGAATACTTCTCCAACTGTTAAGCACGGGGGTGGATCGATTATGCTTTGGGCTTGTGTTGCAGCCAGTGGCATGGGGAACATTTCACTGGTAGAGGGAAGAATGAATTCAATTAAATACCAGCAAATTCTGGAAGCAAACATCACACCATCTGTAAAAAAGCTGAAGATGAAAAGAGGATGGCTTCTACAACTGGATAATGATCCTAAACACACCTCAAAATCCACAATGGACTACCTCAAGAGGTGCAAGCTGAAGGTTTTGCCATGGCCCTCACAGTCCCCCGACCTAAACATCATCAAAAATCTGTGGATAGATCTCAAAAGAGCAGTGCATGCAAGACGGCCCAAGAATCTCACAGAACTAGAAGCCTTTTGCAAGGAAGAATGGGTGAAAATCCCCCAAACAAGAATTGAAAGACTCTTAGCTGGCTACGGAAAGCACTTACAAGCTGTGATACTTGCCAAAGGGGATGTTACTAAGTACTGACCATGCAGGGTGCCCAAACTTTTGCTTAGATATATTTATAAAACAAAACAAAATTAGCATTAAGTAAATGATGATTCTTACTTGAGAATTTTATTTCTGCAATGTATGAAAGTAGACCGGTAACATTTTTCTCATGACTGTTTCTCTGACAGGTTGCTTCCCTGGGAGTCACCACCTTCACTCTGTGCGCGCTGTGCATTGACAGGTTCCGAGCGGCCACCAACGTGCAGATGTACTACGAGATGATTGAGAACTGCTCGTCGACGGCAGCCAAGCTCGCTGTGATCTGGGTGGGCGCCATGCTGCTGGCGCTTCCCGAGGTTGCCCTCCGGCAGCTGTTAACCGAGGAGATCACCTCCTCCTCCTCGATCGTGGACCGCTGCGTTGTGAGGATATCTCCCAAGCTCCCGGACTCCATTTACGTGCTGGCACTTACATATGACAGTGCCAGAATGTGGTGGTACTTTGGCTGCTACTTCTGCCTGCCTACACTTTTCACCATCGGGAGCTCCATTGTGACTGCAAGAAAAATCAAGAAGGCAGAGAAGTCCTGCGCCAGAGGAAATAAGCGTCAAATTCAACTCGAGGGCCAGATGAACTGCACTGTGGTGGCGCTGACTATCCTCTATGGCTTCTGTATCATCCCTGAAAACATCTGCAACATTGTGACTGCTTACATGGCCACTGGGGTCTCCCAACAGACAGTGGACCTTCTTCAGCTCATCAGCCAGTTCCTCTTATTCTTTAAGTCTTGCGTGACCCCAGTGATCCTGTTCTGCCTCTGTAAGCCCTTCAGCCGTGCCTTCCTGGACTGCTGCTGCTGCTGCTGCGAGGAGTGTGGCCCCAAATCGTCCACTGTGGCCAGTGACGACAACGACAACGAATTTACCACCGAGCTCGAGCTTTCCCCATTCAGCACTATACGGCGGGAGATGTCCACCTACACTTCTGTGGCCACACACTGTTGAAGCTTGGTGCCTTGACCTTTAACTTCTGGGACAAGTGCCCTCTTTTGCCAGGTTTCGTCATCGTCTGGGAACAAACTTGACAGCACATCCCTTCCGGTGTGACCCAGCTTGACCAGAAGGCTTTGCAATTGTATATTCTGCCATATCGTGTCAGATGTGCTAATGAGGTGGCGTTGGCAGTTCCCAGAGATGCAATGGAATGGTTGCAAGGCTTGGCAACTTGGCTGCAGGGGAGGAGAAGGAAGCTTGTGGCAGGATTAGAATTTATGGTTTATTTTCCATCCATTCAGCATACTTCAGAACATGTTGCACTGCCATGCTGAGTCAAGATCACGTGATCTCTAATCCATGCGTTCAACAAAAGCTTAAAGGTGAAGTCTGTGAAGTGTGACGTGCATAGGGAATTATGTGAACTAGCTAACATGCTGTAATTTGTTATATAGTAACTGCAGCCAGCTGTCATCCTTCGACCATCTGGTTTGTAAGATTTAATGTTGGAAGCTGTGTACATGAGCAGTTCAGAGTTCTGACTCTCCCGATGTTGACAATATATGGTTCCTATTTTGTGAAGTTGGTTTTGTAAAATCAAGTTGTAAATCAAAAACATAATTTTACGTTAATAATCCTCCATATGGGCTCTGTAACCATTTGTTTTTTTTAAGATGTTTCCTTGCAAATAAAGTTGTAAGTTTAAAAAAAGATATCTTTCTTTCATTAAGCCCTGTCCTTATCACTGTGTGTCAGTTGTGTTTCATTTGCTGGGCCAAGACATAAGATTCAGAGTGGAGATCTATGAGCCACCTTGGCAGGTGATGATAGGTACAGTGGTAATGTCAAGAGTGGCGATGACATGATGATAACAGTGCCAATGACATCATAATATCCAGAGTAATGACAATGATGTGACATTAATGGTAATGACATGCTAATAACAATGGCAGACAAATTTACTGCTATGCTTGAGTTTCTGCCATTGAGCACATTTCAACAGACAATGTTTGTTCACACATCAGAGGTATTGCACTTTCAAAATCTTGGTGCAATTTTGCTGACAAACAAAACATGGACATACAGGCCTGTGGTAAACCATATATACGTTGTAACTGGGTTAACTGTCTGGACATGCCCCTCTGCTGACTGTCCCTGTGGCTCCTCCCACAGGTTCCTGTATAAAGGTGTTTCGCCTTGCCCCTCCCCCTCAGTCCAAGGGCAGACACTCACCATGGAGGTCGTATTGTACAGCGAATAAAATTGAAGCTCACCTTCAGTAACTCCGAAAAACTGAAGTTGGGTAAAATACTGAAAGGCTTTTATTCGCTGTACAATACGACCTCCATGCTGAGTGTCTGCTCCCAGACTGAGGGGGAGAGGCAAGGCGAACACCTTTATACAGGACTCTGTGGGAGGAGCCACAGGGGCAGTCAGCAGAGGGGCGTGTCCAGACAGGTAACCCAGTTACAACATATATATGGTTTACCACAAGGCCACCATGAGGCTTTTGCTATTCAGGTAAAAGAGGTTCCTGCTCTCAGGATTCACACATCACTATCTAAAAGGTGGAGATACAAAATAAAGTATTTGTGTGAGAAAAATAAATTGAACACATTTTTTAAAGTTTGCATTCCTTCACATTATGTGCGCACCATGCAACTTCTTGTTAACTCAAAATTGCAATGCAGAATGTTTTCTAGGAACTCAGCCTCCTCCCTACCCCTCCTGTTGTGCGGGAGTTGTCTCTAGTTTGATATCTTGACCTTGAAATCAAGAGCAGTGGGATTTCTTTGCTTAAGCTGGCCACATCGAGTATTGAGAGCAAAGTATCAGGTGCAATTTGCTAAAAGCAATTTAATTGAGGTGTTCAAAATAGTGGGATGTTGTGATAGAGTTGTTCGAGAGAGATTGTTTCCGCTGGCAGGAGATCAATAAGTAGAAAGCAACTTGTTAAGATTAAGATCTAGTTGAAATCAAAAAGCCATGTGGGGGATGGGCAAGGGGAAGTCTGCTTCAATGATGTGGAGTTCAGTGCTGGAAAGGCCAATGAACAAATTTCAAAGGGAAATTGGATGGGATTGTGAAGTCAAACAAAATGGCATAGGGTTGCAAGGAAAGTGTAGGGGAGAAAGGATGGGTGTCATACAAGTTACTGGAACATGGAGTGATGAGCTGGATGTCCTGTCTGTCACTGGACACACCAACAAACAAAGCAGCCTGATACCACGTTGTTGCTGTTAACAGGAAGGTGCTGGTGTGTGGTAGGCCCGGTAAGCTGCTGACGTAATGGCCCTGATTAAACAGTCTGTTGATTAAATAGTCTGATAAAGAGGGTGCAAGTACTGGTCTTTAGAAGTTAGGACCAACCACCCTAAGCTTCCTTTTAAAGGGGAGAGGAAGGAGTGGCTTAGAGCCAATCTATGATTGTGTCATGGAGTCACAGAGCACTGCAGCACAAAAACAAGCCCTTCGGCCCATCTAGTCCAAACTATTACTCTGCCTAGTGCCATTCACTGCATCTGGAACCTAGCCTTCCAAACACCTCCCATCCATGTACTTATCCAAATTTCTCTTAAATATTGAAATCAAACCTGCGTCCACCACTTCCACTGACAGCTCATTCCACACTCTCACCAGCCTCTGAGTGGAGACGTTCCCCTCAGGTTCACTTTAAACATTTCATCCTTCACCCTTAACCTATGATCTCTAGTTCTAGTCTCACCCAACCTCAGTGAAAAAAGCCTGCTTGCACTTTTCCTATTCATACCCCCCATAATTTTACATACCTCTATCAAATTTCCCCTCATTCTCCTATGCTCTAGGGGGTAAAGTCCTAAACTATTCAGCCTTTCCCCATAACTCATAGGTGAAGTATACCTCATAGGTCCTGTGTGGAGATTAGAAATCTAGGAGCAGTGACAGTTGGGGGAGAAAGGGTGGGCAGTCGCAGTATGAGACCTAGAGGGAGCCCACCAGCTTCTCCCTGCTCGCATGGAGTACAAAGAGCTCAAGGATTGGGATATCTTGCTCCAATGATATTGACCTTCCCTGAAACACTGACTAAAGGTCTTATCACCCTATCTAAAATAGGTTACACATGTAATAGAAAGTGGGCATTGAAGGAACGCCAGGTTGATTCCTGACGAAGGGTCTCGGCCTGAAACGTCGACTGCACCTCTTCCTAGAGATGCTGCCTGGCCTGCTGCGTTCACCAGCAACTTTGATGTGTGTTGCTTGAATTTCCAGCATCTGCAGAATTCCTGTTGTTTGTGATTCCCACTTTGTTCTATTAGGGGCAAGTAAGCAAAGTGAATCTATATTTTGAATTGTGTAAGCATGGGAGATATTTGACCTTTATCAACTTCCTACGTGGCTTGATAATGCAGTTGCAGGGTTAAAGTTTCTCCTGATTGGGGAGTTTAGAATTGAAGGTCACGGTCTTGAGGCAAAGGTCAACTATTCAAGACAGAGATAAGTTTTTTTTCTTGAACAGGAGAATGGGGAATCTTTATAATTTTCTGCCCAGTAGAATAGTGGAGCTTCATTCATTGAGTATATACAAGCCTGATAGAATTTTTACATTATGTGGTGAGTACAAGATATTGACACAGAGGTAAAAGATCAGACATGACCATGAATGGCACACTCCTGCTTCTAATTCCCTGGCCAGACAGCACCTTCTGCTTTGGTCTCAAGATCCAGCCTCCTCAATGGGTTAAATTTGAATCATGGCAACAATGATGTCATCAGCAAGTAACTTAGAAATCCCTGTTCTCTCCTCTATCCAGCCCCCCCCGCAACCCCCCCGCCATGCTTGACCACCTACTTTTTCAGGAGTTCATCTCAGCAACAAGATTGATGGCCTTGAGTTTACCTGTCAGCTGTGAAGAAGCATTGATTGGATTGCTCAAATAATATTCTTCATATCCCAACCTCCTCCCATTCACAAAGAAGAAGTGGCTGGCAAGTATTAAACCTGAGAATATTATCTTTCTTCTACAGGAACCACTAAAAAACACACTCAATGTCATACCCTATTAGGAAACTGGCACTGTCCTTCAGATGGGTTGTCAAATGCTAGCTTTCAAGCTATTAGACATCTAAATGACCTACAAAGGTCATGGGTGTGCATGGTAGAAACTGTGAGGGTTCCTTCGAGGGCATTAATCTGTGCAAATCACTGGAAAATAGATTACACATAATAACAGGTTTAGCTGTGGAATATGTAGATGGAGCCTTTTATTATCAGTGATGTCCCAGTCTAATGGTTGGCACCCTGGGCCCTTGGCCTTGAACATCACTTCCATACCCCAGTTTACCTTCCACCCATTTCAATGCAAATCACAATGTTGACAGTTGGTGTACTAATGATCAGACTGACTGCTGAGAATCTCTCTGAAGTAAAACGTCAAAATTGCATGCAAGTGAAAAATTTCTCAGAGCAAGCCAGTTAAAATCTTAAGAGTTTCATTATTGTGTGTGTTTCTCACTGTTAAGACCAGCTGCTGACATTCAGCGTACTCTGATGTAAAGATATAACCCCATATTTGAATGTGTTTCATAAGTATCAGTGACATTTTCAATGCTTGACTGTATGATAGTTGTTTCAAGCTGCAGTTATTTGATGGTGGTGTACTTTAGCTTCTTTAGATCAAGTTTCTGCTTCCAATCTCTTTAGATTCTTGAAGGTTCAGAAGTACTTTGGGAAACAATGAAGTCGCCAAAGTTGATATGATCCACCACAATATGCACCATCTGTTCAGATGCGTAATCACTATTGTAAATGCTATGTAAGTGTGGGATGAAGACCTCCTACCCAGATGTGAAGCTGTGCAGAAGTCATCAACCTATGTCCTGCTTTTCTTGGTCCCACATTGTATTTACCCATGCAGATATTTGTTCTTGGTAATTGGTTTAATAATGTTACGTCTACTGAGGCACAGTGAAAATCTGTATGCTATTCATACACATTATTACAAAGTGTAAGTATGTCAAGGTAGTATAAAGGAACATTCAATCACAGAATGGAGAATACAGTGTTACCGTTACAGAGAAAAATGCAGTGGTTGAATAAATAGAGTGTAATGACCATGATGAAGTAGACTGAGATATGAAGAGTTTACCTTTAGCAAATGAAGTCCATTTAAAAGTCTTGTACCAGTAGGATAAAAGCTTTCATTGAGCCTGGTGGTGCATACTTTCAAGTTTTTATATCATCTGCCTGCAGGAAGTAAGCAGAAGAGAAAATTACTGCAATAAAATATGCCTTTGTTTATGCTGGCTCTTTCTCCAAGGAAGCAGGACATGCAGACAGAATCAGTGAAGGGGAGGCTGCTTTTCATGATGCCCTGAGCTGTGTCCACAGCTTTTTGTGTTCTTGAACAAACAACTGCCATACAAGCTTTGATACATACAAATAGGATACTTCCAGTGGTGCACCTATAAAAATAGTTGAGTATCAATGTGGGTATGCTATACTTCCTCAGCCTTCTAAGGAAGTCAAGCGACCCATGGCTGGTGATATTCATACCTAGAAACTTCAATCTATCAACTTTCTCCAGCTCAGCACCATTGAAGTATTCATATTTTTGGGAAAACTTTCATTTTCAAATTCATAGTGAAATCTGCCTCCAGTATAAATGTTTTATTCTGTGTGATTTCACTTGTTATTTTGATGTCTACAAATTTCCACACCAGACTTAAACTTGAAAGGTTGAACATCTATAACATATTAAAGCAAATATGGAAAGTGCTATTTAAGAGATAGCAAACTGAGAAGAAATCTATCATGATATGACTGTCAGGAAGAATCCATGGAATTAGAATGATCTGGAACTTTTAGCCTGAGAGACTGTTGGAAATTCTTACAATAGTAACTTTCAGAAGTGAAGTAGTTACAAATTTGAGGGAGAAGGGTCATAGGACTTTGAAGTGAAAAGGCAGGAGAATGTGATGAATTGAATAGCTCTTTCAAAGCATCTAGGGAGGTTCAACAGACTGAATTCTCTCCTAATGTTGTAAAATTCAAAGTAGTTTCAACATTGATATGGGTAATTAGCATGACTGTGGAATGTAACCAAGCAATACTTCCCAAAAAACTTCCAAATGTCATCCTGAACTTTGCATTGAGCAAAAAAATCTAAATCACAAGTTGGAGGCAAAAATAAAATTATTACTGAATAGGATATGTCTTCAGTTGTGTTTTGATCATAATCTTTGTTCCTCACTCTTCAGAGTCATCAGAAACACTCAGTAAGGGAGGTAACATCTCCCCTGATGTGCCTGTGCCTTGACCTCTGTGAGTCCTTTAATGCCAAAGTAATTTGGGAGACTATTTTTATGGGACATTTTATTTGCTAAATTTAATGTGTTGTATCTCTGAAAAATAAATTTTGTGCTTGGTGAAATATTGTGTTGTTTTGTTGATTGTGTTGTGTGACACATTTTAAAGTTCCCAATGGATTTTATGAGTTTATCTCCAAAATCACTTAAAAATAGCCTGAAAACAAATTGGTTGTGATGATAGCAAGCTTGAAGGGGCCAGAAGTCCCAGTTTTAAACCTGTGAATTAATCAATGCTTACTAATTATTTGACTTGTTCTTGTGGAAGTGTTGGCTGGAGTATGACTTCACAACATTCCGGAATTCAATACCTTTGCAATGTAGTCTCTGTTGTAATCTAAGGAACATGAATAACCTAAGCAAGTGTAACTTTACATTGAATTGTTAAGTGTTTGAGAAAATCAAGGGATTGTAGAGGATAGAATTTGGAGTCAAAAAGAAACTGCTGGAAGAACTCAGTGAGTCGGGCAGCATTTGTTGGGAGAAAGGTATTATTGATAGGCCCTAATCAAGCTCTTAACCCAAAATATTGACAAAGCCTTTTCCTCTTCTCTCCACCCCTGGCAGTTGCTGCTCAGTGCCCTGAATTCCTCAGGCAGTTTGTGTTCTTTTTCGCTCCTAATTTCTACATTCTTTGGAATATGTACGCTTTCATGGTACAAATTATTACAATTTTGGACTCACTCAGGTCAGTATCCAAAGATATGAAGCTACTAAATTGAAAATATACTTCAGCTAAAGTATGAAGGAGGTATAATAGTTCCATAGGACATGCTAAGTCTGGCTTTGCAATAAGGTTCATGAAGTGTCATACCGATGCTTCCTCCAAGTGTTTGGTGCCTAACTTTTCAGTTACATGCCATTCAGTGCTTGTGCCACAGGTGATACAAACATCAATGGACAGTGAGGTTAGAATTGCAGTATTACAGAAAAAATATATTGTTTACAAAGGAATGGAGTATAAAAACAGAGAACTCTTGGTATAGATGTACAAGCTATTGGCAAGATCAAATTTGGAACAGTGATAATATCTAAGGTATGAGGCACAAATACTGGAACAAGTCAGAGAAGGTTTACTATGTTGATTCTAAAATTGAACTGATTATTGTATGAAGAAAGATTGGACAGATTGGATCTATGCTGCATGAAGTCTAAAAATAAGTGAGGTGACCCTACTAAACAAACAGGATTCTGAGAAGAACTGTGAAGATTCTGAGGAGTGTTGTGAAGTGGGACTATTGGGCAAAGTTTCAGAATAAGGAGACACCCGTTTAAGAAAGCGATGAGGAGGACATTTTGTTTCTTTCTCTCTCAGTGGGCAGTGTATTTCCCGAGAGCTGTGAAAGCTGTATCAGTGGTCAAGGTTGACACCTTATTGGCTATGGAGGTGGGGTCAAAAGGTCATGGAGATCAACCAGAAAAATAGGAGCTGAGGCAAAGATGAGATGGTTGTATTAAATAACAAAATAGCCTCAAAAATTCCTATAACTGATTCCTCCCCCCTTTTGCTCATGTTCCCATTCTAATGGAATATGAAAGTGGAAATGACAAATTACAACTGATTTCAACTTTAACACATTTCATAATGTAAATTGTAGACCATTATAATGCAGCATTAACTAATAGCTGTTGCAAAGCAGCTATTAATAATTCATGTGAGAATTCATCACACCTGAACAAATGAAAAATAGTCTTAGATTTCTTTTGATTGATGCAATATCACAAACACATAATTTCTTATGATTATGGCCTCCAGGAAGACCACTGAATTTTAATTTTAATACCACACAGCTTATCAAAATTGATCCAGGTCAGGCCTAATTTCCACCTCTTCCATCAACATCCGGTCAGACTGATTTATATCAATCTGCCCTTTGCTGTGAGATCCTGTCATTTCTAGCTGTTGCATAATGAAGGTTTGGAGAATTTAGATCCGGAAAAAAGACCTAATTTGCACAAGTTGGCAAACACGAGGAAATCTGCAGATGCTAGAATTTCAAGCAACACACATAAAAGTTGCTGGTGAACGCAGCAGGCACTAGCTCTTTTTTCAGTTAGTCCTGACGAAGGGTCTCGGCCCGAAATGTCGACTGTACCTCTTCCTGTAGATGCTGCCTGGCCAGCTGCGTTCACCAGCAACTTTTATGTGTGTTGCACAAGTTAGCCTTCCTTTGACCTTCCCATATTGTGTAATCTGAATTGAAATGTTGTGTAGTTGGAACGCCAACAGCACTTTCCCATTAAAGTATTATATGTGGATGAATGCTCTATGAGACTTAAACCTTATAATTGCACTACGGTAAGAAGTACCAGAGTAGTGCTTGAACCATTATAAGTAGCTTCAATTACTCTATCCTAAGAAAGCCAATTTTTCTGTTTTTAAACGCTAAGCAGTGACCTATCGCTAGAAAATCAGAGTCTTTTATGGCTATGAGATGAAAATCCAAGCTTGGCTGGATTTTGCACATTGCTGTGAATAGCCAGTTATTCTTGCTGTTAAGAATTTGTGGAACATTACTCCAGTTGAGTTATATCCATCGGAGGTGAGAACACAAGGTAAAAAAATAGACCCAAACCCCACTCTTGTAACTGTTGAGAGCAATAAGCATTAAAATAAAAGCGAAAATGAGGCAATATTCATGGGGCCAAGCAGCCTATAGTGACAGACCTAACATTTCATGACGATGACCTTTTTCTCAGAATTAACAGACATTTTCTTGCCTGAAATCCAAGTATGAAATAAATCCATTCCTGTTTCTTAATAGCGTAGCACATTATCAGATCTGAATTGAGAAAAGAGGAGGAATATGTAATATTATTATCGAAGAGAGAAAAGTCAATATACATGATGGAAATGTTGAAGAGGGGAGATGAATAATAAGACGTCCATTCGCAGTTATCCTAACTCACACAAATTTGTTTTCACATGGTGGCATGTAATCTCATGATAATAGCTCCTCTTTTCCCAAAGTAGCAGGATAAATGTTGTCATTTAATGGAGAGTTGACTGACAATACATTAACAATGATCACATCATTAGGAAGGGACTTGTACTGATAATTTAAAAAACTTAACTTTATACTGCACATTTAATTTAAGTTTACAATGCAAATGCAGCAAGTACTCAAAAATAACAGGGAGGTTAATATCAAGCTGCCATCGGAGAGTAATGGTGTAGTGGTGCTGTAAGTATTCACAAATAAAATGACATGAGGCATCTTATGTTGAAGGAAACTATAACAGCTCATTTATTGTACCTCAAAATCTGAACACGAAGCGCAGCAACAGAACTTCACATAGTACGTCATCGTGTAAGACATGCCTCTTAAAGTGAACCCCAACTCAAAGTCAGTGGATGTGAATTGTGTACTTTTCCATCAATTACACTACCATACAGTGCAAGTTGCTTGATGATGTATTGTCCAATTCATGGTGTTGGATTACGTGCACACATTATGGTCCAGAATTTTTGACAATGCCAAATTTCTTTTCTGTCCTAAGATGGTGGAAAGTTTTCTTATTAATGATGGGGAAAATAACCAAATTCATTATTTTATGAGTAATTTTTGAACTATTCGAAGACACCACTTCTTGATCAACAAGCCCACCAATGTCCAAATTATCAGCTCATTTGATTGCAATCAGAATAAACATTCACTGTCAGCTAAATCATGGTGTTGCCAGAGCTCCATTCTCATTTTTTTCTAATATTGGAAGTAGCAGCTGATGGAAATTGGTGTAGATGCAGGAAAATAAACTGCTATTTGATTTTGATGGGAGCTAAGCTATGGCCATTATCTTCAGTTTCCAGGAAAGTCCCACAAATTACAGAGCAGAGTAATTGCTGCTTAGTGACAATTAGTTCACAATTCCCTCTTCCTTTTGCACTGTGCACAGCAAGTCATGCTGAAAACCTGAACATTGTTGTTGACCCGTTTTAATTGTGGTTCCATTGTCTCATAATACATTTCTAATTGTCCACAATGTGTAGGATTACATTGCCGAGAAAAACGTCTGAAGCAAAAGTCCAATTAAATAGCTGGATTTTACCATGGCAAAAATAACCTCAAACCTTTTTCATAACACTTTATTTATTCTTTAATTTACGCTGGTCCCACACATGTCACATTTACTTAAGTTCATTTATCAATGCAGGGTGAAGCCAACCATGGACCTACAAGATTTGTGGAGGCATATTATCCAAGCTGTCACTCAAGTGTAGCTCTTTGGGTACCTGTTTGTGTAAATGGATCCACTGCACCATCTGTGCAGACAAGTTCACTTGCATTATTGATGAAAGACGATTTCAGTTGCCTTAGTTCTGATCCTACTTTATGCTGTTCTGTTTCTAAAGAATACAAGAAATGGCCAGAATGAGATATATTTTTAAAAAGAGATTCAAACCATTGGAGCTTTTCAGTTATTCATTGATGTAGCAAGTGGCAGGCACCGCTTTTGAAGTGGAAATCAAAAAAACATCTGCAGTGCTGGAAAACTAAAACAGAAACAGGTCAGGCCAGATCGGTGGTAAGAGAAACATTTCAGTTCAGGGTCCCTTCCTCAGAACTATAAAGGGGACATAAACTGGGGGATCAAGCTGCAGGGAGTGGACTGGAGGGGGATAACATAAACTGCAGGGAGCAGAGTGGAGGGGGATGTCTCTGATAGGGTTTATGTGGGATGACATCATTCCAGCTGAAGCAGTGATTCCCTTGCACGTCCACCTGTCTCATACACTGCATTCAGTATACACAGTGTAGTATCCACTACATTGGAGAAGCCGAACACTGATTGGGTGATTGCCTTAACGAACACCTCTGTTCAGTCCACCAGGGTGATTCTGAGCTCCCGGTACCTGCCATTTTAATTCCCCACCTAACCCTCAAACTGACTACTTGGACTATGGACTATGGAGTCATTTTCAAGCACTTTGTTATCTTTTGTACACTGATTGAACACCCAAGCCTTTCATTGATTCTATTAGTGTTGTTATTCTATTTTGGATTTATTGAGTATGCCTGCAAGAAAATTGATCTCAAGGTTGTGTATGGTGGCATACATGTGCGTTGATAATAAAGTTACTTGAACCTTGAGGCTCACTCTAAGCTTGAAGAACAGCAGCTCGATTTCTATTTGGGCCTGATGCCACCTTCTGGACTCAGTACTGAATTCTGCAACTTCAGGTAACTTGATTTCTCAGTCTGAATCGGTCATCCAGGTGTGATATTAGCTTGTTTCTTCCCTCCCCCACCACCCTTTTATCCTTGCTCATTTTGTTTCCTCTTAATTTAACATCCGGAAGTGGAAGACCTCTTGCTCTTCATTTTGCGTCTCCTACATTGCTTTGTCACCGTTTTTTAGTTGATGTCCTCACTTTCTAATCCACTCCTCCTGCTCACTGATTAACAAGAGGATCTTGATTGCAGTTTATCCTCAAAGTTCAACTTGATTTTATCCTATCATTGGTTGGCAGTAATGGATTTTGTTGAAAGGCCATGATTCCATGAGTTCAAAGCACTTGGAAACTTTCTAAGCTCATGGACAGCACAACTGTAGAAGCATGTGTTCCGTGTATTTGGGTCATATCATCACACACATTGAAGCTCATGGTGTACATCGAGTACCCATTAACACTATTCCCATTTTATCTTCATCAGCTTCCCCACCCACCCCCACCCAATTCACACTAGGGCCAATTTACATGATTGTTGTCTGTTACGTCTGATGAGGACAGGAAACCTGTGTAGGAGAGTTTTTAATGTGGAAAAGCCGTGGAACTGAAGCACTTCCACTCTATGAACCTCAAAAGTCCAGGAACAGTGCATCATTAACTTGTGGATGACCATGGCATCTTCTGTGCCTTATCATGCCCTCCACTCTTCACAGAGCATAACAGTACCGCCTTTTTGGCCATTGGATCTCACCGTAGATCTCATCCACCCAGTCCACCTGTCTAGGACAGACATGTCCCTATCTCACCGGGGTATGAGGCCACCAGCTACCCTCACCTGGTTTCGCCTATCTGTGAAAGCGGTGTACGGGGTTGTGGCAACTGTCATATGAAAACAGCTATTCGGACCCTCTGGTGAGAGTAGAGTGTCCAGTGGGAACCAAAAGTGAGCGAGCTGCCCTGAAATGGATACAACAAGTCCCTTCACCAGAGGTGCTACCCCTCCCTGGACACCCCCTACAATTTACAGTAGCCAATTAACTTACCAACCCACTTATATTTGGGATATTAGAGAACTGGTGGAAACCCATAAAGTGACAGAGCGAGCTTGCAAACCCCACATTGATTGTACCAAGTTCAGGTCCCTAGTTGCTGGAGCTAGCTGTGTGCAGCCAGTCTGAGAATTGCCACTCTGCTATCCCATAAGAGGCCAGCCCAGAAATCTGCCCTGGCACCTGGGCTGGGCTTGTCCTTTTCACTGGTTTGTCTATAATCTGTTGTGAGTTGGCTGTTTTCTCATCGTCCTCGTGGTCCTGAAGAAGGGTCTCGACCAGAAAAGTCGACTTTCTATTCGTTTTCATGGATGCTGCCTGGCCTGCTGAGTTCCTCCAGCACGTTGTGTGTGTTGTTTTGGATTTCCGGCATCTGCTTCTCGTGCTTATGTTTTCTCATCTGCTCCCTCTCTGGTGCTACCATTGTGGCGACCCACTTTCTAACACACATGAACCGGCGCGCGCCGGCAGAGGGCCAGCCCCAAAAAGGGCGCCAGGCCGTCTTCACCAGCAGGGGGAAAATCCCGCGTGCGGAAAGGGTCTGGGAATATGCATTCCCCACAGCAGTCCCGCCCAGGGAGGGCGGGAACGGGAAGGCTTTAAAGCAAGCCGCGAAGTTTGAATAAACCTCTTACAGCCCAACTCTAACTCACCGACTATGTGTGGTTATTTTAGTGCTGTGTGTAGCGCACCACTACAATTGGTGACCCCGACGGCCCAAATGATATTTGGACCAGAGATGACCGACACTGCATCTGTTCATACAGTTTCGTTAAAACTGTCAAGCTTTTGGGCGCTGCGACCCCATCCATGGTTCGAACAAGCAGAAGCTCAATTCCACATTTGGCAGATGACCTCGGAGTCCACTTGCTACTACTACGTGCTGAGCTCCCTCGACCAGGAGACAGCTGCACAAGTTGAGGAGTTTACAGTCGCCCCCGGAGGACGGCAAATACACAGCATTCAAAGCCCTGCTCATAAGGACTTTCGGACTCTCATGGCATGAACGAGCTGCCTGCTTACTGCACCTGGATGGTTTGGGAGACAGGCCGCCGTTGGCATTAATGAACGAAATGCTGGCCCTGGCTGAAGGACACAAACCCTGCCTCATGTTTGAGCAGGCGTTCCTAGAGCAACTGCCCGAGGACATATGCCTGCTATGTCCAATGCAGATTTCAGCGACCCCCGGGAGGCGGCAGCCTGAGCAGATGTGCTGTGGAATGCCAGGAAAGAGAGAGGGGCGCCCGTCGCACAGATCACCAAGCCGCGTGCCCAATGGCAGATCAGACCAGGCCCGGCAGCAGAGCCTACAAAACCCGGCGACGTGAGTGAGGAGTCCAATGAACAATGGTGCTTCTACCACCAGCGGTGGGGCACAGAGGCCCACCGTTGTAGACCGCCCTGCAAATTCCCGGGAAACACCAGGGCCAACCGCCGCTGATGGCTACAGTGGATGGCCATCAGGACAGCCTCCTGTACGTCTGAGACAAGCAGTCGGGACGCCGCTTTTTGGTCGACACCGGAGCGGAGGTCAGCGTCTTACCTCCAACGAGTTACGACACCCGCAACAGAGAACCGGGACCCACGCTGAGGGCCGCAAATGGCAGCACAATATGAACCTACAGCACCCGCACGGTGCGGCTACAGTTCAGCTCCAGCCGGTTCACGTGGGACTTCACACTGGCCGCCGTGGCCCAACCACTGCTGGGGGCGGATTTTCATGCGAGCCCACAGCCTGCTGGTCGACCTGCAAGGGAAGCGATTAGTCCACGCCAAGACTTTTCAAACGTTCTCCCTGGGTGAAACACAGTTGCCAGCCCCACACCTGGACTCCATCACGCTGTCTGATGACGAATTCACCAGGGTCCTGGCGGATTTCCCATCAGTACTGACACCGCAGTTTACGGCAGCCATGCCCAGACATGGAGTACAGCACCACATCCCGACCCAGGGACCACCCCTCCATGCCCGTGCTCGAAGGCTTCCCTCGGACAAGCTCCGACTGGCGAAGGGGGAGTTCAAGAAGATGGAGGAATTGGGGATCATACGACGGTCCGACAGCCCATGGGCCTCCCCCCTGCACATGGTGCCCAAGGCAACGGGGGGCTGGAGACCATGTGGTGACTACCGCAGACTGAACGAGGCTACAACACCAGACTGCTACCCTGTGCCGCACATTCAAGACTTCGCAGCAAACCTACATGGCGCAAGGATCCTTTCCAAGGTAGACCTCGTCCGGGGATACCATCAAATCCCGGTACATCCAGATGATATCTCCAAAATAGCACTCATCACCCCGTTCGGACTTTTCGAATTCCTCCGAATGCCGCTCGGTCTAAAGAATGCTGCACAGATGTTCCAGCGGCTAATGGACGCGGTGGGACGTGACCTGGAATTTGCATTCATCTATTTGGATGACATCCTCATAGCCAGCAGTAGTTGTCAGGAGCATCTGTCCCACCTCCGTCAACTCTACGCCCAACTGAACGAATTCGGCCTTACAATCTACCCAGCCAAATGCCAGTTTGGACTCGACACCATCGACTTCCTGGGCCACAGGATTACTAAAGACGGACAACCCCTCTGCCCGCCAAAGTAGACGCGGTCCACCACTTCCCCCGACCCAACACAGTCAAAGGCCTGCAGGAATTCGTGGGTATGGTGAATTTCTACCACCGTTTCCTCCCCTCAGCAGCCCGAACCATGTGCCCCCTGTTCACTCTAACGTTGGGTAAGGGCAAGGACATTACCTGAGACTAAGAGGCTGCAACCACTTTCGTTAAAACCAAAGAAGCCTTGGCAAACGCCGCGATGCTAGTGCACCCCAGAACGGACGTTCCTACTGCCCTCATGGTGGACGCATCCAACACAGCGGTCAGTGGAGTGCTGGAACAACTCATCGAGGGCTGCTGGCAACCCCTGGCGTTCTTCAGCAAACACCTACGACCACCTGAACTCAAATACAGTGCTTTCGTCCGGGAGCTATTGGCACTATACCTGGCAATCCGGCATTTCAGATACTTCTTAGAAGGTAGGCCCTTCACCGCGTTCACAGACCACAAACCGCTTACCTTTGCATTCACGAAGGTGTCCGACCCCTGGTCGTCCCGCCAGCAGCGACATCTGTCCTACATCTCCGAGTACACGACGGACATCCGGCACGTCTCGGGAAAAGACAACGTCGTGGAGGACGCACTTTCCAGACCGACCATACAGGCCCTGTCCCAGGGGGTGGACTATGCAGCGCTGGCAGGGGCACAGCAGGCAGACACTGAGATCCCCAGTTACAGGACTGCAGTCTCCAGTTTGTAGTTTCAAGACCTCCCCGTAGGCCCAGGTGAGAGGACCCCACTATGTGCCGTAGCTACCGGCCAACCACGTCCCGTCGTCCCAGCAGCCTGGCGCTGGCGGGCTTTCGAATCCATTCACAACTTAGCACACCCCTCCATCAGGACAACCGTCTGGCTGGTCTCCAACAGGTTCGTGTGGCATGGACTTCGTAAACAGGTCAGTGAATGGGCCAAAACGTGCATGCAGTGCCAAACAGCCAAGGTGCAGCGGCATACCAAGGCTCCGCCGCAGCGGTTCGAACCCACCCGCCAAAGGTTCGACCACATCTATGTGGATATCGTGGGGCCCCTGCCAGTATCGCGAGGAGCGCGGTACCTCCTAACTATGATAGACTGGTTCACCAGATGGCCAGAGGCAGTCCCGCTCACTGACACCACCTCTGGATCCTGTGCCCGAGCACTGATCACAACCTGGGTAGCCCGATTCGGGGTACCGGCCCACATTACCTCCGACAGGGGCACCCAGTTCACCTCCAGCCTGTGGTCGGCTATGGCCAGCCTTTTAGGATTGCAGCTACACAACAAAACTGCCTACCACCCACAGTCGAACGGACTAGTGGAGCATTTCCACTGTCAGCTGAAGTTGGCTCTCACGGCCCACCTGGAAGGGCCTAACTGGGTGGAGGAACTTCCCTGGGTCCTGCTCGGAATCCACACGGCGCCCAAGGAGGATCCGCACACCTCGTCGGCTGAGCTGGTGTACGGCGCGCCCCTGGACGTCCCAGGAGAGTTCATACCAGCCCCAAGGGGGCAAGAGGAAGAACCCACAGCAGTCCTGGACAGACTACATGAGAGGCTCGGTAACCTGGCCCCCATACCCACTTCACAACACGGACAGAGCCCGACCTGCGTACCCAAAGAGCTGCAGAACTGTAAGTTTCTTTTTGTACGACGGGGCGGACACTGGGCACCGCTACAGCGGCCTTATGAGGGGCCGTTTAAGGTGATCCGGAACAACGGGTCCACGTTCGTGCTGGACATTGGGGGGAGAGAGAGGAGGTTTTCACAGTGTACCGTCTCAAACCGGCCATGTGGACTTGGCGCAGCCGGTCCAGGCTCAGGCACCGCGGCGCAGGGGCAGACCTCCCAAACAGAGGCCGATCCAGACTGTGGACATTGGCGAGGTGTTGCCGGTTCTGGGGGGGTGTGGGGTTATGTGGCACACTTTCTAGCACACACGAATCGGTGCGCGCCGGCAGAGAGTCCAGCCCCAAAAAGGGCGCCAGGCCGTCTTCACCAGCAGGGGGAAAATCCACGCACGTGAAGGGTCTGGGAATATGCATTCCCCACAGCAGTCCCGCCCCAGGAGGGCGGGAACGAGAAGGCTTTAAAGCAGGCCGCGAAGTTTGAATAAATCTCTTTCATCACAACTCTAACTCACCGACTATGTGTGGTTATTTTAGCGCTGTGTGTAGCACACGGCTACACCATTTCACTTCAAACGGAGAATCAAAGCAAGCTTGCAATAATCAAGTTGAGGCTCATGTTGAAGATTATTGTCATCCAGCCATTCACGTGTGTACCACCAAACGAAACAACATTCTCCAGACCAAGGTGCACACAGCAACACGTAAGTTACATTACCACAAACAGATGAACAAGTAATAAGGTGCATTTATGACACAAGTCGAAAAGTAAACAATATACACTACCGGTACTTCACGTGATGAGCCTCGAGGGATGGCAGGGAGTTCAGTAGTATCACAGCCTAGAGAAAGAACAGTCCCTGTCCTAATGCTGTGGTACATCCTGCCTGATGGTAGGGGTCAAAGAGAATGCTGAATTGATGAGAGAGATCATTAACAATGTCAAGAGCCCTGCCTACGGAGACCACCTGATAAATATCTTGGATGGGTGGGAAAGAGACCTCAGCAGTCCTCATCAAACTTGCTAGGGTATTATGGTCAGCTTCCCATAGCAGATGATGACGCAGCTGGATGGGGAGAGGGAGGCCTTCCTCACCAGCACATCATTACGTGCATCAGACTGTACAGGAAAAAACATACAGTCTATCAGGAAGAGAGGCGTCGCTTGTTGACACGCAGAGTGGACGTGTATTCTGTTATAGTCTGAATGTCCTGCCACACATGCCTCGTGTCTCTGGTGCTGTGGAAATACTGTATATTCTCTGAATAATCATGTTTTGCCTTCCTGATGGTGCGGGAAAGCACAGATCTTGCTGATCCTGAAAGCCGTCATATCCCCTGATCTCTCGGCAGTACCTGGACCAATGCTGGCACCATGGCTTCTGAATTGCCCTCACACAGATGTGCTTGATAACATCCTCAGTGCACTTCTGTATGTAGCCAGTCACAGATCACTCATATTCATCGATGTTAATATGATAGTCATAGGTAGCTACGTAATGTAACGTACAGCTCTGCTAGATGATTAAAAAGCAACCCATCCTAATGCAATTTCACAACAAAAGCTGTTTGAATGAAAACACAAGCAATTCAGCAGATGCTGGAAATCCAGAGGAAGAAACCTAAAAAGTGCTGGAGGAACTTAGCAGTACCTCCCGAAATATTAGCCGTTCATTCCTCTCCATAGATGCTGTCTGACCTGCTGAGTTCCTGCTGTGTTTGATCAGCTGTTTAAATGTGTTTTGCATCTGGGATCTCTGCCTACATCAGTGAGCTTCAGACCTTAATGAACGGAAAAGAAATATTTCCTCATATTCTTCCCCCCCCCGACCTTTTAATCCTTCAACCAAACACTATGACCCTTCTGCTGCAGGAAGCAGATCTTTCCTCTTCACCTAACTCCCTCCTAATGTTTTAGATAACATTGAAAGTAATATTAAATTTAGAAAAGAAGAAGAAGAAGAAAACCCTTAACTCCGAGTGGAGTCATCGGGACGCCGTCATGATGGCGTTTTTTTTGTTTTTTTTTAGGAGGCTTTCTTATTTTTAAAAGGCTGAGTTGCTAGCTCGATGCTCAACCCAGCACGAATGGAAAGCGTGCAAGGGAGCCGGCTGGATTCAAACTCGGGAGCCTTCGCTCTGAAGTCCGGCGCTGATGCCACTACGCCACCAGCCGGCAGAAATTAAGAAAAGGAAACAGTGAAAACACTGGCTGACCAGTAGCGTGAGGAAGATCAACAACAAAACCTTCATTATAGGAATAGAAATATCATGAGTATTTATGGGGCAACACTTTAAATTAAATGTATTCCATTTTTTTCACTAGTTTAATATTTGAACCAGGATGCAGCCATCTGTGGGTGGAGTATCACCAGCTTAACTGGCGCTTGGATAATGGAGTGGAGGAGCACAAATCTAATGCAGCTGAGTTCAATCTCTAACTGGAGGCCCATGTTGTCAGTAGGAGCAGATTAGGACAATGGGAGATCTCAAATGCCACCCAGGGAGAGGAGAAGAAACTAACAATGACTTGAACAAGTAAATGGGTGTCAGAGAGAGAAAGAAGTTAATAAATCAGAGGGAATTTAATTTAACTTAATTTACAATTGAATGGGGTCAGCAGCTTTCTCCAATGGCAAAGATATGACAGCACTCACAGGAAGACAGCTCAGCTCTTCCATTATTTAACCGCGATGAAAGAAATTTAATGTTACAGGAACAGGACAGCCCTGACAATTGTTGGCTGTTATTCAGAAGCAGGTTAATCAGGATGGTAAAATGCCATGTATAGGATGAGGGCTCATGCACAAACCTTAGAGCCGTGTTGCTTGGCTGCAGATCTGGCTTGAGAGATAAAGGTCAGCCCTGTATTATAAAGTGATGGTTAATTAAATTAAATGTCTTCTATGCGTTGTCTATATCCATCAACAGCACGCTGAGAGTTTTGGAGTGATGCAGGAGAAAGTATTCTGGAAGCATTCTTTGGTCTTTCAAAGGTTCAGCTGGACAGCTGAGTTGTATGGTTTGCCTACTTGTTTCACTGTCAGTCTGAGCATTCAGTTTTGCATCAGGAGCTGAGAGACTTAACATATGAGCAGTGTGTGGTCTTCTAATTAAACCTCTCCCTGTCTGTCAAGATTTAGATAACTGGCAGAAGTGACATTTCATTGTGTTTTTCATCAAAATTTCCCATACAGCCCCATTTGTAAAAGGTCTTTGTAAATACCAATGTGAGTATTTGGCATTGTGAGTCACAGTGGCACTGGTTTGTCAGTGGACTATTGCATATACTGTACTAAACTTGTCATGTCATAGGTGAATAAGAAGGGGAGAGCATAGCTTTTATATATAGCTACACCAAAGACCTCAGTAAGTATGACTGAGATCAGGAATCAGCTTGTATATCAAATGAATGGGCACGTTGTTGCTATGGAAATTATTCTGGACTTTGAAAGAGGAAGTGATATAATGAGACATAAAACAAAGAGCAAGAAAAGTTATTCCAAGTGGTGACCAATGAAGAAGCATATGTCGCATTGACGAACGTTCTTGCATCATGTTTGTAGATGTACAGAAACTGGAAGATTACTCTCACCAAAAGCCTTGAGAAATGACTGAGAAAATTGGGCTGACCGGGGTCAGTAGGGGAAGACAGTTAATGATAGGTTTCGTTAAAAACTTATCATTTCACCGCCTTTTTTGGATCATGTCCTTTATGAGAGGTCTGTGTGTGAGCTTTCAGTTAAACAAATTTAGTGAAAGGTGCTCTGCGAACAAATCCTGAGGTGCAGACTTGAGGGTGAAAATGATGTGTTGTGAGAAATGGCATTTTAACTGCCCTCATTGAGAAGTGAAGGATCAAGTTTGATGAAGGACTTTCCCTGAGCTCAAATTCAGAAACAAACAATCCACAAGAAGGATTAAACATTAACAGTGATAAGGTGATCAGGGAGACCCTGAAACCAGCTACTAGAATAATGCTGTCCTTTAAATGTGCTAAGGTAACTGGTATTTAATTATTGCTGTAAAGAAAGAACAGGGAAGCAGAGTGATAAGTATTTTTAAACATAGAATATGCTATTTTCTCTGTATCTGTGTGTGTGTGCGTGTGTGTGTGTGTGTGTGTGTGTGTGTGTGTGTGTTGTGTTGTGATCGTTTTGGACAACAGTCATACTGTGTGTCTGCTTCTCAATTAACATAGTTTCACAGACAATGTGGAACATTTAGCTTTACACTGGGAGCTTTGAGATTTGATGTAGGTAATCAATGTGCTATCTTATAAGTAAACTAATGCCTGATCGGATTCATAGTCACTTCATCTTAATTCGTTCTGAATACATTACATGACACTTCATTATTTTCTACTTTCAGATTGTGTAACTGATGGTTTAAGAATAATTTAAACACAAACCTAAGGTGCTAAAAGTTCCACACAAAATATTCCAGAAACCAATAAAAACTGAAGTGTAACATATACTCAAAAAACTGCCATGACATCATAAAACTGAAAAACGTACAAAACTCCATACAAGTAAGAGCTGCTACCTACACAAGGAAGTCCCATTAGCACAGAGCTAAGTGAGGGAAAAGAGATAAATCACCACATACAATTCAGTTAACTTGCTTAACCATTTCTGCATGCATTCAGGGACTTCAACAAATTTTGATCTTGACCAGTGCCGACATGCTGATCCATCCCAGTGTTTCCCCACTGCACTGCACAATACCTCACCGGAAGCAAAGCAGACCCCAGGCTACTGACCTAGAGATGATGTAGAATGACCAATTGCAATATGGCAGAGCGAATGGAGCACATTTTCAGAGAGGTCTGTAAAGCTCTTTCAACATTCATTGCAGAACTAGTCCAAACACAGAAAATAAAATCAGAGAAAAAATATGAAAGTCAAATAAAAATTGATGAAATTCTGTGTTTTGAGAGATAACATCCTGTTCAATGGCAAATATGCCAGTTTTAAAGATTTGAAGAAGATTTGAAAAAGCAAGAAAAGAAGGGAAAATCTTGACATTTAACTTCCTATAAAATGTAAAGTGTACTATAAATAAATGTAAATGTAATCTGACTGAATGAATTCCCTTCACTCTGTGTAAAACGGTTGTAGCTTCTAAGTATTTCTCCAGATATCTGAGTTTAAACTCCAAGCAAGCACTCCATCACACTGTTAGGTGTCCCAGCCTATGGATGAAACATAATTCCCAAGGCTTTATCTGTGTTCCCAAGTGGATCAGAAATGTCTCATAGCACTACTGAAGAGTAGTAGAGTTCTTCTGGTGTCTTGCACAGTAATTATCCATCAACCAACACGATACTAATGTTTTAATAAGAATTCATCACACTGGTATTTGAGGGCAATGGCAGATGAGTTTCCCATGTTACATCATTGTTCTTCTTCTTTTCTGTGCCTTGTGGCGCATTGGGCAGCAACCGTTCTGTTTCTTTATCTTTTTTTTTAACGAGGCCAAGTTGCTAGCCCAACACTCAAGCCAGCACGGATGGAAAGCGTGCGGGGGTCGACTGGATTCGAACCTGGGACCATTCACCTTGAAGTCTAGTACCAGTGCCACTATACAACTGGCAGGCATTACATCATTGACTGTGATCAAAATATGCTCAGGGGTGAAATGTTGTAAGCCTACCTTCCCATAACTTTTTTTTTAATAGCAGCCCAATTCATCCTTGTGTCGCTACTATGGGAAGGGTACTCTGTTCATGTGACGACACAACAAAGACTGCAGGTGTTGGAAGTCTTGAACAACACAGACAAACTATTGGAGGAACTCAGCAGGTCAGACAATATCTATAGGGGGAAATGAGCAGCTGACATTTCAGGCCAATATCCTTTATTAAGATTTCACATGAACACCAGATATTATGTAAAGCTGTGCACCACATGTTCCAGATTTGACGGAAGATTGCAAGCAGCCTGTTGCAAAGTGAAGAAGCATTTTTTTCCTGCATCACGGTTGAATTTTAGCCTGAATTGAAATCTCAAGGATAAAAACAAACCCTTATAGTACATCATGAAACTTTTCCATAGTAGCAGGATATTAACACAATGCATTGTCTTAATGTCTTGTTTTTGGTGTTCACTCAATGGATGATGATCTGCTGGCTTGGTGGGATGCTATAGACACCTGCATGTGAATGCAGGACTAGGTGTATGGGCCTTGTAGCAAGAAATGGACATATAAATTCCAGCTCCTTTAGATTCAGGCTGTATGAAGTGCTATTACTTTTTACTATTTCTCCTTGACATAAGCTGGCTTCTAACAGAATTCCAGACGTCATTTTGAAGACTCAACTACATAGTTGAATTCCAAATGCATTTTGGCCTGTAATGAAGGGTTCTGGTTAAACAGGTGCAAGAGTGAGCTGGCTCAGACAAACTAAGGGGCTTGACGGTGTAAAACAAATTCATTTCTTCAGTTCAGAAGAGAAAAATGTTCTTCCAAGAAAAATGCCCCCATTAGTAATTTTGTCAGAAAAACCTGGAATTGTTCAATAAATATTTCAATGTATACACTAAAATGACAGTTTTGTGAGGTGGGAGTTATTGTCATAAGCAAGACCACAGAGACTTAATGTTGCAACAAATTCTTCTCTCACTCTTGTTTCTAAAACAAAATTGCTTTCAAATATTTCATTCTCAGTTGAGTCCAGTTGTTCTTTCACAATGAAAATAGAATTGTGCCCAAGAAAACACATTGTAATGTCCTGACAGCTTCTGAATGAGATATATTTTCCCTCTTCATTTATTGCATTTGTATTTTTTCAGTGGGTAATTCATTGCAAGGTTAGGTCTATAAAGTTGTAACTGGCACAGGTTTAGTTGGTAAGCTTTACATCTCCTGAAGAAATTGTTGCTTTCTGTTGGATGATTTGATGATTTGAGTTTGTTGGGATAGGGAGAACTTCACATGTGAGGTTCACTTACAAGTGGTAGGTAGCTATGTACCCTTGAACCTTTAATGACTTCCAGTAATCAAGATAAGTAACTTTCCTACATCCTGAAGAAAGGACATTGACTATTTTTCCCTTTTCACAGATCCTCCTGACCTTCTGAGCAATTTCCTGCAATTTCTGTCTTACTACAGGTGTCCAATAATATTTTACCTTTGAATTTATTATTCTTCATGTGTGTCATCTGGACACAGCTGTTCATCTATATAAGATGTATCAGGACTGAACTACACCCTCAGATGATATGGGTGTATCCACTTGATTGGAATTGCTACATTGAACTGAAGGATAATGCCAATGGTAGAACCTTTTTGACTGTCAATCAATAAAAATAAAAGGTAGTAACTTTGCCCCAGGCCGCTGTGAAGGACAACACTGAGCCCCAGAGGAGACCTACTGAAGTGACCTGCAGTCATCTTTGAGGCTAAAGTACGCAAGTGTTTCCAACGAGTGGACAGTCGCAAGGCTGCAGGACGGGACAGCATCTTAGAGCGGGTACTCGGGATGTGCATGGCACAAATGGCAGGTGTGTTTACAGATATTTTTAATCTCTCCCTCTCCCAGTGTAGAGTGCCCTCCTGCTTCAAAACATTCACCATTGATCCTGTAGCTAAAAAGACCAAGGTAACATATCTGAGTGACTGGCGTCCTGTCGCATTCACCCCAATAATAAGAAAATGTTTTGAGAGGCTGGTCAAATGCTACTTCTGCAGTATGCTACCACCCACACTGGACCCCTTACAATTCGCCTACCGACAAAACCGATCGACAGATGACGCAATAGTCACAGCTCTACGAATCGTCCTTACACATCTGGAGCGGAAGAATGCTTAAGTGAGAATGCTGTTCTTGGACTACAGTTCAGCATTCAACACCATAATTCCTTCCAGGCTTGACAGGAAGCTCAAGGACCTTGGCCTTCACCCTGTCTTGTGGAGCTGGATCCAGGACTTCCTGTCAGATTGCCTGCAGGTGGTAATGGTGGGCTCCCTCACCCCTACCCCTCTGACCCTCAACACAGGTGCCCTTCAGGGCTGTGTCCTAAGCCCCCTCCTTTACTCTCTGTACACCCATGATTGTGTCGCCAGCCACAGCTCCAATCTGCCGACACTACATTGTTTGTCCTTATCTCAAATACTAACAAGGAAGCCTACAGAGAAGTCATCACCCTGACACAGTGGTGTCAGGAAAACAACCTCTCCCTCAATGTTGCAAAAACAAAGGAGCTGGTTATGAACTACAGGAGGAATGGAGACAGACTAACCCCTATTGACAGCAATGGATCTGGGGTTGAGAGGGTGAGCAGCTTTAAGTTCCTCGGCATACACATCACCGAGAATCTCACGTGGTCTGTACGTACCAGCTGTGTAGTAAAAAAGCACAACAGCACCTCCTTCACCTCAGACTGGTGAAGAAGTTTGGCATGAGTCCCCAAATCCTAAGTACTTTCTACAGGGGCACAATTGAGAGCATCCTGACTGGCTGCATCACTGACTGGTATGGGAACTGTACTTCCCTCAATTGCAGGACTCCACAGAGGGTGGTGTGGATAGCCCAGCACATCTGTAGATGTGAACTTCCCACTATTCAGGACAATTGCAGAGACAGGTGTGTGAAAAGGGCTCAAAGGATCATTGGGGCCTCGAGCCAACCCAACCACAAACTGTTCCAGCTGCTACCATCTGGGAAATGGTATCACAGCATAAAAGCCAGGACCAACAGGTTTCTGGACAGTTTCTTCCACCAGGCCATCAGAATGAATAATTCACACTGATACAATTGTATTTCTATGTTATACTGATTGTCCTGTTGTACATACTATTTATTACAAATTACCATAAATTGCACATTGCACATTTAGTCAGAGACGTAATGTAAAGATTTTTACTCCTCACGTATGTGAAGGATGAAAGAAATAAAGTCAATTCAATTCAAGAATCCCATGGGATTATATTGAATTGTTACTTGAAAAGGTTTTCTGTTTACAAATTGGAGGTAGAGTTCTGATATTACTGCTGCATTTGATTGGTTGTGAAGTACTTAGGCATGTTGTGAAACTGCTATTTAAACACATTTTTTGTATTGTAAATAATGCATGTAAAATCTTGTTCAGTACAAGATTAATCCTCAATTATATAATCATGGTATTTGGAGGTCACTCCCATTAACTCAGACTACTTTAGTTGAATAATATAATTTGCTTGAACATAATCTTGTTCTTCCGTGGTTTTGGTTGTGAGCCTTCGTTGCTTCGCACCTCATGTCTCAGGAGTCACCTCTCAGCAAATTCTGACATTGATGATGAAATACACCACTGCCTTCCATTCACCAACAGAGCCTTTGGTTGATTGAGAGAAAAGGTATTTAAAGATCAAGACCTCAGACCTGGCAAAAAGTTCATGGTCTACTGAGCGACTGTGATGCAAACCATGAGACCTGGACTACCTACAGCAGGCTTTCCAGGACAATGGAAATAGTGGTGTCTCCACTAAATTCCAAAAACTTGGTAGAAAGATAAATGGACCAATATTGGAGACCACTTTCCAGCCAGCACCAAAGGTATTGAGTCCTGGTTACAATCATTTAGCTCCCTCCATTAGGCTATGTTGTTTGTGCATCCAAAAGCAGATTTGCTAAAGAGTTCTGAGCTCTGTCACGGGCAATGATCGCCATTTGAACACAGGGAAATATAAAAGGAGACACAAGAGAGACTCCTGATGCTGGAAATCTGGATAAATACATAAAAAAATGCAGTATGTATGGAGGAAGATGAACAGTTGATGTTTTAGGCCAAGTCCCTTCATCAGGACTGGAAAGGAAGGTGACAGAAGCCAGGGTAAAAGAGTAAGGGGAGGAACAGGACCCTGCAGGTGTTAGGTGAGTCCAAGTTAAAGGGGGAGAATGCAAATAATATCAGAAACTGGGAAGTGATAGGTAGTGAAGACAAATGGCTGTGGAAGAAAGGATCTGATAGGAGAGTAGAGTAGAGGATGGAATAAGGGAAGGAGGGTGGCAACCAGAGGGAGGAAGGATGCAAGAATGAGCTCAAAGCCTCTTCCAAAGAAATGTAACAACCTCGCTGACTCTTCGGAAGCTCTGGCCAATGACTGGTGTGACGAGAATACACATAAATTAAGATGTCTGCTGGCCTGGGCTAGCATCAGTGGCATCAGCAGTTGGTCTGCCACCTGTCCACAGGGGAAGGAGAGACAAGGAACAATGAAGCAGCATTTGGAGATGTTAATGAAGGAGCCATCAGTCTGGGTATTGCCAAGAGTGGCTCCCCCTTTGAACCCTGAACTGTTTGAAGTGATGGACCAGCGATCTGGAGATGTGTAATGAAGGGACGGGAGAGAGAGCTGTCTAGAGCGGCTCCCTCTTTGAACCCTGAACTGTTTGAAGTGATGGACAGGCGATCTGGAGATGTGTAATGAAGGGACGGGAGAGAGAGCTGTCTAGAGCGGCTCCCTCTTTGAACCCTGAACTGTTTGAAGTGATGGACAGGCGATACCCCAGCAGGGGGATAAAAAGGGACAGGTTCGTTAAGGCAGGACACACACGACACCCGAGGTAACGAGACCCTGGAAGCGGTGCGCCTCTCACGAGTCGGTGGGAAGTACCGGGCCTTAAACGCACAGGGTGGAAAGGTACGATCAGCGGGAACCCGGTGTGTGTCCACCCTCGCTTGGGTGCCGGGTTCACTGCAGAGGATCGACCGCATCTGGAGGAGGGGTCACAGTCGGTGACCTCAGGTGACATCACAAAGGACCCGCCCGAAACCTGCTTGTGAGCAATATCACCGGTCTGTGAGTGGAAGCCGTTCTGAATGATCAGTCGTTCTCGTTCTCTCTCTCCCTCCCCCCACGTTGTCCATCGCCATGGCAACGATTACTGTGAACTGAACTAAATTGGACTGAACTTCGTGTCACTTTGAAATTGGTCATTTACCCCTAGACAACGACAGAGCTTGATTGATGCTGTTATCTTAATTCTGTGCACATGTGTTTATCATTGCTGAACTGTTGCATTTATTATCCTTTCGATTACTGTGTTGCTTGTTTCTTTAATAAAACTTTCTTAGTTCTAGTAATCCAGACTCCAACTGAGTGATCCATTTCTGCTGGTTTGGCAACCCAGTTACGGGGTACTTAACACTGGTCAAAGTGGATAATGTGCAGTTGTGATGGCATTGAGAAATTTGAGTCCGTACACCTGGAATGCACAGAGATCCTGTATGAATGACGGAAATAACAGGCCTCTCACAAGCTATAAACCTGCATGTCCAGTCAGTTGGTAACTGCCTCATCTGAGGAAGTAATCAGCCATTATAAACTCAGCGTGGAAGTGAGTTGTTCTCAACCCCGAGGCACTGCCTAAGAAGGAAACTTCTTCTTGGCTGGTTCATATTGATGACACCTGTAATATTACATTATTAATGATATCGAACAACTGTACAAGAACAAAGTCTGAGATGTCTTCACTGCTCATTTAATTAATTTTCTTCACCCATCTCAATAATTTCAGGCAGATTGGAGAAAACGCTGCTCAGGTCAGACTTTCCAGGGTCCTTTATTTGCACTGGTAGGTGATAACGATTTGCATGTACTTGATAATTTTCTGTATCTGTGGTGGATTGTTTGAGCAAACTCACAGCTCCTGAAACACATTGAGATGGCACATCGAATGTAATTAGACCAGAGTTCAGCAAATATTCCAGCATCAGACTCTGGAACACAGTTAAGCATATTAACACCATATGGCCATTCCAGTTATCTAACCTTTCACGTTTTTCTACAGCATATTGATTTGATTGAAATGACACTTGCACTAACATACAGAAAGGCTTTTTGCCAGCCCCATGAGACATTTATGCATTCAGAATAAATCAGTTGCAATTTTATGCTTTTGGCTGTTAATAATACATACTTGTTCACCTTAATAATTTGGTGGAAAGTTTTACCTAGCCTATCATGCTATGACATACAGTGCCTATCACATTTTCTGGATGAGCTTCTAATGTCCATGACACTTTAGCAAGCTTATCTCAAATTAGGCTGCAGTCGACTTTTTGCAGGAGTGAACTATATTTTAGGGAGATGTTTTTTTTAAGCAATGTGGGTCAAAGAATGAAATACTTCAGTGATTTTGAGATATCTCACAAACTCAATAAATAACATCCCTGAAGGTTTTGACAATTGATTCTGATATGACAAATTAAATTATGCAATATAAGCTGATCTGAAAGCAACTGCTGAAGCATAAGAGTTCGATTCCCCCAAGTAATTTAGGAGGAGGTTCACTCAGGTTGATTCCAGAGATGATGGGGTTAGACTATGAGGAGAGATTGAGTTGCCTGGGACAGTACTCGCTGGAATTCAGCAGGATGAGAGGAGATCTTATAGGAAGATATAAAATTATGAAAGGGATAGTTAAGATAGAGGCAGGAATGTTGTTTCCTCTGGTAAATGAGACTAGAACTAGGGGACATAGCCTCAAGATTCGGAGGAGTAGATTTAGGACTGAGATGAGGAGGAACTGCTTTTCCCAAAAAGTGATGAATCTGTGGAATTCTTTGCCCAAAGAAGCAGTGGAGGCAACCTCAGTTAATACAGTTAAGACAAAGTTGGGTAGATTTTTGCATAGTAGGGGAATTAAGGGTTATGGGGAAAAGGTAGGTTGGTGGAGATGAGTCCATGGTCAGATTAGCCATGAGCTTATTAAATGGTGGAACAGGCTTGATGGACCTACTCCTGCTCCTATTTCTTATATTCTTATGGGACTCATAAAGTGCTTTCTTTATTGTCAGCATGCGGTATAAAGAATGTATTACATTCCTCTTTCTTGGTTTCTTCAGATTGCCATAGCTGGGGACAAGCTCCCACTACCTACTAAATGCTTCCAATGGCATGCACCTCAAATAGCTTCTGACAACCACGTCCAGCTCCTGGCCTTCCCGTGTGGCTTAGCTACTAAGCCCAGCAGAACCATTTCTACCAACAGAAGAAGGGGCAAAGGCAGGTTACTGGTGCCTTAAAACCAGTCACTTCAGGCAGATGGGACTCATCAGCCATGGTGGGCAGCTCACCCAGGAGAAGGATTACTCTGATCTCAAACATCCACTGCCTTGCGTCTACACCCACTCATGGGGTAAACCTCGAGGTAAAGATCCAGGGGTAGAGTCCCTTAGGTAGTCCTATGTTGAGGTTATTGTTGACTGGCAACTCCTTCAATGCTGCTGGTACCAAACTGTATTGGTCCCTGCCGTTCCTTTGAGTTCATCAGTTGTGTGGAGAGGGAGATCTTGCTACATGGGCAACAACTTGCTCTCCATATCGTTCTACTCAGGTTTGCCTACCTGCTCAGCTGGGATGCAATATCCATGGTCAGCTCTGACTGACAGAGGCCATCACTTCACCCTCACATTCCTCTTCCTAGTGGATGCCTTGCATATGCATCTCTGGCAGAGTTTCTGGATGCCAAGGAAGTCTGAAGATATGTGTCAACTCAGTTGTTTGCACTCTTACTACTGAAAGTTACAGGGTCACAGCTATTTTCTTTAAATCACCACCAAGACATGGTGGGCCATCATTTATTACTCATTCCTATCTTCCAGTGAGAAGTCAATGAGACGCCACCTTCTTCAATGACAGTAGGACTTCTGGGTGCACCACAGCACTGATAGGTTAGGAGGATGTTAAGGCCATAAGCAGGCTTTTTTGTCAAGTCTGATGCTCAGCCAGTAGAGCGGAAAGTTTTAAAAAGAAGACCGCCATATCCAGCGGGCAGCGTTCGGAGTGGGCAGCAGAGTGAGAGGTAGCAGAGTGATAAGGCTTTGGCTCAATGGGCTTAGGCAGTAATGAGACGAGGTAGGTTCACCTGTGTTAATAGCGGAAAGGAAGTAGTATGCGCATGAGGCCAGTTTTCTGTGCTCGGTGTCAGATGTGGGAGGTCCTGGAGACTCCCAGCCTCCTGGACGGCCACATCTGCACCCGATATGTTGAGCTGCAGCTCCTAAGAGACCATACTAGGGAACCGGAGATGCAGCTGGAAGACCTTTGTCTGGTCAGGGAGAGAAAGGAGGTGATAGAAAGGAGTTATAGGCAGGTGGTCACACGGGGGTGCGGGAGAAAGACAAGTGGGTAATAGTCAGGAGAAGGAAGGGGAAGAGTCAGGTACTAGAGAGTACCACTGTGGCTGTACCCCTTGACAAGTACTCCTGTTTGAGTACTGCTGTGGGGTGGGGGGAAACAGCCTACCTGGGGGAAGCAACAGTGGCCATGCCTCTGGCACAGAGTCTGGCCCTGTGGCTCAGAAGGGTAGGGAAACGAAGAGGATGGCAGCAGTGATAGAGGACTCTATAGTTAGGGGGTCAGGCAGGCGATTCTGTGGACGCAGGAAAGAAACTAGGATGGCAGTTTACCTCCCAGGTGCCAGGGTCTGGGATGTTACAGATCGCATCCAAGATATCCTGCAGTGGGAGGGAGAACAGCCAGAGGTCGTGCTACATATTGGTACCAATGACATAGGTAGGAAAAGGGAAGAGGTCCTACAAAATACTATAGGAAGTTAGGAAGGAAGTTGAGAAGCAGGACCATAAAGGTAGTAATCTCGGGATCACTGCCTGTGCCATGTGTCAGTGAGTATAGGAATAGAATGAGGTGGAGGATAAATGCCTGAGGGATTGGAGCAGGGGGCAGGGATTCAGATTTCTGGATCACTGGGACCTCTTTTGGGGCAGTTGTGACCTGTACAAAAAGGACGGGTTGCACTTGAATCCCAGGGGGATCAATATCCTGGCAGGGAGGTTTGCTAAGGCTACTGGGGAGAGTTTAAACTAGAATTGTTTGGGGGTGGGAACTGAACTGAAGAGACTGGGGAAGAGGCAGTTGGCTCACAAATAGAGAAAGCTTGGAGAAAGTGTGTGAGGGAGTATAGGCAGGTGATAGAGAAGGGACGCGCTCAGACCAATGGTTTGGGATGTGTCTATTTTAACGCAAGGAGTATTGTGAACAAAGCGAATGAGCTTAGAGCGTGGATCAGTACTTGGAACTATGACGTGGTGGCCATTATAGAGACTTGGATGGCTCAGGGACAGGAATGGTTACTTCAAGCTGGGTTTTAGTTGTTTCAGAAGGGACAGTGAGGGAGGCAAAAGAGCTGGGGGCGTGGCACTGTTGATCAGAGATAGTGTCACGCCTTCAGAAAAGATAGACGTCGTGGAGGGATTGTCTACGGAGTCTCTGTGTGTGGAGGTCAGGAACAGGAAGGGGTCAATAAATTTACTGGGTGTTTTTTATAGGCCACCCAATAGTAACAGGGCTATTGATGAGCAGATAGGGAAACAGATCCTGGAAAGGTGTAATAATAACAGCGTTGTCATGGTGGGAGATTTGAAGTTCCCAAATATTGATTAGTATCTTCCTAGAGCAAGGGGTTTAGATGGGGTGGAGTTTGTCAGGTGTGTTCAGGAAGGTTTCTTGACACAATATGTAGATAAGCCTACAAGAGGAGAGGCTGTACTTGATTTGGCATTGGGAAATGAACCTGGTCAGGTGTCAGGTCTCTCAGTGGGAGAGCATTTTGGAGATGGTGATCATAATTCTAGCTCCTTTACAATAGCATTGGAGAGAGATAGGAACAGACAAGTTAGAAAAGCATTTAATTGGAGTAAGGGGAATTATGAGGCTATCAGGCAGGAAATTGGAAGCTTAAATTGGGAACAGATGTTTTCAGGGAAAGCACGGAAGAAATGTGACAAATGTTCAGGGGATATTTCTGTGGAGTTCTGCATAGGTATGTTCCAATGAGACAGGGAAGTTATGGTAGGGTACAGGAACCATGGTGTACAAAGGCTGTAATAAATCTACTCAAGAAGGGAAAAAAGCTTACAAAAGGTTCAGGGAGCTAGGTAATGTTAGAGATCTAGAAGATTATAAGTCTAACAGGAAGGAGCTTAAAAAGGAAATTAGGAGAGCCAGAAGGGGCCATGAGAAGGCCTTGGTGGGCAGGATTAAGGAAAACTCCAAGGCATTCTACAAGTATGTGAAGAGCAAGAGGATCAGACATGAAAGAATAGGACTTATCAAGTGTAACGGTGGGAAAGTGTGTGTGGAACCGGAGGAAATAGCAGAGGTACTTAATGAATACCTTAATTCAGTATTCACTATGGAAAAGGATTTTGGTGATTGTAGTGCTGACTTGCATCAGACTGAAAAGCGTGTTAATATGTAGATATTAAGAAAGAGGATGTGCTGGAGCTTTAGGAAAGCATCAATTTGGATCAGTGGCTGGAACCGGATGAGATGTACTCCAGGCTACTGTGGGAGGCAAGGGAGGAGATTGCTGAGCCTCTGACAATGATCTTTGAATCATCAATGGGGACAGGAGAGGTTCCGTAGGATTGGAGGGTTGCAGATGTTGTTCCTTTATTCAAGAAAGGGAGTAAAGATAGCCCAGGAAATTATAGACCAGTGAGTCTTCCTTCAGTGGTTGGTAAGTTGATGGAGAAGATTCTGAGAGGCAGGACTTATGAACATTTGGAGAGGCATAATATGATTAGGAATAGTCAGCATGGCTTTTTCAAGGGCAAGTTGTGCTTTGTGAGCTTGATCGAATTTTTTGAGGATGTGACTAAACACATTGATAAAGGAAGAGCCGTAGATGTAGTGTATATGGATTTCAGCAAGGCATTTGATAAGGTACCCCATGCAAGGCTTATTGCGAAAGTAAGGAGGCATGGGATCCAAGGGGACATTGCTTTGTGGATCCAGAACTGGCTTACCCACAGAATGCAAAGAGTGGTTGTAGACGGGTCATATTCTGCATGGAGGTCGGTGACCAGTGGTGTGCCTCAGGGATCTGTTCTGGGACCCTTACTCTTTGTGATTTTTATAAATGACCTGGATGAGGAAGTGGAGGGATGGGTTAGTAAATTTGCTGATGACACAAAGGTCGGAGGTGTTGTGGATAGTGTGGAGGGCTGTCAGAGGTTACAGCAGGACAGGATGCAAAACTGGGCTGAGAAGTGGCAGATGGAGTTCAACCCAGATAAGTGTGAGGTGGTTCATTTTGGTAGGTCAAATATGATGGCAGAATATAGTATTAATGGAAAGACTCTTGGCAGTGTGGAGGATCAGAGGGATCTTCGGGTCTGAGTCCATAGGATGCTCAAAGCAGCTGCGCAGGTTGACCCTGTGGTTAAGAAGGCATACAGTGTATTGGCCTTCATTAATTATGGAATTGAATTTAGGAACCGAGAGGTAATGTTGCAGCTACATAGGATCCTGGTCAGACCCCACCTGGAGTACTGTGCTCAGTTCTGATCGCCTCACTACAGGAAGGATGTGGAAGCCATGGAAAGGGTGCAGAGGAAATTTACAAGGATGTTGCCTGGATTGGGGAGCATGCCTTATGAAAACAAGTTGAGTGAACTCGGCCTTTTCTCTCTGGAGCGATGGAGAATGAGACATGACCTGATAGAGGTGTATAAGATGATGAGAGGCATTGATCATGTGGATAGTCAGAGGCTTTTTCCCAGGGCTGAAATGGTTGCCACAAGAGGACACAGCTTTAAGGTGCTGGGGAGTAGGTACAGAGGAGATGTCAGGGGTAAGATTTTTACTCAGAGTGGTGAGTGCATGGAATGGGCTGCCAGCAACGGTGGTGGAGGCAGAAACAATAGGATCTTTTAAGAGACTTTTGGATCGGTACATGGAGCTTAGTACAATAGAGGGCTATGGGTGAGCCTAGTAATTTCTAAGGTAGGGACATGTTTCGCACAATTTTGTGAGCCGAAAGTCCTGTATTGTCCTGTAGGTTTTTGATATTTCTATGAGTTCATAGCAGTCCATTTCAATGGATGCTGCTCTAGTCTTTATAAATAGTTGAGATTTGGGAGCAGTTGGTAACAAAACCTTGGTGATTTGCTGCAGTGTACTTCATCAGTGGATTCAGTTGCTGTCACAGTGTGCTGGTGGTAAAGAAAATGAATGTTAAGATGGAGGAGGAGAAGATGGTGATGTGGCGCAGCTTGCAGCGGGCACTCGGGTGAATGATATCCGTTATCTGTCAAGTAGGGTGCCATGCACAATCCCAATTTGATGGAGACAGACGTGAGAGCACAGAGGAACATCTGGTGAAACTTCTGAAATGCCTGTTTCACTGCCGCTGCTACTGTGTGATCCAGAATCTCTGGAGGGGAAGGTCCCGAGTCCTCGGCTTTGCTTGTTGCTTGGTGGCCGGGACGGGGTCGAAGCACTCGGCAGAGATGGTGCTCGGTGCTCAGTGTCGGAAGGCTGGTCGGAGGCTCGAAGTTTTCGGACAGGTACAGAGTCGGCTGCAGTCGGGTGCTTCCAATGCATCGGCAAGTTTGTGGCGCTTGGGGGTTCATGGCAGGAAGAGTTTCTCCCTTCTACCGTCTGCGTGAGATGATGGGGCTATCGGGACTTGAGACTTTTTTTTACCGTGCCCATGGTCTGCTCTTTATCGAATTATGGTATTGCTTTGCACTGTTGTAACTATATGTTATAGTTATGTGGTTTTGTCCGTTTTAGTCTTGGTTTGTCTGATGTTTCTGCGATATCTTTCTGGAGGAACATTGTATCATTTTTAATGCATGAATTTCTAAATGACAATAAATGAGGACTGAGTGTCCTCATAGTTTAATCTAATCTAAATCCTGGATGGCGTTGATCCCCTTGAGTGTTGTTGAAGCTACATGCATCCAGATAAGTGGAGAATATTCCATTCTGTCCTGTAGATGGTGGAAAGTGACCCAGCTATGATCCTGTGAAGATTAAAGATTAGCTTTATTTGTCACTTGTACGTTAAAGCATTCAGTGAAATGCATCGTTTATATTAACGGCCAATGCAGAGCGAGCACGTGCTCAGCATAGCCTGCAAGTATCACCATGCTTTTGGCACTAACATAGAATGTCTACAACTTACTTATTCCTAAGTAGTACATCTTTGGAATGTGGGAAGAAATGAGAACACCCAGAGGAAAAATATGCCATCCTGGGAAGAGCATTCAAACTCCTTATAAACAATGGCGGGAATTGAACTGAGGTCTCTGGTGCTGCAAAGCATTACATAACCACTCTGCAGATATCATCTCTATTACTATTCTCCAGTTCTTTACCACGTCCCAAAGATGGGTTCATTGGCCACTATTAGTTACCTCTACTGTATGTGAGTGGCAGGAGAATCAGGGTGAAGCTGATGGCCATCGGCCATGTGAGAGTGAGTAGCTTACAGAGGAAGCAGTGGGGAACATGTACAAATTGACTGAAAGTCAGGGGACTGAGTGGGGTCCTTCTATGTCATATGAATACATAAAAAGTGAAAGGCTCGGGATGTCTGGAGATTAGTGAGGAATTGTTGGGTTCCCAGTCACAGACTTGTTCTTGAGAATATATTTCACTGCACCAATTCATTTTTGGTTAGTGGAAATCCTCTGAGTGTTGATGCCTGTGGGACATGGCAAATGTTGAGATTTTTAATGTGAATAATACTTGTTAGGCATTTTCTTGTTGGAGGTGGTTATGGCCAAGCTCTGGTGTAACATGGATGTTACTTACCACTTATACCCTACTTGTTTGTGTTGGTTACTTCATTATCTGTGGGATTTCAAATGAATATTGTACAGCATTTACCAACATTCACCACATTTAAACTTACTGGGAAATCCAGGTCATTGATGAAAAGAGTGTCTACCCTGTGAAATTCTTGCTGCAATATTTTGGACCTCAGATAATTAAACTTTTAACAATCTTGAATGTTTTCCCTTGTGGTACATACATAGAACTGGCACCCTTTTGACATTGTCTTTACTCTCTAGTGCAGTCTAAGGGGGGTGTCGCCTCACTAGAGGTGCTGATTCTAATATAAAATGGAATGTGGAAGAGTTGTGTGCTCTTCCATGTGTCTGTCAATGGTCCACAGCACTACTTCAAAGATGAACAGGGGATTTATCTGTGGTTTCAAGGCCAATATGTATCCTTTCAACATCACAAAAGCAGATCACATTGTAGCCAGGTGGAACAAAGAATTGTGCCTATTGTTTCCAGCTTGAGGGAAAATAGCGTGGGATCTTGAGGGAAAATAGCGAGGGCTATGGGTAATCTTAGGTAATTTCTAAAGTACGTACATGTTTGGCACAGCATTGTGGGCCAAAGGGCCTGTATTGTGCTGTAGGTTTTCTATGTTTCTATCTTCCTCCCCAGGTGGACTTAAAAGTGTGCTGCCCACAAGTGCTTGGGCCATTGTCTAGTCCATAATGGAAGGTGAGTGGCAGTATTGCTGATCCTTTTGGTTGACTGATTTTAGTGACACGTGTACCTGTGTGAGGTGTGTCACTTATGCAACTCCTTTTGTACATTGCAGGACTGTGTAGGCCTTTGTGTGAGTTACTGCTTTTGCCTTCTATTTGATTCATTTTGCTTAACTTGAACTTGTTGTATTTGTATGGCTGATCTTGAATCTCCATGTGAATCTGAGACACTAATGCACTTTATTATGCTGGTGTAGTCACTTTATACAACGTACTTTATTGCACTGATGCATTTTATTTCACTGTGATAGACAGTTAAGACCTTCGACTTTTATGAGCCATAGTGCTAAAGATAGTACTATTGCACTTCATTTGATCTGATGGTAAACCAGGAGCTGTATTTTATTTGAAATCGGACCTGCTTCTCCATGTACAACATTTTTAACAAAACTTCTGTTTGTTAGTAAAATTTGTCATAACTATAAACTGCATTGTTGGGCTGCCTGCCTTAAAGAGGTCTAGAACCTGCCTGTACCACTGGGTCCGTAGTTCTTTGCTTCTTCTTCTTCTTCAACTGTCCATCGACTTTGAAGTTGACTGCGCTGAGAGTTTAGTCTCTGCAGGCAGGTTTATGGGCCACAAGACCAGCACTGGATCGGCACTGTCTCCCACATCAGTTGCATTTGAGATTTGACTAGTCTAGCACTGAATGTCTGCGTTCATGACCTGTTTCATATTTCTTCTGCCTTTTCTCCTTGATAGCTGGGATTGACTTCTTGGCAATTCAGTGCCAACTTCTTCTGTCCAAAGCATCTTTCTCCCAGGTGTTGACATTCATGTCAGTATTCTTCATATGGAGCTTGAGCACATCTTTGTAGAGCAGCTTCAGACCACCATGCTTTCTCTTTCCTTCATGTAGCTCGCCATAGGAAGCAGCTTTGGGCAAACGATCATCGCTCATTCTTATGACATGACCAGTCCAACGCAGCTGAGAAGCTGTAATGAGCAATTCTACGCTGACTGTCCCAGCACGTTTGAGCACCTCCACATCTGGTACCCTCTCTTGCCACTTGATGTGTAATATTTGGCATAAATGCCTGAGTTGTGTCTTGGTCAATCTCTTGATGTACTTCCAATACAATGTCATCGTTTCAGTTGAATAAAGCAGAGATGGTAAAACAGCTGTGTTATACACTTTGACCTTGATTGCTATTTTAATGTCGTGGCGAGACCAAAATCGCTTCTGCAAAGCACCAAAGACTTTCGTAGCTGATTGAATTCTCCTCTCAGCTTCCAGATCTGATGAGTTGGTGTTGGTTACAGTGCTTCCTAAGTATGTGAAAGAGTCAGAACATTTCAGCGCTACCCCAATGACCAATATGACTGGTGGTTGGGTCTCACTGGGACTACACAGAGAAGAAGGCTGGTATGGAAGTTTGGTTTTGGAGACTTTGATTCTTAGGCCAAAAAGAGTGGCAGCAAATAAGAAGTGGTCTACAGTTTCTTGAATCACATTAACATCAGCAGCAACCAGGGCTGAGTCATCTGCATACAGAAGCTCTCTGACACATATCTCTCTTGATTTGGTTGAGGCTTTGAGTCTTGACAAGTTGAACAATTTTCCATCTGAGTGAGTCCTGATGTACACACCTTTGTCCAAATTATGGTGGTTCAGTGGATACAATATTGTGGTTGGTACATTGTTGTTTGTGGGATCTTGCTGTGTGCATTTGCCTGCTACATTTCTCAGATTACAACAGTCATTACAATTCAAAAATTCTTCAATGTCTGTGAGTGAGCCAGAGACATGAAAGGCAGTATCCCATTGGTAGTCCTTATGAAACATTGATACAAATTGTGCTGATAGCCAGCTAGCATTCTCTCTTTTAAATTTCATATTTATAACATCCACATTTTACTCTCATACATTAGTGCAAATCCAACTTTCACAGTTAATCCTGTCCCTTCTAACCCAGGTAAATCACTTGCCCCTCTGTTTGCATCATTGAGAGCAACCACATGTTCATGTATTTAAAAGCCTATGCGTTCTTCACCAGAAGTTCTTTCCTTTGGTGAAATGTATTCAGCAACCCTGCTTGGGAGGGGTGAAGAATCAATATGTCATGTTTGATCTTATCATGATGTCACGCCTTTTTGTTGTGATGACTGGCATAAATTACAATATTGAAAAACAACGGGAAAGCCTCCCAATTCATTATAACCATATAACCATATAACAATTACAGCACGGAAACAGGCCATCTCGGCCCTCCTAGTCCATGCTGAACTCCTACTCTCACCTAGTCCCACCGACCTGCACTCAGCCCATAACCCTCCAGTCCTTTCCTGTCCGTATATCTATCCAATTTAACTTTAAACGACAACATCAAACCTGCCTCAACCACTTCTGCTGGAAGCTCGTTCCACACAGCCACCACCCTCTGAGTAAAGAAGTTCCCCTTCATGTTACCCCTAAACTTTTGCCCTTTAACTCCCAACTCATGTCCTCTTGTTTGAATCTCCTCCACTCTCAATGGAAAAAGCTTATCCATGTCAACTCTATCAATCCCCCTCATAATTTTAAATACCTCTATCAAGTCACCTCTCAAACTTCTACGCTCCACAGAATAAAGACCCAACTTGTTCAACCTTTTTCTGTAACTTAGGTGATGAAACCCAGGCAACATTTTAGTAAACCTCCTCTGTACTCTCTCAATTTTATTGACGTCTTTCCTATAATTCGGTGACCAGAACTGTACACAATACTCCAAATTTGGCCTTACCAATGCCTTGTACAATTTCAACATTACATCCCAACTCCT
This sequence comes from Mobula birostris, assembly GCF_030028105.1. NCBI lineage: Eukaryota > Metazoa > Chordata > Chondrichthyes > Myliobatiformes > Myliobatidae > Mobula > Mobula birostris. The sequence goes on along the minus strand of NC_092378.1, from coordinate 41,171,971 downwards.
ATACTCAATGCTCTGATTTATAAAGGCCAGCATACCAAAAGCTTTCTTCACCACCCTATCCACATGAGATTCCACCTTCAGGGAACCATGCACCATTATTCCTAGATCCCTCTGTTCTACAGCATTCTTCAATGCCCTACCATTTACCATTTTGATTAGTCCTACCAAAATGTAGCACCTCACATTTTTCAGCATTAAACTCCATCTGCCATCTTTCAGCCCACTCTTCTAACTGGCCTAAATCTATCTGCAAGCTTTGAAAACCACTTCATTATCCACAACACCACCTATCTTAGTATCATCTGCATACTTACTAATCCAATTTACCACCCCATCATCTAGATCATTAGTATATATGACAAACAACATTGGACCCAGTACAGATCCCTGAGGCACACCACTACGCACCGTCCTCCAATCTATCCACCACTACTCTCTGGCATCTCCCATCTAGCCACTGCTGAATCCATTTTACTACTTCGATATTAATGCCTAACAGTTGAGCCTTCCTAACTAACCTTCCGTGTGGAACCTTGTCAAAGGCCTTATTGAAGTGCATATAGACAACATCCACCGCTTTACCCTCGTCAAATTTCCTAGTAACCTCATCAAAAAATTCAATAAGATTTGTCAAACATGACCTTCCATGCACAAATCTATGTTGACTGTTCCTAATCAGACCCTGTCTATCCAGATAATTATATATACCATCTCAATTTACCCACCACTGACGTCAAACTCACAGGCCGATAATTGCTAGGTTTATTCTCAGAACCCTTCTTAAATAATGGAACCACATGAGCAATACACCAATCCTCTGGCACCATCCTCATTTCTAATGACATTTGAAATATTTCTGTCAAAGCCCCTGCTATTTCCACACCAACTTCCCTCAAGGTCCTAGGGAATATCTTGTCCGGACCTGGAGACTTATCCACTTTTATATTCCTTAAAAGCGCCAGTACTTCCTCTTCTTTAATCGTCATACTTTCCATAACTACCCTTCTTGTTTCCTTTACATTACACAATTCAATATCTTTCTCCTTAGTGAGCACCGAAGAAAAGAAATTGTTCAAAATCTCCCCCATCTCTTTTGGCTCTGCACATAGCCGTCCACTCTGATTCTCTAAGGGACCAATTTTATCCCTCACTATCCTTTTGCTATTTATATAACTGTAGAAACCCTTTGGATTTATTTTCATCTTACTTGCTAAAGCTGCCTCGTATCTTCTTTTAGCTTTTCTAATTTCTTTCTTAAGATTCTTTTTACATTCTTTATATTCCTCCAGCACCTCGTTAACTCCAAGCTGTCTGTATTTATTATAAATCCCTCTCTTTTTCTGAACCAAGTTTCCAATATCCCCTAAAAACCATGACTCTCTCAAACTTTTAACCTTTCCTTTCAACCTAACAGGAACATAAAGATCCTGTACCCTCAAAATTTCACCTTTAAAAGTCCTCCATTTCTCTATTACATCCTTCCCATAAAACAATTTGTCCCAATCCACTCCTTCTAAATCCTTTCACATCTCCTCAAAGTTAGCCTTTCTCCAATCAAAAATCTCAACCCTGGGTCCAGTCCTATCCTTCTCCATAATTATATTGAAACTAATGGTATTGTGATCACCGGACCCGAAGTGCTCCCCAACACATACCTCCGTCACCTGCCCTAGCTCATTCCCTAACAGGAGATCCAACACTTCCCCTTCTCTAGTTGGTACCTCTATGTATTGCTGCAAAAAACTATCTTGCACACATTGGACAAACTCCAAACCATCCAGCCCTTTTACAGAATGGGCTTCCCAGTCTATGTGTGGAAAATTAAAATCTCCCACAAACACAACCTTGTGCTTACTACAAATATCTGCTATCTCCTTACAAATTTGCTCCTCCAGTTCTCGGTCCCCATTAGGTGGTCTATAATATGCCCCTATAAGCGTCACTACACCTTTCCTATTCCTCAGTTCCACCCAAATAGCCTCCCTGGAAGACTCCACTAATCTATCCTGCCAGAGGACCGCTGTTATATTTTCTCTGACAAGCAGTGCAACACCTCCCTCTCTTGCCCTTCCTATTCTATCACACCTGAAGCAACAAAATCCTGGAATATTTAGTTGCCACTCACACCCCTCCTGCAACCACGTTTCACTAATAGCTACAACATCATATTTCCAGGTATCAATCCATGCTCTAAGCTCATCCCCCTTTCTTACAATGCTCCTAGCATTAAAATAGATGCATTTAAGAAACTCTCCACCTCTTACCCTCTTTTTATCCTTAATGGAGCAAACAACTTTGTTATCTTTTTCTTTCTTGTCCCCTACATCTTTGGTCTGAGTGCTCCTGATCTCTGTCCCCCGCCTATCCCCTCCTTCTCTCACTGTCTACTAGCTTTCTTTCTTTGTGAACTAACCTCCTCTCTCCTAGTCTCTTTAATTTTATTCCCACCCCCCCAATCATTCTAGTTTAAAGTCACCTCAGTAGCCCTCACAAATCTCCCTGCTAGGATATTGGTCCCCCTAGGATTCAAGTGTAACCCGTCCTTTTTGTACAGGTCACACCTGCAACAAAAGAGGTCCCAATGATCCAAAAACTTGAATCCCTGCCCCTTGCTCCAATCCCTCAGCCACGCATTTATCCTCCACCTCATTGCATTCCTACTCTCACTGTCGCGTGGCACAGGCAGTAATCCCGAGATTACTACCTTTGCAGTCCTTTTTCTCAACTCCCTTCCTAACTCTCTATATTCTCCTTTCAGGACCTCTCCCCTTTTCTAACCTATGTCATTGGTACCTATATGCACCACGATCTCTGGCTCCTCTCCCTCCCACTTCAGGATATCTTGGAGGTGATCAGAACTATCCCGTACCCTGGCACCAGGGAGGCGAACTACCATCCGAGTCTCCGGACTGCGTCCACAGAATCGCCTATCTGACCCCCTTACTATCGAGTCCCCTATTACTGCTGCCTTCCTCTTCCTTTCCCTACCCTTCTGAGCTACAGGGCCAGAAAAGAACAGAAACCTGTACAGAATATTCTGTGTATGGCTCACCAGGACCCTTTCAAACTGTGGTCTCAATTACCCCTTCATTAAAGGCTAAGATACTGCTGGCTTTGGTTTTCCAATTGATTCCTGCACATTAATTTGTGAACAAAGGCTTTCATTAATTTGTGAACAAAGGCTGGTGTGGCATGTGAAGAGAATAAAGACATCCAGGCCTTTCTGAACATCTTTCTGTTCCTTACCACATCAAAACAAGTGCAATTTTCTATTTTATTTCCATCAAAGAGTCCTGGAGAAGGGTATTGGCCCAAAATGTTAACTATTTATTTATTTCCATAGATGCTGCCTGAGCTGCTCAGTTCCTCCAGCATTTTGTGTGTTAGCTTTTTCAATTTTTTTCACATATTCTTTACTATATCTTTACCTATTCACTTAGCCTCTCTATATCCTCTTGAAGCCTCTCTGCAAAATTCGTACAACTAGAGTTTCCTGTCTGTTTTCTAACCCGTTTGATCTAAATGTTTAGAATTCAGGCTCCTGTTGCTAAGTACAGAAAGTCTGTCCAAAGAATATATTAAAACAGTTTTTATTTCTATGATTTGCATTCTGGAAGTGTTGAACTTTGCTGGGGTCATAGTTCCCTGGTTACCTGAATGCTGTGAGGTGTGATTGCTCAGCAGTTAAATCACTAAACTAGCAACTAGAGGAGTATAATCCAGAGATGTAAATTTATGACCTGCACAATATTTACATTTAAATAATGAAATACATCTGGGATCATGCATTGAATCTGGTTTTGACATCAATATTAGTCTGAGAATTGAGTGGGGGTGAGTGAGGGGTGGGTCACATCTGGCTAATGGAAAATTGGTTCCAGACCAGAAGAAACCTGCTCACCATCAAGTTACCAAGTTTCTTTGTGAGCCAAGAGAAGCAGGAATGCCCTGTATATCTCAGTCAAACCTTTATTCCTTCTTCCTCCAAGCTATTTTTCACTCAAAATCAGCACACTAACTTCTTCTTCCCATTTGCCCCTGGACAAACTTTCCCAATCTTCTTCAGCTGACTTCTGGAAATTGTTGCCTGGGATTCCTGGCTGTGGCTTTCTCCCGTATTTTATTAGCTTGGTTAATCTCACAGATTGCAACTTGAAATTGCAGACAACTGAAAGACAAGATGGCACAAAAGTTGTGTTCTCCATTCCTTCAAGCACATGGCAAAAACAAAGACATCTGGTTTGTATGCTTCCATTGTCTTTGACCCATTTGAGTTCGATGTTTTCTTCTGTATTTTAATTTCTTCATGGCCAACAACTCTGCAGTTTGATGTTTAATATTCTGTGTGTTATTCACTTTTTTTTGCCATTTGTATGATTTGTTCTTTTTATTGCATATTGGGTATTTGATGTTTTCTTTGAAAAAGTTCCATTGAATTTCTTTGTTTTGTGGCTGCCTGCAGGAGGAGAATCTCAGGGCTGTACTTTGTATACATGCTTTGATAATAAATGTACTGTTCTTTGAATTGGGAGACACATGCCAAATTGATAATGTGGATAATGGGAATTTGAAACACAAACCAAAATGCTGGAAGTTAAGGGAAAAATCATAAACACAAGAGATTCTGTAGATGCTGAAAATCTAGAGTAACATATACAAAATGCTAGAATAAACAGTCAACATTTCAGGCAAGGTCCAAAATGTTGACTGTTTATTCATTTCCAAAGATCCTGCCTGACCTGTTGAGTTCCTCCAGTATATAGTATGTGTTATCCGTGGAGGGAGAATGTTTCAGGTCGAAGAACCTTCAGTTCAGAAGGAAGATTATTGACCTGAAATGTTAATTCTGTTTCCCACTCTTTAGACGCTGGTTGACTTGCTGAGTATTTCCTGCTTTATTAAGTCACTGTCAATGTGAAACAGCTTCCACCTAATCATATTATGCACTAAAAATATAGATGGTGAATTATAGTTATGATAACCAAAGAGGAATTGATGCCATTTCTTCTTGTTGTCAAAGACACACATGATCATCAGAATCTGCATCTACTGTAAATGTCTTTAAAGCTAGCTTAGCCTTTCAACAGTTATTATGTCCTATTTATACTTACCTCCCCACAGAGGCTCTGTTCTGTCCTGGGTCAGAATATTCAAAGTGAATATGATTCCCCCTGGGTTTTAGTTAGGGCTTCTCCCATATCAGTTCATTCATAGCAAAGGAATGAATAATCTGTCCAAGGGAATAAGGCAGTTGCTGTTAATTTATGTTAATGAGGGTTACTTTTCCACTTTTAGATTAATTCTAAGGTAAGAATGTAGGTCCTTATTCTCCAGACTAGAGCAAATATTCTTGCAGCACATTAAACAGAATTTCCACTGCAATCGGCATTGATAAAGCAAGACTGCATTGTTCCTGCTGTTTAATGTTGCAGCAATATCAGGACACACAATTCTGTGGGAAGAACAAAACAAACTTACTTTCCTCTGTAAGAGCTTTCAGCTGCTATCTTTATTTAGCCAAAGCAGCTCTCTCATGAGAAAAGACATTTGATGCAGGACTTATAAAAAATTCAAAGGAAATTACCATTAAAAGGTTTCTGCTTTAGAAAGGAGGGAGATGGTTCGAGGCAAACAATATGTGGACCCCACTGCTTCTCTGTACTTCTACCCTGGACACGTACAATTACACAGCACAGCAGCAGTTCCTCATGTTGCTTTGTTAAACCTATGTCCTGAGCACAACATTGATGAAATATATTTCATTTTATGCATTAATTTAATCTCAGAACACTTCTAAATACTTTGCTAAATCAATATCCACAGTAATAGACAAAACAGTAATACACAAAAGCAGCATGGACTAACCCATGTATTTGCATTTGACAAGGACAGAAAAATGATAAAAATTCACAAAGATAATTTCACCCTTGCACTTTGAAACTTGTTTTTGGAATTGGTTCACCAGTGTCTATATTGAACATTTCAAAACCATTTAATTAAACAGAAGAATGGAATGGCATAGTAAAAGAAAATGTTCTTCACCATAGCTCAATAAATTCTGTGCTTTAACAACATGAATTCTGATGTAAAAATTCATGCATGGAGAGTGGCTGCGTGGTTACAAAGGGGTAATTTTCTCTCTTTGAACCATATTTCCTCCAATAAGTTACTTGTTTCAAAGGAGATCAAATTAGCTGAGAGGATAAAAAAAAATCTGTTCTTCTACTTTTGCCTGCAATTACTTTTCTCTTGCTTTCTAAAAACCACAGGGAAGATTTTCACTCCAGCATTCCAGGCAGGAAACTATGCCCTTTCAGTAGCAGGTATCAAAAAAATTGCACAGGTCTTGCTGTTCATTAAGGGATGCACAGTATATACTCTGGACAGGCATGTTGAAACTGTAGGAAGAACAGTCCTTTTCTATATTTCAACCTAAAAAATCAAAGCTTTATTCATGCAGATTTATCATGGGAGATTCAATAACATGTGACTTTGAAAGAAAACAGAGGCTTTTTTAGTAATAACATTCCTAGTTTAAAGCCAGGAGATGTATGCTTTGATCCCCAGTTCTCTATGATTAGGTGAGCAATATCTAGAATACAGGCTCTAGGCATTGGGCAAACATCCAGCAGGATAGTTTGATCACTGGCTCAGTTATAGTGCACTTGCCTCTGAATTTGAATGTTAATGTCACCTGGGTATCATATGGTTAAAAGAAAGAAAACAGCATTTCCATGACTCCAGTTTGTTCAATAGTCATGACAGCCAATAAACACTTTAGAAGTATAGTTGTTATAGAAGTATATGCACTTGCATATATGGATTGTAGGTAGCAACATCATAAGGCACTCTACATTAGCCCCTTTTCTCGAGAACTTTGAACTTAAGACTTGCAATACAACCAAGATCCAGGCTTAACTGACAAAAGGGTTTTCAAAGCAAGCATCCATCAGGATTTTCATTACAAAGTACCGCACTGAAGGGGTGCTGAATATTTGAATGAGAGGGACACAGAACAATAACTAGGGTTACACAATGGCCCTGGGGAAATAGTGTGCATTTCCTTAACAGAATTAGCTGGTTCATTCTTCAAAATCGGTATTGCTCGTTTGTACATTAGATGTTTGTCCACCTTTGATTGTGTGCAGTTGGTGCAATTGTTTCTATTGTACTTACTGTGAATGCCCACAAGAAAATGAAGCTCAGGATAGAGTATGTAGCCATATACAGTATGTACTTTGATAATAAATTTACTTTGAACTTTGGAAAAGTCATCAATTTGAAGCATTAACCATGTTTTACTTTGCACTGTTCCTAACTGATATGCTGAGTATTTTCCAGAATTTTGTGCCTCTGGCACAGAGTCCGGCCCTGTGGCTCAGAAGGGTAGGAAAAGAAAGGCAGTAGTTATAGGGGACTCTATAGTTAGGAGGTCAGACATGTGATTCTGTGGATGTAGGAAAGAAACCCAGATGGTAGTTTGCCTCCCAGGTGCCAGGGTCCGGGATGTTTCTGATCGCGTCCAGGATATCCTGCAGTGGGAAGGAGAACAGCCAGAGGTTGTGGTACATATTGGTACCAATGACATAGGCAGGAAAAGAGAAGAGGTCCTCAAAACAGACTACAGGGAGTTAAGAAGGAAGTTGAGAAGCAGGACTGCAAAGATAGTAATCTCGGGATTACTGCCTGTGCCATGCATCAATGAGTATAGGAATAGAATGAGGTGGAGGATAAATGCCTGAGGGATTGGAGCAGGGGGCAGGGATTCAGATTTCTGGATCATTGGGACCTCTTTTGGGGCAGGTGTGACCTGTACGAAAAGGACGGGTTGCCCTTGAATCCCAGGGGGACCAATATCCTGGCGGGGAGGTTTGCTAAGGCTACTGGGGAGAGTTTAAACTAGAATTGTTGTGGGGTGGGAACCGAACTGAAGAGACTGGGGAGGAGGCGGTTGGCTCACAAATAGAGAAAGCTTGGAGAAAGTGTGGAAGGAGGATAGGCAGGTGATAGAGAACGGACACGCTCAGACTGACGATTTGAGATGTGTCTATTTTAACGCAAGGAGTATTGTGAACAAAGTGGATGAGCTTAGAGCGTGGATCAGTACTTGGAACTATGACATGGTGGCCATTACAAAGACTTGGATGACTCAGGGACAGGAATAGTTATTACAAGTGCTGGGTTTTAGATGTTTCAGAAAGGACAGGGAGGGAGGCAAAAGAGGTGGGGGCATGGCATTGTTGATCAGAGATAGTGTCATGACTTCAGAAAAGGTGGACATCGTGGAGGGATTGTCTACGGAGTCTCTGTGTGTGGAGGTCAGGAACAGGAAGGGGTCAATAAATTTACTGGGTGTTTTTTATAGGCCACCCAATAGTAACAGGGATATCGATGAGCAGATATGGAAACGGACCCTGAAAAGGTGTAATAATAACAGAGTTGTCGCGGTGGGAGATATAAATTTCCCAAATATCGATTAGCATCTCCCTACAGCAAGGGGTTTAGATGGGGTGGAGTTTGTTAGGTGCGTTCAGGAAGGTTTCTTGACACAATATGTAGATAAGCCTACAAGAGGAGAGACTGTACTTGATTTGGTATTGAGAAATGAACTTGGTCAAGTGCCAGATCTCTCAGTGGGAGAGCATTTTGGAGATGGTGATCATAATTCTAGCTCCTTTACCATAGCATTGGAGAGAGATAGGAACAGACAAGTTAGAAAAGCATTTAATTGGAGTAAGGGGATTTATGAGGCTATCAGGCAGGAAATTGGAAGCTTAAAATGGGAACAGATGTTCTCAGGGAAAGGTATGGAAGAAATGTGGTAAATGTTCAGGGGATATTTGTGTGGAGTTCTGCATAGGTATGTTCCAATGAGACAGGGAAGTTATGGTAGGGTACAGGAACCATGGTGTACAAAAACGGTAGTAAATCTAGTTAAGAAGAAAAGAAAAGCTTACAAAAGGTTCAGAGAGCTAGGTAACGTTAGAGATCTAGAGCATTATAAGGCTAACAGGAAGGAGCTTAAGAAGGAAATTAGGAGAGCCAGAAGGGGCCATGAGAAGGCCTTGGTGGGCAGGATTAAGGAAAACACCAAGGCATTCTACAAGTATGTGAAGAGCAAGAAGATAAGACGTGAGAGAATAGGACCTGTCAAGTGTGACAGTGGGAAAGTGTGTATGGAAACAGAGGAAATTGCAGAGGTACTTAATGAATACTTTACTTCAGTATTCACTATGGAAAAGAGCCTTGGTGATTGCAGTGCTGACTTGCAGCAGACTGAGAAGCTTGAGCATGTAGGTATTAAGAAAGAGGCTGTACTGGAGCTTTTGGAAAGCATCAAGTTGGATAAGTTGCTGGGACCAGATGAGATGTACCCCAGGCTACTCTGGGAGATGATGGAGGAGATTGCTGAGCGTCTGGTGATGATCTTTGCATCATCAATGGGGACGGGAGAGGTTTCAGAGGATTGGATGGTTGGGAATGTTGTTCCCTTATTCAAGAAAGGGAGTGGAGATAGCCCAGAAAATTATAGACCAGTGAGTCTTACTTCAGTGGTTGGTAAGTTGATGGAGAAGATCCTGAGAGGCAGGATTTATGAACATTTGGATAGGTATAATATGATTAGGAAAAGTCAGCACGGCTTTGTCAAGGGCAGGTCATGCCTTACGAGCCTGATTGAATTTTTTGAGGATGTGACTAAACACATTAATGAAGGAAGAGCAGTAGATGTAGTGTATATGGATTTCAGCAAGGTATTTGATAAGGTACCCCATGCAAGGCTTATTGAGAAAGTAAGGAGGCATGGGATCCAAGGGGACATTGCTTTGCTGTTCCAGAACTGGCTTACCCACAGAAGGCAAAGAGTGGTTGTAGATGGATCATATTCTGCATGGAGGTCAGTGACTAGCGGTGTGCTCCAGGGATCTGTTCTGGGACCCCTAATCTTTGTGATTTTTATACATGATCTGGATGAGGAAGTGGAAGGATGGGTTAGTAAATTTGTTGATGACACAAAGGGGGTGTTGTGGATAGTGTGGAGGGCTGACAGAGGTTACAGCAGGACATTGATAGGATGTAAAACTGGACTGAGAAGTGGCAGATGGAGTTCAACCCAGATAAGTGTTAAGTGGTTCATTTTGGTATGTCAAATATGAAGGCAGAATATAGTATTAATTGTAAGGCTCTTGGCAGTGTGGAGGATCAGAGGGATCTTGGAGTCTGAGTCCATAGGATGTTAAAGCAGCTGCGCAGGTTGACTCTGTGGTTAAGAAGGCATATGGTGTATTTGCCTTCATCAACCGTGGGATTAAGTTTAGGAGCTGAGAGGTAATGTTGCAGCTATATAGGACCCTGGTCAGACCCCACTTGGAGTACGGTGTTCAGTTCTGGTCGCCTCACTACAGGAAGGATGTGGAAGCCTTGGAAAGAGTGCAGAGGAGATTTACAAGGATGTTGCCTGGATTGGGGAGCATGCCTTATGAGAATAGGTTGAGTGAATTCGGCCTTTTCTCCTTGGAGCGACAGAGGATGAGAGGTGACCTGATAGAGGTGTACAAGATAATGAGAGGGATTGATCGCGTGGATAATCAGAGGCTTTTCCCCAGGGCTGAAATGGCTAGCATGAGAGGGCATAGTTTTAAGGTCCTTGGAAGTAGGTACAGAGGAGATGTCAGGGTTAAGTTTTTTACACAGAGAGTGGTGAGTGTGTGGAATGGGCTGCCGGTGGCAGTGGTAGAGGCAGAAATGATAGAGTCTTTTAAGAGACTCCCGGATGGGTACATAGAGCTTAGAAAAATAGTGGGCTATGGTAACACCTTGGTAGTTTTAAGGTAGGGACATGTTCGGCACAGCTTTGTGGGCTGAAGGGCCTGTATTGTGGTGTATGTTTTCTATGTTTCTATATATTAGACTACAGATCCAATTTTTTTGCTGGAAATCTGTAAATATAGGATTATAAGCTTTTGAAATTTCAAAGATGTTACTAAAACACAAAAATCTATCCTGATGTGAAGCTTAAGTTATTCAGGAAATAAATTAGTGGTAAATTCTTGTTGTCATAATGAACCAGAAAATTCTATATTGGAAATACACACTATTTCCCAAGAGCATAGTCTATACCTACTCATTATCCCAACTCCCTTTGTTTTCCTCTGCCTGACCTGCTGAGCATCTCCAGCAATCTGCATTTATTTTCTCTTTCCAGCATGTGTATTTTCTTTTGTCTTATTGATTTTGAACAATGATGAAGAGTGGAAAAAATTAGAAATACTTCGTTGATAGGCATATAAATTTGTGAACTATTCAGGGATCATTGAGAACTTCAAGACCAGTAAGCAGAAATAGGAATTTAAAGTAAATTCAAAATCTGACAGAAAATCAGGAGTAGTGAAACAGAAACATTAATATAACACAATCCCACCAATGTCACCAACGTCTTTCTTAGAGTGTCTTAGAAATCAATGAGGAATTTGTACCCAGTGACCACTTTATTAGGTACGCCTATACATCTGCTCATTAATGTAAATACATAATCAGCCGATCATATGACAGCAACTTAATGATTAAACAATGCAGGCATGGTCAACACGTTCAGTTGTTGTTCAGACCAAGCATGACAAAAATGACCTAAGTAACTTTGATCATGGAATGATTGTTGGTGCCAGACGGGCTGGTTTGAGTATCTCAGAAAATGCAGATAGCCAGGGATTTTCATGCATAATAGTCTCTAGTGTTTACAGAGAATGGTGCGGAAACCAAAAAAAAAAACATCCATGGTTCTCTGAGCAAAGACGTCTTGTTAATGAGAAAGGTCAGAGGAGAATTGCCGGGCTAGTTCAAGCTGACAGGAAGGTGACAGTAACTCAGACAACCATACGTTACAACAGCAGTGTGTAGAAGAGCAGCTCTGAATGCATAACGTGTCAAAAGTTCTAGTGGATGAAACACAGCTGCAGAAGCCCACAAACATACTCTCAGTACAGGAGCTACCTAATAAAGTGGCCACTGAGTGCATATACTGCACATATTTTGTCAATGGTAAAGCAAGTGTATCATTTGAGAATGTAAATGAAACAGCAGGAATATCAATTTCACATTAATGATAATGTTAAGTTGAAATAAAAAATCGCAGATAAATATAGCAATTGATAAATAGGTTTATTTGGTCAAGAAACATCATATGAGTGAAACAAAAATAACAAGTTCTTTCAAGATGAGGTAGCAAATTGGATTAGACATTGGCTTTGTGGAAAAAGTCACAGAGTGATTGTGTATGGTTGCCTCTCTCACTGGAGTCCTGTGACTAGTGATGTGTCACAAAGATCCGTGCCGACTCCTTTGTCATCTGCATCAACGATTTGGATGATAATGTGATTAACTGGATTAGCAAATATGTGGATGACACCAGGATTGGGTGTGTAGTGGGCAGCAAGAAGACTATCAAAGTTTGCAGCAGGATTTGGACCAGCTGGTGAAATGGGCTGATAAATGGTGGATGGAATTTAATGCTGACAAGCCCAAGGTGTTGCACTTTGGTAGGACCAACCAGGGTAGGTCTTACACAGGGAGTGTTAGGGTACTGACAACTGTGGTAGATAAGAGGGAGCAGGAAATACAGATCCATAATTCCTTGAAAGTGGTGTTACAGGTAGATAGGGTTGTAAAGAAAGCTTTTGGCACATTGGCCTTCATGAATCAATGTACTGAGTACAGGAGCTGGGATGTTATGCTGAAGCTGTATAAGGCATTGGCGAGGCCTCAGTTGGAATATTGTGTGCAGTTTTGGTCACCTACCTATAGAAAAGTTGTAAATAAGATTGAAAGAGTGCAGAGAAAATTTACAAGGATGTTGCTGGGAGTTGAGGACCTGAGTTATAAGGAAAGGTTGAATTGGTTCAGAGATTATTCCCTAGAACATAGAAGGTGAGATTTGATAGATGTATATAATATTATGAGGGGTATGAATAGGGCAAGCAGGCTTTTTCCATTGAGGCTGGGTGAGAATGGAACTAGAGATCATGATTTAAGGGTGAAAAGTGAAAAGTTTAAGGGGAACATGAGGGGGAACTTATTCACTCAGAGGGACGTGAGAGTGTGGAATATGATGCCAGTGCAAGTGTTGGATATGAGGTCAATTTCAACATCTAAAAGAAATTTAGATAAAAAGATCAATAGGAGGCGTATGGAGGGCTATGGTCCAGGTGCAGGTTTACAGGACTAGGCAGGTTAATGGTTTGGCATGGACTAGATGGAACAAAGGGCCTGTTTCTGTGCTGTAGTGTTCTATAACTTTAAGTTAAGCAGAGGATATGAACTCCAGAAGAAAACTTTAACAATGTAGAGGTTTATATGCATTTGTTAAACTCAAGTTGACATTTAAAAATTTGGATATTGTGCTCAGAGGTACGTGTAAGTTGGATTTTGACTGCATAAATGGTGTTTGGGTTGTGCTGCAAAGGAAACAAAGTAAAATGATCATTCCTGAACAGGTATGAGGTAAGATAGATGAGACTGATTAGCTTAGAATTAAACACCTTGAGGCAGGGAATTGAGGAGTCACAAGCAAAGTTTAAGGCTTTCCTTTACCAGAAAACTGATGGTGATAATTTGGTTCAGCAAATTACAAAAAAATGATAAATAAAGTATCAATGTTTCTATTTAGACATTTATTTCAAAGTTGATTGATTTGATCTTTGAAGATTGCACAAAATTGGGAATATGTGGCAGGCAATATATGAATGACTATATCATCAAAGGCTTTATATAACCACCTGTCAAAATACAGATAATGAATGAATGAATAACGGTTACCTGCTTTAATTCATTGCGTTTTTTGGCAGGGGCATCACAATCAAATATAAAATATTGAAAGACAGAAAAATATTCTGGTCTTTTGTTGCATTTCATGAGGTCATATATTAATGAATTCCAATTAATAACAGAAGATTTTGCTTTGATAAGATAAATGTAAGTGTGAGGTGAAATAGACATTTATTGATGCTTACCAATAATATTTTAATCTTGCCAAGTCTAGTAATAAAGGAAAAAGCAAGATAAGGACATGGCTAGAAGATGTGATGGATGAGCAGCCCATCATAATCAATATATAGAAATAAGAATGCAATTATTAATCCTCAGTTAGGAGATATTATAGTAATCCCTGTTTGAGTAGTTTTGTAGAATATTTATTGTAGAGTAGAGAGAAAGACAGTTGGGGGATTTATGGAGGGAAGGACAAGGTACAGTGAGGTAGCTGAAGTGGTTGATGCACACTGGGCAACAGACTGGAACTGGAAGCCAGGACAGAGTTCACAGGTCAGAAGGCTGGATATATGTTTATATAACATATCATATAATTGAAATGAATGCACGTTGCTGTTTTCACAAACTCAATGAAAGAACTCACCAGTGTAAGTAATCAAAACCAAATATCAATAGTGTTTTGAAAAGTAATCTAAAAGTTTACCACATTTCACTGTATGTATGAATCTGAACCTGAATCATTCAGTGTAAATCAGCAGAGGTTTGGCATGAATATAACATATTGCTAATGTTGATATTTTCTACTTTTTGACTGTATCTGGAACACTGATGATTATTTGGGTGTTGAATTAGTAGCACAATCTGTGTAATATTCCATTACTGAGAGTTAGAAGTCTTTATGTATTTTTTCATTTTTAATATGTTAAAATTAGAATAATTATACATTCAAATATTTGAATACTGAATATAAAATCACTTAAGCTGTCTCACCTAAATTTAAACAGATTGACGGTACCTTTTCCTGATACATGAGCTGAATTATTGGCATCCATTTCTTTAATCCTTCATCGTAATGTATCAGCGTCGTTCAACATCATAAGTAACTCTCTGCTTAAAACTGAACGGTTTATCATCCAGCCTTGGACCGTATCCATTTGTCACTGCTGCAGGATGATAGTCTTTTGTGGCTGAGCACACTTAGACAACAGAATCACACAGAGATGACTCTAAATGCAAGTCAGGAAAAGGTTCAATAAAGCATTAAGCTGATAGTTATCTCTGTTTATTACTAAATACTGAACTAAATATATTGGATACAAAATTCAAAATCCCTACAACAGATGACACTGGACAACAAAGATTTTGTTTCCTGAATATTTTTTGGGTGTATCTAATGGATTTTGGCCTGCTGATCTTGAAAAATCACCACGAAATTTCCCTGTCACATGATTTTTAAAATCACCTGTATTTGTTATTTTAATTCATAATTCTAGTCAGAATAACTGATGCCAAGATTAAGGAAGCCATTTTTGCTGGTCCACTAATCAAACGGATCATCAATGACAGGCAATTCGAAGAAACTTCTTGTGCGCCTGGAGAAAGTCGCATGGAAGACATTCAAGGATGTTGATGAAAACTTTTTTGCCAACTACAGAGCACCAAATTACATACAATTGGCTAACAACATGTTTCAAGCAAAAACACCATGAAGTGCAACATGTTACTAAAGATTCATTTTCTGCATGCCCATTTAGAGTACTTCCCTGCAAATCATGGGCAATGTCAGTGACAAGCATGGGTGAAAGGCTTCACTAGGACTTTGCAATCATGGAGAATCGGTGTCAGGGCAACTGGAATCCATCAATGCCGGCTGATTATTGTTGGACACTTAAGCGAGAAGGCTCAGACACTGAGTACAAATGAAAATCATCAAAACTGAGGAAGCAGCACTTTCGAAAAAAAACTGTTGTTGAGTGTTATCCAGGCATTATTGTGTCAAAATAGTTCTGAGGTGCAAGTTGCACCAGACACCATGAAACTGGAGCCCATGATTACATGATGAGCTGATTCCTACCGTGTTCCACCAGCAGATTGTAGCTTCAGTAAGGGTGAAGTATCAGTTGATGACAGGTTGTCATTTTGAACCTTTTTTTCAACATGCTGGACCATTGGAAATCCCCTTTGAAGCAGAGCATGGAACAATGGACGGGGGACACGGATAGCTTCAGTTAGGCTTATTTGGACACATCAAAAATTGGCATGGAACCCACCTTGGAAGCAATAAGTATGGATTAATGATAACTCTGTGCCCACTTTCAGAAACTATTGAATTTAGGGCATATATAAAAGGTGATGGCTCAAGACAGCAGTATTCATCATTAAGGAGCCTCTGTATCTGGGATATGCCCTCTTCTGGAACTACCAGAAGGGAGGAGGTACAGGAGTCTGAAAAACCACGTTCAAAGTTTTTGGAACAGTGTTCTCCCCGTTACAATCACAACAGTCCATGAAAATTACACCACCATACTCTTTTGCTCTATCTATCTGTCTGCTTGTCTGTCGGTTTTGCACTGTGTGATGCATTGGGTGGCATTTCCTTCGCAATTATTTGCCCTAAAGCAACAGAATTCCTGGCATATGTCAGTGATAATAAACCTGATTTTGATTTGAATGCAGATTCTATAACCTATCAATGACAGAATCAAGTTCTTTGTAAGAAGTGCCTGGTCCTTGTTCATTATCTTGTGTGGAGCATTGAAGTTTCACATCCTAAAAAATTCTGCTTTAACAATCATCTTATTAAAAGAAGGAATGGCTTTCATTTATATCTTTAATGATTTTATGATGTCCTAATGTGTTTCATGACCTAAAAAGTCCTTGTGAGGTACAGTCAGTCTTGATATATATAGAAAAAAAAAGTCAATTCGTACACAGCAAACTCCAATCAATTATATGTATTAATGACCTGATCATTTGCTTCGCAAACACGAGGAATTCTGCAGATGTTGGAAATTCAAACAACACACATCAAAGTTGCTGGTGAACACAGCAGACCAGGCAGCATCTCGAGGAAGAGGTACAGCCGACGTTTCAGGCCGAGACCCTTCGTCAGGACTAACTGAAGGAAGAGCTAGTAAGAGATTTGAAAGTGGGAGGGGGAGGGGGAGATCCAAAATGATAGGAGAAGACAAGAGGTGGAGGGATGGAGCCAAGAGCTGGACAGGTGATTGGCAAAAGGGATATGAGAGGATCATGGGACAGGAAGCCCAGGGAGAAGGAAAAAGGGGAGGGGGGAAAACCCACACTCAAGTTGGAGGAACAACACTTTATATTCCGTCTGGGTAGCCTCCAACCTGAGGGCATGAACATTGACTTCTCTAACTTCTGCTAATGCCCCACCTCCCTCTCATACCCCATCCGTTATTTATATACACACATTTTCTTTCTCTCACTCTCCTTTTTCTCCCTCTGTCCCTCTGACTATACCCCTTGCCCATCCTCTGGGTTTTTCCCCCCTCCCCCTTTTCCTTCTCCCTGGGCCTCCTGTCCCATGATCCTCTTGTATCCCTTTTGCCAATCACCCGTCCAGCTCTTGGCTCTATCCCTCCCCCTCCTGTCTTCTCCTATCATTTTGGATCTCCCCCTCCCCCTCCCACTTTCAAATCTCTTACTAGCTCTTCCTTCAGTTAGTCCTGACGAAGGGTCTCGGCCTGAAACGTCGACTGTACTTCTTCCTCGGGATGCTGCCTGGCCTGCTGCGTTCACCAGCAACTTTGATGTGTGTTGCCTGATCATTTGCTTCTTGTGATGTCAATTGAGGGGAAAACATAATATCCAAGATGACTTGGAAAAAGTCCTCTGTGGTTTTTACGACCGGGAATCCGAAGGTTCTCATTCACTTCAAGTGAGTCTGAATTGTCAAGGAACATTAGGCTTTATTCAGACACACAAGTACAAAACAGTAGCTTGCAGTCAAATGCTACCCGATGTCAAATGAGCAGTCATTGATGTATCCCTGCACTATTTTCATGTGCTCTGACTAGCATTTCTGAAATTCTTTAATTTGTTTGAACTCACATAGTTTAAGACATGAAGTCTTGGCAATGTGTTTACCAGTATCACTCTGACATTTAATTTACGTCAAGAATATGGATGTGACTTAACAAAATTGTTATCAGCTCATTTCTTACTCAATCATAGAGTGCTTACATTATAGAAAGATCCCTTGGCTCACCGCTTCAATGCTGACCTTCATGCCAATCTATATTGGTAGGCGCAATGCCTCAACTGGTACATAATGCCCCAACTCTTACACTCTATGCCTGTGCCAAAGAAGGCAAGTTTGTCATAGGTCTTCTTCATGACCCTGTCTATCAGAGTTGTTATATTTAGGAAGAGAGATCTGGATTGCCTACAATTATTTTATAATGCTTTGCTTTGCCCATACCAGCGCCTGACCAGATACTTCTAAAATCGCCTCATCCTCTGGCAGCGCATTCTAGGTACCAGCCACTCTTCCTGTGAAAAATATACCCTTCAGATCCTCTTTAAACCTCCTCCCTTCACCTTAATCCTCTGCCCTCTATTTTTGTACACTTCACTGTGGTAAACAGACTCTAGCTATCTATCCTCTGTATCCCTCTTGTAATTTTTTTATGCCTGCATCGTGTCAGCTCTCAGTTTCCTTTGCTCCAGATTACAAAGAACCAGAATTTTCCATCTCTCCATAAACACAAGAGATTCTGCAGATGGGGGTAACTTGGAGCAACACACACAAATTGCTGCAGCTACTCAGTAGGTCAGGTAACGTCTGGGAGGTGGAATAAACAGTCAAGGTTTCAGGCTGAGACCCTTCATCAGGACTCAATATGCTTTATCATTTTCAAGCTCCTCTAAATTTATGAGTAGGCATTCAAAACTCTCGAGATTAATAACCAACCTAGCTCAGTAGTGTGTCAAGATATTTTTAATATCCACATAACAAATTAGATGTAGCCATGTCACAGCAAATTGATGAATTTGAGTTCAGAAAGATAAGTAGTACAGATTTATTGAAGGGAACTAGCATTTAACTAATGTCATTAGCTTTTTGATGAGGTAATGGGAGGTTGATGAAGTGGTAAATGGATTTTCAGAAGACTATCTATAACCACAAAAAAAGGTGAGTTAACAGTACCAATGCCCATGGAATTAACCAATCATCGCAGCATGGAAAATAACTATAAAACAAAATTGTCTTATAATCAGAAAGAAGGGAGTGGTGGCAAATGATTATTTTCAAAACAGAATGTTGCTGAGTGCTGTTCCCTAGGTGTTAGTAGTGGGACCACCGTTATTCTTTTTCAGTATTCAAATTAATGATTTAAACATACAGATTTCCAAATGTTCAGATGATGCAAAGTGTGGAAGTGTGAATGATAGTAACCGATTTTAAGACATTGACTGGCTGAAGGAGCAGGCAAATGGTGGAATTTGATACAGAAAAAGTGTGAGGCAATACATTTTTGCAGAGAGAAAAGGAGACAAAACATTGACAAAATTACAGAATTCTATGGGGTGTGCAGGAGAGAGAGAGGGAGAGAGATTTGGATGTATTATGAATAAATCCTTGGAATAGAAGGGCTTGTTGAAAGAATAGTTAATAAAACCTTTGGGACCTTGAGCTTCATAAATAGATGCATATGGTATCAAAGTAGGAAAATTACGTTAAACCTGTACAAAACACTGGTTATGCCGTGGCTAAAGGATGGTTTATTGAAGTTGAATAGCAAAAAGTACATAATGGTTCTAGGGAGAAGTGCAGATGAGATCTATTAGAATGGATCTAGAGACAAAGTAATTCAACTGAAAAGTTAGAATGAAGAAACTTGCATTGTTTTCCTCAAATCTTAGTACTGTTCAGAACAGATTTGAGAGAGGTCTATTGACAGTACTGGGTGTGCTTTCTTTATTTAGTTTCTCATCACTTGGTTTGATGGTTAGGCAAAGAATTCAGAATACAAGCCAATCAATGAACACAGACTACTAGAGTCAGTTGAATATTTTAAGACCAATTATACCTTAAGGCAAATAACTAGCGCATCAATCGTGAGTTGGAGAGCTACAGGAGAAAAGGCAGCACACAGGTCCAGGAGCAAAGATTAAAAGAGGAAAGCTTCACAGGAACTCGGCTATAACCGGTGCACCAACCATGAGCTGGAGAGCTACGAGAGAGGAGGCGGCGTACAGGTCTGGGAGCAAAGATTAAAAGGGGAAAGCTTCATGGGAACTCGGCTATAACCGGCACACCAATCATGAGTTGGAGAGCAGGGAAGGTTCAGGCATAAAAGGGAGACACTGCCTAGCGGAGCGGTCATCGACAGAGTGGTCTGAGTCGGAGTGGTAGGGCCTTGGCACATTCGAGCTTCAGCGAGGTAAGTGGGTAAGTGGACTTCGTTTTTTCCTTGCTTTTTTTGAGGAATAGAGAGCATGACTGTAGGGTTAGTACTTTGCTCTAGCAGTCAGATGTGGGAATCCTGGGAATCTTCCAGTCTCCCAGATGGCCGCATCTGCACCAGCTGCACCGAGATGCAGCTCCTGAGAGACCGTGTTATGGATCTGTAGCTGCGGCTTGGTGACCTACAGCTTATTAGGGAAAGTGAGCAGGAGATGGATAGGAGCTACATCGAGTTTGTCACCCCGAGGCTGCAGGAGTTAGATATGTGGGTGACTGTCAGGGAAGGGAAGGGACGAGCTCAGAGAGTAGAGAGCACCCCTGTGGCCAACCCCCTCAATAATCGTTATCTCATTTTGGATGCTGTTGAGGGGGGTGACCTGACAGAGGATGACCATGGCAATTGGGTCTCTGGCACTGAACATGGTTCCGTTATACAGAGGGGAGAGAAGAAGATGAGGAATGCGGCGGTCATGGGAGATTCTATAGTGAGGGGAACAGACATGAGGTTCTGTCAGTGTGATAGAGATACCCGCATGGTGTGTTGTCTCCCAGGTGCCAGGGTAAGGGATATCTCAGATTGGGTGCAGTGTATTCTGAAGGGAGAGGGTGAACAGCCAGAAGTCTTGGTACACGTTGGTACCAATGACATAGGTAGAACAAGGGAAGAGGTCCTGAAGAGAGAATTCAGGGAGTTGGGTAGGAAGCTGAAAAGCAGGACCTCCAGGGTAGTAATCTTAGGATTGCTGCCTGTGCCACGTGCTAATGAATGCAAGAATGACATGATTAGACATATTAATATGTGGCTGAGAGTCTGGTGTAGAGGGCAGGGCTTCGGGTTCCTGGATCACTGGGCCTATTCTGGGGGAGGTACGACCTGTACAAAAAGGATGGGTTACACCTGAATCCAAAGGGGTCCAATATTCTAGCAAGCAGGTTTAGTAGAGCTAAACTACTAAAGGTAGTTAGGTAGGAGGGTTTAAACAAATTTGGCAGGGGGATGGGAACTGGAGTCTTAGGGCTGAGAAAGGGGAAAACTGAAATAAAGCAAAGATAGTGTGCAACAGAGATTATAGAAAGAGAGGCAGGAGATGAGGCATAACCACAGCCAGTGCGATGAGTTACAGGGCTATAGAGGCGTGGTGCAGTTAAAACAAAAAACAACAAATACTGGACTGAAAGGGTTATATGTGAATACATGCAGCATAAGAAATAAAATGGACAATCCTGAAATTCAGCTACAGATTGGCAAGTATGATATTGTCAACATCTCTGAAACTTGGCTCTAGGATGGCTGCCATTGGGAGCTGAACGTCCAAGGATATACGATGTATCAGAAAATAGGTTGGTAGGCAGAGGCGGTTGTCCTGTGTATAAGAAATAATAAATCATTAGAAAGGAATGACATAGGATTGGAAGGTGTAGAGTCTCTAGGGGTTGAGTTAAGAAATGGCAAGGGTAAAAGGACCCTAATGGCAGTTGAATACAGGCCTTCAAAAAGCCGGGATGTGGATTACAAATTACAAAAGGAAATACAAAAGGCATGTCATGATAATCGTTGGGGACTTTAACATGAAAGTGGATTGGGAAAACCAGGCCAGTACTGGACCTCAAGAGAGAGAATATGTAGAATGTCTAAGGGATAGATTTTTAGAACAGCTTGTCGTTGAGCCCACTTATTGCTGTGCTGGATTGGGTGTTGTGCAATGATCCGAAGGTGATAAGAGAGCTTAATGTTAAGGAACCCTTAGGAACAGTGATCACAATATGATTGAGTTCACTTTGAAATTTGAGAAGGAGAACCTAATTTCCAATGTGTCAGTATTTCAGTGAAATAAAGGAAAGTACAATGGCATGAGAGGAGAACTGGCCAAAGTTGAGTGGAAAGGGATACTAGCAGGAAGGATAGCAGAGCAGCAATGGCTGGAGTTTCTGCAAAAAATGAGGGAAGTGCAAGACAGATATATTCCAAATAAGAAGAAATTTTTGAGGAAGAAGGACACTACCATGGCTGACAAGAGAATTCAGAGCCAAAGTAAAAGCAAAAGAGAGGGCATACAAGGAAGCCAAAGCTAATGAGAAGATAGAGGATTGGGAAGCTTTTAAAAACTTGCTGAAGGAAACTAAGAAGGTCATTAGGAAGGAAAAGATGAATTATGAAAGAAAGCTGGCTACTAATATCAAAGAAGATACTAAAAGCTTTTTCAAGTATATAAAGAGTAAAAGAGAGTTGAGGGTAGATATAGGACCAATAGAAAATGATGGTGGAGACATTGTAATGAGTACGCAGAGATGGCAGATGAACTGAATGCGTATTTTGGATCAGTCTTCACAGTGGAAGACATCTGCATTATACAGGACATTCAAGAGTGTCAGAGAAGTGAAGTATGTGCAGTGAAAATTACAACCGAGAGGGTGCTCGGAAAGCTTAATGGTTTGAGGGTGGATAAATCTCCTGGACCTGATGGAATGCACCCTTGGGTTCTGAAGGAAGTAGACGGAGAGATTGCGGAAGCATTAACAATGATCTTTCAAGAATCGATAGATTCTGGCATTGTCTGGATGACTGGAAAATTGCAAGTGTTACTCAGCTATTTAGGAAGAGTGGGAGGCAGCAGAAAGGAAACTATAGACCTGTTAGCCTGACGTCAGTGGTTGGGAAGTTGTTGGAATTAATCGTTAGGGACGAGATTATGGAGTACCTGGAGGCACATGACAAGATAGGCCAAAGCCAGCATGGTTTTCTGAAAGGAAAACCCTGCCTGACTAATCTACTGCAATGTTTTGAGGGAATTACAAGCAGGGTAGACAAAGGAGATGTAGTAGATGTGGTGTACTTGGATTTTCAGAAGGCCTTTGACAAGGTGCCGCACATGAGACTGCTTAGCAAGATAAGAGCCCATGGAATTACAGGGAAGTTACTAGCCTGGGGGGAGCATTGGCTGATTGGCAGGAAACAGAAAGTTTTGGCTGGCTGCTGGTTACAAGTGGAGTTCCACAGGGGTTGGTGTTGGGACCGTTGCTTTTTACAATGTACGTCAATGATTTGGACTATGGGATTAATGGATTTGTGGCTAAATTTTCCGAAGATACAGAGATAGGTGGAGGAGTGAGTAGTGTTGTGGAAACAGAGAGCCTGAAGAGAGACTTAGATAGTTTAGGGGAATGGGCAAAGAAGTGGCAAATGAACTACAATGTTGGAAAGTGTATGGTCATGCACTTTGGTGGAAGAAATAAACCGGCAGACTATTATTTAGATGGGGAGAGAATTCAAAATGCAA
This sequence comes from Mobula birostris, assembly GCF_030028105.1. Lineage (NCBI taxonomy): Eukaryota > Metazoa > Chordata > Chondrichthyes > Myliobatiformes > Myliobatidae > Mobula > Mobula birostris. The sequence goes on along the minus strand of NC_092378.1, from coordinate 41,148,496 downwards.
AGATGCAAAGGGACTTGGGAGTTCCTGTGCATGATACCCTAAAGGTTAACCTGCAGGTTGAGTCGGTGGTGAAGAAGGCAAAGGCAATATAAGAGCAGGGATATGATGTTGAGGCTCTATAAGGCACTTGTGAGACCACACTTGGAGTATTGTATGAAGGTTTGGGCTCCTTATTTTCGAAAGGATATACTGATATTGGAGAGGGTTCAGGGAAGAGTCACAAGAATTATTCCAGGAATGAAAGGGTTGCGTATGAAGAACGTCTGGCACTCTTGGGCTGTATTCTCTGGAGTTCAGGAAAGCAAGGGGGATCTCGTAGAAACATTTCAAATGTTAAAAGGCCTGAACAGATTAGATATGGCAAAATTATTTCCCATGGTAGGACAAGAGGGCATGACTTCAGGATTGAAGGACATCCATTTAGAACAGAGAAATTACTTTAGTCAGAGGGTAGTAGATCTGTGGAATTTGTTGCCAGGAGCAGCTGTGGAGGCCAAGTCATTGGGTGCATTTAAGGCAGAGATAGATAGGTTCTTGATTAGCCAGGGCATCAAAGGGTATGGGGAGAAGGCAGGGAAGTGCGGAAAAGCTGTGGACTCTAGCACAGTGAGGTGGTCCATGAAAGCCAATGCTTATACATCATTTGTCCACTTCTCCTTTCCTGTGCCTGAAAGCAATGCCCCATTAAGTTAGTCTATGATTGCTCTACAGTGAAGACTCCTGGTGAGCTAAATTTTACTGCTGGTTCTATTCATTGTAGCTGGAGTGTTACCCATGTTGCAAGTCAAAGCAAATCTGATTGCATGGCCCTTTCAGCTTCAATAGCCTTTTAGCCTTTACTCTGTAGTCGAAGTCAGCATTATTACAATACCTTCTGAAGCAATGTAAATTGCTTTGATTGGCCATCCTACGTTTTCTTAATCTCTCAGACCTTTCTTATGGGATTCAAGTTTCTCACATATAATGCAAAGATGCAACTACAGTACTTGTATCATGTCTCAAACATGTTCTATTGCCTCTATCCTTTTGTCTTATACCAAATTTGGGGTATTGTGTGCAGTTCCAGTCACCTACCTACAGGAAAAATATCAATGATTGAAAGAGTGTAGAAGAAAATTACAAGGTAGTTGCCAAGACCTAAGGACCTGAGTTTTAGGGAAAGGTTGAATAGGTTATGACTTTATCCCTGGACCATAAGAGAGTGAGGGTAGATTTGATAGAGGTATTCAAATAATGGTGCGTATAGATAGGGTGAATGTAGATAGGCTAGTTCCTTTGAGGTTTGGTGAGACTAGAACAAGAGTTTCTAGGTGAAATGTTTAAGGGGAACATTAGGGGAAACTTCTTCAGACAGAGGATGGTGAGAGTGTGGAACGAGCTGCTAGTGGAAGTGGAGGATGCGGGTTTGATTAAAACATCTCAGAGGAATTTGGATAAGTGCATGGATGGGAGGGTATGGAAGTCTATGGTCCAAATGCAGGTCAATTGAACTAGGCAGATTAATAGTTTGGCACAGACTCGATGGGCCAAAGGGCCTGTTTCTGTGCTGTAGTATTCTATGACTCTATGATGGCAGCATCACTACAGGCAACTACGTGGCAGTTGTCCCAGGAACACTGAGATCCATCATGTGTGGTTGTAACCTTCCGATCAAAAGTATTTATGGAATTGTCCTTATAATCTACCTCAGATTTCAAAATGAACCTCTGGTATACAGTGTGCGCAGCTTAGAACTGAACTGCAATATTTACTTAAGTGCTAGGACTTTTGTATGTGTTGCTACAGATATCCTGAAATTATCTTGAAGTCCTGCTGAAGGTTTTCAGCCTGAAACGTCGACTGTACTTTTTCCAAAGATGCTGCCTGGCCTGCTGAGTTCCTCCAGCATTTGTATTTGTTGTTTGGATTTCCAGCATCTGCATATTTTCTCTTGTTTGTATTCTGAAATTACTTGGTAAGAGTAGGCAGTATCTTTCAAGCCCCTCAACTGTTGGGATCCCTATGGATTCCAGCAATGGAGTTTAATTTCAATAAGGTTTCCCAGCAGGTTGTCTAGCAGACCTAATTTCAAAGAGGACTGCAGTACTATGTGAAGAAAGGAAGTGAGGAAGTCAGTCCTTTTCTAAACTTTCTTGGTTTAACATTTTAATTATTTTACTCAGATTTTGAAATGTTTATTGTAAGTCTTAATTTTTAAGACTTTTAAGATGCAGTTATTTCAATTTAAGTACACTTTTATATTTCAGATTATCAGAGGCTTTCTCTCTCTTGATTTTTTATAGTGGGAGGGGGGCTTTGTTAGTTATCAACTAACTAACAGTTATCAACTAACTAACTAACTTAGCTAGTTAACAAACTAACTAACGAACTGAGGGCAGGATTTCTCCAGTAAGCAACTGAAGGCCCTGCAGACATTCAGGAGTCACTGCGAAAGTCTGGGTCACTTTGACCTGCAAGTTGGGCTCTCCACATCCAGACTGGGTGAGTTTGGGAATGCAGTTACTGTAGGAAGAACTAGTAGGTGATAGGCAAGATCTGATTATTAATATGCATGCTGTGTGAAAATAGATCATCCTCAACTCGAATGCCATTGTATAGGGAATATAAGCAATTACTGTATCTACGTGAAATCTAATTAGATGAATGGTGATTCTATCATCACTAAACAAAATTACTCTCCCCTTAGATATCACTCTGACTGGTGAAATGACTGTGCATTTCGGCCACTTACTGGGTAACTCCAGCATGAGAACAAACATAATAGCCATTCTAAGCCAGTCCTCAGCTTTTGCTTGGGATAAGTTGTGCATGGAATTAACCTACTTTATTAACCTTGAGAAATGTTGACAGAAGAGGCCAGTGAGTTACTGTGAATGCAACCAGATACCCAAGTATTATTATTTCAAATGCTGAACTTGAGTTGCTTCCAGAAATTTAATATTCCATTGGCTTCAAAACACTTTACACTATTATGCTTTTTGTTAAGTGCTGTATTCCCCTTGGCTTTAAACCCTGATGAAATGAACTGCATATCTGTAATCCAGATGGGTTGTAATTTTTGCTAATTATTTTTGCCCAAGTATTTGAACACTTCAGTCATTATTTTTGAGTAGTGTTCAGAGGGAGTAATATTTATCAATGTTGGGAATGCTTGTAAAACAGTTCCTTGTGTGATGTACTCAGTTTTTCTTTCTTGCCGGCACCATTATTCCCCGTGGAAGGTTTTTGCCCTAAACCTGCTGTCACACATAGTATTCCTGCTAGGTTGGCAGCTGTGCTAAAGAGATGCACCTGGGGTGCTGATTAAACCTGCCATGTGTTTGTAGCAATCTCTGCCAATGTATGTTAGGGGAGCTTCGAAACCACATTGTATGCCTGTCCTGCACAGAAATGACCTTGCATTTATATGACACCTTTCGTGTTGTTTTCAGCATATTCCCCAGCACTTATAGCCAGTGAAGTACTTTTGAAAATAATTATTGTTGTAACATAGGGCATCAACTTCTCACCAACACCAACACCCTCATTGTAACAGACAGATAATATTGAACACTAAAGTTGTAACATTGTGCATCCAACAACTAATCAAAACTCACTTGGATAACCATAATATACATACTGAAAAGCAGAATGGATGCCATAAGGGTACGAAAAAATGTAAAGAACAGACCTGATGGAAAAACAGAAAATTTAATGTTGTTATTTTGACTACCAAGAAACATTTGATTCTCTCCCACACTCATGGTTAATAGAAGCTCTTAATATATAAACTACACCCAATGCTTACGAAATTCCTACATCTGATTAATCATAGGTATACTATAATCACCATATCTATTAGCCACCAAAAAAGAGCAACCATTGTCATCAAAATAAACCAAAGCATTTCCAGGGCAACTCTCTAAGCCCACTATGGTTCTGTATAGCTTTAAACCTGCTCACTGAATTGGACAAAAAAATAGAGACAACCAAATTAGTTATACTCTGACATACCTCGTATAATTGGATGATTTGAAATTATGCACTCCTTCATCAGTACACCTGAAGCAAATAATTCAAATAGTAGAAGTATTTTTTAAAGATATAACATGAACTTTGGACTAAATACGTGCAGAATATTAAACATAAAGAGAGGTGCAACAGAGCTAGTAGAATTTAAAACAAAGCAACAGGATACAACACAACCAATGGATGAGTATGAAACATACAAGCATCTGGGGATCAACAAGCAAAGAAAATAGATCATCATCATCATTATGTGCTGTGCCATATGATGTTGGGCGATCATGGTCTTCCATATGTGGCCATGATTGTTGTTGGCAAATTTTTCTTCAGAACTGGTTTGCCATTGCCTTCATCTGGGCAGTGTCTTTATAAGACGGGTGAGCCCAGCTATTTTCAATACCCTTTAGAGATTGTATGCTTGGTGTCAGTGGCTGCATAACCAGGACTTGTGATATGCACCAGCTGCTCATATGACCATCCACCACCTATTCCCAAGGCTTCACATAACCCTGATCGAGGGCTAACCAGGTGCTACACCTTATCTAAGGGTAAACTGCAGGCTAGCAGAGGTGAAGGAGCGCCTCACACCTCCTTTGGTAGAGGCATGTCTCCAGCCTGCCACCCTTTATAGTGCCATAAAGTGAAACCTGGCGACAGAATTTATGCACATAGATTAACACTTCCTAGAACAGAAAGAGGAAGAGGAATAACAGATATAAAAAAATACACAACAGTCAAATAAAACTTCTAAGAATATATTTACATCAACAAAAACAGGATTCAGTACTCCACATGAGCATATGCAATTCTGATAAGAAATACACAATTCTACGCTTAAATTAAAACAGGGGTCCCCAACCTATTTTGCACCGCGGACTGGTCTAACATTGACAATATTCTTGTGGACCGGCTGACCCGGGGGTGGGGGGGGGGAGGGGGGAGGGTGTTCAAGTAGGGTTAAATTCACCTCAACATGTCTTTTACAGTTAGGGTTGCCAACTTCCTCACTCCCAATAGGGACAAAAATAGCAGTCAAATCCCGGGACACTTTACCCCAGGGTAGACTACAATGACTATGAAGCCTTGCGCGGGCACCTGTGTGCCTATGCGTGACGTGCGCATGTGATGTGCGCATGTGCGTACGTGCTGATTTTTTCCCCAACAAATTGGTTTTGCCTTCATCTTCCTGACTATACTGTACATACATTATTTCTGTTTTATATAGGCTGTGTATTTATCATATCATTCCTGCTTTTACTATATGTTAGTGTTATTTATTTTCGGTTTTATGTGTTATTTGGTATGATTTGTTAGGTTATTTTTTGGGTCTGGGAATGCTCAAAAATTTTTCCCATATAAATTAATGGTAATTGCTTCTTCACTTCACTCCATTTTGGCACGAAAGGTTTCATAGGAACGCTCTACCTTAGCGGGGGAAATACAGGACAAACCAATTTAGCCCAATTTACGGGATGTCCCGGCAAATACGGGACAGTTGGCAACCCTATGTTCAAGTGCACCAGTGCGTGACAGGGAATGAGGAAAGGTGCAGCTGACTCATATCGTTTCCTCACGGCTCGGTAGCACATGCTTTGCAGCTCAGTACCGGTCCACGGCCCGATGGTTGGGGACCACTGAATTAAAGCACAACCCAGAAAAATGACGAAACTATCACAATCAAAGAACATGAACCTGTATGGAAGACATTTTCATGATCTGAGCAGACAAAATGTCAACAAGGAAGCATTGAATACCTGGCTCAGAGTTGGAGACTCTTCCCAGAAACAGAGGGGTTCCTTGTGGTAATACAGGACCAGGTGGTTAACACAATTCAAATGACCAACAAATTTAAGACGATGAATGCAGAAAATGCAAAGGAAAATCAAAAGCAACCCAATACATTACAAGATCCTGCAGCAGCTTAACTCAATCTGATTACTTACACAGGCACAATCAAATGGCAAATAATATTCACCAAAATCTTGCTTTAAAATGCAAGCTCATGAAAGATACCATACCTGACTAAAAATACAACCATGAACCAGTTTTAGAGTCAGAGTCTTACAAATTATATTACAACCAATCCATTTTTACAGATAAGACAATTCATAATAATAATCTGAATATAATAAAACAGGATAGACAAGCGGGAACAACTGAATAGATATAGCCATTCCAAACACATACTGTAACTTACAGAAATTAATAAGTGAAAAACACCAGAAATATGCTGAATTGAAAAACTATGGAACATGAACAGGGTATACATTGTCCCTATTGTAATATCTACAACTGGTGTCATCCCAATGTCACAATAGTATTAAACAATTAGGCCTACAGAGCAATATTTATGTAATTCTCCAGAAAGCCACAATACTAATCACCATTAGAATAATCAGTTAGTTCTTAGCAATTGAGAAATGAGTATGCTCGGCTATGCCCATATCTCAGGCTTTACCAGCTTGAGCTGAGAAAAAAGTAAAATAATAATAATAAATAAGCAATAATATTGAGAACATGAGATGAAGAGATCCTGAAAGTGAGTCTATAGGCCGTGGAAACAGTTCAAAGTTGGAGTGAGTGAAGATGAGTGAAGATGAGTGAAGTTTTCCCTCCTGTTCAAGACCCTGATGGTTGAGGGGTACTAACTCTTCCTGAACTAGATGGCATGGGTCCTGAGGCTCCTGATGCTCCTTCCTGATGGCAGCAGCAGGAAGAGAACTTGGCCTGGATAGTTTTTGATGGTGCATGCTGCTTTCCTGTTTCAGAGCTCCATGTTGATCTATCACGCTGGTCAAGACCTTTATGCTGAGATCTCAGAATGGGACTTAAACTAGAAGCATTTGACTCTGAAGTTAAAGTGGTATTAACAGTCTCTTGTGCTATATGAGCTAGAATGAAGTGAACCAGAAGAAAATTAGCTCTAGCAGTGTCCTGTGCTTTACTCTGATTTCCTCCTGCCCCAGCTTGATCTGTGAGAGGAGGGAAAGAAAGCCTCAGCTTTTATAGCAAGCCATCCGAAGGGATTTTACGGCCAATGAAATTTTTGAATTGTGGTCACTGTTCAATTTTCAAAAACAGTATGCCAATTTGCACACAGCAGGAGCCCACAACATTAATGAGATAATGACCAGATCATTTTGTTGAGGAATAGATAATTTAAATATCATTTTGTTGAAGTTCAGTTCAGTTAAACATTTCTTTCTAAAACTTGATACATACTGTATAATGCAAAACGTTCAAATCAATAATATTCTTATTACATTATGTTAGCACGACATCAGTTATCATTATATTAAACCCTTGAGCAAATAGTTCAAGGAATTTTAATCCAGACTCCAATCAATTAGTACATAATGAGACAAGGGCTTTAATCTGTGACCCCTGGTGATTGTGTAAGGGTTAAAATCCGGTCATGTAACCAGGGCATCATCTTATAAAAATTTCAATTAAAACTAAAACTATGGCTTTGTGAAGATGAAGTTCTCTCACTCTGTCATTTTAGGTATCTGACCTGTTTAGTCAGCAGGTTAGATTCTCTAGAAGCCATTACACTAACCAAAGTAATTAATCATTATTATAAGGATAATCAGTGAACCATTTATTACTTGTTGATAACTTGCAGCAAAATGTGAAGAAGTCTTTCCTTAATTAAAATGCAGCAAAATTACAAGTAGAATTCTGTGAATATCTTGCAGTATAGTTACATTGTGCATATACAGTAGATCTGAAAGGAGTTTGTATTTTATCATACAGGCAATAAATGGGCTCTAAGTTATACGGATTTTCCCAATTGCAAAAGTGATTCTTGGAATCTTCATGAGCTGTGACTGACAGCCTGCTGACATATGTCCAATTACATCTGTCTGGTCCCAAAGAAGGACCGCTGAAATTAAAAGCAATGGCAGAAGTTCTGTAGAGGACAGATTAATAAGAAGGGAGTTGTCTCAACAGACTGACAGCTATTCTCCTGATACTTAGGATAGGCAATAATGTTGGTTGCTCATGTGCCAAGAGTAAATGCAAAACCATCCTGCTTGAGTAAAACAAACCTCAATTTCTGCAGCAAATGAAAATCCAAATGTTAGAAATATAAATGAAATCGAAAATGCAGGTCAGGCACCCTCCTGCATTAGTATATTTAATATAGCTGTTCCAAACTCCTCAAAATTTACTTTTTATACATATTAATTATTGTATTTCGTAACTAAAGCCCATTTAGAAACCTAAAGCTTGCATCTAGAATTAACTTTTAAGCATTTGCTAACGTGAAAAAACAGGAACAGATTTCTTACACACAACTCCACAACATAATTGAATAATTAAATACCAAGCAAGTAACCAACTGGGGATTAAGTGAAAGGCAATTTGTTAGGATGTCTTTCTGGGAGCCAGAAGGTTGGTGAAAGGTTTTGAGGAACCAGCCAGATACAAAGGCTTGGAATTTGGCAACAGAGAATAATGAGAACAGGACGGATAAAAGCTTACGGTCCAATGGAGGTCACACTTAGTTAGAGACAAGACAAGCTAAGCTGAGATCTTCTGGAAGCTTGATTCAGTCCATTTATGTGCCAGTAGGTATTAAATATGCTGCTCAGTGAAGTGTGATCCTGTTTGAGTTCTTATTGACTCCATCAATGTACATGAATAGAGTGCTGGTCTCCTGCTCATTTCCCAGCCAACTCCAGGTGGGTACGTGGGAAGCTTTTATTTAATTTAATCTCTGCTGTTTAGTGTTTGTTGTGAAAAATGACAAGCAACATTTAGAATAACAGGAAGGAATATCTACGATAAAAATAAATGCGGGCTTAGACACTGGAGATGTGTAGTAGCAGAGAGAAAATGTTTGAGTTGCATATAATCACAATAACAAGTTGATGTGAGAAGTATTTAATCAAAATCAAACTTTAAATGTTGTTCTAACAAAGTACACTCGAGATGGGACATTTTTCTCTGTCCTGATCACAGCCATCACAGTTTAATAAAAATAGTCATAGTCATAGTCATAGTCATACTTTATTGATCCCAGGGGAAATTGGTTTTCGTTACAGTTGCACCATAAATAATAAATAGTAATAAAACCATAAATAGTTAAATAGTAATAGTAAGATCATTGCTCGGATGTGGCCACATGGTTATGACTGGTATCTATTGCCCTTTGGCTAGAGGTAAACTTCTCCCTCAGCCAGGGTTGAGAAGGCTATCCTGGAAGTGCACCCATTGTGGACTCCAGGACATATGCCCCATGTAAGGGACAAGGAATATGACATCTTAAAGAAAAAAGACTTTGGACCATAGCTGAATATTCTTCATCTTAGACCATCCCTTGGGATTGAGGGTGATTTGCTTGCATGCTGGATTTGTCCGATCTGAAGTGGCGACTGAGGCCAATGTCTTTGCACGTTCATTTCTGCAGGTGGGGCCAAGGGGTGCCTGATGGGGCAAGTGGGTAGGTAGTTTGTGAGGTGGTGTAGCATTTCTTTTTGCTCTTCATGCATGGTCCTGATGTACTCCATACCATTCCATGCTGTATGGAAGGCAGTGGTGAATTTTATCAGGGATAACTGCCTTCGCTGTGGCAGTTATGGGAAAAGTAGTTTAAAATTGGATAGCTATATGAACAGGAAAGGAATGGAGGGTTATGGGCTGAGTGCAGGTCAGTGGGACTAGGTGAGAGTAAGCACCCGGCATGGACTAGAAGGGTCGATATGGCCTGTTTCTGTGCTGTAATTGTTATATGGTTATATGGTTACAGTCCACCCTTCTAGGGTCATGCTGCTAATCTTTATTGTGGTGCAGAGGGGAAAGATTGGTTGAATGGGAGCCCCATCCTTTTGCATGCTTTGTTGAACAAGCCAGTGACGGCTTTGAGCTTGCCCTTTGAGTGTACGCACACAAGAGGGTCATTGACTTCTGACATTGGGTGAGCTTCTGGAATGTAGTCACCACAGGAGGGATAGTTTCTTGTTAATTCAGAAGAACAGCTCCACCTGCTCGAAACATTTTCTAGAGCTGAGAATCCACATTGCAGCAAGAAAGATTACAATAGTGTTTCACCTTGTCTAGCACTGGTCTGAATGAATGAGTTCTGTTACAGACCTGCTAGTTAATAATATGCCATGGTGACAGAACAACATAAACTGGAGATGAATTTCGGTGGGCAGATGAATTTGACAAACCCTTCTCATTTGTAGAGTCAAACCCCATGTACAGACGCTGGTACTGTTCCTTGTATTTCAGTAATGTTGCATGGTGAAGATCGTGACCATTGCCCCTCTAGATGGATGGAATGCACGCCGTGAATTTGAGAGCAGTTTTTTCAGCAACTGGCAGACACACTCTGAGTTTTAGGATTAGCCACCTTCCTTCTGTCATCAGATTTCTGAGCAGACCATGGACCCATGGAGACCACCTCACATTATTCCTCTAGCAGTCCATCTGTTCATTTATCCCTTGATTTATTATTTTCCTGTCTGTTTATTTAATTATTTATTGTGACTTATAAAAGTTTTTTATGCCTTTCACTGTACTGCTGCTGCAAAACAACAAATTCATGACATAAGTCAGTGATAAATAAATCTGATTCTGAGGAAGGAACCTTGTAATTACTTTCTCTGTGGTAGCAACCTCAGTAGTTACCAACAGTTTGATTTGTCTTCCCTACCGAGCAGGAGACATCAACATGAAAGATGCAAACTTTGTCAAAGCCTTAACACATTGTTCTCTTGGCTGTGAACAGGTTAGGATGACTGATAAAAATAAAACACGCTGGAAATACGCAGCACGTCAGTCAGCATCGGAGGGGAGAAAAGCAAAGTTAACAATGCAGGTTGATGCCCTTTGTTCAGAACGCGTCCATTCTGAGACAAATTGGAGAAGTTGGCAACCTAAAGTCATTTAATTTAGTGTTAGATTCCAGGAGGCTATAATGGGCCAAGTCAGAAAGCGAGGTACTGTTCCAGAGATATTGGGTGTCTCTGGAAGAATGTAGACAACCGATGGCTGTGGTCAAAGTAGCCGTGGGAACTAAATCAAAATGCAACTGGAACGTGGAAGTCCAGCACAATCTTTGGAGACTTCCTCAGTGATCAGCTGGATAGAAGAGGCTTAGATGATAAGGGCTACAGAGGTCTTTGTCCTTATTCGGGGTGCGATGAACAAAACTTAGAGAAATAGAACAATCATGGATGAGAGCACTTTTCATTAATCTTGAATAAAGAGAAAACCCCTATCTTGGTCACTAAATAGGTATACAAATTTGGAAGACTGGGGATTCTGTGGATGTGAATGGGACACCCAGATGGTATGTTGCTTGCCAGCTGCCAGAGTCAGGGATATTTTGGGTCACATCCACAGCATTTTGGAGGGGCAGGGGGAGCAGCCAGATGTCTTGGTACACATTGATGCCAAAAACGTAAGAGGGAAAAGCAAAGAGGCCCTTCAGACAGAATTTAGAGAGCTCAGCAGAAAGCTGAGAAGCAGGATTTCCAGGGTAGTAATTTCTGGATTACCACCTGTGCCACTCACCAGTGAAGGGAGAAACAGGATGATTTGGCAGATTAATGCATGACTGAGAAGCTGTTGCAGGGGGCAGGCCTTCAGGTTCTTGGATCATTGGGATCACTTCTGGGGGATGTATGACCTGTACAAAAGGGATGGGTTGCACCTGAACCTGAGAGGGACCAATATTCTCGGGAGCAAGGTTGTTAGAGTTATTGGGGAGGGTTGAAACTAATTTGGCAGGGGGGTGGGAACTGGAGTGAAGGGACTCAGGATAGGGTGGACTGGTAAAAAAGCAAAGATAGCGTGCAGTCAGACTGTCAAGAGGGGCAGGCAGATAATAGGACAACATTGCAGACAGCAGGGTGACTATCAGTGCATTAGGGATGTAGAATCAAAAAGGATAGCAAATACAGGACTCAAAGTGTTATATCTCAATGCACAGAGTATAAAAAATAAGGTGGATGATCTTGTGGCACTATTACAGATTGTCATGTATGACGTTCTGGCTATCACTGAATCATTACTGAAGGATGGTTGCATTTGGGAGCTAAATGTCCAAGGTTACAGGTTGGAGAGATAGAAAGGTAGGCAGAGGGGGAGGCGTGGCTCTGCTGGTAGAGAATGGCACCAAATCAGAGGAAAGATGGGACATAAGATTGGAAGATATTGAATCCTTGTGTGTTGAGTTAAGAAACTGCAAGGGTGAAAGGACCCTGTTGGCAGTTATATACAGGCCTCCCAACAGGAGCTGGGATGTGGACCACAGGTTACAACAGGAAATAGAAAAGGTGTATCAAAAGGGCAATGATATGATAGTCATGAGAAATTTTAACATGCAGGTCGATTGGGAAAATGAGGTTGGAGTGAATTTGTTGAGTGTCTATAGGATGGCTCTATGAAGCAGCTTGTCCTTGATCCTACCAGGGGATCAGCTATACTGAATTGGGTGTTATGTAATGAACCAGAGGTGATTGGGGAGCTTAAGGAAAGGAATCCTTAGGAGGAAGTGATCAGAATATGATTGAGTTCAACTTGAAATTTGTTAGAGAGAAAATGAAGTCTGACATAGCAGTATTTCAGTGGAGTAAAGGAAATTACAGTGATATGAGAGAGGAGTTGGCCAAAGTAAATTGGAAGGAGATGCTGGCAGGGATGGCAGCAGAGCAGCAATAGCTTGAGTTTCTGGGAAAAATGAGGGAGGTGCGGGATAGATGTATTCCAAATACAAAGAAATATTTAAATAGCAAAATAGTACAACCATGGCTGACAGGGGAAGTCAAAGCTAATGTAAAAGCAAAATAGAGGGCATAAAACAAACTAAAAATTAGCGGGAAGATAGAGGATTGGGAAGCTTTTTAAGAACCTACAGAAAGCAATTAAATGAATCGTTAGGAAGGAAAAGATGAAATACGAAAGCAAGCTAGCAAACAATATCAAGGAGGATAGTAAAAGCTTTTTCAAGTATATCAAAAATAAAAGAGATGAGAGTTGGTAGAGGAATGCTAGAAAATGAGGCCGGAGAAATGGGGGACAAGCAGATGGCAAATTAACTAATGAGTATTTTGCATCAGTCTTCACTATGGAAGACATCAGCAGCGTGCCAGATATTGAAGGGTGTGAGGGAAGAGAAGTGAGTGTAGTTACTATTACAAGGGAGAAGGTGCTCAAAAAGCTGAAAGACCTAAAGGTGGATATATAACCCAGACCAGGTGAGCTGCACCCTAGGGTTCTGAAAGAGGTAACGGTAGAGATTGTGGAGGCATTAGTAATAATCTTCCAAGAATCATTGGAGTCTGTCACGGTTCCGGAGGACTGGAAAATTGCAAAGGTCACTCCACTCTTTAAGAAAGGAGGAAGGCAGCAGAACGGTAATTATAGACCAGTTAGCCTGACCTCAGTGGCTGGGAAGATGTTGGAGTCAATTGCTAAGGATGAGGTTATGGAGTACTTGGTGACACAGGACAAGATAGGACAACATGGTTTCCATAAGGGAAAATTTTGCCTGACAAACTGTTGGAATTCTTTGAGGAGATTACAGGTAGGATGGATAAAGGGGATTCAGTAGATGTTGTATATTTGGACTTTCAGAAGGCCTTTGACAAGGTGCCACACATGAGGCTGCTTACCAAGTTAAGAGCCCATGGTATTACAGGAAAGATTCTAGCAGTGGCTGATTGATAGGAGGCAGTGAGTGGGAATAAAAGGATTCTAATCTGGTTGGCTCTCAGTGACTAGTGGTGATCCGCAGGGATCAGTGTTGGGACTGCTTCTTTTCAATGCTGTGTATCAAAGATTTAGATGATAGAATAGATGGCTTTGTTGCCATGTTTATAGATGATATGAAGATTGGTGGAGGAGCAGGTAGTGTTGAGGAAACAGGTAGGCTGCAGAAGGAATTAAACAGATTAGGAGAATGGGTAAGAAAGTGGCAAGTGAAATACAATGTTGGAAAATGCATGTTCATGCACTTTGGTAGAAGAAATAAATGTACAGACTATCTTCTAAACAAGGAGAAAAATCCAAAAATCTGAGATACAAAGGGACTTGGGAGTCCTTGTGCAGAATACCCTAAAGGTTAATTTGCAGGTTGAGTTAGTGGTGAGGAAGGCAAATGCAATGTTAGCATTCATTTCGAGAGGTCTAGAACATAAGAGCAGTGATGTGATGCTGAGGCTTTATAGGGCACTGCCGAGGCCTCATCTTGAGTATTATGAACCATTTTGGGCTCGTTGTTAGGATGTGCTGGCATCGGAGAGGGTTTGGTGGAGGTTCACAAGGATGAATCCAGGAATGAAAGGGTTATCATATGAGAAACGTTTGATGACTGTGTGCCTGTACTCGCTGGAATTTAGAAGGATGAGGGGGGATCTCATTGAAACCTTTGGAATAATGAAAGGCGTAGTCAGAGTAGACGTGGAAAGGATGTTTCCCATGTTGGGGGAGTCTTGGACAAGAGGGCAAAGCCTCTGGATGGAGGGGTGTCCATTTAAAACAGAGGTGCAGAGAAATTTCTTTAACCAGAGGGTGGTGAATTTCTGGAATATGTTCCCAAAGGCAGCTGTGAAGGCCAGGTGATAGGATGTATTTAAGGCAGAGTTTGATAGGTTTTTGATTGGCCAAGGTTATGGGGAGTAATCCGGGGAGTGGGGCTGAGGAGAGGAAGAAAGAATCAGCTATGACTGGATGGCGGAGCAGACTCAATGGGCCAAATGGCATAATTCTGCTCCTATGTCTTATGATCTTATAGCCTTTTTCCTTATTCTGGGTGAGCTGAACTGAAATTAGAGGAATGAACAGATGAAGTGGATGGGAAACCACAGAAGAGAAATTATAATTATCTGGAGCAGCATAAAGAGAAAGAAATGGTTGTTTTTGGATGAGTGCAGACATGTAAGAAGTAGTGATGTGCTGGTTGGTGGTCCTTTTGATTATTTGTAAGTTCTGCACTCTACAAATGTGTGTATTGATCCATAAGACATAGAAACAGAATCAGGCCATTCAGCCCATCAAGTCTGCTCCACAATTCGATCATGGTTCATTTATTTTCACTCTCAACCTATTTTCTTGCCTTCTTCCCATAACCTTTACAACGCTTACTAATCAAGAACTTACTAACCTCTACTTTAAATATACTCAACGACTTGGCATCACAGCCATCTGTGGCAAAGAATTCCACAGACTCACCAACCTCTGGCTAAAAAAATTGCTCCTTATCTCTGTTCTAAAGGGACATCCTTTTATTCTGAGGCTGTGCCCTCTGGTCTTTGATACTCTCATTATTGAAAACATCCTCTTCATCTTCACTCTATCTTGGTCTTTCAGTATTTGGTAGACTTCAATGAGATTCCCCTCATCGTTCTAAAATCCAGTGAGTACTGGCCCAGAGCCATCAAATGCTTCTAATATGCTAATTCCTTAACTCCTGGGATCAATCTCATAAACCTCCACTGGACCATCTCCAATGCAAGCATATTCTTTCTTAGATATGGAGTTCAAGACTGCTCACAATAGAAAGAGTACAGAGAAAATTTACAAAGATGTTGCTGGGACTTGAGGACCTGAGTTATCTGGAAAGGTTGAATAAGTTAGGACTTAATTCCCTAGAATGTAGAAGATTGGGAGAAGATGTGAAAGAGGTATGCAAAATTATGAGAGGTGTGTATATATAGGGTGAATGCAAGCAAGCTTTTCCCACTGAGCTGTAGTGTTTTGTGACTCTGTGTTGTCTGACCAACGTTTAATAAAGCCTCAGCTTACGTCCTTACTTTTATATTCTAGTCCTCTCACAATGAATGATTACAACTTTTTATAGAGGGGCAACAGTCAGCGTGGTGGAATCCAGCAAGGTCATGCTGTCATAGCCAGCAAAAAATGAAAGAACAACAGAAGTGGATGTCACACTAAAGGTAATAGATGTGGGTCATTGAGGATATGCTTACCATAAGAAATAGGAGGAGAATTTGGCCCACTGAGTCTGCTCCAACATTTCATCATGGCTGATCCAATCTTACTCTGCCCCAATCTCCTGCCTTCTCCCCGTATCCCTTCATGCCCTGACCAATCAAGAATCTATCAAACTCTATCTTAAATATACTGTACATAATCATTTGTCCTCCACAGCTGCCTGTGGCAAAAAATTCCACAGATTCACCATTCTTTGGCTAAAGAAATTCCTCCTCATCTCTGGTCTAAAACAACACCTCTCTATTCTGAGGCTGTGTCCTCTGGTCTTAGACTCTCCCACCATAGGAAACATCCTCTACACATCTACTCTATCAAGGCCTTTCATTATTTGATACATTTCAAAGAGGTCACCCCTCCTTCTTCTGAATTCTAGTGAACACAGGCCCAGAGCCATCAAGTGCTTGTCATACGACATGCTACTCAATCCTAGAATCATTTCTGTGAACCTCCTTTGAACCCTCTCCAGTTTCAGCACATCCTTTCTAAGCTAAGGGGCCCAAAACTGCTCAAAATACTCCTAGTGAGGCTTCACTTTTGCTTTATAAAGTCTCAACATTACATCCTTGCTTTTATATTCTAGTCCTCTTGAAATGAATGCTAACATTGCATTTGCCTTCCTCACAACAGGCACAACCTGCAAATTAGCCCTTAGGAGATCCTGCACAAGGACTCCCAAGTCCCTTTGTGCCTCAGTTTTTTGTATTTTCTCTCCATTTAGAAAATAGTGAGCACTTTCATTTCTTCTACCAAAGTGCATGACCATACAATTCCCGACACTGTATTCCATCTGCCATTTTTTTGCCCACTCTCCTAATCTGTCTGTCATTCTGTAGCCTCTCTATTTCCTCACTTACCCCCTCCACCTACCTTCATATCATCTGCAAATTTTGCAACAAAACCATCAATTCTATCATTCAAATCATTGACATATAATGTAAAATGAATCGGTCCCAACACAGACCGCTGTGGAATACCACTAGTCACTGGCAGCCAAACAGAAAAGGCTCCCTTTATTCCCACTCTTTGCCTCAAGCCAATCAGCCACTGCTTTATTCATGTTAGAATCTTTTCTGTAATACCATGGGCTCGTAGTTTGCGCAGCCTCATGTGTGGCACCTTGTCAAGGGCCTTCTAAATATCCAAATACACAATGTCACTCGATTCTCCTTTGTCTATCCTGCTTGTTATTTCTTTAAAGAATTCCAACAGGTTTGTCATGCAAGATTTTTCCTTGAGAAAACCATGCTGACTGTGGCCTATTTTATTATGTGCCTCAAAATACTCAGAGACCTCATGCTTAATAATCGACTCCAACATTTTCCCAACCCCTGTGGGCAGACTAACTGGCCTATAGTTTCCTTTCTTCTGCCTCTCTTCCTTCTTGAAGAGTGGAGTGACATTTGCAATCTTCCTGTCTTCCGGAACCATTCCGGAATCTAGTGAATTTTGAAGGATCATTACTAATACCTCTGTGTTCTCTTCAACCACCTCTTTCAGAACCCTGAGTTGTACACCAACTGGTCAAGGTGATTATTTACCTTCAGACCTTTTAGTTTCCCTAGAACCTTCTCTCTTTAGTTATGGTAACTTCACATACTTCATGCCCCCTGACACTTGGAGCTTCTACCGTACTGCTAGTGTCTTCCACCGTGAAGACTGATGCAAAATACTTATTCAGTTTGTCTACCATTTCATTGTCCCTCATTACCACCTCTCCAGCATTATTTTCCTGTGGTCCGACATCTACTCTCGCCTCTCTTACACTTTTTGTGTCTGAACAAACCTTTGTTATCCTCTTTAATATAATTCATTTTTCCCACATGGGATTGTACCAAACTTGTATTTCTCAGCAGGACTTGAGGACATCTAGCTTAGCAGGCTCTGCCTGGAATGGTGCCTTTGCAACATTATCTATCATAACTGACCTGTAGCAAAGAGACTCAGTGGGATATCACCTCTCATTACACAATCTTACATCACTAACAGGATCCCTGCTGCACCTCTCTTATTTAGCCTGTTCTGTGTTGGAACAAGTCTAATGATTGCCATAACACCAATAAGATATGATCAAAGATTCATTATTTCCACGTACAAGTCTTGTATGCAGATATTACGTACTGCTTTCATCTATATGATCAGCAGATCATTATTTATGCCAAGCTGTGGGATACACCTCTGTGAAAGGCTACATGGTTTTCAAAAAAATGTCTTCATGCTTCCTGGGCTGTTATATATAGTTAGTAGAAACTCCGTATGCGACTAGTGTAAGGTAAACAATACAACTTGTAATTGCTCTTTGTTGAGACAAATAGCTCATTCTAAATTGGTGGAGTTGGAATGAGATCTATCAATGGACTCTTCAAAGTGCATTCAACAATTGATTTTGTGCCAAAAGTTCAGGTTAAGATCAGAACAAACTGTGACAGAAGGCAATCAAAACCTTATAAATAATTAACCCTTTACAAAGTGGCTTTCTGCCTCGGTTTGTGCCGTTATGGTCCAAGTGCAGAGGGAGAGTTAGTAAAGCAGATTCACTGAATTTTAATAAAAACTGTGCAGAACACAGGGAAAAACAATAGACGTGTGGCCAACAGAGCTGTTAACTAAAACTTTGAAACTTTAAGCAAATGCCAAGACTGCGGCTCGAAAACAGTTACTTAATACTAAATAAATACCGCTCCTTTACCACGTCAATCAAAATTGCAGTCTTCTTTCCTAGAACAAGAACAAAGGTAGAAAGGGAGCATTGCAATCACTGTTGGTCAGGATTTAACAAGACTGAAACAAGAGAAAAGAAGTTAAATACAATTTCAATGAAACACAAATTGGCTGGAACGTGCATACTCATGCGCCTGATTGTCAACCTTGTTCAGCAGCCCGTCTGCGAGGGCACCCAGGCTCCACGGTGAAGTCCATAGTTGTGACAGGACACCCTTCCATTGGCACAGCTCCCAAGGTGCCAGAGACCTGTGGCCACTGGATGTTCCAGATGAGAGAATTGTCCAGGCTGTCATGGGCTGAAACTCAAAAGTGTTCTTTAGGGTCATACCTCTTCCAATCAGGAGAAGCTGCACCGAATAGACTATAGGAGGGAGATGGGAAGAGTAGGACAAGGGACGAGGAAGTCATGAGCTTGAGCTGGGAAAGATAGAACACTAGGTAAATCTTCATTGATGACGATCAGCACTGCATATATGAGACTCTGTTGATAGCATTCTCCACTACAAATGGTCCCACGTAGCGTGGGACCAACTTGAGGCTCTCGACTTTCTCCCCAGCATGAAAGGACTCACCTGTTGTCAGAGCCGATCAGCCTGCTGGGCATATTGTTTCTGAGTGTGCAGCAGAGAGCCCTGACCTGTCTCCATGTGTGCTTTAGCAATGGACCAACGACTGAGCAGCAGGAACTCCCTCATCAATCTCTTGGTCAAGGAAGAGTGGTGGTTGGAATCCCTATTGGCATTCAAAAGGAGACTTGCCAGTGGAGGACAATTGGAGGTTATTGTGCAAACCCTCTGCCCGAACTGATTGGGAACTCCAGGTTGTGGGATTGGGAGAGACAAGGCAACAGAAGGTTGTCTCCAATTCCTTTTTCACCCCTTGTGTTGCTGTTAGATTGCAGGTGGGACCCTGATAAGAGGCTGTCTGCAGCTCTCAAAAGAGAACAGAAAGCTGTCCAAAAACAGGATGTAAACTGTGGTCCTTGTTCAGACACTATGTCCTGAGGGAAACCATGCAGCCTGACCATGTGTTGAACCCGGGTGGCAGTCTTATGAGCCAACAGGAGCTTAGGAAGAGCAATGAAGTGGACAGCTTTGGAGAATCAGCCCACAACTACCTGAATGGTAGTGTTTCCATCTGATGAAGGCAGCGCAGTGATGAAATTCACTGAGGGATGGGACAGGGGCAGTGGGGCGCAGGGAGTGGGCAATGGAGAACTGCAGAGCACTGACGTGATATCTTGTTCTGGCCACAAGTGCGACAAGCAGAGACAAAGTCAGGGACATCCTGGGACATAGATGGCCAAACAGAATCATCTCTTTGTAAATTCCAGGGTCAGTTTTATCCGCAGAGAGCCAAGCAGGTGAGAAGAATGACCACAATCCAACGCTCTGGGGTGCACGATGACAGGGTCAAATAGCTAGTTACTATGTCTTGCATCAGGGCCTGGAGTCAACTGTTGTGCAGCCCACACCTCTGCCTCTATTCCCAAAATCACTGGTGCAGTAATGTCCGAGTGAGCAAGGATGGGCTCTAGATTAGCGTTGTCCTCGGAGATGTCAAACTAGTGGGATAGAGCTTCGGCCTTGGTAGTCTTGCTGCCAGGGCAGTAGGTGAGGGTGAAATTAAACTTGGTGAAGAAGAGAGCTGGATGGCAGTTGAGTCTCTTGGCATCTGAAATGTAGGAGAGTTCTTGTGATATGTCCATGCCAGAAAGGGATGCTCGGTCGTCTCCAGCCAGTGTTGCCATGTTTCCAGAGCTTCCTTTACAGCCAGAAGTTCTCGGTTTTCGACATTGTAGTTACACTCGGCAGAAGTCGAGCGACAGGAGAGAAAAGAATGGGGTTGCAGCCATTTGTCCACAGAAGAGCCATGGGAGAGCACAGTTCTAATGCTAACACCTGATGCATCAGCCTCAACAATGAATGGACAGGATAGGGCTCGATGTTGCAGCACTAGGACAGTGGTGAAATGTTGCTTTAATTCTGAGAAGGTTGGTCTGCTTCACTTGTCCATAGGAATCCTGCAGAGGTCTTCTTGGTGGGTGCATTTATGGGGGCAGTGATGGGACTGAAGTTTCTGATGAAGTGGCAGAAAAGTTTGCAAACCCCATGAAACACCTCAGCTGTTTGACCGTAAATGACTTGGGACACTCTGTGACTACCTGAACTTTATATGGGTCTATTTGAACACTGGAAGGGATGAGGATATAGCCGAAGAATGACATCAGCTCTTTGTGGAACTCACTTCTCTGATGGAAAAAGGCTGTTCTTTGAGAGCTGTCTGAGAATCCTCCAGACGTGCTGGATATGTTCCCGGTGAGGGTGGGAATACATAAGAATGAATATGCAAACACACGGTACGAATTCACTCAACATGACCCAAAGCACATTGGTGACCAGGGCCTGAAAAACAACAAGGATACTGGCCAGACCAAAAGGCATCACGAGGTACTCTTGGAGACCAGTGGAGGTGATGAATGCTGTCTTCTAATTGTCCCCGTCTCAGAAGTGAACCAGGTTGTAAGCATTGCACAGATCGATCTTGGAGAACTTGGTTGCAGGTGAAGAGGGTAGCTGTTCTTCACTGTGATGTTGTTGAGGGGTGGGTAATCAACGCAGGGACAGAGCTTGGCATCCTTCTTGTTCACAAAAAAGAAGCCCACCCCTGCTAGAGATAAATCCTAAGGCCAATGCTTCTTGGTGTTTTCTTTCTTGATGTATTCACTGTTTCAGGTCAAGAGAGGGAAAACAGCCAACTCTGGGGAGGACTGGTACTGGCACAATTGTATGGCCAGTGTGGAGGCAGGGAGGTGGCTTCTTTCTTACTGGACTCCTAAAGAATGTAATCATATTTTACTGAAATACCAGACAGGACCACACTGGCATTTGGCACAAGAGGGGATACGCTGACAGGAGCCCGAGCTGAACTCAGACAGGTAGGCAGGCATGTCAGTCCTTGGAATGTCTTTAGGGACCAATTAATCCATGGGTTGTGTTGAGATAGCTAGGGAAGGCGAAGCACCAGCAGCAGTTCAGGCACCTTCTAGCACAAGATAAAGGGGTTCTGTGGAAAGATGGAGCTTGCTGGTGCCCAAAGGTTGACAATCCAGAGCCTTGCCTTTGATATTCTCCCTCAGTTACTGAACTGGAACTCTCCACCCTTGAGGCAAAGAGATATCCATGAGGATACTCAACTGCCCTGGAATCAATAAATGCCTGAAGTCCATGGTTTTGGGACCCCCCCAACAATAAGGAAGCTTGGTGCATTACGTGATGGGGGAAGATTCTTGCAGGTAGAATCAACTTGTCAGAATTCTCCTTCATTACTGAGTACTTGGAGCATGATGCCCAGAAGTGGCCTGAATGACCACAGAAGAGGCAGGAATCTATTGTCCTGCACTGATCTCATTCCTCCTGAGATAGGTGCATGAACCCCAGCTTCAAAGGCTCCTCCATGGTCTGTGTACCTCATCCATGGAGGAGCCTTTGAAGCTGGGGTATTCAGTGAAAGGATGGATGAGGTCAAATGATGATCTAAAGAATAGGAAGCTCGGGGTATTCTTTCTCTATGACTCAGTTTCCCAGTTGTCATATCAAATGGCCAGATTTATCAGGTCATTCAGGTTGTCCTGCTTGTCATGCACTGCGATCTCATGCCGAATCCCTGTGCTCAGCCCACTGATGAGGGATCTCTTATTCCACTCTGTCTCAACTACAAGCATGGGAACTTTACTGCATAGCTAGTCTCTCTCTCTCCCTCTCTCTCTCCCTCTCCCCTCCCTCTCCCCCACTCCCCGATGGGCTTCCTCCTGACTCCATACTGAAAGATCAAGCACGCTCTTGAACCCAACTGGAAGCACTGGGCTGCAGGGGAACCTTGTTCTCATAGAGCTGAACTGAAAAGGCTGAGTGAGGGGTCCATCTAGTGATTCACCATGTAAGGCAATTCACATCATCACCGAACCATTACTGGCTGGGCTTGAAAAGTCAGCTCACAATGGGTAATAAAATTCCTGTAGCTATCGGGTTCACAGGAGTACCTATCTGGTGGAGGAATACTCAGTTCTGATCCAAAACTACGAAGGGAATCAGGGCATTATTGGCAAGGCTGATAATTGAGATTGTTGCAGAGGAAGATGTGGGAGATACTGGGAGTGTCTGTCCTGGCTGAAGGCTGCTGCTCCTGAATTGTGGCAGTGGGAACGGTAATGGCGTCTACCTGATTCTGGCTGTCAGTCGTGAGCTGCTGAACCGCATCAACGAGAGCAGCAACCGTTGCCGCCTGATTCTGGCTATCTGGGGTTAGTAGCTGAACCATCGCCCTGATCGCTAACACCTATTCTTTATGTCCAGACTAGGCTTGCTGCTTTGAAAGCAATTACTGTATTGCTTGAGCTATTTTTGCTAACCGAAGCTCCATTGCTTTCAACTCCTCTATCTTACACACAAACTTTGGTTTGGATGGGGCATGTTGCTCTGTGAGTAGCTGATGCACTGCAAGAGGTATTTCTGCCGACTCAGCCTCTGCTGACTTTAGCTTCTCCTTCCTGTCCATCAAAATTCAAGGCCAAGACCAGCTGGGTCCATTTCAGTCTGGTTGAATCTTGCAGATGGCCCAAATGCAAAGAGAGAGACTTTGAAGCGGATGAAGAGCTCATTAAATTTTAATAAGAACTGTGGACAACAAAGGAAAACCAATAAGTGCCAGACCAACAGGGCCGTTAACTCAAACTGAGGATCGGAAGCAGAAGCATAATACTGAATAAATGCTGCTCCTTTATGGCATCAATCTAAGTGGTCGTTTTCTTTCCTGCACAAGGACAAAGGTAATCTGGGAGTGGTGACATCACTGTGCTTTTGGTCAAGATTCGACAAGACTGAAGTGAGAGTTAAAGACAACGTCAACGAAGCACTAATTGGCTAGAACGTGCAAATTCACGAGCGTGTTGGCCGACCCTGTTCAGCAGCTCACCTGCAGGGGTGCCCAGACTCCGCTGCAGAGTCCATGGTTGTGAAAGAGGGTGCCCTCTTTTTGTAGAGTGGAATAGAGACTGCAGTCTTACATTCATTGAGCACAAGAAATAGGACAATTCTCAATGAGTCTCTCAGCTCCCCACATCCCCATGCCGCGGCTGCTTTGCCAAATAGAAATTGGCAACAGAAGAGTGAACAAAGTGACTCATCTACTTATTGGAATTTCAGTCACTTCTGAAATTCTAATAAATGGATGAGCACTTGTGATGTACAGGGTTTTACATAAAAGGCACGTCTTTTGAATACTGATTCTAATTAATGGACATTTGCACATTTCATGAGTTTTAATTATGCAATATGTTGTGTATAACATTAATGAAAGACAGATGGTTGTAGATCAATCTTTCTCTACTCGATGTTTTTGAACAAAGTTTGGAATTGCAACATCAACAGAAATTCTATAGCAATTGGAATACATAGCTTTTGGTAGAAAGCTTGTGGAAAAGTAACTGGAATCATACTCTGTGGAGTGGCTCAGAGTTGCAACGTCCAGCTCTGTAATGCCTTTCTTAACACGGTGGTTGGTTTCTTTGACACCAGAAAATCATATATACATGTGTGATATGAGCTGTGCTAGCTACCAGTTTGGTGATGACAAATAAAATGTAGGAACCAAGTGTAGATCCCTGGAACACACCAGAGGCAATAGTGGCATGGAGATTGTTGAAGTCTGATCTTTAGCTCCACCTTAATTTATAAGATTGGAGCCAGAGAGGGTTGTCTCCACAAGCTGCATAATAACAGAGAGATGCTGAAGGAGGATTTTATCTCACCTTGTCAAACGTTGGAAGTGACACAAGATTGCCTGAGGAGATACAGTTCACTGTCTTCATAATGTGACTTTGAACAGAGCTGTTTCATTACTGAGTCAAGGAGGAAGACTGATTGGAGAGATTTAGTTAAGGAGTTCTAGAAAAGATGGACAAATCTAGGAGTTCATTCCTGTGTTCATCCTCATAAGCCTCCTTCAGACCCTCTCCAATGCTAACACATTCTTTCTTAGATACAGAGTCCAGAACTGATCACAATACTTCAAATATGGTCCGACCAATGCCTTCTAAATCCTCAGCATTACATCCTTGCTTTTCTATTCAAGTTCTCTCAAAACAAATGATAACAGCTTGAGAAGCTGAATACTAGCTGGTAGTTCTCATATACAGAAGAGTCAAGGCTTTTTCTTAAAGTTAGGGGTGACAACATAGGCTTATAGAAGATAGGTAGAATGGGAGGAGAGAGAACTGTTGTGATAGTAGGAAATAAGGGGAGAACAGATAAAGGTGAGAAAAACAAAACTTAAGTTTAGAAGTTAGGGAATTATAAAGCTTTGGTTCAGTAGTACGAAAAGATGGAGATGTTCAAAGCAGCTTTCTCAAAGGGAAGGTGTAACAAGATCGAAGATTGGAAGGGGGTGTGGATGGAGACCAGAATGACAAAAGATGGCTCTACTCATGAAAAAGAAAATGGGAATAGGTGAAGCCAACCAGAGATTGTAAGGGCAAGGAGGTGTCTATCAATATAGGCTGGAGGACAGTAAATTCAGAAGACAAGGGAGAATGAAACTGATGAGGATAAAAAGTTGGTCATTTCAGAGGCAGAGGGAGAAAAGCAGTGAAGCTATCTCAATGAGTTCACTTAAAGATACCATCATTGGAAGGCACTGTGGACACACTTTTGTGGACTCTGTGGTTTGATGTTTAATGTTTTGTGTGTTTATTTGTTGGCTTTTTGCTGGTTGCATGATTTATTCTTTTTTTCACACAGCTGATGGTCTTGTTGTTTGGGGGTTTTCTTTAAATGAGTTCTATGGTGTTTCTTAGTTTTGTGGCTGTCTGCAAGAAGATGAACTCAAGGTTGCATACTTTATACATACCTTGTGTCATAGTTCAGTCCGTGAAGTCTGCATTTCCGTTCACGGTCCGGTCCATCAATCCATATTCAATGTTTTCCTGTTTTCCCCTTTTCTGTTGGGTGCTCTAATTGAGGCACATGATTCTTGTTTGGGCAGATAGATAAATACCTCTGGAGACAAAGTCTTGGCTGCTGGATTGTTCCTGTTCAAACCCCCTGTCTGAATCCCTTCTCTGCCCCTTCCTCCTGAAGCCTTGCCCTGTAACCAGTGCCTGAAGCCTAGCCTTGCCTAGCCTTGCCTTGCCTCACCTTACCTCACTTCACCTCGCCTGTAACCCTCACCTGCACTGCTGTCAAGTTCAACTGCCGGAGCAAGATAAGGAACTGTCTATCGTTGTTTTGGGCTGTCTCTGTGTTTATGCCTTCACTAGGTAGGTCTGGCCGTTTGCTGCTATCTAGTGTTGGGATCTGTCTCTGTGTCCATGCCTTTGCTTGGTAGGTCCAGCTGTTTGCCGCTACCTAGTGTTGAGAACTGTCTCGTTGTGTTCAGCATTCTGTGTATGAGTCCCAGCCCTACATCCTGTTCCCAAGGAGAGGTCCTGGCTCTGTGTCCCATGTCCCTGTGTTCCTGTTTCTTCCTCAACCAAGGCTCTGCGTTCCTGTCTCTCTCTTGACCAAGTCAAGGCTTCCGACTTTGTGTTCCGAGGTTCCTGTTTCCCTAGACCCTGTCATGTCTTCGCCTAGTTCCGGAGTCCAAGCCCGAGTCAAGACCCAGGTTCTGGGTCCCTGTCTAGTCTCCGGCTCGGAGTCCTAACCCAAGCTTCGTCGTGTCCTCGCCTTGAGGAACCCAAGCCTCGTCATGTCCTCGCCTCAAGGAACCCAAGCCTCGTCATGTCGTCGCCTTGAGGAACCCAAGCCTCGTCATGTCCTCACCTCGAGGAACCCAAGCCTCGTCATGTCCTCGCCTCGAGGAACCCAAGCCTCGTCATGTCCTTGCCTCAAGGAACCCAAGCCATGTCCAGTCTTGTAGCCACGTCATGTCCTCGCCTAGATCTGGGGTCCGAGCCCGATTCAAGACCCAGGTTTCATGTCCTTGTCCAATCTCTGGCTCGGAGCCAAGCCCAGACTCCTAGTTCCCAGTTCCATGTCCTGGTTCTGCTATCCTAGTCAAGTCTTAGCCCAGGCCCTGAATCCTTGTCTCATCCAGGGCCTGTGTCGTGTCCAGCAACCTTTCTTCTCTTGCTTTCTTGACTAACCTAGTCCTGTTCCTTGTAGTTCAGTGCCTGTGTCTTGCATTTGGGTCCGCTCCCCAGCGCCCCCCCCCATGACACTTTGGTAATAAATGTACTTTGAACTTAGCATTTTTGAGAACTTGGAATAAGATTAGATACCTCAAAGAGGTAGTAAATGTTAGATAAATAAGGAGACAGATCAAGGTATGCTTCTGTCACTCCGACAGGTATGGTCAGACAAGGAAACATCATTTTGGGTGAAATAACATACCCATCAGCCAGACATCCATTGTCAGTGACAGTTTTGTAGTCTTGAGAAATGGCATCATCACATATGAGAGATGTAGAGAGGAGAAGCAATGGATTATCCAGTGACAGCCTCCAAGGAATAGGTACGATGGGTGAGCTGGAACGGAAAGAGATGAGTGAATCTCTCAGGTAGATGCAGAGGCAGAGGACCAGCAATCGAATAGGTGCCAGTAAGCAAGTCTCAAGGCCAACTGTGACTTGTTGTATATTCCGCAACCTTGCTGTCTTGGAAGCTCAGCTTTGGCCACTAGCTGTATAATAAACTCCAGGGCTAGTGCTGGCTACACGCAGAAATCATTGTAATAGACAAGCAGCAGAAAGCTGGCAGTGAAATAAGCAATCATGGGTTAATTGTACATTGTGATTCAGTGGCTATTTCTGGGGCTATGCAAGTTAACCCTCGAGAACTCTGTTGGAAACAGTGTTAAACTATGACTGAGTGTCGCTCTCAGAATTCTCCATACACATTTTTGGTAACTAACAGGCTACAAAAATCACTTCTGAAGCCAAGTGTTTCAGGATTACCATATCTTGATTTGCATTACTGTCGTAAGTAACAAACTAAAGGAAGGAATAAAATATGCATGCGTAGACATTGAATCTGAATTCATACATACCACTAGGAAATATCACAAGTTGTCTGCTATTATATGTGATTCAATGTGCCAAAGAGGATTCTTTTAGTAGTGTACAGTTCCCTCAAGCCAGTTTAGATCTTTGTTCTTCTGGAGCCTTTGAGTTGGAAGTTACAATATTAATTACTGAGTTCAGGGTGTTCAGAATGATGGCCTGGATTAAATTTAACAGACAGACTAAGATTATTGAAGTCAAATGGATATTTGGATGTAGGATTGAATTTCCTCGGTCATCACTTTTGCTGACCTGGTGAGGTCATTAAACCAAAAACACCACTGAATCTAGAATAAGCAAGCCACATTTCTACTATTGACCTCAGCAGCCATTTTGTTTCATCATTGGCAAACGTTTGCCTCTATCAGTGAGAAATGTGATATCTGTTCTGTTATGTCACAACACATAGCAAGAAGCCCTTGATTCTTGGGGCACACCAGGTAGCTCTGCAGTCCATCTGCCCTGCAGTCAAGACCAAAATTCATCAACTATCACACTTACATTTTGCTTCTAATTCAGGGAGCTGAAATTAAGTCAGTGTATCAGACCTATTTATCAAATAATCTGCTAGTGATATGTTCATCCAATTGCTGCTATAATTCTACTCTGAAAAATGGTCTGCAGAAAATTGTTGGTTCTCCCATGACCATCATACTGGGTGTATAAAATTCAATCTGGCACTTAGTTGCATTCATTTACTAATGGAAAGTGAACAGGAGATTCACGGGTCTACTTTGCTTTTCATGCTTCAATGCAATTCAATACCAAGTTGGGTTTATGTGCATAAATAATACATTTTGCTTGTTCTAGTGGATGGCTCTGAACTTATAATTCTTACTTGCGGTAATGTTCCTTGGAATATATTTGACTAAATGAAGAAGTGTATTTCTCCTGACAATCTGATGACAGTTCTCTGACCATGAATTTATTTGCTTTGTTACTGAGTAAGGGAACTCCTGTTTGCAGTTCTGGTTGTTCCCATTTTGCGCTGCCTGCAAACACTAATGAGGCAGATTCGGCCCCCTGGAAGCAAGGTGCAAAACTGAGCATGGAAAATGCTATGCAGCATTTCTCCAGAAAGTCTGAGGTCAGGTTAGCACACAAACACACACATTATTCACAGAAAAAAAAATCACTGTACAGTATCAATACAAAGGGATCCACAATGTCTAACCGAGCAATATGCTTAAGAAACAGAAATTAACAAAAGTAGCAAAAAATTATACATATGTATAAATTCCCAAGTTCAGCATTTTATCATTAGTGTTATTTATTCATTGAGAACATTGGAGGAAATTAGATCCTGAAACAGCTCAAAGGCTTGAGTGGTATTACTTTTTTATCACCAATCTTTTCTTGTCTCCTTGTTGTGATGTTGAGAAACAAGGATATAGTGATATTCTCTGACCTCACCTACGGTAGCCATTGGTAAAGTGATCTATCCAGTTGTTGGAAAGCTGCTACCAAACTTGTGTTGCGACAGGTCTCCAAGCAGATATGCTTTGGCACGGACTACATCTTATCAATGGATACTCCTCCGTAATAGAAATACTTCAGTTACACTCAATTAACTAAAGCACACAACGTTACAACATAAATCATTACTTATTGGTTTATGGACTGAAATTTGACCTTGAATATGCTGGCATTGGGAGAGTCAGTCGAACAATTCATACAGCCTTACAGCCAGAACCGATCTGTTTGTTATCAATCAGTGGAAGAAATGACCTGCCTTGTATGGCTAGGCACTGGAAAGAAGAAAAAGTAATTTCATCCTTTGTGTGCCATTGCTCTGTGCTATCTTACAGCTCTGATTGAGAAGGATTTGGCCTAAATATTTGAGAATAGAGACAATGTCAGAGGTGTTGCTTTGAAGTTGAGATGCCAAGGTCATAGGAAGAAGAATAGGAAAGCTATCCCTGATGTCTTGACCAATCTTTCATCTTCATAAATAAACCAGCGGGTTTCACTGCTGACTGATTTTTATCCACCCCCATTTTAAAACACTATGCACTTTTCAAAAGCATAAAGCGTCCACGCCACTTACTTTGCAAATCAAAAAATAGGATATAAAATTTAGCAAGAACGTTACAGGTTAAGTTTTACCAGAGGAGAGGGGATACAAATGTTTGAAATTATATACTTACAATTCTGTGCCAGGTCTGGATGCTAAATAAAGCAGAAAAAAATAAAAACAGGATAAGAAGAAATAAACAGAGGAAATTTCACAAGATAGCAATAATACATGGTCAATGAGAAGAACTAAAGATAGGATAAAGATAGAAAATAAAGCTGAATCTCAAGGTATGTGTGCGTTGATAATAAATTTAGTTCGAACTTTGAACTTTGGGGATGTTATTAATGGGAGCTGAAAGGAAGCATAAGAAAGTAGAAAAGATTCCACTGGTCACCCTGTGAATCCATGCTGAATGGGAATATCCATCCAAATCTCCAGTGCATATCCTCCCAAGTCCCAGATTCTCAGATAGTGAAATCCTGACAGCAATGTCAGGCAATGCAAGTGCAGAGGATGAACAGGAAAGCCAGGAGACAATGGGGTCTAGCTCCTAGAAACTTGTGAGAGGTGTGCTGTTAGTTGTTTTAGTGTTTGTGCTGTGGTGGGGGTAGAAGTTCTGGTTAGTGGTCAGGGATAGAGATGATCGGGGGTTTGTTTTTCAGGGTAGTAAATTGGGTCAGTTGCTTTGGAAACAGGATATGAGTTAAACGGACATTTCAGGATCAAGGAGTGGGGTGATCGGGTGATAGGTAATTGGAAAAGTCAGTTAAGAGCCATGAGCTGGGATGGTTGAATAAGTACAAGGAAGGGAAGGCAGAAAGTGAAACAGTTAAGTAAATTACCTAAATGGGAGCCAGACGCCTAGGATTCCTAGTGTTGGACCATGAGCTGGAGACTGCTCCCCCTGAAGTCCACTCCCATATGTTGTGAAGTCCTGTACCTTCAGGAGTAACCATGGCAACATGCTTTATGCTTTTACGGATGGAAGTTCCATTATTAGTTTGCTATTAGATGCACTGAGTATATCCTGGTTCCTCTGTTTGTTAGTAAATTAGGAGGAGAGAGGATCCATTTTCCTCCAGAAAATTGTAAATCAGTGCAAATTTCTTACCTTCAAATATATTCCAATGCTTGAAGAAAATGTTACTGTGTAGAAACAGGCCCTTCAGCCAACAGGTACATACCATCATTGAATGTTCCGAAGGAAAATTCTTCCACCTTATCCCATTTAACCCAAAGGTTCTGTTTTTTTATTTGACTGTTTCCTTCTCCTCTTTGTGCTTATTTAGCTTTCCTTTTAATTAGTTGCCCTACACATGTTTGGAAGAACGAAGTTGGAAAGAGTAAGGGGGAAAAAATGCATTAATATAGAAGTAATCCTGCTGCTCTGATTAATGTCAGAAGCCTCTGTGAGCCAAAAAGCAGTACACAGGAATTTAAATTCCTTTTCTGAACTGTAAAGCTTGAGACACCCATACAACATACAAAATTCTGGAGGAACTCAGTAGGTCAGGCAAAATCTATGGAGAGGAATAAAGAGCCAATGTTTTGGGCCGTGACCCTTCAGTAGGACTGGAAAGGCGGTGAAGAAGCTCAAATAAGAAATGTTGGCCAGGGGGGAGGGGGGGGGTTTGGTGGGAGTAAGAAGTACAAGCTAGAAAGTGATAGATGAAACCAGGTGAGGGGAACGGTAGATGGGTGGGGGATGGGTAAGGAAGCGCAAAGCTGGAAGGTAATCAGTGGAAAAGGTAGAGAAGGAATCTGATAGTAGAGGTGGGAAAACTATGAAAAAAAGGGAAGGAAGGAGGCACAACAGGAGTACCAGTATCTGCAGAATCTCTTGTGTTTATGACACCAATAAAATATTGAGTTGGCACATTAACTTGGTAATAAGATGCAGGTTCTGTCCCTTCCCCTAATAAATAAAGTGCTATACCATCCAGAGCATTTTGTATCTTTCATAAGCACATTACCAACCAGGATCCCTGAATTTCATAATTCTATAGTCAGCAGCTACCTCCAAGAGCATTTGCTTCATAACAATTATTGGAAGTTATTTTTCCCATGGGATCTGCACATTTTGTCTAATAACTACATGTCTGCCAGAATCAATTTAATTCTGATGTTCATTGTTTTTCTAAAACTAACAATCCCAGACATTCATTAGCATTTAATTAGGGCTGTTTTTTTTTTGTGCCAATCTCATGATACTGGCTGAATGCAATTTCAGCATGCCCTACTTCTTTGGGCTAAACAATGCTGGGAGTTCTTCATTCACCTTGGTGACACCCAAGGAACCAGGATGGCTGTTGAAGGGGAGCAATTATTGATTGTCCCTCTGCTCTGCTTTGTTTCTTCATTTTCACTGTACGTGAAAGGCCTGAAATCTTGAGTGGTTACAACTTAAGGTCAAAATCAGAAGGGCTTTATTGAATAATAATAATGTTCAGAGCAGACCGCCCCTTCATACTGAAATTTTAAAGGTCAAAACTGCATGTTTGCCATGTCCATGTCAGTACGCCAAGTTATTTTTCACAATCTATACATTTAGAACAGAGCAAATGAATTCCCGCAGTTTCATAGCATGTATTGCTTCTTAAGTTTAATTGCTTGAAGTTTCAATTGATTCTATTTATAATAGATAAATATACAAAATACATCAAGAGATATGCGTTGGGAAATGTATGCCATAAGACCATAAGACATAAGAGCAGAATTAGGCCTTTCAGCCAATAAAGTCTGCTCCACCATCCCATCAGTGTTGAGAAAATCATGTAGATTATCTTTGCAGCACCCATAAAATAGCGAATATATTGGTTTTAATGAATATGTTTCCTTACAATATAGAAATGGGCCATTCAGCCCATCAAGGTGAAGCTACATCGCAGAGCAATTCTGTTTGCTACTAATTTTCTCTGGTGTGTTTTCCCCACTTCCCCATCAAATGCATCACTTACCTACATGAGGGACAACTTACAGTGGCTAATTAACTTATCAACAAACATATCGGTGAAAATCGAGCACCTGGCGGATGCCCATGCATTCACAGGAAGAAAGTGCAAACCCCATGCAGACAACACCAGAGGTCAGGATTGATCCTGGGTCATTGGAGCTTTGAGGAAGCACCCCTTCAAGTTACAGTATGGAGGAAATGTTATCCACAAATATGTGCTTCAGTACCATTGAGGAATTCATAGGCTGAAGCAAGCTGAGCCCCTTATCAAAGTCACTTTTTAGTTAAACTGGCCTGAAATCAGTCCCTGTATTACTGTTCATCAACATATGGGAATCTTTTGGTCATCTGACTTGAGTCATTCCGGAAGAAGATGGCGCCAGTGAACAACATGATCAAGAGTGACATCCTCCAGACGGTTTGCGAAACTACTTTCACTTCTTTTTCTTTCAAATGTGGTTCTGCTACCACTGGCACCTGCAATCTGCATTTTGGTCAGAATCTGAATCAGGTTTATTATTACTGGCATGTGTCATGAAATTTGTTAACTTAGCAGCAGCTGTTCAATGCAATACATAATATACAACAAGAAGAAAACAAACAAATAAATAAATAAATTACAGTATAGGTATATTGAATAGATTAAAAATCATGCAAAAAACAGAAATAATATATATTAAAAAAGTGAGGTAGTGTTCACATGTTCCGTGTCCTTTTGGGACTCAGATGGCAGAGGGGAAGAAGCTGTTCCTGAATCGCTGAGTGTGTGACTTCAGCCTTCCTGATGGTAACAGTGAGAAAAGGGCATGCCCTGGGTGCTGGAGATCCTTAGTAATGGACACTGTCTTTCTGAGACACCGCTCCTTGAAGATGTCCTGGGTACTTTGTAGGCTTGTACCCAAGATGGAGCTGACTAAATTTACAATCCTCTGCAGCTTCTTTCGGTCCAGTGCAGTTGCCCCTCTGTACCAGACAGTGATGCAGCCTGACAGAATGCTCTCCACGGTACACCTATAGATGTTTTTGAGTGTACTTGTTGACATACCAAATCTCTTCAAACTCCTAATGAAGTATAGTTGCTGTCTTGCCTTCTTTATAACTGCTTCGGTATTGTCCCGTTGAGTGATCTGGTGATTTACTGTCTCTGAAAGGGTTCCATAAGGTTTTGACTGAACTGTGCAGCCTCAAGATCAAGAAGCCTGGAGATGGGGTGCAAGCCCATGATCAACTCAATTTCCCACTGATTTTGTCAATGAAAATGTAAGGAATATTGAAATCATTGAGGTGAGAGCGGAAAGCGAGCCGATGTTCAGTGCCATTTACCAGCCTCTAACTCTCTGATGCTGGTCCCTGCATGTGACCATCCCTGCGTTTCAATAGTCTATCTCTCTGTCCCAATGCTGTTGGAAGTAGGTGCTGGAGATCTGGGTCCTGGGCAAGGTTTAATCGATGTGGTTTGTGGATTGGACTCTGTAGTTCATGTTCTGATGTGTTTCTGTTTCTGGTCACTCCTTTTGTTGTTGCTATTTTATGTGAGTTTGATCAGGGTGGCCTGCAGATAATGAACGATACTGTGCTAGATTGAACTGAACTGAATATGCATGGACTCTTTCGATTTTGTGTTTTATATTCTGAGGTTTTTTTGCTCATTTTTTGACATTTGCGTGATTTCTTACTGCATGTTGGGATGAGGGGATGTTTGATGGTGCAATTTACATCACCTTTTCTGACGCTTGGATAGGCATCTATCTACTTCATGGCACCTTCTCTTCCTGACTTTGGAATGGTGCTTCAATGACGATCTTAGTAATAGTCATAGTCATTTTATTAATCCCGGGAGAAACATGTTTTTGTTACAGTTGCTCCATAAATAATAAATAGTAATAGAACCATAAATAGTTAAACAGTATTATGTAAATTATGCCAGTAAATTATGAAATAAGTCCAGGACCAGCCTATTGGCTCAGGATATCTGACCCTCCAAGGGAGAAGTTGTAAAGTTTGATGGCCACCGGCAGGAATGACTTCCTATGACACTCAGTGCTGCAACTCGGTGGAATAAGTCTCTGGCTGAATGTACTCCTGTGCCTACCCAGTACATTATGTAGTGGATGGGAGACATTGACCAAGATGGCGTGCAACTTAGCCAGCATCCTCTTTTCAGACACCACTGTATGAGAGTCCAGTTCCATCCCCACAACATCACTGGCCTTACGAATGAGTTTGTTGATTCTGTTGGTGTCTGCCACCCTCAGCCTGCTGCCCCAGCACACAACAGCAAACATGATAGCACTGGCCACCACAGACTCGTAGAACATCCTCAGCATCGTCCGGCAGATGTTAAAGGACCTCAGTCTCCTCAGGAAATAGAGACGGCTCTGACCCTTCTTGTAGACAGCCTCAGTGTTCATTGACCAGTCCAGTTTATTGTCAATTCGTATCCCCAGGTATTTGTAATCCTCCACCATGTCCACATTAGATCATATCAAATTATACAGAGTTAGAAATTTGCAGTGACGTTGCCATTTTCATCAAAGATTTTGTCACTGTTGATCCTCTTACTTCAAAAAAGCTTCACACTGACTGAGTAATTGGTAAAATTATTCCACATCGTTTCACAGTAATGCCTGCAATGTCCTTATTGATCCACAGCTGTTTTTGTTTCTCTTATTGACAGATTTGCTGATAACACCACCATCTCCATAGGATCCTGGGTGTGAAAAAAGCGAATAATTCAAAACTTTGGATTTCAGGAGTCTATATTTGTTCTTTTGTCGAAAACCTATGTACTTCTGGGTGCCGTTCCGCATGATAAATTCTTTGTTTAGGCTCCTGACCTCCTACCCATAATCTGTAAATATTCCTGGCTGGTGTTATCTTCATAGTTGCAGATAGTACAAGAGCTGATAAAGAACACAGTAGCAAAAAGAGTATTTAATGCATCAGAGCATAGAGGTTAGAAAATATCTCTGAACAGGAGACCCAATACAAGGTTCATCTGGGAATATTGGAAACTAGTGATCATATCTGTACACCATGAAAATCATTGAGTATTAGTGTGTTCTAGTTTACACCACATTTGCTGTCACTGTATCCCCAAAATGTTGCAGTCAATGTCTGTCCTGCTAACAAAATTCTAGTGGGCTTGGTACCTCCTGAGTGTAGGTGTTGGGGGGGGGGGTGCGAAGCTACTTCTCTACTCAGAGTTATGGTGGTTCTACGTTGTGTATCAACCGTCCAGTTTTGTCGACAATGATTCACCTCACATCAGTGTATCCTTCACCCTTTGTGTGCAAGCATATTACACTCCATATGTGAGCTAAGAAGTCCCAGACACATTCATGGATTTTACACCTGGATTCCACCATTGAGCACATCAGAACTTTGTATCATATGATTGTCCACTTAAACCCATGATTCTACAGAGGCAAAACCTACTCCTAGTAATTGACTTCTACTGTCATGATCCTATTTATGAAGCTCTTTATAAGCGATTAAATACTGTTATAAAATAAGGAATATATTAATTAATAATCTGTACTAGGCTGTTAGTCAGGCTGCCAATGATGATCCCTCTTTTTATTGTCTTGCTAAAACAAATGTCAAAACCTCATTTAATATCTTCATTGACTGATATCACCTCTGAGATTAGGTAACACGATCGGTACTGTAGGAGGGTCAATCTGGATCATGTTGTGAAATACCTGGAGGGAGGTAAATTTGTCTATGATATAATTGATCTGTTAGAGTCATAATTTGAATTACCCTTGGCAAATTTATGTAAGAGAAAATACTTTTCTTTATGGTTAAACTTCACGTTGATAAGGCTCATGTAGAAATGCTAGGCTGCTTGCATTAAGTACCTTTGGGCACCATTTTAGCACATATCCATTCATTTCAAATGTGCAAGTGGCTGCACATTAAAAACAAACTGCAAAAGGGAATATATTATAAGATGCAGACTCTATCACTTATATCCTTGGTTAATTGTTTTCCCTACAGCTTTCAAAATTAATGGCCACATCCACAATAAAAGTCATGTAGTTTGAAAGATGTGAGGAGTAGTCTGCAATTACGAGGTTAATACTTTGCAGAGGTTTTGTTTTTATAATGCCTCCTGCATATGCTTCTGCATTCATAATGTATCTTTTCACAGAATGACCTATAACTATCATAAGACCTTTTGGTTTATGAATCATGGCCTTTCGGTTGAAAGATTGATTGTAACCAACTTGAGAGAATTCTTTTCATTTAGATCAGCTTTTGTCAGCATTATGTAATAATCCATTCTTAGTTTTAATTGTACACTGGTTTTCCTTTACATTCTACAATTCAGTCAGTTGATGAAGTCATTGAACTTGCCCTTGAGGGTGAATGTTCATTATGCTTCAGGTTGAGGTTGGGTCTCTGAATTAAGATTCAATAAATCATATTTTATACCAGTATGCCTTGTTACAGTCTGTTCAGTAAATATCTTGACTTTAATAGGACTGTTCATATTCTTAACTTTATCCTATTCCTCACCAAAGAAAATTGGAAGCATTTTCTCCCAAAACTTTAATTTTTTTCCCCTGCAAAGCTAAAATGACTTTTAAGAGTTTGTGATGTCTTTACACTTCAAACAAGGTAATTTCTTTTAGCAAGTTATGTTTAAATCAAAATCGCAATGTGACAGCACTAATCATGATCTATTGTATAACTAGGAATGTAAATCAAAATGATACGCTCCATCATTTATGTTCCTAACTTAAAAAGTCTTAAATGCAAGATGTAATTTAGGTCAGGGACTCGGTGAGTAACTTTTTAGTTTTCCACTACCTTACCTTAGAAATTCCTTCCATTTGTGAGCATACAGTACCCAACTTTAGAGATGACCCCGCACATTTCATTTTGCTTTCTCTGTTTACTGAACATTAGAGGTCTTCATTGGGGTTCCTGGAATCAATGAAAATATGATTAGGAGCTCTTATCCTCTGAGATTGTACTCTGGGTAAAGGTCATCAATGCTCATCACTGAACAAAAGGGACCAATCCTTAAGGATATAGTCATATAGACACAATCTCCATGGCTCTTCCCACAGCTTTAGACCACCTAGACCAGCAGTCCCCAACCACCAGGCTATGGACCGGTACCGGGCTTCAAAGCATGTGCTACCGGGCCGTGAGGTAACGATATGAGTCAGCTGCACCTTTCCTCATTCCTTGTCATGCCCACTGTTGAGCTTGAACGCACGCGAGGTCATTACCTGTGTGTCATCCATGTCTGCGCGGGAAGGAGATCAACTCCTCGAGCTTGCAAATGACAGTGGGCTGAAAGGTATGTTTGACATAACATCTCAGCCGGCATTCTGGATCAAAGTCAAGGCTGAATATCCTGAGATAGCCATGAAAGCACTGAAAATGTTGCTTCCATTTCCAACATATCTCTGCAATGAATGCAATGAAAACTAAATTGCGTAATAGACTGGACATAAGGAACTTGGTTCGAGTATCGCTGTCTCCCGTCACCCCTCAATGCTGCAAGGAAACAAGCCGAGGGCTCCCACTGATTCAGTAATATTGGTGTGTTGCAATGATTTTATATGTTCATACGGGGAAAATATGTGTTGTGTGTTTAATATCCAAACATTACTTAAAATGTTATGCTAGTGACTTATAAGTGACTTAGATAACCATATAACAATTACAGCACTGAAACAGGCAGTCTCTGCCCCTCTAGTCCATGCCGAACGCTACTCTCACCTTGTCCCACCAACCTGCACTCAGCCCACAACCCTCCATTCCTTTCCTGTCCATATACCTATCCAATTTTTCTTTAAGTGATAACATCGAACCTGCCTCTACCACTTCTAATGGAAGTTCGTTCAACGCTTACTTCAAGCTCCCCTCTCCTCACCTGATAATTGACTTATCAGTATATTCATGCGAGGAAAATATGCACTGTGTGTTTAATATTAAATTCGTTAGGTAAACCCTTTCAGAAACAAGATTGAGTGTGTTAGCCATTTATCACCTATATTCCGGTCGTGATTAACAACCCTCCCCGCCACCCCCGGACAGAATTGTCAAAATCGATTTGTGGGGGGAAAAAATAGGCACGTACACGCATGCGCACTGGAGCCCGCGCAAGGCTTCATGGTCACTGTAGTCTTTCTCGGGGTAAACAAGATATTTGACGCCACTCTTCTCTGTTGGCAACCTACCTCCCCCCCACCCCCCGATCAGCCGGTCCGCAAGAATATTGTCAATAATAAACCAGTCCACAGTGCAAAAAAGGTTGGGGACCCCTGACCTAGACAACACACCCACCTACGTCAGAATCTGTTCATCGACTATAGTTCAGTATTTAATACCATCATTCCCACAATCCTGATTGAGAAATTGCAGAACCTGGGCCTCTGTACCTCCCTCTGCAATTGGATCCTCAACTTCCTAACCAGAAGACCACAGTCTGTTTGGATTGGTGATAACATATCCTCCTCGCTGACGATCAACACTAGCGCACCTCGGGTGTGTGCTTAGCCCACTGCTCTACTCTCCGTATACACATGCCTGTATGGCTAGGCATAGCTTAAATACCATCTACAAATTTGTTGATGATACAACCATTGTTGATAGAATCTCAGGTGGTGATAAGAGGGCATACAGGAATGAGATATGACAACTAGTGGAATGGTGCCACAGCAACAACCTGGCACTCAACCTCAGTAAGATGAAAGAGCGGATTGCGGACTTCAGGAAGGGTAAGATGAAGGAACACATACTAATCCTCATAGAGGTATCAGAAGTGAAGAGAGTGAGCAGTTTCAAGTTCCTAGGTGTCAAGCTCTCTGAGGATCTAACCCAGTCCCAACACATTGATGTAGTCATAAAGAAGGCAAGACAGCGGCTATACTTTATTAGGAGTTTGAAGAGATTTGGCATGTCAACAAATACACTCAAAAACTTCTATAGTTGTACCGTGGAGAGCATTCTGACAGGCTGCATCACTGTCTGGTATGGAGGGGCTACTGCACAGGACCGAAAGAAGCTGCAGAAGGTTGTAAATCTAGTCAGCTCCATCTTGGGCCCTAGCCTACTAAGTACCCAGGACATCTTTAGGGAGCGGTGTTTCAGAAAGGCAGTGTCCATTATTAAGGACCTCCAGCACCCAGGGCATGCTCTTTTCTCACTGTTACCATCAAGTAGGAGATACAGAAGCCTAAAGGCACACACTCAGTGATTCAGGAACAGCTTCTTCCCCTCTGCCATCCTATTCCTGAATGGACTTTGAAGCCTTGGACGCTACCTCACTTCTTTAATATACAGTATTTCTGTTATTGCACATTTTTAATAATCTATTCAATATGTATAATTTTATTTATTATGTTTTTTATTTATTATTACTATTTTTTTCTGTCTCTGCTAGATTATGTATTGCATTGAACTGCTGCTGCTAAGTTAACAAATTTCACATCACATGCCGGTGATAATAAACCTGATTCTGATTCTGATATAGGCCTTTGAACTTGCCCTACCTAATCTTCCTGTGGAAAATGCATCAATCCATTGGTCGAAGTGACTGCTGTGTGGAGACAAGTCCCATATTCACATCAAGGGCGTGCTCTGTCACATTGACTACCAGTAGTAGCATCAATATATATCACCACATTCTGCAACCCAACTCTTGCTAGCAAACCAGGCCATCAGTCCTGGAATGCGAAAAGGGAGTTCTGGAGCAAGGCACACCCATAAGTGAGGTGCAATCATGGTGAAGCCACAGCTCAGAATGTATGTCAAACAGCAAAAACAACTTGCAAAACACAGATGAAAGTGGCTCGCAATTGACAAATCACAATGTTAAGCAACAACATGACCTGCAGTTGAACATTAAATAGCTAAGGGGAGGAAGAGGCTTTAAGAGCATCCCTATCCTCATTGAATTCAGGAACTAACAAATGAGTGCTGAAGACTCGACTGAAGTATTCACAACCACGTTCAGGCAGTTTTGAATGGATGATCCTGAGATTCCCATCATTGCAGAAAGTAGTTTTAGGATATTAAATTAAAGGGGACAAAATTCAAATACATATTAACACAATGAATGAGCTGAGCAGTAATAAAAAGCTGAAAAATGAGACATCAACTTATAATATTTATTTTTCATTATAAAGAACTCATTTGGCAGTAATTACAAATACAATGTTACAAAAGGAACTTTGAGTGATATGCTCAGCTTTAATTATCTGTGGTGATTAGAGTCACACACCATACAAATGCAGGAAATTCACATTTCAGAGAAATATGCAGTCAGCTGAAATTACTGTTTGATTCCAAATAATAATGAGTGTCATTATTTTTACAGTGAATTCCAACTCATTATCTGTTGAAAGTATCTGTGGCTCAGTGATAGCACTCTTCGACTGAGTTTCCAGGTTATATTCTAAATCTTTTTCTGGAATCATGGCTATAAAACTCGCTGGTGTTTTTTTATTAGAGTTCCATTTTGTGGAAGGAATATTAATCCATATTTTCAACTGTTCCCTCTGGTGAACAAGAAGTATCCCAGGGCACTATTTTATAGAAGGGTTGAGCATCCTGACCGATATTCATATACTGCGTAGAGATACATTTTCTTGCAGGCATTCACAGTAGGTCAAAGAAATTCAATAGAATTGATGAAAAGTTGCGCACAAACAGCCAATCAGTGACAAACGCAAACACGAGGAAATCTGCAGATGCTGGAAATTCAAGCAACACACACAAAAAATGCTGGTGAACGCAGCAGGCCAAGCAGCATCTATAGGAAGAGGTATGGTCGACGTTTCGGGCCGAGACGAAGGGTCCTGACGAAGGGTCTCGGCCTGAAACGTCGACTGTACCTCTTCCTATAGATGCTGCCTGGCCTGCTGCGTTAACCAGCATAAACAGTGACAAACAATCATATTCTCAATGTTATTGTTATTTCTTTCTTGAATTAGTGGTGGAGAGGAGGTCACTAAACAAACTGTTATCCATTATGAACAATCCTCTCCATGACCTACTGAATAAACAGCAGAGCACCCTTTCAAACAGGCTCATTCAGCTCTGCTGTCACTAGGATCATTACAGAAAATCTTTCCTACCAAATGTAATCAACATATATAACAGTTCATCTCTGTGCGATAGGAGAACATACATCATAGTACAATAGTCTCTGCTTTATTTCATACGTTATTATTGCACAATATTACACATTGGTAAATTATTATTGTGTATATTATTATTCTGAACTTTGTTATTAGTTAATATTGTTATTATATTTATTATTGCTAATTTTGTGTATTTGAAAGTTACTGCTGTAATGAAATAATTTCCCACTTGGGATCAATAAAAAAGTACTCATTGTTATTATTTTTATTATTATTGTATCTGAGCTTTCACAGGTTGTTGTTTTCTGTACATTGGTTGAACACTCATACTGGTGTTTTCTTTCATTGATGCTATTATGGTTATTATTCAATTATGGGTTTATTTTTTATACCCACAAGAAAATAAATCTAAAGTTTTACATGGTGCTTTGATAATGTATTTAGTTTGA
The DNA here is from genome assembly GCF_030028105.1 of Mobula birostris. NCBI lineage: Eukaryota > Metazoa > Chordata > Chondrichthyes > Myliobatiformes > Myliobatidae > Mobula > Mobula birostris. The sequence goes on along the minus strand of NC_092378.1, from coordinate 41,106,219 downwards.
ACTTTGAGAGACATTTTCTTACAACCATTCACAGTAAAACAGGGAAATACAATAGAATCAATGAAAAACTACACAAAGCAACCACTGACCGACATCAACGAGCAAAAGGAGACAAACTGTGCAAACAGAAGATAAATAAGTAAATAAATAATCCTGAGAACATGAGTTGTAGAGTCCTTGAAAGTGAGTCATAGGTTGTGGAATCGGTTCAGTGTTGAGATGAGTGAAGTTATCCATGCTGGTTCAGAAGTCTTGTGGTTATAGGGTAATAATTGTTCCTGAACCTGGTGGTGTGGGACCCAAGGCTCATGCACCTCCTTCCTGATGGCAGCAGCATGGCCTGGATGGTGGTGGGGGGGGGGGAGTGGGGGTGGTCCTTGATGATATATGTTGCTTTCTTGTGGCAGCCTTCCTTGTGTACATGCTCAATGGTGAGGAAGGTTTTACCTGTGATGGACTGGGCTATATCCAGTACTTCTTGTAAGTTTTTCTATCCTTGGCATATTCAGTTCTCCACCAATGTTACTAAAATAGATTCCTTTGTCATGTTTCTTGTGTTGGAGTTTACTATATGCAAATTGGCTGCTGTATTTCCATGATACACCGTAACTGTTCCTCAGAAGCAATTCATTGGATGTGGTGCTTTTGGACTTCGAGGCTATAAAAAGCACATTATAGATGTAAAACTCCATTCTTTCCCCAATGAAACATTACCAAGTTGACACCACCACTGCTATTGGACAAATTACAGATGGTGGCAAACAATCTGATGGAGGAAAGGAATTGCTGATGTTTCAACCCAACAATAGTAATCTCTCGCTCAATGTCAGTAAAACTGAAGAGATGATTGTTGACTCCCTGAAAGAGAAGGAGGATGAACGTGAACCTGTCTGCATCAGTGGAGCGGTGCTGATGAGGATTATCAGCTTCAACTTCTTGGATGTTAACATATCAGATGAGTTGTTGGGGGTCCTCTACATAGATGTAATCATAAGGAAGGCAAGCTAGTATCTCTACTTTCTTAGAAGGTTAAGGGCATTTGGCATTTAACCAAACACTCAAGCAAATGTGTACATATATGCTTTTGAAAGCATCCTGACCGGTTGCATTATTGCCTTATACAAGGTGTTCCTTGTCGTCCTTACTGATAGCGACGATATCATCCAAGCAGCACTGAGCGCCTGGACAGTCTTGCAGTACCTGGACCTTAGCTTTCTGCCAGAGAGCAGGGGCAATGCTACTCCAAAAATAAGCCTATTATAACGATTAGGCCCTTTGTGCCTGCTTATTGTGAGAAACACCTGGAACTCTTCTTCTATCTCCATCTGTAGGTCAGTCTCAGCTAAGTCCACTTTGCTGAATTGTTCCCCTCCAGAAAGGTTTGTAAAGACTGGAGGCCTGTGAATAGTGGAGTGCCACAGGGATTGGTAGTGGGTCCATTGTTATTTGTCATCTATATCAACAATCTGGATGATAATATGCTTAAACAAATCAGCAAATTTGCAGATGACACCAAGATTGGAGGTGTAGTGGACAGCGAGGAAGACTTGTAGCAGGATCTGGACCAGCTGGAAAAATAGGCTGAAACATGGCAAATGGAGTTTAATGCAGACAAGTGCAAGGTGTTGAACTTCGGTAGAACTAACCAGGTTAGGTCTTACACAGTGAAAGGTATGGCACTGAGGAGTGCTGTAGAACAAAGGGATCTAGGAATACAGGTCCATAATTCATTGTAGGTGGCATCACAAGTAGATAGGGCCATAAAGAAAGCTTTTGACATATTGTCCTTCATAAGTCGAAGTATTGGGTACAGGAGATGGGATGCTATGTTGAAGTTGTATAAGACATTGGTGAGGCCTAATTTGGAGTATTATGTGCAGTTTTGGTCACCTACCTACAAGAAAGATGTAAACAAGGTTGAAAGAGTAAAGAGAAAATTTACTAGGATGTTTCTGGGTCAGGAAGACCTGAGTTATAAGGAAAGATAGAATAAGTTAGGGCAGTATTCTTTAGAACATAGAAGATTGAGAGGAGATTTGATAGAGGTATACAAAATTATGAGGGGTGTAGATAGGTAAATGCAAACAGGCTTTTTCCACCGAGGTTGGGCAGGACTACAACATTTGTTCAGCCAGACAGGTTTCTGCTTAGAAGTTGCAATTTTTTTCACACTCACTTTCATTACTGACTGCAACATAGTTGTGTCTCTGTCTGCTGTTACCATTGACTCAATAATTTCAACTGCTCTTTTAAATGTGAGTTGTGCTTCAGTTGTGCAAAACATAAAACTAATTGAAAGAAAAACAAGGAGAGACTAGGAGAACATGTACTCTTCAATTTTTACTTTAGCGAGGTGCAGGGATATGATGTAGTTACACAATGATGCACACACGTGGCGTGGAAGCGTGGTAAAAGTATGCAAATGGCACACATTATATATAACCCATCATGAATTATTTAAACAAAGAATTCTTAACCAAATGACATGTTTGCAATATTACTCAAATATTACGGAAATATTAAATACACAACAATAGTAGTTAGAGTAAGTCATTTCCTGGTTGGTGAGTTCCTTAATGATGGATGAGGCATCACCTTTTGAAGATGTCCTCAATGGTCGGGTGGCCCATACAGATGAAAGAGATAACTGAGCTTACAACTCACTGCAGTGTTTTCTGATCATTTGCAATGGCCCCTCCATACCAGACAGTAATGCAACCAGTTAGAGTATTCTCCACATTACATCTGTATAAATATGCTAGAGAATTTAATGGCTTACTAAATCTCCTCATATTTCTAATGAATTATTTTGTATTTCAAGATTTATTACATTAAGTTTCTCCTTCAATGACATTGCTGGATTAGAAACCTGCCTATTGTTAGACAGAGAAGGATGAGTGGGAATGCTATGACACAACAGCTTGACTATTTCCCATTTATCTCAATGAGCCAAGGGAGCTTGATATTCTCTGGTGTTTCTGCTTCCTGTCCTTTGATGTGTGCTTCAGATAGAGAAACCAGAGAGTGGGAAAACTGAGGAGCAGTCTCCTCACATCGGGGTGCATGGTTTCAAAAATAGATGGGCAAATTCCAGGCGGAAAAGAGTTCCTTGATGAATCTGTGCACAGGAAAGCTGCAAGTTCCTCATAACCTTCAAGTCATTTCTTCACTGGCATTTCCTTCACTTCACTGGCTTTGATCCAATACAACAGTGAAAACTAATTTAAACAAGTCTATAGATATTCCTTTAGCAGTATATGTGTCCAGGAAGAAACAGAGTATAATGGATAGAACTTAAGGTATAAATTAGCATTGATGGAAATTGGCAATGCAGTAAAAGGCATCTGAGAAGGTTTTCTGACTCCTTAATATATCCATCTGGCTTGTGCCTGTACTATGCTTCCCCTGTGTTTGCTGTGAGAGGGCATTTTGACTCTCAGTTCATCAGTGTGAAGCTCAATATATTAATTACTGCCAGCATGAAAGACCACTGCAATAAAGGGAAGATTTCAGAAAGATTTATTTGACATCATTATAAATAAATAACACTCACAACCTCAAACTAATGTTGTTTCTCAAGAGCCACCTCAATTACTTTCATTGAATTAGCTCAATTAATCTCTGAAAGGAGAAATATTCCAAAAACATTTCCAAACATGATTGAAATTTTGCATTTTTCTTTCCTGCTAAGCATGGCTTAAAATCTAACAGAATGTGTTAGTTACTTTCATTCTTCATGGATCTTTCACTGAATAAGAAAACATTGATGTCGTTGGTATGACCTACTGTAAAGCTATCTCTATTTTAACAGCCTGGTCTGTGCAATCGGTATGAAAAGTTAACATACAAAAGAAATAAAACTAATTTGTCACCATCTGAGGCAATAACTTTCAGGTGGAGGATTGTTGTGGCTTAGGAAAAAAAAAGTTGAAAAAAATGTTGCCAAATTGATTCATTTATTTTCTGACCCCAACAATGATTATCAAAATGAGCCTCCTCTGTGATGTTTTTCTTTGTTCTTGTCTGCTTCTTACCTTAGCTTCTGTAAATTTCATGCAAAACCATGAAATCCTCATTATTGATTTACATTATTTTATGCATCAAATGTTTGTTCTGGTGACTATATATTAAGAAGCATATCCTTGCTACTTTCATAATGTAAATGCTAATTAAGAAACGTTTATTTTTTCCTTGCATTTCTTTTAAGGTGTTGTGTTTGCTGTGCAAATATTCTAGTCCTTTTGCCTGTGTATCAGAACCACAAAGTTCAATTTCCAATCCAGAAGCTTGACCACAACAATCCAAGTTCAAACTCTAGTTTAGTGCAATTCTGAGATGCCGTGGCTTTGTCAGAAGTAAAGATTAATGAAGACAATAAAAGCTGATGCAAAGATTAAAATCGGAGCAGGAGTAAAGTGGAAAATGATAAAATTAGAAGTATGCTCAGCATTTATTCATGATAATTTGAATAAATGGCAAAAATAAAAGCAATATGTAATACCCAATAGGATTCATGGAAACTTTGTTGCAAAGTGGCCAGAGTTAGGAATCAAATATTCCAGGACACTTTTCTTGAGTAGAGAAGAAGTTTGCCTTTCTATTGGAAGATAGGGAAGAGGTAGTAGAAAGGAAGAATCTGTGCTCAGAAAATCAAGTAGAAGCAGCTTACTCAGAGCTAAGAAACAGGAGCAGTAAACACTGGTGGGAATCATTGGTGGATCCACAGATATCAATGGTAAGGCAGGACATAGATCAGGAAATCAAAGGTGCATCTAATAAGGAAATAATGGAAAGTGGAGGTTTTAATCTACATATAAGTAGGGCAAACCAAATTATCAGCAGTAGATTGGAGGATAGCATATATGTAAGTTGGTTTTCAGGATAAGTGTGTTGAGGAACCAGTGAGGGAAGAGACTATTTTAATTTTACTATTGTGTGATTTAGAGTTAACTGATGATCTGGTCTTTGAGCAGGCTATTGGGAACAGTTATCATAATATGATAGCATTATACATAAAAATTGAACATGATTTGTTTCCGTATGAATAAATTATTCTTTACTTGTAAACTTAAGGGGCACACCTGCATTTCCAGGATTAGTATGTGTTATTACAGCCAGTACAGGCATGATGAGATGAATGGCTTCTGTTGTATTTAAGTATCTATAAGTCCATATAGACAATGTACTGCAAAACAACAATTGTATTTTGCATACTAAATGACATAATAGCAGAAGACAGATTTAACTGCAATTAAAAGAAATGGATTGTAGAATTGATATGCACACTCTTTACACCTTCTCTTCATCACACAAGCTCCTCAAGGTGAGATTGTTGCATTAGGAACTACAGGTACATGCTTTCCCTGGCCAAAGTGAGGATGAAAGTGGTGTGCTCAGGACTCTGTCCGGGCAGCATAAAATCTAATTTGAAATTTCAAGGAGCATTATAAAGGCAGGCTCCAAACAAAGGCTCGTACCCATCATCTCCAGATTCAATAGAAGAACTTGCACACTCAAGCCCAATATAACATCCAAGGTCTGATTCTACATCCAGTGGCGACGTGTGCTGATCTTAGCAGACTATGTGCCAAGGCAGTGTCTCTTAAGGTGTAATATCACCAATGTGCATTCTACTTACTTTCAATATGAGTGCATAGTGCGCACAGACCTGTGCAGTTCAGTTTGATGAGTAGTGGAAGATAACTATAATATTGTGATCACAAATTGTCATAATCTCAGTTGGGATTACAGCAAGAGTAAAACTGAACAAGATTCTAAACCACATTCTCCTGCTTGAACAAAATGTTGCAATGTGTTATTGACTTTTAAATTGAATTGATACATGTCTGTGTGTGTACCCACATGTTTATTTATGTGTGTGAATGTGTGTGTTATGCTTTGTTAAGCTTTATTATGCCTTATTAACATAAATAGTTTTGCACATTCCCTCTGACTCCAATAATTTCCCAGTTTAATGTTGACAGTAAACGTAGTAAGATTAGAATAAGGGACGCTCAGTCACTGAGAATCCTAACTTCAAGGTAATCAAATGTCTCTTGGGGTGGAGATTAACTTCAAAAAATTACAAAGCAGATTAGATTGACTTGAGTCAGATCCCTGAGTGTGTCCTGAGTCAGAGCTTTTATGAACATTAATCCACAGGTCTTCCATAAAGCCAACATTAAGAGCTAATCGCATGATTACTCTGAAAGCATTACTGTCAAATAGTTTACTGGAATTTTTGCATGAAGAATTATTATTTCTTTTGAAAGTAAAAATATCATTTTCTTCATTTTAGAAAGAGTATTACAGACAACTTTGAGAGTCTAATACATTTGCTAGTCTAACACTTTTCATGGAGAATTACTGCTGTTAGATTAAAGACATCTTCACAAGGGTCAGTGGTAACTACATGTAATGATATGTAAGGAACTAAACCAAGGTTCTGATGGATGCAGAGGTCTATAGAAACTGCAGCAGTAAAACTGCACTGGCGTTTGCTGAATATATTAAGTCTGCTCTCAATGTAATGACATCATCTGCTCCTGACCTTGAAGACACCTCCCTACAAATATAAGCAAGCTCTAAGTTCCTGGACTTTCCCTTTCCTGACATTAATTTCAGATTACCTTTGGGTAATTGCCACAGAGTTATTTGGTACCCAGCAATGCTAATGTCATCAAAAAGCAGTGATTATAGCTCCATTAAAAGCACAGTTTCACCTTAATGAACTAGGCTTAACAGAGTGCCTGAAAGATTGAACTTGTCATCAGTATACGCATTAGAAGAAGGTTCCATTCTGAGGAGACTTCATCAGTGTACCGTATGCTGTACTACTGATTTTATACACTGAGCCTTTCCTGTGTAAAATCTAGATATTACCATCATTTCATCATGAAATGACGAGAATATCTGACAGTTTCACGAATGTTATATCTAAACCATTACCTTTCATTTAAGTCTTACAGGTTTGATACCTCTCAATTCTAAAAGGAATATACTGAACTTCCTTGATAACTCAGCAATGAAATGCTGGGAATCAATCAGATTTGAACACTAATATAATGAAGTCCTTTGGCAAGTGAAAAGTGCAAGCATTTGGTGGATTCCAAGTATTTAGAAAGCCAGACATTTAGTAATGTAACAATCTGATTTATTTATTTTTTTCATTAGTCTCTCTCATTTACGATTTCCAGAAGATTTCAGATTGGAGACTGAATTCTGCCCACATTTCTGTAAATTTACCAATATAGAAAAAAATGCTCTTAATTACACTGAATATCCAAATCACTCAAAGGATGGATTGCTTGAATTATTTTGCAGTTAAGAATAATACTAATATCCTGTTTGTTGATGATGAACACAGGTTTGGAGTGCTATAGTAATTGATTTCATGTCATTTGTTGAAATGGTGTTTTATCTGCTTCATACGAGTATTCCATTACTATGCCGTAAATGAAGGACTCTAAACACAAAAGTAAAGTTTGGAAGACCACAAGAATGGATTAATGGACCAAGGATGGAATTGTTGTGCAGCTGATTTAATCCCTGGTCAAAATGATGTGTTTAGTCATGTTAGTCACCCAAAGTAATCATTGCAGCTAGTAATTTAGCTTCTGCACATTCTTGTTTATGTTTCAAGTGTACAATCATTCTTTCTGCCAGAGTGCTACATCCCTAGGTTTGCCAATTAACATTTGTCTGAAGTAATGACAGCAGAATGCCATTTCTGCACATAGTTTCATCAAGTCATAAAAGGCACTATAAATTGTTCTGTCCTGATAGGCACAAACCTGACAGGATGATGCTTTACACTCATGAAGTCTCTTGCGCATCTTCATGCATCATTCCAAAAATTGTTATCATAAATCATTGACATTGCAAATTCATTAAGAAGGCATTTAATAATGTAGTAGATGAATCAACGTTGACAGTAATAGTAAGATCGTCTGTCAGCTACAATCAGTTACACCACATTTATAAGATTACGAGTGATGTGTATTACCATTACTGGCAATCCTTTTAATTAGTAGAACTCTGGTACATTGTAACAGTCACTGCTAAGACTCCATTAATCTCACAAAACTTGCTACTGCTTTCCCTTACATATCCTGGCATTTTTCAACCACACCTATACACCTCCAACTAAAGATGATCTTTGTGTTCTTCTGGAATTAGAAGCAAAGCAACACAACTTCCTCAGCTGTGTCTTACTGAAGCTTCAACAGCTGCTTGATGGGGATCTAATTTCCTCACAGGGACAATACCTGTGTCGGCACCAAGTCCAATGAACTTGCTCACAACTTGGGAAACTAGGCAACTCATCGGAGTGACATAATCCATGAATGGCTTCAATCACCTTGCTTAACCCCAGCAAACTTTCCTTCCTGAATACCTTGTCACCTTCCCTGTCTTCAGTTTAAAGTAGGGTATTTATTTCCATGCCATAAGCAACATTGGTTGGAGAGGTGTCAGTGGTGGAGTCGGGGGTTGTGGTGGTGGGTTAGAGATCTGGGTAAGGTTTGTTCAGGAATACAGGGACATTGATTTTACAAAAATATTAGTTTCCTTCTGCCACCCCTCATGGCTGTTTAAAAACCAGTTAATTATTTCCTTTTTTGGTCAGAATCAGAATCAAGTTTATTATCACTAGCATGTGTTGTGAAATTTGTTAATATAACAGCAGCAGTTCAATGCAATAGTTAATATAGAAGAAGACAAAATAAAAAATAATAAATAAATAAATAAATCACAGCATACATATATTGAATAGATTAAAAATCATGCAAAAACAGAAATAATATACATTTAAAAAGTGAGGTAGTGTTCATGGGTTCTATGTCCATTTAGGAATTAGATGGCAGAGGGGAAGAAGCTGTTCCTAAATCACTGAATGTGTGCCTTCAGACTTCTGTATCTCCTACCTGATGGTCTCTGTGAGAAAAGGGCATGCCCTGGGTGCTGGAGGTCCTTAGGACGCTGCCTTTCTGAGACACTGAAGATGTCCTGGGTACTTTATAGGCTAGTACCCAAGATGGAGCCAACTAAATTTATGACCCTCTGCAGCTTCTTTCCATACCAGCTGGTGATGCAGCCTGTCAGAATGCTCTCCATGGTACATCTGCAGAAGTTTTTGAGTGCATTTGTTGACATACCAAATCTCTTCAAACTCCTAATAAAGTATAGCCGCTGTCTTGGCTTCTTTATAACTGCATCGATTATGTTGGGACCAAGTTAGATCCTTAGAGATCTTGACACCCAAGAACTTGAAATTGCTCACCCTCTCCACTTCTGATCCCTCTATGAGGATTGGTGTGTGTTCCTTTTAAACCATTTTAAGTATTATTCCACTATTTTTATTTCAACCTTTTCACTTCTCAAATAATTTTACAATATTACTGCTCACAATACTCCTAGTATGAGTTAACCAATGTTCTATGTGGGGTTACCATAATTTTCCTTTTCTTCTATTCTAATTCACTGAAGATGTCTATTCTTTCTCTATGGCTGCATTGCTGCCTTTGGTATAGTAGGAGAAAATGGTGGACTTACTCTGTGGGCATACATTTTCATCAGATCAGTTAGCAATTAGAGTGTAAGAATTACAGCAAGTTGTGAAAAATGGAATTGGGGTGAAGAGAACAAAAGGAAAGGTCTGTGATTGGTTGGGGGCAAGGAAAGACTGAATATGAACATACAAATTAGGAGAAGGAGTAAGCCATCAGTTCCTCAAGTCTGCTCTGGTATTTTTAAAATTCCTTATTTCTCATACTTTTCTCTAATTAACTTCAAATTAAAATGTATGAAAAATGTTATATGGCTCTGGGCTTGTATTCACTGAAGTTTAGAAGAATGAAGGGGATTCTCATTGAAACCTATCAAATATTGAAAGGCCTAGATAGAATGGTCATGGAGAGGATGTTTCCTATCGTGGGGGAGTTTAGGATCAGAAGGCACAGCCTCAGAATATTAGGATGTTCCTTCAGAACAGAGATAGGGAGGAATTTCTTTTGTCAGAGGGTGGTGAATCTGAGGAATTCATTGCCACAAACAGCAGTGGAGGCCAAGTCATTGCATATATTTAAAGTGGACGTCGATCGGGTCTTGATTAGTATGGGCATCAAAGGTTATGGTAGCTGGCAGAAGAATGGGGTTGAAAGGGATAATAAATCAGCCATGATGGAATAGCAGAGCAGATTTGATGGGCTGAATAGATGAATTATGATCCTATATCTTATGGTCTTAAGTTGCGCTGATCTATTATCCTACTTTAAGATCAATCTATCCCTTCCCACCTGCATAACCATCCATTTTTCAATCAAACATGTGCCAAGAAAGAGATTCTGAAATGTACCTGCCTTTACTACCACCCCAGACAGTGCATTCCACAGACCGACCACTCCGTGTTTAAAGAACATACATCTGATATGCCCCTATATTTTCCTCCAATTACCAAATAATGATGCCACCTTGTACAAGTAATTTCTGCCCTGGGAAAAATTCTCTGGCTGTCCACTCTATTTATACTGTTTATAATCTATCCTGTCACCTCTTATCTTCCATTTGCTGAAGCAGTATAGGGCAAAAACACTCTATTCCAGATATAGGATGAAATATTAAAGAGAGAAAATTAGATGACACCATCTGCAATATTAAACGTTTACATTTTTAGTGTTTCATGTTTCCATACCCAGATGTTCCTCTCCAAATTGAAGATACTTTCACAAATGTAAGTGGGTCCCTTAATCTTTCTACCTAATTGTTTCATTATACATTTAATTATGCTGATATCCAATTGACAACCACATTGTCATTCCACAGGTCTTTCTGTACTTTGGAAATTTTGTAATTGTGCTCCATTGCTAAGTCTAATCATCCAGCCAATGGTGATATTGAAAAGGAAGGAAGATTTAGTGATATGCCTCATAGTATCCAAATTTTCTTATTGTTACACATTTCACTTTCCACCATTTTGAATATATATATAACCATGGCAACTCTACAGGGTATTTTCATTTCCTCTGTTGTTCTTCAAAACAAAGCGTATTGATATATCAAAGCTCCTTTGATTTCCCTTGCTCTAACTTTACTGGCTACAGCCCAAAATCCTGGTCCATGCTATTCTGTGCTCATTCCTCCCGGTACATCTCAAAGATGAAGTGAGGGAAACTATCCATGAGAAGAGGTGTCAGACATAATTGATAGGAGAAGAAGGATAACAAGGCAGTTCACAATGGATAAATTTGAATAAAGCTACTGTGCAAAATTAATGAACAGTTACAGAATCAGACTTGAGAAGTGGAGACATGAGGTTTCTAGAAAGGAATGCACAAGAGGATTAGTATTAAACATACAAATGTCAAATAAAATGAGTTTGAAATGCAATCTACTCCCAGAGATTAATTTTTGGATATGTTGCTTTCTTCCGGCTCTAATACTCTGCATTCATCACACAATAACTTGGTGATTACTGATGAGTTGAAAGCAACCCTGAAATTACACTGGTCGAAGGCAGTAAGAAGCTTGTGCAACGTCCTTACTGAAGATCAATACCATCAGGTGATGCACACAGCTTCATGGGGAATTATGATCTCTAAAGCTGAATTAAAGGGCTATGTTAATCGCGCTGTAGCTGTGCAATGTCTTGCATTTTTAAGACTGCTGCTTTCACAATATTTAAACACCAACTCAAACATGGCTGCAAATATTCTGTGGAAATGGACAAGTTACCTAAATATAGGGGTTAGTGTTGTCACTTATTTTTTTCTGGCTAAATAGGCTTTAATACACCATCATTTTTCTCTCACCTCCCCATCTCCGTTCCTTTTGAAGATGATGGAGTGGCTTATGATTCAGCAGATTGCTTCTCTTCCCCTGGCCATGCAACAGATCAGCAGTCTCCAACTGATTGCCTCTATCTTAGGAACTATTTTCTATTCCCAAATCCAAATAATTTAGGTACTGATAAAGCCAGGAAGAGACCAAGATGGTAATTTGGGTCCGATATGTGCAATAGGCTCCTTAATGTAAAAAGACTGCCCTTTGAATTGGGTGGGATATTTAAAGAAAGACCACTCTTGAGATCCACAACATGTCTGATGGGCAGCAGTGTCAGGGAAAAACCTCAGACTTGACTTTATTGGATTTTCCCTAGGATCTTTCAATTGACAGTATTGGCTGGAAAAGATTTTGCAAGAATCTTGTGTTAATTTAAAAAACTGAACGTTTATCTCATAACCTTCATAGGTATTGACTTCTGATGGAAGAAAATTGATGACTAAACATAAGTGTTATACTACAGCAAGCTTTAAAATTAAAGGCATCCGTTAGTCTTGCGAGACCATGGAAGTCTTCACTCTCCAGGGCGCAGGCCTGGGCAAGGTTATATGGAAGACCAGCAGTTGCCCATGCTGCAAGTCTCCCCTCTTCACGACACCAATGTTGTCCAAGGGAAGGACATTAGGACCCATACAGCTTGTCACTGGTGTTGTCGCAGAGCAATGTGTGATTAAGTGCCTTGCTCAAGGACACAACACGTTGCTTCAGCTGGGGCTCAAACTCACGACCTTCAGGTCGCTAGTCCAATGCCTTAACCACTTGGTCACATGCCCACAGCATTGCAATGAATGTGGGATCACATGATTCTTTGCATAATACACACATTCATCCAGTACCCTGGGCTTGTGGCAATGCTGCCAGATGTTCTGCAGCACATATTCATCAGCACCACTTCTATATTGATCTCAAATGCAGAAAAAGTGATATGGGCAGCTTATATGAGGATAGGTTGAGCAAATCAGGTCTTTTCTCCTTGGAACAAAGGAGGATGAAAAGTGACATGATAGAGGTGTACAAGATGATAAGAGGCATAGATCGAGTGGACAGCCAGGGACTTTTACCGGGGTGGAATTGGCTAATATGAAGGGTCATAATTTTAGAGGATTGAAAGAAAGTATGGAGGGAGGGTGTCAATATCTTCCAGATAACAAACAAAAATAGCTTTTTTAACTTCTCTTTTTTCACCTTAAATATGTTTCTGCTGCTGTTAGAACCTGTGATTTAAAGTTTGGGGATTGTTTGAATGATCCAGCGCTTAGCAGGCTCCAAGAAGATTCTGGGAAGTGAACACATACTTGCATGGCCTCAATGCGAAGAAACTTTGAAACAGCGCATGACCCAATGTTTGACCCCATTTCAGCATTTAAAGCGTCCATCGATCGTTGATTAAAGCATTGAGAAAGATTGAGACATCGAGACAAATGCAGAAAGTGAGCGAGAGTTTCAACACCATCTGCCTGCCTTTTGATCACTGCCAAAGAAGAAGCCTATGAGCAGCCTGTCACTGTGTGGCTCACTGTGGCAGGTGGGTAGGCCTCTCTGCCTTATATAGTGTCCCTCTCTTTCAGTGAATGTTGGTGGTGTCGTAGAATGGTATCGTGGTTCTGTGTGTATGGGTTGGATTATTGCATTTATGGATTTTTTTCAGACATCGTTTTTATATTCTGTGCTTTTGTGACTCTCTGAAGAAGTACAAATTTCAGAGTTGTGTATGGGTTGGACGATTGTGTTTATGGATTTCTTCAGACTTGATCTGTGAATATTCTATTAGCTTTTTGTACAGGGGAGAGATTTTTTTTGGGGGGGTTTATGTTCCTGTTCTGTTCTGTGAGGGGGAGGGTGGTTTTGCGGGGTTGATGATTGGAATACCGTTCTTTCTTTTACCTGGGGAGGGGGTGTGGTTTGATGTTTCTTTCTGAATGACTTTCATGTTCTTTCTTCGTTTCGTGGCTGTCTGGAGGAAGACAAATTTCAGTGTTGTTTATGGATACATGCTTTGATAATAAATAAACCTTTGAAACTTCTTGAAAAATTTATTTATTGTGATACCATGCAGAGTAGGCCACGCCACCCAGCAATCCCTGATTTCAACCTAACCTAATCATGGGACAATTTACAATGACCAATTAACCCACCAACTGGTACGTCTTTGGACTGCAGGTGAGAACCTGAGCACCCGCAGGAAATCCATGTGGTCACGTGGAGAACGTACAAACTCCTTACAGACAGCAGCAGGAACTGAACCCGACTTACTGGTAAAGTGGTGTGCTAACCACTATGCTGATGTGCTGCCCCAACGTCAGAGATAAGCTTTTTGCACAGAAGGAGGTTGGTGCCTGGATGCAGTGCTAGAAGCAGATATATTAGGGACATTTCAGAAACTCTTAGGTAGGTATGTGGATAATAGAAAAATAGAGGGCTATGTAGGAGAAAAAGTTTTGATTGATCTTAGAATAGGTTAAAAGTTTGGCACAACATCATGGGCTAAAGGGCCTGAACTGTGCTATAATGTTCTATGTCCTCTACTCTAATACTAAGGAACCAAGCCCAGTCACAAGAAAACATTTCCACCCATTCAGTGGACCATTGCTCACACCCTTGCTGTAACAGCAGAAATCAATAAGGTCAGGTAAGATTTCAGTTTCACGAGACAGGTGAAACATTTTGTGTTTCTATGGAGATGTGAGTACCTAATCCTCTATCGGAGTGATTATTCCAGACAGATTTCCACAGACCGTACAATGGGTTAGGTAGGCAGATGTTGTCCTAACATTACATTAAATGGCACAGATATGCTCACCATGGCACGCATGACCCCTAAAATTAAGTGAGACTTTATTTTTATTGAGAGATACAGCACAGAACAGGCCCTTCCGGCCCACTGAACTGCTCCACTCAACAACCCACCGATTTAACCCCAGCCAAATCACAGGACAATTTACAATGAAAAACTAACCTACTAAACAGTATGTCTGTGGACAGTGGGAGGAAACCAGAGCACCCGGAGGAAACCCACATGGTCACGGGGAGAACGGTGGGACTTGAACTCTGGTGTCCCAAGCTGTAATAGCATCGTGCTAACTGCTACGCTACTGTGGCATTGATCGATGTTGTGCAGTCATGGAAAATGATGTGAATTGAGCCATTATACACAAGGAACACTGCACAATGCGCACTAACAAAAATCTTTCCTCAGTGACACTATAAAACTCGTGGAAAGCCTCTCATTTTAATAATAGTTTTGAAATACTGGTGAATTTCTACCAGTATGCTGTGGAGTGGATAACCTCCTGTATGAAATCTAAATGTCCTCATGGATATGTCATCAGAAGACTGCTGCACCAAGGTCAAGGCCCTGAAATTCCATAGAGGTTCTCCAAGTCTGCTGCAGCACTTTTCCATTTTCCCTTACAATAGAGATGGAGGCCATTCAGCCCACAATTCTCTGCCATCTCATACAGAAATCCCATTCACCCATGTCCTTGTAGCGTATTGTCGCCACTCTGCCAAAGGTTCTACCAACCACCTGGACTAGGAGCAAATGAATTGAGCAATTCATTTACCAACCTGCATGCCTTTGAAATGTGTGAGGAAACCAAAAGCATTGGGAGGAACCTGTGCAAACACAGGGAGAGCAGTGGAGGTCAGTTTGGTGCAGATGGTGTTCACCAGTGCCATCCATCAAGACACCAACAGGAAACTCAGAGAAATATTTGCAGCATTTTATGACAGTTCTTTGATTTTTCAGGGATTTCTGCAGAAGAATTCACATGGAATTTCAGTCCAGTTTGCAAAATCCGATATAAATTATATTGTTGAGAGTATCAGTTCTACTGCTAGTATTTTTTTATGGAATTGGGACACCCTCTTGCATCCAGGAACACAGATGTATTGGGACAGTAGAGAGGACAACTCAAATCTAAACTGTGAGACCTTGCGAGAATATTTTAACTAGGTTTCCTGTGGAATAAGTAGAAAGCTGGAATGCTGACTAACTGTGGATTGGTAGAACTTGCTGGGATTGCTATTTGGAGATTGGAGGTTGGAGTTTGGAGTTTGGCCACCAGGAAAAGGGAGAGAATGTAAGTAACTCCAAGGGATAGAGATGGCAATAGCAGAAATCAATTCATAAAAGTCAGATGGTCTGGGGACTTCAGGAGAGGTAGATTGGAACAGAAGGATGCCAATTGTAAGGGTTGTTGTCATGTGTTGGGTTGAGGGATCGGGGAAACATCTGTCACCTCCTATATCCGCCTGCATTCAGCTGCAGGCTTTTCCCTGCTCCAGTAATCCTGGTTCACTGCTGTTAATGTTCATTGGGTTCCTAACGTTGGACCAATGAGGGGCATTTAACTATCATGATCAATGATCCCAACTCCAGACCTGTTTAGACCATAAAACCATAAGACTTTGGAACTGAATTAGGCCATCTGGCCCATCGAGTCTGCTTCGCCATTCAATCATGACTGATCCTTTTTTTCCATCTCATCCTCAACTCCAGTTCCCGGCCTTCTCCTTGTAACCATTGATGCCATGTCCAATCAAGAATCTATCAATCTCTGCCTTAAACACACCCAACGACCTGGCCTCCACAGCTGCATGTGGCAACAAATTCCACAAATTCACCACCCTTTGGCTAAAGAAATTTCTTCACATCTCTGTTTTGAAAGGGTGCCCCTCTATACTGAGGCTGTGCCCTCTTGTCCTAGACTCTCCCACCATAGGAAACATCCTTTCCACGTCTACTCTGTCTAGGCCTTTCAACATTCAAAAGGTTTCAATGAGATCCCACCGCCCCCCTATCCTTCTGAATTCCAGTGAGTACAGACCCAGATCCATTAAACGGTCCTCGTATGATAACCCTTTCATTGCTGGAATCATCCTTGTGAACCTCCTCTGGACCCTCTCCAATGCCAGCACATCTTTTCTAAGATGAGGAGCCCAAAACTATTCACAATACTCAAGCTGAGGCCTCACCGGTGCCTTATAAAGGATCAGCATCACATCTTTGCTCTTGTATCCTCGACCTCTTGAAATTAATGCTAACATTGCCTTCCTCACCAGCGACTCAACCTGCAAATTAACCTTTAGGGTGTTCTGCACAAGGATTCCCAAGTCCCTTTGCATCTCAGATTCCTGTATTTTCTCCCCATTTACCCAGCTGATGTCACACCTGTTATTGTTAAATCATTAGTAAGTCAGGGTTGTGGTTCATATTTTCACCAATCCAACTTCCCCCAATTTCTGCCCATTACGTGGGAGTTAAGAGCCCCTCATTATTTGCCATGGTCCTTTTTAGCTGCTCACCAGTGACCCTCCAACCATTGATGTGGTCCTGCGACTTAATGACTTTATTTCTTTGACCGCTGGCCTCCTCCATCCCAAACAACCGGTAGAAAATAGATTACATTTCTTATATCACGCGGTGGAATAAATGGCTGCTAAATGGCAACTGTTAACAAACATGGCATTGTGTCGAGTGCTCAGCCACAGCTGTGTTTGTTAACTCAGTGAGGAACAGCTGGGATGTGCATGACGTGGCATGCTGTGCTAGCAGGTTCTTTGTGCTAGCACCTTGTGACCAGTGTCTGATCACTAGCTTGACTCCAGAGCATTGTTTCTGAGAAGATCCCGGGGCTTTGCTCTCACTGTCCCTAGC
Organism: Mobula birostris; assembly: GCF_030028105.1. Taxonomy (NCBI): domain Eukaryota; kingdom Metazoa; phylum Chordata; class Chondrichthyes; order Myliobatiformes; family Myliobatidae; genus Mobula; species Mobula birostris. The sequence goes on along the minus strand of NC_092378.1, from coordinate 41,088,722 downwards.
GTGGGTGTTGACTGCTTGCTGGGGGTGCATAAGCTCTAGATCCTCTCTGATACTGCGCCAGGTAGTTCTTAGTACATGTGAACATTGACATCTGCTGGACATGAGGAAACAATGAATCGAAATCAGGTTTAATAGCCCTGGCCTATGTCCTGAAACCTGCTGTTTTACAACAGCAGTACTTCATAATACATATTCATAAAAACTGTACATTATAATAAGAAGTATAGATAAAAAAGAAAATTAAATTAAATTAATAGTGCCAAAAGAGAGGGAATATACTGAGCTAGTGTTCATGGGTTGATTTCCCATTCAGAAATCTGATAGTGGAGGGGAAGGAGCTGTTTGTGAAACACTGAGTGTGTGCCTTCAGGCTCCCGTACCCCCTCCTTGATGGTAACAATGAGAAGAGGGAATGTACTGAGTGATGGGGCTCCTTAATGACGGATACTGCCTTTTTGAGGCATCACCTTTTGAAGGTGTTCTGAAAGCTGGGGAGGGCAATGATGGAGCTGGCTGAGTTTACAATTTTCTGCAGCTCTTCGTGGAGAGTTCCAGTGTTAACCTTACCTGACTCTCATACAAGGGCACTCCCACCAGGCATAAGCACTAGAAATCAAGATAGTTCTTCTCCTATTAATTCTTGTAGAAGCAAATTTTATCAGTGCAATTGGGATGCTTGAATAAATGGATGAATAACAGCAACAAAATAATAAATCTGCATTAATGCAGCAACTTTAATACAGAAAAGTGGGTGAAGGAGATTAAAAGGGATTTAATCAAAAATAAAATAGATGGAAAACTAAAAAAGATAGTGTTAAAAATGAGAGAAGTTTGGAAAATAAATTGGATTGCAAGAAAGGGAGGTGAAATGGCGTGTGATTTTAGGAAGAATATCTCACTGCACAAGATACAAAGAGTGTGAGGGTTACATAAAATGCTGGAAACATTGCAGCAGATGGGTTTTGATCTGGAAAAGATTTCAAATTCAGGTGTAAGATTATTGGAGAGATTTGCACACATATTTATATACCAAAAAAGTTTAAATTGCTTTGGGTGCAGGAGTGGCGAATTAAACTGTATGAAGTCCGAACTGATGAAAAAATCCAGCAGTCAACTTGCTGTTCTGAGAGGTTCACCACACCGTTTTAGAAAGCAAGAAATCCTGCATGAGGTCAGTGTATTAACACATTAATGCACTAATCTCATATATCCCTCAGGGAGCTGTGCTTTGGCATCCTTTTTTCCATTGCACGCTGTAACAATTCCTGCTGGACGAGTGGCTGGCAGTGATTACACTGATGGTGCTAGAAGACTGAACTGGCACTGTGTTGTTTGTGTCCGAAGAAGTTGTGGCCATTTCTCATCATGTCTTAATGAATTTTATTTAGAGACTGGAACCACTGAAACAACATTTGATCTCTTGGAGTGTAACATAAAATTATGACATATTAATATAAAAATTATAATAAAAGGGTTGCAGTCAAGAAAAGGGAATTGTTTCTTTCCAACAAAGTCAGCAAAGTGAAGCAATGAAGTGGGAACTATACTGTGGCAGGGGTAATACCAACAAGGATTGCTTTGTGACAGGAGATATACTCTAATGTGGCTGCACTGTCACAGGAACTACACTGACGGGGGCTACAGACAGGAGCTCCCGGTAGCCACCCACTTCAACTCTGCTTCCCATTCCCATTCAGATATGTCCATACATGGCCTCCTCTACTGCCATGATGAGGCTAAACTCAGGTTGGAGGAGCAACACCTCATATACCGTCTAGGTAGTCTCCAGCTCCTTGGTATGAACATAGAATTCTCCAGCTTCCGGTAATTCCCTCCCCCTCCCTTCCTCTATCCTTATGTCACTCTGCCCCCTCCCCCAGCTGTCTATCACTTCCCTCATAGTTCCGCCTCCTTCTACTACTGCGCATTGTTCTCCTGCCTATCACCTCCCTGCTTCCCCTCCCCCACCCCTTTGTCTTTCAAATTACTGTTTTTTTTCAACTACCAGCATTCCTGAAACCCTCCCAAAGTTCTTACTTCAGTCCTGACGAAGAGTTTTGGCCCGAAACATCGACTAATCTTTTCAACTGATGCTGACTGACCTGCTGAGTTCCTCCAGCGCATTGTGAGTGTTCCTTTGCCAACGGCATCTGCAGATTATTTTGTGTTTGTAAGTAATAAAGTCAATTCAATTCAATGTAGGTTAGGTACTATAATCTATCAAACAAAAATAATAGCATTTCTCTGCAGAATAAGGAATTCTGTTTGATATCAGTTACTAAAAAAAGCTATTGAGGACTATTGAGGTGGTAATAAATTTTCTGCCTGTTTAAACATTTAATAGGTCCGTGAGACTCCAATCTGAAATCCAGTCAAGATGGCGCCTGCATACAACACTCCCTCGGTCGATATCTTCTGGAAATACCACAAAACTATTTATTTCACTTCTTTTACATTTTTTTTGTCTTTAATGTGTTTGTAGAACTGTTGGAGTCTGCAATTTGCAATTTGGAGATTATTTGGGTGATCCAGTATGTTGGTGTCTCTGAAAGGATTCTGGGAGGCAGTGAGCACGAGCCTCGAGGTGAGGAAATTGCGGGACAGGGCACGAGCTGAAGTACACCTCCATTTTGCTGATTAAAGCAATCAGGGAGAATGAAACATCGAGCTGAACGAGGAGGGTGAGCACCTACTGCATACCTTCTGATCACTGCTGGGTTGCTTTGCTGCCGGAGAGGGGAGCCTGTGTGGCCTTTGACTGTGCCGAGAGAGTAGGCCTCTCCATCTCTCTCTTTCAATGATGTTGGAGGATGTTACTGAGGTTTTCTGCATTAATGGGTTTGGACTATGGACTATGAACTTTCTTTTCAGTCTTATAGTTCTTATATTCTGTATTTTCACCTGTTCTTTCTTATTTTTTGTGGGGGAGGGGGATTTGGGGCCAATGTTCTTGAGGTATTTTGTGCAGGGGTGGAGATTCTGGGGGTTGATGCTCTTGTTGCATTTTTTGTTAGCTTCTTGTGCAGGGTAAGGGGTATTTGTGGGCCAATGTTCTTGTAGCATTTTGTGTGGGCAGGGGGGCTTTGGGGATTGATGATTGTGTTGCTGTTCTTTTTTATCTGGCGGGAGTTTGCTGTTTCTCTCCAAACTGACTTCCATGGTTTCTCTTTGTTTCGTGGCTATCTGGAGAAGACGAATCTCAGGGTTGTAGACCGCATACATACTTTGATAATAAATGAACCTTTGAAATACACTTCTTTTTAGTGACACACTCTTCTTTCTAGTGTAACTCCTCATCCCAGAGTGTAAAATATGCATATTTACTCCATAAATTATTATCATCGGACTAAACATTATTAGATTATGAATAAATAAAAATGTAGGCTTTTTGCTCCAGTATCCAGGAACAGATCTGAGACTCCAATGGGAAATGAAAGGGAATAATTGAAACAGAAGCATACCCTTCAGTCATTCACAACTCCCTGCCATGAGTTCACCAAATTAATGTTTAATAACGGACAGCTCTACGTTATATTGGTATAGTTGATAGGAATGGGTTGGAGGCTGCCAAAGCTAATTGTGCTCAAGTCTATTTTAAAAAGAGGTTGGTTTTCTTTCCATGCACCCCTGCTAGCTTAAGTTTTCAGAAGTATAATGACATCTTTAACAGATTGTACTCTACTCAGAATCCGCAGTGCTTAAAATGCTACACGTTGGAGGGATGATTGGTAAGTTTGTGGCCTAAGGTAGAAGGAGTCAATTTTAGGAAACCTAGCACGTCTATTTTTCAACATACTCCCCTCCTACATGTACACACTTAGTCCAGCAGTCGTGGAGCATACGGATCCCTTTGTAGAAGTGGTTCACAGCAGGGGTGATTGATAAGTTCGTGCCCTAAGGTGTAAGGTAGAAGGAGATGAATTATTAACTTCAAACTTTCTGCATTATCACTCAAAGAGTTGACCTGCATGTCCATGTAACGAGAGCATCTTGGACCTCCAGGTGGCCCACAGCAGGGGTGAATGATAAGTTCGGAGATTAGTTATACAGCTCTTGTTACATGCACATGCATTTCAACTCTTCGAGTGAAAATGCAGAAAGTTTGAAGTTAATAATTCATCCCTTATTTATCAATCACCCCTGCTGTGGGCCACTTCTGGAGGTCCAAGACGCCGACTTCTACAAAGAAGGGATCCGTATGCTCCATGACCGCTGGATTAAGTGTGTAAATGTAGGAAAAATAAATGTGCTAGGTTTTCTAAAATTGACTCCTTCTACCTTAGGCCACAAGCTTATTAATCACCCCTTGTATTCTGTAAAGGGAAAGTGAAATGAGATGTTAATTTTGATCAAAAGAACTTCATATTTTGCATATTTTGCTGACTGCTCCCTAGCCCTTCTCTCTCCCCATGCCATCTGACCATTACTCTTTCTGCTGAAGGAGATACAAACAGCCTGGAAATAATCACAACGGTGTGTAGCTGCCAAAAACAATACGTATTGCCATTAGTTCATGAACCAATGAGTTGAATGTGTGGCTCAAAGACTGGTGCAGGAAAAGGTGTTTTCAATTTCTGTCAGGCCACAACTTGTGCTGGGGAAAGAGGAAGCTGCCCCATTCTATTGCTTACCTGAATCAGTTTGACATCAGTGTCCCCGTAAATCAAATAGCAAAAACTAAAGATAAGGCATTGAGCTAAGTTATAGCTGTGGAGGGAAATGCAGTCAGGTAAGGGAATAATTGGAAAGTTAAAGAACCAGGATAATGTGATAATGCAGGGGAGAAAAATCCAGAATTTGACATGAAGGAGCGGAGGGTAACAATATAAAGGAGCACCTGCTTGGGTCTTGGGGGGAATAGTCATCCAGCGGAATAAAAGGCTCGTCATTTGAATGCATACAGTATTTATAAGCTGATTGATAAAGTGATGGTACAAATACAAGCAAGTGGATGGAACCTGTTAGCCATTACAGAGACATGGTTGTCAAATAGCTGAGCGTAAGTACCAAAGATGTTGGAGTGGTTGAATGGAAACATGGGGTAGCTTTATCAAAAAGGATGAGAGCAGAAGAATAATCTGAACTAGGCTCCAGAGATAAGGACAACAAAGAGGTGGTTACAGAGTGACTATGGGATTGCTTCAAGTTGTTAGCGTGGGCTGTGTTCAAGAATTCATCAGAGGATCTGATCAAATACTCTATAGTTGTCATGGACTTTATGAAAATGCTGGTAAATTAGTGAGCCCCACAAAATCATTCAGAATCTTCCCTAACCAGGACCCTTGGATGAATTACGAGATTCCCAGTCGGCTGAGGGCCAGATCAGCAGCACTCAGGTCTGGCGACCAAGTTAAATACAAGCAGTCCAGGTACGATCTCTGGAAAGTCATCTCATGTGCAAAGTGGCAATTCTGAAACAAACTTGAGTCACTGAAAGGTGCTCAACAGCTGTGGCAAGACTTGAACGTTATCTCCTTCTACAAAGCAAAACCAATGTCATTCAATATCAGCAAGCCCAAGGAGCTGATTATTGATTTCAGGAGGTTGGAAACTGGAGTTCCATGAGCCAGACCTCATTGGGGCATCAGAGTGGAAAGGGTCAGTAACTTTAAATTCTTCGGTGTGATCATTTCAGAGGACCTGTCCTGGGTGCAGCATGTTGAGTAAGTGCCATTACAAAGAAAGCACAGCAGTGCCTCTACTTTCTTAGAAATTTGCAAAGATTCGGCATGTCATCTAAAACTGCGACAAACCTCTTTGGATGTGTAGTGGACGGTATATTGACTAGTTGCATCTTGGCCTGGTATGGAAACACCAATGCCCTTGTATGGAAAAGGAGTGGATATGGCCCAGTCCATCACAGGTAAAGCCCTCTCCGTCACTGGTAAAGCCCTCTCCATCACTGAGCACATCTATATGGAGCTTTGTCACAGGAATATAGCATCCATCATCAGGTTCTCCCACCACCCGGGTTATACTTTCTTCTCTCTGCTGCTAGGAAAAAGATACAGGAGCGTCAGAACCCACACCACTGTGTTCTGGAATAGTTATTACCCCTCAACCATCTTGAATCAGAGGGAATAATTTCACTCAACTTTACTCGTCCCGTCACTGAATTGGACTCACTTTCAAGGACTCTTCATCTCATGTTGTCAATAATTATTGCTATTTATTTATTATTGTTAACATTATTATTTCTTTTTTTTCTATTTCTTTTTGTATTTGCACAGTTTGTTGTTTTTTGGCACATTGGTTGTTCTCTGCCCTGTTGGTTGTGTTTCTTGTCTTTACTGTGAATGCCCACCAGAAAAGGAATCTCAGTTTTATACAGTGTATAGTGACAAATATGCACTCTGATAATAAGTTTACTTTGAACTTTGAAGTTTGAAGAGTTTGGGATTGTAAAAAATAGGAGGGCTACAAAGTCACTGGTGAGAGTAATCCATTGGCCCCATATCATTGCTAAACAAATGATCAACCATGACAAGATGGGAGCTTGTATGAAAATTATTACAATAATTAGGAGAGGCTCAAATCTTTTTGTAGGTTGGACAAATCAAACTATCAATGTTACTTTGAGGATGAATTGACTTTAGAATATGTTTTGTAACAAACCAATTATGATATTAGATCTGTGTGATGAAAAATGATAAACTAATTATTTCATTGTAAAGAATGCTGTGGGGAACATTGATCATAGATAGAATTTCATATTGTAATGGTATTGGGTTCCTTGTCCTCAAAGCCCTAAAGTTTAGATATAATTTTAGAAAATTCAGGGGCAAATGCAAAGAAATAAGTGAATAATTATTAAAGAAAAATAATTACTGAAGAAAAATTCTATATCCAGAATTATGAAAAAGTTCCTGAGGCTTGGGAAAACACAAGTTTGAATCCCTACCTCAGAAATGAGACAGAGAAAATCAGAAAACACTGTCCAATAGGTTATTATAAAAACTTTGGAATATGTAGTGGATTCTGGTTAATTGGGCCATTGGCTAATTGGGGTAACTATTTATTTGGGACAACTCTTAAAGAACAAAAACTAAATGAGAAAATAGCTGGCATTCCCTTCATTTATTTGGGATACTCTGCCACTTAATTGAAACAGGAGACTATTGCCAAACAGTTTCTAACTTGCGTCAGTCGCACACCTGTGTAGCCGTCAGACACTAACCATGCTTAGAGCAAACTGTTTTTAAATAATGTCAGTTGCATGTACTTGTGTTCAAAAAGCAGTGATTCTTGTCACTGATAATTAGGAAGGAATAAACAGTAAGACAATTCAGAACCATTTTGTTCACTACAGTTTCAAGCATTCAGGCTGGGAGATGCCAGAAAATGCCAGGAGCGAAAATGAATCGATTTCACTACTTCAGCAAGTTAGGAATTACCAAAAAATTTAAAAGTATCAACAATAACCTTGAATTCCATTGAAAATTAGGACTTTCAATGCAAGAAGGCAGTCTATTATCTGCACTAGGTGCCTGCAAAGATTCTGTTTATTTACAGTCAATCAAAAGAAAACAACAGCATTCACTACATGAATTCTTCCATCGATAACCGTTAGGAATGAATAACAGTTTTGTGGCACCGTAGTAATATTGGTAGTGTTTTTTTTCTCCAATCCTGCTGAAGGGTCTCGGCCCCAAATGTCGACTGTACTTTTTTCCATAGATGCTGCCCGGCCTGTCGAGTTCCTCCAGCATTTTATGTGTGTTGTTTAGTAGTGTTCTGATTTGTTCTGTATTTCACTTAAATACATAATTTTGTTTACTCAGTTAAACAATAGTTTGCCTTTTTTACACCTTTTTAACTATTTCCATGAAACCTTGGCTAATTGCGGCAGTGGTTTAATTGGGCCAAAATGTGCTGCTCCCAATGTGTACTAATTAACTGAAATCCACTATACTTTTAAGGAAGCATTTGTTGGACATTTAGAAACCCCTGACGCAATCAAGCAGAGCGAAAACTGCACTACGAAAGGGAAATCATATTGACCAACTTATCAGAATTCTGGAGGATGTAGCAAGGAGGCAAACCAGGAGATGTGGTGTATCTTAAACTTTAGAAGCCATTCAGTAAGGTGCCACCTCAGAGCTAGAGCTCAGGACAAAATCAAATCATCCATGAGTTTATTGAATGGTGGAACTGGCTCACGTGATCCGCACTTGCTTTTAATTATTGTGCTATCATTCATGTACTGTGTAGATCAGCAGCATAGAATCCTCTGATGGCAGATAAATACCTTTTAGCATAGCTCAGCCATGAGGAAGCATGCTCTCCACCAATGCTGTAAAGATCCTTTCACCAGTTTAGACTTGAATTCCTGCTTTGCCTCCAAGATTCGCCCACCATTAAGGCTACATCCACACTACGCCGGATAATTTTGAAAGCGCCGGTTTTGAGTAAAAACGACAGGCGTACACACTAAGCATTTTTCAAAATATCTCTGTCCACACTAACACGGATATTTGGGCAAATCTCCTCTGCTGGCCACGCGCAGAACACACAGAAAACAAGTGAAGAGGAAACGGTATACTTAGTGCGCGTTTGTCCAATTACAGAGTAAAAAAACTTAAAAGGAATTGCTCTTGGCTCTCGTGCAGGAGGACTTAAAACAAAAAAAAACAAATACTGGAGCGTATGGAGGCAACCAACAGGGAGTTCATGGACAGTATGATCCAGCTGATGACGAACATTGAAAAACTGACTAACTCTGTTGCATTAATAAAGCACCTTGTTAAATGTATAAAGCATGTCTGCATCAGTGTTATCTTGTATTTCCATATAATCTTACATTAGGCTGTTACACATCTATTGTCAGAGAAGTACTTGTGTAAATAGGTAAACCACCTTCATACAAGCAAGGACAGAAAACAGGGCAAAGTGAGTATACTTATTTATTCAGTAAGCTATGGGTCAAAGTATTTGGTAAGTACATTTCTAACTCTTCTGTCTTCAGTCTCGTTGCCGTCTGTTCTGAAATTGTTAGGTTCTGCGAAGCGCAGAATCAAATATCGCTATGATGATTGTACGCTCTATTATCAATTGTTTGGCAACAATAAAGTAGTAATAATAATAATAATAATAAGAAGAAGAAAACAATGAAATGCCGGGCTGCCGCCATCTGTTCTGGCACGTCACGACAGCGGTTTTAAAAATCTCTGGTTACCCCGTACACACTGCAACGGATATTAGGCGTTTTCAGATTTATTCACTCTAGAGACCGTTTTTGAAAATCTCCGTTTTCAGGGGATGAAAACACCGTTTTAGTGTGGACAGAGAGTCAAAACAAAGAGAAAAGACTTCATTTTCAAAATTATCCGGTGTAGTGTGGACGTAGCCTAAGCCTCTCTCCTTTTTTAATACCTACATGAAAGAGTCCATTCAAATAATTACCATTAAGTGACCTCCAACGCCATCTATAACCAAAAAGTGTTTTAATTTATTAGCTAGTTACTGAACTGATGCACTTTTTCTCTTGGTCAAGGCAGATAGAAACTCAACTGTCGTAAAGTTATTTTTATTAGTTAAGCATTTAGCCTGAAAAGTCATTTTAACCTGGAAGCTGCTAAGTAGGCCCACATTTCTATGCTAAGTGCCTTGGTATATACAGATTGCTTGTTTCTCCCACAACCCCCACACAAGAATTTAGAGAATGAAGCAAGTTGCTGTTCTTTTGTCTCATTGAAGTACACATAAACAATGTGCTCTTTATTATATTACACAGAAACAGGTGTCACATTGTTTGGCACTGCTTGGTTTACAGTGAAAATTTAAGAATAAGATGCTAATCACAGCAACAGCGCAAAACTAATTACTTACTTGAATTGTATTCCAGCAGATACTAACATGAATGAACTTGCACTGAGTTTGACTTCATATGTATTATCTGTTACTTATAACAGAATTCATTGAGATGAAACTGTGATAGATGGACAAATGATGAATTATAATAGCTATCTTTTTCTTTGGATGGAATTATGCAAGGTCACAAAAAGAAAGTTACTCTGTTAATAAATTGGCAGATGATTTCTTCTACGTTCACAATACTTATTCAGGACAGTTTCTATTTAAGTTGCATGTTGAATAAAGAGACATAATTGAAAACAATAAAAAAAAACCTGAAGTATTTAGGACAAAAATGTTCCAAACCAAGGTGAGCGTCTAATAGGGGGAATGGGGGGTTGCTTATTTATTCCAATGGGAATTCAACAAGAGAGTTGGCTGTCAGTACAAAAACTGGAGCGTGGGGAACAGAACTAGTGGACAAGATGTGAATACATTATGAAGGTCCAGACCTTTCTTTGCCTGCTCACAAAGAATATTGAGCAAAAAAATGTAGCTTCTGCAGCTCTCAAAGCCCAAACAATATCTGCCCTGTTCGGATTCCACGTATTGTGGGTAAAAGTCAGGCAGCTAGTTCAAGTGATTACAAGACACAATGCACTCTGGTTGTTTTCTTTCAGCTAGAACAGCAACACATTTCAAAATCTTTGGTGCATTGTTTCCCCAAATAATTCAGCAAGAAAGTACACAGACAGTGGTATTGACAGCCCATACAATCACTGCTCAGAATTGGTTGTTTATATTGATCCACCTTTCTCTGCTCTCAGAAACTTATCTTTGAAAATTAACAAAGTTTAATTGAAATGTGAAGACATACAGTGCTCTCAACATTTTAGGAAAAGTTTCTTCCCCTCTGCCACCAACTTTTTGAATGGGCAATGAACCAACCCATGAACCCTATTTCAGTATTTTTGCTTGCTTTTTGAACTACTTGTTTACTTAAAAATTTTATTATATATTTATTGTAATTTACAGATTTTTATGTACTGCTGCTGCAAAACAACAAATTTCATGACATATGTTAGTGATATTAAACATGATTCTGATTCTGAAAGCCTTAGTATTCAGAATCTTGTCTTATTTTACCAATCTTTATCTTATTTATGACTTTACTAATGAAAACATGAATATCTCCAGCAAAAACATTCATGTGGCAAGACAAATAGTATGATCATTTCTTAGTACCTTTGGGCCTCAGTGAGTCTAGGTACTGTGAGTATACACTTTCCCTTAAATGGATCTCATGGCTTACATAGCCACAGATCGTTGGCCAACAATGTGGTTCAGTGGTTTTATGATGAAAATAGGCATATAAAGACTGAACAATATGCAGCTTGTCAATGATTATTTGAGCGCTACTCAATATAAATTTGCATTTATAACTTACAAAACCTGTGGATTTTCTTGATATGGGTAGGGAAAAATGTTATGTTTGTATATCAATACTGGGATAGGAGCTTCCTCAACTATTTACAAATAGAAAAAAAATGGTCTGATTGCTAACTATTAACAAGGTGCTTCTTTTTGCCTTTCCTGGCAGCTGGATCAAGAATAAGTTAGGAAATAAATGAGAGAATTAGCCTATATAAAGAAACATGGCCCACTGTATTGGAGACACAAGAGACATCTGATGCTGGATTTTGGAGCAGAAAACAGTCTGCTGGAGGAACACACTGGATTCAGCTGGAAAGGAGTTGCTGATGTTCAGCTATGAGTCCTTTTGCAGGGATTTGACCTGAACCATTAACAATTCCTTTTTTCCGTATGGGTGCTCTTTGACAGCTGAATCCCAGCAGCAGATCCTTTGTTGGCACAGTGCATTGCTGTAATAATAATCTTTATCCTCTTTATTCTCAATGAGTCTTGAGAAATTTGGAAGAAGTGGAGGCAGTGAGTATGAAGCCAACATCAAACCAATGCCAAATGTAGAAAGGGCAATGGTGACACAAAATCAACCTCAGCCAAGATCAGACAAGAGCATAAAAAAGTGGGTGTGCCAGTTCGGTGAGACAGCTCTTCCAAATAGATGCATTATGGAGTAGATCTAGAAGTTGCACCAATAATTTTCTAGTGCACAAACCTTACAGCTACACAACAGACCCTGGAAGAATAGCAAGCACTGGGAACCAGATCTAGCAGCACAGTCTATCACCACAAGTAACTGTAAAACTGTGTACCCAGGTAAAGTACATGAAACACAATGGCTACTTTGAACTTAGAATAGTTCAGCACAGGTTCAGGACCTTAGAGACCCTAATGCTGTGCCAGGCTAATTAAACTAGTAAATCAACGTCTAACTAAATTAATCCCTTCTGCCTAAACAATGTCCACATCTTTCCATCTTTGCACATTCATATGTCTAATAGATATGTCTTTTTCATATTTGCCCCCATTACCACCCACGCAGGCAGCATATTCCAGGCATCCATCACTCTCTGTGTAAAAAAACAACTTGCCTTTGCATCTCCTTTGAACTTACCCCTTCTTATCTTAAATGCATGCCCTCTAGTGTTAGATATGTTAGCACTGGAAAAAGATGCAGTCTATCTATGCCTCTCAAAATCTGTCGGGTCCAACCAGGTCTATCAACTTTGGATTCTTCATATTTTTGTCCTTTTTCATTAATGATAGAAAGATATAACAAATGCTTCTTATATAATAATAATAATAATAATAATAATTAATAATCAGAGGTGTATCACATTAAGGATTATGTCATGTGAATGAAATTGCTTGTTTTTTTTTTCCAAGCTTCGAAGTATAGCATCTTCACTGCAGTCCAGTGTTCCATGGATTACTTGGTCTGGTAAAAGTCCACATCTATGGCATGGTGACATGATAATAAACTTCCATACTAATTACTTTGAGGGGCTTCTCCTGAAATACACCTATTCTGCTTGTCTGCTAGTACTGTTGCTAACCACTCTGGTAAATAAGGAAATTCTGAATTTCCTATTGGGATATTCGATGCTATCAAAAGTAATTATAGTCTATGAAATATACAGCTGATCTCTGCAATAACTTTGCATGTCATCCATTTGCTATCTAGCTATAACTCATAACTAGTCTGAAGGGAAGACACATCTTTTGTCTTTGCTGTCTCAGTTAATTCCTAGTGCAGTTTTGCAAGCTTGCTATGTGTGCAAACTGGAAAATTGAGATGCTGGCACTATAAAGGGGTGATCTTTTGAATCTGAGGTTAATAAATACAACAAAAAGGTCTGTCTTGCCTCATTCGGCCGGCTTTCAGCTGATGCAGGGCAATTTGATCCTGACAATTGATGCATAACATCAAAAAATGGTTCACATTCCAGCACTATCATCTTCCATCACAATTATATCAAGACAAGTTGCATTTATGCAGTGACTTTCACAACTGCACTGAAACTCTGATAATGCGAGACCCTGGAAATGTTGTGACTGTTGGTCAAGCAAATTTTCCAAAATACTGTATTCTACTCCTATTCTCAAACACATTTTTATTTTACATTTTTACATGCTACACAGTTGTAAATAAAATGTTCAGTGAACCCTGTGAGTTTAAATGGAGTGAAAAATATGATGGATTCCAGTTAATTGGGACACATTGGGGTTAGTACATTTTTGCCTTATTAGGTGGCTGTCCCAATTAGCCAAAGTTTCATGGAAATAGTTAAAAAGATATAAAAAAGATAAACTATTATTTAATTGAGTAACAAATTACGTATTTAAATGAAATACAGAACATTTTAGAACACTACCAATACTACTACAATACTATAAAACTGTGCATTAGCTCCTAATAGTTACTGATGGAGGAATTCATCCCGTGTACACTGCCGTGTTCTTTGGATTGGTGGTAAATGAATAAAATCAGTGTAGACACCTAATGCAGATAATGGACTGCTGTCATACATTGCTTTCAATTATTGCATCCTCTGAATCTTCATTTTCATTGCAACATTCAAGATAATTGTCAATACTTTCAAGCTCTTCATAGTTCCTGATTGTTGAAGTAGTGAAATTGTTTCACTTGCACTCCCAGCCATTTCTCGTGTCTCCAAGCTTGAATGTCTGAAACTGTAGTGGGTGAAAAAGATCTAAATTGTCTTCTTGCTTATTTCTCACCAGCTATCAGTGACAAAAATCACTGCTTTTTGAACATGCAACTGAAGTTTTTAAAAAAACTGTTTGCTCTAAGCATGGTGCAGTGTCTAATAATCAGAATCCACTATATACAAGAATACTGGTCTCTGGCAAACCTACGTCCCTGACCCTAACTCTGCCTCTGTCTGTCCATGGTCCATGCTCCGGTCACAACTTCACTCTGAGCCCCCAGCTTTGGACCACCCTTCATTCATACTCACATTACAGAGTGACAAGTGAGGTATATGCCAAACCATCAGGATTTCCGAACAAAGAATCAGACATGTGTTTATCAAAGTTTTACTGTAATTTGTGCATACCAATATCTCACAGCAAAGATGATATTATGGAGATTTACTTTTTTGTGTGAATGTAAATACAAATCAGCACATGGGAAAGAGCCTTTTGCTGTTCCTGACATGTTTAGGTCTTTTTACTTGGATGCTGGCTGCTGCCAAGGAAGTTATGTCTTTTTAACTCACAATATATTAAATATACAGTACTTATCCACTTGAGCAAGATTTCTTGAATCATAGAGTTGTGCAGTACAAAAACAGGCCTTTTGGCCACCACCCACATCTACACTAATCCTATTTGGCTGCACCAGGACAGTATCCTTCCACTGTATGCCTTGCCTATTTAAATGTCTATTGAAATGCCTCTTAAATGCTGTAATTGCATCTAATCCCACCACCTCCTCTGGCAGTGTGCTTTCAATGCCAAACAGTCTCTGTGTGAAAAGTTTCTCTCCGAGATAACTTTTATCACTTACCTCTCACCTTAATCCCAATCGCTGTTGTTTCTCTCTACGTCAAGTTTTCTAAACCCTATGACGGGAAAAAGACTTCGACTATTTATTCTATCTCCACCACATAATGTTATATATTTCTCTCAGCTACCTCCAATCCAGGCAGTATCCTGGGGAATCTCCTCTGCACTTTCTCCAGCATATCATATCCTTCTCATATTGTGGTAAGCAGAACAGCACACAACACTGCAAGAATTCTAAAACAGCTGAGAGAACTCCCAAATTTATTTACTCTTGTATCTCTTTATTGACACCACTGAGGATTTATCATGGTTTTTGTTTTCATGAACTAATTAAGTTTTTTTTGTGACCTATGTTGCTTTACTATTTGATTCATTGACAATGCTTTGGCCTTTAAATTGCAAGGTTATAGGGCTCAAGAGCCATTTCAAAGACACCAGTTCACAATTTAGCCTGTGGTTGTGCTGCAGAGTGTGCCACACAGTTTGATGCACGGTTCCGTTGGACGACAAATGAGTGAAATTGCATCCATTCTCTGGGGGATTGAAATTCTGCCATTGGAATATTCATAAAAAGCTATGGAGTACTTCCTGTATGGCTGTAACAAAACTAAAAAACAAACAATTCAGTCATTACTTAGTTTTGGTGAAACATTGCTGTTTTTTCTCCCTTTGTTTTTTGGTAAAACAAAGTCTGCTGTGCTGTAAACTGTCAAGAGAGAAGCAGAATTAACAAGTAGACTGACCTTCTTGCTTTCATCTTCAAGATTTCATTCTGTGTATGTTCCTGAACATACAGTTTACAACTATAGTAACAGCAATATAGTAACGCTTATAGTAACAGCAAAGCTTTGCATTCTGCCTCTCAAATTCAGCTCTACTAAGATCAATAGAATTGAATTTTGGGTCGCGCACATGTTAACAATACAGTAAAACACGTTCACTGCTGCCAGAGGAAGAAAAGTATCCAGGTGATAAATTCTGAACACTTTTCTTGCTTCTTTGTATTATGTGTATTAAGGATCATTCTGGAGTTATGACATCATGTGTTACATAATTATGAAACGTTAAACAGTCTTGCAGAAATAAAACCAATACACAATTTAACTTGCAACTGATATTTTGTGGCTAGTGAAACCAATCACTGGCTGCGGGGCATTCTGATTCTGTCCTATCGAACCTACAAAGGGGAAGACAGTCAATGAATGTTCCTGCTACTAGCACATTGTTACAAACGTGTATCCCTGCCACTTCATGCTCAATTCAGGTCAGGTCTGTTTTGTTACTAAACCTTCTGGTTAGTTTTATATTAATGGATCCAAACTTTGGTTGAATTAGTTAAAAATACAGCACTTCAGTCATCCTGTGATGAGGCTGGGGTTAAGTCAGTGGGCTTCTGGCGGTGTGACTTGAAGGGCCGGAAGGGTTTTTCCACGTTGTGTCTCTAAATGAATAAGTAACAGTTATCCACAGCGTGAGCTTTCCAGTTCACCGCAGCCAAAGGACATACAGCAGTCTGAACATACGATACTGTATACAAAGTACAGATTCTAAGTATACACTGATTGTTAAAATTCAGTTTTATTCATGTCCAAGAAGATGGATCTATTACTGACAAGAAAATTGATTCCTGCTCAGTCTTGAATTGCAGATTTTTCCGAAATACAGAGCTGAAATTTGGGCATGCTATTTTTTTTTTCACTTCCGAAGCATCGTGTTATTGAGAGCTTGGTGCAGTAAACGCTGAATGTCTTTTTTTCTCAAGTACCTTTTAGACCAGTGGTAAGATGATAGAAGGCTTGATTTTACACATCAACATTTTCTTGTCAAAAATAGGTCGTTCATTGTGTTCAAAGGATTCTCATTTTATTTTAAAATTCTGTTGCGCAATGAATGGGCTAAAGTACAATCATTGAAAAATAGTTATTTAAATGCATGGGCTTTATATGTCCCTATCTAAGGATAATCAAGATGCATGAATAATATTCCTCTGAATAGCAGAAGTGTATTTATCAGAATTCAAACAGTTTCTCATGTAAATTCCATTCTATAGCACTTCAGTACATTATTAAATGGGTCATAACTGTTGATTGACAGCTGCTTTTAACAAATGAAGTCTCCCAGGGTAAGGAGCTGTTATTAAGTAATGTCTGAAAAAAGCTCAGCTGGATAGAAGACACGAATATGGACTGAGAGGTTTCGTGATGCTGCAGACAACCAGGCTGACAGCCGACTTTGCACATTAACAGAATCAGGGCCGATATCCTGGCTGGGCGCTGAGGTGGGCAGGGGGTTGATTTGCCTGTAGCTTTGAGGAAGATTTAAAGAAGTTTGACAGGGAGATGGTTTGGGGAACAATAGAAGGGAGTAAAACTAATCTGGAAATAAAAGACTAGAGGTGAAGTGAAAGGCATAATTAGGAGGCAAAGGCATTAGTTTAGGGCAGTGACAGTAATGATAACAAGAATGTGTCACATAGGGTAGAGCATATGTTTAAGAGTGCACCAGTAATTAGATTCAGATAAAGGAAAAAGGTTAAGCTAAGCTTAAAGGTTTATTATATTTGTTGCATTGGTAGGTTGCATTCATAGCCATAAATACAAAGAAATGTGTATGGTTCCTGTCGTCATTACAGAGTCATGGTTTTAAGGCACCAAGAATGGGAATGAATTTCAGTGTTCTTTGGTATTCAGGTGTATAGACAGAAAGGTAGTTGTGTTAATAAAGGCTGATTTCACTGCAGTGGTGAGGACTGATATATGGGTAGAAGAACAAGGTGTAGAATCAGATTGGTGGAGATAAGAAATAGCAGGGTTAAGAAGTAATGGGTGGTACATAGACCCTTCCCCTCCCCTCAGAAATAACAAAATATTGTACTCTGTAAATCAAGAAATAACAGGGCTTGTAATAAAGAAACTGCCTTAGTCATTGGTAATTCTAATTATATAAAATGGTGAAATCCAATCAAGGGTCACCATTAGGATGAATTACAAAGTGTTTTCAAAATAGTTTCTTAAAGTAAAACATTAAGGAACCAGTCGGAAAACAGAGTACTTTAAATCCAGTATTGTGTTTTGAAACAGGATTAATTAATAATCTTATTGTAAGGGATCCCATAGGAACAAGTAATCACAGCATGGTAGAACTTCAAATGCAGTTTGAGGCTGAGAAACTCAGGTCTGAAAGTAATGTTCTGAATTTAAATAAAGACAATTACAATGGTACGAGGACAAAGAAGGTTAAAAGGGATTGGGAAAATTGAAGAATGGATACAAAGCAACAGTAGTAAGCACTTCAGAACATGTTCCATAATCCTCAGAGACTGCAGCACCAGTAGTGAGGACCAAGAAGGTATGGACAAGGGAAGCACAGGAGCACCTACAGGACTGCTTTGAATCGGTGGTCTGGACTGTATTTAGGGATTCATCTTCGAACCTGGATGAGTATGCTGCAGTTGTTACCAAGTTCATTAAAACCTGTGTGGATGAGTGTGTGCCTACAAAGACTTGCTGTACATTCCCAAACCAAAAGCCATGGATGAACCAGGAGGTATGTCATCTGCTGAAGGTTAGATCAATGGTATTCAAGTCTGGTAACCCAGGTCTGTACTAGAAAATCAGGTAAAATTTTTGGCTGGCTACTTCAAGAGCGAAGAAACAATTTCGAATGAGGTTGGAGGCACCATGAGATGCACAACAGTTCTGGCAGTGTTTGAAAGACGTTACTTCTAAAAAACAAAACTTAATAGCATGAATTGCAGCGTGGCTTCACTACCAGATGAACTCAATGCCTTCTACGCCCGCTTTGAAAGGGAGAATATAACTACAGCTGTGAAGATCACTGTTGCACCCGGTGACCCTGTGATCTCTATCGAGGAGGCCAATGTTAGGCTGTCTTTAAAGAGGGTGAACCCTCGCAAGGTGGAAGGTCCCAATGGAGTTCCTGGTAAGGCTCTGAAAACCTGTGCCAACCAACTGGCGGAAGTATTCAAGGACATTTTCTACCTCTCACTGCTATGGGTGGAAGTTCCCACTTGCTTCAAAAAGGCAACAGTTATACCAGTGCCTAAGAAGAATAATGTGAGCTTCCTTAATGACTATCGCCCAGTGGAACTCACATCTACAGTGATGAAATGCCTCGAGAAGTTGGTCATGACTAGACTGAGCTCCTGCCTCAGCAAGGACCTGGACCCAGTGCAATTTTCCTATCGCAACAATAGGTCAATGGCAGACATAATCTCAATGGCTCTTCACACGGCCGTAGACCACCTGGACAATACAAACGCCTATGTCAGGATGCTGTTCATTGACAGCATTTAACACCATCATTCCAACAATCATGATTGATAAGTTACAGAACCTGGGCCTCTGTATCACCCTCTGGAATTGGATCCTCTGCTTCCTAACCGGAAGACCACAATCTGTGCAGACTGGTGATAATACCTCCTCCTCGCTGATGATCAACACTGGTGCACCTCAGGGGTGTGTGCTTAGCCCAGTACTCCACACTCTCTATACCTGTGACTGTGTGGCTTGGCATAGCTCAAATACCATCTATAAATTTGCTGATGATACAACCATTGTTGGGAGAATCTCAGATGGAGATGAGAGGGTGTACAGGAGTGAGATACGCCATCTAGTGGAATGGTGTCGCAGCAACAACCTGGCACTCAACATCAGTAAGACGAAAGAGCTGATTGTGGACTTCAGGAAGGGTAAGATGAAGGAGCACATACCAATCCTCATAGAGGGATCAGAAGTGGAGAGAATAAGCAGTTTCAAGTTCCTGGGTGTCAAGATCTCTGAGGACCTAATTTGGTCCTAACATATCGATGCAGCTATGAAGAAGGCAAGACAGTGACTATACTTCATTAGGAGTTTGAAGAGATTTGTTATGTCAACAAATACACTCAAAAACTTTGATAGATGTACCATGGAGAGCATTCTGACAGGCTGCATCACTGTCTGGTATGGGGAACTACTGCACAGGACTGAAAGAAGAAAGAGTTGTAAATTTAGTTGGCTCCATCTTGGGTAATATAGCCTATAACGTACCTAGGACATCTTCAAAGAGCGGTGTCTCAGAAAGACAGTGTCAATTATTAAGGACCTCCAGCACCCAGGGCATGCCCTTTTCTCACTGTTACCATCAGGTAGGAGATACAGAAGCCTGAAGGCACACACTCAGCAATTCAGGAACAGCTTCTTCCCCTCTGTTACCTGATTCCTAAATGGACATGGAACCTGTGCACACTACCTTACTTTTTAAATATATTTTATTTCTGTTTTTGCACAATTTTTAATCTATTCAATATACATATACAGTACTGTAATTTATTTACTTATTTATACTTTTTCTCTTCTATATTATGTATTGTATTGAACTACTGCTGCTAAGTTAGCAAATTTCATTACACATGCTGGTGAATATAAACCTAATTCTGATTCATATATTCCAATGAGAAAGTTGGGTTTTCTAAGAAGTATGGCTTCTTACATACCAGTATTTTCCTGTGTTCGATGGATTCTCATTGTTTTTTAACTTTATGGCTATATCAGAAAGGAAATGATGGTATCAAATTAGTTTTAGACATGAGGTTTGTGAAATTTAAGAAAAATAGCAAAGTTTCATTAAAAAAACATGAAAAGGGAGAAGATGGAAAATAAGAATAAAATAGCAGAAATAGTAAAATAATCAGGAAGAGCTTCTGCAGGTGTGTAAAAGGGAAGAGAATAGTTAAAGTAACTGGTTTCCATCCCAGGCCCCTGATTAAGTGATATGAATATGTTGGTTATAATCTAGCAAACTATCTTAGATGTTGGAAAGCTGCTAAGGGAACTGGATAACTGAAAATATAATGCTGCTTTTCAGGAAGGGAGGGGAATAGAAAGGAGAAAGTTATAGCCAGTAATATCTGTCATCGAGAAAATGTTGGAATCAATTAGTAAGAAGGTAATGGCAGAACATTTTGAAAATTGTAGGACCATCAAGATGAATCATTATGGCACTCTGGAGCGTAAATTGTGTTTGACAAATTAGCTGGATAATTAGCTGTTTGATAAATTTCTGAGTAAAATTTTAAAGGATGTAACAAACAGGGAGATTAATGCTGGATCAGTGGTAGTAATGCATTTGAATTTCTCAAAGGCATTTGCCAAAGTGCTATAAAAAGGTATTGCACAAAGTAAAAGTGCATGGGGTGGGGTAATATTAAACTGGCATAGACGGAGTACGGCTAACTAACAGAATACAGAATCAGTAAGTGGGTCAGTTTGGATTTGCAGTTAGCAGCTCGTGCAATGGTACCAGAGTCAGCATAAGTGCCTCAACTATTTTCATCTATATTAATGACTTTGATGAAGAGACCAAGAGCTGAACTGTTAAAACAAAGGTACTTGGAAGAAAAAGTTTGAGTGAGTGGGCAAAAATTGATAGATGGAGTTGAATGTGGGTAAATGCATGTTTATCCACTAGGAAGGAAGAAATGAAAAGGAAATTATTATTTGTGAGATTTCAAAATGTTGTGCTACAAAGTGATTTGAACGGTGGTCTGGTACGAGAAACACAATGTGTTAGCTCAGCGGGAAGGGTCTGTTACCGAGCTGTATCTCTAAATAAAGTACAGAAAGTAATTAGAAAGGCTAAGGTGTCATGGAGTCATGGAAGCATACAGCACAGAAACTGTTCTTCGGCCCATCTCGTCCATGCTAAACCACTTAAACTGCCTTGTCACATTGATCTGCACCCAACAATAGCCCTTCCATCCATGTATCTATCCAAATTTCTATTAAAAGTCAAAATCGGAATTGCATTCACCACTTCCACTGGCAGCTTGTTCCACACTCTCACCACCCTCTGAGTGAAGAAGACTCCCCTCATATTCCCCTTAAGCATTTCATCTTTCACCCTTAACCCATGACCTCTAGTTAAAGTCTCATCCAACCTCAGCTGAAAAAGTCTGCTTGCATTTACCCTATCTATACCCCTCATAATCTGCATACTCTTCCACAGATATGTGGTGAAGAGTTTATTGGCCTGGTATGAAAACACCAATGCCCTTGAATGGAAGAAACCTACAAAAAGTAATAGATATGGTCTAGTCTATCACAGGTAAAACCCTCCCCTCCATTGAACACATCTACACAAAGCGTTGTCACAGGAAAACAGCATCCATCATCAGAGACCCTCATCACCCACATTGTGCTGATGTCATTAGGAAGAAGCCACAGGACTCACACCACCAGGTTCAGGAACAGTTATTACCCCTCAACCATATTGCTCTTGAACCAAAGGGGATAACTTCACTCACTCCATCATTGAATTCTTTCCACAGTCAGAGGAATCACTTTCAAGGATTCTTTACCTCATGTTCTCGATATCTATCGCTTACTTATTGAATATTTCTTTCTCTTTGTACTTGCACAGTTTGTTGTCTTTTGCACATTGGTTGAATACCTAAGTTAGTGTGGTCTTTCATCGATTTTATTATGGTTTATTCTATTATATATTTATTGACTATACCCACAAGAAAAAGAGTCTCAGGTGATGTATATATACTTTGATAATAAATTTACTTTGAACTTTGCAGCCTCTTCTCAAGGATGGGTGTTCCAGAGCACAGTCAGCAACAATGGGCCACAGTCTGGTTGTGGAAGATGAATTGAATAAGACACCTTACCACCCAGCTACAAATGGCTTGGCAGAAAGGCTTATCCAGAGTCTAGAGTCTAAAGAATGTACTGTAAGCAATGTCAACAGAAAACATTACACTTGATCAGAAGCACACCAATTTCCTCCTTGCACATCACAATGCAGCACACTCCACGGCCAACAACTCACCCAGTCTCAGAAGGAGTATGCAGATCAAACAGCTGAGACAAATTGAAGGCTCCTCAAACATGGAAGTTTCATGTTTCACACCTGGACAAGCAGTCCTGGCAAGGGATTACAGAGGTCATCAAAAGTGGGTACTTGTTAAGATTAAGGACAGAACTGGATTAGTCCCCTACACAGTAGAGATTGTGTCTGATGTCATCTGGAGATGACATATCAATCAGTTGAGGAGAGCAGAGTCAATTGTTAGAGAAGAAAGGTGTCCAGAGCTGTTAAAATGACACTGCAGTCCCAGAGTCAACTCCTACCACCACCATGGAGGAGGCCCCAGAACCTGAGATCGTTCCACAGCCACAAGTCTCGCCTGCCAGACAGAGTGAGCACCCCCACCCCCTTGACAGAAAATATATTATGCTATGTCATGTACCCCGCAACTGGGTTGCCAAACCAGCAGAAATGGAACGCTCGTTGGAGTCTGGATTACTAGGAACTAATAAAGTTTTATTAAAGACATAAGTAATACAGTACTCTAATCGTAAGGATATCAAAGTAACAGGTTAGCAATGATAATACACACATATACACAGAAATAGGGTAATAGGAATCAACCAAACTCTACCGCAGTCTAGGGGTAAAATGATCAGTCTTAAGTGAAGCAGAGTTCAGTTCAGTTTAGTGCAGTTCGCAGTAATCGCTGTTGTTGTACCATTGGAGAGAGAGAGAGATGCAATTTGGTTCAGGCAGACCTTTGATGTCTTTGCAGTTGGTTTCGGGCAGACTCTTTTATGTCTTCTAATCCCCGCTGTGGTCACTGACTGTGACCCCTCCGTTCCGGATACAATCGTTCTTCCGCGGTGAACCCAGCACCCAGGCAAGGGCGGACACACACCCCAGGTTCCCACTGATTGTACCTTTACACCCTATGAGCCTCTGGTCGGTTCCCGTGAACCGGACCTCCAAACTCCCATCACTTGTGGGGGTACACTGCTCTTTCCAGGGTCTCGTGGTCACGTGGTGTGTTGCGTGCCTTAGTAAACTTGCTCTTTTTATCCCCCTGCTGGGGTATCACCTATCCATCAAACTTCAAACAGTTCAGGTTCAAAGCAACTGGTCTGTCAATATTCTGAATTATGTTTCTTTTCCGTTAATCCCTCTCTTCTCTCTTATTAGCATTTTGAATGTTTCTCCATTGTCTTTCTTATCTCCCCCATTAGCATCAATCGTCCGATAGCTTTGCTTGGCGTCACAGTTACAAGAGTAGGAAATCCTTTACAGTGATTAAATATTTAGGCCTGAATGGGACAATTTAAAATTTATTATGCTGTGGCTGTCTATATAGTATACATCAGATGACTAAGAGAGCAATACATTACATATGAGTTTTCTGCATTTGCAAGATTAGTAATATACACTGAAAATTGTATTCCCCTGTGTGCCAGTGTTTGTCTGTAGCACGGGGATTAAAATTGAGAAATTTTGATGCAACTTTATCTGCGATTGGTGAGTTTGTTCCTGGAGGAGTGTAGAAAACTTCGGTCTCCATATCCATGGAAGGAGAAGCAATCACTGAGGATAATGTAGAGAAGGCAATGGCCAGTGGGTGTCATGAATCTTGTTGTCTGCATCCTCCTGGTGGATGCAGGTCAGTTTGTATGCGCTCCATAGATCCAGTTTGGTCAAGATCTGGGCCTCAGAGTGTTTTGAATGTGCTATCCATTAAGGGGAGAGGGTAAAGGTTCTTAATGGCAACTTTGTTGAGTCCACAGTAATCACTGCATGGATGAAGACCCCCATCTTTCTTCTTGACAAAGAAGAACTGCACCAGCTGGGGGCTGGGTTGGTCAAACGAGGCTGTGCTATAGCGCCTTGATGAAGTCATTCCTGTCTTGAGTCTCAGGAAGGGAGGGGGAGAACAGATGAACTTTTTGACGGGAGCTGTCTGGGGGAGGAAGTCGATCACACAAATCATGTCATCTGTGAAGCATGCATGTCTGCAGGGTGCTGGCCTCCACCTTTACTGCAAGTGATAGCTAATTGCTCTTGTGGGAATTTTGTGAGGTCAAGGGTTTCCTCCATTTCCATGGGGTTATGAAATGAGGTCAACTGAGGGTGCAGGCAGGTGGGCCCCCAATTCAGCAGTAAACCCGATGACCAAGTGAAGTGAAGGTCTTGAGTGGAGAGCAAGGGATAACCCAAGGTGAGAGGAGTGTTGGGTGAGTTGAGAAGGAGGAATTTGATGGATTCACGGTGTTATCTGAAGCTCATGTGCACTCTGCCGTGTGTGCACTCTGACCAACCCATACCCCAAAGAATGTCTGACAATGGCTGTGGTGCAGAACGGGTGAGAGATTGTCTCAGTACGGAGTCTAGGCTGAAGGTTTCTCATTGTGTCAGAATCCATAAGAGCTCTTTTATGTGTGTGGAGCTGTTGGGATATAGAGGAGGACCAGGAGAATGAGACAGGCTATGATGTTGGAACGAGGGGCTAGGGAGCTTACCAGATAGGAGGCTCCTTGTCTCTACATGTTTGTTTTGTCTCTCCAGATGCAGTGGCATTTGATTCATGGGTGATCTGCAGCTCTGCA
The DNA here is from genome assembly GCF_030028105.1 of Mobula birostris. Taxonomy (NCBI): domain Eukaryota; kingdom Metazoa; phylum Chordata; class Chondrichthyes; order Myliobatiformes; family Myliobatidae; genus Mobula; species Mobula birostris. The sequence continues at coordinate 41,063,559 of NC_092378.1, read as the reverse complement.
GCAAGCACACAAGTTGTTTCTCCACCAACACGCTTGTTCTTGGAGGTTTAAGGGAGCCCTCCCCAGTTGCATGGCTTTTGGAAGTATTGATAGTGCGGGTCCTGAAGCCTGAAAATTGTTCTGGGAATGGAAGTGGGGTTTTAACAGATGATCTGGTGGGTCATTCCATAGGAGGTCCAGAATGATGATGCTTTCAAGGTTGGTGGATATCTCCTGTGTAGACTGTTCATCATTCCAGTGCTCTGAGAGGCCATGTTGGTAATGGGCCAGCAGCACTTCCACATTCCAGCCACGCTCCACCACAAGGATCCAGAATTCCAGCACCATCTGAGTCTCAATGCAGACAAAGTATCTGATCCACTGCCTCCCCTTCCACTTCCTGGATGGACAAAAACCCAATGCATCTCAACGCTGAATTTCCATATTTAGTGACTTCCCAAGTGAGAGTTCGCCCAGTAGAGACAGAAATAACAAGGGCATCCTTGGCTCAGTCTGTAGCATACAGAGGTAGCTGAAGCTCAAAGTGTAATAGGAAGTTGTGGCATCAGGTTGGGGATCCATCAAAGGATTCAAGCAGCGGAATCTGGAGATCCGAGGGAGGTAGTTGACTGGTTCAAGGTTGCTGTATCGAGACAGAGAGTTGGCTGAGACTAGTGAGCCAATGGTTAATGGTTTTCTGCTGCTTCTGGTCCACATGCTCATGTCGACAGACAACTTCCTTTACGTAAGCAAACTCTGCTGTGTCAATTGCTGGTTCACTCATTCTGTCAGGCAATGTAAACAAGACTTGACCCAAATGAAGCATAGCAGAGATGATTTAGCAGTAAGTGATCACTTTAATAATAAACAGAAAAATAACAATCCACGAGGGGCCACAAAGCAAGAGAGAACAGACATTTTACACGGCAAGGTAACTGAAGGCTGGGAACAACTGGTTGAGGCTGGCTAGTATGGATTGTAGTTGAGAGCTGGGTTTAAGTAGGCTGCAGGAGATGAATTGGAAATGAGTGACATGTGACTCTTGTTAGCTGGGTGGAGACTAGGAGGTGCAAGCATGTGTCTAGAATGATGGGCACAGTTTCAGAGTAAATGATCACTCATTTCAGGTATGAGGAGGAAATTCTTCTCTCAGAGATTCACAAACTTTTAGATTTGTGTATCACAGTGAGCTGTGGAGATGGAGTCATTCGCTATAGCCAAAATGAAGACAGACAGGCATTTAAACTTCAAGAGAGTCAATAATGTGGGGAAAGAGTGGGAAATAAGTGTTCAGGCTAAGAATGATTGAACCATCTTCAATCTGTTGATTAGCCCACACTGCTCTTCTTTCTAATATTGAAGGAATGTAACTGCACAGTTTTGAATAGCATTATTAATGCACCATCTTACTTTGCTATGGCATACTTAAGACTGCATCTCTCATCCTCTTAATTCTGCCATCATGGCAAAAGAGAATGTCCTGGCTGTACTGCGTTGTGCAGTATTAACAACTAGACATCCTTCACCTGGCTGTGTAGCACAGCACCAGGGTCTAGAAGACCTTTGTGAATATGCTATACTGAATATGTTATAAGGACTGATGTAAGTATAACTACTGTTAAAGTGCTGATTTTTCTTAATATTTTGAAGCTCTGGGAATTATTGATAACGTTATGACTTTAATGCTTAGAATGACATCTGCCATCAGTTGTAATCAGATCAATGTTCATTAGATTTTCTTATTTATATCCACATCCTTTGCAATGTCCCTTTTCATTTTAAAATTATAAATACGCAAGCAAATTATTGTTGCAGACCATTACAGTTTCTGTATACCTTCCTTTGAGGGTAGAATGACATATTATATGCTAATTGAGGATTTTTCCATGAGGCAGACTGGTACAATCACATGAACATGCAGCTTGTGTGGTGTCCTTTTAGAGATGCAGTACATGTCCCTCTGGGAGATTACACTAAGACTTGAAAGAACTTCAAAAGCAAATTAAAGCATCATGAAGCCAACGAAAGTAGACAGACTCTACACCACACCATGAAGAACCACAGATTAAAGTCTCTAAAATCAAAGGTGTGCCGTTTCTATTCTGTTGAATTGAACAAGTACGTCACCAGCACAAACAATTCTGACTTTCCTTTGTGAGCCAGTAGATGTTGGCTCTGGTGCTTGGAGAGAGAAACTAAAAAGGGGAAAAGAAGGGCTGGTAGTGATATAGCACCATTCCTGAGCTCAGGACATTCCAAACATTTTGCCACCAATTAAGTTCCTTTCAGAGCCTGATCACATTCATCCTGCAAGATGTACGGCAGACAATTTGGATACTGCAAGGTCTCAAAACAGCAATATGATAATGTCAATGCAATCAGTTTTAGATGTTACATGAAGAATTAATGTAGAGCAGGACACCAGAGAGAACTCCTCTGCTCTTTTTGATCCATGGAATTCTTAACATCCTCCTACAGAACACTATGGTTCTCAATTTAATGGCTCATCTGAAAGATGGCTCTTGTGATTATGCATCACCCAATACTCCACTGTACTTCCAAGCTTGTATATGAACTCAAGTCACAGAAGTGGGATTTGAACTGACAATCTTTAGGCTCAGAGGCACCAACACCACTAATCAAGTGAACAAGGAACTAAGAATATTGATAAAAGCATCATAACCTGTCAACAAATGTGCGTAACAAAAAAAGTAAAATTGTTAAGACAAATCTTGAAATGTTTCACAGATGCTAATATTTAATGAAATCATATAATACACTAGATGTTTCTCTTTTTGGAGAAAATAATGGAATTCCACACAAGCAATGCTGGGAGTTTCATTGGCAAGAGGAGAGGTCAAGAAGGCACTGAGCTGCGATGTCCAGTGAGGTCATGGCTCAGCCCTAGTTGTTTTTTTAGTTTATAGGGATAGTTTTGGGGACAGCACAGAGAGTTAGGGGTCGGGTTATGGTTTAGGTACAGGGATGAGGGGAGTTGAATATCAGGGGCAGTAAATAAAGAGGTGGGGCAGGATCCAAAGGTCAGAGCCTAGGTTGGAGAGCTCAGCTGTTGAAGGCCAGCGGTTCCCAAGGGTGCAGGTTATTCGACAGGCACTGACTACAAAGTCCAGTGATCCCATGGTCAAGAACTTACGGGCCCCAAGGCTGAGGACTGATGACCCCATTATCAGTGAATCCTAATGTCAGAGATCCATGTGAATCCAGAGACTGAGGCCCAGAGGTCAAAGTCCTGTGACTGGTAAATCCTTGTGACAAATACCCAGAGAATGGCCAAGTCTGGAGGTCGAAGCCAGAGGCTGGCAAGTCCAGAGGCCAAGATCTGAAGGTCAAAACCCTGGGTCGGCTTGTACAGAGGTCGGAGGCCTGAAGTCTGTGAGTCTAAGACATCAGGTCAAGGCCTGGAGGTGGCCTGTCTATGTGTGTGAGTGGATGGACTGGTGGTAGTATGGGAAAATGGCTTGTTTACCTGTTTAAAAGTAAACAGTCTTGTTTAAGAGTAAAGACTCCCAAATAGGGGTCTCAACCTGAAATGTCGACTGCTTACTCTTTTCCATAGATGCTGCCTGGTCTGCTGAGTTCTTCCAGCATTTTGTGTCTGTTGCTTGGATTTCCAGCATCTGCAGTGTTTCTCATGTTTGTTTTTCTGTGTTGTTCTGTTTTGTTGATGCTATTGTCATTGCTTGTGTTGTTTATACTGGGCAAGCTATGCTGGCGCCGGAATGTGTGATGACCTTCGAGGCCTGCCCCCCCCCCCCCAGTACATCCTTAGACTATTTTGGTTGTTAACGCAAATGACACTTTTCACTGTATATTTTGATGTACATGTGATAATTAAGTAAATCTAAATCTAAGTAGTCCATATGTTGTTGTGATGGTTCAGAGGCCAGAAAGTTGCTGAAAGTCTGAGAGAAACTGAGGATTTGTGACCAGAATAAGGATAGAACACAACTGGGTGTCAGATTAAAAGTGTGCACAATTAATAATGTGGAACCCAAGGAAAGATAGAAAATTCAGTGTTGGATAGAAAAAGGAAAATAGAAAGAAGGCAGAAACACTGCACTTTTAAAAATAAAGAGATCAAATAGAGGAAAGCAAATAACCATCTATTGAAGTAAAAATAGAAACAGAATGTTCCATGAATTTTAATAAATATATCAGTAGAGCAAGAAATGAAAGAGATAGGAAACGGAGAAAATGAATTGACATTCATTTGGAATGGATGTATTTTACATCCTCTCTTTAATTTAAAACCTCTTTCAGTTTTAAGTTGATTTCCAGAGCTCAAAAGGATTGACCTGAAATTCTGGCCTCTTCAACACTCCAGTTGCAAACGTGCAGTTAAAAGTCCCAAGTCCTCAGGCACTGAGTTCATTGTATTGATTTTACGCCTGACCTACATTCTACTAGCTTGCTTGCACCATGTGAACCACTTCCTATTCTGAAAAAAAATAGACAATGGGATTTAGAACTACAGGCGCATTAGTCCTAGGTCAGTGTGAAAACATAGCATTTGGGATTGGTTGTGCTTGATTAATCATTATTGCTTTGCAGTATAGTATTTGGAAATCAACAATGCAAGTGTCTAAGGTGGCAACACCTATCATCAAAGATCCCCACCGTCTGGGCTATGCCACCTTTCTGCAGCTACCATCGGGCAGGAGATACAGCAGCCTCGAGTCCCACACCACCAGCTTCAAGGACAGCTATTGCGTTTCAGCCATTCAATTCTTGAACCAGCTGGGGCTTTGCAACACTGTGACTACTTTGTACATTTTGCATTGAAATGATCTTTGTGTGTTTTCGTTCTAATTGTGTTTTATTATAAAAATGGTGTAAATTTATGCTTAATTTATGCTTTTCCTGTGAATGCTGTTTACACGATACTGTATGCCTGTGATGCTGCTGCCAATTAATTGTCTCATTGCACCTGCGCTTGTGCATATGGCAAAAAATCTCTATTAGATGCTTCAATTACAGCACTTACAATAGATGATAAAATCAAACAAAAGAAGGGGAAAGTATCTGGGCCACCAAATCTGCACCAATTAATTTCTCTTCTCTACAAAGCAAATTTCTATAAATGCTGCAAAGCTGAAAAAAGGGACATAAAATGCTAGAATTACTCAGTAAGTAATCAACGTAAATGTGTACTCTACTTCTCTCTCCTAGGCACTCTTTGACATTACAAGTATTTCTAGCATTTACGCGACTCCCTTGTCCATTCGTTCCCCCCCATCCCTTCTCACCAATCTCCCTCCCGGCACTTATCCGTGTAAGCGGAACAAGTGCTACACATGCCCTTACACTTCCTCCCTCACCACCATTCAGGGCCTCAGACAGTCCTTCCAGGTGAGGCGACACTTCACCTCTGAGTTGGCTGGGGTGATATACTGCGTCCGGTGCTCCCGATGCAGCCTTTTATATATTGACGAGACCCGACGCAGGCTGGGAGACCGTTTCGCTGAACACCTACACTTTGTCTGCCAGAGAAAGCAGGATCTCCCAGTGGCCACACATTTTAATTCCATGTCCCATTCCCATTCTGACATGTCTATCCACAGCCTCCTCTACTGTAAAGATGAAGCCACACTCAGGTTGGAGGAACACCTTATATTCCATCTGGGTAGCCTCCAACTTGATGGCATGAACATTGACTTCTCTAACTTCTGTTAATGCTCCACCTCCCCTTTGTACCCGATCCATTATTTATTTATTATTATTATTGTATATATATTTTCTCTCTCTCTCTCTCTTTTTCTCCCTCTGTCCCTCTCACTATACTCCTTGCCCATCCTCTGGGATTCCCCCTCCCCCTTTCTTCCTCCCTAGGCCTCTGTCCCATGATCCTCTCATATCCTTTTTGCCAATTAACTTTCCAGCTCTTAGCTTCACCCCTCCCCCTCCTGTCTTCTCCTATCATTTTGGATCTCCCCCTCCCCCTCCCACTTTCAAATTTCTTGCTATCTCTTCTTTCAGTTAGTCCTGACAAAGGGTCTCGGCCCGAAATGTCGACTGTACCTCTTCCTAGAGATGCTGCCTGGCCTGCTGCATTCACCAGCAATTTTTATGTGTGTTGCTAGCATTTTTTGTGATACTTTTCTTTCTTATTCTGTCATCATAGCCCTTTTTTTTTGTTTGTTTACAAGAGCAAACCTTTTTGAAATATCTGATCAAATTATCTACCATTACCCTTACAAGACACTAAAGATCATGGGTTTTAAAAAAAATCCTCCTGTTCCCTCTTGCTTTTATTCCCTTTAGTTCTTTTGCCATCTGTAATGTTGATGTGCTTTTGCATTTGCTTTAAGAGCCTTGTGTACAGATCAGAACTGGTGATGGATCCAAGACCTGAAACATTAACTGCTTCTCTTCCCAATGAAACAAACAAGCATCCCCACAGTTGCAATTGAACCTGCAGCCCTCACCTCTGTTGGTAGCTCATTGCACACACGACCACCCTCTGAGTGAAGAAGCTCCCCATCAGGATCCCCTTAAATGTTTCCCCTTTACTGTACAGTAATGCTGAAGATCTGGAATAAAAACAGGAAATGATGGAAATAATCAATGCATCTGTGGGCAGAAAAATAAAGTTGTTGAAGTCTGGACCAGCTAGAAAAATGGCAGATGGGGGCCGGCTGGTGGCGCAATGACATCAGTGCCGGACTCCGGAACGAAGAGTCCTCATTCGGGGCAACTTCCGAGTATGCTTTCCATCCGCGCCGGGTTGAGTGTCGAGATCGCAACTCGATCTCGTAAAATAAAGGGAAAAATACTGCGAAATGTCTGTGTGAGGAGTGGCGCGCGACACAGTCTCTGTCTCACTCCGCACCTTGTAAAGGTATGAAAAAGACATTGTCCTGCCAACATCGCACACGGACGCACACACAGACGCGCGCGCGCACACGCGCACACACACACACACACACACACACACACACACACACACCAAAAAAAAAAGAAAAGTGGTGGATGGAATTTAATGCAGATAAGTCTGAAGAGTTGCACTTTGGCAGGACAAACCAGTGTAGGACTTACACAGTGAATGGTAGGACATTAAATTGTGCAGTAGAACAATGGATCTGGGAACACACATCCATAAGTCCCTAGAAGTGGCATCACAAATAGATAGGGTCATAATTATATAGTTTTTGGCACGTTGGCCTATATAAATCAGGGCATTGAGTACAGGAGTTGGGATGCTATGCTATGTTGAAATTGTATAAGACGTTGGTGAGGTGGAATTTGGAGTACTGTGTGCAGTTCTGGTCACCTATCTAAGGAAATTTATTAATCAGCAGAGAAAACTTACAAGGATGTTGCTGGGACCTGAGGACCTGAGTAAACAGGAAAGGTTGAATAGGGTAGGATTTTGTTTCTCTGGCGCTTAAGAGAATGAGAGGTGATTTGATAGAGATATACAAAATTATGAGGGTATAAATAGGGTAAATGCATGCATATATTTTCCCCTGAGGGTTGGTGATACTAGATTAGAGGTCAAAGGTTTAGGGCAAAAGGTGAAATATTTAAGGGGGAACTTTCGGGGGTGCTTCTTCACTCAGAGGGTGGTTGTGTGTGGAAGGGGCTGCCAGTGGGGTGGGGGGGGGTAAGGATGGAGTTTCAATTGCAACTCTTAAGAGAAGTTTGGATATGTACATAGATGAAAGGAGTAGGGAGGGCTATGGTCCAGCTACGGATAGATAGGACCAGGTATAAAACAGATCAGCACAGACCAGATGGACCAAAGGGCCTGCACTGTAGTGTTCTATGCCTATGACACTGTGGCTTACATCTTGAATTATTAAGTGTTTCTATTTCCAAAAAGAAGACCTGCTAACTGTATTTAGCATCTTCTGTTTTTATCCAAGGCCGTGCCATTGCCTCAACAATTATTGCCGTACATTGCAACTCACTTTCTACAAGTTTTCTGTGAGAGTGGAGCTGGCTTTCCTTCCAATTCGCAAGTTTTTCTATACTGACTGTACTTCAGAAACAAGACCATCCATTTCTATGTAGCCCAAGTTTTTCTGTATTGACTGTACTTCAGAAACAAGACCATCCATTTCTATGCAGCCCAAGCTATAGAAGTGGGTGACACTTTTGTTTTTGCATACTCAGGAGCTGAGTTCCAAGCCAGTTTTAATGGTTTCACTGAAGCTGATAAGGAGACCAAACTTGCAGACTACATTTACAAGACAAAGACATCTGCTGTCCAGTACGGCCCTTCTACAATTAAGTTCAATGCCAAAAGTCTGAGAAATCAAAACTGTTGCTCATATTTCATGAGTTACTTTTTGGTAAAGGGTAAAATTTGCCATTGCCTGTAATGTGCCAATGTGGTTTGTAGTAGATTGCAGAAAAAGGTACAGGTAGTTCTGTTATAATGTGATTGTTCCATTCTAAAGAAACCTGGTGCTATAGAAAGTTGAGTTATAGTAGAACAGGTTGTAGTTGCCCCCAAAGCACAGATTGAAATGGGTTTTCGTGTTCACAATTGCTCTATAACCAATGCAGCTGGCATAAAGCAAACACTGTTCCATGATCCCTCAAATGCGTTATAAACAAATAGCATTATAGGAACACACGTTGTAGCAGAACTACCTGTGCTTGAAAAGCAATGCCTCATATCTGTCACAAAATCCATAAATCCATGGCATATCATCTCATTGGCAATTGATAATTGGTTTATTATTGACACAGGTACTAAGGTGCAGTGAAAAATTTCCTTCTGGTCATTCATACAGAAGATTTCATCACATCAATGCATTCAGGTAGTACAAGAGAAAAGTAATAACAAAATATAGAATATAGTGTTACAGTCACAGGGAAAAGCAATAAGGTGCAAGACCATGATGAGGTAGATTAAGAATTCAAGAGTCCATCCAATCATACAGGAGGTCTGTTCAATTGTCTTACATACAGCAATCTCAATTGGGAAATTATGTTTAAATCTATGCTTCAAAAGTAACTGCAGTCTGTTCAGCTTCCATGTAGCAATGATCTTTACCTTCCTACAAGCTTCTGAGATGGTTGTCAGGGCACTAGGAAAACATAGCTAATGCTGTCTTTGTAAAATCCTGCCAATTCATTGGAAGAAGAATGTCAGTGTACTCCCTCCAGGCCAACGGCCCACACACTGAGGCTTAGTTACTCTCAGCTGGCTGTATTTGGAAAATAACATGATTCACATGATGTCACATGACAAAATCTCCATTGCCAGCTCTGTCATGGGTGAAATCATCGGCTGGGTTGGGGAATAGATTCAAGGACGCCCTCAAAGCCTCCTTGAGGTATTGCAACATCCCCACTCACTCAGAGTAGAAGCGTGCAGGATGACATTCAGAACCCTGAAACAATACATCAGGAGAGCGCAGATGCCCTGCGTAAGTGACAGAAGGAAGGCAACTTTCGTTAGTCCTGACAAAGGGTCTCGGCCTGAAACGTCGACTGTACCTCTTCCTAGAGATGCTGCGTTCACCAGCAACTTTGATGTGTGTTGCTTGAATTTCCAGCATCTGCAGTATTCCTGTTGTTTATGTTTTTCCACTTACATTGAGTAAGACTAGATCATGGGTTAAGGGTGAAAGGTGAACTGCTTAAGGGGAACATGAGGGGGATCTTCTTCACTCAGAGGGTATTGGGAGTGTGAAAGTGGAAGTGCTGTATGAAGGTTTGATTTCAACATTTTTGAGAAGTTTGGATAAGTACATTGATGGAAAGGGTATGGAGAGCTAGCGAAGGGACTAGGCACAATAATAGTTCAGCACCAACTAGATGGGCTGAAGGCACAGTTTCTGTGCTGTAGTGCACTATGGTTCGATAACTCTAGGTAGAAGCTTGTATGAGTTCTTCAAGGGTTCTCAGCTCTCTTTAAAATAGTACCACTGAGGAATAATGCATAACAGAATCACATCCTGTCATCATAGCTCAAAGGCCAGTATCTGCCTTTTCACCACTGTTTATACCTTTATGGGATCTTTTACTCCTCCTCCTTTGCTATTAATTTCCTTGTTTTGCACTATCTGCAAACTTTGGAATTGTGCCTTGTATGGCTAAGGCCAGGTCATTAATACAGATTGGAATAAGCACTCATCCCTGGGAAAATCACTGCACACAACCTCCATGGTCTGAAAAGCTACCATGCACCACAACTCTGTTTCTGTCCCATAGCCAATTTTATATTCAGGCTACCACAGTCCTTTTAATCTCATGGGTTTCAATTTTGCTAACAGCTCTATTATGTGGTGCTTTATCAAATGCCATTCGAAAGTCAAGTGCATTGCACTCATCCAGTCTCTCCATTACTTCATCATAGATGAGGTTAGAAACCTCCCTGGGGAAATTCCGAGGCAAGCCAAAAGCAGTGCACTTTTTTATTGGTGTGAGATACCAAGTGATTCAACAAGAAATGGGTTCCACGGTTTCAGAATTATGCTCATTCTACCTGCATCCTCTGAGGATATTTCTCTTTTATGAGGGTGACCCAAGAATTTAATCCTCGATTGGCCTGTTGGTCAAATAGGATACTTGCAATCAATACCTGTGGGAGTTAACTGTTCAGATTACTTAAGGAATTTGATAAAGCATTTACTATAAACCTAATACCACAAATTCTGCCCAAAATGAAACAGAAAACGATGGAAATCATAGAAATGCAGGCCTTGTCATATCTCTGGAGAGGGAAGTAGAACCAATGCCCTCTTATCAGAACAAGACGAAGTTAGACAGAAGCAAGTTTTAGGAGAAAGGGAAAGGGCAACAGAGAATGTCAGTAGCAGGGTGGGATATAGGAGGTCAATATGGTCTCTATATTGCACCAGGCACAGATTGGATGTCTGTGATATGGAACATCACGGTTTAGTCGGGAAGCATATTAGTGAGCTACTGCAGAGCTTATTACTTCAACGCACCTCCCACCCTGGCCCCATCCAATCCAGTCACTGATTGGTGATTGTCCCTGCTGGCCACCTGCATTCTTTCAATGAAGCTAATTCTGATTCCGATGCTCAAAATAAGCTTGAGAAATAGACTTCATCTTTTGATTAGGCACATCAAAGTCCTGGAGATTCAATGCTTATTTCAATATTTTCAGCGAATAATTCCAATTTTATTTACATCTCTCTTAGAATCAGCTTTTCATTCTTTAGTTGCCACCGCTTTTGCCTTGGTCCTTCAGAAAAGGCGCAAGACATGCAGCAGTGTAGAAAGTGTGTGAGTCTGTCGATATTTCTTTGTTTCTGCATAAGTATGACCTAAAATGTGACCAGATCTTCATGTAAATCCTAAAACTAGATAAAGAAAACCCAATTAAGTAAATAACACAACAACATTATACTCGTTCATTTATTTATTGAGAAAATGATCCAATATTACATATTTGTTGGAAAAAGTATGTGAACCTCTGGGGCAATGCCTTCTACAAAGGCTATTTGGAGTCAGCTCTTCCAATCAATGAGATGAAATTGGAGGCGTGGGTTGTAGAGGTGCCCTGCCCTATAAAAAAAAAGACACACAAAGTCAGGTTACTGACAGAGCCTGCTCTTTTCAAAAAAGATCTGTTTATGTGCACCATGTCTCGATCGAAACTGAAAAGAGAATTTAGAGAGCTAGGTAGAAAGCTGAGAGGTAAGACCTCCCAGGTAGTAACTTCTGGATTGCTGCCTGCGCCACGCACCAGTGAGAGTAGAAACAGGATGATTTGGCAGATAAATGTGTGGCTGAGAAGCTGGTGCAGGGGGCTGGGCTTCAGGTTCTTGGATAATTGGGATTGCTTCTGGGGCAGGTATGACCTGTTCAAAAGAGAGGGGTTGCACCTGAACCTGAGAAGGACCAATATTCTCATGGGCAGGTTTGTTAGAACTGTTGGGGAGGGTTTAAACCAACTTAGCAAGGGGGTGGGAATTGGAGTGAAGGGACTCAGATTGTCAGGAAGGGCAGGCAGGTGATGGGACTTACTTGCAGCCAACAGGCTGAGTATCGAATCATTAAGGATGCAGAGTCAGAAAGAACAGCAAATAAAGTACTCAAGGTGTTGTATCTAAATGCACGTAGTATAAGAAATAAGGTGGAGAATCTAGTTGCAATATTACAGATTGCAAGGTATAATGTTTTGGCCATCACTGAAACATGGCTGAAGGATGGTTGTAGTTAGGAGCTGAATGTTCAAGGTTACATGTTATATCGGAGGGATAGGAAGGTAGGCAGAGGGGGTGGTGTAGCTCTACAGGTAAACAATGGTATCAAATCAGTAGAAAGATGTGACATGGATCAGAAGATGTTGAATCCTTGTGGGTTAAGTTAAGAAACTGCAAGGGTAAAAGGACGTTGATGGCAGTTATATACAGGCTTCTCAACAGTGGCTGGGAGGTGGACAACAGGTTACAACAGGAAATAGAAAAAGCGAGTCAAAAGGGCAATGTTATGGTAGTCATGGGAGACTTTAGCATGCAGATCGATTGGGAAAATGAGGTTGGAAATGGATCTCAAGACAGTGAGTTTGTTGAATGCCTATGAGATTGCTTTTTCGAGCAGTTTGTCGTTGAGCCTACTAGGGGATCAGCTATACTGGATTAGGTGCTATGTAAAGAACCGGAGGCAATTAGGGAGCTTAATGTAAAAGAACCCTTACAAATCAGTGATCCTAATATGACTGTGTTCAACTTGAAATTTGATAGGGAGAAAGTAAAGTCTGATGTAGCAGTATTTCAGTAGAGTAAGGGATACTAGAGTGGTATGAGACAGGAGTTGGCCAAAGTAATTGGAAGGAGCTGCTGGCAGGGATGACAGCAGAGCAGCAATGGCGTGTGTTTCTGGGGAAAATGAGGAAGGTGCAGGACATGTGTATTCCAAAAATGAAGAAATGCTCGAATGGTAAAATAGTACAACCGTGGCTGACAAGGGAAGTCAAAGCTATTGTAAAAGCAGAAATAAGGGCATACAATAAAACAAATATTAGTGGGAAGACAGAGGATTGGGAAGTTTTTAAAAACCTACAGAGAGCAACTAAAAAAATCATTAGAAGTGAAAAGATGAGATATGAAAGCAAACTGGCAAATAATATCAAAGTGGATAATAACAGTTTTTTCATGTATGTTAAAAATAAAAGAGAGAGAGAAAGAGATGATAGTGGATACAGGACTGCTAGAAAATGAGGCAAGAGAAATAATAATGGGGGTCAAGGAGATGGCTGATGAACTAAATGAGTATTTTGCGTTAGCCTTCACTGTGGAAGACATTATGCCTGATGTTGTTGTGTGTGAAGGAAGAGAAGTGGGTGCAGTTACTGTTGCAAGAGAGAAGGTGCTCAAAAAGGTGAAAGACTTCATAAGTCACCCGGATCAGAGGAACTGCACCCTAGGGTTCTTAAATTAGGTAGCGTTAGAGATTGTGGAGGCATTAGAAATGATCTTTCAAAAATCATTGGACTCTGGCATGGTGCCAGAGGACTGGAAAATTGCAAATATTACTCCACTCTTTAAGAAAGGAGGAAGGCAGCAGAAAGGAAATTATAGACCAGTTAGCCTGACCTCAGTGTTTGGGAAGATGTTGGAGTCAATTGTTGAGGATGAGGTGATGGAGTACTTGGTGACACAGGACAAGATAGTACAAAGTCAGCATGGTTTCTTTCAGGGAAGATCCTGTCTAACGAACCTATTGGAATTCTTTGAGGAGATTACAGATAGGATAGATAAAGAGGATGCAGTGGATGTTGTATATTTGGACTTTCAGAAGGCCTTTGATGAGGTGCTACACATGAGGCTGCTTACCAAGTTAAGAGCCCATGGTATTACAGGAAAGTTACTAACGTGGTTAGAGCAATGGCTGATTGGCAGGAGGCAGTGAGTGGGAATAAAAGGATCCTTCTCTGGTTGGCTGCCGGTGACTAGTGGGGTTCCGCAGGGGGTGGTGTTAAGACTGATTCTTGTTATGCTGTATACCAATGATTTAGATGATAGAACAGATGGCTTTGTTGCCAAGTTTACAGATGGTACAAAGATTGGTGGAGGGGCAGGTAGTGTGGAGAAAACAGGTAGGATGCAGATGGACTTAGACAGATTAGGAGAATGGGCAAGAAAATGGCAAAATGAAATATGGTGTTGGAAGATGCATAGTCATGTACTTAGGTAGTAGAAATAAATGTTCAGACTATTTTCTAAACGGGGAGAAAATACAGGAATCTGAGATACAGAGGGACTTAGGAGTCCTTATCCAGAACACCCTGAAGGTTAACTTGCAGGTTGAGTCGGTGGTGAGGAAGGCAAATGCCATGTTAGCATTCATTTTAAGAGGTCTAGAATACAAGAGCAAGGATGTGATGCTGGGGCTTTATAAGGCACTGGTGAGGCCTCATCTTGAGTATTGTGAACAGTTTTGGACCCCTCATCTTAGAAAAGATGTGCTGGCATTGGAGAGGATCCAGAGGTGATTTGCAAGGATGATTCCAGGAATGAGAGGGTTATCATACGAGGAACATTTGATGGCTCTGGGTCTGTACTCGCTGGAATTCAGAAGAATGGGTGGGGGGGGTATATTGAAACCTTTCAAACATTTAAAGGCTTGGACAGAGTAGATGTGGAAAGGATGTTTCCCACGGTGGGAGAGTCTAGGACAAGGGGGCACAGCCTCAGGATAAAGGGGCACCCTTTCAAAACAGAGATGCAGAGAAATTTCTTTAGCTAAAGCGTGGTGAATTTTTGGAATTTGTTGCCACATGCAGCTGTGAAGGCCATTTCATTAGGTGTATTTAAGGCAGAGATTGATAGATTCTTGACTGGACATGGCATCAAAGGTTACGGGGAGAAGGCTGTGAACTGGGGTTGAGGAGGAGATAGAAAAAAAAGGATCAGCCATGATTGAATAATGGGTCAGATGGCCTAATTCTGCTCCTATATCTTATGGTCTTATGTCTTAGAACAGCTTTCAGAGATGCATGAAGCTGGAAAAGGCTACAAAAGCATTTCCAAAGACTTGAGTGTTCATCAGTCCACAGTAAGAGAAATTGTCTACAAATGTAGGAGACTCAGTCCTCTTGCTACTCTCCCTTGGAATGGGCATCCTGCAAAGATCACAGCAAGAGCACAATGTGCAATACTGAGGGAGATGAAAAAGAACCCCAGGGTAACAGCAGAAGACCTGCGGAAATCACTAGAACTTGGTAAAATCTCAGTTCATGTGTCCACGATAAGAAAAACACTGAACAAGAATGGTGTTTGTGGAAGGACACCAGTGATTAAACCATTGCTCTTCAAAAAAAAAAAAAAATTGCTGCACGTCTCAAGTTTGCAAAAGACTACCTGGATGTTCTACAATGCTTCTGGGACAATGTACTGTGAACAGATGAGACAAAAGTTGAACTCTTTGGCAGAAATGCACATTGCTATGTTTGGAAGAAAAAAGGCACTACACAACAACACCAAAACCTCATCCCAACTGTGAAGCATGGTGGAAGGAGAATCATGGTTTGGGGCTGCTTTGCTGCCTCAGGGCCTGGACAGCTTGCAGTCGTTGAGGGAACAAATAACTGAAAATTGTATCAAAATATTCTACAGGAGAATGTCAGGGTAGCAGTCAGTCACCTGAATTTTAACAAAAGTTTGATAATGCAACAAGATAATGATCTGAAAGACAAAAGTGTATCAATAACAGAATGGTTTAAAAAGAAAATTCATGTTTTGGAATGACCAAGTCAAAGTCTTGACCTTAATCCTAAAGGAATTTTGTGGAAGGTTTGAACAAACTGTTCACACAAGGAAGATCACCAACATCCCAGAGCTGAAGAGTTTTGTAAGGAGGAATGGCCTAAAATTCCTCCAAGCAGATGTGCAGGACTGATCAACAGTAACCAGAAAAGTTTGGTTGAAGTTATTGCTGTACAAGGGGGTCACACCAGTTACTGAAAGCAAAGGTTCACATATGTTTCCAACAGAAACATGTAATATTGGATTATTTATCTCAATAAATAAATGAACAAGTCTAATATGTTTGTGTTATTTATTTAATTGTGTTCTCTTTATCTAGTTTTAGGACTTATGCGAAGATCTGATCACATTTTAGGTCATATTAATGCAGAAAAAGAGAAAATTCTACAGGGTTCACAAACTTTCTAGCACACTGTATAGCATTTAATCCCTACTGTTTTCTACAGACCTTACATTGTTTTTCTTTCCTTTTCTTTTTTCCAATACTGAAATTTAGTTGCATCATTAATGTCTCATCCAGTATTGATGCAATATCCCTGACCTGCACAGTAACATAGTTTCTCTTTACTCACACTGTCTGCTCTCCTAAACATTTTGTTACCAAAACAGAATTACATTTGGAACCCTAGTGCATTCAAGAATATTCATGGATAATTAATTGCTCCCTAGTCCTGATGAACAGCTGCATCAGATCAACTGAGAATAGAAGATGTGAGCTGTTGCTGGGGGAGGTGGGACTTTTCCTTTGGTGCTTGGTTGCTCGGGTTAATCTGCACCCCATAGAATTTTATTCCCAGAAGCCTTTGCCTCCTCGCTACACCTCCTTTCTTTTCTTTTTCTTCTACCCATTGTTTCTCTCTCTGTTTGTCCCATTATCACGGAACAATTGAATAATGCCATCCACTAGAATATTTCTTGGATTGTCGCCTCCTTGACAGAGCAATCCAATCTGTTCCACTTCCCTGCTAGTTTCCCACTGCCCTGCTAATTTTGCTTTTCAATTATTTACCCAATTCTCTTGCGAGCATTACTATTGAATCTGCCTCCATCAGTTTTCCAGGTGGAACATTAATAATCCATAATAAAAACTTGTTCTCTGGTTCTACCTCTGATTCTTATCCAATTGGCTTAGATCTCTCACTTTCAGTTGTGGATTCACTTGCCCATTGGAACCTCTTCCTCCCTGTTACCTCTCCACTACCTTCACCTTTATCATTTAAGCTCCATCACCTTCTACTGCAGGAGGTATCTTCAGCTTGTTCCATTCTTACCACCTTTTTCTGGCTTATGTTGAAAAGTAATTAACCGGGGGATTTACTCAGTTGTATTTTTCTTACACTCTCTGACTTTTTGAATATTTATTAGCCTTCTTCTTCTGTTATTACCTTGAACAGCAGATGCTACAATACGGTGGTCCTGCACAGGAATTGCTACTGGCTCTGGCTCCCTGATAGGTATCCCCACTGTAAAGTGATTGTTGATCCATATTCTTTACAGCGTCTGTTACTTGGATGCAATTCTTCAGTGGGGAATTCACTCTTGTACATAGGAGTGGATCAGTGGTCATCTGACTCCAGTTGATAAGGATTTGAGTTGCATTAGAGGTGGCCAGCTCACTCTGTTTCCGCTTCCCTCTGTTTTGACATAACTCCAGGGTAGCACCAGGTTGGGATTAAACTGTCATTCCCCAACATTTCATACTACTTCAGGAGTCGAGTGAGTTCCAAGATTCCACTTCTGTCTGTGTCCACAAGTACTTCCTTATTTTGCTCCTGAATGGCCTAATAGCAATTTTCCCAGTGAACAATGCTGAACCCACCTAAAGAACTGAATCAGAGTTATAGTCAATTTAGTATCACTGCCATATGTCATGAAATTTGTTATTTTGCAGCAGCAGTTCAGTGCAATACATAAAAATACTATAAAGTACAGTAAGAAATGCATGTATATATAAACATAAATTGAATAAGCACTGCAAAAGAAGAGCATCAATAAGGTGGTGGTGTTCTTGTGTTGGTTTATTGTCTGTTCAGTATTCTGATGGAGGAGAGGAAGAAGCTGTTCTGAAAATATTGAGCGTATGTCTTCAGGATTCTGTACCTCCTCTGTGATGGTAGTAATAAAAAGAAAGCATGTCCATGATGGAAGTTCTTAATGATGAATGACATCACCTTTTGAAGATGTCCTGAATGCCAGAGAGGCTAGTGGCCATGATGGAGATGGCTAAGTCTGCAGCTTTTTCCAATCCTGTGCAATGGCAACCAGTTAGAATGCTTGTTAGTTTCTTTAGTGACACACCCAATCTCCTCAAACTCCTAATAAAACATAGCCACTGATGTGCCTTCTTTGTAATTGCATCAATATGTTTGGGCCAGGACAGATCTTCAGAGACATTCACACCCAGACCTTGAAACTGCTCACTTGAATTGACTTGCTTCAGAGCAAGAACAACAGAATAGCCTGGTAAGGTTACAATGATGCTGCTCAGGTTCTTCATGATGCCCTTCAATGAAATTCTATCGACACACTAACTTAAAGCTGAGTTCAGTGTGTGTCCTGATAATATCTAATGGAACTGGATATCCCTATACACAAAGGTGGGTGAAACAACACAGCATGTGCTGTAGGTTGTTTTATCCCATTTCATCACTCTTAGAACACCATAAATTATTTTTAAAGGGTAATTGAATTTGGTGAAATATCCACAAACCTTTTACGATGTTGTCAATATGTACATGGCCCTTGGGATTTAGTTCTCCACATCTGCACGTTGATTGAATCCACAGGCATGTTTGCTAACTGTATACCTTTTGACCAAGTGGGAAGAACTCTCAAGCGTTTAAAGGGGTGATCATGTTATCTGTAAACAATAGGACAACCTTAGTCCCTTTTAAACTCCCCAATTATTTCTAAGATGCCAGATGTAGTTTTGTTATTCGGCAGAATGGAAGATACAACAGGCCCTTCTGGCACTTCGAGGCTGTGCTGCCCAATTACACCCATGTGACCAATTAGCCTGCTACCCACTTTGCAATGTGGGTGGGTGGGTGGGTGGGGAAACCAGAGCACCCGGAGGAGAGACACATGGCCTTGAAGAGAATGTGAAACTGATAGCAATCTTTCAGTTTTTCTCCCAGTGATCCCATCAATTTTAATTAGAGTTAGAAGGAAGGGAAGAACTTATAAATGTAAAATAGTTTTCCTAATGTTCTGTAGTTTAGTTGCTGTGTGTCTATATAGCAGTCATATTGTGCACAGAAAGATCACACAAACAGTAAACGTGAAATAGTGTTGGTTGAAGAATAAGTACTAGTTCTCCCACAGGGAGGACCTGTTTAGTTTTGTTTGATAAGTTGCACTGTACCACTTTACATCTGAGGGCAGATGGAGCACAACCACATGTGTTAGCTCCTTTGACAATGTGGCATTCCCTCACTCAGTTATGTCCGAGCATAGGCATCCACAAGATTCTTGATTCAGATGCCAGAACATGAGTACTGAAGTGAGGCACAGCATTCATATGGGTTTTTCTACCCTTTATGTAAACGATGAACCTGTGAATTTTAAAGCTTCATTAAAATGACAGAAGGAAAGTAACTAAATGGCCTAATTTAGAGATAAATAAGCCATCATATCATCTTAAAAATAACATCTCAATGCACTAGGGTGAGATAACTCGTTCCCGCATCATCTTCATGCTGGTGTCTTTCCAAATATGACCAATAAATTCATATAAATGTCTTCCAAATAATGTGTTTTATGCTATGAATTTGTCTACTAGCAACTCTAATGAAGCAACCCAAGCTAATGCTGTTTACTTTTCTTAACCCTGACATGGATAGAAGCACTGAGCATGTCTTGATTTGAAACAAGTCTCATGGTGGCTCAGCTTGGCTGCACTGCTACTTCATGAATCTCATGACCAGAGTTCAATCCTGCCTTCTGGAGCTCCTTGCATGGAGTTTGCCCGTGACTGTGAGGCTTTCTCCCTGTTGCTCCAGTTTCCTCTCACATTCCAATTTGTCACTGGTTAATTGGCATGGAGGATTAGAAACTGTGTAGGGTGGGAGAATTGGTAAGACTGAGGTGGAGCGAAGTTAATATGGCACTAAATGGTGACTCCTTTGCTTACATCTTCAGAAACAGCTCTATTTTGATCATTGTTATCTCTTTTTTGTTCCTTTTCAAGTTTCTTTTGAAGACACTGACCTGGAGTTACACTCTGAATTTGATCCTTTGCAGGAATGGGAGCTGCTCTCAGGGCCTCATGACCGGCTGCTTTTTGATATCCCAAGGACGTGGCCTAGAAGACTAAAGCACCTTCAGGGTTCTGAAATTTCATGGCTCTGAGGACGGGCTGTTTCTTTGCTGATGACCCTGACTGAAGTGTCGAGGGAGAAAATGGAACATCGGGAGCAGGGGGTTAGCTGTCTGGGGTTGTGTGACCGGAGACCTGTGCCTTTTTGATGCCGACTCTCTGGGCACAGAGCTCGGAAAAAGTGACGCAACAGACTTTTAACATTGTAAATCAGCAAGTTGTTTGTTATGTCTCCCCTCTCACTGTGAAACAGGGATATCTCTTTTTTCCTTATTAGGGAGAGAGAGAGAGCCTGTTGTATGTTGATTTACCGGGTGAATGAGTAATTTTTGGGGATTGCAAAACTGTGTCTTTATTGATGCTTTGTTGCACGCTTGAGTGCTTGGTGGAGGGCGCTGATGCTTTTTTGCTAGTGCGGTTTGGGAAGGAATTATTACCTTGTTGCTGCTTGTACGTAGGAGGGGGGCACTGGGGGTGGGGATTTTGGGGTTCTAATGTTTAACTGACATGCATTTTTTAGGGCACTCCTCTGTTTTCATGGATGTTGGTGAAGAAAACAAATTTCACGATGTATATTGTATGCATTTCCCTGACATTAAATGTACCATGTGAAACCTATTGAGAATAGGTCAAAGGGAAAATTATTGAGGAAGTGGGATAGAGGGACATCATGGGTGGAAATTGCCTTCTTCATATGAAAACAGAAAGGATAATGAAAACACTACACTAACTTGCTCTTTCATTTTCTTTCATCAAAATACATCTCATGCTTATTGATGTTATTTTCATGGTGTTTGTAATTAAACACTGTGACTATGCCATCAGTAGGTATAAGAGCAACACACACAAAATGCTGGAGGAACTCAGTCGGCCAGGCAACATCTATGGAAAAAAAAGTGCAGTTGCTGTTTCAGGCCGAAACCCTTCCTCAGGTATAAGATGTACTTTTCTTCCAAACTCACAGTAGGATCAGAGGTATTATGTCACCGTCAGCTGGTGTCACCCATTCATTAAGGACATGACGATGACATTGTAGATAGTGTGCTGCTATTATAGCTCAGGGCATCGGGTTTCGGAGTTCAATTCCGGAATCCTCCATAAGCAAATTTGTACATTCCTTCCTGTGTGCATGTGGGTATTCTCCGGGTGCTCTGGTTTCCCCTCGCATTCCAAAGATATAACAATTAGTAGGTTCATCTGTCATTATAATTTGTTCTGTGATAAGGCTAGGGTTGTTGTGCAGCATGGCTCGGTGTGCTGACACGGTCTGTTCTACGCTGTATGTCTAAATAAATTATATAAAGAAATTATATCAGACAGAACACTGGGAGAGAGAAATTCCCTTGTTTCCGTTGGATGGAGCAAGAAAAGTTGCATACTAAATTTTCTGTTGAGTTCTGGGCTGATTGAGTGATTTGTTCCTATAGCTATATAATATACTGGTTAGCAATGTAGCTATTTGCATCTTCCAGCATATACCAACAAGACTGCAACACCAGGTTTCCTCATTAGTTCCACCAGATAGCCATCTGATTCTTGTACAAGTGTAAAGCCATCCAATGTTCATGCAGATCAGAAGTTCAACTTCAACCAAGGCTTTTGTCAGGTACCAGAGTTTCGGCCGTCTCTTGTCAGAATACAGATTTTGCAGCCAAGATGTGACTGATGGGGTTTCCTTGATGTGAGTCTGTTTCTCAGTAGGTGGGTATATTACTTCACGTAATGGAAACTTTGGGTCATGTGTCTGGTTGAACCACTTTTTAACAAACAATGGCATCTGAGAAGCAAATGGATTTTGAAGCATGGCCTTGAATGAGTTGCATGGCTCCATCATCAACTTCATGTTTTTATATTTCCATCCAATGTAGAAGAAATTCATTCTGCACATTGTGTTCACGTTGGTTCTAAATAAATCTTCCCTGATCTGAGTCCCATTTTCCACAGCTTATCCTTCTTCTGTTTCTTAATTCATATTCAAATACTCCATACATCCAAAAAAGACTCCCAGCTCTACTTTACTTTGTGTCTAATTGGTCAGGTATCATAAAAATGGCCAGAAATTTCCTTCTATTGAGTTCTTACTAATTTTAAGAATTCCGAACCATTTAAACTTCAACGTGGAACCAAACAAGGCTATCCTTTGAGTCCTTTGTTCTTTGATCTGGCCTTAGAACCCTTAGCCATTGCTTTCTGAGAATCTAGTGATATCACTGGTATTTTTAGGACAGGTACTACCCACAAAGTTTCATTCTATGCTGATGACCTATTGCTTTTTATTTCTAACGTCGAGACTCTCCTGTGCTTTCTTTACTCTCCTGTTTCAGCCAGTTTTCAGGATATACAGGTTTTTCTGCCATCCGAAGGTAGAGTGCTCCTATGAAATGGTTAGTAAGCCAGAATGTTGTAAAGTGAAGAAGCAATTACCATTTATTTATATGGAAAAAATTTGTGAGCGTTCGCAGACCCAAAAAAAACCTACCAAATTATGCCAAATAACACATAAAACCTAAAATAACATATCGTAAAAGCAGGAATGCTATGATAAATACACAGCCTATATAAAGTAGAAATACTTCTCTACAATCATTGCCGCACTGTTCTCCATAGCAAGAATCTCACACAAGCGCTTTTGGCAGAAACACT
Organism: Mobula birostris; assembly: GCF_030028105.1. Classification (NCBI taxonomy): domain Eukaryota; kingdom Metazoa; phylum Chordata; class Chondrichthyes; order Myliobatiformes; family Myliobatidae; genus Mobula; species Mobula birostris. The sequence goes on along the minus strand of NC_092378.1, from coordinate 41,040,903 downwards.
CTCTCCAGTAACCTTTAAGCTATGAAGCTGCCAAATCATACCAAATAACGCATAGAAATACACAGACTATATAAAGTAGAAATAATGTATGTACAGTGTAGTATCACTTACCGGAATTGGGAAGACAGCTCAGAGCACACTGATGATGGTGTGTTAGGCTGAGTTGTCAGAGGTTCGGTGGTGCAGTGGTCCCCAACCTCCAGGCCGCAGACCGATATTGATCCGCGAAGCATGCGGTGGTGCAGTGGTAGCCGGGATGCACCCAGCACATCTTTAAGAAAAAAGCCCAAATAAACTAGCTAATTAATTAGGTGCCGCCCGGCACGTAAATGTCGGCCCAGATCAGAGGCGACGCAATCGTTCAGTTCCTGGACGACTTTGCTTTCAGTCCGTTTGCTACTGCATTCTGTTTCGGTTGTTACCCTTTTCTCTTCCAATTGCATCAGCTCTTCATCTATCAGTTCTTGGTCATGGGATGCCAAAACCTCTTCAACATCATCTTTGTCACTTCCACAAGCCAAACTCACTTTGTCCTTACTTTGTTCACCACGATCGAAAGGCTTAATTATGTCTAGTTTTACGCTAAGTGTAACACCCTTACGAGCTCTTTTAGGCTTTTCCGATACCTTAGAACTCATCTTGCAAATGGCTGCTCAAAATAAATCGACATAAAGCACAGATACTCACAGGCACGTGTTTAAGCAATGTCGGCTAAAATGCTGTTCCAGGGGAGGAGCTTGGCTGAATTTATCGCGCACTGCCTTTTTCTGCATGCTGCCTTTTACTGCGCACTGCTTTTTTGGCGTGCTGCCTTTTTTCCTCACAGTGAAAACACCTTCTGTTGGCGAAAACAGGTAACTAATGTCAATCTTTCGTAACGGTGAGTTTGCGTAAAGCAAACGTTCGAAAAGCGGGGGACACCTGGAAACTGAATTTACATGAGTGAACGTTTTCCTTTGAATAATTTGGTATCAATTGATACTAATCTTCCTTTTAAATCTGTAAGAAATCAATTTATCTATTTGGGTGTAACAATTACTAAGTATTGTAAACACCTATTTAAAGAAAATTTTCTTACCCTATTGAATTATGTAAAAAGGGCACTATCAAACTGGTCGTCCCTTTCATTATCGTTAATTGGCTGAAATAATTCTATTAAAATGAATATCTTACCTAAATTTATATACCTTTTTCAGGCCTTACCCATTTTTATTCCTAAATCCTTTTTTGATTCTCTTGATTCTATTCTATCTTATATATGGAAAAACAAAAAAGAATGGAGATCTAGCTTCATCAAATTTTAGGTTTTATTACTGGGCAGTCAATATGCAAAATCTTATGTTTTGGTCATATTATATTAACCGTGAGGACCATCCAGTATGGGTTTCTTTAGAAGCTAACTTTGTTAATAAATTTTCTATCATTTCTCTTCTTGGATCCTCACTTCCTTTATCTTTAAGTAAATTAACTGACAATTTGGTAGTTAAACATACTTTGAGGATCTGGGTACAAATTAGAAAATACTTTGGTTTATTGAGATTTTCTCTTTCAAGTCTCATTTTTTCTAATTTTTTTTAAACTTTCTATGACTGATCTAGTTTTTCAAGACAGGGATAGATTGGGTATTAAATGCTTCTAGGATTTGTTTGTTGGAGGAAGTCTCTTTTTGTTTGAGCAATTGTCAGGTAAATATAGCTTACCAAAAACCCACTTTTTTTGATATCTACAAATTTGAGACTTTCTGCGATCTCAATTATATACATTTCCTAAAAATCCCAATAAGAACTTATTAAATGTAATTTCTAATTTGAAACCTCTTCATAATGTTTCAATATCCAATATTCATGGCATGTTACTGGGAGTGAGAAATGCTCCTTTAGACTGAATTAAAAATCTATGGGAACAAGATTTGAAGACTTCAATTTCTGAGGAAACTTGGAATGAAATTTTTAAATTGGTTAACACTTCATCGTTATGTGTCCGCCACTCTCTCCTACAACTTAAAGTGGTCCATAGGGCCCACATGACTAAGGATAAGCTATCTCATTTTTATTCAGATATACCTCCCTATTGTAATAGATGTAACAATGGAGAAGCTTCACTAATTCATATGTTTTGGACATGTCCGAGTCTTGAAAAATACTGTGTAAGGGGTTTCTTCTTTTATGTTACTGCATAGGCTAATCAAAATGGCTTCTTTCTTATGTTAACTGCTGTTAAAGTTCTCTCTCTATCAGCTTGTTTGGGTTATAAAGAGAATTGTATTCATTTGCTAACCAATTGGGATAGATGTTATTCTTTCTTGTGTGTCTGTAAGCTATTGTGTTGCGTGAGCTTTGGCGCAGAAGGCGCGATGGGGACAGAGAGAGGAGACACGATGCTGTAAGCTGGCCGACGGGACGGACCCTGAGCAGGAGTCCCAGGTGGCGGGTCGAGGTGGTCAGAAGGGATTGATTAATGGAAAGAGGACCCCGTTACTTGAGCTCCAACTGTTGCGCACAAAATGGTTGAACTTTGATAAGTTTGGCGTCTTTACATTTATACTTTATCTCTATTAATTACATAGTTCCATAAATTGTAATCATTCAGTCGCATATATTTATGATTATGAAGACACATAGTCCTCTTTTATGCTTTAAGAAATGATACATTTTTTCCTCCGGTGTGATATCACAAAACACAGGACAAACCAAAGACTGAAAGAACTGACGAAACCACATAATTATAACATATAGTTACAAACAGTGTAACAATACCATAACTTGATGAAGAAGTCTGTGAGCACAGTAAAGTTCAAAGTTTCTCAAATGTCCCACATCTCACACAGGCTGGAGAAGGAAGAAAAACTCTTTCTGCCGGGCCGACCACAATCTGACTCTGAGTCATCTGAAAACTTTGAGCTCTGATCAGCTCTCTGACACCAAGTACTGAGCGCCATCTCTGTCTGAACGATTCGACCTCCTTCTCAGTCGCCAAAAGCAGGCAAGGCTGGGGATTTTGAGGCCTACCCTCCGAAAGATTCACAAGCACACAGTAATGACAGCAGTGAACGGTGTTTCAGAAATTTCTCCAGATGTTCCTCTGTGCTTTCACATCCATTCTCCATCAAATCAGAATTGTCCACGGCCCCTATTTAACAGATACGATATCATTTTTCACCGGAGAGCTGCGCATGCGCAGGCGCATCACCATCTTCTCCTCCCGCCTTCCTCCGCATATGGTGTACTGTCTGTTATTTGGCGGGGTGGGGTACATCACACAGCATCCACACAAACTTGATTACCCAGTTTGGCGGGGCCGAAGGCTGCTCCCCCTAGACAAAAGCGAGTTGTGTGAGCCTGAGGCTTACTGGGGTCTACAACTGGAAGGAAGTATTTCAAGCTTTCTCTGTACTTTTCAAAGTAAATTTTAAGCCTAACCCTTTGACTGCCTTATTTGGTGTTGTTGGAGGAAAAGATATTACTTTGGAGACATCTGATTTGCACATTTTGTCTTTTATTTCTCTTATAGCCAGGAGGGCATTGTTGCTTAAATGGAAGGATGTCGTTCAGCCTACTCACACTCAACGGTTACATGATGTTATGTCATGTTTAAATTTAGAGAAGATCTGTTGTTCAATTTCTGAATCTCGTCAAGACTTTCAAACATTTTGGGGACCATTTCTGAACTATTTTCAAAACCTTTGATTTGCTGTTAAAGAAAAGATGTTGGCTAATAACATATTTCACTATATGATAAGGATTTTTTTTTCTTTTTTCTTTTTTTACCAAACAGCTTCGATCTTGGTAGTGGGTTTAGATTCTTTTTTTTGTATAATAAAATCAGCACATTTCAATGTTATGATCTAACTTAATTTATATGAATATAGGGTGATGAGATTGCAAGTGTGACTCAAATATATGTATTTGGTATTATTTTATCTTTTTGTTTGACTTATATATATCTTCATGTACTTTGTATTCTTCTATGTAGAAATTAATAAAAATATTGAAAAAGAAAGTAATTTCCTTCTACAAAATATCTGGAGACTTCAGACAATTGTGGCATTCAGAATCAGATTTATTATCAATGACATGTGTTCTGAAATTTTTGTGTTGTGGCAGTGGTACAGTGCAATGCACAAGAATTACAATAAGAAGATAGAAGAATAAATAAGTAATGCAAAAATAGAGCAGTATAGTAGGGTGTGTTCATGGGTACATGAACCATTCTGAAATCTAATGACAGAGGGTAAGGATAGGATGATTGGGCAGATGAATACAATGCTGAGGAATTAATACAGGAGGCAGGGCTTCAGATTTCTGGATCATTGAGATCTCTTCTAGGAAAGGAATGACATGTACAAAAGGGACGGGTTACACCTGAATCCGGGGGCAACCAATATCTTAGCAGGCAAGTTTGCCAGTGTAGTTTGGGAGGGTTTAAACTAACTTGGCAGGGGGATGGGGATCAGAGGTATAGGGCTGAGGATGGGCAGCTGGTATGTAACTAGATTCAGTGGGCAGTTAGACTGTCAGGAAGGACAAGCAGATGATAAGGTAAAATTGTAGTCAGTGAGATGAGTTGAAGTGTCAACTCAAGTCAAGGGGGATTTCAAAATGCAGGTAGATTGGAAAAATCAGCTTGGTGCTGGATCCCAAATGAGAGAAATTGTACAATGCCTATGAGATATCTTCTTAGAACAGCTTGTGGTTCAGCCTATTAGGGGATCAACTATTCTGTTTTAGGTGTTGTGTAATGAATTGGATTTTAACAAGGAGCTTAAGGTAAAGGAACCCTTCGGAGTCTGTGGTCATAATATGATAGACTTCACCCTGAAATTTGAGAAGGGAAAGTTTAAGTCAGGTGTATCATTATTATAATTGAGTAAAGGGAAATATAGACGAATGAAAGAGGAGTTTGTCAAAGTTGACTGGAAGGGGGCACTAGCAGGAATGAAAGCAGAACAGCAATGGCTGGAGTTTCTGGGAGAAATTTGAAGACATAGGATAGATACTTTCTGAAGAAGAATTATTCTAAAGGCATTGATGTTTCCATGTCAGGCTGCAGTGCAACCAGTTAATACACTTTCCACCTCAAATCTATAAAAGTCTGTCAAAGTTTTAGATGTCATGCTGAATCTTCGCACCCTTCTAAGGAAGTAGAGACACTGCCATGCTTTCTTCATAATGGGACAAATATGCTGGTCCCAGGACATATCCTCTGAAATGATAACACCATGGAATTTGAAGTTCCTGACCCTCCCCACCTTTGATATCCCGATGAGGACTGGCTCATGAACCTGCGATTTCCTCCTCCTGAAGTCAATAATCAGCCGCTTGGTCTCTTGCTGCCATTGAGTGAGAGGTTGTTGTGGTATCACTCAGCCAGATTTTCAGTCACCCTCCTAAATACTGATTCATTACCACTTTTGATTCAGCCAGCGGCAGTGGTGTCATCGCAAACTTAAATACGACATTGGAGCCTCACAGTCACAAGTATAAAGCGAGTAGAGCAGGGAGCTAAGCACACTTGTGGTGCACCTGTACTGATGGAGATTATGGAGGAGATGTTGTTGCCAATCCAAACTGACTGGAGGAAATCAAGGATTCACTTGCACGAGGCGGCATTGAGGTCTAGGTCTTGAAGTTCATTGATTAGTTTTGAAAGGATGATAGTATTGAATGCCGAGCTGTAGCCAATGAATAGTACCCTGATGTATACAATATCTAGGTTATAGTTTTTATTTTTTCAGTACAATACCAAGTTTGAAATATATTATGACTCAAAGTCCATTTCTTCATGTTAACTGGAACGCTCTGTTTAACAAAATCAAATACCCTCTTGGATATCAAGGTTTTCACATATTACCTATTTTTTGAATTTTCAGCTGGTACAGTAAAACAATGCTATTATTTATATTTTTCATTAAACTTTACCCGGACTTCTGGTAGGATGGTGATAGGTTAATCGCTTAAAACTGTCGCTCCATTTCATTTCTTACCTCCGCACTTCTTATCTTCTTTTTCTTTATCCCACACTACTAACATTTTTATTTGTTCTCCTACCTGCCTGCGAATATGCCTGTCCTACAATGGCTTTCAAGCCCTCTAAATCTGGGAAAAAAGAAGTCTCTGCAACTGCGACTGTCTCTGGCTCCTCTACTGACATTATCGCCATTTTGGATCAGCACCAACAAGAGATTATATCTCAACTTAAGTCCGAATATAAATCTTCTTTCTGTTTTTTGGAGTCAAAATTGGATCAAAAATAAATTTACCCTGCTCTTTGGCATTTCTTTGGCAAACTCGGTGCAATTCATTTAGTTTGATGCAAGATCTTTATTTCTCCAGCTGCAGAAATAGACTTTGTTTTCCTAAATAAAATGCAAATGTGGCCCCTATAGCATGGAAGCATACTGATATGTCATTGATTCCACCTCACAATCAGACACACCCACTTGTCTCTATGGCATGCATTTAAGACAGACAACCTGACATACAAGGGTTAAGTTTCAAAGAAATTGATCACTGAAGTGTTAATTTAAGATAAAGATTGTCATTGTTATCCAGCAATGAGGACAGGCAAATATGAGCCAAGTGCAAAGTATAATTTATGATCTTTAAAAAAATGCAATTGGTGCTTTTGTTTCTTAATAATCTGACAGTGTTTGATTAATTCAATATAAAATGATTCACAAGCAAGGGTCCACAGCCTACAACTGATGATCAAACATATGGACATGGGAATAGAAATTGGCAGAGGCCATTTTGCCCTTTGATATTCAATAAGATCGTACTGATTTCTTCACTCTAAACCACTTTCCTGCACGAATCCTATACCATGGATCTCCTGAACATTAAAAAAAATAGATTGATGCCTGTATTGTTACTACAGAGCCTCCAGTTCGAATTCCAAAAAATCATGACCGTCTGGGTGAAGAAATTCTCAGTCCTAATTGGGCAACTCTTCTTTCTGAAACAGCATCCCCAGTTCCAGATGCAGCAGGTGGAGGAAACATTAACCCCTTTAAGTCTTTCAGAACCGAGGGAGTTAACATGGAACATCTAGAAAATAATAGAACCTTTTAAAATGACTGGTTTTGCCATTGTGTCAAAATGACCCAGGCAGAAAATCCTTCCTTTGGATTTTCAGGTACAGTTTAACTCAGGGGTTCCCAACCTGGTGTGTGCAGACCCCTTGGTTAATGGTAAGTTTAATTCTGATTTAACTCATCTCTGACAGTAGACCAAAGTCCTCTGAAGTTAGAAGTGATTGAAAGCAATCTTACAGCTGCTCCAGAAAAGGAATCCCTGCTCTGCAATCTGGGAGTTATTACTGATGAATAAATAAGTCAAGGATTAGCACAGAACATACCATCACTTCCCTTTGCTTAATTTAAAGAAAGAGATGAAAAAGCATGACCTCCTCACTGCACTCGTTAAACTTCAAATATGATGCTATTTAGAGCTGACTGTGAGCAATCAAGCTTAAATTTGATTGAGAAGTGCCTTTTTTTTCGGTGCCATTGTAATTCATGCCGGAAATGCTGGAGCAGCCAGTGACACCCACTCGAAGAAGCAAAAAGCGTCTTTGTGCAACCTAACTGCACAACAGGAACGCAATGTTCAACTACAATCAGAGAATACTTGCAGAAGATAAAGCAGTCTGCTGTGGGCATGGTAAAAGAAATTGTTCATAGATAGAACTCAATAGCACAATAAGAAACGTCACTGTTCCATGAAGCTTAAGTGCAAGTGGAAAATATGTATAAAAACAAGAGGCATTTTGTGGTGATTTACAAATATAGGAATATGAGAAGGCTATCCTACCCTTTGAGCCTGTTGTGCCATCCAATGCCTGATTTGTGACTTAGCTCCACGTAATTGCCTTTTCCCCTTACAGGTCCTTCCCAGTTTATAAACGCCCAACTTATGTACAGACTGTGCATATGAGCAAATGTTTGGTAGACTGGTGGGATGGATTTGCTTGCTGCTGAGGGATTGCAGGTGATTGTTCTTAACACTAGCTAGAATCTTGCCACATCAAATATAGGAAGTATATGTTCTACTTAACATATTGATATCCAATTTGCAACTAGAGTCTCGAAGCATGCCACCCAGGCCAGCAGCAGTTCCCTTTTTAAAACTATCAATAGCATTTAAACCATTCTCCGCAGTAAAACTTCTTAAAAAATATGCAATTATTAGCCTGAGCAAAGCTCAAGCTAAATATGTTATCAGCATTGTTATTAAAAATGGTAAATCAAGATTTACCATTTTTCTCCAAACTATCTATTCCTATGAAATAACTCACCTCTGCAGGCACCTTCTCCCTTGTAGGAGTTCAGTTATGTCCACCTTTCTGACTTGTGAAATGTTCAGGTTATGAACTGTTCTCAGAAATGAAACCCTGTCATAACTGGGGGGGGTGGAATCTGTATATAGCTGTTAGGAAGTAATAACAAACCCCACATCAGTCAGCATTTCCAGAAGAGTGCTCCATGTTTCTCCCACTCTCTGAGTGTCGACTCCCTTCTGATTGTCCTGGCTATAATTTTTAATTCTTTCCATGAGATCTTGATTCAACGATTAACAGTAGTAGTACGGCGGTAACTTCTCTATCAATCTATTTTACTATTTCATACAAATAATTTCAGATATCCTTAAAGGAACTGTAAATTAGTTAAATAATAGTCATTGGTTTAGGGACGCACAAGATGCAGGCACAAATTGTTGAATTGAGTCTCTTAAATGCCAAGCTGTTGTGATGGGATTGATGTATGAATATTCAGTCTTGTCATCCATCCCCCACAATGAAGAGATTTTCTAAACAGCTTTTCATTAACACAGTCTCTAATTAACAGCTACATGTAGCAGAGACACTGGGGACACCAGATAGTGGAGAGTCAGGTGCCTGCTTTATTCATTAAGGAGTCAAAATAGCTTAATTCATTCAAAGCCCCTTATACATTTGACAACTTGCTCTCTTTTCTTTGTCACCCTGTTGAGACAGAAAATCTGATTAGGAATTCTGCGGCAAATCATTTCAATTAGCCACATAGTGGTGGTATCCACACTGACGTCGACTCTGGTCAGAGGCTGTACCCACACGTTTCTGGTACAAGTGGCTGTGAGGATTAATCTTACATATTCCATCCTCTGTCATTTTCCCCTCCACATTATACTAAAACTTGCAGATGAAAGTTATGGGCTGGGTCAACAATTCATCTTGGAGGCTGATGTGAAAGTAAAATGCTGCAGTTGTAGGAAATCTGAAGCAGAATTCGGAAATTCTGGAAAGCTCAGCATTGTCAATCTCTAGAGATGAAGAGGTTGGAAAGCTGTCTGGGTATTGAAAAAATGGGTCGGAAGCAGGTAACCTACCACTTTTAAAAGCAAAACCAATGGTCAAAATACTTAGTAGCTCAGGCAGCACCCATGGAGAGAGGAATTGTGTTTTTGGTAGGAGACCATTCATCAGATTAAGTTGGTGCTGGTTTGGTGTAGGGATGTTAAACAGGAATATTCCAGTCCACACCAGGCCCAGGTGGTTTCACAGGTCAATCAATGGAAAGATCACATAAAAGTCTTTTGTCATGATATCCTGACATTCATGGAGGGAATCTAAGGGAAGCGAATTAAGAAAGGAAAGCTGTGGAAACAGGGAATATTTCAGAGGAGGAGGATTATGGGGGTTTGAATTCGGGGAGGTGATTAAGAGTGAGATAGGTAATGGTTGGGAAAACATGACCATGGCTAGAGCTGTAACATATAGGGTTGGGATGGTAATGGGCAGAAGTATTGCAACTCATTTGCCATCCTGGCTCCACCTGGAACTCAGCCACTGCCACTTCCAGACTGACCCTTTCCTCACTGCTGCTGGCCTCCCACTGCCATTTTCCAGCTCAGGGTCTCTCAGGTTTCCCTGACACCTCTTGGGTCCTCAAAGCCTCTATCTTCCCACTAACCTACCTTCCCTGAAAACCCAAACCCTCCCACCTCTGACACCACCAACTCTCCTACCGTCTCTGATCCCAGCTGTGTCTTCAACATTCCTCCTAACCTTCCCTTCCCTGAGGCAGAGAGTTCTGTCCTCAGCAAGGGCCTTACTTTTGTCCACATTTACCTGCACCTCAATGAGTTCCATGCCCACCATGACACTAAGTTTTTCTGTTGCCTCCATCTGTCACTTACTCCTTAAAAACGACCCTACTCCAGACCATCAGAAATCTGTCTCTGACACCATCACTAACCTCATCAACTCAGGAGAACTCCCATCCATAGCCATCAATCTCTTAGTTCTCTTACCCTGCACTGCTTGTTTCTACCTCCCACCAAAGATCCTGATAGTACATGTTGGCCCATTGTCTACCTGATCCTACCTCAATGAACTTGTGTCTGCACACCTCGACTCCATTGTATCCCCCTTGGTTCAGTCCCTTGCCACTTACATCTGCATCACTTCACATGCTCTCAATCTCCTCAGCAACTTTCAATTCCCTGGCCCTGTTCACCTCATTTTCACCACTGCTATTCAGTCCCTATACACTTCTATCCCCCATCAGGAAGGCCTTAAAGTTCTCCACTTCTCTCCCAAACAAAGTGCCAACCATTTTCATTCCACCACCACACAGCTCTGTACCCTCAACAATTTCTCCTTCGGTTCCTCCCACTTTCTCGAAACTCAGGGCGTTACCAGAGGCACCCATATGGGCTCCATCTATACCTGCCTCTTCATTGGCTACATAGAACTGTCCATGTTCCAAGCCTCCCCTGGTGATGCTCCTCAACTCTTCTTCTGCTACATTGATGACTACATTGGTGTCGCTTCATGCACCCATGCTGAGCTCATTAATTTCATCAATTTTGCCTCCAATTTTCACCCTACCCTTAAAATCACTTGGTCTTTTTTGGATGCTTCCCTCCCTTCCCCTTCCTCGATCTCTCTGTCTCCACCTCTGGATACAAACTGTCTATCAACATCTTTTATAGTCTTACCAATTCCCATGGCTATCTCAACTCTACCTGTTTCCACCCTGTCTCCTATAAAAAATGCTGTTCCCTTTTCTCAGTTCCTTCATTTCTGCTACCTGTGTTCCAAGAATGATGCTTTCCTTTCCACTCCTTTTTCAAAGAAGGTGTTTCCCTCACCCGCTTTTCCTCCATTTCCTGGCCATTTGCACTCACCCCATCTTCCCATCACCTTAACCAGGATAGATTTCCTCCTGTCCTCACCTGCTATCCCATAAGCCTCTGTATCCAACATATTATTCTCTGAAACTTCTACCATCTTTAATGGGATCCTACCACCAAACACACCTTTGCTTCCTTTTCCAATTTTATGTTTTCTGCAGAGATCGTGCCCTTCGTGATTCCCTTGTCCATTCGTCCGTCCCCACTAATATCCCTCCTTGCATGTATCACTGCAAGCGACAGAAATGCTACACCTGCCTATTCACCTCTTACATTACCTCCATTCAGGGCCCCAAGCAATCATTCAAGGTGAGGCAAAACTTCACCAGTGAATCAGTGAGACCTGGCATAAATTGAGGGACTGTGCCCTGGTACTACTTCTTCTTCCATGGTCCATTCTCCTCTCCAATCAGATTCGTTCTTCACCAGCCCTTGACCTTTTCCACCCTCCTGGCTTTATTTATCAACTTCTAGCTAGTCCTTCTTCCCCTCCCCCTACCTTTTAACTTTTGCATCTTCTCCCTTCCTTTCCATTCCTGAAGAAGGGCCTTGGCCCAAAACACCGACTTTTATTTATTTCTATTGATGCACCCCGACCTGCTGAGATTCTCCAGCATTCTGTCTGCGTTGCTCTGGATTTCCAGCATCTGCAGAATCTCTTGTGTTTACTTTCCCACTAACTTCTTTACATGAGTATATTATTAAGGAGGTCTTGTACCTAATTTAAAGAAATCAATAACTAACATTAAGTACTAAATCTGTCCAGTAGCCAAGCTTTTGATGAAGTTCTATCAGAAGAATAAATCTGATTCTGATTTTAAAGTTGATGTGGAGCTTCTGTTGTTCCAGATCCAGGCGGGAGGCTAGATTTTTGGTTCTTATTTCATCTCCAGCACCTCCAGAGCTTTGGTTCTGACCAGCTGGATACTGTTCCTACCTTCCAGGGCACCTCTGGGGAAGATCACATGGAACAAGGAATAAAGGAGTGGGCTGCTTTTCAGTCCACAACAGAACATTATGCAGCTAATGTTGTCACTGTTATAATGTGGAAAATGCTACAGCTAACGTGTGCATAGCTAGATCCCACAGGAACAGAGATGAGGAAGAATTTCTTTAGCCGGGGGAGGGGCGAATCTGTGGATTTCATTGCCACAGATGGCTGTAAGAGGCCAAGTCATTGGTTATATTCAGAGCAGAGGTTGATGGGTTTTTGATTAGTAAGGGCATTCAAAGTTACAGGGAGAAGGCAGAGCAATGGGGTTGAGAGTGCTAATAAATCAGCCGTAATGGAATGATGGAACAGACTCGATGGGCTGAATGGCCTAATTCTGCTCCTACGACTTGTGGTCTTGGTATGCAGGGAGATATTGTGTTCCATTATAACATTTCTAAGTCAACATGTTTAAAACAATCACACACAGCCAGTGACTGGCAGTGAAGAGGATAGTAGGAATTGGAAATTCTGCAATAGAGTGGAAGACGGAAGAGAATTCCAAGCTGCAGAATACCACGAGATTGGTTTTCTTCTGCATTCTACCATCAGTGTTAATAGCCATTAAATAACTGGATTGTCAGAATGAACCAAATCTGCTTTGCTAGTTTGGCCTTTACGCAAAAGCTGTGTATAATTTAAGTTTTTCTTGGGAATTCTGCTGATATGATGCTGTGTGCCTGCTACAGATAAGTGCTTCATTGTACATTCACTTGTACATTTGACAATGAACTCGACTTCGATTTTGATGTGATTCCAGTTTCACTGATGTTGTTACATTCTCAGTTTCACCTTCTCAGCACGAGTAAATCAGGGCAGGCAAACCGTTGTCAGGATTGCCAGCAACACCATGTATGAATTAATCACACAAAAAGCCTGTCTGTTTTCTGAAAGTGCGTGGTTGCAACTGATGCTTGAAGTCTACTGTGCAGTTTTGTCCAGGCAACAGTGTAGGGGTGGCGGGTTGGAGTGGGAATCCTACGGAGGATTGTAAAACTGCCCATTGTATCCCTCCCCCTTATTTGTGACATTTACCAGGAGTGTTGTGAACGAAGGGCCCAAAACCGATGGTTTGAGATGTGTTTATTTTAATGCAAGCAGTATTATGAACAAAGCAGATGACCTTACAGCGTGGATCAATACTTGGAGCTGCGATGTTGTGGCCATTATAGAGACTTGGATGGCTCAGGGGCTGGAATGGTTACTTCAAGTGCCATGTTTTAGATATTTTAGAAAGGACAGGGAGGGAGGCAAAAGAGGTGGGGGCGTGGCACTGCTGATCAGCGATAGTGTCACGGCTGCAGCAAAGGAGGAAGACAGGCAGGGATTGTCTACTGAGTCTCTGTGCATGTAATTTAGCAGTGGTCCCCAATCTTTTTTGCACTGGGGATCGGTTTAATATTGACGATGTTCTTGCGGACCAGCCGACGGAGGGGGTGGGGGAGTGGTTGTGTTCAAGTTCAGCAGTGCGTGATAGGGAATGGGGAAAGGTGCAGCTGACTCATATCATTTCTAATCGCCAAATCATATTTCTTCCTCGCGGCCCGGTGGTTGGGGACCACTGTTAAATTTAGGAACAGGAAGGGGTCAATAACTCTACTGGGTGTTTTATCTAGGCCACCCAATAGTAACAGGGACACCAACGAGCAGATAAGGAGACAGATTCTGGAAAGGTGTAATAGTAACAGGGTTGTCGTGGTGGGAGATTTTAATTTCCCAAATATTGATTGGCATCTCCCGAGCGCAATAGGTTTAGATGAGGTGGTGTTTGTTAAGTGTATTCAGGAAGGATTCTTAACACAATATGTAGATAAGCCTACAAGAGGAGAGGCTGTAATTGTTCTGGTATTGGGAAATGAACCTGGTCAGGTGTCAGATTTCTCAGTGGGAGAGCATTTTGGAGATACTGATCGCAATTCTATCTCCTTTATCATAGCATTGGAGAGAGATAGGGACAGATAAGTCAATAAAGCGTTTAATTGGAGTTATGGGAAATATCAGGCTATCAGGCAGGAATTTGGAAGCATAAATTGGGAACAGTTGTTCTCAGAGAAATGTACGGCAGAAATGTGGCAAACGTTCGGGGAATATATGCATGGAGTTCCGCATAGGTACGTTCCAATGAAACAGGGAAAGGATTGCAGGGTGCAGGAACCGTGGAGTTCAAAGGCTGATGAAAATCTAGTCAAGAAGAAAAGAAAAGCTTACAAAAAGTTCAAAAAACTAGGTAATGATAGAGATCTAGAAGAAAATAAGTCTAGCAGGAAGGAGCTTAAGAATGAAATTAGGAGAGACAGAAGGGGCTGTGAGAAGGCCTTGGTGGACAGGATTAAGGAAAACCACAAGGCATTCTAGAAGTATGTGAAGAGCAAGAGGATAAGACGTGAGAGAATAGGACCAATCAAGTGTGACAGTGGAGAAGTGCGTATGGAACCAGAGGAGATAGCAGAGGTACTTAATGAGTACTTTGGTTCAGTATTCACTATGGAAAAGGATTTTGGTGATTGTAGGGATGACTTACAGTGGACTGAAAAGCTTGAGCATATAGATATTAAGAAAGAGGATGTGCTGGAGCTTTTGGAAAGCATCAAGTTGGTTAAGTCACCAGGACCGGACGAGATGTACCCCAGGCTACTAGGCTACTTTGGGAGATGAGGGAGGAGATTGCTGAGCCTCTGGCAATGATCTTTGCATCATCAGTGTGGACAGAAGAGGTTCCAGAGGATTGGAGGATTGTGGATGTTGTTCCCTTATTCAAGAAAGGGAATAGAGATAGCCCAGGAAATTATAGACCTGTGAGTCTTAATTCAGTGGTTGGTAAGTTGATGGAAAAGATCCTCAGAGGCAGGATTTATGAACATTTGGAGAGGCATAATATGATTAGGAATAGTCAGCATGGCTTTGTCAAAGGCAGGTTATGCCTTATGAGCCTGGTTGAATTTTTTGAGGATGTGACTAAACACATTGATGAGGGTAGAGTAATAGATGCAGTGTATATGGATTTCAGCAAGGCATTTGATAAGGCAACCTATGTAAGGCTTATTGAGAAAGTAAGGAGGCATGGGATCCAAGCGGACATTGCTTTATGGATCCAGAATTGGCTTGCCCACAGAAGGCAAGTGTGGTTGTAGATGGGTCATATTCTGCATGGAGGTCAGTGACCGGTGGTGTGCCTCAGGGATCTGTTCTGGGACCCCTATTCTTCATGATTTTTATAAATGACCTAGGTGAAGAAGTGGAGGGAATGGTTAGTAAATTTGCTGATGACACAAAGGTTGGGGGTGTTGTGGATGGTGTGGAGGGCTGTCAGAGGTTACAGTGGGATATCAATAGGATTCAAAACTGGGCTGAGAAGTCGCAGATGTTGTTCAACCCAGATAAGTGTAAGGTGGTTCATTTTGGCACGTCAAATATGATGGCAGAACATAGGACTAATGGTAAGACTCTTGGCAGTGTGGAGGATCAGACGGTTCTTGGGTTCCGAGTCCATAGGACACTCAAAGCTGCTACGCAGGTTGACATACAGTGCATTGGCCTTCATCAACCGTGGGATTATAATTTAGCCACAAGGGCCTTATCTAACTTCCTCTTAAATATAGCCAATGAACTGGCCTCAACTGTTTCCTGTGGCAGAGAATTCCACAGATTCACCACTCTCTGTGTGATAGGCACATGGAGCTTAGAAAAATAGAGGGCTATGGGTAATCCTAAGTAATTTCTAAAGTAAGTACATGTTCGGCACAGCATTGTGGGCCAAAGGGCCTGTATTGTGCTGTAGGTTTTCTATGTTTCTAAAGCATTGTTGAGGATCGCTACCACCCATCCCACGATCTCTTTGAGCTACTACAAACAGATAGGAGGTGCAGGAGCATCAGGAAGAAATCTGCAGATGCTGGAAATTCAAGCAACGCACACAACAAATGCTGATGAACGCAGCAGGCCAGGCAGCATCTCTAGGAAGAGGTACAGTCGACGTTTCGGGCCAGACCCTTCGTCAGGACTAACTGAAGGAAAAGATAGTAAGAAATTTGAAAGTGGGAGGGGGAGGGGGGAGATCCGAAATGATAGGAGAAGACAGGAGTGGGAGGGATGGAGCCAAGAGCTGGACAGGTGATTGGCAAAAGGTATACCAGGCTGGAGAAGGGAGAGGATCATGGGATGGGAGGCCTAGGGAGAAAGAAAGGTGGTGGGGGGGGAAAGCCCAGAGGATGGGCAAGGAGTATAGTGAGAGAGACAGAGGGAGAAAAAAGAGTGTAATTTTGTTTATATATAATAATAAATAAATAAATAACGGATGGGGTACGAAGGGGAGGTGGGGCATTAACGGATGTTAGCAAAGTCAATGTTCATGCTATCAGGTTGGAGGCTACCCAGACGGAATATAAGGTGTTGTTCCTCCAACCTGAGTGTGGCTTCATCTTGACAGTAGAGGAGGCTGTGGATAGACATATCAGAATGGGAATGGGACATGGAATTAAAATGTGTGGCCACTGGGAAACCCTGGGAGTATCAGGACTAGGACTGCCAGACTGGATAACAGTTTATTCCCTCAGGCTGTGTCTCGTCACTAGGACAGCGAGCTGTTCCGATTTACTGTACTGTTTACCGATTAACCATGCTGCGCTTTGAATTATATTTCATTAACTTACTCGTGGTAATATTTTGTTTTATGTGCTGTGTGTGATATATGTCTTGTGGGTGCACCATTGTCCGGTGGAATGTTGTTTTATTTGATTGTATATGTCATTACATTCCAATATGTCTAAAGTGCAGAGCGAGAGACACTAAAGTGGGTCGATAGTTCACAGACTTTAATATGAACAGAGTTAGAAGGAAAGAAAACAATAAACGTTAGGCCAAACAGGCCCATTAAATAAAACTCTCAAATGGAAAACAAAGCCAAAACTGTGGCTGAAAGGAATAACTAAATATAAAACGAATATCACTAGCCTTCAGAGTCAGTTGACTTGACAGTCCAGTTCTCAAGCAAGGCCGAGAGCAAGCAGGCAGTGAAATGTTGCTGTGCTTTGCTCAAGGCTCGACAAGCATGCGACACAAAGAATGGAGTTAAATACCATCAAGATATAAAAATAATTAGCTGACACATACATATTCACGAGTGCAATTGCTCGTATCTGCTCCGCTGCCGAATCGTGGTTATGACAGTATATATGTAAAGTCAGGTAACAATAAAATTTAATTTCAACTTGAACTTGGATGGGGGGGTGTGTGATTTAAGAGATCAGAATCAGAATCAGGTTTATTATCACTGACATACAGGGTATGTTGTGAAATTTGTTGTGTTTTTGGTAGCAGTTGAGTGCAATACAAAAAAATATATAAGTCACAGTAAAAAAAAAATGTGCAAAAGAGAAATAGTGAGGTAGTGTTTCTGGACCATTCAAAAATCTGATGGCAGAGGAGGAGCAGCTATTCCTAAATGCTGAGGGTAGCTCCTTCAGAATACTGTACTTCCTCCCCTGATGTAGTAAGGAGAAGAGGACATGCTCGGAACAGTGTGCGTCCTTAATGATGGAGAGCACCATCTTCTGGCTCCACATTTGGAAATGTTCTGGATGGTGGGGGTGTTGTGGCTGGCTGAGTCTACAATGCTTTTCAGCCTTTTCCGATTCCGTTCGCTGGATGTTCCCTAGCAGGCGATGATACCATCAGTTAGAGTGCTCTCTACTGCCCATCTGTAGAAATTTGTTAGCCTTTAGTGACATACCTGATCTACTCAAACTCCTAATGAAGTATAACTGCTGGTGTGCAATTGCAGGAGAGATTTGATATCCACCCACCGCCAACACCACCACATGCAAATGACAATGATTAAGTTGGGTTTGTTGCAAAACCATATTACCTCCAGCTGTCAAACAATTCCACCACTATCTATAAGGAGTTTGAACATTCTCCTCATGACTGAATGAGTTTCCTCTCACATTCCAAAGACATACAGATTGGCAAGGGTTGATGCATTGTGAGCATGCTATATTGGCACTGAAAGAACGGGAACAGTTGTGGGCTGTCCCCAGCATATGTTTGGATTGTGTTGGTCATAGAGTCATGGAGCACAACAGCATGGAAACATGCCCTGCGACCCATCTAGTCCATGCTGAACTGATATTCTGCCTAGTCCCGTCATCTCCCATAGCCCTCCCTACCCCTTGCCTCCAGGTACTTAACTAAACTTCACTTAAACGTTGAAATCAAAACCGCATCCAACATTTCCTTTGACACAAATGATGTATTTCACTGTATTTTCTGATATACTTATGACAAATAAAGCTAATACTTTTTAATCATTATTTCAACAAATCCTGCTTGATCCATTGAGTTCTTCCAGAAGATTGTTTTCCAGCATCTGCACTCCCTACATATGTAAAGAGATCTGTGCAACACACATGAAAGTTGCTGGAAAACACAGCAGGCCAGGAAGCATCTCTAAGAAGAGTTACGGTCGACGTTTCGGGCTGGCACCTTTCGTCAGGACTAACTGAAGGAAGAGCTAGTAAGAGATTTGAAAGTGGGATGGGAAGGGGGAGATCCAAAATGATAGGAGAAGACAGGAGGGGGAGGGATGGAGCCAGGTGATTGGCAAAAGGGATGATATGAGAGGATCATGGGACAGGAGGCCCAGGGGGAAGGAAAAGCGGGAGGGGGGGAAAACCCAGAGGATGGGCAAGGGGTATAGTCAGAAGGACAGAGGGAGAAAAAAGAGAGAGAGAGAAAGAATGTGTGTATATAAATAAATAACTGATGGGGTACGAGGGGGAGGTGGGGCATTAGCGGAAGTTAGAGAAATCAATGTTCATGTCATCAGGTTGGAGGCTACCCAGACGGAATATAAGGTGCTGTTCCTCCAACCTGAGTATGGCTTCATCTGTGGATGACTCTCAGTAGAAGATAAGTTGAGTCATATGGAGATTTAGATCATGACAGCGGAGAAAGTGATTGGCCTTGTTAACAGTCTGGAAACATCGCCAGCAGCTCATCCCACCGGATATGAAAATGCTAGCCTCAGATTGTTACCAGAGAAGGGGTGGTGTCAGTGCTAGGAATGGAGTTTCATACTGCATGGGAATAGCTTCACCATCCAAATTGGTTGAAGAATATTTTTGTCTGTCCTGTGCTGGGCTTCATTCAAGCAGTCTGACAATTTAACAGCATGCATAAGTCACTGAAGGAGACATTTTCTTGTAGCCTCATGTTACCTGAAAAGCATTTTTAGTTATGGCTAAAAATACATTAACAGACTATTTGATAGACTAAAAACTTTAGGTAAGGCGCCACACAGCAGGACATAATATAACACTGAGTTATATCTAAATATAGGACAGGTTCCCAATTGGATAAGAATTAGTTGCATTCTGGTAGACAGGAAGTGGTTTAACCAATATCTTTAGTGAAATAAAATATAAAGCGTTGAAAAAATATCACTAAGTCAGGTGGTATCTGTAGAAAGAGAAAAAGAGTTAATGTTTCAGGACGAGAAGCCTTTATCAAAATGGGGAAAAGGAGAAAGCATAATTTGCAGAAAGGGTTCTGCAGGGATGGATAGGACAAAGGAACATTTAACAAGAGTAGATGTTAGAAATTTGAGATATAAATTGAAAATGAAAGCAAGTCAGTTTTAAATCACTTTCAGTGAGGCTGTTTCACTGCAAAGGAATAGCTGTTGCCCTCCCCTTTTTGATTCACTCTTTTAAAATCAGATTATTTGATTTTTTTTTGATGTAGGTAAGCCCATTTGTTCACCAATGGAATTTATGCTGGTGCAATGTGCAGCCACCCGTTACAATGCATCATAAATATATCTCAAAGAGCTGAATGCGTTCAAAGTTTAATCTCATCTCCCAATAAATTTTCCATGCAATTTTCTGTGATGCTTGACCGCTGTTTGGCTTTTCTTTGAAAGTCTTTCCTAACTCTATGTATGAAGCATTTTTATATTTATTTTCTTGTACTTTTTTTATTTAGAGATACAACAGGGTAACAGGCCTTTCCAATCCAATGAGCCCCTGATGCACAATTATACTGATGTGACCAATTAACCTTTAACCTATACATCTTTGGAATGGGGGAAGTAACCCACCCAGTCATGGGGAGAATGTACAAATGCCTTACAGACAGCGGCAGAAGTGAACACAGGTCATTAGCCTTGTAATAGCGTTACACTAACTGCTATACTTCCAAGCTGCCCCAGTATGTCTGTCAACTGAGCAAGGCAATTGACTACTATATATTATTAAATATTAATCCATAATATAAGCTTCCCTCACAGAAATACTAACCCCGTAAACATCCGTCAAGGGATGGTTGTAATGAGCCAGCAAGTATTGCAACATGAAACAAATCTTATAAAAGGAGGTGAAAGAACATTTCCCATGAGTATTGATTGAGAATATTTCAGAAGGCATCTGCTAAATAAGTCAGGCTATGTACATATATCTATTTGTGTACACAGCTCAGATATAACTAAAATCAACTCATAATTTATTAGAATGCCAATTGTCAAATCCATTTACTGCGTAATTATTCAGAGTGATATTTATGGAAGTGTGTAATGTTTATATGGCTATTAGTTAAAAAAAATTCTCAGGGCTCATCTTGTGTTGCTGGGCTCACATTGAATAGGGAATTTGCTTTTCATTGATCAAAGGAGTCTGCTGTCTCCAGTCACAAAGCACTTAATCTCCATCTGTGCATTGACTGTATCTTGTAATTGTATTTTTTAATAATGTTTATTCTGGAAGAACCGCAGGAAGTCGTCAATCATAATCTTCTTTTGAAACATGCAGGCAGCTCAACTTAATAACCTTCAGGAGCATAGGGACCAGTTTGAAAAAATGTGGGAATTAATTCTCCACACATCACAATGGCATCTTATTACTGATCCGTCATCATCACAAGATAACTAATTCAAATACAGTGAATTCTGGTCAATTGAGATACATTGGGCACAGTATGTTTAGGTCCAATTAAGTGGCTGCCCTAATTAGCCAAAGTTTCATGAAAGACAAGCTACTATATAACTGAGTAAGAAATTATGTAGTTAAATGTAGTACAGAACAAATTATAACACTGTCAATGCTACTACAGTACTATAAAACTATGTATTAGTTCCTAGTAGTTATCAACAGAGGAATTCATGCAGTGTACCCTGGTACATTCTTTTAATTGACTGTAAATGAACAACATCAGTGCAGACATCCTGTGTAGATAATGGACAACCTTCATCTCCAAACCTGAATGTTTGAAACTGCAGTGAACAAAACAGTTCTGAATTTTCTTACTGTTTATTTCTCACCAACGATCATTGACAAAAATCACTGCTCTTTCAACACAAGGACATGCAACTGACACTATTTTAAAACTGTTCACTCTAAGCATGGTGCCTGGGAACACTACCACTTGGAAATCCCCCTCCAACTCACTCACCATCCTGACTTGGAAACATATTGCCATTCTTTCATCATTGCTGGGTCAAAATCATGGAATTTCTCCCCACCCCCAAAAGCACCATGGGTGCACCTACACCTCAGGGACGGCAGCGGTTCAAGAAGGCAGCTCTTCGCCACCTTCTCAAGGGCAACTAGGGATGGGCAATAAATGCTGGCTTAGCTGGAAATGAATAAGTAAAAAAATAAGCAGCTGCCCATATTAACCAAAAAGCAGAATCCACTGTTTTGAACGAAATACAAGATTACAAAGATTATACCTAAAGTAATTTTCAAAGGTTGGGAGTCTGAAATAAAGTTTCATTTATATTACCTTAATGTTCAAAATCACTCAGATCCCATTAAAAATACTAAAGTAATACTAAGATAAAAGTAAAAAAAAATCAAGTTATAAAACTAAACCACACAGAGCTTTTTTTTTCCTGGCATATGAATTCTCTCCTGCATTTCAGGGGGCCACTGCACAATACCCCAGGTGCATTTCCCAACCAGGGAGCGGGGATGGGAAATTTATAGCTCTTATCACAGCCTCAGTGGACTCCACACACAAAATGCTGGAGCATCTCAGCAGGCCAGGCAGCATCTATGGAAAAGGGTAAACGTTTGATGTTTCGGGCCGAGACCCTTCATCAGGACTGGAGAAAAAAAATAACAAGTCAGAGTAAGAAGGTGGGGGGGGGAGGAGAAGAAGAAATACAAGTTAGTAGGTGATAGGTGAAACTGGGGGGGCGGGGGGGAGGGTAAAGTAAAGAGCTGGTAAGTCAATTGGTGAATGAAATGAAGGGCTGGAAAAGGGATAATTGATAGGAGAGGACCATGGAAGAAATGGGAAAAACACCAGAGAGAGGAGTTGGGCAGGCAAAGGGATAAGGTGTGTTACGTACCCCGTAACTGGGTTGCCAAACCAGCAGAAATGGATCACTCAGTTGGAGTCTGGATTACTAGAACTAAGAAAGTTTTATTAAAGAAACAAGCAACACAGTGATCGAAAGGATAATAAATGCAACAGTTCAGCAATGATAAACACACATGTGCACAGAATTAAGATAACAGCATCAATCAAGCTCTATCGTTGTCTAGGGGTAAATGACCAATTTCAAAGTGACACAAAAGTCCAGTTCGATTTAATAGTTCAGTTCGCAGTAATCGTTGCCATGGCAATGGACAACGTTGGGGGAGGGAGAGAGAACGACTGATCATTCAGAAACGGCTTCCACTCACAGACTGGCGATATTTGCTCACAAGCAGCTTTCGGGTAGGTCCTTGGTGATGTCACCTGAGGTCACCGACTGTGACCCCTCCTCCAGATGCGGTCGATCCTCTGCAGTGAACCTGGCACCCAAGCGAGGGTGGACACACACCGGGTTCCCACTGATCGTACCTTTCCACCCTGTGCGTTTAAGGTCCGGTACTTCCCACCGACTCGTGAGAGGCGCACCGCTTCCAGGGTCTCGTTACCTCGGGTGTCGTGTGTGTGTCCTGCCTTAGCGAACCTGTCCCTTTTTATCCCCCTGCTGGGGTATCGCCTGTCCATCACTTCAAACAGTTCAGGGTTCAAAGGGGGAGCCGCTCTAGACAGCTCTCTTTCCCGTCCCTTCATTACACATCTCCAGATTGCCTGTCCATCACTTCAAACAGTTCAGGGTTCAAAGGGGGAGCCGCTCCAGACAGCTCTCTCTCCCGTCCCTTCATTACACATCTCCAGATGCTGCTTCATTGTTCCTTATCTCTCCTTCCCCTGAGGACAGGTGGCAGACCAACTGCTGATGCCACTGATGCTAACCCAGGCCAGCAAACATCTTAATTTTATGTGTATTCTCGTCACAGGTGAGAAAGGGAAATGGGGATGGGGATTGGTGAAGGAGTGGGGTGCAGTATCAGAAGTTTGAGAAATCAATGTTCATTCCTTCAGGTTGGAAACTAACTAGACAGAATATAAGGAGTTACTCCTCCAACTTGAGTGTGGCCTCATCGTGGCAATAGAGGAGTCCATGGTAGGCTTGATGCCTGCAATGCACCAGGTAGAAGCTACAACTCAAAATGCCTCACATCCCTGGAAAACTCCTCAGGTGTTCTTGTAAGTCATTGTGTACAAACTCTACTGATATATCAATTTACTCCTCACTTCAGTCACCTTTCAGTGGGACACACTTTGCCTGGCTTTATTGAAGCTATAAAGTACTTACTAAGAGGGATGGAATGGTGCATAGATAGCACAGCGACTGCCTGAATGCATTCCTGACTTCTGGTGTAGTCTTTGCAGAGTTTGCTTCTTTTCCCTGTGACCATATGTTTTTCCTTTGGGAGCTCATGGTTACTCTCACAATCCAAAGTTATGCAGGTTAGTAAGTTAATTGAGCACTGTAAATTGTCCCTAATGTTCAAAGGAGTCAAGTTGCTTTTATTGTCATTTCAACCATAACTGCTGGTACAGTACACAGTAAAAACAAAACAACGTTCCTCCAGGACCATGGTGCTACATGAAACAACACAAAACTACACTGGACTTCAGACCTACACGGGACTACATAAAGAGCACAAAACAGTGCAAGACAGTACAATAGTTAATAAACAAGACAATAGGCACAGTAAAAGACAAATTACAATATAATAATAAATGATGTTGATGTTAATGTAAATGTAAATGTAAACAACGTTTTAGCAGCAATTAAGAAAGACATGAGCAAAAATTGCAAAGGGGGTGGAGTGGTGTTCAGTTGAGTGTGTGTGAGTGTGTGTGTGTGTGTGTGTGTGTGTGTGTGTGTAGGTTGGTGTTAGACTAGACTCTGGGAATTGAGGAGTCCGATGGCTTGGGGGAAGAAACTGTTGCACAGTCTGGTCGTGAGAACCCGAATGCTTTGGTACCTTTTGCCAGATGGCAGGAGGGAGAAGAGTTTGTATGAGGGGTGTGTGGGGTCCTTCACAATGCTGTTAGCTTTGCGGATGCACTGTGTGGTGTAAATGTCTGTAATGGCAGGAAGAGAGACCCCAGTGATCCCTTCAGCTGACCTCACTATCCGCTGCAGGGTCTTGCGATCCAAGACGGTGCAATTTCCAAACCAGGCAGTAATGCAGCCGGTCAGGATAGTCTCAATAGATCCTCTGCAGAATGTGGTGAGGATGGGGATGGGGTGGAAGATGGAATGACAGAATCCATGGGGATTCAATGAGACTGTGGGGAGAATGGGATCGATGTAGTACCAGAGCAAGCAGGTTGATGGTCAATATGGAGTCGATGGGCCAAAGGACTTGTCAATGTGCTCTACTGTATATTCCTACAACTCAAACTGATCTATTGCAGTGCAGGGGTGTAGTGACACTCCATGCTTTGGCATTATGTTTCAGTAGCAGGAAAAAACCAGTAATGACTAATGTCTGAACTGAATTCCATTAAATTAAATACAACAGAGATTTCACCCCATTCTAATATGACCATTGAATGTAATTTATATAGTTGATGGCTATCAGCCAATCTCTTTTTTCTGACACAGTTATACATACAGTATATTTCTACAGGTGGCCATCCAAACAGGAGGTGAAGTCCCATTGAACAATGCAACAAATCAAAAGTTGCTCATGTCATTACACTTTTTAATTCATCACACCAGATCTTGCCCACCCACAATCACCATCTGCTGTTTTTTGTGCTAGTATTTATTGTAATCTGTGGCCAGTAACCTCTGAGATATGTGAATAATTAGGCAAACTCACCTCTTAATGGTGTAGAACTTCTTCTTTATTACCCAACATACTGAGCGTTTAGAAACATACAGATTCAAAGAAAGGAAGTGCGCAGTGTAATTGGAAGTACTACCATGGCAATAATATCAATATATCTCACCATCCATGTCTTGTTCATTAAAGAACTAATCAGATCCTTTTACCTTTCATCACCTTGTTACATAGTCTTCCACAAATGCAAGAGAGTTCTACAAACGTGAAGGATAGCACCGTGTGCTTTCAGATGTGAGGCCATTGGATCAACTGAGGTTTCTTGGTTTGCATGATGCTTTATGTAAAGGATGAAAAAGCACTGAATGGTTTATTGGTGTAAATATCTTTTATTATGAATAGCTGACAGACTGATTCCATTACAAGTAATGTTTGCAAGGGATCTGACTCATTGGTTTAACAACTAAAAGCAGAAATACTTTATGGGTGGTATCTCCACTCACAGTGGTGCTGCAATTACTATTGGTTCCACAGAGTTCTGGAGACCCTGGTTCAATCCTAACCTTTGGTCTTGTCTCTGTGGAGTTTATCTGTGCCTCTGGGAGATTCCTCTGAGTGATTTGGTTTCCTCCCACATCCTATAAACCTGTTGGAAGGTTGATTAGCCACTGTAAATTGCTCCTAGTGTAGGATAGTGGCAGGGAACGAGAAAGTGGGTATATCTGAGCAAGAATAAATTGGGGGAGTAGGATCTAAGAGCCATCATAGACTCAGTGGGCTGAATGACCTCCTGCCATAAGGAAACATGAGAAAATGTTTAAAGTGACAGCTGCTGAACTTCTCAGTTGCCTTGTCCTTGTTTGTGGAAGCTGTTACCCACAAGCTCTTGAAATGTAGCATTCAATGAGGCAAATGAGGCAAGGGGAGAAAAAAACCAGAGGACATGTGTTAAGGGTGAGGGGGGAAAAGTTTAAAGGGAACATTGGGGGGGGGCTTCTTCACACAGAGAGTGGTGGGAGTATGGAATGAGCTGCCAGACGCAGTGGTAAATGCGAGTTCTTTTTTAACATTTAAGAATAAATTGGACAGATACATGGATAGGAGGTGTATGGAGGGATATCGTCCGTGTGCAGGTCAGTGGGACTAGGCAGAAGATGGTTTGGCACAGCCAAGAAGGGCCAAAAGGCCTGTTTCTGTGCTGTAGTTTTTCTATAGTTTCTAATAGACGACTCACGAATACACAAAGTAGGACCATAGCTCCTTTCTTTATTCCCATACCCCGGATACAAGGCATACGCAGAACTATATTCACAGCTTTAAAGAGGACACAGTATTCTTAAAAGTACTACTGTAACAAAAACAGCACAACCGTTGTCAGGTCTGAATGATGAGAGTCTGAAGCTGGATCTCCAGTGGCAGGGAGAAACATAGAAACATAGAAAATAGGTGCAGGAGTAGGCCATTCGGCCCTTCGAGCCTGCACCGCCATTTATTATGATCATGGCTGATCATCCAACTCAGAACCCCGCCCCAGCCTTCCCTCCATACCCCCTGACCCCCGTAGCCACAAGGGCCATATCTAAAATATAGCCAATGAACTGGCCTCAACTGTTTCCTGTGGCAGAGAATTCCACAGATTCACCACTCTCTGTGTGAAGAAGTTTTTCCTAATCTCGGTCCTAAAAGGCTTCCCCTCTATCCTCAAACTGTGGCCCCTCGTTCTGGACTTCCCCAACATCGGGAACAATCTTCCTGCATCTAGCCTGTCCAATCCCTTTAGGATTTTATACGTTTCAATCAGATCCCCCCTCAGTCTTCTAAATTCCAACGAGTACAAGCCCAGTTCATCCAATCTTTCTTCATATGAAAGTCCTGCCATCCCAGGAATCAATCTGGTGAACCTTCTTTGTACTCCCTCTATGGCAAGGATGTTTTTCCTCAGATTAGGGGACCAAAACTGCACACAATACTCCAGATGTGGTCTCACCAAGGCCTTGTACAACTGCAGTAGTACCTCCCTGCTCCTGTACTCGAATCCTCTCGCTATAAATGCCAGCATACCATTCGCCCTTTTCACCGCCTGCTGTACCTGCATGTCCACTGTCAATGACTGGTGTATAATGACAGCCAGGTCTCGTTGCACCTCCCCTTTTCCTAATCGGCCACCATTCAGATAATAATCTGTTTTCCTATTTTTGCCACCAAAGTGGATAACTTCACATTTATCCACATTAAATTGCATCTGCCATGAATTTGCCCACTCACCCAACCTATCCAAGTCACCCTGCATCCTCTTAGCATCCTCCTCACAGCTAACACTGCCACCCAGCTTCATGTCATCCGCAAACCTGGAGATGCTGCATTTAATTCCCTCATCCAAATCATTAATATATATTGTAAACAACTGGGGTCCCAGCACTGAGCCTTGCGGTACCCCACTAGTCACCGCCTGCCATTCTGAAAAGGTCCCGTTTATTCCCACTCTTTGCTTCCTGTCTGCTAACCAATTCTCCACCCACACCAATACCTTACCCCCAATACCGTGTGCTTTAAGTTTGCACACTAATCTCCTGTGTGGGACCTTGTCAAAAGCCTTTTGAAAATCCAAATATACCACATCCACTGGTTCTCCCCTATCCACTCTACTAGTTACATCCTCAAAAAATTCTATGAGATTCGTCAGACATGATTTTCCTTTCACAAATCCATGCTGACTTTGTCCGATCATTTCACCGCTTTCCAAATGTGCTGTTATCACATCCTTGATAACTGACTCCAGCAGTTTCCCCACCACCGACGTTAGTCTAACCGGTCTATAATTCCCCGGTTTCTCTCTCCCTCCTTTTTTAAAAAGTGGAGTTACATTAGCCACCCTCCAATCCTCAGGAACTAGTCCAGAATCTAATGAGTTTTGAAAAATTATCACTAATGCATCCACTATTTCTTGGGCTACTTCCTTAAGCACTCTAGGATGCAGACCATCTGGCCCTGGGGATTTATCTGCCTTCAGTCCCTTCAATTTACCTAACACCACTTCCCTACTAACATGTATTTCGCTCAGTTCCTCCATCTCACTGGACCCTCTGTCCCCTACTATTTCTGGAAGATTATTTATGTCCTCTTTAGTGAAGACAGAACCAAAGTAATTATTCAATTGGTCTGCCATGTCCTTGCTCCCCATGTCCTTGTTTGAAGGAGACCGAACTCCAGAACATCTGACACCTTTATACGGATTGTGAGGCCTGCTGAGAGAATCATCAGGGTCTCTATCCCCTGTCCCCTTTTCATTCAGGACATGTTATTTATGACAGCAACAGTGGCAGTATACTGTTTATAATTTAACTGTATGTCAAATATGCAACATGTCAATTTGCACATCTACAGATTAATTTTTAATTAATAGTATTGTGTTAATATTATTTTATGTGCTGTATGTGATGTGTTTACTGTGTTTTGCATCCTGTTTCATTTAGCTGTATACATGTGAATGGTTGAATGACAATAAACTTGAATTTGGACTTGCAAAGCTGGTGGGGTTTTAATTGGTTTTGAAGTCTTACCAATACTGAGAAATTTTAAAAACTATTACAATTGAGGAAACAATTATAGCAGGAGTATTCTTCACTCGAGATCAGTGGGTCTCAGATTTGCAAAAAGACTGACCTGACCCAGGTTGTGAGTTGTGATTCATATATTTCTAAATGATATAGAATCAGGGTCAAAATCAGGCTTAATATTTCTGGCATATGTTGTGAAATTTGTTGTGTTTACAGCAGCAGTACAATACAATATACAATAATAGAGAGAAAAAATTGTGAATTACAGTAAGTATATAAATATTAGATAGTTAAATTAAATAAGTAGTGCAAAAATAAAAATTTAAAAAGTAGTGAGGTGGCACTCATGGGTTCAATGTCCATTCAGAAATTGGACGGGCAGAGTGGAAGAACCTGTTCGTGAACCATTGAGTGCATGCCCTCAGGCTCAGGATCCTGTAGCTCCTTTCTGATGGGAGCAGTGAGACAAGGCACGTCCAGGGTGATGGGCGTCCTTAATGATGGATGCCGCCTTTTGAGCTATCTCTCCCTGGATACTATGAAGGCTAGTGCAGATGATGGATCTGGCTAAGTTTACAATTCTCTGTGATTATTTTGATCCTGTGCAGTAGTCCTCCAAACCATATATTAGACAGTGATGCAGCTAGTTTGAATGCTGTCAACAGTATATCTGTAGAAATTTGCAAGGGTTTTTGATGACATATCAAATCTCTGCAAACTCCTAACGTAATATAGTCACTGTCAGGCTTTCTTTATAACAGCATTGATATGTTAGGCCTAGGATAAATCCTCAGAGGTGTTGACACCCAGAAACTTGAAATTGTTCACTCTTTCCACTTCTGATTCTTCTATGAGGACTAGTCTGTGTTCCTTCACCTTACACTTTCTGAAGTCCACAATCGGTCTTTGGTTTTACTGACCTTGAGTGCAGGTTTGCTGCACTCAACATTAGTGAGGCCTCAAGGAGGCCATTCAGCCCTTCAAGTCAATGTTGGCTGTCAAATCAATCCCATCTATCCCAATCCCCCAGTTATTTCCCAATATCTATCTTTCTATGCCCACATTCCACCACCCATTTCAACTAGAGTTAATTCTACTGAAGCCATTTAGACTTTGGGATATGAGTGAAAACTAGAAGATCCAGAAGAATTCCATAGCAGCACGGAAAGAATGTGCAAGCTCCACCTGGACAGCACCTAAATTTGGGATTGAACCCAAGTGATAGGAATTTTGAGGCTGCGTGTTTGTAAGGCATTTCTTTGTACTTGCCATTGTACTGCTCCAGTTTAATGCTATAAAATCCCAGTAATTCGGGGCTAAACAACTAAAACCACAGCAAATTCAACTGGAACCATCCAGACCATTGTTTCACCAACAGAGTCAGTGACTTCGATATCATCCTGCTCATTTACAAGGCTCCCATGATCTGGTTCCATTTGCTTAGCTCCTTCATTTTTAAACACTACCTGCCTTGATTGAATTAGGTCTGTTTGCTAGTTGCTAACTGATTTAGATATTTTGCTTACAACAAAATTAGCTTCCATTTTATTCCAAGTCAGACTCAATAAGAGCAAGCTGCCCCTGAAAGCAATGTCACCCTTAATGCACAGTGACAGTGTCCAGCCTCTCCTTCTTCTGTTCTTGTGCAATGCCATTTTTCATTTCTTTTATTTTTGCGGTTCACCTACATAACAACTGTATTGGTAACTGCTGTCAGTTTCTAGTTTAGTTTCAGTTGTTTCTTGTTATGTTTTTGGTAGGTCTTGTTGATACACATTTTTGAACTAGAACGCGTTTCAAGTTTTAGAGATAGTTTTGAACATATTCTCTTGATTGTTACATATGCCTTGAACTTCAATGAAAATCCCTAGCATTTTTTTGTTGTCTTCACCATCATTGCTGATGACAGCACGCTCAGACCCTGCTTAACGCTAAGGATGCGTTCCTCGGAGGTGGAAGCCCTATGTAAATCAGTGCTATGTGGGGTCATTAAAACATTACATAAATGGCCATGTGTGCCTGATAAAAAAGAACACCTAGCCCAGGATGTATGATACATTATTTTATGTATACACAGTAATTTCTGGAGTAACAAGAATGCAGATAGGGCTAACCCGTTCATCAGTAGAGCTGCAACGCATCGCAGCAGCAGCAGAGGGGAGTGGGTGGTGGCTACAGCTTAGGGGAGGGACCAGGCTGTGGGTCCTCCTCTAACTTTAGCTTCTTCTTCAAGGCATCAAGATTTGACTGTCTTTTCTTAAGTTTCATGAAGAAGTTCTCGGTCACAGGAAATCATGTTGAAAACACCTCACTTTGCCTTATTGCTTTGCTCCCAGTCAGGGTCGTTATCAATGAACTGGTCCATGATATGTGTGGCCGTGGTGATGCCAGAGCTGAGGAATTTTGTGGTGAGGTTTCTTCTTCTCCATTTTTTCAAGCAAATGGCTTCTTGAACATGTCACCTTCGTTGATGATAACTTTGAGGTCATTGCTGCAGAAGCTTTTATCTTGTCTGCATTTTTTGTAACTGTTCTGATCATCAATGTAGCCAATTTCAAAGAGGCACCAGCTTCAACCTGACGCTCAACAGCTTCCAAACAGCACACCACTTGCAGTTTCACATCCATACTGATGCTTTTCCTAGACATCTTAGATGTACTATCCTCATTGGAAGTTCCAGGCCATTTTCCAGACATTATGGGTGAAAAAAAATGGAATAAATTGACAAGCGAGCAAGAACATTTACACACACGGGGGAAGCAGAGCGTGAACTAATATGCGATTGGCTGTGGGTGGCACAGAGCATATGTAAAGCACTCTCTTTGGCTGATTGGGTGTTTACTGTAATGGCAGCTTCTCTTGAGAAGTTTAGAATGAATTTTTGTCATGTAAAAAAATTTCAATACAGAATTGAATGACCGCATTGTAACAAATCAGCGCCTTGCAAGGTAGCATTAGGGAGGGTCTGAGTGTAATCTGACAGAATTCCGGGATTCTGATGACTCTTTGGTATTTTGCCACATGACTGCAACCAAACCATGTGGACACAGGTGGACAAATTGGGAAATGAAAAAGAATAAAAACAGAAAGGACTGGAGAATATCTACAGATCAGTAAGATGTAGAACAGCCAACTGGATGGAGTGATAATCATTACCTGAACAGTAGGTTAAAAAAACATTGTAGTAAAATCACAGTAAGCCTGGCCCTCACCATTGGATAGAATGGCAATGTGAGCTGACAGATGTGGTGTAAGATATGTATTGGTGTAAATCAAGTGTTCCACCTTTGACAGCCCATGAGCAGATGTCCCAGACCTGGCACCGTCTGAACAGCTAAAACTACAGCAATTCTTTTCAGAACCACCAGCGCTGGGTAACAACATTGTTTCATTAAGAGGTCATTGGGTTCCTGATCTGGTTCCATTCATTTATAGGGCTCCTGTTACCCGCTAACATGATTCTATTTGCACAGTACATTCCCTTTCACATAATGGCTGATTTGATTGAACAAACTGCTTTTAGCTGATCCAATGCATTCATCTCACTTGTTTAATCGTCAATGACCAAATATAATACACCTCTTGCAGATCACATTTTGTGCTTAAAAACCAATAAGAATATTTGAACAAATGATGAATAAGCAAATAATTAACTCATGTTGTAGAGCTTTATGTATTAACAAAAAAGACATTATCTAATTTGGTAAGAAGATAACCAAAGAAAATATTGCAAGTCATTCACTCCTGACTTAATTTCAGTTTGTCTATAGAAGCCTATACTAATCCAAACTGCATCATGGAAATTTAAAACATGTGTTTTCTTCACTGAAACATTAATTGACTTCTCACTTGAATTGCCTTTGCTACATCCCAGAAAAAATTGTGATTTCATCGTTCATCCAATTTTTCCACTTTAAAATGGTGTTAGCAATCTGTTCAATATTTGTTTTAAAAAGTTCTAAAAAAGATTACAAAACTTTTGCAGAACAGGGTTATGTGAGCTTCATGTAAGACTCTTTTGTTGCATAACTTGAGATTATCTAGCAAACACATTCACTGCATTCACGATCAGTTACCTGTACACTCAGAGACTTACAAGATCATTAAGGCAGCCTTTGCTAGGTAGGCCATGTACAACATTTATTGTTCACCACTGGGTTGCAAAAGTCAAGAAAAGCTCTGCCAGCAAAGTGGAGAATCTTCTAATTTAAATTAATGTATAATAGGCTCACACTATGAGAGAAGCTGGAATCTATATAAAAATGAGACATGCTCAAAGAAAAACTTAACCTTGTGTGTTGGTGAAATAGACACACCATGATGCAATTTAGGTTAAAAAAAGTTCCTACAAAGTTCAAAGTGAATTCATTATCAAAGTATGTATATGTCACATATACTGCACAACCCTGAGATTCATTTTCTTGCAGGCATACACAGTAACACAGTAAATGCAGGTGGAAGGAGAAGATGGCAGCACAATGCAGCTCGCAGCGGCCACTCTAGTGGTGATGTCTGTTATTTGTCAAGTAGGGTGCCGTGCACAATCCTGATTTGATAGAGACAGACGTGAGAGCACGGGGAACATCTGGTGAAACTTCTGAAATGCCTGCTTCGCTGCTGCTGCTACTGTGTGGTCCAGAATCTCTGGAGGAGAAGGCCCCGGGTCCTCGGCTTTGCTTGTTGCTCGGCGGCGGGGTCAGGGTTGAAGCGCTCGGCAGAGGATGGTGCTCGGAGAGGCTGTGTCGAAGGGGCTGGTCGGAGGCTCGAAGTTTTCGGACGGACTCAGAGTCTGCTGCGGTCGGGTGCTTCCAATGCATCAGCAAGTTGGCGGCGCTTGGAAGTTCATGGCAGGGAGAATTTCTCCCTTCTGCCGCCTGCGTGAGATGATGAGTCTATCGGGACTTTGAAACTTTTTTTTAACCGTTCCCATGGTCTGCTCTTTATCAAATTATGGTATTGATTTGCACTGTTGTAACTATATGTTATAATTATATGGTTTTGTCAGTTTTAGTCGGTTTGTCCTGTGTTTTCTTGTGATATCATTCTGGAGGAACGTTGTATCATTTTTTAATGCATGCATTTCTAAATGACAATAAACGAGGACTGAGTGTCCTCATAATCTAATCTAATCTAATCTAAATCCAAGAAAATCAATAGAATCACTGAAGGACCACATCCACAGGATGGACAAACAACCAGTGCTTAGAAGACAACAAACAGTGCACATACAAAAGAGAAAAAAAATATATAATGGGGCAAGTGATGTTGAGTGAAGTTATCCCCTCTGTTTCAAGAGCCTGGTGGTTGAGCGCTAATAACCGTCCCTGAAACTGGTAATGAGGGTCTTGAGACTTCTGTACCTTCTTCCTGATGGCAGCAGCAAGAAGAAAGCATGGGTGGGGGTCCTTGCTAATGGATGCTGCTTTCCTGCGACAGTGCTCCACGTAGATGTGCTCAATGGCGGGGAGGACTTTACCTGTGATGGACTGGGCCATATCCACTACTTTTTGTAGGATTTTCCATTCAAGGGAATTGGTGTTTCCATGCCAGGTTGTGATGGAATCAGTCAGTATACTCTTCACTGCTCATCTATAGAAGTTTGTCAAAGTTTGGGATGTCATGCCAAATTTTCGCAAACTTCTAAGGAGGCACTTACGTGCTGACCCAGGACAGATCGTCTGAAATGATAACACCGAGAAACTTAAAGTTGTTAACCCTCACCACTTCTGATCGCCCAAGCAGGATTGGCACATGGGCCTCCAGTTTCCTCTTCTGGAAGTCAATAAGCAGCTCTTTGGTATTGTTGACATTCAGTGAGAGGTCATTGCTGTAGCACCACTGAGCCAAACTTTCATATGCTGATTCATCACCACCTTAGATCAGCCCACAACAGGGATGTCCTCAGCAAACTTAAATATGGCATTGGAGCTGTCTTTGGCCTCATGGTCATAAGTATAAAGTGAGTAGAGCAGGGGGCTAAGCACACAGCCTTGTAGCGCACCTGTACTGATGGAGATTGTGGAGGAGATGTTGCCAATCTGAACTGACTGGGTTCTGCAAGTGAGGAAATCGAGGATCCAATTGCACAAGGAGGTAAAATGACAGGAACTTCTTCATGCATGCCTTGGCTGCAATTCTTCATTAGTTGCAATGCAATGCTTTCAAAATGCACCTTCAATAAATTCACTGTCACCTCCATATGAATTCCTGCTATGAGTGCCAGATACCTTATCTTTTGTGATCTGAACATGGAGCATTTCATTTTATTTCAGACTTTCTTCAGATATTTCTGATCGTTTAATTTTGAAAAGAAACCCACTGAAACTGTCTGAGGGTGTGATGGCTGGAATCCCATTTGTAGTTAGTCCGCCTGCAGTTTATTTGGCGAAGGGTTAATCTGCACTCTACCTCTTACTGCAGGGAAGGTGTCTCAGACCCTTTAAATAACACAGTTGCTTTAACAAAAGCTGATTCTTTTGTGAATGAACAGCGCAAGTTGTGATTCAGGCCAACACGGCTCCAATTCTCACCAGTAACAACAGACGCCAGAAAATAGCATGCTAAAGCCATGGCGGTGTTTCTCATTTGTGTAGTTGCACCAGTTTTTATACACAATATATTTTCTAAGTGTCTCAGTTGAGGTTATCAGACCATTCAAATTGGAGAATGAGCTAAATATCACAGACAACCCTTCTGTAGTCAATGAAATCCTCACCATTCTATCGAATAGGGCTGGTGCAGGATTGTCTAATTAACTAGATGCCTGATTACTATGATACAGTTTGATGTAAAAAGCTAATGAATCAAAACCAGACAATATTTTTCCTTCTAATCACAGCCTTGAAATAGATTCAGACAATCCAAGTTTCTTTCATCTACAATCCTTGTTGCTATTAGGTAGAAGGGATTGGGCAAGATGAATCTGAACTGAGAACCCATGAAACGACAGCAGCATTAATGCGCAAAAAGACTCTGCTCATCAGATCTCACATACTTATTTCCTCTGGTATTAGGATGAAAATAAAATATCCACAATGCAGCAATTTTTCCTTGAGGTGGCTTACAAATCTTACCACAGTCAGGTTTCTAATGCAAACTGTTAGGAACAGCATATAGGGTTTATTTTGGAGTATTTTATTAAGCCCAGTAATCAATATAGTAACTGCAATGCATAAGCAATTAAGTTCAAGATGCACCCATTCCTAAGCACTATTCCTATAACTCTTTGGTACAGTGTACAATATTAAGTAACCATGGAATTCTATCATGGTTTGCCTTTGTGAGATCTGAAGGGAAATGTGTTTAAACAGTGTTAAATTTTGATTAAAAAAAAATCAAATTTGTCACAGTGAGACCTGCCATTAAGTTCCCCCTCTGTTTATTCCTTCAACATCAAGTTCTCTTTAACCAGTTGGATGTTACACTTCCTCCACAATGCAACAGCAACAAAGCAAAAAAAATATAAAGGCTTCAGTCTAATCAAAGTTCATCATTGAATGTTCATCATTTTAGAAAATCAGGAGGATTTAGTACTTTTTTTTCAGAGGAGCTAGATTTGTTCCAGTGACTATGTCAGCTGTGATGTGTTTGGCATTCGGCCCACGTGCCAAGAGGAAGCACTGTGATAATTGTGCTCAGGTGCTAGGCACAAGAGGACTTGGAACAGGAATTCACTAGTGAGTGGTATTCCCTTGATGTTGCCGTTGGCTACAGGTTTACTGAATTGGCAAATCGCCCATCAACAATCTGCAATTTTTTTTATTTGAATCTTCTGCTTTCCTCTTTCATTTTCCCCTCATCTTCCATCACCTGATCTGTTCTCAGTGAGTAGTCAGTTCCACACTTGACTTTTGAACTTGGGTTAGGAGTGTAGCCAATTAATCTTGAAGAACATCCCATGCCACTATCTCGGAGTCTTCAGTATTCTGACCACTACTCATATTTCAACCCTTCAGTCAGTGCTCCTAAAAATATCTGATCACCGTCACATCAATGTTTGTGGGATAGAAACGAGAAGTGCTGAATAAAAAAAATCAACAAATTAGGCTACACCTATGGAGAAGTAATAAGGCTAATTTCAGGTCAGCATCTTCCTTTTCCTGCAGTTTAAAGTTTGTTTTACCTCTAACTTAATAAAAGATTAAGGGGGAGGGGGAGATCCAAAATGATAGGAGAAGACAGGAGGGGGAGGGATGGAACCAAGAGCTGGACTGATCCTCTCATATCCCCTTTGCCAATCACCTGTCCAGCTCTTGGCTCCATCCCTCCCCCTCCTGTCTTCTCCTATCATTTTGGATCTCTCCCTCCCCCTCTCACTTCAAATCTCTTACTAACTCTTCCTTCAGTTAGTCCTGATGAAGGGTCTCGGCCTGAAACGTCGACTATACCTCTTCCTAGAGATGCTGCCTGGCCTGCTGCGTTCACCAGCAACTTTGATGTGTGTTGCTCTAAGAAATTATGCCATTTTCTATTTTCTTTCTTTTTTAACCTTTTCCATTTTTTTATATGTATAAAACTACAATTATTTATACATTCTTAAGTACACATTGAGATGATATAAAAGGAAAATAAACATTTAAGTAGATAATTATGTACTGTGGTAAAGTAATGGAATTAGTTGTTAAGAAAAATGGTAATAATAGTTTCCATATAACCCTTCTGGACCATTTCCACTGGTCCAAAATGTTGTATATAAGCCTATGTATCAACCATTGTAGGTGTTTATATCCTAATTTGTTCATGCTTGCTCCTGCCCGCAGACATAATTATCCAATCCCTATGTACTTATTTACTTAATTTTTTCATTTTTTTATCCCTTTCCCAAATCTTTCCCTTTACTTGTGTTAATTCTCTATTTTCCAAAAGAAAACAAAAAAAAACAAACATTTAGACTAGGAGTGCTTACGTTAGCAATATTACTGTGTTGATGAGAAGAGCAGTATAAATCATTAGGAGAGTCATCTAAAGTCTGCTCGCATTGGGGTTATATATTCAATCCATTTATTCCAGATTCGATAAAATTTTTCTTTTTGAGTTCTCAGGATTCTCAATCCATTTATTCCAGGATTCGATAAAATTTTTCTTTTTGAGTTCTCAGAAGATTAGTACCAATCTTCTAATGTAGGTGGTATTGGATTTAGCCATTTTCTAGTGATTGATTTCTTACTTGCCGCTAAGAGGGCCTGCAGCAACTTTATATCTTCCTTCTGTTCAAGAAACAATACATGCCCCAAATAGAGCGTCTCAAAGTTCAGAGGTATCTGGGACCTAAGTACCTTAACTAATGTCCTATGAATACCTTCCTAAAATAGACTTAATTTAGGGCAATCCCAAAAAATATGAAAATGATTTGCCTCCTTGGAGCCGCACCTTCTCCAATACATCACATTTGTATCTTTATATTTTTCCTGATATGGGGTCTTGAAGTATCTTATAATGTTTTTCCAACAATGTTCTCTCCAAGTCAAAGAATTAGTCGAGGACCATTGAAAGCTGCAGATTTTCTCCCAAGCCTCCTCTGAAAGTACCAACCCCGCTTCTTTCTCCCACTTCTCTTTAATATACAGTGTATTTACATTTTTAGCATGGGAGAGTGCATTATATAATCGAGAAACTGATTTACTAGGTATTGAACTGCAAGCCGAATTCAGAATCTTGAAAAATTCTAATTCTACTGTTGATAGGTCTGTATATCTACAACTCTGGTTAACATAGTTTCGTACTTGAAGGTACCTAAAAAAGTCATTATGTTCTAGGTCATGTTTGTCCTTTCTATTTTCATTGTCTACAGGTTGTTTTGGCTTTTATATGGCTTTCTCTGGTCCTTCCTGTGCTCAAAATGAATGCCATGTTTTCTACCTGATAAGAGAACTATTCTCCAAGAACAGTGGTCCCCAACCACCGAGCCGCAAAGCATGTGCTACCGGGCCGCGAGGAAAGGATATGATTTGGCGATATGAAACGATATGAGTCAGCTGCAACTTTTCTCATTCCCTGTCACGCACTGTTGAACTTGAACTGTCTGTAAAAGACACGTTGAGGTGAGTTTAACCCCTACTTGAACACCCCCTCCCCCATCGGCCAGTCCGCAAGAATATCGTCAATATTAAACCAGTTCGCGGAGCGAGAAAACGTTGGGGCCCCTGTCCTAGAATTCCTCATCAGCTGTGAAGTGTCCTGGGATGATCAGAAAAGGACATGAAAAATTGCTTTACAAACTCAATCATGCTTCTTTAACCTGAGGCAGAAGGGTCAAAATGTAACTGGAGCAGCATGAATCTGAACCCTTACATGGCAAATATGA
The DNA here is from genome assembly GCF_030028105.1 of Mobula birostris. Classification (NCBI taxonomy): domain Eukaryota; kingdom Metazoa; phylum Chordata; class Chondrichthyes; order Myliobatiformes; family Myliobatidae; genus Mobula; species Mobula birostris. Next base: position 41,001,745 of record NC_092378.1, on the reverse strand, counting down.
CAGTGCTCTTTGGATGAACTTGTTAAGCTAAAAGAGACATCCAACTCCGCTTTTCTGAAACTTTAAGATGAACATTGTTCTCTGTTGCCTTGCGAAAATTAAGCATTTTAAACAATAGGCTAAACAGTTTGTCTCTCCAGATTACCATCTCCATTCCCCTTCTGTGGTAGCTGGCCAGTGGCCTGCCTTGTCTCATCATTCTGCCGGTGACTTTGGCTAATTTGGAGTTAGGCATGCCTGGTAAAATTAGAGAAAGGTTTAAATCTTTATGCCAAATTTTCCCAAATAGTAAAAATTAATAAAACTCAGAGCTCATACCAGAAATAAACCAAATGTTAGTAATGGTCATATAAAATAGGTGGTGTTCTTTCAGTATTCCCTGTGATGTGTAGAACTGCAAGATTTAGGACGTTGTTTTATTTATTGAGATGAACAAAGACTATTTTTCTCTAGACCTGTTCAACTTTACTCTTTTCTTCTCCAACTTCAATCCAATTTAGTGTTTAGTATTCTCTGTCTGAGGGGAGACAAGTAATAAAATTTCATATATCATAAAGTCATAGAATGATACAACACTGAAAGAGACCTTTCAACCCATAATGTCTTCACTAGCAATCAAGTGCCCATATGTTATTCTGCATTGAAAGATGCAAGGAATCTAACTGACTTCCTTCTTCTCCGAAGGAAAGTCTTGCATTCATTTAATGTTTTTCATACACTTTTTAGAATCTTTCAAAACACTTTACCAAAAATATATCTTGAAGTTTTCCTTTGGTTGAGGTCAACCATTGATGTTGCTTTCTAGTTGTCTACATGATACATAAGCCAGGGCAGTACAATACAGAGAGCAAGCTGTTGCCCATGCAGCACACTCCCCCTCTCCACAAAGGAACGACAGAGACCCCATACAGTTTGGCACCAGAAGTGTCACAGGAGTTGCCAGTCAGAGTTGAACTCAACATAGGACTGCCTTAGGAACTCCAGCTCTTCCTTGAGGTTTACGCCCGAAGCCATCCCCATGAGTGGGTATAGACGCAAAGCAGTGGGGATTTGAGAACAGAGTTTTTGTTCTTTTAGATGAAGTGCCAACCATGGCTGATGAGCCCCATCTGCCCGAAGTAACTGGTCTTAAGGAACCAGTAACATGACTTTGCCCCTTCTTCTGTCAGTAGAAATGGTTCTGGCGGAGCTTAGTAGTTAATCCACAAGTGAAGGTTGTCAGAGGCTATTTAAGACACTTGTCATTGGGAGCATTTAATAGGTAGTAGGAGCTTATCCTCACTATCTTCCCTGGCTATAACAACCTTAAGGAACCAGGAATACAGCAGAATTGTAAAGCTTCTAATTTAGGATGTGGGATTGCTAATTTGTCAACATTAAACTCTCAAAGCTGAATTTGTGACAATAGGAGATGATCTTTTTAGGAATAGTTTCTAATGAGGATAGACTTGGTCTTTTCATTTGGCAACATAGCCCTTCCTCAGTACTGAATAAGAAGTGTCAGCTTAGATTGTTAGGATTAGTTCAAAAGATTGAGACTGAACCCAACTGATGCTATTCTTGATGATTATCTCTATAAGTCCGACACAACTCACAGAAAATCACGACAAACAGAACAATTTCCAGTGATTGGGTGCAGGTCCCACTCTCAAACCATGTTTCCCTTAAATCTGTGCACATCTGGTTGGAGTGGTGAGGAGGTATTGATGGAGTTTAGGCAAGGGGTAAATCATCCTGTTCTGAGGAGTTGGCACACCTGTTTCAGTGTTTCACTGGCACTATCTCATGTTCAATCTCTTAGCCAGCATTACACTGGCTAAAGGAGCTTCCTTGGGTAAAATAGAGCAAGCTGCACTGGAGAACTCCAGGAAAATTGAAGCAGCAACTTGCTTCACCCCAGTATCAGAAGTTTTACCTTATTAATGTGAATTTCCCCTTTCAGCCACGCTGAAATATCATGATATGTACAAGTAACCACAGAAGTAGCTGGCAGTGAGTTCATTGTTGACACTTATTGTGACACCACTTTCAGCTTGATTCATATTTACCATGAAATAATATATTTAATTGAACTCCCCCACACTAGCTGATGGTTGATTGTAAGAAGGGAGTTACATGAAACATTACAGTATGCATTTCAAACTCTCAGAGATGAATGGTTTGGGTCAGGGAGTTTGTTCACTTTTTCACAATCTCATACTTGAATAAAACCTAGCTGAAATTTGCCCACTTCTGGATTAAACAGATGGAGGTGATACTGAGGGCACACCGTGGGAAGATGACATAATCCCAGAGACTTTAAATGAGTTTATATGCCTTTAAGGCCTCCTGTGTTTTAGGAAGCCTATCAGATAATGATAGCTAAAGGATGTACAAGGAAAGGCAAGTGCTTTCTCAGTGGTGGTTCTGGAGCAAGATGAGATGTGCTTTCCTTAACCTGGCCTGTGTAAGATAACCTTTAACCTCAGTCGAATAACTGCTTTGTAATCAGACTTTTTCCCCACTCTCCCATCCTATGATAATCACCATTATCTCAATATTACTTCCCTCCACCAACCATCATGAGCTCCCAGCTCTATCCTCAAATCTGTCTTCAACCTCACACAATCACTTCCTTAATCTGCAAGACATATTATGTTGCTTATAGCTTCCCCCAACACCTCACTGTGATCTTTACCCCGAGGAGTAATCTCTCCATCTCCTGGAGAGAGGTCCTGTTGGCAATGAGCCAATGGCAATCTGTGTGGGAATGTTGTTTTAAAAAAATTGCACTTGCCATGGAGTTAAAACTACTAGCACATTCAGATCTTAACCAGATCTTACTCCCAATTAAAGATGCCTCCCACAGAATGTTGCAGAGTACAAATGCTTATTATTTTAAAAAACTGAGTTTCATTATGTTCTGAAGAGTTCTTGCAAATGCTTAAAATGGCAACCAGATGCCTGGCAATTTAAGCAATCTTCATCTGTTTATGTTCTGTCATCCAGATTCATTTCATTAGAAACAATTGAAACTGAAAATAAATACTGAATTTGACCAAAGGAAGGTCAGAAAGCTAAGCAATAAAAAACACCAAAAAAAGGGGAAGCGGAAGCAGTTGGAAAATATCACGATGCTTCCTATTTTGCGTATTCAAGATGGATAAGCAGTGTAGTTCAATTCTATTGTACCCTATTGACATTGAGCTCTTGCCTCCTTTTTATGATTATTATTGACTCTATATTGTGTTATATTACATAAAGGGGGTGTACAGGATGGACATCCAAATCAATCTTCCCTTCACTACCATGTTAATTGGGTGCCCACTTAGACCAGCTAAGAGATTCCTGCCTTTGGTTTCCACACAAACCAAACAGGCTCACGCATCAGAAAGGACAACCCAGTGCTGTTCCTCAGAATTCTGCAACAGTGAGCACTGGTGACTAGCTAACATCAAAAGTAAATTCTGCTCACATATAGAAAGATCAGCCCGTAGGACAGAACTTGATATGAGTTATCAGAAGCAAGTTACTGAAATAAATAAGATTGAAAAGGTGACCTCTGGTTAAAAGATCTTTGGCAGTCTCCATACGGATATTTTCTTATTCCCTATGGCAGGCATTAAAATACAATATACCAACAATGCCCATTTCCAAAAATAAAGCAGTACCTTGTGTCACTGCATCCTTCTCATTGATGTTTGCAAACATCATCGTGTTTCAAAGGATGTGGTGATAGGCTTGAGGAAATGGCACTGATCAGGCCACAGGTGAAGAGAAATAAATGATAATAGTGGAGAACAGTGAGCAAACTGATGATCACAAAGAGCTTCACATAATCTCTGTAGTGCAGAAGTAGATGGAATTGACTTTGCTCATCAGGATGAGCCAGAGACAGCAAGGTTAAAGCCAAGTGCTTGGCAGTCAGTGATACTCAGAGGAGTTGGCAAATCTCTACAAATATCTTCCTGCTAAAATGAGTGCCAAGTAAGCAGCTGTTCTTCATTTCAACAGGTCATTTGTTAGTCAAAGGACATCATGACCAGTGGAAGTCTGGGACCTGCCGATCTTCCTGCAACCCAACTCGATCACCTTCCATTTCAATCAGAGGTCAATTAAGCCTTGCATTTCTTCAGTGCTTACCACAGATTTCTTTAACCTCAGTTTAACCACACAGAAACTAGAACCAGTTGAACTCTTTTCCTATTTCTGTTTTGGCCCGGCAAAGTCCTGAAAATATTTTACTTCTGCACCTCAGAAATGGATCACAGAAAACTCTTTTTTTCAATGCTACCTGAGAGCTGATTTTACCCAGTTTCGGTTGTATAAGCTTTCATTTCTGGAGGGAATTGTGACAATATCAAAATTAACTTGGGCACATCTGCTTGATGTCCATGGAACATGTTTCCCTTAACCTACTACCACCAACCACCACGAAATCCCTGCATACACGCTGTCCAACATAAGCTGGAGATTAGAGACAAACATTACTGCACAATCACAAGAACAAAAGTACTATAACTCACACAGATCATTTAGATGTTATTCAAAGACCACAGTATTGTCTTTGGGATGCATAATCTTTCCATGACTGATAACATATGGCTGAACCACCTCTCAAAATGTGCACCAAGTAGAAGGAAGTGCTCTACACAGGACTTAACTGGCAACTCATGCATTGGCTATAGCCATGGTTATACCACTAACAGCACATTATTAAGGGAAGCTCTGAGATGGGCATTGCAAACAATTTAGGGAATGTGGAGGTGCAGGAAACACATTTTCAATGTTACAATCCAAGGGATGAGTTAGAGACACAAAACTGTTGAGCAATGTCCTTGCTACCTTTGAAAAGCTGACCCTACAATATCTATCCAACACGATGACCATTTTCCATATTCTAATGCTTGGATTGCCCCTCTACCATCCTTTTCAGTGCTGCATGATCCAAATTGATCTTGCCCTGTTGACAGTTGTATTTGTCAGTTTGCTGCTCACCACTGCATGTGAGAAGCCACCCAGTCTCTGTGTTCATGGAGGAATAGCTTGCATGCTGTGAATTTAATGAGGAGCAGATGGTATCTTGTGTTCTGGGATTTGCCAGTGGTTTCCATAGAACAAGGATGGAAACGCAGAATGCCACCTGTCTCCTGAAAATGAGATTCCAAAGTCTTCATCGGTGCAGAGATACACCACATTATGTGCCCAGCTGAAGCACTAAATTGTATTGAGTTGCATGCTGTGTTATCCCAGTCAGCCTCTCAGGGAAAACAGTGAGGAGGCTCATAGCCTGAAGACTGGAATGAGACACCAGAAGGAATAGAGGACTAGGAGGAGGACAGTGCGTGTGGTTGTGTATTCAACTTCAACAGCATAATATAGATTGTGTCAGATTATCCACCCTGAAAGCTGTGTCTACTCTCTCCCAATGGAGAGGGCACAGTGTGTATGAAAGAAAGAAGAACAACTGCATTCCCGTATCTCTTTTACTGATTTTAGGATGTCACAAATAACTTTATGGTCAATTAATTTGTTTTTTAAGCTAGTCATTATTTAATATTCAAAATATTGCAGCCATATTATACCCAAGAGACTTTGCCAAAACAACAATGTGGTAAAGGTTTAGTTTTCACAATATTGTTCAGAGTATGATTGTCAGTCCAGAGGACCCCAGTAATCTTCTCCAACATGGATCTTTCTCAGAGTGCAGGCTGTTTGGGTAACAGTTTGAAGTACAGTGCAAAATTTCCTCAGTATTATATTGATATGACATGTCAGACAATACTTCACAAACAGGTCTCTGGGGTAGGACTTGAACCAACAGCCTTTTATCCAAAGGCAAGAGCAACACAGTTGAACTACAGCTGACACTATAAAAGATATACTTCAGAAAAAAAGGGGAAAATCTAATATTAGCAGCAAATTAAATGACTCAAAAGCAGTGCATGGCCTATCTGACTGTCAACTGATAGATTTAAAATTTATGATAAAGGTCACATTGATATCCTTGAGGCAGACAAATCTATAGAGCACAGCTGAAGAAAAACACATCAGAAGGTGAAGATTTATCAAGAAATTCAACTGTCATGTTCTTTTTTTCAGTAAACAAAACTCGGTCTATGACTAACCTCAAAGTCTTTTAAATATAGAGCTAATTTATTCTGGTCTATCACTATCATCAACACAATGGCTCTGGCCTCACATATAACGTTCTTTGAAAATGGATGCTAGATTGAAAAACTAATGCTGCAGGCTGGCTAAAGCATTATTTAAGCTGTCCAATGATCTTGGAACTGCATGCTAGAAAAAAGCAGCTGATGAAATAGAAACATTAACTCATCTGTCCCTCTGCAACAAATTCTTTTTTGCAGGCTGTCTCAGAACAAAGGTGCTTATTTCATATTCAAAAAGTCATGGAAAACTCAATGTTCATTCACATCAATTTGACGGTTCCTGCTTGAAATGCAACTGTAATGGCCTGTGAGCATCAATCATTTTCTGAAGTGCATGGGTTAGGTTCCTGAACTATTGCGTTTCAAATGAACCCTCATTTTTGGAGCACAAATGAGAAACAAATTCTCTTGGTAGCATCTCAATAATGTTGATGGAATGTGAAAGACAGTTTTGAATTACCTTGTCACTACTTTCCACAGACAAATAACATTACAGTTAAAAGCTGGAAGAGAAAATGCTGGATTTGCTTGGATTAATGTTTTCATTCAAAATTCTGATGCAAGATCATACCAGATACATATAAGCATTCCCAATCCCCACGTTGATGCCTTTTGGTGGGTCATGCAACGCGAATATTTGGACTAAAGTTTCTCTCGACGAAAGTATCTGCTTGGAAACCTTTGCCATTCCCTGCAGTTGAAGACGGTCTGATGAAATCACATGATTCAATGCTACCCAAAACAGTGACTCTGCAAGCAAACCGAATAACTGACAAACAGAGGTTTCTCCATGTTTTAAGAGGAACTTTGTTCTCTGTTAGGTAATATAGTATGTTCTATTCACTTACCAGAGGAGCTTTGCAACAATGCACAATGTTCCTGAAGCATATCAATCCCTATTGCATCGCCAACTCATGATTATAACTGGCTCTCAGCTGTTTGGTATTCATCCAGAGGGAGTGTTCTGCAAGCTTTTATCTTTGGCACCTGGGTTCTCATTAATTTATTTTTCTTGCTCCTGATGATAGTTAAATTATGTCAATCCAGACTCAGAGTTCACCACAAACCCTGTTCTCATTACCTCATCATCAGTTCAATCTTCAAATAGATGCCATGGAGTAATGTTGAGCAGAAGTTGCCCTTGTTCTGTGGGATCTAGAAGAATCTCACTGAAATACAGATAATCCTTAGAACACTGGTAGGGTGGATGCTAAGAATTGTTTTCCTTTGTTGCTGTGTTTATACTTAATAAATGGAACCCAAGGGTAAAAAAAATCTCCTACGTGGGACAGAAATGGGAAAGTGAGGAGAGATCCATTCACCTAGATGGGTGTCTGTCTTTGGAATATTGTGCTTTACAAAGATGTAGTGGATCAGCCACTGATTACATTCAATATTTTTGTCAATAGATTTTTGGAATGCAATGACAACAAAGTACGTGGGAATACTCCGACAGAGTGCATAAGATAAATGATTGGACATGATCCTATTGGATGGCAGAGAAAGCTTTAGAGGTTGTGTCCTTATTCCTGTCGTTAATATCTAAATGTTCTTTCTTATTCAGGACCATTTCAATACTACTTCCCATTCCCATTCCAACATGTCAGCCCATGGCCTTCTCTCTGCCACAATGAGGCCACACTCTGATTGGAGAAGCAACACCTTATATTCCCTCTGGGTAGCTTCCAGCCTGATGGCATGAACATTATTGTCTCAAACTTCCGCTAATTGCCCCCTCCTCTTCTTCAACATTCCCCATTCCTGTTTCCATCTCTCACCTTATTTCCTTACCTGCCCATCACCTCCCCCTGGTGCTCCTCCATTTTCCCTTTCTTCCATGGTCTTCTGTCCTCTCCTATCAGATTCCTCCTTCTTCAGCCCTTTTTCTCCTTCACCAATAAACTTCCCAGCTCATTACTTCACCCCTTCCCCCCTCCAGTTTCAGATATCACCTGCCACCTTGTACGTTTTCCTCCCCTTCCTCCACCTTCTTATTCTGACTTTCCCTTTTCCTATCCAGTCCTGATGATGGGTCTTGGCCCAAAATGTCGACTGTTTCTTCTTTTCCACAGATGTTGCCTGGCCTGCTAAGTACCTCCAGCATTTTGTGTGTATTCCATTGATCATTATTTAATTCAATCAGCCACTAGTCACAGCAGGAAAGCTATCATAGCACCCAGGTAAATTAATGAAGAAGTTGTAATAATGACCCAGATGGGGTGTTAAGAAATAACAGACACATATTCAAATTCATTAGTGGGTTGAATGTAAATTTTCTTCATTCCCAGTAGGTATAAGATAGGGTTGAACATCCAGACTTCAAGCAGTTGCCACTAATCTTATATTGTCATTGTCATTGAAAAGGTTTGTCAATGATAACATCTGGTTGTGCCCTGAACAGAACATATCCTTCTTACCCTCCTACTTCTTCAGGTATGGTGAATTAAAAATATTAAAGGGGAAGTGATAAATTTAAATTACTCTAATTGTTTTTATTGTTGACTTTTGGGAGACGCTTCTAGGGTTCATTTTGGACTTGGGAGGATGGACCGTGCATCTGCTCTTATTGAATGTGAAGAACTGCTGAACTGTCAGGGAATGGGTAACCAACAGTTATCCACTCCAGTTACCATTTTCCACCTCTGGTCCCAAATGACTGGTTGCTCTTTGAAAGCTGGGAAGGAAAGGGTGGGGGGGTGGGGTGTAGAATGTTTATTAAGGCTTCAGGACTCTCAGCCAATCAGGATAGGCTTTGTTAGGTATTCCTCTCACTCCTCTGCTCCACCTGGCCACACTTCACAATTATACCATTCAGCAGTATTCAACTCCACCAACTCACCCTACCACCGCACTGCCCTGTCTCACCTCGCCATCATGTTGCCATCCCTACCAAACCCAGCTCAGCCCTACCAATATGCTGATCTACCACCTCCCTACTAGGCCCAGTTCCCAAAACACTCAGCCAATACACAGGGGTCAAATGGTTTGGGATAGGGCCTAGCAGGCAGATGGTGGATTCAAGCTCTGCCTTGCTTCAATCTACCACACCTTATCAATCCTGCCCTGCCAGCATTCTGGTACCATACTGCCATACCTAGTCTCGTCCAGTCCCATACTACCACCAACCCATCACACCTACCCTAACCCACCACTGCCCACTCTGCCTGATCAACTTCTCCTTTTGCTGCCTGTTCAGGACCAATCCATTCTGCTTCTGCACCTTACTGCCCTGCTCTCAAAGGCCCAGTCACTCTCTCTCTCTCATATACACACACACACACACACACACATCAACCTACCCATCTGCCCCCCTCCAGGACCATTCAACCCCAACTTATCAGTACGTAACACTGTCCCTACCACACTATGCTGCTCTCTACCACTTCACACCAATGCGGTCACGGGGTGAATGTACAGATTCCTTGGAGGCAAATGCAATGTTAGCATTCATTTCAAGAGGTCTAGAATACAAGAGCAAGGATGTGATGCTGAGGCTTTATAAGGAACTGGTGAGGCCACACCTTGAGTATTGTGAACAGTTTTGGGTCCCTCATCTTAGAAAAGATGTGCTGGCATTGGAGAGGGTCCAGAGGAGGTTCACAAGGATGATTCCAGGAATGAAGGGGTTATCATACGAGGAAAGTTTGATGGCTCTGGTTCTGTCTCACTGGAGTTCAGAAGGATGAGGGGGGATCTCATTGAAACCTTTCAAATTTGAAAGTCCTAGACAGAGTAAATGTGGAAAGGCTGTTTCCCATGGTGGGAGAGTCTAGGACAAGAGGGCACACCCTCAGGATAGAGGGGCACCCTTTCAAAACAGATGCGGAACAATTCCTTTAGCCAAAGGGTGGTGAATTTGTGAAATTTGTTACCATATGCAGCAGTGGAGACCAGGTCATTGGGTGTATTTAAGGCAGAAATTGGTAGGTTCTAATTGGACATGGCATCAAAGGTTACGGGGAGAAGGCCGGGAACTGGGGTTGAGGAAGAGACAGAAAATCAGATCAGCCATGATTGAATGGCAGAGCAGATTCGATGGGCCAGATGACATAATTCTGCTCCTATCTCTTATAGTCTTATGGAATTGAACCTGATCTTACAGGCGCTGTGCTGTATTTTCGAAATACTATCATTCCTTAATAAAATAGTATATCTCGTAATTCCCTGTTGAAATTTATTGGACAATTATTTGTCCATTTTGCATTCCTCCTCTGTATTGACCACCAGCCTTAATTACAGAAATTCCATCTTTGATTCCAAAGTCTGCATTATTAATATAAGTTATGAACAAGGCTGAGAATACTTTCAGCCTTTCAAGATGAAAATTTTTATAATTGGGTAAAATGCAGATTGTCTGGCAGTAGAATAACCTTATTATTTCTGTATATCCAGACAAGAGTCTTACTGTCAAAATTTAATGCTATATTAATTAAAAATCTGAAGTATCTTGTGCCTTCTTGTCTGCAGTATTACAGCAGAACTACATATTCACTGCATAAATATGTGTTGCTAATGCTTCTATTTGACATTACATTGAGCGTCATGAGTGAAAGAGAATGAAAGCGCTTTGACTCATAGAAATACCACAATGGTGTAGTGGTGAGGTCTTTGCTTGCCACATTGAGGCAGTAATTAAAGAAGCTTATCTCCCTTTACCAATATAATGTCCAATTGTGGAGGAAAGTAACTGATTAATTCATATCTTGCTGTATTTTACAATATATTATATAGAGTTATTTTTTTCTGACGTCATCCTTTCACGAAGAATTTCTAGCTAATGTGATAGGATAAATCAAGATAAATCAAAACATTTTTAACAGTTGAATTTGGAGAGATTAGCAAGAATTATTACAAGAATGTTCCACTTCAGTAAGGTAGCTAGACTAGAAAAATAAAAATTATTCTCGTTCAGTCAGCAAGGAATTTAACAGAGATATTCTGCATAGGTCAGTGACATCAGAACATTTACATTCTTATCATAAAAACCCATTACACTAGTGTCCATCTTTCCCTTGAATAGAGTATGGGAATAAATTAGTGTGGACAATAAAAGCAAGTACATAGAAGCTCTTACAAAATATAACAAAGGAAAGCACTAGATAAAGTTAATGTTAGTTCCTTGCACACCGGTTCAGTACAAATTACACTGCGGAATAAAGCAATAACAAATTAAATGTTTTGTGACTGTTCTCGTGGAAGAAGGCATAAAACCCTTCCAGAAATAGTGGAGGATTACAGGTCTAGATTAAATGAAGACTCATTAGTAAAAACAGAAACTATGTTTTGGAAGAATTAATAGGACAAAAAGCAATAAATCCCCAGGACCTTATAATTTTCATACCAAGCTTTTGAAGGAAGATCTATAAGAGATAAAGGATGTATTGATTACATGGGACAACAAAAATTTTTCGAAAATGTTGCATCCTCAGAATTTGTTTTTGTTTATGATAGACCACTTGAACACAAATATCATTTCAGCCTACTTCTATCACAAAGGAATTTGGAGAAACAAGAAACTAACTTTTATTGAATATAATGTGTTTAATTACATAACGGTGTTGATGCTTTGCAGTAGTTCAACTAAGCTAAAAAATGTTTTGTTGATGATTTTCATTTGTACTCAGAGGCTTCTCGCTAAAGTGTCCAACAATAACCAGCTGGCATTGATGGATTTCAGTTGCCCTGATATCGTTTCTCCATGAGGGCAATGTCCTGGTGCTCATCACTGACAGTGCCATGATAAGGTCTAAATGGGAATGCAGAGAAGCAGTCTTTAGTTTCATGTTGCACTTTGTGGTCTTGTATGCTTGAAGCACGTTGTCAATCAGCTGCACGTAGTTGATGCTCTGTGGTTGCCAAGAAAATTTTCAGCAACATCGTTGAATGCCTGCCATGTGAATTACTCCGGACACACTAGAAGTTCTTCAAACTGCCTGTCTTTGGAGACTTGTTTGACTTGTGGAGCAACAGATGCCTTCCTCAATCTTGACATCAGTTATTTTGACTTGAATTATGAAATGAAACAACAAACATAGGCATTTTTAAATAAAATGGAGCATGGTAAGGAAATCTCATTTTCATTTTCATGATCAGCAATCCAAAATCGATAAAATACATCCAAAAGTATTCAGGAAGAAAAGTCTTCGTTGTCCAATGTTATAATCTTCCAAAATTCCATTGAGTCTAAATCATTTCTACAGATAGGATGGTAGTAAGTTTAAACCACTATTTAAGGAAAAGGGAAGAGGGAAAACAAGGAACTCCAAAACAGTTGGAAAATCGGAAGTAACAGGACAAATAAATAAGATCAGATAGATTCAACATGGATTTATGAAAGAAACCATATTGATCAAATCTTTTGGAAGTGTTTAAGTTTGTTACTAGCTGACTAAATAAGGGTGAACCAACTGATGTGTTTTGAGACATTCTAATGGTTTTTGATAAGCTATCATACATAAGTTATTGAGCAAATTTGGAATGAATGGTGTAAGAGGTGATATTGTGGCAGGGACTGAAGATAGATTAACAGTAGAAAGTGGATCATTTTCGGATTTGGAGGCTGTGATGAGCAGGGTCTCATCAGAAACAGACAAATATTCATAATCTTTACAATAATTTGGATGAGACGAATAGCATATTTTAACCAAGTTTGCAGATGATACAAAGCTAAGTGTGGGCCAAAATAAGGATGCAGCAAAACTGCTCGAGGATATACAGACAAAGTGAATGGGCAAGAATGTGTCAGGTGCAATATAATGTGCGGTCATTACTTTGGTAGAAATAATGGAACAGTAATGTATTTTTAAAATTATGCAAAATTAAAAGCACTCGGTGGGAATTGGGTGATGAAATAACTGAATGTTCCCACACAGCGTCAATAATTAATTACTAAGGGAGATAGTGTGATGACCTTGATTACAAGAGGATCTAAGAACAAGAATGGAGGCATCCTGTTGATTTTATACAATGTCTGGTGAAACGGTATCTGGAACATTGCATTCTGGTGGGGTTTCCCCACTCAACGAAGCAAATAGTTACAGTGGAGGGTGTTCAGCAAAGGAACGCTAGGCTTGACTGTGTGGCTAAGCACAGCTCAAATGGTATCTATAAATTTACTGATGACACAACTATTGTTGGCAGAACTTCAGATAAGAAGGTGCACTAGAGCAAGCTATATCAGCAGCAACCTTACACTTAACGACAGTAAGACCAAAGAACTGCTTGTGAACTTCAGAAAGGGTAAGATGAGGGAACTTACCCTCATGGAGGGATCAAAAGTGGAAATAGGTTCAAGTTCCTGGGTGTCAACATGTCTGAGGATCTATCGTGGGCCCAACATATCAATGTAGCTACTGAGAAGGCTCAACAAGGGTTATATTTCACTTGGAATTTGAGTAGATGTGGTCTGTCTCCAAAGACACTTGCAAATTTCTACAGCTGTACCATGGAAAGCATCCTAACTGGCTGGTATGGTGGGGCTGGGGGTGGGGGCTACTGCACAGGATCAAGTGAAGCTGCAGAGAACTGGAAACTTAGTCAGCTCCATCATGGGCACTAGCTCCCATGGTTTCCAGGTCATCTTCAAGGATCGATGACTCAAAAAGGCGGCATCCATTATTCAGGACCACCATCGTTCAGGAACCCCATCACCTAGGACAAGCCCTGTTCTCATTGCAACTATCAGGAAGGAAGTACAGAAGCCTGAAGGCTCACACTTAATGATTCAGGAACAGCTTCTTCCTCTCTGCCATCTAATTTCTGAATGGACATTGAACCTATGAACATTACCTCACTACTTTTTAAAATTTTATTTTTGCACTACTTATTTAATTTAACTATTTAATATATATATTTACTGTAATTCACAGTTTTTCTCTCTATTACATTGTACTGCTGCCATGAAGACAACAAATTTCACAATATATGACAGTGGTATTAAAGCTGATTCTGATTGCTGGGTTTGTCACTTGAGGACTACCTAAACAGACTGGGCCTGGCCTTGTATGCTGTTCTATTTAACATGAGGAATTGTAATTTCATAGACACATAGAAAATTGTTATGAGACTAACAGGGTCGATCTAGAGCTGATGTTGCTCCTGACTAGGTCTCGAGCCAGGGGTCACAGTTTTGGTCAGAAAAGAGAAGAAATCTTTTCGACTGGAGGGTGATGAGTGTTTGTAATTTTCTACTTAAGAGGGTTGAGGATATGTCATTGCTGAGTATATTTAAAGTCAGAGTCAAAGTCAAAGTTGAGTTTATGTGCAAATATGAGTACGCACAGGTACAATGAAAAACCTACTTGCAGCAGCATCACAGGCATTCACAAGAAAACATAAATTAAACACATTGTTTACAAGATGGAACACAGTTAGAACAATAAAGCAGAGTCCATTGCACAGTAATCATATTGGTCAGAGTGTTGCGGAACTGTAGTGATTAGAGTAGTACCAGTTATTTCAAGAACTAAACAGGTGAAGGGAAGTAGCTGTTCCTGAACTTCCTGGGACTTCAGGCTTCTGTACCTTCTGTACCTTCTGCCTGATGATAGCTGTGCAAGATGGTATGGCACCAGTGGAGGGGAAATTTGGTGATAAGTGTTATTTTTTTGAGGCAGCGCCTCTTTCAGATACTATTCATGGTGGGGAGGGATGTGCTCAGGATGTGTTGGGCAGGGTCCACTACTTTCTTCTGCTTTTCATATTCCTGTGCATTTGAATTACCCTACCAGACCATGATGCAACCTCTCAGGACACTTTCAACAGTGAATTGAATTGAGTTGACTTTATTTCTTACATCCTTCAAATACATGAGGAGGAAAAGTCTTTACATCTCTGTCTAAAGTGCAATGTGCAATCATAGTAATTTGTAATAATTTATAATGAATAGAACAGTCAATGTAACATAGAATATACTCAAATCAAGTCTGATGGCGGGGTGGAAGAAGCTATCCCAGAGCCTGTTGGTCCTGGCTATTATACTGCAGTACTGCTTCCCAGATAGTAGCAGCTGGAACTGTTTGTGGTTGGGGTGACTCGGGTCCCCATGGATCCTACGGGCCCTTTTTACACACCTGTCTTTGTAAATGTCCTGAATCATAGGAAGTAGTCCAAACTTCTTCTGTACTCTTCAAAGTAAATTTTAAGCTAATCCTTTGACTGCCCTATTTGGTATTGCTGGGAGGAAAGATATCATTTTGAAGACGTCTGATTTGCACATTCTGGATTTTATCTCTCTTATGTCTAGGAGGGCGCTTTTGTTTAAATGGAAGGATGCTGTTCCGCCTAATCATGCTCAGTGGTGACGGGATGTTATGGCATGCCTAAATTTAGAAAAGATTCATTGCTCAATTCCTGTATCTAACCAAGATTTTCAAAATTTGTGGGGGCCGTTTTTAAATTATTTTCATAATCTTTGACTTCTCGTTAAAGTACAGAAGTTGGTTAATAGCATATTTTATTATTTGATAAGTTTTTTTTCTTTTTATTTCCCCAAACAGCTTCGATTTTGGTAGTGGGTGTAGATCTTTTTTAAAATAAAATTGTTTATATTCTAATATACGAATTAATCCAATCTATATGAATACAGAGTAAGGAGTTCGTTAATGTGATTCAATATACTGTATCTGGTATTATTATATTTTTTCTTTTGTCTTATAATATTTATTCTTTTGGACTCTGTATTCTTCTATTTAGAAATCAATAAAAATATTGGAAAAGAAAGAAGATGAATCATAGGAAGTTCACAACTACAGATGTGCTGGGCTGTCCGCACCACTCTCTGCAGAATCCTGCAAACAAGGGAGTACAGTTCCCATACCAGGCAGTGATGCAGCTAGTCAGGATGCTCTCAACTGTGCCCCTGTAGAAAGTTCTCAGTATTTGGGGGCCAATACCAAACTTCCTCAACTGTCAGAGGTGAAAAAGGTGCTGTTGTGCCTTTTTCACCACACAGCTGGTGTGTACAGACCATGTGAGGTCCTTGGTGATGTGGATGCTGAGGAATTTAAAGCTGTTTACCCTCTCAACCCCAGATCCATTGATGTCAATAGGGGTTAGCCCATCTCCATTCCTCCTGTAATCCACAACCAGCTCCTTTGTTTATGCGACATTGAGGGAGAAGTTGTTTTCTTGACACCACTGCGTCAGAGAGGTGACTTCTTCCCTGTTGGCCACCTTGTTATTGTTCGAGATAAGGTCAATCAATGTAGTGTCTTGGCAAATTTAATTAGCAGTTCAGAGCTATGGGTGGTGATACAGTCTGGGTATACAGGGAGTAAAGGAGGGGACTTAGTACACAGCCTTGAGGGGCTCCTGTATTGAGAGTCAGTGGGGTGGAGGTGAGGGAGCCCACTCTTACCACCTGCAGCGATCTGACAGGAAGTCCAGAATCCAGCTGCACAAGGCAGGGTCAAGGCCAAGGTCTCTGAGCTTCTTGCCGAGCCTGGATGGAACTATGGTGTTGAATGCTGAACTGTAGTCCAAGAACAGCATTCTCACATAAGCATCCTTCTTCTCTAGATGTGTAAGGACGGTATGTAGAGCAGTGGCTATTGCGTCGTCCATCGATCGGCTGTGTCAGTAGGCGAACTGTAGGGGGCCCAGTTTGGGTAGTAGCATGCTGCAGATGTAATCCTTGACTAGCCTCGCAAAGCATTTGCTTATTATTGAGGTGAGTGCAACAGGACGCCAGTCATTCAGGCATGTTCCCTTGGTCTTTTTTGGTACAGGGACAAATGTGGATAATTTGAAGCAGAAGGGCACTCTACACTGGGAGAGGGAGAGATTAAAAATGTCTGTAAACACACCTGCCAATTGTGCTGCGCAAATCCTAAATATTCACCCTGGGATGCCTTCCGGTCCCGCAGTCTTGTGACTGTCCACCCATTGGAAACATCCGCGTACCTCAGCCTCAGAGATGACCAGGGCAGGTTGTAGCGGTGGCTTCCCTCGGAGGCTCAGAGTTAGCGCCATCGACCCGAGCGTAAAAGCAATTGAGCTCATCTGAGAGAGAGGCTGCGATGTTGACAGCACCACAACATTTGGCTTTGAAGTCTGCGGTGGTGTGCAGCCCTCACCATAAGTCACGTGTGTTATTTGTTGTGAATCTTGACTCAGTCTTGTCCCTGTAATGTTGTTTTGCAGCCTTGATAGCCTTGCACAGATTATAGCTGCTTTTGTTGAGCTCGGTAGAAAACTATTAGGGTGCTCAGTGACAAGCCTCCTTAACTTCCAAAGAAACCGTGTGTGTTTCCTTGTGATTGCATCCACGTGCTGGGCCAGGACAGCTCATCCGATAGATGAATGTTCAGGAATTTACAAAGTTAAGCTGATAGATTTTTGAACCTGGGTATCATGTGGAGTTAGCATAGGAACGTGGCACAGGGTTTAAAGATCAATTACGTGTTTATTGAATGATAGAACAGATAT
Source organism: Mobula birostris (assembly GCF_030028105.1). NCBI lineage: Eukaryota > Metazoa > Chordata > Chondrichthyes > Myliobatiformes > Myliobatidae > Mobula > Mobula birostris. The sequence continues at coordinate 40,984,166 of NC_092378.1, read as the reverse complement.
GAAGAGCGGAACGGCTATTCCTACTTGTACTTCCTATATCTGTAGGGCATTATTTAAGAGAAGTGTTGATTTTCATATTACTGTTTGTGGGAATTTCTGTATTCAGATCAGATGCCATATCTTTCGCATTTCAAAAGTTACATTTCAACAATAGCTCATGGACTTTAGAATATCCTAGAGTTCTAAGGAAAAGTATTTTTTCCCAAATTAGGAAGGGCTTTCATAGTGTAATTAAGATGCAACTTTGCATTGGCAACAGTTTTAAGGTAATTTAAGGTAATTGTTTTAAAAAACTCGAGGGGAAATGAGAGTTATCTTTACTATCATGGGTTATATGTTGAATGCACTGCCTCACAGATGGAAGTCCATTCAATACTATCTCTTTCATATCAAGATCATCACAAGCTGTGTAATTACCCTGATCATACATTCTATTATTTATTGAAAAGTACTGACCAGGACCCCTTGAGGGAGCAATGTGGAGTCTTTTACAACCACTTGCGAGAGCAATAAAGACCTTGGTATTACATTTCAGCCAAAAAGCTGACACTTGACAGTGCGCTGAAAAAGGAAAGTTCGTGGGGTTGTGGGGAGAATGTTAGCGAATGCTTCTTTCAGATGCTGCCATGAGCACCAAGGATGGCATCATTACTTCCTCTGTTGCATAATTCCATATTTAGTTGCTATATAAGTTTTCTTACTTCAACCAGAAAACTAACTGTACAGATACATTAATATTGACGATCACTCCTCATTCGGACATTCCCAGCTCTAGAACATCGGACAAACTGGGGCAGGCCACTTAGTTCCTTGGGTCTGTTCTGCTATTTAATGACATCTTAAAGATCTTCTATCCAAGAAAATATCATTGATCAAAAATAAGCTATTTATCGATGTTTTACAATTAACCAAGCATTAGATGCCACTTGAGAAAGAAAATTCTAAATCTCTAGCTCCCTTTTAGGGTATAAGTTTTCAAACTTCATTGTCGGAAGGGCCAGGGTCCAATTTTTAGTGCCTTTCATTTTTGGCCTAGGTTTTCCAGGCAGCAGAAATAGATTATTTCCATCTATCCTGACAGTTCCTTTTGAACTTCATTAAATCATCTCTTATCCATCCAAAGTCAGGGGAAAAAAATGAACCCACACCTTGGCTTGTGGTCTGTTTTTCATTTAATCTTAAGAGTCCAGGTATCATTGTATGTTGCATTCCCTCCAGGATCAATAAATTTTTTCTAATATGCCAGGACTGGTCACAACACTCCAAGGAAGATCTGTTTAAGGGTTTATTTAGAGTAGATGTAGGATAGTGTACTCCTTGTACTCAATATTACTGGAGAGAAGGACTGTATTTCATCATCTTTTTATTTTTTAACACTGTCAATGACAAATTAATGATCTAGGCAGATGGACTTCCAAGTCTTCTCAGAGCTTAGCAACATTGGCACTGGGACAGGATTAATATAATTCTCTATGAGTTATTCTGATGTAACATCCATACTGTAACTACAGTACTTCATTAGATGACAGATCTTTCTCCTTTGAAGGATTTGCAGAGCAATAATAGGTCAACTTACCCAATAATTTAAAAAAGCACATGTGGATCAGATGGTTCAGTCAGTCGAATTAAATCTAAGCAATTATAAGTAATTTACAGGCAGATTTCATATTGTGCTTAAATTAGCTTGGAAATTAAAGGAAAATATTTGATTAAAGAGCAACGACTATGTAACAAATAAAGCAGGAGCATTAAAACCAAGAACTCATATGGAGTACAGTAAAATGATAATCACACTGAAAAGCTGCATGTCTCCTTTGTTTTGTACAGAAAGGATACTCATTACCTGTGACAAACTGCAACCAATAGACGCTGATTATTCCAGACACGTGATTTTGGCTTCAAATTAGACCCTAATTTAGTAAATTGAGTAACTTCTGTCACGTATGGTCTGATGTCTTTTCAGCTCTGTTAGACTTCAGGTAATAAGCTATTGTAATGGAATTCCAGTGATTACTTTGCATGCATTTACTAGATAACATTTGAACCGCTTGATCTTCTCAATGGAAATAAGTCATGCTTAAAATTTAATCCCAGAATAAGTTTCATTACACTCTTAATAAATCCACTTCTGTGGGAAATAAGCAAAGGGAATAACCATCCTGTGTTGCATGAAAATTCTTAAACAGAAGTATCATTCAGTCCCTTGAGTCTGATCCCTAGCTCAACCGAACTTCACTCCATCTTCTAGCTTTGTTGTTTACTGAAATTGCCTGCACTGAATCATCCACATTGCTGATTAACTACAGTATATTATTCTGAGGCACCAGGCATCATTTTGTGCAAAATTACAAAGAACATTTTATTCATAATAGAAATTTTGACCCAAAGAAATACTATCAGTTATCTGGCTGTCCAGTTCCCATTCAAATATACTATCCACACTAATGTTTATTCCTGACTCTGGTGACCATGATCAGAATCAGAATCAGATTTAATATCACTGGTAGATGTAATCAAATTTGACAACTTTACACCAACAGTACAATGAAATACTTGATATATAAATATAGAGAAAAAAACTGAGCTACATTAAATATATATATATATATATATATATATATACACACACACACACATACACACACACACACATATATACATATACATACACACACACATATATATATATACACACACACACACATATAATAGTTGAGTTAAAATATTAGTGCAAAAAACAGAAATAAAAAAGCAGTGAGGTAGTGTTCATGGGTTCAATGTCCATTCAGAAATCGGATGGCAGAGGGGAAGAAGCTGTTCCTGAATCACTGACTGTGTGCCTTCAGGCTTCTGTACCTCCTTCGCAATGGTAGTAGTGTGAAGAGGGCACGTCCTTGGTAGTAGGGATCCTTAACGTTGGACACTGTCTTCCTAACACTCTGCTCCTTGAAGATATCTTGGATACTATGGAGGCTGGTGCCCATGATGGAGCTGACTAATCTTACAGGGTTCTGCAAATTATTTCAATCTTGTGCAGTATCACAGTGACGAATGGAAAGATTGGCAGAGTTCTTGGCTTGGGTCAGAAAGATCAGCAGAATATGGAGATATTTCTGGATACTGAACATCATATTTAGCTTAGAATTCAATTTTTTCCATAATCTGCCTTTAATTAAAATGAAGATTAACTCCCTAACTACAAAGTTTCAAATTTATATCAATCAGAATCAGATTTAATATCACTTGACCTATGTTGTGAAGTTTGTCGATTTGTGGCAGCAGTACAGTGCAATACATAAAAAATGATCAATTACAATAAGAAATATATATTTTTAAAAAATCAAATAAATAGCTCAAAAAGAGCAAAATATAGTAAGGTAGCTGTGTATTTAATATTTCAGCAATATTCTAAATATGTTATTTAAATAATTATTCTTGTTTTTTTATATAATGCAAAAAATTTTAAAGTACATCAATAGCATATGTCATCATGATACCATGTCATAAGTGTGTGCCTCACTAAAAGTAAAAACAAACTAGACTGTCATACGGAGGTGGCTGGGAACGGACCCAAGTGCAAGACACAGACACTGAAGTACTAGGGACAGGACTAGGGTATGGGGCGACGGCAAGGACATGGACAGGAAAACCAGGAACACGGAACAGGACCGGTCAAAAGAGCTAGGAGCCTCTGGCTTGGACCCCAGAACCAGGCAAGGACGAGGCTTGGCTGGCAGGCAGGACGAGGCAGGAGTCTTAGAGACTTGAGGCGAGGCTTGGCAGGAGACTTGAGGCTTGAGGCTAGACAGGAGGCTGCAGTCTTCAGGCTTGAGGCTAGGCAGGAGGCTGCAGTCTTCAGGCTTGAGGCTAGGCAGGCTCCTCCGGGGCAGGGTGCGGTTCACCTGGGCAGGGCGCAGATCACCACCCAACGGAGGCATGGGACAGGAAGGGACAGACCAACTGCAGGTAACAGCGAGACGGCCTGGCTTACCCAATGGAGGAAAGGGACAGGAAGGGAGCTAGGTACAGGGTGGCTCCAGGACAAGACTGCAGGCGAGATGAGGCAAGAGTTACCAGCAAGACAAGGCAAGGCTTCAGGCAATGCAAGGCGAGACGAGACGAGAACTTCAGGTGAGGCGAGAGTTACCGGCAAGACAGGGAGGGGCTTCAGGCAAGGAAACAGAAGGCAGGGGAAGGGATACAAGGAGTAAGGACAAGAACAATCCAGCAAACACGCTCTGGTTTCTGGAGGTATTTATGCAGCCAGCCCCAGTGAGCATCAGCTGCCTCAATTAGAGCTAAACAAGAACAGAAACAGGGTAAACAGGAAAACCTGGAGCAAGGGTCGATGGACCAGACCGTGAACTGGAATACGGACTTCACTGACTGGACCATGACATAGACGTGTTATCTCTGGGCTCCCATCTTTTTCTTTCAATTAATTTTATGTTTTGAAATTACAAAACATAACAGTGGCAACAAGTAAGTTTTCAAATGAACTCAAGATGATTATCTGCCTGCTGAAGGGCAGCAAGACAAGCATGTGCTTCTTGCAGTAGGTAAAGACCTGGTCGAGTTTAAACAGAAAGGAAGAAATTGGACACATTCATGGGTTCAAACACATTGTGTACCAGGAGATAATAATCATAAATAAAAAGAAGACCAGAAATGGCTCAGAAAGATTGACACGTCAATTGTACAGCAGCTAACTGGATTTTGTATGCTGAGTGAATTGAACAATATTTTGAAGGAAATGAAATAGCCAATGAAAAGCAAGTGCAAGTTTTGCTGAGTGCATTGGGTTTAAAGGCATACAGTTTGATTAGAAGTTTAATTGCTCCAGCCAAACCAGACAAAATGAACTTTGCTGATATTGTGAACGTAACACAGGAATATTTAGAACTGAAACCATAAGATACAGGAGCAGAATTAGGCCATTCAGCCCATTGTGTCTGCTCCACCATTCCATCATGGCTGATCCCAGATCCCACTCAACCCCATACATCTGCCTTCTTGCTATATCCTTTGATGCCCTGACCAGTAAGGAAATTATCAACTTCTGCCTTAAGTATACACACGAACTTGGCCTCCACTGCAGTCTGTGGCAGAGCATTCCACAGATTCACCACTCTCTAGTTAAAAAAATTCCTCCTTGCCTCCATCCTTAATTTTGAAGCTGTGCTCTTTAGTTCTGGATACCTCCACCACAGGAAACATTCTCTTCATATCCACACTATCTAGTCCTTTCAACAGTTGGTAGGTTTCAATGAGATCCCTCTGCATTCTTCTAAATTCCAGTGAGTGCAGGCCCAAAACTGTTAAATGCTCCCCATATGTTAACCCCTTCATTCCTGGAATCATCCTCGTGAACTATCTCCAATGACAACACATCCTTTCTGAGGTACGGGGCCCAAAACTGTTGACAATACTCCTAGTTGGCCTGACTAGTGCCTTATAAAGCTTCAGCATTATATTTCTGCTTTTATATTCTATTCCCTTTGAAATAAATGCCAACATTTATTTGCCTTCTTTACAACAGACTCTACCTGTAAATTAACCTTCTGGGAGTCTCCTAAGTTCCCCTGTACCTCTGATGTTTGAACCTTCTCCACATTTAGATAATAATCTGCACTATTGTTCCTTTTACCAAAATGCATTATCATACATTTCCCAACACTGTATTCCATCAGCCACTTTCCTTGCCCTGTCTTCCAATATGTCTAAGTCCTGCTGCAATCACATTGCTTGCTCAGCACCACCTACCCATCTATCTATCTTTGTATCATCTGCAAATTTTTGAGACAAAGCCCATCAATTCCATTATCCAAATCATTGACAAACAATGTGAAATGTAGCAGTCCCAATACTAACCCTTGAGGAGCACCACTAGACACTGGCAGCCAACCAGAAAAGGCCCCTTTTATTCCTACTCACTGCCCCCTGCTTGTCAGCCATTCCTCTGTCCATGCCAGTATCTTTCCTGTAATACCATATGATTTCATCTTGTTAAGCAGCCTCATGTGTGGCACCTTATCAAACACCTTCTGAAAATCCAAGTAAATGACATCCACCGCCTCTCCTTTGTCCACCCTACTTGTTACTTCCTCAAAGAACTCTAACAGATTTGTCACGCAAGATTTCCCTTTACAGAAGCCATGCTGACTTTGACTTATTTTATCAATAGTCTCAAAGTACCCCGAAACCTCATCCTTAATAATACAGGATTTTCAAAATTTTCCCAACCATTAAGGATAGGCTAACTGGTCTATTATTTTCTTCCTTTTGCCTTCCTCCCTTCTTAAACAGTGGAGTGACATTTGCAATCTTCCAGTTCCCTGGGACCATGCCAGAATCAAGTGATTCTTGGAAGATCATGACTAATGCGTCCATTATCTCTTCAGCAACTTCTCATATACTCTGGGATGTAGTCCAATGGTCCAGGTGACTTATCCATCTTAAGACCTTTGAGTTTGCCTAGCACTTTTTCCTTTGTAACAGCAATGGCACTCACTCCTGCTTCCTGACACGCACAGACCTCTGGCACACTGCTGGTGTCTTCCTCAGTGAAGATTGATGCAAAGTACCCATTAAGTTCATCTGCCATTTCTTTGTCCCCCATTACTACCTCTTTTTCCAGTGGATTTTACCCTTGCAGTTTCTTAACTCCACCTACAAAGATTCAACATTCTCTGACCCTATGTCACCTCTTTCTAAAGATGTAATTCCATCTTTTACCAACAGAGCTACACCACCGCCTATACCTCTCTGCCTGTCCTTTCAATACAAAATATATCCTTTGATGTTAAGCTCCCAACAATGGCCTTCCTTCAGCCAGAATTAGTGATGGCCACAACATCATAGCGACCAATCTCTAATAGAGCCACAAATTTGTCCACCTTATGCCGAACGCTACGCGCATTTAGATACAGCACCTTCAGTCCTGCATTCTTCACCCTTTTGAATTTTGCTTCTGAGGTAAAATTTAATTCTGCTCTCTCTGCATTTATACCCAATCATTGGCTTGTTCTTTCTTACATTCATGTTACACCTATCATCTACTTATAAACCTGTTGGCTCATCCTCAGCTCTATCATACTGGTTCCCATCCGCATGCTGTATTAGTTTAAACCACTCCCAACTGCTCTAGTAAACCTGCCTGCAAAAATATTGGTTCCCCTCGGTTTCAAATGCAACCTGTCCCTTTTGTACAGGTCACACCTGCCCCAGAAGAGGTCCCAATTAGCCAAATATCTGAATCCCTGCTCCCGCACCAATTCTTCAGCCACGCATTTATTAGCCAGCTCATTCTATTCCTATCCTCACTGCCCTGTGGCACAGGCAGCAATCCCAAGATTGCTACCCTTGAGGTCCTGCTTCTCAACTCCCTTCCAGTATTTTTTTTTCAGGACCTCCACCCTTTTTCTACCCTTGCCATTGGTACGAAATATACCACAATTTCTGGCTGTTTACCCTCCCTTTTCAGGATAATGTGGATGTGTTCAGAAACATTGTGGACCTTGGCACCTGGAAGGCAAACTACCATCCATGTTTCTTTTTTGTGTCTACAGAATTACTTATCTGTTCCCCTAACTATAGGGTCCTCTATCATTGCTGCTACCCTCTTCAGTTCCCTGCCCTTCTGAGCCACAGCGCCAGAATGAGGTAGGACATCACCCCCTCCCCCTCAACAGTACTCAAAATGGAGTACTTCTTGTTGAGGGGGATAGCCACAGGGGTGCTCTCCACTATCTGATGTTCTCCCTTCCCTCTCCTGGGCAACTATTGTTGATTGCAGAATGCTTTAGGTTTCATAAGCAGAATCTAAAGGAAGGGGAGACCATTTTAGCATAAGCAGCTGAATTGAAGAGATTGTCTGAGCATTGTCAATGCACTGATGGGCTTAATGATATACTGAGAGATTGCTTAGTTTGTGGAATCTTACAGGAAAGCATTCAAAAATGGCTCCAACTGAAGCACAGGGGAGGGGAAACATCGGCTCAGACCATGAGAGGCCTGCGTCAGGCATTTTCATGCCTTACAAGGCGCAGATTGGAAGTCTGTGTGGGGCGCCACTGAAGCACAACCATCATTATAATAGCAGTTGAAATCACTGTATCAATGGAAACAGCAGACAGTGGCGAAATTGAGTTACAGTCAGGTATAAAAATGAGCATAAACAGAATTGTAGCATCTAGACAGAGGCCAGCCTGGCTGAACAAATTGTGTTACCATTGTGGCAGGGGCTCACATACACCAAAGCAATGCAGATTTAAAAGTGAAACTTGCAGAAAATGCAAAAAAGTAGGACACATACAAAGAGCATGCCAGGCATTCAAAAATAAATGGACTGCATAGGAAGAGAAAAAGATTTAAAAAAAGTCAAGTTAGAGTTTCAAAGAGAGTGGTAATTTGCATACTGTTGATGAAAAATCTGATAACGATGAGTGAGATAGAAAAAATCTCAAGTAACCTTGAGATTTATCATATGAAAACTAACAATAGACAAGCGATATAGCTTACACCAGAAGTGAGCAGCAAATTAACTAAAATGAAATTGGACACTGGCTTGGTTATTTTAGTCATTCCATAAAATGAGTTTGAATGACATTTCAAAGATACTGAACTGAAGCCTGCCAATATCCAACTAAGAACTTTTACTGAAGAAAAGATAACTCCCGCAGCAATAACATCTGTAAAGGTGAAATACAGCAACCAATAAGCCACACTGGGCTTGTATGTGAGGGAAAAAAACAGAAGCACCAGCATAGTGGGGCTGTGATTGCCTGAGGCAGCTACAACTTGATTGGAGAACCATCCACCCTTTGCATGCCACATCCCCTGCAATAGAGTCAACTGAAAGCAAATTAAGAAAGATACTGGATGAAGCCACAGCAGTGTTCAGGGATGGCGTTGGAAAACTCAAACATATCAAGGGTAAAATGGTGTTAAATAGAAATGCCATGCACAAGTTTTACAAAGCCCTTACACCATCTGTGATAACGCAGCCAATCAGCTTGATTGCATGGAGGCTGAAGGAATTCTTTCCAAGGTTGAATGGAGCCCAAGGACAATGCCAGTGGTCCCAGTAGCCAAGAAGAATGGGTTTGTCAGGATCTGTGGTAAAAGTAGATCAATATGCCCTGCCCAGTACAGATGCAAGGAAACACTTTAGCAATGTGGATCTAGCTGAGGGAGGTTTACATACAGATGGAAATGGAAGAAGAGGGTAAAATGTTTCTCACCATAAACACTCACCAAAGGACATTATCACTATAGTAGGCTTATAGCTGGAGTAGCATCTGCACCTGCACTCTGGCAGAGAGCTATGGACCAGGTGATATAAGGCTGCCCAAGTACTCAAGTGTTTCCTGAATGACACCATTGTTACCAGTGAGGATGACAAGGAACATCTCCAACATCTCAAGATAATGTTAAAAAGATTATAAGATTATGGGCTCAGAGCATAATACAACAAGTGTAAATTCTTCAAACCATGCATCTCTTACTGTGGTTACACCATTTGTACAAGTGTGCTGAGAAAATTCAGCAGTGGTGGATGTCCCAAGGTCAAAGGATGTGTCAGAGTTGCAGTCCTTTATAGTATTTGTCAATTACTACAACAGGTTCTTGCCAAACCTGGTTAATATGCTCCACCCCTAGAACTCATTACTACAGTTCAGGAGGAAATGCCAATGGACAAAGCAGTGTGTGGTGACTTTCAACAAGGTAAAGGGAATTATGAAGTCAGACACTGTACTCACACATTATGATCCATATCATCCAGTGAAGCCTGCCTGTGACACCTTGCCTTAAGTGCAATCAGGTCTCATGTTATGAGTGCTGGAAGTGAATGCCCCATAGCTCTTGCACCACATTCCCGTTCAGCTGCAGGGAAAAATTACGCATGGATTGATGGAGAGGTGTTGAGTCTTGTTTGGGGTGTAAAACATTTCAACCAGTAGTTGTATAGGACAGAGTTTACCCTCATTACTGATAATCTACTACTACCATCCATTTTCAATCTACAGAAGGGTGTTCCACTAACATCAACAGTATGAATGCAGAGATGGTCTCTGTTTCTTGGAGGATGTAAATACAAGACTGAATTCAAGAGGTTGTTTAATCATGGAAATGCTGATGGAATGTCCCATTTACACTCAGAAAAGGAAATACCTGAAAAATTTACAAAAGAAGACACTCGTCTTGACGTATTCTCCCCAATGCAAATCAAAAGTCTTACTATTACAGCAGAGATGACCCAAAGGGAAATCAGAGAAGTCTCGCCAATGCCTCACGTCTACATGGAAACCCAAAATGGATGGAATGTGTAGCAGAAACTCCAGTTCCCCCATTTTTACCAGGGTTGGGACGATCGTGTCCTTGATGGGGGTTGCCTTATGTGGGGATTGTACCATCTAAGCTGAGAACTAAGGTGTTTGAGGAACTACATGCCAGTCATGCAGGTGTGGTCAAAATGAAAGCATTGGCTCAAAATTTTATCTGGTGGCCTGGGATAGATCAGCAGATCAAGCAGCTTTCCATGCACTGTTTTGATGCGAATATGTTTAGAACAAAGGTGTCCAGAGTTGTCAGAAGCACATCCTGTAGTATCAGAGTCAACTCCTACAACCACCACAGAAGAGGTCCCAGAGATTGTTCCACAGCCACATCTCACCTGTCAAGCAGGAAAGACATTATCTCACAAGATTAAGAAATCCTCCATGGAGATTATATCTTTAGGCTTGAAATAGACAATCTACAATTTATTATGCTGTGGATACCTATACATACATGCAGTATATATTAAACTGTGTAAATAGCTGAGATAGCTTCTACATTGGGATGGAGATAGAGCTATGCATGGAGGTGTTTTGTACTTTTAATATTTCAAAAATATTTGAGTAATATTGCAAGTATGTTACTTGATTATTCTTTGTTGCTTATATAATGTATTGTAGGTTATATGTAAAAATATGTGAATAGCATACGTTATCACTCCACCATATCATAAGTGTGTGCCTCACCGAAAGTAAAATCGAAACTGGACACATTACCTCTGGGCTCCCTTCTTTTTCTTCCAATTATTTTTATATCTTGGAGTTACAAAACATAACAGTAGTGTTCATGGGTTGGTTCATTGTCTGTACTGAAATCTATTAGTAGAGGGGAAGAAGCTGTTCTTAAAATATTGAGTGTGCGTTCTCAGGCTCCGGTGCCTCCCCCTTGATAGTAGCAATGAGAAAAGGGCATGTCCTGGGTGATGGGGATCCTTGATAATCATTTCTGAGGCATTGCCTTTTGAAAATATCTTCAATGTTGGGAAGGTTAGTGTCCATGATGGAGATGGCTACATTTACAACCCTCTTCAGATTTTCCTGATCCTGTATAGTGATCCCTCCATACCAGATGGTGATGCAACCAGTTAAAATGTTCTCCACAGTACATCTGTAGAAATTTACTAGGATCTTTGGTAACATATCAAAACTCCTCGAACTATAGCCTCAGAAATGCCTTCTTTGTCATTGCATCAATAGCTGGCCCAGGATAGATCCTTAGAGATGTTGACACCCTGGAACTTGAAACTGCTCACCCTTTCCACTCCTGATCCCTCGATGAGGGCTGGTATGTGTTCCTTTGACTTCCCCTTCCTGAAATCCACAATCAATTCTTTGGCCTTAATGATGCTGAGTAGGTTGTTGCTGTGACACCACTCATCCAGCAGATCTACCTTGCTCCTGTATGCTTCCTTGTCACCATCTAAGATTATTTATAGATGGATCTTGATCTGTGCCTAGCCACACAGTCAGGGTGTAGAGAGAGTAGAGCAGTGGGGTGAATATACATCCTTGAGCTGTACTGGTGTGATTTCAGTAATAAATCAATATACCAAAATAGCCCTTTAACTGTGTTTTTATTTTTTCATTCAGTATAGTTTATTGTTCTTTACAAGCTTTTGAAAATTCAGGTTTATGTTCCTTCTGATTTGCAAGGTCAGAAGTGGCATCATCCCAGCCAATATGAAATTACTAGATTTATTGAGAAGCAACCCAAGTTGGACACTACATGTAGTGAATTGAAATCCTCAGGCTAAAGTTGTTTGCTCCTACAAAAGTCTGCAAGGATCTCAATGTGTCATTAGCCAGTGCCATTAATGGAAATGCTTCCTGCTTATGATACTGATTTCACACTCCACCTAACCACTGGCTGGATGCATCAACAACAGGTAATATCACCAGCAACCAGCTTTATTTCATCCAAATTCAAGTTTATTGTCATAGGCATACACACCCAGGGTTTAAATGACATTCAAATTAGCTTTTTGCCACCAAAGAATGTTACAAGGAGCTTGCTCTCCATATCGTACTGCTCAGGTTTGGCTATCTAGACAGCTAGGACGCAGCATCCATGGTCAACCCTGACTCATGCTTATGCTACAAACATGACAAACATAAATTAATATAAATTTTACATAACATATGACAAAATAAACAAAAGTAACCAAGCTTAGTGAAAGCTGAGGAAATGAGAAAAGAAATGTACTATGAGGGAGTAGTAGGGCTTTTCAGGTCAATCAAGAACCAAATGGCAGTGGGGAAGAAGTTGTTTTTAAACTTTGAGATGTGGGTCCTCAAGCTCCATTGAGAAGAGGGTGTAGCTCAGATGGTGGATGTCATCCTCCTGTGACATTGTCCTTTATGTTGGGGAGAGCTGTAACTGGGATAGAACTGGCTGAGTCCAGTACCCTCTATAGCCTCTTACTTTCTTGTACATTGGAGATTCCATACCAGGCAATAATGCAGCCAGTCAGAATGCTTTCCACAGTACTTCTGTAGAAGTTTGTCAGAGTCTTTATAGTGTTACGTACCCCGTAACTGGGCTGCCAAACCAGCAGAAATGGATCACTCAGTTGGAGTTTGGATTACTAGAACTAAGAAAGTTTTATTAAAGAAACAAGCAACACAGTACTCTAATCAAAAGGATAATAAATGCAACAATTCAGCAATGATAAACACACATGTACACAGAATTAAGATAACAGGATCAATCAAGCTCTATCGTTGTCTAGGGGTAAACGACCAGTTTCAAAGTGACACAAAGTTCAGTTCAATTTAGTTCAGTTCAGTTCGCAGTAATCGCTGCCGTGGGAGATGGACGGTGTGGGGGAAGGAGAGAGAGAGCAAAACGAATGAATATTCAAACGGCTTCCACACAGACCTTCGCAGTCAGCTTTCGGGCGAGCCCTTTGTGATGTCATCTGAGGTCACCGACCGTGACCCCTCCGTTTCCAGATACAATCGTTTCTCTGCGGTGAACCTGGCACTCAGGCAAGGGTGGACACACACCAAGTTCCCGCCGATCGTGCCTTTCCACCCTGAGCGTCTATGGCTTGATCCCGCGACCAGCCGTCCAAAACTCCCCATCAACTTGTGGGAGACACACCGCTTCCAGGGTCTCGTTACCTCGGGGTGTCGTGTGTGTCTTGCCTTAGCCAACTTGTCCCTTTTTATTCCCCTGCTGGGGTATCGCCTGTCCATCACTTCAAACAGTTCAGGGTTCAAAGGGGGAGCCGATCTTGACGGCTCTCCTTCCGTTACTCTCTCCCGTCCCTTCATTAACATCTCCAAATGCTGCTCCATTGTTTTCCTTATCTCTCTCTCTCCTGAAGACAGGTGGCAGACCAACTGCTGATCTCACTGGTGCCAGCACAGGACAGCTAACATCTTAATCTATGTGTATTCTCGTCACAATAGATATATTGAAGTTCCTTAAACTTCTAAGGAAGTAGAAAGGCTTGCAGGCCTTCTTAATGGTTGCATCTAAAAGCTGGGAGCAGATAGATCCTTCACGATGTTGACACTCTGGAGCTTGGTGCTGCTCACCCTTTTCACCACAGACTGTTCAATGAGGACAGGTCCTTGTTCAGCCAACATCCCCTTCCTAAAATTCATAACCATTTCTTAGTTTTGCTAATGCTGAGCGCAAAGGTGTTGTAGTTATGATGCCACTCAATCAGCTGACCAGTTGATGCTTGTTTGTGTTGCTTCAAGATAATCTGCACGTTTAAGGTGCATTCTGGTTGGAGGAGGATTTGGCAGTCATTCCAAAGTCTGAATTTGATCTGGGAAATGGCCATAGTGTGGGAAAGAATGGACACCAAGAGTTAAGAACACATCAGAGGCCTTGCAGGTGAGGCAGAGGAACTTGTTCTTTTTCCAGTGTGCTAAGACACCCTTCAGGTGATCAAAAGGCAGAGAGAGAAGATGGCTATGGAGGAAGATGCCATCAATTAATCCCCAAAGATCTGAATGCAGAGCCAAAGGAGTGGCATGTTCTATCAACGATTATATATTACTGTGCACTAACTACTCTAACACCCTCCTATCCCCCCTCAGTCAGAATCCATTATTCATCCTTCAAAGACTCAATATCACTGTAAGCCCTCATATATATCTCACAGCTCACATAGTCGAAGTATTGATAGCTTAAAATTTCCTCCCGTCTCTGCACACAAATTTACCCCTGTTTCTTTAGCCCTCCAGATAGACAAAACCTGGATTTTGGTCACACTGTGAAGGAAAAGCAAGAAGACATTGACATTCACAGCCATCAGTGCAGGTGTTAAATGTTGGTCTGTATAGCCTAGAATGTGCCTGATACATTCCAGCTGTTGTGTACTTAGAGAAAGAGAGAGAGAGAGAAACTAGTTTCAGATTCAGGACAGTACAGTGTTGAAGAGCAAAGTTTTGAGCATGCAATCATTGCTGAAGTCTGCAATCCCAGCAAAGCTGTGGAGCTGTTGTTTCCTTCTGCTCTCTGACAAACGTCCACAGTAACACCACAATGGGCAGTAAACTAATTGCAAATATCCCCAGCTCCATCCAATGCTAAGTTCAAAGCCCTAGCCACCTTAATAATCATAGTTGATGCAAATCCTGCACTATTCTGAGGAGGTAGCAATGGCAACTTCCAATGTTTCAATGTTCATTACTGCAAAACAGATGCTGTTTCCTGGTCCTTCAGTTTGTGGGCATTCATAGTTCGCTAAGTTCTCATCTCAGAGCTTTGTTAAATATGTTGATATTCTGCCTCCATCTGTCTCTTTCTTTCAGACCCTCCCATCTTTGAGGTGAAAATAGATTTTCTTAACTTTCCTTTTACCAATTGTTCTATATCCATGCTCTTCTTGCCCTTCTTGCTTAAGAAGATAGGACACTCTCATCCATTTAGCCCTCTCATAACTTGGTACACTTCAACCAAATTTCTTCCAAAGAAAACAATTGCAGCATGAACATTTTTTCTTCAGGGCCGACAGTAATTCTACCAACGCCTTCTCAGGGGAAGTTCAGGATGGATAATAAGCATGGCCCACCACAGTGATGCCCATGTTCAAGAGAAGAATGGAAATCTCCACTTTTGCCAAAGTACTTGCAAATGCCTTCCTCTGACACAATAGCATTTTGGTGGCTAGCAACTGCTTATGGTGACCTATCTATGGCAGACAAGGGAGATATGCAATTGTAATGACCACTCCGCTCAATCCATTCAGTGCATATGCATATAAAAGTATCTTCTTTTCTTTACTAATCACTGCCCATTTCAGGAACCTGTGGACATGAATACCATTTACACCTCGGACTTCAACTACTGCACAGAGTCTTGTCATCTTCAGAAGTTTTCGGATGACTCTGCCATAGTTGGATGCATCAGCAAGGGAGATGAGGCTGAGTACAGGGCTGCGGTAGGAAACTTTGTCACATGGTGTGAGCAGAATTATCTGCAGCTTAATGTGAAAAAGACTAAGGAGCTGGTGGTGGACCTGAGGGGGGCTAAGGCACCGGTGACCCCTGTTTCCATCCAGGGGGTCAGTGTAGACATGGCAGAGGATTACAAATACCTGGGGATACGAATTGACAATAAACTGGACTGGTCAAAGAACACTGAGGTTGTCTACAAGAAGGGTCAGAGCCACCTCTATTTCCTGAGGAGACTGAGGTCCTTTAACATCTGCCGGACGATGCTGAGGATGTTCTACGAGTCTGTGGTGGCCAGTGCTATCATGGTGTGCTGGGGCAGCAGGCTGAGGGTAGCAGACACCAACAGAATCAACAAACTCATTCGTAAGGCCAGTGATGTTGTGGGGATGGAACTGGACTCTCTGTCAGTGGTGTCTGAAAAGAGGATGCTGTCCAAGTTGCATGCCATCTTGGACAATGTCTCCCATCCACTACATAATGTACTGGTTGGGCACAGGAGTACATTCAGCCAGAGACTCATTCCACCGAGATGCAACACTGAGCGTCATAGGAAGTCATTCCTGCCTGTGGCCGTCAAACTTTACAACTCTTCCCTTGGAGGGTCAGACACCCTGAGCCAATAGGCTGGTCCTGGACTTACTTCCTGGCATAATTTACATATTATTATTTAATTATTATGGTTTATATTGCTATATTTATACTCTATTCTTGGTTGGTGCAACTGTAACGTAACCCAATTTCCCTCAGGATCAATAAAGTATGATTATGACTATGACTATAGTCATATCAACACACAGGGGCCTACCAACACACTTCTCTGCAATGACTTCCATTGAGCACCTGACCAGCTCAATGGCAGTTCCGTGAACTCTCACTTTTTCCCTCACAGTCAATCTAGACGTATGAAAGATTGGTCTCATGCTCAACACTTGTATCATCTGCAATTTTCATAATCGTACTCCCAACTTTCAGATCTGAATCGGTGAAACGTCATCAAAAACAAGGGCCCTCCCAATCACTGACCCACTGAATCTTCATCGTAAGTGGACGATAAATGTTAAGTATTATCTGTATATCTGTTGATTTCTCTCCCAAGTATAGTACTTCAGAATAGAAAACATCATGTGCTGGAATTGTGATCATGATACTGGGTATGGACTTGTTGCAACAGAAATCGCACTGTAGATATGTGGGGATGCATTGCAACTGAAACGAACTTCCTGTTAGACCAAGCACATTAATCTGTTTCAAAGCACATGATCATAACACAGGCCCATATTTTCCAATGCTTTTAAGAATGATCTGAGATGCAATTGCCTTGAAATGAATAGCACTTTTCCTTACCATTAAAGGCAACATGAATGGATAATTGTTTATGCCACGTTAAATAAATTCTGGCATATTCATTGCTGAATAGCTGTTCCATTTAATCATGGTTAGTGAGGTATGAATGACAGTATAAATAGCTAATTGCCTGAGTCCTATCAAATAAATTTATTGTTAATCACTATTGCTTGGCAATGAATCCCAAGGGTGACTGATCCTCCTGCTGTGCCCAACACTTTATGCTTCTTTATGTATAATGTAAATTTAAATATGAAAAACCACTATTTCCATAAAACACCTTTATTCAAAATTCAGTGACCATATGCTCCTTGCAGGAAGCTGCAACCAAGACCAGTGCGGCTTTAAGAACTCTCACAGCAGCCTAACTGTGAACCATCTCCTCGCTGACTGCATTTCCTTCTCGGTGAAAGGGAGTGATAGATAATTTTCTCGCACTTGGAAAAACCATTAGCATGAGGATGAGACACAAGAGACTGCGATGCTGGGACTTGGAGCAAAGAAAGAGGCTGCTGGAGGAATTCACAAGGTAAGCTTTGAAACTTCGACTCTCCCTTTCCCTCCACATACTGCATCACCCACTGGGTTCCTCCAGCAGCTTTTTTTTCACTTTTAACATAAGGTTCATTTCTTTATATGGGGTTAGTGGCTCCAATGGCTGAAAACATGCATTGTGAAAATTGGAATTTACATCAGTGATTTTAGTCGCCATTTCCTACCCCTCCTTCTCCAAGCATCCCAAGAACTCTTTGGGCCACTCTGTAGGTACATAATATTCTCCATCCCTATCTCCATCCTGTTTCGAAGGGAATAAGAATCAGGATACAATACATCCATATTTTAGAAAGTGGCTATGACAATATAACCGCTAAATATAGGTGAAGTAATGCCTAGGGGTTCATTTGTTGGCAAGGATGATTAAATTTACTTAAAGCAAAGGTCTCATAATTTCATAAGATTAAACGCTGGTTTAATTGTAGGAAAGGCTCTTACCCTGCAATCCCTTCCCTTCCAAACTATTAGTGCTACCACCTTCTAGCCTCTACTCCTTTCCCTGTACCCTAATGTCTTATTCTAGCTTCTTCCCCCTCAGGACTCAGCCAATCATGGACCCAGCAGAGACAGATCAATTTCAATTGGCATCGGTCTGCCATGGACAGGCAATTGGATGGCATGAGAAGGTTCTCAAGGAGATACTTGCATCATTGCAAAAGGACTCTGGTTTTGAGCATTTGCCTGAGTGTCCTGCTACGTGTTCCTAGAACTACTGGTCAGCCCTGGAACAATACAATGGGGACCCTGAGTCTTGCCATGGGTTCCGAAATCAATGCTCTCTCGTTTTGAATTACAACCTGCAAGGTTCCCCTTGTAGAGGAGTAAGGTGGCCGATGTAATTTCCTTCCTCTTAGGCAGGGTCCTTTCATGGACAACAGCTTTATGGGCAAAGGACACTCCCTTGTGTTCTGATACAAATTAATTTCTAGGAATGGTGAGGCGAGTATTCTTTCATCATGCTAGGGGCTCAAAGGCAGCCAACAAACTCCCTGAGCTGCGTCGAGGAGCATGACCCGTGGCTGCCTATTCCATTGATTTCCGTACTCTATCGGTAGAGAGTGGAAGGAACAATGAGGGTTTGGTTGCTCTGTTTAGACAGGGATTAAATGACCAATCCCTGTCATTTGTTCTTTATACCATGGACCAGGTGGAAGATTTGGAGGAATTTATGGACACGGCCATAATAATCAACAACTGTATTTCAGAAAGAATGTTTTCAAGGCTTTTTCCTAGCTGTAAGAACAGGGGCACTTACTGTGTTGAAATATATACTTTTAAGTTTCCGGCTTTCATCTCATTCCCAAATTAATGATGTCACTCTCTTGAAGAAGGGAGTAAGCTGTTGACATCAACTGTCCAAATTGGTACACTGCATGACCTTTCAGTTTTCAGGATTCGCTGACCTATATGAACCTGTCATACAAACACGAAAAGATTTTCCAATTCCAAATGAGGAAAATCTAAAACAGCTTTTCAAACAAAATGCCCGATGTCAGAAAAAAAAGTATAGGAACCTTTGTACTCAAGACTGTCCACAAAATCGGATACAGAAAAGACGGGCCTGGCCGATCTTGGCAATGCCTTCTACATGAACAGTGTCATTCAGCTCCCTTTCATGACTTCTGGCTTCAGGCATGTTCAAGGAGAGAGATTCACTGTCACTAATGATGAAACTTCAATAGTTAATTGGCTTCCTGGAACATAGCCAGAGACTTGCCATCTCTCCCAGCAGCTTCTTGAAAGTTTCATCTCCTTTGTGGTTTAATCAAGGGGCACAACAGGACCAATCAGACTTTTTAAGATATCTGTTGGATAGGCTACATGAAGAAGAGAAGATTAGTAAAGATTAGTCATGGACAGAGACATTCAGGCTGTGAACTCTGTAAAGAAAGTTGAGATCCAGAGAAAACATTAATAGAATAAATGTTTGGTGAGAAGATGGGAACTAGGATCCTCTATCATTGTTGTAATATTTCCTTCCGAGAGGAAGCTTTTACAGATCTATACACCACCGAACAAAATTCTACAAAGTTCTGATCATTCACATGACCCTAATATTTCAATGAAGATTACTAGTGCAGATAATTTGGCAGCACAAGCTGAACAACAGCACATGACTGCCAAGTCTCCAAATAAGCAGACACAAACAAAATATAAGGAGCATTCAGTGCAGGTGGTACATGTTGAAATGATCAGTTCCCATGAAAAAGGAATAGAAGAGACTTCAGTCTCTAGAATTAGTTCCTTGTCATGGAACGATTTTGCAGTGGCTTCCAGCGAGGAAATGTGTGACTCAGCAAATTGTAGATCCGTTTCTGATCTCATTAACTACTTGGTTCTCCAGAAATACTGTTGGGTGTTAACATACTATTGCAATAAATGTACCTCATTACCAGAAGCAGTAAACGTGGTAGAATTAACTGGAAATCCACATTACCTTGACTTTATTATAATTCTTCTTTGATCTTGCAACTATGAAGCGCAGAAAGGTTCTGGATAATGCACCTGTCCCTTTAGTCCTTAAGCAACCCATTAGGATTAATTCAAAGGATGAACACAAAATTTGTGGCAAAAATTAATGATGCAAACTAGGAGAAGAGATGCTGGGTTCCCTTTTAGGATATTCCCAACCCTAAATTAATCATGGACTTTCATAACAGATCACCCTGGGCCATCAGATGCTGCCCACGTAGGGTGGGGGTGGGGATCCTGTCATGAACCCTTCGAACCAGCGTGGGACGCTGGGTAGTGGCAGATCTCAATGCACCTGAACATAATTTATTTGGGTTTATTACAGTTGATTAATGACTACTATTATCATTATGCTGTCATTGGGCTTTTCGCGCACTTGTTATGTGAATACAGTTTCCTTATGCTTCTTGTTCTTAAGTGATTTGCTCCCGATGTCGACATGCATGAGTTTCTTGTGTTTTATTTTCTATTTACTGTTTCTCTGGACTAGCGCTCAATGCTGAGCACTGGATTTGAGTTTTGTGTGAACTCGCATTCTGTGTACTCCAGGTCCCAAGTCAGTGAGCTCTTAGCTTGATTATTCCCTGTATTATTCTCTGAATAAATCTTCATCGTTAACTTCCACTATCAAGTCCTGAGTTTACTCTGCACCTGAGTCCGCTTGAATGAAGATCGTAACATGATCAGCCTTTGCAGCCATCTGAAGATACCAGCAGACAACCCCTTCGGAGAACATCATACTTGACTCGAATGATCGCATTACTACTATTGTTGGGCGAGTTGCCTGCAGTTGTGATTCTACAGATGTTTAATGTTTTCAGTAGCTGGTCCCACCATCTATACAATGGACTGTAGATGCTACTGAAGGGTATTTTTTGTCTTCCTTTCAAGTCCTGGATAAGACCATAAAACATAGGTGCAAAATTAGGCGATTCAGCCCTTTGAGTCCTCTCCTCCATTTCACTATGGCTGACTTCTCTCTCTCAAACCCATGCTCCTGCCTTCTTCCATAACATTTGATGCCCTGACTAATCAAGCACCTATCAACCTCCACTTTAAGTATATTCAATGACTTGGCCTTCACAGCCTTCCATGGCAATAAATTCTACAGATTCACCACCGTTTGGCTTAAGAAATTCCTTTTCATCTCTGTTCTAAATAGACATCATTCTATTCTGCAGTTCTGCCCTTTGGTGCCAGACTCACCTACCACAAGAAACATCCTCTCCATATCCACTCTATTCAGACCTTTCAATATGTGATAGGTTTGAATGAGATCACTCCTCATTCTTCTAAACTCCAGCAAGTACAAGCGCAGAAACATTAAATGCTCTTCATACGTATGTTAACCCTTTCATTCTAGGAATCATTCTCACAAACATTCTCTGGACCCTCTTCAATGCCAGCACATCCTTTCTTAGATAAGGGGCCCCAAACTGCCTACAATTCTTCAGGGGTGTATGGGGTGTCAGGGAGGGGTAGCACCTCTGGTGGGGGAACATGTCACGTCTTTTTCAAGGCAGTTAGTTCACCTTTGGTCCCCACCTGGCACTCAGCTCTCACCTGTGGCTCCTCGTAACTGTTTGCATGTGACAGTGGCCACACCCCGGGCAACGGCTTCAAGAAGCCTGCTAAACCAGGTGAGAGTAGCTGACGGGTCTCAAACACTCAGTGAGATAGGGAGTCATCTATCCCAGCATGTGAAGACCGACTCCGGCAGATTGAGTGGACGAGACCAATGGAAGGTCCAACGGTCAAGAAGGAGGTCTCTGCAAGCGTCGTGGAACATGTGGAGCAGGACAAGACACAGAAGACGTCTTGGTCATCCACTGCGTCTAGTCCCATCTCCAGCTGTCTCGACTCTGTCTTGCCACTGGATCCAGATGGGAATTGGGAAGAGGGAGTGAGACTGATGCTGCGCAACTCTCCCTCACTTAAATCCAAACCACGCACTAGTCTCGACACCATCATAATGGTGTCGAGGTCCTCATCGGTATCAACAATGGATGAACATCATCACATCACAATTCTCCAAGTGTGGTCTGGCCAAATTCTTAGAAAGCCTCAGCATTACATCCTTGCTTTAATATTCTAACCCTCTTAAAATGAATGCTAAACTTTCATTTGCCTTCCTTATCACTGACGAAACCTGCAAGTTAAGCTTTAGGGAATCCTGCACAAGGATTCCCAAGACCCTTTGCATCTCTGATTTTTGAATTTTCTTCCTACTTAGAAAATAATCTAGGCCTTTATCACTTCTACCGAAGTGCATGATTATAGACTTCCCTACAATGGAATCCATCTGCCACTTCTTTGCCTATTCTCCTATCTGTCTAAGTGCTTCTGTAGATGCTCTGCTTACTCAACACTACCTGTCCCTACACCTGTCTTCATATCATCTGCAAACCTGGCCACAAAGTCATCAATTCCGTCATCCAAATCATTGGCATTTACTGTGAATAGAAGTGGCCCTAATACTGACCCTGCAGAACATCATTAGTCACGGGCAGCCAACCAGAAAAGGTCCCCTTTATTCCAGCTCTTTGCCTCCAGCCACTCAGCCAATCTTCTCTCTCTGCTAGTTTTTTTATCCATGTAACGACCTTTCCTTTAATACCATGGGTTCTTATCTTGTTAAGCAGCCTCATGTGCGGCACCTTGTCAAAAGCCTTCAGAAAATCCACGTAAACATCCATTGACTCTCCTTTGTCTATCCTGCCAGTTACTTCCTCGAAGAATTCCAACAGATTTGTCAGGTAGGATTTCCCCTTAAAGAAACCGTGCTGACGTTGGCTCATGTACCTCCAAGTACCTCAAAGCCTCATTCTTAATAATGGACTCCAAAGTTTTTCCAACCACTGAAGGAAGGCTAACTAGTTTATCATTTCCTTTCTTCTGCCTCCTTCCCTTGTTAAAGAGTGGAGCGACATTTGCAATTTTCCAGCCCTTGGAACCATGCCAGAAACTAGTGATTCTTGAAAGATCATTACTAATACTTTCACAATCTCTTCAGCAACTTCTTTAAAAACCCTGTGGTGTATTCCATCTGGCCCAGGTGACCTATCTACTTTCAGACTTTTCAGCTTTCTAAACCACCCTCTCCTTCATAATAATAGCTACACTGATTTTTGACCCCTGACTCTCAAACTTCTGGCATACTGCTAGTAACTTCCACAGTGAAGCCTGATGCAAAGTACTTATTAAGTTCATTTGCCAGTTCTTTCTCCCCATTGCTACCTATCCAAAGTCATTTTCCAGTCGTCCAATATCCACTCTCGCCTCTCTTTTACTACAAACGGTATTTATATATCTGAAAAACTTGTGGTATTCTCTTTTACATTATTGGCCAGCTTACATTCATATTTCACTTTTTCTCTGCTTATGGTTTTTTTAGTTTCCTTCTGCTGGTTTTTAAAAAGCTTCCCAATCCTCTAACTTCTCACTAATTTCTGCTACATTATATGTCTTCTCTTTTGCTTTTGTGCTATCTTTGATTTCCCTTATCAGCCAAGGTTGCCTCATCCTCCTTTTAGTATATTTCTTCCTCTTTGGCACGTATCTTTCTTGCACCTTCCGAATCGCTCCCAGAAACTCCACGCATTGCTGCTCTGCTGTCATCCATGCTAGTATTACTGTCACTCAGCTTTGGCCAGCTCCTCTCTCATGCCTCTGTAATTTCCTTTACTCCACTGTAATAGTGATACTTCTGACTTCTAACTTCTCCCTCTGAAACTGCAGGGTGAACCCTATCGTATCACTGCCTCCTAAGGATTCATTTACCTTAAGCTCCTTAATCATATCTGGTTCACTACACAATACCCAATCCAGAATTGCTCTTCGCCAAGTAGTGGGCTCAGCCACAAGTTGCTCTAAAAAGCATTCTACATATTTCCTCTCTTGGGATCCAGCACCAACTTGATTTTTCCAATCTACCTGCATGTTGAAATCCCTCATGACTGTCGTAACATTACCCTCATTATATGCCTGGAGCTATTACATACCTGTATTTGGAGACATCAGCAGGTATCTTTGTGATTGTGCCCTAAGGCAGCGAGAGTTGCCTGCTTGAGTATACCACTTAAGGGGCTGAGTAACTGTAACTGATTCAAAGGTGAGTGAGAGCACACTTGGAGTGCTGTGTGCAGTTTTGGTTGCTTTGCTGTAGGAAAGATGTCATTAAACTGCAAAAAAGACTCTCAAAAATGTTACCAAGAC
Organism: Mobula birostris; assembly: GCF_030028105.1. Taxonomy (NCBI): domain Eukaryota; kingdom Metazoa; phylum Chordata; class Chondrichthyes; order Myliobatiformes; family Myliobatidae; genus Mobula; species Mobula birostris. Next base: position 40,959,825 of record NC_092378.1, on the reverse strand, counting down.
TGCAGGACTTGGTTATAAGGAGAAACTGGATTGGCTGTGACTTGTTTCCTTAGAGCATAGGAAACTGAAGAGGAATATAGATAGGTGTGGATAAGTGGATGGACACTGTTTTTGCCCAGGTTATGAGAGTCTAAAAGCAAAGGACAAGGTTTAAGGTGAGAGGAGAAGGATTTGAAATGACACTTAGTGGCAATTTCTTCCACACAGAGGATGGTGGGCATATGGAATAAGCTACCAGGGGAAGCTGTAATGATGGGTACAATTACGATGTTTAAAAGACATTTAGATACGGGAAGCAAAGGTTTAGAGACATGTGGCCAAATGCAAGCTAGTGGGACTAGCTCGGGTAGATAAATTGGTCAGCATGGGCAAGTTAGTCTGAAGGCCCTATTTTCATTCCATGTGGCTCCAATGATTCCCGAGCTTACACTTCAGCCTGGCAGTCACTTGCATAGATATTTAAATCATTTATTCATTATTTACCAGACCTGGAAGGACAGAGGTCTGGAATTAGTTGAGCTGGTGACATTATGCAGTCAGAAATAGGAGGATTTAGATTTACATAGCTTAGCATTCCTCCCAGGCAACTCAGGACAGCAGCATATTTTCAGGCCCAAATCATACATAAAAACCATCAGTTTAAGAATCAGCACCAGACAGAGGCCTAACATGCCAGTATTGGCTCCTGGAGTCAAAGCCATAAAGATACAATATGGCCTCTTAGCTCAGAGCCTGTACTAACGATCACCATTTTCACTGGGCCTAATGTCTCCCAACTTATTCTTCTCAATTTCTACCATCACTACACACTGGAGGGCAATTTTCAGTCATCAATTAACCTACCAACCCACACTTCTTTTCTCATGTGGGAGAAAACCTGAGCACCCAGGAGAATACTGAGGTGTTTACAGGGAGAATTTACAAATTCTGCACAGACAGGTCAAGAGGTCAGGATTACCTGGGTACCTGGCACTATGAGGCAGCAGCTCAACTGGCTGCACCACTTCGCAATCCTTTCAAAATCTGTTTAATTCCACTGTCCTGCTCTTTTCCCACATTCCTCATGCCACTGGTAACGGGATTAGAGTTTCTCCTTAATTAAAACTTCCTAATAATTTTGAACACATCTATCAAACACCCCAAGATCTTTCTCAATGCCAGCCTCAAAGATTCTCCACATTATTAGAGACTGTTACTTCTTGTATCAAAATCCCTACTATGATAAGGAATCCAATCTATTATCACCATTCACATGAGAAGTCAGGCAGACTTTGTTTAGATCTAGTCTCACTCACTCATCATCCAGCTATTGGAATGCCAGAAACCAGAATAAGGACTGGGAGGGATTAAGACTGTCGGAAGTTTACACCCATTGTCACTCCCTGGAAAGGAAACAACTGAATAGTATCACTCACAACACGCTGGAGGAACTCAGCAGGTCGGGCAGCGTCCGTGGAAACGATCAGTCAACGTTTCGGGTTGGAACCCTTCGTTAGGACTGAAGAGGGAAGGGGCAGAGGCCCTATAAAGAAGGTGGGGGGAGGGTGGGAAGGAGAAATCTGGTAGGTTCCAGGTGAAAAACCAGTAAGGGGAAAGATAAAGGGGTGGGGGAGCGGAAGCAGGGAGGTGATAGGCAGGAAAGGTGAAGGAGGAATAGGGGAAAACACAATGGGTAGTAGAAGGAGGCGTAATCATGAGGGAGGTGATAGGTAGTTGGGGGAGGGGGCAGAGTGAAATAGGGACAGGGGAACCGAATAGTAACAGGGAAACCAGGACAAGTAATGATAGAAGCTGTAAACTAAGAGGAAGTGGTGGATCCAGTGGAGCAGAAACCTGGCAATAAATAGACAGCTGACTTCTGCTCACACTGGTAAGGTATCTACACGATCAGGGTTCCCCAATTAGTTTTCTACAAGGGCCAAATTATGTCAAGCATGCCAAGCCAAGGGCCAAAGGTCCAGGGTTTTTTTTTATTGCGCAAGTAAGCTGTTTTATGGGCAGATGTTGTTGCTGCTATTACAATTATTATTATTATTATTAGTAGTAGTAGTAGTAGCAGTTGTAGTAGTTGTAGTAGTAGTAGTAGTAGTGGTAGTAGTAATAATTTAGGCCTGGGATTCTCAAAGCCTGTGTTGTGGGTCACACAAGAAAAAAATGCACTCTTGAAACAAAATAAGTCCAAAACCAACCATTTAATTATGACTCTAGCTATCACAACTGTCAGCTCTCACATTGAGAATTCATCTGGTACTAAAATACATGTGTACATACACACACACACACACACACACACACACACACACACACACACAGTAAACATGGTGGTCTTCACCACTTCTCTTCCACACAAAGAGTTTTAGTAGTACTGCCTTTTCCACTGTTTCTGTTCTCTCATTTAATCTATTTGTTGTTTTTAATTAAGCTATGTAGCATTTGAAGTATGAAGTGTGGCTATAAATGAAATTATCAGTATTATTGTTGTTGTAATATTATTATACCACAATAAGATTGACCAATGGACAAAAATAAATTGATTCACTCACCAATCAGTGAGAGAAGTGACGGCGACAGGATGAGGCAAACCTTCTGACATTGGGCCTGGAGAGTTTGTTTCTGTCCTGGTTCTTGATAGAGTTCATTGAAGAAAACGGTGACTCACATATGTACGAGGAGGGGAACAGTGTGAGTAGGAGAATTGCAATAGCTCAAACAACGGGAATTCTGCAGATGCTGGAAATTCAAGCAACACACATAAAAGTTACTGGTGAACGCAGCAGGCCAGGCAGCATCTCTAGGAGAGGTGCAGTCGACGTTTCAGGCCGAGACCCTTCGTCAGGACTAACTGAAGGAAGAGTGAGTAAGGGATTTGAAAGTTGGAGGGGGAGGGGGAGATCCAAAATGATAGGAGAAGACAGGAGGGGGAGGGATGGAGCCAAGAGCTAGACAGGTGATTGGCAAAAGGGATATGAGAGGATCATGGGACAGGAGGTCCGGGAAGAAAGACAAGGGAGGGAGGACCCAGAGGATGGGCAAGGGGTATATTCAGAGGGACAGAGGGAGAAAAAGGAGAGAGAGAGAAAGAGTGTGTGTATTAAAATAAGTAACAGATGGGGTACGAGGGGGAGGTGGGGCATTAGCAGAAGTTAGAGAAGTCAATGTTCATGCCATCAGGTTGGAGGCTACCCAGACGAAATATAAGAATATATAATATCCTCCAACCTGAGTGTGGCTTCATCTTTACAGTAGAGGAGGCCATGGATAGACATGTCAGAATGGGAATGGGATGTGGAATTAAAATGTGTGGCCACTGGGAGATCCTGCTTTCTCTGGCGGACAGAGCATAGGTGTTCAGCAAAGACGGCTCCCAGTCTGCGTCGGGTCTCATCAATATATAAAAGTCCACATCAGGAGCACTGGACGCAGTATATCACCCCAGCCGACTCACAGGTGAAGTGTTGCCTCACCTGGAAGGACTGTTTGGGGCCCTGAATGGTGGTAAGGGAGGAAGTGTAAGGGCATGTGTACCTTATATTCCGTCTGGGTAGCCTCCAACCTGTTGGCATGAACATCGACTTCTCTAACTTCCGCTAATGCCCCATCTCCCCCTCGTACCCCATCTGTTACTTATTTTTATACACATATTCTTTCTCTCACTCTCCTTTTTCTCCCTCTGTCCCTCTGAATATCCCCCTTGTCCATCCTCTGGGTCCCCCCCGCCCTTGTCTTTCTTTCCGGACCTCCTGTCCCATGATCCTCTCGTATCCCTTTTGCCCATCACCTGTCCAGCTCTTGGCTCCATCACTCCCCCTCCTGTCTTCTCCTATCGTTTTGGATCTCCCCCTCCCCCTCCAACTTTCAAATCCCTTACTCACTCTTCCTTCAGTTAGTCCTGATGAAGGGTCTCGGCCTGAAACGTCCACTGCACCTCTTCCTACAGATGCTGCCTGGCCTGCTGCGTTCAATAGGAACTTTTATGTGTGTTGCATTGCAATAGCTCTCGTGTTTTTGAATTGAGCTTGGGGATCCACGTTGATCCAAAAGTCACTCACCCCAACGCCCTCGTGTTATGCTTTGAGCAAGTCAGACGTTCCCATTTCCAAGACCTCCATCTGAAGAGTTGTCTCATCTATGGAAGGCACCAGTCATTTGGCCTCCAGTCCACTGGCCATCAGCCAAAACGGAGAACGGCTGTCTCAGGAAGAGGGGGATGTCACCTGAGAGTTTAGGGGAGCTTTCAAATCGTTCCCTGAAGTTTTCTGCCAGGCTCATCACGAAATCCTTCATTACTGGATCCTCCCGCATTTCGTTCTCGCAATGCTCCCGCAGGCGTGGAAAGTGCAACTTTCTCCCATGAATGTCTCTCTCCAAAAGGTTCAGCTTTGACCGGAAAGCTTCAATCGCCTCGTACATGTCCGCAACAGTGGGGTTGTTGCATTGTAATTGCAGATTAAATTGAATTAGATGAGACATGATGTTGCACATAAAAAGAACATGTGCCAACACCTTGTTGTCATTTAAAAACCTCTTAAATCCTTGGGCTTTTTGGCTGTGCAGGCTGGATAAAAACGACGCAAGCTCATCGCACAGGTCACACATCCTCTCTAACACACGGCCTTTGCTCAGCCAGCGAACATCATGATGCAGCAAAGGATCTTTGTGTTCCGCTGATATTTCCTCCAGCAATGCTCTGAAAAGGCAATGTTACAGACTAGAACCCTCACAAACGAAATTTACCAGTGTCGTCACAGTATCCATCGCCTCTTTCATTTCACCACACAGTTTAGCGCACAACACTGATTTGTGAATAATGCAATGAAACGCCAAGAGTGCAGGGTTAACAATGGCAAACCTGCTGACCAAGTCCTTATGCTGTCCACCATCGACAGAGCCCCATTGGTGACAATAGACACAATTTTGCTCACATCCAGGCCATTCTTCTCAAAGAACTGTGTCAATTTGTTAAAAATTATTTCCCTAGTTGTGCGCCCAGGCAAAGGAAGCAAACAAAGTAGCTCTTCCCGAAAGGTCTTCCCATCAAAAAATCTTGTGAACACAGATAGCTCTTCCTTATCGGTTCGGTCACAGGACGAGTCTATGGTTAGTGATATGGCTTCTGTTTTCTCCAAATCGGTGAGTAGATTGGCAAAACACTCCTCCGTTAAAACTTCTACTCTTCTTGTTGCCATGTTTTCCGACAATGGCACCATCTTTAATAGCTCCACAACCGTTTTCTTGCTTTTCTCATCATGACTTAAAACTTCGCCAACCATAACAATTGCACACGTTTTAATCAACTCCACATCAGTGAATGGCTTCTTGGCTTTGGCAAGATTCCACGACACATGCAATGATGCAGCTGTTGTGCTCTCTTGTGCGGATGTTGACTTACAGATAGTAGAAATGGAGTGCTTGTATGATGTTATCATATTTGCAATTTTTTGTTTGCGTTGATCTGATTTTGCAGGGTAGTTGGCAATAAAACTGACAGCAGGCATAGTGTTGAAGTGCTGCTTTAGATTTTCTGATTTGCAGACAGCGACGGACTGCATGCATATTAAGCATGTTGATTTAGCATTGGCATGGTCCAGTAAAATAAAACAAAACTGATCAGTCCAGTCAGATTTGAACTGACGGTTTTTCTGGTCGACTTTGTGCTTTTACGCGCAGGCCATGTTGTTCTTGGTTTAGGGTCTGTGACTTACCGCTGGTAAAAATTTGCTTAGATAACAGATTCGCTTTTTAGATGACAGGTGGATAGCTGGTGCGTGCCGCTGTCTAGTCGAGGACCGTAGAGAGCGTGCAGTAGGTTGCGCGCTCTATGGGGGCGTAGGTCAAGTGTACGGTGTGGGATGAGGTTAAAATTAATCAGAGAAGCACGCTTTATTTACATGTTATGACAGGTGTGTTCACGTAAGTGCCAATGGGTCGGCACGGTCCAGAACTGGCCCGCAGTCTGCCTATTGGGGTTGTCTGTCCTAGATTAATAGTTTATTATGGAATATACATGTAGTAGCAGAGCAGCTAAATTATCTGACTAATAAACTGTTGGTGTGATAATAGCAGTTAAGAAATTTAAATTCAGTTAATGATACAAAATTCAGAGGTGAAAAATAACACTTAACTTGTTCTTAGTAATGATGGCCATGAAAAACTGTCCAATTGCCCTTCAGGAGAGGAAATCTGCCATCCAGGTGTGGACTACATGTGACTTCAAACTCAGCTCATGTGGTTGACTTTCTAAATGCTCGTTAAGGTGGCCTAACAAGCCACTTGAACCACAACCACAGTGTTTAAATGGAAAACTTTTGGAGCTCAAAAAGTAGTTGCTGCCAATTTCTCAGAAGCTCCTATGGATGGTAATTCAATATTGGCCTAGATAGTTTTGACCTGACCATTGAGTAGAAATTGTTCTGTTGCTTAAAAAAGGCTCCAAAAGTAAACCAGGTAATTACAGGCTGGTGAGCCTGACATCAGTAGTAGGTAAATTATTGGAAGGTGTTCTGAGAGATCGGATGTACAAAATATTTGGACAGCCAAGGGCTGATTAAGGATAGTCAGCATAGCCTTCCGTGTGGTAGATCGTGTTTAATGAATCTTGTAGAGTTTTTTGAGGAGGTTACCAAGGAAGCACATGAAGGAAAGGCTGTGGATGTTGTCTACATGGATTTTTAGTAAGGCCTCTGAGAAGGTCCCACATGAGAGGTTAGTTCAGAAGGTTCAGACACTAGGTATCCATGGAAAGGTTGTAAACTGAATTTGAGATTGGCTGTGTGGGAGAAGACAGAGAGTGGTAGTGGATGATTGCTTCTCAGACTGGAGGCCTGTGACTAGTGGTGTGCCTCAAGGATCTGTGCTGGGACCATTGTTGTTTGTTGTCTATATCAATGATCTAGTTAATGTGGTAAATTTGATCAGCAAGTTTGCTGATGACACTAAGATTGGAGGTGTTGTGGATAGCAAGGAAGGCTTTCAAAGCTTGCAGAAGGATCTGGACCAACTGGAGAGGTGGACCAGAAAGTGGCAGATGGAATTTAATGCAGACAGGTGTGAGGTGTTGCATTTTGGAAGGACAAATCAAGGTAGGACATACACAGTAAATGGTAGGGCACTGAGGAGTGTGGAGGAACAAAGAGATCTGGGAGTTCAGATACATATTCCCTGAAAGTGGTGTCACAGGTAGACAGGGTTGTAAAGAAGGCTTTTGGCATCCTGGCATTCATAAATCGAAGTATTGAGTATAGGAGTTGGGATATTATGGGGAGGTTGTACAAGACATTACTGAGTCCAAATTTAAAGTATTGTGTACAGTTCTGGTCACCTAACTATTGGAAGGATATCAGTAAGATTGAAAGAGTGCAGAGAAGATTTACTAGGATGTTGCCTGGTCTTCAGGAGTTGAGTTATAGGGAAAGATTGAACAGGTTTATTCCTCTGAGTGTAGAAGAATGAGGGGAGATTTGATAGAGGTTTACAAAATTATGAGGGTTATAGACAGAGTAAACGTGAATAGGCTCTTTCTACTTAAATTAGGAAAGATAAATACAAGAGGACATGGCTTTAGAGTGAAAGGGGAAAGGTTTAGGAGGAACATTAGGGGGAATTTCTTCACTCAGAGTGGTGAGGGGGTGGAATGAGCTGCCATCTGACGTGGTAAATGTGGGCTCACTCTTAAGTTTTAAGAATAAATTGGATAGGTACATGGATGGGAGAGGTCTGGAGGTTTATGGACTGGATGCAGGTCAATGGGACTAGTGGAATAATGTATCAGCACAGACTAGAAGGGCCGAATGGCTTGTTTTCTGTGCTGTAGTGTTCTATGGTTCTAAGAATTTACAGCTATTTTCATTGCTTTTCAAGTTCTCTGTAACTTGGTTAAAAGAAGATTGAACTTGGATTTGGAGTCCATTGATATGGCAACCAAGCTCAGCTACTTCAAGCAGTGCTCTCCCTTCAGAGCCCCCTGAAGCTGCAGTTCCCAAGAGACCAGCACTCAGAATAGAGGGGAAACATCTGTCTGAAAACAATGTATGCTAGCTCTGTCGACAAGTCAACTCCTCCAGGTTGCCAGCAAAAAGATGGTAAAAATTTTTTTTAAGTAGTTCTGTTCGTTACCTATCTCTCTCTCTCCCATTCTTGTTACCTTTTGATTGCCTCCTGCTCACTTCCTAATCTCTCTCATCTTGGGTCTCCCTCTTTCTAGTTATTTACTCCATTCTTCCAAGTCCTAACTGTACATTGTGTTCTGCAAAGTATTGTGCCAAACTTAAATTGGACTATTGGTGGTGAGTGGGTGCCTGCAGTCCTCTGGTCTGATGTGACTGTTTCAGGCTTAACTCCTTCACTCCAGGCATTGAACCAAGTGCCTAATTCATGATGATAAACTCCTTAAGCCAGTAGTTCTGAGGTTATTTCTTCCTGCCATGTTACACAAAGCATCAGTCATGTTTTAAATTGGTCGGGTATGTCAAATGAAGCAGCTTCTTGTAGACTGCAGCCTGTGCCCTTTGTTGTAGCAGTAACTCAAGGTATGGCCTTGGGAATTGGACCAATTACACCAGCAACATGCAGAATCAATTTCTCATCAGTGTTAGGCTAGACTCTAGCCTGACGTTACACCACACATTGGACACACTGTTGCATTCTAGCTTGGATAGCACAACTGCAGTGAAATTCAATTTCAGTGAGCTAGACACATGTAATAACTACCACAAATGAGAAGTAGCTACACTTTGATGGCCAATTTAGTGGCAGGCAATAGTATAGTTCCATATCCATTGCAATGTGGTTGACTGCTTTTTGAAAAATAGTCCAAAGAGCCACACATTGCAGCAAACAATTCTTCAGATAATGTTGAAGAACCACTGAGGTAACACTGTGTCCTTACTGCTTCACCAGGCTGGTATGTCACCATTTTCTTCTACATAGTTTATTAAATCATGGCTCTTTTGTAGCTTTAATGGTGTTAATCAAGTGAGTGATGTACTATACTGTGAGCTTCAAGACTGCAGCGGAATTCAATCCCTCTACTGGTAGCCCATAACATGCCATGGTTTTATAAATCTGTTATAGATCTGTGCAGTCCTTGTGTCGCACAATGCAATGCATCCTCATTATGAGGATTAGACATTGTGATAGATGGTCAATGTGTGGGTCACTCCAGAACAGTCACATCTGTGGTATGTAGATTCTTGAGAACAAGATCAACAAGATTTTCCTCGCAAATTGATCGCCGCCTCTGCAGACTCTGTTTGCTCTGCAGCAAAATCCTCAGGATTCAGATCACTCAGTTGGTGCTGATGGAGATAATATATTGGATTACACATACTACAATGTGGAAGCAATATAGACAAAATAAGTGATTGCACAATTAATGTATCAAATCAAAGTTTACAGCCCTATCACATCTCGATGGGAATTTTGGTGGTTTTGTGAGCACCACTACACTCAGATGGAGATCAGCACTTGAACGCAAGATAAGGTTGAATGGTTTACAAGCATTACCCACTAAGTGCTGACTGGATGATATATCACCGACTTGTCCTGAAGTGCCCCCATTACAGAAGCCAGGTTTAAGCCAATATGAGTCAGCCATGCAATATCATCAAAGGAGAGCATTGATATAAATGTCAAGGATGCAGAAACTGATAATCTGCTGTCTATATTGCTCTTGAATTATCAGTGCCACCAGACAAACTGTGCTATTATTATGGAATTTTCCATTTCTTTGGTTTAATACCAGCTTAGGTAGGTATAAGATTTTAAAAAAAAATCTTGGAAATGCTCACCAGCTTAGGCTGCATCTGAAGGAAGAGAAATAGAATTTAGTATTCAGGCCAAAGATACAGCCTAATGGTCTGAGTATTTCAAGCATTTTGTTTTTAAGATTTCCAGTGCCTGATCAGTTTTTTATTTTCACCAGTTTAGTTTTGTGCTGTGCACATAAAGAAGGATCAAACCAGTGTCGCTCAGTAACCTTCTCAGGAGATTAGGTTTTGCAAGACCACTCAATGGCTGATATCTTTACAGCGTTGGCAGACAAACTGAATTCTAGAGGCAAGATGAGAGCTGTTGTGCTTGACTTCAAGGTAGATAGTGTATCAAAGGAAGTAAAACTTCTCATAGTGATCACTCATTTAAAAAAACAATCATGGTGTGGGGGGAAAACTCAGACTGGGTTAGGAACGATGTAGGGACCAATGAGAAGACTTCCTCAGTGACGTTTGAAAGGATGTCCGGAGGTTAATGGATTACTGACTGCACCAGAGAAAAGATCAGTGGAGAAGGAGAAAGAGACCAGGAGGATATCTAAGGTACCATGAGGACATTAGTAAAGATTGAAACAATGGAGGCCATTACGGAACTAAAAATGATGAGAATCAAACACTTCCCTGGCAAAATAATAGGCTGGGACTCAAGACTTGCTTGTGTTCATGACTTGCTCTGCTGTTTGTGAGTCAAATGTGCGTGGTAGAATTACACACAATTAATGTCATTTCAGAATGGTAAACTGAGTAAACCCAACAGTCTCCATGCACATAGATATCACGCACTTGGAAAGACTAGAACTAATTTCAAGATATGTGTGCGTAAAGCAACCAATTGCATTTAGCTGTTGGGTGCAAGATAAAATTCAATGGTGCAGTGCATTAAAAAAAAGTCACACACTGAAATATAATTTCTAAGGTCAATCTTCAAATGCTCAGGGCGGCACTCAGTGATAAAATCTATTCCTTCCAAATCTCACCCTTCATGTTAATAAATCTGTAGCAGCACCTGAGACCATGCTGTTGGCTTTGTTCTGTGAATCCTCCTTTATGATTGAGCATTGGAGTCCTGGGATAGGCCTTTCATTTCTAAGTTACACCCTGTTCTTGTGCCACATTGTAGAACATAATGCATTGATAATATTCTGATAGTGTACTTTTGCTTTGAGCAGATCAGTGGAAAGAATTACTTGTGGCAATGATACTTGGGACAGAGAGCTGAACCGGTACTTGAAAATCTCAGACCCTTCTCTAACATAAGCCTAGGATAGATAAAAATAAGGCTAGCATTTATTCTGGTGAAAGATTGGCTAACTGAAACGTTATCTATTTTTCTGATTTTACAAATGTCACAGTGTATTTTCAGCATATTATGCTTTTTTACCTCTAGATTTCCAACATCTATAAGACCATAAGGTCTTGGAAAAGAATTAGGCCATTCAGCCCATTAAGTCTGCCTGGTCATTCAATCACAACTAATTTTTTCTCTCCCGTTCTGCTGCCTTCTCCCCCTTACCAATCAAGAACTTATGAATCGTTGGCTTAACTACTCCTAATGACTTGGCCTGCACAACTCTCTGCATCCCATCTACAGCATTTTGCTTTCTAATGTCCCTTTCACATCACATTCAGTAAAGGAGCAGTCAGCAAAGCCATTTTCCAGTACCATTTCATCCAAAAGTATATCATTCAATTTGTGTATAGCAAGCACCCACACACATCATGGTTATAATCAGATAATAGACCAGAAATACCTTAACACAATAGTAAATAAATGCTATTAAACTTGCGTGGCATGCTAGCATAGCGGTTAACACAAATCTACAGGACCAGCAATCAGAGATCTATTCCACTAGTGTCCGTAAGGATCTTGTATATTCTCCCTGTGACCACTTGGGTTTCCTCAGGGTGCTCTAATTCCCTCCAATATTCCAGAACACGTGTTAGGGTTAGTAAGTTGTGGGCATGCTATGTTGGCACTGGAAGCAAGACAACACTTGTAGGCTGCCCCCTCAGGCTGTGTTGGTCATTGATGCACACGACACATTCCACTGTACATTTTGATTTAAAAATAACAAATAAAGCTAATAATCTTAACTTTTGGCTGTCAGTGCCCACTAGGAAATTCTTCTGATTTTACAGTGGAGAATTTTGTTCTCCATGCATTTTCTTTCTGGTGCTAATCTCCATCAGTGTAACGTATCACTTGCAGTGAGATTTCTAGCCTCGTCTGACATGATTTCTAGCCTCGTCTGACACCATTTCTCACTTACTCACAGAACCAGGCTTGCCAACCTTTTTGCCCAGCATTCTCAAAGACAAATCTTTGGTGCCTTGACTGTTTTGCCATTGGAGGTCATGACCATGGTGGCACTCAGTTTTGTGGCTTCAAGATCATTCCAGTCTGAGGCTTATATCTGCCACATCTCACAGTATGCTGGTACTGCTGCATTCAAAAGTTCACCCAAACTCCACACTTATGGGGAGGTAAGTTCATCTACAAACATAGTTTTCCTTTGGCTCACAGGAGCACAAAAGCTGAATTATAGACTTTCTCAAAGTGCAAGCATTTACTGACTATTCTTGCTATCTGAGAACTTCCTGGAAACATTCTCTAGGAACTTCCAGCTATGGTCATTGAAGGGCTCCATGCACAATGAACATGCCTCCTCCAGTGATGTCCATCACCCACACATTCCCACCACTGGTTCTGTTCCCCATCTTCTGCCCTTATCCTCTACTATCAGATTTCATATCTTTTCAGTCCTTTGTCACTTCCACCTATCACCTCCCTGCTTCTTACATCATTTCCACTCTCCTCCCTCTCTCACTTGGATCCACCCCTCCCCCCTCACTTTTATACTGGCCATTTCCTCTATCTTTCTGGTTCTGGTGATGGTTTTCAACCCAAAACATTGACTGTTCATTTCCCTCCATAGATGCTGCCTGACCTGCAGAGTGTCTTCAACTCCTTTGTGTCTTGCTCCAGATTTCCAGCGTTTTCAATCATTTGTGTCCCTATAGTCTAACAACATTCCTGCCATCACCCAGATGATGCAACATCATTGCATTCAGTAGTAATATTGCTTTATAATTTAATAACATTGTATGTATTGTGGTAAGTACCTTTAATAGCTGGCTGAAGCTATCTTGTAGGGATGTGCAAAACTTACACAACGTCAATCGGGAACACTGCTGAAAAAGACAACATCAGTTCCAGAGAGGAGATGTACAGGGAAAGCAGTCAATGTTTTCTATAAACTTTCCAATTGAACTTCTTTTTCTGTGAATAATGTTCAGATGATCGACGATACTATTTTAATGGCAAAATCATCAAAGTGGAACAATTTCAAGGCCCATTTGTTTTTGTGATGGTGAGTGAGAGATGAATATTGACTTGGACACAAAGATAACTAATGGTCCAAACACTGGGAATAACACTACCTCCTCTAATATGAAGAAGAGCACCACAAGATGTAGACCTTCTACATCCATCTCAGAGAGTTCACTGCCAGCTGAGGTTTTTGGAGCTATTATTTGTCCAAATGAAACCTGTCAGTGAGTTCTCACCAGTGAACACAAGAGAAATTTCTGTCTTTTCGCCTATCTGCTATTAAATGCCCCAGCGTACATTTGCAGCAGGTCCTACTTTTAATTCTTGTTTTCCTGCATTCACAACTCTTACCGCACTATCCAATGAAATGTCCTGGCTGCTGGTATGCATGGTCTAATTACTTTTGCAAAACTAATTGACTTGCCTGTGGTGTCTCAGGGGAGTGGGGAGGCAGAGGTTGTCAGACTGGCAGCAACTAATAGGGGAAAGATGAATCCATACTGTAGGTGATTTTTGTTCTTCTCTGAAGTTAAGTTGTCTCCTTATGTAGCCATGTCACAAAGCATTTTAATTGCATTTTCAGGCCATGTGCAGATTGACATATTTACTGTAGTTGGGGTGATTTCACATTGTCCTCACAGGGGAACTTGTCTTCTTCAGTAAGAGGCATTTTTCATCTTCCCCCAGAAATGTCCTCAAGCATGAAGAGTGGATGGGAGGAGGAAGAACTATATTTTGCACATAATAGGGCTTCTGTGAGAAGAACCAAAGGGGAAGAAGATGTAACACGGAAAATAGAATGGGTAGAAAGAGCAAAGAAGCAGATGAGCCAAACGGCAGGACAGGTTGAAGAAAGGAGTGACCTACTCTTGTATGTGCAGAGGAAGGAATGAGAAATAGAGCTGTAAGAGGGGAGGATGAAAGGGCAAATGAATAAGCAAGAGAATAGTTTTTCTTATAGTTAAAATAATTCTGATTGAAATTAATTAAATTTTCAAAATATAGAGATTTGAGATAGACTGTGAAGTGAACTCTCAATGTGATGAAAAATACTCAAAATCAGATCTAAGTAGCAATCTGATATCAACCGAAGGGAACATGGTTAAAATTTCAGCAGCAAAGTTGGATCAAGTACAGCATGATAATAAGGTGACCTCTGACAGCGCTCCCGGCTATGCAATGCCACTGAACAGCCAGCAATATTACTTTCATAGATTGGGACTATTTTTTTCACGCTAGACTGGGGGTGCTAAGAAAGCCAAATCCAAACGCACTGATCAATCCACCTTTTAAAGCAGTTGCACTTTGTAACAAAAATCTTTTTATTGAGATGATGGAATTTATATTTCTTAGCATTTATATCCAGCTTGGTAAATAGAAAATCCAGTAACGCAGTTGTACAGCAGGAAGTGCAAGTAGCTTACAGCTCCAGTGACCTGTGTTCAACCCTGAACTCGAGTTGTCTATTTGCCGTTTGCATATTCCCCTTGAGAATGGATGTCATTTCTTAAGGTAGTTTGGTTTTTTTTCCCGTATCCCGAAGATATGCCAGTTATATGATAAATTAGTCACAGTAAATTGCCCTGAGTGTGTGTGGGTTGCAGGAGAACTGGGGTGGGGGTGGTGGTGGTGGTAATGGGCATATGCAAGGGGACTGGCTTCGGCAAATAAGCAGAGGAACAAGCTTGCTCTGAAATACAGTGAGATTTACAGCCTAACTAGCCTCTATCTGATAAAGAAATATTGTGAAGTCAAACGGATACTATAAAATTTCACTTTTCTATTGTATTACACATTCCAAATTCTAACTTAACATCTATGTTTCAATGGTGCATTGTGTCAAGAAGACTTATCCAATTTTGTTGTACTCACTATTTGCTTTCCTACTTTGTTTAATTGCCGTTATACCTAACTGAATGATTCAAAACAAAGCAGCAGCGAATCAAAACCAAGGAGTGGGGAGTCAAACAAAAGTTGCTATTCTGAATATCTAATCTTTTCATTTTAGGATCAGAATCAGATCATTATTACTCACATATGACATTACATATTGTGACAGCAAATAAAAGACATTGAAATCTATAAATTATACAAATAAGTAATGCAGAAAAAAAGAATAACGAAGTAATGGGTTCATGGACTGGCTGTTTGGAAATCTGATGACAAGAGGGGAGTAAGTTGTTCCTGAATTATTCAGTGTGGGTCTTCTCATAGGGCATGTCCCATATGTCAGGATACTTAGAGGTGTACGCCACGTTCTTGAGGAACCACATCTTGAAGTTGTCCTCAGTAGTGATCCTGTGCATTGGCGACTCCATACCAAGCTGAGATGCAACCAAGTGGATTGCTCTCCCTCCCCGCTGTACATCTATAGAAATTTATAAGAGATTTTGGTAACATACCAAACCTGCTCAGATTTCTAATGAAGGATAACCACTGGCATGCCTTCTTCATAATTGCATCAGTGTTGAGCCAAGGATCCCTTGTGATGTTGGCTCCCTGAATATGGTCTAATTCAAAGCAGTCCTATCAAAAATTCTCCACTTCCCTTGATCATACGGGATTCTCACTACTAAAGTGCAGGCATGTAATAGTAATTGTATTGGCTCCTCTGTTTCTGCAGGTCAATGTTAGTGCTAGTGCTTAGGGACTTCTGCAGGCTTGCCTGATTGAAGAACCCTACAATAATCAGGAATGCATTAGATTGTGCTTTCTCATGAGGGTTGATAGGTTTATAACTGTCTGTCTGTCTAGGTACCATTTCCGATGCAGACTTTGGTGACCATGGTTTTCCATATAGATCTATCCTTTGTTTTTTGGATGACTTCCATTTCCTCGATGTGTAGCTACCTGGCTATGTTTTTGATGTACATAAGCCGAGGTCTTCCTCTAGGTTTGCTCCCCTCCATCTTTCCAGAGAGTATGAGGTTTTCTAGTTTATCTTTCTGCATGACGTGTCCTAGGAATCTGAGTTGTCTTTCTCTTATTGTTGGTATGAGTGATCGAGCTGCTTGGGCTCTTCTGAGAACTTCTTCATTTGATGTGTGTGTGGTCCATGATATTTTTAACATTCTCCTGCAGAACCATAACTCAGCTGCTTCTAGTCTCTTTTCCATTGCTGGAGAAATTGTCCAGCATTCACTTCCATAAGTCTCCGAGTGGAGGCCTGTGACTAGTGGTGTGCCACAGGGATCAGTGCTGGGTCCATTGTTATTTGTCATCTATATCAATGATCTGGATGATAATGTGGTAAATTGGATCAGCAAATTTGCTGATGATACAAAGATCGGAGGTGTAGTAGACAGTGAGGAAGGTTTTCAGAGCCTGCAGAGGGACTTGGACCAGCTGGAAAAATGGGCTGAGAAATGGCAGATGGAGTTTAATACAGACAAGTGTGAGGTATTGCACATTGGAAGGACAAACCAAGGTAGAACATACAGGGTTAATGGTAAGGCACTGAGGAGTGCAGTGGAACAGAGGGATCTGGGAATACAGATACAAAATTCCCTAAAAGTGGAGTCACAGGTAGATAGGGCCGTAAAGAGAGCTTTTGGTACATTGGCCTTTATTAATCGTGGTATTGAGTATAAGAGCTGGAATGTTATGATGAGGTTTTATAAGGCATTGGTGAGGCCGAATCTGGAGTATTGTGTTCAGTTTTGGTCACCAAATTACAGGAAGGATATAAATAAGGTTGAAAGAGTGCAGAGAAGGTTTACAAGGATGTTGCCGGGACTTGAGAAACTCAGTTACAGAGAAAGGTTGAATAGGTTAGGACTTTATTCCCTGGAGCGTAGAAGAATGAGGGGAGATTTGATAGAGGTATATAAAATTATGATGGGTATAGATAGAGTGAATGCAAGCAGGCTTTTTCCACTGAGGCAAGGGGAGAAAAAAACCAGAGGACATGGGTTAAGGGTGAGGGGGGAAAAGTTTAAAGGGAACATTAGGGGGGGCTTCTTTACACAGAGAGTGGTGGGAATATGGAATGAGCTGCCAGATGAGGTGGTAAATGCAGGTTCTTTTTTAACATTTAAGAATAAATTGGACAGATACATGGATGGGAGGTGTATGGATGGATATGGTCCGTGTGCAGGTCAGTGGGACTAGGCAGAAAATGGTTCGGCACAGCCAAGAAGGGCCAAAAGACCTGTTTCTGTGCTGTAGTTTCTATGGTTTCTAATTCAGGATAGGATAAATGTAGCACTGCAGTATTCTGTTTTTAGTGTATGTGCTCATCTTTCTGTCTGTTAATATGGTCTTCATTTTTTGGAAAGCTTCCTTCACCATTGCTATTCTGTATTTGATATCTGTCGTACCTGCCATCACTTGTTATTAGGCTGCCGAGATATTTGAATTTGCTGACTTGTTTGATGTTTGTATTTCCGATCTTGATCACACATTGTGGGATGTTTGTCTTTCTGGAGATGATAATGCTTTCTGTCTTGGTGTTGATTGAGAGGCCTCTGCGATTACTTTCTGCTGCCACTATAGTCAGTAGTTCTTGAAGTTTTGTTTCTGAGTCAGCTATTAGTATGATGTCATCAGCATATCTAAGGTTTATAGCAAATCAATAAAATTAAAGACACAATAAAAGGTGAAACAAATACTGAAAATCACCAAATTCTGAGTATTTATCCTTGATAATCTTGCCCTTCCCACGGAAGTGGCCCAGGATTCATCTACATTTATTGAAGCAAACTCCGAAAAAGAGATGTGGGCCTGAAATGTTAAATGTTTCACTCTTTACAGATACTGCCTGGCTTACTGAGAGCTTCTAACATTTTCAGTTTTTGTTTCATTGACGCTTGCTCGGGTACAGAAGCTTCCCTTAACCAGTAGAGTTGAAAAGCCCTTATGGTGTACCATGGCCACAGTAATTACCAAAGCTTATAGGATCTAGTCAGGATAATAAAAAACAAAAGTCAAGTGAAGTTTGTTGTCATTTAACTACATACATACAGTATATACAAGGGGTGATTGATGAGTTCATGGCCTAAGGTAGAAGGAGATGAGTTATACAGCTCCCGTTACATGCATGTGCAGTTCAATTGTTAGAGTGATTATGCAGAAAGTTTGAAGTTAATAACACGTCCTTCTACCTTAGGCCACAAACTTATCAATCACCCTTGCTGTGGACCACTTTCTGGTGGTCCAAGACACTGATTTCTACAAAGAAGGGATCTGCATGCTCCACGACCACTGGACTAAGTGTATAAATGTAGGAGGGGACTATGCTGAAAAATAAATGTGCTAGGTTTTCTAAAATTGACTCCGTCTACCCTGGGCCACAAACTTATCAATCACCACTCATATATAGTGTATATAACCATATAATGTATATAGAAACAAGACGTTTCTTCGAACCAGGGTGTAAAGCACAGTAGTTCACATAACACACAATAACTTATGAATCCACAGATGAATCACACATAAATAGCAAACTAAAGTGTATTAATATTAAATATTGTAAGGTATAGAACAGATTAATCAGTGACACTCTGAATACAATGCAGCCGGGAGTTCAGAAGCCTAATGGCCTGGGGGAAGAAACAGTTTCTCATCCTGACTGTTCTTGTTTGTACGCATCGTGATCTCCTCCCTGATGGTAGAAAGTCAAAGAGGATGTTGATTGGATGGGTGGGATCCTTGACAATGCTAAGGGCTCTGTGTGTGCAGCGCTCATGATAAATATCCCTGATGGATGATAGGGAAACAGCCATCTCCAAGCTGTTCTCAGTCCTTTGAAAGGACTTCAGGTCTGATGATCTGCTGCTCCCATTCCAGATGGAGATGCAACTTGTCAGGATGCTCTCAATGGTGCTCCTGTAAAATGCAGTTAACATGGGGAATGGGACCCTTGCTTGCCTCTATCTTCTTAGGAAGTGGAGGCGCTGTTGTGCTGTCTTGTTCAGGGAGGTGATATTAAGGGACCAGATGAGGTCATCTGTGATGTGATCTCCCAGGAAATTGGTACACCTATCTCTCTACAGAGCAGCCATGTATTCACAGAGTAGGATGGTTTGTCTGCATCCTCCTGAACTCCACAATGATTTCCTTTGTCTTCTCCACATTCAGGCTTAGGTTGTTCTTCTCACACCAAAACACCAGCTGCTCTAATTCCTCTCTATACTCTATCTCATCATCATTCTTGATAAGGCCAACAACCGTTGTGTCATCTGCAAACTTGATGGCACGGTTTGATACAGTTATGCATCAGCAGTGTGAACAGCAGCAGGCTGAGCACATAACTCTGGGGAGCACTAGTGCTCAGTGTAATGGGACAACAGACATTGTCGCCCACACGGACTGACTGTGGCCTTGCTGTTAGGATTACTTTCTATTAAAAAATACCACAAGAGCTGGAAATATGAGATGAATTAGAAAGGATTAGCAATACCCAACAGATTGGGTGTTACCAGAGAGAAACTTAGCAGTGTTTCAGCTTGTTGGCCTTCTAAGTATATCAGCTAATCTTATGTATGTATGTATATGCATTGTGTGCCTTATGTTTATTTTGGTTCTTTCTGCTGTATCAGTTACAGAGTAACAATAATTTTGTTTTCCTTCACACTTGTGTACTGAAGAATGACAATAAACAATCTTGTATCTTGAATCTTCTATCATTCTTGATCAAAGGAATGTTTATATGATTTTGGATCTCAATATTTCAACAATGCTCTAAATTTCTCATGAGCAATGCCTTTAGAGAATCTGAGCTGCTTCTTACATATCAATCTTGTATCACCTGTACACATGTTCTCACAATCTCTGCTCACCATGACTTACTTTACCATAAGTCTGACAGGTGCTGGGAGTTGAGAATAGTCTCTCCCCGATTCAAGTTGATGGCCATTAACAGACAACAGCACACTTGCAGAACTAACCCTCCCCATTTATGTTTCACTTTCCAAAACTAACACTACAGATGAGATAGGATAAAATAACTAATTTATATAACATGTGGAAACATTGATCTTTTAGCTAATGCCAGAGTTGCTTTCTCAAAATGCAATAATATCATTCAGTTGTTATAAAACAGCTAAAGATGTGCATAAGTGCCATTTGCATTATATGTATTGAGCTTGGTGGTAATTTATTTTCATTCTTTAACTCTATACATTGCTAGGAATGTTTATTGTCGATATTGCCCTAGCTACCATAGTTGATTGATTTCATTACAGCTCTGCTGTTGTGGTTGGACTCACGATGATTACACTGTTATCTGTAAAATCCACTTTGTTACTTTGTTCTGTGCAGCCCCAATGATTCACTAACCTCATTTCAGCTGATTTTTACTTTCCCAGTCTCACTGGAAAGAAACAACAGACCCATGACAGAGGGACAGTGCTCTCAGGTATTTCAAGAAAGGGGATCTAGTGGCCATCTTGTTATTGCCTTTTCTTCTCCTCACTATTCCCACATGCTTGCTGTGTGAGCTACTTTGTCTTTAACTGAGAGACATCAGTCAAGTGCAAGAGCAAAGAAACACAACAGACTGTCAATGCTGGAGCCTGGAGCACCAACCGTTGTGCCATTTCTTTTCCAATCCTGACGAAGTGCCTCAGCCCAAAACATCAACTGTTTATTCCTCACCGTAGATGCTGCCTGGCTTGCTGAGTTCCTCCGGCATTTTGTGTTTTGCTCAAAATTAGCAGCATCTGAAGAATCTCTTCTGTTTATGATTTGCTGGAGGAACTAATCAAAAAGGGCAAGTGAATTCTGAGACAAGGGTTTATATCGTTACTTTGTTAAGCTTTCTCTGTTACGAATGTGATGGGCTCTATATATTTGTTTTGAGCATTGCTAAGATTAACAATGTCAAAGCTACCTTGGATTTGATAACCAGAATGGGATTACTCATAGCTGGTATGGAAAAGACGGCATGGTACATGCCTTTTATGATATTCCATTGTCAAATGAGCCTCAATTTTTTGAGGATTAAAGAAGAGAAAGAGGGCATGCTGAACTCATAACTAAGACCCCATGGTGTATGGCTCTGGATTGGGAGTATAAACTCTCATATGTTTTAGATGATAGCTCATGTCTCTGGGGCTTAGTACCTGATTTCAGTCTGCTCTTTAAACAGCATTACTTATAGTCAGTCTACAAACAATAGCAAAATTACAGGGACTCAGAAGGTGGAAAAATGTTACAACAGTCATTGCAACAAAATAAAGCACGCAGTGTGGATAGTGACATTGCAGCTTTAATGATGCAGATGCAAAATTAGCCATAAGCAGATTGTCACCAATGAAAGAGACAGGGAAGAGCTGCTTCATTAGAATGTAAAATAGATTTATTTCTGGTCATCTATATCACCATGGTAACCCATCACCAGAGATGAACATCTCCAAAGCAAAGAATCCCTTTGAGCAGAGCTCCAAGTTCCTTGATACAAGTCTTTCTGTCTTCCCATACAGGCTGACGTTACCCACTTAAGCCTGAAGTACCGAGACATAGGCAGGCAAGAATGCAGAAAGATTGCCTGCAATTTTCCTGTTCCAGGCACAGTTTCCCACCATTTTCACACACTATAATGAAAGAGTTGAGAAGCACACTTTGACAAGTGTAGAATCAGAAAATCCAGCCCAGAAGCCACAGGGGCTCAACTTCCATTGCCTTCATCTGCTACTAACTGTGCAGTAATAACAAAGTAGAGGAAGTAAAGTTAGTAACCAGACTAACACCGCAGTTCATTTTAAGACTGATCTTTTAGGAAATGTACTTATTTGAGACCGTAAAAAATCTCTTATTTGTAGGTATCGGAAAAAATGAGTTTTGGGTAAACTATATTTAGTTGACAGTTGTTCAAACAAAGAGATTTCCCTGTACAAACAAGTCCTGAAAGCATTTAATACATAATCTATCCCATTCTTTAAAAGCCACATCAATCATAGAGGTGTAAGGGGTTTTTTTTTATGTCACTGCATAGTCTAATTAAAATGGTTTCTTTGTTATGTTATAATTCAAAGGGCTTCTTTGTTATGTTAACTGCTGAGAAAGTCCTCCCGCTAGTAGTTTGTTTGGATCACGTTACTGATAAGAAGATGTTACGAACCAATTGGGATAGTTGTTATGCTTTTGGTGTGTCTGTAAGGTATTGTATGCACGGGGTTTTGGGGTAGAAGGCAGGAGAGAGAGACAGAGGATGGACCAGGTGCTGTGAGTCCGCTAACGGGGTCGGACCCCGAGCTGGGCATTCGGCGAGGAGAGGAGACGGAGACAGACTCATGTGGAGCGTTTGGTCAACCACTATTGTTGGTCCCAGGCGGCCAATCGAGGTGGTCCGAGGGGTCACAGGGTGAAGAAGAAGGGTCCTGAGCTCCAACTGTTTGTGCACGAAGAGATTGAACTTTGATAAGTGTGACACCTTTTATCTTCCTTTTATATTTTATTCTCTATTAATTATATAGTTCCAGTAATATCTATAAATTGTAAATCATTTAATTGTATCTGGTGTATTGTCTGTTATTTGGGCGGGGTGGGGTACATTACACAGCATCCACACAAACTGATTACCCAGTTTGGCGGGGCTGAGGGCTGTTTCCCTAGACAACAGCGAGCCGGGCGGCCCTGAGGCTGGCCAGGGGGGCTACATTGTGTGGGCTTTTGTCCGGAATTGGATCTAGCGGTATGCTGTGTGGTTGCCCTGTTTAAATCAGTAATGTGTGTCTCTGTGGGTTATTTTCTGGTTGTTGCTGCATGCATGGTGGGTGAGGTCTTTGTTCGAGTTCAGACTAGCATTGACGAGTTGGAGGTGGCACTCGGGGCTGTCCATGCTGTTGGGAGAGAGAGGAAAGAGTGGTCTGATTTGGAGGTAGTGTGTGCGAATAACTGTTCTAGCTCTGGCAGGCTCCGCCTGGCGCTTGGGATAGTGTCCACCCCAAGAGGGGCGGAGGCGGGTGAGACGTGGGCGGAGCGGATCTCTCAGTTGTTAGATGAGTGGCAGTGCTCAGTTGAGGGAGAGCGACAGGGATTGGTCGAAAGTTTAAGTAGACGGGCTGGTGACGGTGTTAGAACTGTCAGGTTCATTTACACCGTAGTGACAGCTGTCAGTTATTTGAAAGAGGGGAAAGTTTTCAGTGTGTCTTCTCTGGCTAGGAGGGCGGCTAAATTGCTTGCAGTGCCAAGGGGATCATTTCAGGGGATCAGCCCCTCCTTCAGTTGTTCAGCTGATCAGAGGTGTTGGGAAACTTAGTGGAGGCCCAGTGGGGGAACGGCTTGGGGTCTCTGGGGAAGCACGTTCCCAGCAATGTACCAATGAACTTCTGAAAGGAAAAGACCCTATTCCTGAAGGCTTAGGGGGACCACGCCCCAGGGTGTCGTTACGGATAGAGGGAAGCGATGCTAAAGCCATCCTCGACCCTGGGGCGCAGGTCAAGTTATTGTACAGTTCGTTTTACAACCGGTGTCTGAAGCATTTACCTTTGACAACCGCAAGGGCACTGGAGATTTTGGGTACCAGTGCCAGTAATTATCCAGAAGACGATGATTGGTTAATGACCCTGGAGTTCATGGGGGCATTGTCTGGGCATCCAGCGTGTTGAGTTGCTTCTGAGGACGTGTGTAGCAGCCTTGAGCCGGTACCGAATTTAAACGAGACCCAGCGGTGGTACGGCCTGGGGAAAGTAGCTGAGGGTGAGACCCTCTTAGTAGATGCTCCGAACCACCACGAGGGAGGGGAGTTGACCGCTGAAGACACTTCAGTGAGAGAGAGGTCGCGGCAACTGGACCCTGGTGCCGTGGAAGATGTAGGCAGTGGGTGTGTGGATTATGCGATATGGTTTAATGTGCTGGATCTGAGGAGTGGATGTTGCCAGATCCCGAGGAGTGCAGCTGTTGAGCCGGAGACGGCCATTACTAGTTCTCTAGGATTCTTCCGATCCGAAAAGATGCCCAAGCTCATATCTGGAGCCCCTGCATTCTTCCCGCGGGGCATGAGGAATACCATGGGGGAAGTGAAGGTGGGTGGAGTTTTGGCTATCTGGATGGATGACCGCCTAGAGCTTGGATTCGCCTGGGGGGACTATGAGGCGAGGTGAGTGGCTGAGCCCAGGTGACAAAAGCGAAGTGTCACATGTGGAGGAGTTTTTGGCCGGAGGAGTTTGGTGCAATGTGAGAAAAATGACCCAACATACCAGTTGAACTTCCTGGTGTTGGGACAGACGGTGGTGGACCTGGGGATGGAAACCCAGGTTGTCAATCTGAATGAGACACAGGGGAGAGAGGGGATTTGCACCGGTGAACTGAGTGCTCAGAAATGCCGGCCGGAGACTGAGTGCTGCACTTGTGGGACGACCATTGCAGACTTGGAATTCACGCTCGTCAACGTGGAGAAGGAGCAATGGAATTCGGAGCCAACACTGCAGTCAGGTACTGATGAATTACTCCAGTGAGAAGAAACAATGACCCACCTGCGAAGGGATCAGCAGAAACTCAAGATGTTGATTCAGAAAAGATTGGAAGACTTACAAGTTGGGGAAGATCAAGGGCCAACAGAAAACCGAGAGCCCAGGGAGAGGAGTTTGACTACATTCCCGAGGAGGTGAAGAAATGGAGGACAGATCTTGGAAAAGGGAGGCGGACACTTGAAAGGAACCTGAAGATGACTATCGACAGTTTAAATGAAGCAGAAAAACTGAAAGTTGACCTGGAAGACGTCATCAGGAAGAAAAAACTGGAGGCTGAACATCCTTTAACTGCTGCTTTTCAGGTCAGGGTGGAAGAAGCCAGTGGGGTAACTGCGTCCCAGATGGAGATGGCCAAGAACCCTGAGTCAGAACTACTGAGGCTGTGGCGAGAGTTGAAGGAGTTCCCGAAGAAGCAGACATCTCGACTGCAGGAGGCTGAATGGGCAGCTCCAGTTAAATGTTTCAGTGTGGAGTAACTCATACAGCAGCTACCGATTGAGGGAATGAGGAAGAATACGGATGCAAAAGATGATGTGCTGGACATGTGGTACATACTGCCTTTCGCTAACTTCCCCGTGATTGAGGAAGAGACCTTTAGCCCTTCTCCCACTGAGTCAAGTGTAGTGGGGAGGGCTAGTTGTGGGCAGCCTGAGTTACGGCAGGACCAGGAAGGAAAAGATGCGGGGCCCCAGACACGGGACAGGGAGCTCCGAGTTGTAATGGTGGCCTGAGCGAGAGAGGAGTTGGCAAGCAGGCTCGAGGTATCCCTGGTAGTGTCTGAGTCTTTAGGGTTTAGGTGAGGGGGTACGGAGGTCACGCAAGGATTTGGAAGCTCTCGGATAGGTTGGCCTATGTAGCTCCTGTGGATGGGCGGAAGGTCCACTGTTTGGGGAGCAATGTCACTGTGTATCTGGATGGGTTTCTATGTCTGTAGGACTGGTTGGCGAGTTATTTAGAAGTCATAAGGACATGACTTTATTTGATGGGGGGAGAGTGCAAGGGGTTTCTTTTTTTTATGTCACTGCGTAGTCTAATTAAAATGGCTTCTTTGTTATGTTAACTGCTGAGAAAGTCCTTCTGCTAGTAGTTTGTTTGGATCACGTTACTGATAAGAAGATGTTACGAACCAATTGGGATAGTTGTTATGCTTTTGGTGTGTCTGTAAGGTATTGTATGCATGGGGTTTTGGGGCCAAAGGCAGGAGGGAGAGACAGAGGATGGACCAGGTGCTGTGAGTCCACTAACGGGTCGGTTCCGAGTGGGGCGTTCGACGAGGAGAGGAGGCGAGATGGACTCGTGTGGAGCGTCTGGTTGACGACCGTTGTTGGTCCCAGGCGGCCGGTCGAGGTGATCCGAGGGGTTGCAGGGTGAAGAAGAAGGTCCTTGAGCTCCAACTGTTTGTGCACGAAGAGATTGAACTTTGATAAGTGTGGCGCCTTTTACTTTCCTTTTATATTTTATTCTCTATTAATTATATAGTTTCAGTAATATCTATAAACTGTAAATCATTTAATCGTATCTGGTGTATTGAGTGTTATTTGGGCGGGGTGGGGTACATCACACAGCA
The DNA here is from genome assembly GCF_030028105.1 of Mobula birostris. Lineage (NCBI taxonomy): Eukaryota > Metazoa > Chordata > Chondrichthyes > Myliobatiformes > Myliobatidae > Mobula > Mobula birostris. The sequence continues at coordinate 40,933,746 of NC_092378.1, read as the reverse complement.
TCCACACAGACTGATTACCCAGTTTGGCGGGGCTAAGTGCTGTTTCCCTGGACGACAGCTAGCTGAGTGACCCTGAGGCAGGCCAGGGGAGCTACAGAGGGTTTGCAAAAATAATTAGAAAAAATGGGACTCAGAAAATTTCAATAAGCCAAAGTATTTTAGGAATTGTATCCAAATTCTCATAGTATGTTTAAGTACCAGATTATCAATTAACTTACTCAGAGACAAAGGAAGTGAGGATCCAAGAAGAGAAATAATAGAAAATTTATTGACAGAGCTAGCCTCTAGAAAAACCCACATCTGGCAATCCTCACGATTAATGTAATATAACCAAAATGTAAGATTTCTTCCATTAACTGCCCAATACTAAAATCTAAAGTTTGGTAAGGCTAATCTGCCGTTCTTTTTTATCTTTCTGAAGATGAATTTTATTTAATCTAGAATGCTTATTCTTCCATATGAAAGATATAATAGAGTCAAGAGAATTGAAGAAAGATTTAGGAATAAAAACAGGCAATGCCTGAAAAGGATATATACATTTAAGTAATATATTCATTTTAACAAAGTTAATTCAGCCAATCAGCAATAACAAAAGAGGCAACCAATTTGATAATATCCTTTTTATGTGATTCAACAGGGTAAGAAAATTTTCTTTAAATGGACGCTTATAGTTCTTAGTAATTGTTACACCTAAGTAGGTAAATTGGTTGCGGTAATGCACCATTAAGCTGGATGCCAACCGCCGTAAAACAAGATACAGGTAAATTGGTTTCTGACAGTTTTAAAAGGAAGGTTAGAATTTGTTGGTATCAAATTGTTCAAAGGGAAAAGTTCACTTTTATGTAGGTTTAATTGAGAACTGGCTAAAACAGGAGCGTAAAGAAAGCGCATGAGGTAACGAAGTCTCAACATTAGAATAGCAGCAGGTCATCAGCGTACAGCGAGACTTTGTGAGTAGTGTCTCTCCTTAGAATACCGGTCCTGATAAGAATCTATTAGATGTAATTTTTAATTTGAAACCTTATAATGATCTATATCTAATATTTATAATATGCTGTTGGGAATGAGGAAGTGTTCCTTTAGATAAAACTAAAAATCTAGGAAAGGATATTACTTTGGAGTCATCTGACTTGCACCTTTGGGCTTTTATTTCTCTTATGGAGAGAAGGACGCTCTTGCTTAAATGGAAAGATGCGGCCCCTCCGATTCACGCTCAATGGTTATGTGATGTCATGTTTAAATTTAGAGAAGATTTGATGTTCAATCTCTGAATCTAGCCAACACTTTCAAGCATTGTGGGGACCTTTTTTTGAATTATTTTCAAAACCTTTGATTTGCTGTTAAAGCAAAAATGATGACTAATAATTTTTTTTTCCTTTTTTTTCTTTGCTAATCAGCTTCGGCCCTGGTAGTGGGTTAGATTTTTTTATATAATAAAATTACTATATTTCAATGTTACAAATTAATTAATCTGTATGAACATAGGGTAAGGAGTCTTTATATGCGATTTAGTATAATATATTGATATATATTTTTCCTTGTACTCTGTAATCTTGTATGTAAAATTAATAATAAAAATATTGGAAAAAGAAAAAGACAGATCTTACATTGGCTGTCAAAATTACCCATCTCTTTCAGGCCCTGGGCCTTGTTATCATGAAAATCAAGACTCTGTAACATAAACGGCTGCCATTTTAAGAAGTTAGCCAGAGTTTGTTCTGCAACATCAAGGCTTTAAGACTACCATCCAGACCATGCTCTCTTCTCGCTTCTACCATTGGGCAATAGGTACAGGAGCCTTAGGTCCCACACCATCAGATTCAGGAACAGTTACTAATCTACAACAATCAGTCTCCTGAACCAGCATGGATATCTTCACTCACCTGAACTCTGAAATGATCCCACAACCTACAGACTCACTTTCAAGAACTCTATAAATTCATGTTCTCAGTATTATATAATTTTTAATTTTAATCTGTGCTCTTTGTCTACTTTTGCATATAGGTTATTTGTCAGTATTTGGTATAGTTCCATTGTATTTCTTTATTTTCCTGTAAATTCCTGCAAGAAAATTAATCTCAAGGTTGCATAATGTGACATACTGTATATAAATTTAATTGATAATAAATTGACTTGGACGAATAAACTTCATGAAGACAGCTGAGTTTGTTATCAAAACGTCAGTTATAATTAATGCCTGTACCCAGCTGGAAGCCCGTAAAGAGTTTATTCGTCATATATGCCGGGAAAACACCAGATGCCTTTTTATATTTATTTTGACTTTGACTATTTTCACATTCTCAAGTTCTCTTAGCTGGATATAAATTCAAAGTCAAAGTTCAAAGTAAACTTATTATCGAAGTACATATATGAAACTGTATTCAATCCTCAGTTTCATTTTCTTGTGCGCAAACTCAATAAATCCATAACAGAAAATTAACTATAATAGAATCAATTAAAGACCGCACCAACTTGGGCGTTCTTTGCCCAGTGTGCAAAAGACAATTAACTGTGCAAATAATTTAAGGCAGAGATTGATAGGTATTTGAGTAGCCAGGGCATCAAAGGTTATGGTGAGAAGGCAGGGGAGTGGGACTAAATGGGAGAATGGATCAGCTCATGATAAAATGGCGGAGCAGACTTGATGGGCTGAATGGCTGACTTCTGCTTCTTCATCTTATGCTGTTATGGTCTAATACAAAAAGAAAGAAATAATAATTATTATAATAAATAAGCAAAAGATCCCAAGAACATGAGATGAAGCGCCCTTGAAAGTGAGTCAATAGGTTCTGAGAACATTTCAATGATGGGGCAAGTGAAGTTGAGTGAAGTTATCCACTTTGGTTCAAGAGCCTAATGACTGAGGGGTAATAAATGTTCTTGAACCTTGTGGTGTGAGTCCTACGGCTCCTGTACTATTTTCTGATGGCAGCAGAAAGCATATCCTGTATGGTGGGTGTCCCAGATGATGGATGCTGCTATTCAGCAACACTTCATGTAGATGTTCTCAATGGTGGGGAGGGCTTTACCCATGCTGGATTGGGCCATATCCACTATAGAATTCACATTGTATACAGTAATTTTAGGCTGTTCTTACATATCTACCAGTTCCTAGCCAGGGGATATTAATAACTTGGGAGTAAATCCACAATTTATCTCCCTCAATGTCAGCAAAGCCTGGGAAAGAAACTTTCACAAGGGAAACATAGTTTTACCTTCATCTGTGCATCAAATTTTTATTGCATTATAGAACCAAATGCAAAGAAGAGATTAGCCAAATGAGCTATTTGAACCATGCACTAAAATAGGACATTGCAGCTTCTACCAAGAACTGGTGGAACAGAGTACAATTGTAATCTATTTCTGCATAAATAATTGATTACTTAGGTAACCTTTTACCCCTTTGCTTCTCAAGTATCCATTAACCTCTGAAAGACTGTTGCTTGACTTAAGTCCTTGGAATCCTTACTCAGAGAGAGAAAAAAAAAATCACCTCATCTTAAATAGTTTTTTTTTGGAACAGTTGCCTTAGTTCTATATTCTTCCACAAAAACATCCTTTACATGTCCACCCTGCCAGGAACCCTCAGGATCTTATGTTTCAATTACTTATTCATTATAACTCCCATGGATACAAACCTAGCTCGAGCAACCTTTCTCCATAAGTTAATCTATCCTCTCTAGTTATTGGTGCAGTTAACCTTCCGAACTGCTCCATGTAATGTTTTGTAACTCCAAAACATAAAACATGGGAGAGCCAGTGATAACACATGTATATTTAGATTAATTTTTATACTTCAGGGAAATGTGCATTTATGATGTGGTGGAATAATAGTGTATGTCATTCATGTGCTTTTACACATAACTTGTAATGAATTATTGAAATGAAGAATGCTTGAGAAAACAAGATTAATCACTGTGGAGGATTTCTTACGCTTGTGGGATAATGCCTTTTATGACAGAGGAGGTTACTCTGGTTGGCAGGTGAGACTTCTAACTGTGAAATAATCTCAGGTTCTGTGGCCTCTTCCGTAGCATTTGTCGGCGTTGATTCTGAGGTTGCAGGAAGTGGTTCTGACAGCACGGGACACCTTTCTTCTCTAACAATTGACTCTGCAATCCTCAGCTAATCAATGTGTCATCTCCAGATGACATGAGACATAATCTCCACTGTGTAGGAGAGCGGTCCAATTTGGTCCTTAATCTTTCCAAGCACCCAATTTTGATAACCTCTTTAGACCTTTGCCAGGACTGCTTGTCCAGGAGAGAAACTTCGAACCTCCTTGTTTGAGGAGCCCTCAATTTGTCTCAGCTGTTTGTCCTACACACTCCTTCTGAGATTTGATTCAAGGAGATCCAAGCATGAGCGTAAAGGACAACCCAGGAACATCACAGCTGGTGAGTTGTGGGTTGTGGAGTGTACTGTAATGTGATATGCAAGGAGGATATTTGCAACCTTCTGATTCTGTGTCAGTGTAATGTGTCCTGATGACATTGTTTGCAGTGCATTTTTTAGACGCTGAACAAACCTTTTAACTAAGCCATATATAGCTGGGTGGTATGGAGCAGATGTAAAATGTTTTATTGCATGAATTTTCAGAAATGACCAAAACTGTGGTCGATTATCACTGATTAAGTGTCTGGAACACCAGTTCTTGAGAAGAAGTTTCCCAACACATCAACAATGTGCAAGGTTGAATTGGGAACACCTCTGTCCACTCTGTAGCTGCATCCACTACCACCAAGAAGTTTGTGCCAATGAATGACCCAGCAAAATTCACATGAATCCTCTGCTAAGGCAATGCAAGACGGTCCCAGAGATGGAGAGGCACTGCTCTTGGCATCTTCTGGATGTGTTGGCATCCTCTGGACATGTTGGCATCCCACACAGTGCATGGCAAGCTGCTCGATCTGTTGATCTGTCCCAGGCCACCAGACAAATCTTTGAGCCAATGCTTTCATTTTAATCATGCCTAGAAGATAGGTATGTAGCCCCTACAACCCTCAGCTCTCAGCTTGGATAGTAAACAACTCTTAATCCCCACATAAGGCAACCTTGGGCAAGGGCAAGTTCATCCCAGCTCTGGTAAAAATGGGGGAACTGGGATTTCTGCTGCACATTCCAGCCATTTTGGGTTGCCATATAGACCTGAGACAGTGCGGGGTCTTTAATTGTTTCCTTTTGCTTCATATCTACCATGATAAGGAGACTTTTGATTTGCATTAGGGAGAATACATCAAGAGGAATTTCTTCCTTTGTAAATTTTGCGGGGATTTCCTTTTCCAAGGACAAATGGGAGCATTCATCAGCATTTCCATGATTAGTTGTCTTCTTGAATACGATCTTGAGATTGGGTCCTCCAAGAAACAAAGCTCATCTTTGCATTCATGCTGCTGATGTGGTGGAATACATTTCTGTGGATTGAAGGCTGTTCCGATAACCATTTCCTTTGTCTTTTGGAAAGCTACCTCACACTGTTTTTCCCATTGCCATTTCTTCCCAATCTATAGTAATGTGTTCAAAAGGTGGAGCACGGTAGCCAGGATTGGCAGGAACATGTTACAGTAATTCACAAATCCTGAAAAAGACCACAACTGTGACATGTCCTTTGCTCTTGGGGCATCCACCACTGCTTGAAATTTTTTAGCACACTGGTGTAAAATCCTGTGCATCAATGGTGTCCCACAGTAATTGAAGCTTGGTTTAAAAAATTTACACTTGTTCCGTTGTGCTCTGAGTCCGTAATCTTCTAATATCTTCACCACTGTCTTGAGATTTTGGAGATGTTCCTTGTCATCCTTACCAGTAAAAGTAATGTCATCTGAGTGCCTGGGGAGCCTTGAAGCAGCTGGTCCATCACTTGCAGTTGTAGATGCTACTCCAAAAATAAGCCTGTTATAGCAATAAAGCCCTTTATGAGTGTTTATAGTAAGAAACGTTTTAGAGTCTTTATCCATCTCTATCTTTAGGTAAGCGTCAGCTACGTCCACTTTGTTGAAGTGTTTTCCTCCATAAATGTTTGCAAAGGTACCTTCTATCTTGAGCAGAGGATATTGATCTGCTTTCAATACGGGGTTGATAGTGATCTTAAAGTCACCACAGATCCTAACAGACCCAACTTTCTTAGCTAGTGGAATAGTGAAACTACTCACATTACGCATAGACTCTACTCAATGTTGGAAAAAATTCCTTCAGCCTCCATGTGATTTAGCTCACTGGCTACATTATCACAGATGGTATTAGGAACCAAATGGCCTTTGTAAAGCTTGGGTGTGGCAATGTCATTTAACACTACTTTACCCTTGATATGTTTGAGTTTTCAAATGCCATCCTTGAACATTGCCATGGCATCATCTAGTATGTTTCTTAATTAGTTTACAGTTGATTCTATTGCATGGGACATGGCATGCAAATGTTGGATGGATCTTCATTCAAGTTATACTTGTCTCAGCCAATCTCAGCCCCACAATGCTGCTCCTCCTGTTTTTATCACATACTAGACGAATAGGCCATGTTGGTTGTTGTATTTCACTGCTACAAATGTCATTCCCACAGGAGTTATCTTTTTTCAATATAAATTCTTAGCTGGATTTTTATATGCTTCAGTTTAGTATCTTGGAAATACCTTTCAAACTCATTTTGTGGAATGACTAAAACAGCAGAGCCAATGTCCCATTCCATTTTAATTAATTTGCCATTCGTTGCTGGTGTAAGCCATTTAGCTTGTCTATTCTTATGTTTTCACATGGTAAATCTAAAGGTTACTAAATGATCTCTCAGCACATCATTAAGCCCAGCACAGAACTGGCAATGTTCAGCCAACTTCTTCAATTCAGCTCCGTAAGCTGAAATGGACTCACCTTCCATTTGATTCCACTTTATGAAAACTAAAACATCTGTAATCAACAATGTTTTCAATTCTAAGTGTACCTGCATTACTTTCATGATATCAGCAAAGCTCTTTTTGGCTGGTTTGGTTTGAGCAGTTAAATTTCTGAGCAAACTATATACTCTTCCACTGATCATGCTCTGTGAAATTGGCACTCGCTTTTCATTTGTTTCAAAATACAGCTCAGTTCACTCAGTATACATTAACCAGTTATCCATTGTGCAATTGAACACTTCTATCTTCCTAATGTAGACAGCCATATCGGCCTTTTTATTAATTTATGATTTTTATGATCTGTCACTCACTGTATATGAACCCTTGAATTTCAGCCATTTTCTGCCCTTTTATTTTTTTAGTCTACTGCCTTTCTCTTCCAATTGTGAACAAACAAACGTGTTATTTTGTTACTCGAACGTCTCACTGCACTTCAACAGGGAGGCAGTCACCTTGAGTTTCTTTTGAAAACTTCCTCATTGCCATTGTTATGTTTTGTAACTCAAAACCATAAAACTAATCAAAAGAAATACACCGGGGAGACAGGGATCACGTGTGTATGTTTAGTTGCATTTCTTTACTTTAGCGAGGTGTGCACTTATGATGTCTTGGTGTAATGACACATGGTATTCACGTACTTTCACATATAACCCATAATTAATTATTTAAATAAACAAACGATGCTTAATTAAACAATATATTTACAATATTACTCCCCGAAATATAAAATACAGATCATTCCCCATAGATACATACACTGTAATTGGTAGTCCAGATATAGTTTCATTAATGGTCTATTTAACTGAAGCATAACCTGATTTTTTTTTAATAAGTGTAAAAACATAAGCCTTCCTCTTACTTGCTATTCATGTTCATTAGCCTAGCCAGCTTTTCTAGTCCTTTTATCAACTTTTATCTCTTCGTTATTTCCTACATCTTTTCTTTCTGAGTATCTGAAGCATCCCTTTCCACGGCAAAGACTGATACAGTAGTACTTCATTTGCTTCTTTTTGATCGTTACATGGATCTTCTCGACCTATAATCAGCACCAACTGGCATACCTCTCCTCTTAGAATTTATTTAATATTTACATATTTATAGAAAACACGGATTATATTTACATTAACTAGCATAACATCATGGGCCAAAGGGTCTGCACTGTGTTGTAATGTTAACTGCCATGGGCTTCTCAGTGTCCTTACATGTGTACCTATTGTGTGCAATTTCGGTCACCCCAATACAGAAAGGATTTGAAGGCTTAGGAAAGGATACAGATGTATTCACCAGGATGTTGACTGGATTTGAGGGTATGAGCTATAAGGAGAGGTTGGACAAATTTGGGTTGTTTTCTCTGGAGCATTAGGGACTGAGGGAGGACCTGATTGAAGTTAATACTGTAAAATTATAAATTGTATCAATCAGGTGAACAGTCAGAATCATTTTCCCAGGTTAGAAATATCAAATGCTGGGAGACATGTATAGTACTTATTGTAAGAAGGGGAAGTTTAAAGGAAATATGCAGGGCAATTATTATTTTTTTCTTTATATGGAGGCCAGTAAGTACCTGGATCAGGTTGCTGGAGTAGTGGTGGAAGCAGGTGAAATGGTGATTTCAAAGAGGCTTTTAGATAACCATATGAACATTCAGGGAATGGAGGAATATGGATCCTGTGCAAGTAGAAGAGATTTAGTTTCAATTTGCATCATGTTCAGCATTTTCACAGTGGCCAGAAGGGCTGATCCTGTGCTGTACTATTTTCCTTTCCATCTCTTCCCTCTTACTTTACTTTATTCAGCTTGGTCCTCGGATTATCAGTGCTATTAAGATAAAGTAGGTTACTGGGGAGGTAGTAGGGATAAGCTCCCACTACCTATTATATGCTTCCAATAGCATGCATCTCAAATAGTCTCTGACAACCAAGACCAGGTCCTGGCCTTCACGTGTGGCTTAGCGATTAGGCCTGGTGGAACCATTTCTATTGATAGGTGAAGAGGTGAAGGTGTGTCTCTTGTGCCTAAAAAACAGTCACTTCTGGCAGATGGAGCTCGTCACCCTAGGAGAACAAAAACTCTGATCTTAAACTTCTTCTACCTTGCAGATATATCCACTCATGAGGAAAGTTTTGGGAGTAAACCCCGAGAAACAATCTAGAGCTGCAGTATGTAACTGGAATGGAAACTCCTGCGATGCCACTGGTGGCAAACAGTATTGGTCTCTGCCATGCCTTGGGGTTCATCAGCTGCCTGGAGAGGGGGGCACTGCTGCATGGGCAACAGTTTGCTTTCCGTATCGTACTACCCTGGCTTGTGTATTGGCTTACGCATCATGTAGATGGCTAGGACACAACATAACCAACAGAGGGCCTCAAGATAAAGCAAATTGGTTTTGATAAATGCCAACAATTTAACATATCTATTATCTCCTGATTCACAGCACATAAAACCCCAATGAAATCAGTGGGATTGTGGATCTTATGTCAGGTCTGACCATTACAATTTCCAAGAGGCAATTCCTCTCCCATACTATAAAATGCCAATGAGCCCCAACAAGACTAGCTCTGCCTGTTGACTACATGTGTTCTGTAGGTCTGAAGAATAATGATAGAATTAGCAACCCCCATCTGCCATAAATCTGTTATCAAGTCCCAGCCTCAGAGTGCTTCATCCAGATTCTGGGACTCTTCACTTGGAATGACTGAATGCCAGCTGTTCCATTTAGAAGTGCCAGCCACCGACCAACAACAAAATCAACCACGAGTCTTTCTTGAGGATATTGTGTTGTGGTTAATGGAGGAAGATGATGGATTGGAAATAGCTTTCTGGCACCCCGTCACATTCACGGTATTTACCCTTGCACATGCTTCCGACCCTGTCTGCCTCAAATTCGTGCCGTTAACTTTGTGAAATGTATTATTAAGTTACCTTAGCATTTCTAATTCTCACTGTGTAAGGAGTGTTTTAGTAGCTGAAGCATTTTAAAAGAAATAGTCATTATCTGTCAGTCACCAGTGCAATAATGTCTGTTGTGCAGATACACAGAAATCAATTTCATATTCCTACCTATAATAATAAGAAAAAAAATAGTTGAAAAGGAGGCCAGCCAAAAAATATTTAAAGTGATTCAATTGTACTGGAAGGGCAGGTAATCTGCAAATGAGCAGCCCTAGCTGCTCAACACAATTTTTGACAATGTATTAATATATTCCTTGATCTGTGCTGTTGGGCCAGGGTAGTAGAAGTGGGAAGGAGGACTTAATGATATGCAAAGGAGGCATCCTTCTCACTATAACTAAACTAATTATAAATCATTTTAGTGTCTTTGTCATTTTCTGCAGCACAATTCATGGCTCTTCAGACTGCAGTTAGTAATTATACATCTAGACTTAAAAGTTTCTTTTAGCATTTCATGTCTTATTTATTCTTATAAATCTAGCTATTTGCTCCTAACGTGAACTTGAATGTCACCCACTTCTCAATCAACAATCATTTCTGCTGAACTCAGAATGCTAAATATAAATCCAAACCTGTTCACATGGTTAACTTTTGGAGTTGTTATACATTTATCTTTAAAATTGTGCTCATCTTTTATCTCCTTTTGAAATATCTTCCATCTGTCCACTCCACCTCTGGGATATGGAAATTTCTCCTCCCCTAAGCAGTTATCATATTACAATTCTTCACAACATTTTCTACTTGCCTAAGCAATTAATTATCCACCTGTCTGCTGTGGACAGCTTCCAATTATTACTCTGCTGACCTTATCATTACTAATTTCATCGAAATTGCTTCTGCCATCAATGCTCCATTTTATCTGTTATGTTATCCTTGTCTAATTATACCACTGTTCCTTGCTTTGTAAGTCTTTTTTTATAACTATTCAATGCACCCTCTCAAATATGCCTTGTTCATTTACTGCTCATATTCTCTGTAACACCAGCACTGTTTGGTAAATGTGCTATTGCCATTGTTTCTTCATTAGTGCAAATGCTTTCCCCTGATTCTCATCCTTCAATCTACTGACTAATTATTATCCATCCCTTGCTCTTCAGCTGGAACAGCAGGTGATAGGTGAAGCTAGGAGAGAGGGAAAGTATGTGGGTGGGAGAGGGAAGATGAAGTGAGAAACTGGGAGGTGATAGGTGGAAAAGGTAAAGGGCTGCAAAAGAAGGAATCTGAGAGGAGAGGAGAGGGAACCATGGGAGAAAGGGCAGTAGGAGGGACACCACAGGGCAATTATGGGCAGTTGAGGAGAAGCAAAGGAGTAAGTGAGGTGTCAGAATGAGTAACGGGGGATGTAGGTTTGGAATGGGAGTATAGTTGAAGAAACACACATCAAAGTTGCTGGTGAACGCAGCAGGTGTTTGATGTGTGTTGCTTGAATTTCCAACATCTGCAGAATTCCTGTTGTATAGTTGAAGATGTAGGTTTTGAAGAATAGTGCAAGGGTTAAAGGCATAGATGCCGGGATAGATTTTGGACACAGTGGTGCAGCTGGTAGAGCTGCTTCATCACTGCGACAGGAGACCCAGGTTCCATACTCACCTCTGTTATCATTTGTGTGGAGCTTGCACATCTTCCCTGTGACCAAATGATACTACGGTTACCTTACACATCCCAAAGATATGTGGGGTTGGTAGATTCATTTGTGCTGGTGAGTTGGTGAATCAGAGTTGGGGGTGGGGGGGTGGAGAAAGTGTTGATGAGAATGTGGGGGAGAAATTGCCGATGAGAATGTGGGAGAATAACATGGGATTATTGTAGGTTAGTATAGATGTGTGGTTGGTGCAGACTTGGTGGGCTGAAGAGCCTTTTTCATGCTGTACCTCTCTACAATTCTGACTTTGAGAATTGTTAGAATGCTAAATTTAACAGGTTACAGTGCTGTGTGAATTTAAAAAGGCAAGGTCAATTGAGGCTATGGGAAGGTTTGCAGACAGGAATGAGAATAAGTTACTGGTGAAATATAGATGTAGAAAAAGGCTTTGTTCCTGGTCCCAGCATTAGTATCAGTGCATGAATGTGAAGTTTGTGACAGAGAAGTAACTTTTCCTCTCTCTGCAATTTTTATTCAAATAATATCATCTTTTCTTTTCCTTTCATTTTGGAATTGCAGAAGAAAGAAAATAGATTCATATCTGTTAGTGTTGTTCACCTGTCAAAACAAATCGCAGTTTTGCCATGGTTATCGTTGTTTATTATCTATCTGATCTTTCCTTCTTTTCTGGATCACAGAAGATATCCCATCCCCTTCCTCTGTTGCTCCTGGGATAGAAACTACTTTTGTTCTTCCTGCAGTGCAACACCAGCTTATGTTGGGACAGAGTATCCCCAGACCAGTCAACTCCTGTTTGCTTCCAATGATGTCTGCTGATCATCAGAATACAGAATGGTCTGGAACTCATGAATTAGACCTTAGCAATGGTATTCAGTGTCAACATCTCCTGACCATCCTGACAAACTTCTTATGACCTTCCTAAAGCTTGTGCTTTCAGAAGACCTTTCTAAACATCATTAATGATCAGACACATAATAAACACTTGTAGAAACAGTTATAAGGCATGGAAGTGATTTAAAAAATAAAAATAATAAATCTATATAATAAATAATAATAATAATAAATCAATGTATTAATATTGTTAAAGCAATGAAAGAGGGGAAAATGAAGCCACATCCATTCTGCATTCATATCAGCTAAGTCATTTGAGGAAGTGTTTCTGACCTGTCAGCTTGGTGTGTCCTGAAACAACCCCTGGGCTCGAGGCGCTGAGTAAAAGCTGAGAAGCTCTGGCATCCGACTACCTATACCATTCTGTATTCTGATGCTGTAGTGTCCAGGCTTGTGTGTTTGGAAGAACTGATGTGCCCACTCAGCTGGCCTTATTCTAGACTTCAAAAAAACTGCAAGCCTCTGATTTGCAAGTCACTATCTCTAATAATTGGTCTATCCTGTGTAGAGGAGGCCACGTTGTTAAGATGAGAATACAGTTTATGAGATTGGAAGTGCAAGTGTATTGCTCTTTTACTTAGAAAGGTTATTTGGGTACTTAGGAGAAATGGAGGAGATGAAAAGAATGATGTTGCATCTCCCATCGGAATTTAAGTTTAGTTAGTGAAATAAATTAGCATTAATAATGGTGACTTGCCATAAAAACTCCTCTGGGACATTGATTTTGGGCAAAATAAATCAGCTTTTTTCCACCTGATCTGCCAAATGTCTGACTTCAAATCGACAATCTCAATGCTTGACGATTAAATGGACCCTGAAGTGGGCTATCAAAGCCACAACAAAAATCTACACAACAGAATTACTGAATCAACCACAAAGCAAGAGACAGAGAAAGGTATATCCAGTTCAACCTTCACCATTATATTTTTGCCAAAATTGGGAGCTACATCATTGCAACAATCTGGCATAGTCATACTCACAGAAAGAACTTTCAGCTGATAGCATTGTCTTAATGCAGATGACACAGCAGCCTACTGCAGGTTGTAAACGTGACTGCTGCCAGATTATTCGGTCAGCTGCAAACCAACTAGACTGAAGAAATAGAATCTCTTTTGGTTTGGCCACTTCTCATTTGGTAGTGCTTCACATCATAACACATGGGCAGTCAAGGGCATTTGCAGCTGAGTAACTACGTGATGCCATGCTCTTTTACATGTTCTTCTGACTCTTTGTCAGTCTTGTCCATTATTTAACAGTACCTGTCAGATATTGCATCCATCTACAGCTGAAGTTAGGAAGGAGCCCAGAGCCTAAAAGTTTATGAAAACAGACATCCCAACACCCACTGGTAATGCAGCTTTAACCCTTCTCCAGGATAGTACATATAGTTTCAGTATTGTAGATTTGAGAGGGCACTTCCTGATATATAGATATTTCACACATAAGCTCAGGTGTATGTACACAGTAAGGTCTGAACAACACCCAGGTTTGTGGTGATGAATATAAATAACATTCACTTGCACAGAATCTAACATGTTTCATAAGACTATAAGATATAGGAGCAGAATTAGGCCATTAGCCCACCAAGTCTGCTCCACTATTTTAACATGGCTGATTTATTTTTCCTCTCAACCCCTTTCTCCTGCCTTCTCCCCATAACCTTTGACACTCTTACTAATTAAGAACCCAGGAACCTTTGCTTTAAATGTACCCGATGACTTGGCCTCCAGAGTCATCTGTGGCGATTAATTCCACTGATTCACCACCTCCCTGACTAAAGAAATTCCTCCTGCTCTGTGTTCTGACAGAATGTCCTTCTATTTGGAGGCTGTGCCTTCGAGTCCTAGACTCTCCCAGTAATGAAAACATCCTCTCCACCTCCACTCTATCCAGGCCTTTCAATCCCTTGGCTTATAATGACACTGACACTAAAATTGGAATTGGCTTATTATTATCTCATGTGCATAGATATGGAGAAATGCTTGTCTTGCATACTGTTCATATAGTTCAAGTATTATACAGTGGTTTGAGGTAGAAGAAGATAAAAGAATAACAATGCAGAATAAAATGTAACTGCTACAGAGAAAGTGCAGTGCAGGTAAACAATAAGGTGTAAGACCATAACAAGGTAGACTGTGAGCTCAAGAATCCATGTTATCGTACTAGGAAACTACTGATTACTCTTATTTCAGCAGGATAGAAGCTGTCCTTTAGCTTAGTGGTATGTTCTTACAGGTTTTTGTATCTTCTGCCTGATGGGAAAGGTATAGAAAGAGAATGCCTGAGGTGGGTGGAATCTTTGATTAGGTTGGCTGCTCCCAGGCCAATATCATCAGCACTAAGTCCCTTAGTTATTCTCAGTCAGTTGCATTGGGCTTGCCATGTTGTCTGCATAACAGACAACAGATTCTCTGGACAGGCTCACTATTCCATGCTTGGTAATGGGAGAGCATTATCAGATGGACAGAGAAAAAGATACAAAGTCATATTAAAATCTGCCTTGAAGAAATGCAACATGCTTACCAATCCTTGAGAACCGCTGGCCTCTGACTGTTCAAGGCAAAGAAGCATTTGAGATGGAATTGTGAATCTCAGATCCGGAAGAACAACATGGAAACATCATTTTGTGACGACTCCCTCCAACTCAGATCACTGTGACTTGAAAATACCTCGGACTTCCTCTAGGAGTCCTGGGTCAAGGTAATGAAACTCTATTTAAGCACTGTGGACTGCAGGAGTACAAGGTGGCTCGTTATTTACTCTTATGTGTGCTTCTCTCCCCTTTATCACTGCAGGCTATAAAATGCTTCTGCATTCTAACAATCCGACTTTTTAATTCGGGGCAGTTGTTACTTTAGTTTGATTTTCTGGATTTCAAGGAAACCGGAGCATTTGGCTGACCTTTAAACAGGGAGTGGATGAATAGTTCTATTGTTCTTCTGGAGTGAATGATCCTACTTAGTTATATGCAGCCACAAATCTTTAGTAAATGTTACTCAGTAGATGTTTCTGCTTGGATAAATTACACTTGTCATTCATTCCATTTCTCTTTTAGAATACCTGCCATTTGGTGCAGCAGCAACATTTGATGGGTTAGTGTTTTTTTTGCCAGAAATGCAATGTTAAATTTGTAAATTATTTACATCCCAATAATACTCAATGTTTCATCTGTGGCTCTGTTGGCAGCTCTTGTGCTCTATAGGTTGTGAATTCAAGAAATCTTGGAACAATAATCATTCCATAAGACCATAAGAGAGGGATTAGGCTTTTGGCCCATCAAATTTGCTCTGCCATTCTATCATGGCTGATTTTCTATCCCTCTCAACCCCATTATTCTGCTTTTCCCTCATAACCTTTGACAAACTTTCTGTTATGTTTTGTTACTTCAAAACATAAAACTAATTTAAAGGAAATCACAGAACTGGGAATTAACGTGTCTACTTCATTCTTCACTTTTAGTCAGGTGTGCAATTATGATATAGTGGTGAAATGACATATGCCATTCATGGAACATAACAAAAAAGTGACTGCTCCAAGAACACAGAATTTCAGTCACGCATAAGCCAACGGCAACATTGAGGAGAGTACTCTGCAGACCTAAAGAACAAACCAAGCTATTGGACAAGACCAAAGTGATAATTACACTCATCTATTGAGATGTTCCCACAACTAGTGATCTCACTTTAAGGACTCTGTATATTGTTATTTCATTCGCTCATTATTTATTGCTATTTATTTATATTTGCATGTCAATGGTTGTTGTCTCTATGTTATTGCTCTTTCACTGATCCTGTTTGCAGTTACTACTCTATAGATCTGCTGAGTATGTGCCCAGGAAAAAGTATCTCAGGTATGTACTCTGATAATAAATTTTACTTTGAACTTTTAATTTTGGTCTAAAAAATCGAATGTGGGGAAGCAGCAAATATTACAATGGCCAACTGAGAGAAACCTATCCACAGAGATCCATAAACATCAATTGACAGTGAAGTGACATGACCAACTCTCCCTGGTCTCTACCCATGGAGATCAAGAGGGGCATAAATTCAACTGGGCATCGGTGAAAGTCATGGTGCAAGCAAACTCACGGCATGCAAGAGAATTCCTAGAGCGTGGTTTTCTGCAAACACTTCTGTCAACAGACACGTAGACCTCGATCCTATTTATAAGCCAATGTAGGCAAAATTCCAGACCACAATGCACAGAGTTTGCCATGCAACCAATGATGAAACCCCCCTCCCTACGTCACAACTGAGTTTCTGAAATGACGAGCAACCAGCTAATTGATAAGTATATAAAGGCCAAGCATTCAGTGGACACAACACAAATGAACAGCGCATGTCTCCTCGTATTTTGATGAAACATTTCCAAATGGATTGCCAAGATCAAAGAACAACTCAACCCAACTATCTACACATTTTCCGAGTTATTTCCAACAAATTACTTAAACAAAGAATGCTTAATCAAACAATATTACTCAAATTTACATTACTCAAATAATACTGAAGTATTAAATACACAAAATGCCTTGCCGCTTAGCTATAAACTCTAACACAATATAGAATGCATCTCAACTATATAATCAAAGTATTATATAATACAACTACTATACAGACATCCACAGAATAGTAAATTCTCATTCAGACCTAAAAATTTAATCATTGTGGAGAATTTCTTACTCTTGTGCAATAACGTCGTTCCTGGCAAGAGTCAGGGTGGGGGTCACTCTACTTGGCAGGTGAGACTTGTGGCTATGAAACAATCCCAGATTCCATGGCCTCCTCTGTGGTGGTTGTAAGTGTCACCTCGGGGACTGCAGGAAGTGGTTCCGACAGCTCTGGACATGTTTGCATCCAGAACAGTGCATGGCAAGTTGCTCAATCTGTTGATCTATCCTAGGCCACCAGACAAAGCTTTGAGCCAACACTTTCATTTTGACCTCACCTAGATGACCGGTATGCAGCTCCTCCAACACTTTAGCTCTCAGCTTGGATGTTTCAACTCTCAATCCGCTGATAAGGCAACCCCTATCAAGGGCAAGTTCATCGCAGCACTGGTAAAAGTGAGGGAACTGGAAGTCCTGCTGCACATTCCAGCTATTTTGGGTGGCCATGTAGTCCTGAGACTGTGTAGGGTCTTTTCTGCTTTCTCTTTGGATTATTTCTGCAGTAATAGGGAGAGATTCAATTTGAGTTATGGAAAATACATCAAAAGGAATGTCCTCTTTTACAATTTTTTCAATTATTTCCTATTCCAAGGGTAAATGGGACAATCCATCATCAGTTCCATGATGAGTCATCCGCTTGAATTCATTCTCGGAATTGTGTCCTCCAAGAAACAGAGCCTGCCTCTGAATTCTTGTGACTGCTATTAGTGGAACACTTTTCTGGTTAGTGGATTGAAAATGGACACTAGTAATGAGGGTAAAACTCACTTCCATACAAGTACTGGTTGAAGTGTTTTACTCAGGGTCTTTCTGTCAATTTGTGCATTTTTTTTTCTATGCAGTGTTAAGGGAACATGCTGCAATGGCTATAGGGCGTTCATTTCCAACACACAGAATATGTGACGTGACTGCACCAATACCATCATGCTAGGCTGAACAGGCAAGCTTTACTGGACAATGTAGATCATAAAGTGTGTGCACAGCATCTGACATCTCCATTTCCATTACCTTTTTGAAAGCTACCACACTGTTTTGTCCATTGCCATTTATTCCCGATTTGTAATAATGAGTTCAAGGGGTGGGGTGCAGTAGCCAGGTTTGGCAGGAACTTGTTATAGTAATTGTCAAATCCTGAAATGGACCACAACTGCAATGCATCCGAAGTCTTGGGGCATCTACCACTGCTTGAATTTTCTCATCACTCTTATGTAAACTTATGCGTCAATGGTGTGACCACAGTAATTGATGCTTGGTTTAGAGAGTTCATGTTTTTGTGTCGTGCTCTGAGCCTATAATCTTTTTAACACTGGCTTGAGATTTTGGAGATGTTCCTTGTCATTCTTACCAGTAACAGTAATGTCATCCAGGTAACACTGAGTGCTTGGGTAGCTTTGCAGCACCTGGTCCATCACTTTCTGCCAGAGTGCAGGTGCAGATGTTACTCCAGAAATAAGCCTATTATAGCAATAAAGACCTTTGTGAATGTTTATGGTGAGAAAAACTTTGGACTATTCAACTCAAGAACCTATCAACCTCCCCTTTAAATAGATGGAGACAGAGAGATTGAGAAAGAAGAGTGAAGTTCAGAGATGGACTAAGTAAGTTTGAGAGCAGAGTGGAAGATGGAGACAAATGGAGATGTTGTCAATTCAAACAGACTGGGGTCTGCAGATGAGGAAATTGAGGACCCAGCTGCACAAGGAGGTATTGAGGCCTCAGTTTTGAAGCTTATTGATTAATTTTGAGGGATGATAGTATTGATTGCTGAGCTGTAGTCAATAATGAACATCCTGATGTATGTACCTTCACTCTCCAAATGTTCTTTGTTTGAGTGTAGAGCCAGTGAAATGGCATCTGCTGTTGACCTGTTGTGACAGTAGGCATACTGGATCCAAATAGGTCCAAGTCACTTCTCAGGTAGGACTTGATATGTTTCATCAACAACCTCTCAAAGCACTTCATCACAATGGATGTAAATGTTACTGGATGATAGTCACTGAGGTAGGTTACCACTTTCTTCTTTGGCTGGTATAATTGAAGCCTACTTGAAGCAGGTGGGTACATCAGACGGTTGAAGCAAGAGGTTGAAGATACCTCTCCAGCCTGCTGATCAGCACAAGTTTTTAGTACTCGGCCAGCCACCCTGTCTGGGCCGGGTGCTTTCTATGGGTTCCCCTTCTTGAAGGATGCACTCACATCGGTCTCAGATTCTGAAATCACTGGGTCATCAGGGGCTGGAGTTCATAAAGGTGCCTCTATATTTTGCTGGTCAAATTGAGCACAAAAGGCATTGAGTTCATCTGGGAGTGAAACCTTGTTGTCACCTACAGTATGCCACTTGGTTTCACTTTGTAGGAGGTGACAGCATTCAAGCCCTGCCACATTTGTCAAGCATCCTTCAGAGATTCAAGTTTGGCATGAAATTGCCACTTCGCATGTAAGATGGCTTTCTGTAGATCATATCTAGCCCTCTTGTATCTTACTTGGTCACCAGACCTGAATGCCACTGGTATGGCCCTCACCAGATTATGGATCTCATAGTTCATCCACGGCTTCTGGTTATGTGGAGATACATTCGTCTACGATTGTTTTTATAAAGTGCTTAACAACCATGGTGTATTTGTTCAAAATCCTCTGATGAATCGTTAAACATGTCCCAGTCCACCAATCAGATCAATCCCATAGCTGCCCCTCTGCTCAAACCTTACCTTCCCTACTTTGTGTAGTTTTTGGTGATCTCTTTGTATTTGGGTGTTTAGCGACCCCAGTCTGGATTAAATAAACAGGGAGCAGCCTTTTTCTCAATGCTCTAATTTTATAGATTCTTTCAGTACCTTTAGGCCTAGTTATTAGGCTTAGTTTCAACGAGGTGGGGAATAGGTATGCTTTTAGGCCTTGCTTCAAATGTCTGATGGCTTTGTTGGATAGGGGTTTTCTTTAAACAGGAAGATGAATCTCAAGGTTGTATAATGTATACATACTTATATAATATATGTACTTTGAACTTTTTGAAATTTGATAGTGTTGAATACTGAGCTTTAATCAATAAACAGCAGCATGACCTTGCTATTGTTGTCCAGGAGGTCCAAGGCTGATTGGGGTGGAGAACCAGTGAGACGGCATCCACTGAAGACCTATTGTGGCTGTAGACAAATTGCTACACAGCCAGATCCTTGCTCAGGTAGGAGTTAATTCTA
Organism: Mobula birostris; assembly: GCF_030028105.1. Classification (NCBI taxonomy): domain Eukaryota; kingdom Metazoa; phylum Chordata; class Chondrichthyes; order Myliobatiformes; family Myliobatidae; genus Mobula; species Mobula birostris. Next base: position 40,913,554 of record NC_092378.1, on the reverse strand, counting down.
GCTATGAACAACCTCTCAAAGCACTTCCTCACAGTAGATGTGAGTGCAATTGGTTTCTTCTCCGAATCTCTGTTGAAACATCTTCCTGGAAGCCAGTCTTCAAACAAATTTGATGCAGTCCAGGTGATAACAAGCATGAGGACTTCACCGGTAAAGGCTCCTGGGGCAAACAATATGTCGGCTCCATTACTGAAAGTTTGCACTCCAGAATCAGCTGTGGCTGTAGTCAAACCTTTTCAGTGTGTTTACAGCATTGACAATGCACAGCACACAATGGACAATGCACAACGCACAATGGAGAAAATTACCTAGGTATGTTTCGTTGAATAAAAGCTGGATAAATTTAATCATCTATTAACACCCATTCTACTCCCAAATATCAGCAAAGAGATGGAAAACACTCATGAAAACACTTCATACTTGTTTGGATTTCACCAGGACCTCTTAGTTACAGATTTCAAAATGTCCTTACCTCAAGGGAATGACTGTTATTCATGTCAAGGCAATATTTGATCAAGTGTATTGTCCAGAAGCCATGGTAAGGCTGAGTATAATGGGTATTAAGAAGAAAATACTCCAATAGTTGAAGTCATGGCTTTTACAAATTACTATGTTTGTAGTTTTTCAGGAGTCAATCATCTCAGCCCCAGGAATCAATGCAAGGCGGTACACTAGCCCTAACCATCTTCAAGTGTTTCATTGACCTATATTCATATATCTGTGAAGATGTTTAATTCCATTAAGGGCATTACAGATGAAGTCATCTATACCTACATGGCTTAAGACCTAGACAACAGTCAGGCATGCGCTGATAAAGCATCAAATAAAATTCAAGCCAAAAAATTATCAGGCATTGCCCATTTCCAGTAAGACTGAACCTAACCATTTACTTTTGACATTCAATTGTATTGTTACTTCAGAATTGTTACCATCAATATCTTGGGAAATTGGTGATCAAAATCCTAGATAGACCGGACGCAAATAACATGGCTACAAAAACAGGCCAGAAACTCTTTATGTATGTATATTGATTCATCTCTTAATATCTCAAAACTTCTACTATCTGCAAGGCATAAGTTAGGAGTGTGATGGAATACTCCACTAGCCTAGGTGGGTGCTGCTCCAACAACATTCAAGGAGTTTGACACTAACCAGTATAAAAGAGTTTTCTTGATTAATGCCCAATCAATCGTGTAAAAAAACAATTATTGCCTCCACCACCAGCATTGAGTTTGCTGCCATGTGTGCTATCTACAAAATGCACTCCAGTCACATACCCAGTCTATTCCAACAGCATCTTTTAAACCCCAACTCTCCAATGCAAAGCACAGGGGAAGCAGCTTTATAGAGACTGCACCATCTACAGGCCCCCCTTCAAAATGCACATCAGTCTGACTGGAAATATATCACCAGTTCTTCACAGATGCTGGGTCTAAATCCTAGAACTCACTCCCCATCTGTACTGTGGGAGTAACTGCCTCTAAAAGAATTGCCGTGTTTCAAGAAAGTGGCTTTCCATGACTTTCTCAAGGGAGACTTGGGTGACGGGTTATGATATTGGGCATGTCAAAGATGCTCTACAAATCCCAGAGAGTCTAGAACTAGTGGTTAGTATTTCAGGAGCGAGGAACGGTCAATTACAGCCAAGTTGAGGAAAGAATTCTTCACACAGTATCATCGTTATTTGGCATTCCTTTGTTCAGAGCCCAGTGGATACTCAGTTATTAAATGAGATCAATAGATCTGTCACTGTCAATCTTGGTATAAGCAAAGAGATGCTAAGCACATCAGAAGAGATGGAGACCAGACAGCAAAGTCGATGAGCCACAACCTTATTCAAATGAGAATTAGATTTGCATTCACATTGAAGAAACTTTAACACTGCCTTTAACATTACAGACATGAGTGCCAGCCTACCTTAAAGTAGGCATAATTTTGAGCAGCTGGTATTGTCACTGTCAACAACCTTTAAATTACTGACACATCCGAGACTTTAATTGTAGTTAAAGTGTTGTCAGGTCACTCGTCTGAGTACTACTGGTAACATGTAACCCAGTACTACCTGTCCCATGGTTGGGTGGTCAGCGACTAAACCGGCTCCCCCACCAGGCTCACCTGGTGAGGAGTGTGGCTAGGCGCCCCGCAGGAAGAAAAACAAGACCTGTCAAAGGGCAGATGAACCCTCTCGTAGGATCAACGGCCATCTAGCAAACACGTGCCATGAAGTGTGGAAAGGGTATCCCTTGCATTGAAGCTTGGTCTGGCCATTCACTGCAACAGAACTTCCCCCAGCTGTCTTGGACCCCACTACGCCACTGTATCCGGGAGCGGATATAGAGAAGGTGGGTCTGGAACTGTGCAACCCCCTATTCACCTAAAATCCATTCACGCACACGCTGTCCCTTGCTGAGGAGTGGGGTATAAACCCCACTAACTGACTGAAAGGAACCATCTTCATCCTATGGGATGGATAGCCAAAGAGAGAGAGAGTTATAGTGTGAGCTCCAACAAGCTATAAACTGGTTCTTTAGAAACCCTGGTCCACAGTGAATCTTGCCCCTACCTGGTCTCCATCGATGAACATTTAAAATTACCATCCACTGGTCTTTGCAATCTATTCAAATTTCCTCTCCCATTTTCCATTTGGATGTATCGAACAGATTTCATTCATACTGAAAATTTAAGGCAATCTTGTTTTGAGATTATTATTAAGGCTGGCAGGTACAATCAACCTAATTTCTCATCTGCTGCTCATTTTTGTCTGTGAAACCAGGTCATTATTTTCAAAGATTTCAAGTTATATGCCTTTATGACAGTGATGAATTACTCATATCACAGAGAGCATAGAATAGCTTTATAAGTAGACACAGTAGATGAAATTTAATGCCAAAAACTCTACAATGATTTTTTTTTGTTAGAGAAAAAATGAGAAGAAGCAATATAAACTAAATAGTATAATGTTAGAGATAGAAGATGAGTGTACAAGTCTTTACAGTGACAGGCCGTATTGAAAAAGCTGTTAAAATGGCAGATCTGATCAATAGCTTCTTAAATAGAGCAAGGCAGTATAAAGGCCAGAAACTAATACTAAGCCTTCATAAAATATGAGCTGGGCAGGCTACTGCCGCTAATTTTGCGTACATCTTTTTGAGAGTCTGCAGAAAAGATTTACTAGAATAGAACCAGGGTTGGAAGACCTTATATCAGACATCCCACCTCACCTGGAAGTTCCGGGAGACTTCCGCATATTGATAGCAGCTCCCTGATGCCCGCAGATTATATACAATATCCCGGAAATAAATAGAGACAGAGAGAGACAGAGACAGAGAGAATGAGAATGAATCCTGATTGGTCTCTTTTTGTGCTAAGTAGAGCTATCAGTTTTCTTTGTAGGCGGGCTTTTGCTCTCTCTCTTTCATTGTCCATCATTTCAGTTTACTGTCCTGCAGCGCCATGGCAGAGTGTTCCAAAAAAAGAAAATATAAAACGTACTTCATTCCAGACTACACTAAAGTGTACCCCTTCCTAATAGGGGTCAAAAATAATGACAGTGTTGCTCACTTCACTGTTTGAAACAGTGACTTTTCTATTGTCCATGGTGGGTTAGGACTGTAAATGACATGCTGAGGTGAGTCCTGGGTTATGTCTCAACTAACCTTCAAAGACTGGTGCCAAACTACAAAAGTTTGCCAGTTGTTGAGTTCTGAGGGAAGCTGTCCAAAGTAAAATCTGTGAGCACAGGGCAGCTGAGATTCAAAGAGCTCTGCCAGTTGATGAAGCTGCCTTTGGTGCTGCCAAATTCTAACTGTGATGTAGAAAGGGCATTCAGCATGGTGCGTCACATTAAGACAGAATTCAGAAGTCAGCTGTCTCATAAAACACTTGTGAATCTGATGTCTTGCAAAATTAACAAATTCATTGACACAGAATGCTATGAGGTTGAGACTTCCAGTTGAGACCTCCCTGAAATGAGTTTTTGCAGGGTGGGATGTCTGTTATATAGATGGACACACTGTTGAAATCTGGAAGTGAATCAAAAAATTGCAGATGCTGGAAATCCAAAACAGAGAAGGCTTCACATCCAAAGCCTTGTGTCAGAATTGGATCTTTGACCTGAAATTTTAGGTGCTTCTGCCTGACCTGACCTGCTGAGTATTTCCAGCATTTTTCAGTCTTCACCATAGATGTCCAGTTAACTGCTTATTTTATTTTATTTTTATGCATTTAGAGATACAGCACAAAACAGGCCCTTCCAGCTCACCAAGCCATACCACCCAGAAACCCTAGCCTAATCAGAGGACAATTTTTACAAAGACCAATTTGCCTATTAACCAGTGCATCTTTGGACTGTGGAAGGAAGCCAGAGCAAGTGGTGGAAACCCACGTGCACGTGGGAAGGACACACAAGCTCACTTACAGATGATGCTGGAACTGAATCCAAACTCTGATGCCCCTCGCTGTAACAGCATCACACTAACCACTACGCTACCATGGCGCCCCACAATATATAGTTTCTTTAAAACAAACACAACATAACACACAGAAGACAGAATGTTAAAGTGGTATTTCATTAAATTCCTGAATGCTTACAGCAAAACAAATAAGGATAAACAGTTTTCATTGAACAAAGGAATGTAATCATGGTCGCCGATTTAAACAAATTTGGCAGGAGAAGCTAGGGAGATGTTAGGTAAAATAATAGATATGATCTGAAAGGATGATAAATGTATTTTTAATAACAACTTTCCAGAGGAAACTGGATGTAGACTTGGCAGTAAAAAAAAAGACTGAACTGTAATGAAAGAGCAGGGGAATGTAATTATCTGGACAGAGGTGGGCCAAATAAGTCTGTGTTAAAGTTTTGTAAATTGGCAAAACCGAACATCTTATACTATAAACCATGGTTCCCCAGCATGATACCATTACTTTGGCTTCAGTTTCTCGCGCTGGCGTTTTAGCTTTTCTGTCAGTTATTAGCACCAAGCATTTACATACACGTTCTATCTATTTCTTCCTTGTCAGATAACAAATCTTCAGCACACAGTAACATTTTACCCTTAATCCAGCAAACTTTTATAATTCACCATATCTCATCCCTTTATCCATCTTGTATCTACTGGCTTTTTATTCATCCCTCCAAATTAGATTCATTATGAATTCACTAACAAAAGTTAAATCCAATTTCCTTTCACGCCAATCAAGAAAATAATATTATGATATTTTTAATCCTATGTTATTTAAATAATAATGCACTCAGGTACTTTTCCCTTAATAGATTTAGATTAACTAGAATATAGTCCCAATTTCTTGCAACATTTGCTGTTTCTAATCCACTGGCATTTTTCCAAAATCTAGGGAATTTTTGGAGATGATAACCAATGCGTGCTCTACCTCAATGGCCATTCACTAAAACCATCACAATATAGATACTAATTCCAGCAGACCTTTCAGCTCTTAGCCTTATTAGTCCAGTACTATTAATAATATTTAACTCTTCATTCAGCTGCCCCTTGAGTACTTACTGTTCTTGGCATCTCTTTTGTGTGTAAGGATAGATGCAAAATATTTCTTTGATTATCAAAGCACAGGAGATTCTGCAATTGTTGGAAATCCAGTGCAACACACAAAATGCTGGAAGAACTCAGCAGGTCAGGCAGCATCTATGGAAATTAATAAACAATCAATGTTTCAGGCCAAAACCCTTCATCAGGACTGGAAAGGAAGGAGGAAGCCAGAATAACATGATGAGGTGGGGGATGGAGGACAAGCTAGAAGATGATGGGTGAAACCAGGTAAATGTGGGAGAAAGAAAGAAATAAGATGCTAGCGGGTGATAAGACCAGAATATCATAAGACACAAGAGCACAATTAAGCCATTCCGTCCATCAGTTCTGCTCCACCATTCCATCACGACTGATTTATTATTCCTCAAACCCCTTTCTCATGTCTACTCCCTGTAACCTTTGACACCCTGACTTAGCAAGAACCTGTCAACCTCTGTTTTTAATATACTCAATGAATTGGGCTTCACAGCAGTCCATGGCAATGAATTCCACAGAATCACTAACTCCTGGCTAAGGAAATTCCTCCTCATCTCTGTTCTAAATGGACATCTATCTATTCTAATGCTGTGCCTTCTGGTCCTAGTCTTCCCCACTATAAGAAACATCCTCTCCATATCCACTCCATCTATACATTTCAATATTCAATAGGTTTCATTGGGATCCCCCCTCTTTCTTCAAAACTCCAGTGAGTACTGACCCAGAGCCACCTCCTCTGGATCCTCTCTAATACCACCATATCTTTTATTAGATAAGGGGCCCAAAACTTCTCACAACGCTCCAACTGTTGACTAACCAATGCTATATAAAGCCTCAGCATTACATCATTGCTTTTACGTTCTAGTCCTCTTGAAATGAATGCAAACTTTGCATTTGCATTGCTTTCTACCGACTCAACCTGCAAGATAACATTTAGGGAATTCTTCAAGAGGACTACCAAGTCCCATTGCACCTTTGATTTTTGAACTTTCTCACCTTTTAGAAAATAGTCTATGCCTTTATTCCTCCTACCAAAGTAAATGACCATACACTTCCCCACACTATTTTCCATTTGCCACTTCTTTGCTCATTCTCCCAATCTTTCTAAGTTCTTCTGCAGACTCCCTGCTTCCTCAACACTACCTCCCTCTCCAAATATCTTCGTATCATCTGCAAACTTAGCCACAAAGCCATCAATGTCTTCATTCAAATCATTGACATATAACTTCAGGTTAGTCCCAAAACTGACCCCTGCAGAACATCACCAGTCACCATTAGCCAACCAGAAAAGGTCCCCTTTATTCCTACTCTTTACCTGTTGCCAGTCAACCAATCTTCCATGCTAGTATCTTTCCTGTCACCATGGGTTCTTATCTTGCTAATCAGCCTCATGTGCAGCACCTTGCCTTGTCAAAGGCCTTCTAAAAATCTAAGTAAACGACATCCACTGATTCTCCTTTGTCTATCCTGCTTGTTATCTCCACAAAGAATTCCAACAGATTTGTCTGGCAAGATTTCCCCTTAAGAAAACCATGTTGACTTTGGTCTAAGTTATGATGTGCCTTCAAGTACCCCGAAACCTCATCCTTAATCATGGACTCCAACATCTTCCCAACCACCGAAGTCAGGCTAACTGGCCTATAATTTCATTTTTTTTTTTGCTTCTCTCCCTTCTTAAAGAGCGGAGTGACATTTGCACTTTTCTAGTCCTCCAGAACTATTCCAAAAGCTAGTAGTTCTTGAAAAATCATTACTAATGGCTCCAAAATCTCTTCAGCTACCTCTTTCAGAACCTTAGGGTAAAGTCCATCTGGTCCAGGTGACTTATCAGCTTCCCAAGCAACTTCTCCTGACAAATAGCAACTCCACTCACTTCTGCTTCTTGAATTTCTGGCATACTGCTATTGTCTTCCACTGTGAGGACTGACGCAAAATACTTATTAAGTTTATCCCCCATTACTATCTTTCCAGTGTAATTTTGCAGTAGTTCGATATCCACTCTCACCTCTATTTATTTAACTGGAAAAACATATGGTATCCTCTTTTGCATTATTAGCTGGCTTATCTTCAGTTTCATCTTTTCTCTCCTTATGGCTCTTTTAATTGCATTCTGTTGGTTTTCAAAAACTTCCCAATCCTCTAACTTCCAACTAATTTTTGCTATATTATATGCCTTTTCTTTTGCTTTAATGCAGACCTTGTCTTCCCTTGTCAGCCATGGTTGCATCATCCTCCCTTAAGAATACTCCTTCATCTTTGGGGTGTATCTATCCTGCGCCTTCTGAGTTGCCTCCAGAAACTCCAAACTTTGCTGTTCTGCTGCCATTAGTGCTAGTGTCCCCTTCCAATCAACTTCGGCCAACTTTCGCTCATGCCTCTAATTCCTTTTACTCCACTGTAGTACTGATGCATCTGACTTTTAGCTTCTCCTTCTCAAACTGCAGGTTGAATTCTATCACATTATGTTCACTTCTCCTTAGTGTTCCTTTACCTTACACTCCCTAATCAAACCTCTTCCATTACACAACACCCAAACCAGAATTGCCTTTCCCTCCATGGTCTCAACCAGAAACTGCTTTAAAAAGGCATCTTGTAGGCATTCAACAAATTCCCTCACTTGGGATCCAGTACCAACCTGATTTTCCCAATCTACTTGCATATAGAAATCCCTTATGAATATCAGAACATTGCCCTTTTTACATCCTTTTTCTATCTCCCATTGTAAAATGTATTCAACATCCTGGCTACTGTTCCGAGGGCTGTAAGTAACTCCCTTCAAGTTCTTATTACCCTCAGACTCTTAACTCTACCCCAAGGATTATACATCTTCCAATCCTATGTCACCTTTTCCTAAGGATTTGACTTCAGTTTTTACCTACAGAGCCACCCCATTCCCTTTGCCTACTTGCCTGTCCTTTTGATACAAAGTGTATCCTTGGATGTCACTCTCTTAACTATGATCTTCTTTTAGCCACGATTCTTGATGCATACAACCTGCCAATCTCTAACTGCACTACAAAATCATCTACCTTATTCTGTAAACTGACGGCAATCAAATATAACACTTCAATTCTGTATTCATCACCTTTTTGATTTCGCCCCCATGTTACAATCCAACTCTTGTCAGCGACTGCAATTTTGCCCTATCATCTGCGTGTCCTTCCTCACAGTCTCACTACACATTGCATCTACTTGTACACCATCTGTCCTATTCTATTACTCTGGTTCCCACCCCCCTGCCAAATTAGATTAAGCTCTCCCCAACAGTTCTAGCAAACCTGTCACAGGGATATTGGTTCCCCTTGTGTTCAGGTGTAACTTGTCCTTTTCGTTCAGGTCTTACCTTCCCCAGAAGAGATCCCAATGATCCATAATTTTGAACTGCTGCCTGCTGCACCAATTCCTCAGCCATGCACTCATTTGCCAAATCATCCTATCCTTACCCTCACAGGTGTGTGGCACAGGCAGCAATCTAGACATGACTACCCTGGAGGTCCTACTTTTCAGCTTTGTATGCAACTCCCTATGTTGTCAATTCAGGACCTCCTCCCTTTTCCTACCTGTGCCGTTGGTACCAATACAGTATGTACCATAACCACCAGTTGTTCACCCTCCTTCTTTAGAATGCTGTGGACTCAATCTGAGACATCCCTGACCCTAGCACCTGGGAGACAACATATCCGTGAGTCTCTTTTTCGTTCATAGGATCTCCTGTCTGTTCCTCTAACTATAAAATCTCCTATCACTACTACAGTCTTCTTCAACCCACCTTCTCTTCTGAGCCACAGATTCAGACTCAGTACCAAAGACTTGCTTGCTGTGACTTCTCCTTTTTCTTCTTCCAACAGTCACCCAGGTACCTGCCTCCTGTAACTACTTCCCTATAGCTCTTATCAATCTCTTCCTCATTCTCCTGTGTGAGCAGAAGTCATCAAGCTGCAGCTCCAGTCCCATAACATGGCCTGTAAAGGTACACAGCTTGGTTCACTTCATGCAGATGGAAGACTGGAGGTTTCCAATAGTTCCCACATCTCACACAAAGAATATACAACTAACCCTGGATCCATTCTCATTGCACTAGCTATGGACTAATAGACAAACGAAGAGAAAAAAAAAACTTACTAGAAACTTACTTCAGAGTCTCCACCTGTTCTCACCCAAGACTGCTGAGCCAAGGTCTTGATCATTCTAGCACTGCTTACAGCTCACTTTTTTATATTTGTCTTTGCCGAGTGTGTAAGAGGTTATTGTAATTGCAGCCCTCAACCAAACAAGTGATTGCTTGCGATGATTGCAGCCCGTCAAAAAGATGACAAGTGGAAAAGATAAACGGCTGGAGACAAAGGAATCTGATAGGCGAGGAGAATGGACCATGGCAGAAATGGAAGGAGCAGGGGCAAAAAGTGGAGGTGATAGGCAGGTGAGGAGAAGAGAAGAGGTAAGAGAGGTGAGACCGAATACAGATTGGGGAATTACTATGTTGAGCACCTTCACTCCATCCACAAAAAGCAGGATTTCCTGGTGGCCAACTATTTTAATTCCAATCCCCATTCCCATTACAACAGGTTGGTCCATGGCAGTAGATGAGACCATTTTCAAGTTGGAGGAGCAATCTCTTGTATTCCATCTGGATAGCCTTCAACCTGATGGCATGAACATCGATATCTCCAACATCTGATAATTTTTCTCCTCCCCTCTTCATCAATTTTTCACTCTGGCTCCCCTCTTACCTCTTCTCTTCTCCTCACCTGTCTATCACCTCCCCTTAGTGCCCCTCCTCCTTCCTTTTCTCCCATAGTTCTCTCTCTTCTCCTATCAGATTCCTTCTTCTCCAGCCCTTTACCTTTTGCACCTCCTAGCTTCTTAGTTTATCCCCCCTCCCCCACCTATCTGGTTCCCCTATCACCTTCTAGCATGTCCTCCTTCCCCTCCTCCTCTTAACTGGCTTATTCACCATCTTATTCTGACTTCTTACCCTTTCTTTTCCAGTCCTGATGGAGGGTCTCTACTTGAACTGTTGACAACATATTCATTCCTATAGATGCTGCCTTACCTGTGAATTCCTCCAGCATTTTGTGTGTGTTTCTTTGATTTATCTCCATTTCTCCTTTCCTCCCACATCATTATTTCCTGCGCCTACTTCTAAGCAAACAACAGTCATGTTTACTAGCTTTCCTCTTTACACATTAGATGCTCTTACATACTGTTTTACATTTCTTTATTGATATTCTATTTTCATATTCAATATCAATGTTTTAGTCATTTTTTGTTGGCTTCTAAATATGAAGATGAAAGTCCCCATAATTGTAGCATTTTCTCTATCACTACTTCCATTGTTTCTCCAATGGAAGTGTATCCTACAGAATTATTACTTCCAGGGGACATTCAAAATGCTCCCATGCACGTTTTCTGCTTCTGGTTACACTTTTCCCCCCAGAACAACAATTTTACTTCCTATTTGTCCAAGTCAAGATCCTTACCATGCTATTTCTCTAATGCAATGCTCAGGAGAATGATTGGTTTACCCTGCCCTCTTTAACCTCTTCCATTTTACCTCTTTATGTACCGTTTGTAACATCAAGTACCTTTACTTAAGCCAATTGTTGGCTCCAGCTCAAAAGTAAGTTCAAGCTGCATTTAACTGGTAGTTTGAGTTACAGCCTCTTCTTGTTGAACAGGTACATGATACCAGTTTTCATAATTCCAGTCTTTGAACTCATCCTGCATGGTACTATGTTCAATGCCTTTTAGGGGCTTAATATGGGAAGGTGCTGAAAAATGGATGTTTGTATAATACTAACCTCTACTCCTTTGCCTCAGAGCAGGTCGCGTTCAAAATTTGATTCAACAATCGTTCAGCATAAATCCTCTCTGGGTTGCTGACTTGTACCTCCTAAATGCAGTGCAAGTCACACTTCAGGATCATTGCAGAAGAGTTTGAAACCCTGATATTCCAACATGGCTTTGGTTGATGAGGAGAAAAGGAGAGATAGTGTTAAGAATCTATCTAAGCAGACAGTGTAAGACATAGCCAGTTAGTTCCTCTCTGTGCCTTGTGGTGCATCGGCCAGCAACCTTCCATTTCTTTAGCATTTGTCTGTGATTTTTTTTTTTTTTTTTAAAAGGCCGAGTTGCTGTTCAGCACTCAACCAAGCACAGATGGAAAGTGTATAAATAGCCTGCCGCATTCGATCCTAGGACCACTCGTCTCGAAATCCAGTGCGGATGCCACTACACCAGCAGCTGGTAGTGCAAGTCATAATAAAGGCACCCGTTAGTCTTACGAGACCATGGATCTGCGCCTGGAAAGTCTTCACTCTCCAGGGTGCAGGCCTGGGCAAGGTTGTATGGAAGACCAGCAGTTGCCCATGCTGCAAGTCTCCCCTCTCCGCGACACCAATGTTGTCCAAGGGAAGGGCATTAGGACCCATACAGCTTGGCACCAGTGTCGTGACAGAGCACTGTGTGATTAAGTGCCTTGCTCAAGGACACAACACGTTCCCTCAGCTGGGGCTCGAACTCACGACCTTCAGGTCGCTAGTCCAATGCCTTAACCACTTGGCCACGTGCCCACATATGCAAGTCATACCACTAAGGTTAATGTAAGCAGTGAATCCTCACGAACATGAATGTACTTTAGCTCTCAACATAGAGACTACGTGAGTAGTGGAAGGAATAACTGTTCAGGGCATTGATGGGGAGCTGCTCTCATTCAGAGAAGTAAATAGTATTTAATTATCCATTTTTCATAGCTATTCCTGAGATTACCTAGTCAGAAGCATACAGCATGGGAACAACTCTTTCAGCCCAACTCATCCATGCTGACTGTGTTGCACAATCAGTTGGTCCCATCGGCCCAGGTTTGGCTCTTCAGCTTACTTGAGGTCATTGGAAAGAAGTTATGATGTTAGAATGTGGAGCAGTCCAGGGAGCAAAAGAATTACTCAATAACAATGCAGGCAATCATTATAGTCATCGTCTTCTCCAATGTGAAGAGCTGTTCTTTGTTCCCAAGCAAGCTACCTTTCTGTATGCCTCAAACCATAAGCTCAGTAGGAAGTTGCAGCTAAAACAAATCACATTTCCTCCTTGGATACTGTGTTCACCCTCATTGGGACAGATCTTCTGCTGGTCTTAACTCATGGGCTGCCTTGTCCCTATTTATCCTAGTCTGGTCTCTGGACCTATTCTTTGCTGGGGGCTGGCTCCTAGCAACAGAATGTGTCACCTGCTGTATACTGAGAATGGCAGCCAGTGAACTGAACCACCATCCACTCTCCCTATCCTTCACACAAAACACCCAACTGGCAAAGTGAAAGTAGAATTGACTAGGGAGCTTAAGGTAAAGGAACTTTTAAGAGGCAGTGATTGTAGTATGACAGAAGTCATCCTGCATTTTGAGAGGGAGAAGCTAAAGTCCGATAAATTAGTATACCAAATGCTTTTTTTCAGATATATAAAGAGTAAAAGAGAGGTGAGTATGAATAACAGACCACTGGAAAACATTGCTGGAGAGGTAGTATTGGGGGCATAAAGAAATAGTGGACAAACTTAAATATTTTGTGTCAGTCCTCACTGTGGAAGCTGGAAATAGCAGTATGCCAGAAATTCAAAACCAGCAGGGGACAGAAGTGAGTGTAGTTGCTATCACTAAGGAGAAAGTGCTTGGGAAGCTAAGAGTTCTGAAGCAGATGGTTCTGATCTGGACCAGATCCCCAGCATTCTGAAAAAGGTAGCTGAAGAGATTGTGAAGGCATTAGTAATGATTTTTCAAGAAATCACTAGATTCTTGAAAGATTCTGGAGGATGGAAAAATTGAAATTGCCTCTTGTCTCTTTAAGAGAGGGAGGCAGAAGAGAAGAAATTATAGGCCAGTTGTCCTGACTTCTGTGATTAGGAAGCTGCTGGAGTTCATTATTAAAGATGAGATTTTGGAGCACTTGGAGACACATGTCAAACTAAGCCAAAGTCAGCATGGTTCCCTTAAGGGGAAATCTTACCTGACAAATCTGTCCATGATTTGCATGACATAATTGATATCTCTGTGGATAAGTTTGTGAATGATATATAAATATTTGGAGGGGGCAGGTAGTGTTGAGGAAGTAGGGAATCTGTAGAAGATCTTAGAGAGATTGAGAGAATGGGCAAAGAAGAGGCAGATGGAAAATAGTACAGGGAAGACGAGTATGGTCATCCACTTTGGTAGAAGGAATAAAGGTCTTGACTACTTTTCTAAATGGGGAGAAAATTTTTAAAAATCAGAGGTGTAAAGGGAAACCAGAGAAACCATAGAAACTACAGCACAGAAACAGGCCTTTTGGCCCTTCTTGGCTGTGCCGAACCATTTTCTGCCTAGTCCCACTGACCTGCACACAGACCATATCCCTCCATACACCTCCCATCTATGTATCTGTCCAATTTATTCTTAAATGTTAAAAAAGAACCCGCATTTACCACCTCGTCTGGCAGCTCATTCCATACTCCCACCACTCTCTGTGTGAAGAAGCCCCCCCACAATGTTCCCTTTAAACTTTTCCCCCCTCACCCTTAACCCATGTCCTCTGGTTTTTTTCTCCCCTTGCCTCAGTGGAAAAAGCCTGCTTGCATTCACTCTATCTATACCCATCATAATTTTATATACCTCTATCAAATCTCCCCTCATTCTTCCACGCTCCAGGGAATAAAGTCCTAACCTATTCAACCTTTCTCTGTAACTGAGTTTCTCAAGTCCCGGCAACATCCTTGTAAACCTTCTCTGCACTCTTTCAATCTTATTTATATCCTTCCTGTAATTTGGTGACCAAAACTGAACACAATACTCCAGATTCGGCCTCACTATTGCCTTATACAACCTCATCATAACATTCCAGCTCTTATACTCAATACTTTGATTAATAAAGGCAAATGTACCAAAAGCTCTCTTTTCGACCCTATCTACCGGTGACTCCACTTTTAGGGAATTTTGTATCTGTATTCCCAGATCCCTCTGTTCCACTTCACTCCTCAGAGCCTTACCATTAACCCTGTATGTTCTACGTTGGTTTGTCCTTCCAACATGCAATATCTCACACTTGTCAGTATTAAACTCCATCTGCCATTTTTCAGCCCATTTTTCCAGCTGGTCCAAGTCCCTCTGCAGGCTCTGAAAACCTTCCTCACTACCTACTACACCTCCAATCTTTGTATCATCAGCAAACTTGCTGATCCAATTTACCACATTATCATCCAGATCATTGATATAGATGACAAATAACAATAGACCCAGCACTGATCCTTGTGGCACACCACTAGTTACAGGCCTCCACTTGGAGAAGCAATTCTCTACTACCACTCTTTGGCTTCTTCCATTGAGCCAATGTCTAGTCCAATTTACCACCTCTCCATGTATACCTAGCGACTGAATTTTCCTAACTAACCTCCCATGCGGGACCTTGTCAAAGGCCTTACTGAAGTCCATGTAGACAATATCCACTGCCTTCCCTTCATCCACTTTCCTGGTAACCTCCTCGAAAAACTCCAATAGATTGGTCAAACATGACCTACCATGCACAAAGCCATGTTGACTCTCCCTAATAAGTCCCTGTCTATCCAAATGCTTGTAGATTCTGTCTCTTAGTAGTCCCTCCAATAACTTACCTACTACTGACGTTAAACTCAGCAGCCTATAATTTCCCGGATTACTTTTCGATCCTTTTTTAAACAACAGAACAACATGAGCCACTCTCCAATCCTCCGGCACTTCACCCGTAGACAGCGACATTTTAAATATTTCTGCCAGGGCCCCCGCAATTTCAACACTAGTCTCCTTCAAGGTCCGAGGGAACACTCTGTCAGGTCCCGGGGATTTATCCACTTTAATTTTCCTCAAGACAGCAAGCACCTCCTCCTTTTCAATCTGTACAGTTTCCATGATCTCACTACTTGATTCCCTCAATTCCATAGACTTCATGCCAGTTTCCTTAGTAAATACAGACGCAAAAAACCTATTTAAGATCTCCCCCATTTCCTTTGGTTCTGCACATAGCCGACCACTCTGATCTTCAAGAGGACCAATTTTATCCCTTACAATCCTTTTGCTCTTAATATACTTGTAAAAGCTCTTTGGTTTATCCTTCACTTTGACTGCCAAGGCAACCTCATGTCTTCTTTTAGCCCTCCTGATTTCTTTCTTAAGTATTTTCTTGCATTTCTTATACTCCTCAAGCACCTGATTTACTCCCTGTTTCCTATACATTTCGTACAACTCCCTCTTCTTCTTTATCAGAGTTGCAATATCCCTTGAGAACCAAGGTTCCTTATTCCTATTCAATTTGCCTTTAATCCTGACAGGAACATACAAACTCTGCACTCTCAAAATTCCCCCTTTGAAGGCTTCCCACCTACCGATCACATCCTTGCCAGAGAACAACCTGTCCCAATCCACGCTTTTTAGATCCTTTCTCATTTCTTCAAATTTGGCCTTCTTCCAGTTCAGAACCTCAGCCCTAGGACCAGATCTATCCTTGTCCATGATCAAATTGAAACTAATGGTGTTATGATCACTGGAACCAAAGCGCTCCCCTACATAGACTTCTGTCACTTGTCCTAACTTGTTTCCTAACAGGAGATCCAATATTGCATCCCCTCTAGTTGGTCGTTGTATATATTGATTTAGAAAACCTTCCTGAACACATTTTACAAACTCTAAACCATCTAGACCCCTAACAGTATGGGAGTCCCAATCAATGTATGGAAAATTAAAATACCCTACCACCACAACTTTATGTTTCCTGCAGTTGCCTGCTATCTCTCTGCAGATTTGCTCTTCCAAGTCTCGTTGACTACTGGGTGGTCTGTAATACAATCCCACTAATGTGGCCATACCTTTCCTGTTTCTCAGCTCCACCCATAAGGACTCAGTAGCCAAGCCCTCTAATCTGTCCTGCCTGAGCACTGCTGTAATATTTTCCCTAACAAGCAATGCTACTCCCCCACGTTTCATTCCTCTGCCTCGATCACATCTGAAACATCGGAACCCTGGAATATTAAGCTGCCAGTCCTGCCCCTCCTGTAGCCAAGTTTCACTAATTGCTATAACATCATAATTCCACGTGTCAATCCACGCCCTCAACTCATCCGCCTTCCCCGCAATACTCCTAGCATTGAAATATATACACCTCAGAAGATTTTTACCACCACTCACAACCTTTCTATCAGCGGATTTGCTTAAACTTTCAACATCATTTATTTTCACCCCAGCCACACTGTCAGCTCTGGCACTCTGATTCCCATCCCCCTGCAAATCTAGTTTAAAACCTCCCCAATAGCACTAACAAACCTCCCTGAAAGGATATTGGTCCCCCTGTAGTTCAAGTGTAACCCGTCTCTCTTGTACAGGTCCCACCTGCCCCAGAAGAGGTCCCAATGATCCTGAAATCTGAAATTCTTTTCCCTACACCAGTTCCTCAGCCACTTGTTCCTCCTCCAGAGCATCCTATTCCTACCCTCACTGGCACCTAGCACAGGTAGCAATCCTGAGATTACCACCCTTGAGGTCCTGCTTTTCAACTTCCTACCAAGCTCTCTATACTCACTGTCCAGGACCTCCTCACTCTTCCTTGCTATGTCATTGGTACTGATGTGCACCACGACATCTGGCTGGTCACCCTCCCGCTTCAGAATGTCATGCACCTTTAGTGAGTCCTTGTACAGGATTCACTAAAGGCTAACTAGCAGGTTGTAAGGAAGGGAAATGCAATGTAAACATTCATTTTGAGAGGAATACAAGAGCAAAGATACAATGCTGAGGCTTTTTAAGGCAATGGTCAGACCATACTTGGGAGCATTGTGTGCAGATTTGGGCTTCTTATCTAAGAAAAGATGTGCTGGCATTGAACAGGTCCAGAGGAGGTTCACAAGAATGATTCTGGAAATGAAAGGGTTAGTTGATGAACAGCATTTGGTGACTCAGGGCTTGTACTCACTGGAATTTAGAAGAATGAGGGGAGATCTCATTAAAACCTGCTGAATATTGAAATGCCAAGATAGAGTGGATAAGGAGAGGACATTTCCTATAGTGGGTGAGTCTAGGAACATGGGCACAACCTCAGAATAGAGGGACATCTATTTAGAACAGAGATGAGGAAGAATTTCCTTAGTCACATGGTGGTGAGTCTGTTCAATTCATTGTCTCAGACAGCTGTAGTGGCCAAGTCATTGAGTATACTTAAAGTAGTGGTTGATAGGTTCTTGATTAGTCAGGGATCAAAGCTTACAGGGAGACAGCAGGAGAATGGTGCTGAGAGGGATAATTAATGTAGCCGTGATGGAATGAGAATGAAGACTCGATGAGCCAAATGGCCTACTGCTTCTATATCTTATGGTCTTATGGAAAGACTTACAGGCAGTCACAGATGAAAGATCATTTTGAATGTTTGAAACAAACAACTGTCTCCCAGCAGCCTATATCTCATTCAATGATGATTACTGTGGTTGCATCAGGTTTAAACCTGGTTTGAGTTTATCCAATTCTGATTAATAGTTATCCTGATAATAATCAAGAGGGATAGGGATAGTAAAGGAAAGTGGCACTGAAGTAATTTAAACACAATCTTAGAAAATGTCAGAGCAGACTCAAAAGGACCTGATGGTCATTCCCTTTCCCATTTCTTATGTTCTTATGTAACCCTGCTAAGTTCCAGTAGACAGGCTCCCTAAGTATCCTGCAGAAAGTCACTCTGTGCCACGAGACTCTGAAGAATCTGACGAAACCCTCCAAGGACAACCAAATCTAGAAGCATGATTGAGTCAATTCAGTGCCAGCTCCAGGACACCTGTAAGGAAATGCATATAAATCCTGGCATTAGTGCCACTGAAGATCAGCCCCATTTGTTTTTTGGAGTGCTTTCAGATCAGCTGTGCTTTCATGGAGCACTTCCACTAGTGGTGTCGCTGAATCCCAAGATACTAGTTTAGGTACCATGTGAGAGATCTGTTATCCTCATGATAACCTGCACTCACACCCACCAAGGAGAAGAGAATTTTAACTCACTGAGTAGAGTGTCTTAGTTATGTTCCTAAAACAAAAGTGGGATAAAATTGCTGATGTCCCAATCGCAGTCTGGATTGTTGGGGAGAAGTGGGGCGGGGATGCCTGCAACGTGCAGCTCTTGATCACCACTCTCTTGATGAAGTAGAGCTTTCTTAACATCGTTCCACTTAAGAGGAGGTGTAGGATCACTCCCAGGACACCAAATGAAGTTTGACCCCTCCTAAATACTCTTCTGCCTCCCTTCTGTCGCTTAGCTCTCCTTAGCTCTCTTCTTAGCATTCCTTCATTGCTAAGAATGTTGAGAACGACTCAGACGAAGACCCCTGTGTCTGATTCAGCAAGAACACAACTTCTGCCCAACACTCTATAGTCTCCAAGAGGATTCCGGGAGGCAAAGGCAGCATGCATGAACCTCATAGTGGGCAGGCTGCAGGACAGAGTGCAAGCTGATGTTTGGCTCCATTTTACCAATTATAGCTTCCATTATTCGAGGATGAGCGGTGACTGTTTGCCTTTTATTTGGTTGCTCTAGAACCAGAGAGGGGAGAGCCTGCCACTATGCCCGGAGAGTGGTGTCCAGGTTTTTTTCTGCATTTTGGATGTGGACTTGAACTATAGACACTTTCTTTCAGACTTATGGTTTTTATATTCCGTGTTTTTCTGCCTGATCCTCTCTTTTTTTTTGTGCAGGGAGGGGGATTTGGGGGTCAATGCGCCTGATCTGTTTTGTTCATTTTTTTGTGCAGGAGGGGGGACTTAGTCGCCAATGTGCCTGATCCATTTTGTAGGCTTTTGTGCAGGATGAGGGATTTGGGGGTTGGTGTGCCTACTCCATTTTCGTTCGTTTTGTTTTGCAGGGATGTGGGATTTGGGGGTTCATAATCATGCTCCCTTTAGTTTCTTTCTTGGCTTCATGGCTACGCAGAGAATTGAAGAATTCCTGAGTTGTATACTTTGATAATAAATAAATCATTGAACCTTTTTGAACCTTTAGAACTGTCACAAGTTCACTTAATTTCTGACATCTGGAAAATCTGCCCCGACTGTTCCATCAATCACCAACAACAAATAACTGTAATTTTTTAAAAGTAACTCAGGAGTTGCTCTTCCTTCTGCTAAGAGCTAAATCATCAATATGTGCTTAACAGTCATTGACAGCTGCATCAAGCTGGCACTCAAGTTGGCAGCAGCAGATTGTCATGGTCTGCTTACTCTACATAATCCTGGCAACGTAAAGCAGCACAGACACACACACATCCTTTCCAATGATAGTTGTGTTAAAATTGTGGAGGCATGTTTTAAACAAGCCGAATCAGCATGTGTATCAACCAAAACAATGAGTGATGTGGAACCCATTTTCCATGCCTGCATGTTTATTTTGGCAGTGTTCTAGTCCAAAAAGTGTGAAACTCATTAAACAGCCTGAACCTTTAAAAATAAATGAAAAAAAGATACTGAGAATTCAATTTTTAAGATATCTATTCTAGTCCATGGACTTGGGAATACAAAATCTTTTTAAACAAAAGATTGTCACAAGCACAGACTCTGCTGTAGGGTCTGGGCACCGTCATAGGTGGGCTGTGGAACGGGATCGCCAATCACACTCATGATTATGCACTTCCAGCCAATTAGTGTTTCATTGTGGTGGTAGTTTAGTCTCGTCACATCTTGACCAAAAGCACAGCAACATCAACTCTCCCTGCTTACCAGAGACCATAAAGGAGCCGTATTTGTTTAGTGTTAAGCTACTGCTTTCAAGCCACAGTCTTGGCATTGGCTTTCACTTTGACAGTTTCAGTTAATGGCTTTGTAGACTAGTGTTTATTGTTTTTCCTTTAATTCTGCACAGTTCTTATTAAAAGTGAATGAACAGTTCATTCACTTTAGTAGATCTCCCTCTCCATTTGGGCCATCACTGCACATCCCTGTCAAAAATACAGTAAAACTAATAATCTAGTGTACTTAAGACTGCAATGGTGCTGTCTGGGAGATTTTCAGTCTTTTGAAGGTTATTGGTACTAACATTCCAACACGTTTTAAATAGAATTTTTAAGATGTTATATGCTATTTTAATACATTCTTCCACTGAACTGAGCAAGTTAATAGAGAGCACAGGAACCAAAAAGAGCAAAAGGGAACATAGAAAACATCACCTGGTGATCCAGATGCCAACCAGTCAGAATTTCCGATAATTTGGAGAGTGGATTATTGGAATTTTGTTGCTTGTACTGTAGATAAAGCAGACATGCAGTGTTAAAAGTGCCCACAAGTCTGTTCACTGTGTGCTGCCATGTGAAAGTAAACGGATTCTTATTCGCACAATGACAGCATGCTGCATTTTCCAAGGACCCAATCTGACTGAGCAGTAGAATAAATTCTTTCGTCACCCGTCACAGGCAGTGGAACGTACTGCTTTGTATAAACCTTGTGGTATGTCACATCCACTTAATCTGGAGTTGAATATAGCCTTGTGCAAATGCCTAGCACGAGCAGTGTGCTGAACCCTTGCAATTACATCGACCCAGGGGGAATGTTCCATTACTAGACTGTTGGTTAATGTGACAAAGAATCTAAAATAATTGTCTTACGCTAATTCTTGTACTGAGAAAACTCAAGTTAGGTGTCATCCTGTTCAATCAATGATCAGAAAATCCAGCCTTTTAACTCAGTATAATGCTGGAGTGTAACATTTATCAGCTCCAGACCCCAGGATTTTGTTTTGAATAATTACCGCTGAGCGGATGGAACATTTCCACTTTTTAGGAAAAGGCTTTGGTTCTCTTGAGGCCATTTCTTCTTTATTTCAAACCTTCTTGCACCAGTCTCTTTGGTTTCTGTAGTTCAAAAATAATTATTTTAAGGTGGATTTTAACCGCTATAGCATTATTTAAAGAGAGATTCTATGGTTGCCGGGAATCTTGATCACCACACACAAAATTCGGCAGTTCAGGCTGTATCTGTTGAGGGGAATAAACAGCTAATGCTGAAACCCTTCTTCAGGACTGTGGATAGAAGCCAGAATCCGAAGGTGTGAGGAAATGGAGAAGGGGAAGGAGTACCAGCTGGCAAGTGAAAGGTGAAGGGGGAAGGTGGGTGGGTGGGGTAAGGGGAACAATATAATAAACTGGGAGGGATAGGTGTAAAAGGAAAGGACCTGAAGAAGCAGGAATCTAATAGGAGAAGATAGTTGACCATGATGATGGAGATGGAGATGGAGATGGATGATGATGATGATTACCAGAAGTCATAGAAATCAGTGTTCATGCGATCAAGTTGGAGGCTACCCAGACAGAGTATGAGGTGTTGCTCCTCTGACCTGAGATGGTCTCACATTTTTCCTCTAACTAGTTTGATCAAAGTAGTTTAGCTGTTCAGATATTTCATTGCTGCTACTGGAATCCTACTGTGCTTTATCACTACTATCTACCCAAGAGAAGGTACATTTCACCTGCCAAACCTGATTAATTTACAGTATCTTCCAAACTCAAGGAACACGCCATTGCCTATTGAGCCTTCATAAGCCTCACTCACCCTCACACTACAGAGAGATTCGCTAAGCTCACCCTTCCTATTAGTTTCCTTCATACTTCCTGCTGGTCTTCTGCAACCCTTCACTATCTCTTTCAGCTCCTTGGAGCACAAGATTCAGCTTTTGAATTTCTCCACTTGTTTGAGTACCATTTACAGTTCTAGTCACATCAGTGAAGCGACCCACTTTGGTTTGGAGAGAACAGAGTGGAGAATTACAATGAAGTTACAAACACGCTGCTGGATCAGAAACATATACGAGGAAAACCAGGATAAATCACGATTAACACATGCAAAATGCTGGAGGAATTCAGCAGGTCAGGTAGCATTTATGGAAAGGTATAAACAGTCAATATTTTGGGCTGAGACCCTCCTTCAGGTCTAGCCCAGAATGTCAACTATTTATTTGCTTCCATAGATGCTGCCTGACCTGCTGAGTTCCTGCAGCATTTTGTGTCTGTTACTCTGGATTTCCAGCATCTGCAGCATCTCGTGTTTATAAATTGGGATTGCTTTGTTCGAAAACTAGGAAGTCAAAGAAACAATAAATTGAGGTTGGAAAAAGTTAGAAAGGGTAGAAACAGAGTAAACAGGATGTGCTCAATTCCCTCATTAAAGTGAGTAAATCCAGCAAGCATAGATTTGAAATAATTGGGAAGAAGGACTTGAGAGGAGATGAAAGAATATTTTTCACCCGCTATAGGTTTGAAAGGGTGATGAAAGCACTCATCATATTTAACCAGTACACAGAGATGTTCTCAGTGAGCTGTGACCTGTAGGGTTGTGGCCATAGGCTGGAATGTGGGATTGCACAGGAGAGCTCTTTTTCAACCAGCACAGAATGGCCTCTCTCCACATTGTAAATTTTCTATGATTCTAGGATTCAAGTGAAAATCTTAAGCCCTCAGGCTGTCTATAAGCTTTCTAATTCTGATGAATGCAACTTTAGGGACCCTATGAGAGCTAATATAATTTATCTTGCATTTAGAGTGGTTTGCTAGATGCAAGTTAGTTACATGCCTTGTAGGATATTCGGATCAAAGTATTCTCAAAGTTGAAAAGGCTTTCCTCCTACAATGTCACACAGCAATACAACTTAGATACCAGTCCATGCAGGCCATGTTGTCTCCCCAGCTAGACCCAATTGACAATTGTACTGTCCGTTAATGAAACTGCATTGTAGAGGCCAAAAATGACTTGTACTAATTATAATACAGACATAAATGGTTAAAATCTTTACCATCAGCCAAGTCAAATTGTTTCAATCTGGAAGCTTTTCCCTTTAGTAACAAGAAGTTTATTATTTTGTCCACTTCTGCATCTTTTGGAAGATGTCATGATTTTGTTTGGTTGAACACAATGATAACAGTTAAACTTTTATTTCTACATATTATCCAACAGCTTCCAAAATGCAACTGAGGAATTACCCAAAGTTCCTCATAAATTCATCAACACGTATCTGTTTTCTCTCCCAGCCCATCAACAGAGAAGTAGCCTGTCACACCAAGTTACGACCCAAAGCACAGTCTCCTAGATAATTTCTATTTATTGTACAGAACAGTGACAATCGCACTCACTACACTATTCTATATAACTAGCACATTACTGTATAATAGCTCGCCTTGTGTGGCTTCCTGTCTTGTAGGTTAGACCTTTCCTCATCTCGATCTCTCCTATGAGGAGAGATTGAGTCACCTGGGACTGTACTTGCTGGAATTCAGAAGAATGAGAGGAGATCTTATAGAACCATGTAAAATTATGAAAGGGGTAGATAAAGTAGAGGCAGGAAAGTTGTTTCCACTGGTAGGTGAGACTAGAACTAGGGGACATAACCTCAAGATTCGGGTGAGTAGATCTTCTTTTCCAGAGTGCAGTGAATCTGTGGAATTCTCTGCCTTATGAAGCAGTGCAAGCTACTGCACTAAATAAATTTAAAGCAAGGCTGGATAGATTTTTGCCTAGTAGGGGAATTAAGGGTTATGGGGAAGGGCGGAGATGAGTCCATGGCCAGATCAGATATGATCTTATTGAATGGTAGAGCAGGCTCAACAGGCCAGATGGCCTACTCCTGCTCCTACTTCTTATGTTCTTCTGTCTCATGGTCTTTATCCACCTTGCAGTCATTATTCTCATTAAAACAAGCTGTAGGCACCCACTCCCATTGAATAATTGCCCTCAGGGCTTCCAATAAAGTGGTGGTGTGTTTGATCGCAGCGGCTACTACTACGGGGTCAACCAAAAGTATTACTGTCTATTTTTTACGATCGCAAGTCCCTACTGGACATTAAGAAATAAATGTACCTCAGTTGTACCCCACCAGTGAACTGGTCACTGGTGGAGAAACTGGAGGAGCTGGACTTGGTGCAGATCGCGCTGCTGCCTGCATCAGTGCACGAAGAAGGAGAGCAGCCTAACAGCGAGTGGTTGTCTTAGTCACTTCTCTTGTAATCACAAGAACCTGTTGGACATTGTTAATGTGGAATGAAGCAAGTCCAGTTCACTGATTTATTGGCAGGTGACAGGGGAGCTGTGTGGCCTCAAGCCGCAGTGTCACCCGTCTACAGCCACCCAGGAGAGAGATGTCAGGGTTGGTGTGCTTCACCGGAGGCAGCGTGGCATGACGTTCAATCTGGAATCGGTGCTGCCCCTCACCCAGCACTGTTCTCTCAGCAGAGGACAAGCTGTATTGTGTTCGGCTGCAGATTGTTGCAATATTCATGGACTCAAGGTCTCGGTCTGTATTTTTTTGCGCAAGACTGTATTTTACTGATACCTTATATGTGCCATGTGTAACTGTTGGTACTGTGTTTTGCATCTTGCCTCCAGAGTAAAACTGTTTTCTTTGGCTGTATTCACGGGTATTCATGTATGGTTGAATGACAATTAAACTTGAACTTTACCTGCCTCACTTGCAGCCACAATTCCATCACTGACTACCTGCTAAATTAGAAACCTCCATGTTGGCTGCAATCGACTCTTGGGAAAAAACATCCAGTAACTTTCCCTTCTCTGGTATGTCCTACTGTCTCCAGCTCAGTGATGGGACCCAGGCTCCTCAGACTACAACCATGTTTGCAGGTTACAGGAGCTCCCAGGTGCTGCAGCCAGAACTCATCATCTGTCCTGCCATATATAGTGTACTAATTAATAACTTGTTTTACACTACTATAAACACAAGGGGTCTTGCAGATGCTGGAAATCCAGTGTAACACAAACAAAATGCTGGAGGAACTCAGCAGGTCATGCAGAATCTACGGAGAGGAATAAACAGTCAACATTTCGGGCTGAGGTACTTCATCAGTCCTGACCTGCTGAGTTCCTCCAGCATTTTGTGTGTGTTATTTGTCACTGCTGATATTTTCCCTTTTATGATTTCTTAAATTAAATTACCACCAGTTCTCGATTACAGGTACTTTAAACTTTATCAATGTGATGGATACTGATCACTTACCAGATACAGTAGCTTTCTGGCAGCTCACAATACCCAGATGAAAGCTACATTCATGGGTGCCTATAAAAACCTGTTCAAAAAGCAAAATATTTTCAGCATTCAGCTACCTGACATGCATTGATATTAGAGCTTCAAACAATATTTTAGTTTAAGTTGCTCTTAGTGTCTATGTCAACCTTGAGTCACTTGCTCACAAAAGTACACATTCAAAGGCCTCTCCTCTTGAACCAAAATGTGTTAGGAATCTCAGTTTTAAACACCCTAAGCTGAATTAACTTGAACCCAATTGACTCATAACCAATAGTAGTAAATTTCCCAATTACAGTTATAGAGGTGTCTCCCTTAAGTCCACCTACAAGGTTACCACACAATTAATAATTTAAAGTATAATTAATGAATTCACATATTACTCATCAAAGCACACATGTTGGAGGACAACACTGTCCAAGAACTATTGTGTTTGAATTGATTATATGTTTGAGAGGAGCTCTCGGAATAACCTAAGCCCCAAACTGCAGTGTGTTTAGTAGGTGGTGTACACTCCATCAGTGTGTGCAAGTGGTGAAAGGAATTTGAATGTTGACAGGGTCTTGTGTGAGGTCTTGAAAATCATAAATTTCTGACCTTATGATGGATGGCAAGTCATTGATGACACAGTTGAAGATGGATGGACACAGGACACTGCACTGATGTCCTGGGACTGGGATGATTGACCTTTAACAACCACAATCACCTTTTCTGTGCACTTTATGTTCATTGATTTCAGCTTTACCTCATCTCCTTGCTGCTACAGTTGTTTAAAGGCTACCTTGATGCAAGTGCAGTCACTCTTATCTCTCCTCTGTAATTAAGCTCGTTGTTCTGTAGTTGGATCAAGGCGATGATGGGGTCTAGAGCAGAGTGCTCCTGGCAAAAGCCAAACTGGGCATTGGTGAGCAGGTTATTGGTAAGTGAGTAACACTATATTACACCAGTGACGTACAAAACACAGTTACATTCACAGTAACAGGAATTAGAATTAGAATCAGTATCAGACTTATTATCACTGATATGTGTCATATAATTTGTTGCTTTGTGACAGCAGTACAGTGCAAAGGCATAAGAATCACTATAATTATAATTACAAACAAACAAATGAATTCTGCAAAAGGGGAATAGTGAGGTAGCATTCATGGGCCATTCAGAAGTCTGATGGCAGACAGGAGGAAGCTGTTTCGAAACCACTAAGTGTAGATCTTCAGAGTCCTGTACTTCCTCCCTAGTGGTGGTGATGAGAAGGGGGTATGTCCTGATTGGTGAGAGTCCTTAATGATGGATGTTGCATTCTTGAAATTTGAATGTCCCAAGGGATTAGTGCTACCTAATCGATTCAAACTATTTGGTTCTTTTATGAGGTGGTTGTCATTTAACTGTAATCTCCTGGTACAAAAACACAGTTGGTTTGTCCAATCATAGAGACAGATGTATGTGTCTGGAGATCTCTTGGATTAACCTTGGAGCATTTGTATAGCACAGTTTTCTCAATTCAGCTCAGTAACCTTGTGTTTCCAAAGCACACCTGTGCCTGCATTTAATTGATGACAGTGTCTAGGCTAGCTGCCATCAGTATAGAGAGACAGAGCTGGAGCGATCAAAGCTGCTTTGATTAACACTCTGATGGACCCACGACTGAATTGTATTCCCTCAAGACGGGGGATTCCTTGCAGGTACTGAATATGGCTGGAGAATGTTTAGAGTTCCTTTGAGTTCCATAAAGTACCATTCTGCACAGGATCCAAAAAAGCTGCAGAGAGTTGTAAACTCAGTCAGCTCCAGCATGGACACTAGCCTTCCCAGAATCGAGGACTTCTTCAAAAGGTGATGCCTCAAAAAGGCAGCATCCATCATTAAGGACCCCTATCACCCAGCACATGCTTTCTTCTTATGACCACTATCAGCGAGGAGGTACAGAAGCCTGAAGACGCACACTCATATTTTAGGAGCGGTTTCTTCCCCTCCACCATCGGATTTCTGAACAGCAACGAACCAACCCAAGAAGACTACCTCACTATTTTTGCACTCGTTTTGCACTACTTGTTTAAGCTTTTATATACAATATACCTCCTATTGTAATTTATAATATTTTATTTATTGCATGGTACTGTCACAACCATGGATTTGGTGGCGCAGCAGAGTCGGCAATTGCACTTGTGAACGTGCACATGTCAGTTAATTATTATTTCATTGTGATAGTATTTAAATCCATTCATTCCATCATAGCATTTGTTGAGACTTGGACATAGCTACGCTTTGCTTTCTGCATTCCGTCTTGCCTGAGAAATTGGACTGTCGAGTCAACTGACTCTGAAGACTAGCGGTATTCATTTTATTCTTAGCTGTTGTTTTCAACCGCAGTGAAGACCGTTCACCATTTGAGTGTTTTAGCTAACGGCCCTGTTTGGCCTAGTGTTTGTTGTTTTCTTTTCCCTTTAACCCTGTTCGCATTAAAGTCTGTGAAATATCGACCTGCTTCAGTGTCTCTCACTCCGCACTTGAGCCATACCCGAACCTGGTGACAGTAAGTCTCGATCACACAAAGATAGACCCAGCAGAGAGAAGGCAGCTGACCTTGGCCATGCGATTCATCGGTCAGAGTGATTCATCGAGGCAACAGTGTTCCATTGGAATTCCTATGTATAAACTGTTGTTTCTGTCTCCATCGTGACGGAAGGATCATGCCAAGTAATGGACCCAGCAAAGTTTGAACAGTGACGTTTTACATTGGTGGCTTAAGGAGAGGCTGCCTTTATTCTGAGTGGATGTCCTGACTCTACATTTCGAGATTCTCTAGTCTACACTGAGTTTCTCTGGTATCCACTCCAATCTTGTCAAGTCACAAGTACCCAGGTTCCCAGCTTTGTGGTCCTGTGACTCTGGTCTGCTTAACAAATGAGTGCTTCAAGCAAGCTTATCAATTGATTCAACAAATCATCATTCAAGTCAATAGTGTAAATTCTGGAAGAGCCATACTCCAAAAGCTGATCCCTGGCTGGAGTGTGCAAATACACAAGTGAAGTAACCCTATCAAGAATATTTTTAACCTCTTGATGAAAGTCATGGTACAGTCTGGGAAAATTAAACCTCCTTGCAGCAAATTAAACAGATCTACAGAGAGCCAGCTAGCTTAGCAATGAAAGAAACCTGTCTATGCTGTCTTGATCTGTAAAATTGGGAGTACATCCTCTCAGAAAAAATTGTGAAAGATAAAACACTGAGCAAGATTTGAAAAGGTTCCTTCTCTAGGTTTCAGGTTTCAAATTTCATGTTGTCAAGGTTTCCTAAGCACCTTTCTCTATGTTCCCAGGATTTTTATTTTTCCAACTGTTTCCAAGGCTTATTCAATGTGTTTAGGGTTTTTCAATGTCCTCCCCATCTCGAGGAACTCCCAGGCCACCCTCTTGACCCCGCCAAGGTTTCTTGATCTCACTCGAGTTTCACTGGTCTCTCAGTCTGTTGGCGTTCCCAGATCTCTCAGTCTCTCTGAATCCTTTAAGTCTCCCTGCCTCTCAAGTTCCCCATGCCTCCCGAGTTCTCCATGCCTCCCCCTCAAGTTCCCCAGATCTGTTAAGTCTTCCCTGGATCTCAAGTTTTCAGGTCTTTCAGGGCCAACAAGTGGTATTTGTTTTATTCTTAGTTGTTCTTTTCAGCCGCAGTGAAGGCTTCATTCACCATTTAAGAGTTTTAGCTAATGACCTTGTTTGGCCTCGTGTTTATTGTTTTCTTTTCCCGTTAACCCTGTTCGCATTAAAGTCTGTGAATTATCATAGAAACATAGAAAGCCTACAGCACAAAACAGGCCCTTCGGGCCACAAAGCTGTGCCAAACATGTCCTTACTATAGAAATTTCCTAGGCTTACCCATAGCCCTCTATTTTTCTAAGCTCCATCTACCTATCCATGGGTCTCTTAAAAGATCCTATCGTATCTGCCACCACCACAGTTGCTGGCAGCCCATTCCACGTACTCACCACTCTCTGTGAAAAACTACTTACCCCTGATATCTCCTCTGTACCTACTTCGAAGCACCTTAAAACTATGCCTCATGTGGTAATTTCAGCCCTGAGAAAAGCCTCTGATTGTCCACAAGATCAATGCCTCTCATCATCTTATACACCTCTATCAGGTCACCTCTCATCCTCCGTCATTCCAAGGAGAAAAGGCCAAGTTCACTCAATCTATTCTCATAAGGCATGCTCCCTAATCCAGGCAACATCCTTGTAGATCTCCTCTGCACTGTTTCTATGGTTTCCACATCCTTCCTGTAGTGAGGTGACCAGAACTGAGCACAATACTCTAAGTGGGGTCTGACCAAGGTCCTATATAGCTGCAACATTACCTCTCGGCTCTTAAACTCAATCCCATGGTTGATAAAGGCCAATGCACCATACGCCTTCTTAACCACAGAGTCAACCTGTGTAGCAGCTTTGAGTGTCCTATGGACTCGAACGCCAAGATCCCTCTGAACCTGCACAATACCAAGAGTGTTATCATTAACACTATATTCTGCCATCATATTTAACCTATCAAAATGAACCACCTCACACTTATCTGGGTTGAACTCCATCTGCTGCTTCTCAGCCCAGTTTTGTATCCTATCGATGTCCCGCTGTAACCTCTGACAGCCCTCCACACTACCCACAACACCCCCAACCTTTGTGTCATCAGCAAAGTTACTAACCCATCCCTCCACTTCCTCATCCAGGTCATTTATAAAAATCACGAAAAATAAGGGTCCTAGAACAGATCCCTGAGGCACACCACTGGTCACCAACCTCCATGTAGAATATGACCCATCTACAACAACTCTTTGTATTCTGTGGGCAAGGCAATTCTGGATCCGCAAAGCAATGTCCCATTGGATCCCATGCCTCCTTACTTTCACAATAAGCCTTGCACGGGGTACCTTATCAAATGCCTTGCTGAAATCCATATACACTATATCTACTGCTCTACCCTCATCAATGTGTTTAGTCACATCCTCAAAAAATTCACATAGGCTCGTAAGGCATGACCTACCTTTGACAAAGCCATGCTGACTATTCCTAATCATATTATGCTTCTCTAAATGTTCATATATCCTGCCTCTCAGGATCTTTTCCATCAATTTACCAAGCACTGAAGCAAGACTCACTGGTCTATAATTTCCTGGGCTATCTTTACTCCCTTTCTTGAATAAGGGAACAACATCTGCAACCCTCCAGTCCTCCAGAACATCTCCCATCCTCATTGATGATGCAAAGATCACCACCAGAGGATCAGCAATCTCCTACCTCACCTCCCACCATAGCCTGGGGGATATCTCATCCGGTCCAGGTGACATATCCAGCTTGATAAGGGCATGACTTAAGGATTGAAGGGTGCCCATTCAGAACAAAGATGCGAAGAAATTTTTTTAGCCAGAGGGTAGTGAATCTATGGAATTTGTTGCCATGGGTGGCAGTGGAGGCCAAGTCATTGAGAGTATTTAAGGCAGAGATTGATAGGTATCTGAGTAGCCAGGGCATCAAAGGTTATGGTGAGAAGTGGAGGAGTGGGGAGTGGGACTAAATGGGAGAATCGATCAGCTCATGATAAAATGGTGGAGCAGACTCGATGGGCCAAATGGCCAGCTTCTGCTCCTTTGTCTTATGGTCTTGATGCTTTCCAAAAGCTCCAGTACATCCTCTTTCTTAATATCTATATCCTCAAGCTTTTCAGTCCACTGTAAGTCATCACTACAATCACCAAGATCCTTTTCCATAGTGAATACTGAGGCAAAGTATTCATTAAGTACCTCTGCTATCTCCTCCGGTTCCATGTACACTTTTCCACTGTCACACTTGATTGGTCCTAT
Organism: Mobula birostris; assembly: GCF_030028105.1. Classification (NCBI taxonomy): domain Eukaryota; kingdom Metazoa; phylum Chordata; class Chondrichthyes; order Myliobatiformes; family Myliobatidae; genus Mobula; species Mobula birostris. The sequence goes on along the minus strand of NC_092378.1, from coordinate 40,882,134 downwards.
TCTCTCACGTCTTATCCTCTTGCTCTTCACATACTTGTAAACTTCCAGAACAATGGAGGTGATTGTCAATGAGACCGTGTCGTCGGAAGACCAGCTGAAGTTTGAGAAGAAGTACGAAGCAGAATTGAGGCAGGGCTCACTGTCCAGAGCCACACAGTTTGAAGAAGCCTGGTGCTTAATCCGGAGCAAATACGCTGTCAACATTGTTAAAGGAGTTGCCATTTTGGAGGAGTTGTATCCTGATTCATCCAAAGAGGAGCAGAGGAATTACATTTTCCACCTAGACATTGGGAATTATCGGTTGAAGGAATACGAGTAATATCAGTGTCTCTCTCTCCGCACTTGGGCCATATCCGAACCAGGTGACAGGTATTGCTGCTGCTAAACCGCAAGTTTAATGATGTATAGTACGTCAGTGATATTAAACCTGATTCTGATTCTGTTTCCTCGAAATACTTGAGGACATTTATAAAACAAAACACTACAAGGTCCTGATAGACCAGAAATATTTGTCTTTTTGATTACAGATATCATGCAATCTGTACAAACGATGTATTGCTTCCTATGTGAAATCAGAAACAAATCAACTGGTTGAATCAACTGCAGCCCTAACAATATCCCTCTACTTTGGTTAATGCATTCTGGAAAAGTGGACTTTAAATTATACGTGTTCCCAGTTAAGGGCTTTATAGGGAAGTTAAATTAAACCTTCATTTTAAAAGCAGCTATCCTCAGTCTGTAGCAGATCAATTCAAACTCAAACTCAAGTCAAAATAATTGTCAATCAACCATACACGTGTATACAGCTAAATGAAACAACTTTCCTCAGGGAACAAGGTGCAAAGCACAGTACCTGTATCTCATACACCAATTAAATAATATGAACACTGTACTATTAACAGATAAGCATTCATTCTGGAAATGTACAAGTTGACATATAGTGCATATATGACATAGAGTTAAATATACATCAGTATTACTGCTTCTGGCACTGTCATAAATAACGTGTACTGGGTGGCTGCGGGTGTCCAGAAGTCTCCCAGCCTGGGGGAGAAGCTGTTACCCAGCCTGATACTTCTTGTTCTTAGACTGCAGAAGCATCTGCTTGATGGTGGGAGGAGCAATTGACAATGTTGTGCATGTAGTGCTTCTGGTATATGTCCTGGATAGAGGGAGGGAGGGGAGGGACCCCGCTGACCCTCTCAGCAGTCCTCACAATCCAGCTGAGGGTCTTGTTGTCAGGTGCCTTGCAGTTTCTTGATGGCGTTGTAGCAGAATGTGGTTGGAATGGGGGAGGGGAGCCTCAGAGATTCCAACGTGGAGTAGAGCTCTGCAGTGTCATCTGTGCCAATGAACAGTAACTTCCATTGCCCACAGTGTCGACACCTGTCAGCATTGTTCCATTTGTCAAAAACACCATTAATAGCTGTTCTGGAGTGGCTACTTCCATTAATTTCTCAACATTGCCCCTCACCATTATTAATCTTCTCAGTCTAATTATGAATTCCCTATATGACTAATACCTTAGCCATTTAAGCCACTGAAGAGGAGGTGGCCCTTCTGAAGTTGAGTCTAAAACTGATGTTTTAAATTTAATTGATGTGACCGGACTACTATAAATGAAGTTATTCATGATCTCTCCCCACACCTCCCCCACCATTTCTACCTTTCTGCCTCTATCCCCCATGCCCACACTTCATCATGGTATCTTTCAACCTGCAGTTGAAAGAATAGAACAGACTCAACGGCCTTTCTTATGTCAGGAGAACCTTTCTGTGAATACCCTTGCCTCAGATATTTCATGGTACTAATGTCTCCAATGTATTTTTGGCCAATACTTTGGTTTTGTGGAAAATTTGTTGAACTGAGTATCATTTTGGAAATCATGATTGAGTAATTCTTCACAGATCGGCAAACCATTTACCAAATGCTTCCTAGGTCACTACATCATCTAACACAGAGTCCATAGTGTTTTGGAATAATGTATCCATGCTTCTGAGAGCTGCTATAATCACTAAGTCCAAAGAGAACTCAAGAAGAATATATCACCTTGCTCTGTCTTCATGTGGCTTCATTCCAAATGGCTCCAGTAGCATTTAATATAAATGGAGAAACAATTATTTCCATGTTTAATAAAACCTTCAATTGCTCTTACACAATGAAATAAAGAAATTGGCAAAGTATCCCACAGCTTGGAGGTTTTGAAACATCCATTCAGAATTTTGAAAGAGGCACAAGCTAAAAACAAAAGAACTTCTGTGACTTGTGTCAGTATGTAAGGGATAGAAGCTTTCCTTTTCTCCTTTATTTTGTCATTTACCAATTAATGTCACTTATTCTCAATTAACTTTATTATTTGTCAAAGCCTGTTGAGAGGAAACAATCATAAGACCATAAGACATAGGAGCAGAATTAGACCACTTGGCCCATCAAGCCTGCTCTGCCATTCCATCATATAGGTGATTCATTATCCCTCTCAACCTATCCTCCTGCCTTCTCCCCCTAATCTTCCATGCCATTTCCTTTAAATATATCCAATGACTTGGTCTCCACAATGAATTCCACAGATTCTCCACCCTCTAGTTGAAGAAATTCCTTCTTATCTCTGTTCTAGTGGAGATGTCCTTGTATTCTGAGGCTGTACTCTCTGGTCCTAGACCCCCATACTATAAGAAACACACTATTGGATAGGTTTCAATGAGATCTTCCTTCATTTTTCTCAACTCAGTTAGTATATGCCCAGCATAATCAAATTCTCCTCATATATTAACCCTTACTTTCACAGGATGATTCTAATGAACCTCCCTCTGAACCCTCTCCAATGCTAGCACATCCTTTCATAGATAAGGGGCCCAACCCAAAACTTCTCATAAAACTCTAATTGCAATCTGATCAATGCCTTATAAAGCCTTGAGAAGTATTGTGTTGCAAAGACCAAAACAAGAAGTATTCTATGAACTGAAATGTAAAATGCTGCAACGCACATCAAAGTTGCTGGTGAACGCAGCAGGCCAGGCAGCATCTCTCGGAAGAGGTACAGTTGACCTTTCGGGCCGAGACCCTTCGTCAGGACTAACCGAAGGAAGAGCTAGTAAGAGATTTAAAAGTGGGAGGGGGAGGAGGAGATCCAAAATGATAGGAGAAGACAGGAGGGGGAGGGATGGAGCCAAGAGCTGGACAGGTGATAGGCAAAAGGGATATGAGAGGATCATGGGACAGGAGGCCCGGGGAGAAGGAAAAGAGGGAGGTGGGGAACCCAGAGGATGGGCAAGGGGTATAGTGAGAGGGACAGAGGGAGAAAAAGGAGAGAGAGAGAAAGAATGTGTGTATATAAATAAATAACGGATGGGGTACGAGGGGGAGGAAAAATGGAGTCAACATAAGAAGCCCTCAGACCTTTGCAGAGGATAAGCAATGGAGAGAACTCAAGGAATATCTGAGAGAGGGGGTGATTCCAAGAGACTGCATGATGCAAGTGGTAATTGTGAGAGGGTGGTAAAGACACAACCAATCTGCAAATAGAAAAGATGAATGTAAGTAAAAACAGAGAAAGAAAAATAATGCTGGATCTGAGATGTACAGAACACTACAGATTATATAAATCTGAATAACATGAAGAGTACTAGAAATACCCAGACTGATGACAAGTGACCATTAAGGTTTGCAATATATTAGTGCCAGGTAATGTCTGCATCCAACAAGAGTGTCCACTCCTTGCCCTTAGCAATCAGTGGCAATTATCAGCAACCACTTGACTATTGCATTGATTGGAAATTAAAATGGACCATTTGTATAAATACTCTGATCTGTGCCCTCAGTCTGTACCAGGCTACCCTGTTAGCCCAGGTATAGTGGGTGAAGTGTCAGCAAAACTGGGATTTGCATTCACGTGTAGCACTTATGGGCTGGCTGGTGATGTAGTGGCATCAGCACTGGACAAGGCAAATGGTCCTGAGTTCAAACCCAGCCGGGTCCCAACCTGGGCAGCAGCAGCATCTGCGTGGAAAAAAAGGCCTGGCAATCTACTTCTGTATCTTGCCATGAAAACCCTGTGGACCCTATGGTCCATGAGGTCACAAAGAGTCGGACTCGACTTTAATGACTGAACAACAACACGAAGCAGCACTTACAGTGGGGAATCAGCAGGCTGGATCTGCCCCAGGCCATTCTTCATTCATTTTAACAGGGAAATCAGCTGAGGGGAACAGAGGTCTATAACCATTTGTGATTTGAAAAGCTGTATGTATGTTGTAAATTTGTTTTTTTTTAATTGTTTAAGATATTTTTCAAGACTTTTAAATCTTTTATTTGCTTTTGATTATTTCTGACTAACTGAAACATTCACAACCATTCAGCCTTTAACAACTTCCGTTATGTTAAGGCTGGCTTTCAAGCTTTTCTCATCCTTCTTGTGTGCAGGGATTTTTCTGTTTGCCAGTGACCCTATTAAGCAGTGGAAGATCATTTCTTTGTTCACAGAGACTCCCCATGAGCCATTGAATTGGCTCCTCCCACAAGCAGCCATTGTCCAAATCATATGGAGTTATGTAGGGTCATAGAATTACACAGTACAGAAATAGGCCTTTCAGCCCATCGTGCCCATGCTGACAATGCTCTTATTTATGCTAGTCCCATTTCCCCACATTTGGTCCATAGCCTTTAGATCATTTCAGATAGGAGTGAGGGGTAGTGGGAGGTTTGTCACTGACCACCTATTCACTGTAATGTCCCTAGCAGATCATATTTTGAATTATTTGTATAATTCAGTGCACACAAGTAAGTACACACTCCTTCTATGAAAGTTGATTTAATTATGAAGCAAAATGGTGGTGAAATTTCTCGGCTTATTCAAACCCCTTTGATCTGAAATGCAGGCTGTGTAGTCATTTAAATATATATAAAACAAAGCACAGTGCATTGTAGTAATAATGCTGCAACAAATACTTCCCAACCACCCTGCCGTATATTTCTTTAAGTGCCGGCCCACAGGCATCCCACGTTCTTACATGCGTAGCAACAAAGCATCCACAAAACCCAGCAACCTCATTTGCAATCTCAATCCCACTCTGGAAGGAAAAGCATTCTTCTTCCATTTGTCTGCACCACGGAGCTTTGAATTGTTCTCGAAAGTGACCAGCCATTAAGACAAAACTGTTTGATGCGACACAGACAGAGAGTAAACAGAGAGGGGTCTAGGAGTTGTATCACATAATACCAGTAAACTGTAATTTCAATTAAGGAATACCAGAGACTGACTTCATATTCTATGAATTCTGTGATTTTCCAAATCATCTGTGCAACTGATGTATAAATGTACAGAGCAGCCTGGACAAATTTAGTCTGGTCCAGCAGTGCAAAATGCATTCCTGAATCAACTTCTGTGATCATAGTCCTTCAATGTGGAGACCACTAATGATAAAGGGCTTGCTTCAGTGTCAATGGAGAAGAGAAGTCTGACCTGATCCCAGATTTGGAGTCTCTCTCAGGCTGAAGTAAAGCTGCAATCTCTTGCGATAGTTTATTTTAGGTCGCACAAGTCCCCGCCCTCAGCCTGGAACTCCCACTCCCCAACACCCATCTCACCCCTATTGTGATTCTAGGTTGACCCCTGTCTGCTGTCTCAGGTTAGCATAAAAGATCCCTCAACAGCGTTCACAGTAAAGTGAGGTATGTCACTCCACTGTTCTGACCGATGTTCAATTCACAACTTCTCTGTTGCTTGTCGTGCATTAAAACAGAAACTTCATCCTGAGTTGTGAAAGGTGTAACAAAAAGAAAGATAGTTTAGTAATGGTTCGTCAGTGAATCCTGAAGGCTTTCTATCTGTCTATTCATTGGTGTATAAACCAATGAGGCATTGAATTCCAGGTTGGACTGATTCCACAACCTAAGGACTCACTTTCAAGGACTCTACAACTCATGTTCTCAGTATTACTTATTTACTTTTTTTTTGTATTCACAGTTTGTCTTCTTTTGCTCATTCATTGTTTGTCAGCCTTTGTGTGTAGTTTTTCATTGTGTCTAATGTATTTATTTGATTCGCTACGAATGCCTGCAAGAAAATGAATATGGTGACATATATATACTTAGATAATAAATTTACTTTGAACTTTGAATCCTGAATCTTTTCTACTTGTCTATTTACAGGTATGTAAACCAATGAGGCATTAAGCACGTGGCCAGAGTGTAGGTTTGGTATTCAATATAACTTGGAAGACACTTCATTAAGGAAATGGTAGAAGCTTATTTAATATGATTCCTCTTTTATCTTTTGCTGAAAGCCATGTCTCAAGATGAATAAAATTTGCAGCTATCACCTTGTTAATTCAGGCTTGTTTGTTGATTTCCCTGAAGACAGTGGACCTCGAGCTTTAAGATATTTCTTCCCCTCTTATGCTCTGTCTCCTGTCAGCTATTTTTAGCCATTGTACCTGTGATACAGACTCACTACTGAGCAGAATGCAAATTAAGCTGCTTTCATGTGAGCTATCGCACTTGCTCAGAAATATCCACAGACGAAGTTCACATGGTGTTCTTGAAGAGGAAAACTAGTTACATGGCAAACAATAACATAACAGCACTACATTCACCTCCAACACAGCATCTTAGGAATGCTGTTCTCCTGGTGCTCTGCAAGGCCATCTCTGCTTCAGTAGAAAGGGAAGTGTGTATTCTTCTTGAAGAAGGGCAGTAGCCCCTGTCACAAACCTGAACTTCTTCCCTCTGCTGTCATGAACACTCAGCTTTCTGCAGGTCTGTGTTTATTGAATGGAACTCATTTCAAATCCACATACAATATAGTTAATCACAAACAGAGCCCAGGATTAGCTCTGACAGCATGGCTAATATTTCTCACTATGGGTACCTAACTAACCACTGGTTTATTTGTGGATTTTTGGTTTACTTGTAGGTACTTCATTCAGCAAATTGCCAGTATACAATGGCCAATATCCAGGACTCTGTTGAATTTCTAAGCAGTGCCTCCACAACCTAAGTAATCAGTGATTGTGCAGAAACCAATTAACACTCCTTTGGAGGTGTGGGGAAATACTTCTTTACACACAAGCCAACAAAACAGACATTCTGTTAACTAACTCTGATCTGTACTTCATGATATAACGTTTCACATTTGAAGTGTTTTTTCTCTCAATAGGATAATAATTTCTGTCCATGTTTTCAAGAATATTGTGAGGCAGAGTTTCTAATTTGGAAATAATAGACAGCGAGACAGAAACAGAGCTCAGAGATGGAGTAATTATCATTGTATTTCAAGTTTTTTCATGGAAATTCACTTGTATCAATACAAGGCAAAAAAACCCATCTCTCAGGTAAATTGCACTAATAAAAAGCTCCTTTGTTATATTTAGAACAAGTTGCATTTGAAATCAGATTGCAGTTGAAAGCTAGTTAATCACACAAAAAAAAGTAGGCTGCATGTTGAGGGGAAATATTGAAAGTACAAATTAAATTGATGATATTACCTTCACTAAATGTTAGCCACTTCGGGAATTCCACTTCAATAGGATTATCTCAAAATCTCTCTCATTTTAGGGTATTGGACTCCTTGTGGACTTCAGCAAGGAAGCGCAAAGTTGTTGTCGGGGGCAAACCTGGGAGGAAACCAAGCAGCCAGAGGAAACATATGTAGTTACAAGGAGTCCACATGAGCTACACACAGCTCTACATAAACTGCCTGAGGTCAGGACTGAACTCCAGATTCTGGAGAGCAAGACAGCAGCTCTGCTAGCTGGGCCATAATGCTGACATTGGAGCAGAGGGCTTTATTACAGGGAGGGATTGAATATGTTGGGATTTATTCTCACTGGAGGATGAGGGACATCCTTATAGAGATTTATGAGGAATATACATAAGATAGGTAGTCACAGTCTCCTTCCGTCGACAGAAGAGCTTAAAACTGGAGGGCGTAAGTAATGAAGGAAAATATCTAAAAGAGATCAGAGGGACTGGTTTTTCACAATGAGGGTGATGGGGATATGTTCAGGCTGCTAGGAGAGGTGATAGAGGCTGATACAGTGACAGGGTTGATAAAAAGGGGCAAGAGTATACAGGCCAAATGCATGGAAAGGAGATCAACGCAGACAGGCATCTTGATTGGCATTGGTGATTCAGGCAGAAGGGTCAGTTTCCATGTTGTACAACTATGTGGCTCTACAACTCTAACAGTACATTCTTTTCCTGAGCCAGCATCAAGTGTTTGTGGGTCATCATGATCTGAAAATCCTAGTCCAATGTCACTAATGCCTTAATAAACTCTATAGAAAGACCTATTGGAATTATTGAAAGATCTATCAGTCAGCTTCTTAATAAGTTAGACTAGGATTCGAAACTCATAAAAATATCTACTCCATTTCACTTAAGGAACCTTAAGGTGAAGAACCCTTTGAAGTCTGCAACTGAATGTCATTAACAGAATCCTGCCAATTGCTTTAGTTTGATTTTAACTCCACACTTTCTGAAAAAGCCAGCAAGTCATACAGTTTTAAACATATTCAAATGATAATTGAATTTGAATTTTGGTGTCAATTTGCACTTGTTCAGCTGGTTTGTGTGAATTACACAAGATATATTCATCAGGAACCATGCCCCTTTGGTACTTAAAAATAAACCACATTTATATTGTTTTGAGCAACGGATATTGGGTAATTTTAACATTTCTGTCAGTTACAGTTCAGCAAAGAGATACTGCTATTACTTATTGGGTATTAGCTGGCTCATTTATGAGTAATACTGCTCCATCAGGAGCTGGAGCGTAGGAGGGATAATGGCACTTAATGGCCACTCCTTTGCTTGCATTTTCAGAAATAGCTCTATTCTCACCTTTAATGTTTTATTTTTCTCTTTCAGGGTTCTCTTGAAGACCCTGACCTGGAGTTACACACAGGCTTCGGTTCTTTGTGGGAATGGGACCTGTTCTCGAGGTTCCATGACTGGCCGTTATTCGACGTGCCAGAGGTTTGGCCTGAGAGTTTCAATCGTGTTCGGAAGCCTAAGATCTCGGGGCTCTGGAAACGAGCAGATCGAGGATCGGTGTCACAGCAGGACACTCGTGTGTTGTTGGGGAGGCTGGAAAGTCTTTCGCTGTGGGCCTGAAGACCGGAGATCTTTGCGATCTTCGGACACAGAGCTCAAAAAAGCGACGAAACAGACCTTTAACATCATAAACCTACAGGTTTTTGTTATGTCTCTCAGTCGTTGTGAAAATGGGGGACATCTCCCTCTCCCTTGCCAGGGAGAGAGAGAACCTGTGGTTTGTCGAATGTCGGATGAACTACCAAGCCTTTGGGGCAACTTTGGTCTGTGTCTTTGCTATCGCTTAGTACACACTTGGGCTCGGTGATGGTACTGATGCACTTTTTCTTGCTGGTTGGGGGAGGAGGGATCATTGCTTGCTACTGCTTACATGTGGGAGGGGTAACTGGGTGGGGGACTTTGGAGTTCTCAGGTTTAACTGTCGTTCATTCTTTGGGGCACTTCTCTGTTTTCATGGATGTTTGAGAAGAAGAAAAAACATTTCAGGATGTTTATTGTATACATTTCTCTGACAATAAATTCATCCTTTGAACCTTTGAACAAGAAATAGATTGGTTACATTTTAATTTCCTTTTTCCCCCATGCACTTTACTGACTGTGGGCCAACCATGCAATCCAACTCAACTGGCTTTGTTAATTCTATTCTGTCAGTATAATTGCCCTAAACATAAAAAGAACTGCAGATGCAGAAATCAGGTTAGAGTCCCTCGGTCAGAACTGGGAAAAAGAAAAAGTCAGTTTTCATAGTAGAGAAAGTGGATAGAGAAATCAGCTGACACCAAACAGATTAATATGGCATTTTATGGTTCTTTAGCTGTGCTACATGTTGCTAAAAGCAAACCTTGGAACATGTCCGTAATTGGCCAATACGAGTGAAGAGTGGAACCCTGGGCCAATACCGCAGGTGGACAACTGGCAAAAAAGGCCAGTGCTGATATTGTCAAAATGGAAAAGTGAAATACGTAAGTTGGAGTCCAGAAGGCTGCTACTGACCTAATTTTTACTTTTTCTGTTGTGACCTCAGGTGGTGTCTGTACGGAATTTACATGGTCTCCTTGTGACCACATTCATTTCCTCTGTGTGCTTGGTTTCCACCCATGTCCCAAAGGCATGCACATTAGAGGATTAATTGGCAATGATAATTGCTTCTCATTTGTACATGAGTCAAGGGGAATCTGCTGAGAATGTGAGGGGAGCAGAATATGAGATTAATGTACAATTAATGTAAATGGGTGGTTGATGATTAGTGTGACAAAAGGCCCAGGGGAGAATGGTTAGGACCTAAATACTGGTGTATCCGAGGCTGGAATTGAAACACAATACGAGACTGAAACAAAAACAGAATAATAAACTAGACGCTAGAATATAATCCAAGTAGACCTGACAATTGAGTACTGAACTTCTGTTCAAGCACTCCTTAAATATTGAAATCATGGCACCAAAAAATGGCTGCCCATTAGCGGGATCGTCCTGAATCCTGAAAGGGACCATGCCAGCTATCCACATTCCAGAGAGTTAGAGCAATTAAAGCCCGGAAGCTGGTGTGGTTGGGTGCTCATCGTAATGCATTAGCATGGACTTGATGGGCCAAAGAGTCTTTTTCCCTGTTGTTCCTTTCTATGCAAGGTACCACCAGTGAAACTTTGCCGAGAAAAGCTAATATAATTGATTATACCAAAGACATCATAGTTTTTTAAAATAAAATTTAATTAATGCCTAATCAATAAATTAAGATGTTCTTCAAGATTGTATAGGCTTCACTGTAACCATGCAGGAGGCTACAGAAATATGGACCACAGTAGAAGTGAGATGGTAAATAGAAGAAACAGGCAATGCACACAAAAAGAAGGACTTCAGCCCAAAATGTTGACTGTTTATTCATTTCTGTTGATGCTGCATGGCCTCCTGAGTTCCTTCAAGATCTTCTCAGTGTTGACTTGGATTTCCAGCATCTGCAGATTTTATTGCCTTTGAGAAGAAACAGGCAATAGGAATCTCAGAGTAATTTTTTTTTGCATGAATCAAGCAAGCATCCTATCTGTGTAGAAGAGAACACTAAATACAAATGTTAGATTGAAAGAAGAGTAAGTGAATTGTCATTTCATTTGGAGAGACTGTGTGGGTCCCTCAATACAAAACTGGGAAACGTGACAGGACAGATATTGCAAACCCTGCATCTGTATGGAAACGTGTCCTAAGACGGTGGGTGATTGGATGACACAGAAGAGCAGACCGGGAAAGCATGAAGTAAGTGATTCTTTGCAAAAAGCTGAAAGGGGAGAGGAGGGGAATACATATCTTGTGGTGGAATAGAGCTGGCAGAGGTAGTGAAGGATGATGCAATGAATGCAGGGTCTGCTGGGGTGGAAAGTGAGGACCAGGGAACTATGTTTTTGTTCCACCTGCAGGACAGGGGGTTAAGAGCAGAGGTTTAAGAAATACTGTAGTTGGCCAATACCTCTCTTCATTGTGACAGAGGGGGAGCTGCAGTTTAATAAGAAAGAAGAACATTTGAAGTCACTTATGTGGAAAGTCAGATGACTGATGCAAATGTGAAGGAAATAGAAGTACTGGGAGAATGGATTGGAGTCACAACAGTATTCAGAGTGGGAGGAAGTAAAACAGTATTGTTCTTACTGGGCTGGTACTTTGGAGAAAATTCTGAGATTCGTGCTCAGCATCTGCACATATATCATTAAACAACAATCAGCAGGTACTATCCACCTTCATTCCCTGAGTGTTCAGCAGCAGCAAGGGAAAGATATGAAAGCATAAAACAAGTATGATATGCTCCCAGGAAACTAGTTGGTCTAAGTGACATCTTTATAAATGGGCTGTTCAACTGCAAAAGTTGCTATCTCAAGAGGTTGTGAAAATTTCCCTGCCGTTTGGGTTTTCTGACTTTCAGAGAAGTTTTCTCTGCATCATACAGACATGTGAAAAATAATGGCCAGGAGGAGATAAGTTGCCCATCCAGGATAATGAAAGACTAAATGGGTGACTTGTCCCTTACCCATTCTTTAGTTATCAGACTATAAACTGGTCCCTCCCAAAAATCATGTTCAAAATTAATCACTCTAACAACATTACTAAAACAGAAAATCTGATTAGTTACTTTTAACTGTTTGGGTTTCTTGCTATGTTCTTCCCTAAAATATGATTCCTGGTTGTTAGTGCTGGGTCAGATCATACTTGTACAAGCTTCCCCCAACTTCTCCCTTACAATACTTCTCTGTGCAATTCTCACTGCTGCACTGATAATTCACAGTCCTGCAGTTCCAGAGTTGCAGGACTTACTGCCACAACTGTTCATGAGCAACAACTAAGCTGCAGGAAGAGTTGAAATTAATTTAAGTAATTAACTATCCAAAAATTATTCCATGAGCATTAAGAACAAGTAATTGATATTAAACCTATTTCATTGATTTATTTAAATATAATAACATTAATTAAAATTTTAAAACAGTATCACAATTTTCCACCCAGTTGGGTGATCCCATTCAACAGAACGGAGTTTGGTCGATGCACCAGCCATGTCTGGTGTAAGGCTGAGTGAGGGCTGAATGCAAAGCAGATCCACTGCACAAGTCCAGTGGCAGTGCTGGGGGATAAATTCTCCAGCAACAAACATCCAGCTTGCAGCTGATAATCACATTATGATTTACAGGAATGGACAGCAACAGGGTACAGACTCACAAAGATATCCTCACTAGCACTAGTCTTCTGAAGTTGCATCAGGTCTGCTCATCAGCTTGTCAAATACATCACACTGTAACAAATTCATGTTGTAATCTGCTTCTGAAATTCTACATTGCATTTGTTTAAATGTTATCAAATTCTAATAGTGACAATGCCTATCCGCTAATCAGCTGGATCAGAGGAAACAAGTAGATGAAGAAATTAGTTAATTATTTTAAATATTTAAATTACTTTATTTGTTCTCTTCTTTCTATACCTTTTGTTCCTTTCTTTCTTCCCTAAATACTCCCAACAGTAAATCCCTGTGGTAACATGTTACTCAATTTGCCTTTTTTTATTCATATTCTTGAAAATTTTCGCAAAAGTCTTCATATAATGTTTATTGGCCTTTGGCTCAAGCAAAGTTCAATTTCTTATTTAGTCATAGTCATAGTCATAGTCATACTTTATTGATCCCGGGGGAAATTGGTTTCCCTAAGTTTATTTCCTAAGTTATGCTTTTCTTTCCTTATTACTCAGGAAGGCAGGTCTCTGTAGCTGTGTTGCACTATGTGTTGCCCTTACTTTCTCCATGATTGCTTGGTATTGGAATGTGCAAGAATTCCATTTTTAATGTGATAATAAATATTTATCAATGCCAATAATATACCACTTTGTACTGTCAAATAGAATATCTCAAATGATACCCTAAGGTGCAATGCATTGGTATACATGCCAGTAGAGACTAAAAAGATAAATTTCAGTCATTAACCTCTTGCCTACACTCTGTTAAACATAGTGGTCTATTCTACTCTAGGTTTCAAGTAGTATAAATCGAGTTATACATATTGTACCCAAGGGATATTCTGAGTGCTGTCCAAGAAAGAGAAAGGCTATCCACAAAGGAGACAACCCTTCAGAAAAAGACTGCAGTGCGCTGATTGTGATTCAGTTGCAAACCGGCAGACCACCTGGTTTCAGTTCTCTCTCTCTCTCTCTCTCTCTCTCTCTCTCTCTCGCTCTCTCTCTCTCTCTTCCTCTCTCTATCTCTCTCTACCTAACTCTCTCTCCCTCTCTCCTCTCTCCCTCTTTCCCTCTCTCCCTCCCTCCCACACTGCCCCTCTTCTCCTCTCTCCCTCTTTCTCTCCCTCTCTTTGAGTGTAGCTTTCAGCCGTATGCTTTCTAATCTATCTCATCGTGATATCTATCTAATCTATCTTATCTCACTCCATTTGTTGCCGCAATAATGGTCAAATCAGCATGGGGATTGAACATTAACAGTAGAAAATGATCTGGCTGAATTAAAGTGATCAAGATTCGATAAAAATGAACCTTTGCATCTTCAACATGTCCTACTTATTAATTTCTATAAACTGGTTGTTTTTGCTGTTTCCTTTCATTAGTTTATCTCAAATAAGTAGGAATAACAGACAATGCAGAAGATAGAGCAGTACAGTACAGGACCTGTCCCTTTTGCCCACAGTGTTGTGCCAAACTAATTAAAAGGTTGGCTCCTCCCACTCCCTCCAAACTAAAGGTGTAGCTATGGGCACCTGTATGGGTCCTAGCTATGCCTGCCTTTTTGTTGGCTTTGTGGAACAATCTATGTTCCGTGCCTATTCTGGTATCTGTCCCCAACTTTTCCTTCGCTACATCGACGACTGCATTGGCGCTGCTTCCTGCACGCATGCAGAACTCGTTGACTTTATTAACTTTGCCTCCAACTTTCACCCTGCCCTCAAGTTTACCTGGTCCATTTCCGACACCTCCCTCCCCTTTCTAGATCTTTCTGTCTCTGTCTCTGGAGACAGCTTATCCACTGATGTCTACTATAAGCCTACTGACTCTCACAGCTAGCTGGACTATTCCTCTTCTCACCCTGTCTCTTGCAAAAACGCCATCCCCTTCTCGCAATTCCTCCGTCTCCGCCGCATCTGCTCTCAGGATGAGGCTTTTCATTCTAGGACGAGGGAGCTGTCTTCCTTTTTTAAAGAAAGGGGCTTCCTTCCTCCACTATCAACTCTGCTTTTAAACGCATCTCCCCCATTTCACGTACATCTGCTCTCACTCCATCCTCCCGCCACCCCACTAGGAATAGGGTTCCCCTGGTCCTCACCTACCACCCCACCAGCCTCCGGGTCCAACATATTATTCTCCGTAACTTCCGCCACCTCCAACGGGATCCCACCACTAAGCACATCTTTCCCTCCCCCCCTCTCTCTGCATTCCGCAGGGATCGCTCCCTACGCAACTCCCTTGTCCATTCGTACCCCCCATCCCTCCCCACTGATCTCCCTCCTGGCACTTATCCGTGTAAGCGGAACAAGTGCTACACATGCCCTTACACTTCCTCCCTTATCACCATTCAGGGCCCCAAACAGTCCTTCCAGGTGAGGCAACACTTCACCTGTGAGTCGACTGGGGTGATATACTGCGTCCGGTGCTCCCGATGTAGCCTTTTATATATTGGCGAGACCCGACGCAGACTGGGAGACCGCTTTGCTGAACACCTACGCTCTGTCTGCCAAAGAAAGCGGGATCTCACAGTGGCCACACATTTTAATTCCACAACCCATTCCCATTCTGACATGTCTATCCACGGCTTCCTCTACTCTAAAGATGAAGCCACACTCAGGTTGGAGAAACAACACCTTATATTCCATTTGGGTAGCCTCCAACCTGATGGCATGAACATTGACTTCTCTAAATACCACTAATGCCCCACCTCCCCCTCATACCCTATCTGTTACTTATTTTTATACACACATTCTTTCTCTCACTCTCCTTTTTCTCCCTCTGTCCCTCTGAATATACCCGTTGCCCATCCTCTGGGTCCCCCCCCACTTGTCTTTCTTCCCGGACCTCCTGTCCCATGATCCTCTCGTATCCCTTTTGCCTATCACCTGTCCAGCTCTTGGCTCCATCCCCCTCCTGTCTTCTCCTATCATTTTGGATCTCCCCCTCCCCCTCCAACTTTCAAATCCCTTACTCACTCTTCCTTCAGTTAGTCCTGACGAAGGGTCTCGGCCTGAAACATCGACTGCACCTCTTCCTAGAGATGCTGCCTGGCCTGCTGCGTTCACCAGTAACTTTTATGTGTGTTGCTTGAATTTCCAGCATCTGCAGAATTCCTGTTGTTCTGGCTATGTATCTATGCCTCTTACAATCTTACATAGAAACATAAAAAATAGGTGCAGGAGTAGGCCATTCGGCCCTTCAAGCCTGCACCGCCATTCAGTATGATCATGGCTGATCATCCAACTTAGAACCCTGTACCAGCCTTCCTTCCATACCCCCTGATCCCTTTAGCCACAAGGGCCATATCTAACTCCATCTTAAATATAGCCAGTGAACTGGCCTCAACTGTTTCCTGTGGCAGAGAATTCCACAGATTCACCACTCTCTGTGTGAAGAAGTTTTTCCTAATCTCAGTCCTAAAAGGCTTCCCCTTTATCCTCAAACTGTGACCCCTCGTTCTGGACTTCCCCAACATCGGGAACAATCTTCCTGCATCTAGCCTGTCCAATCCCTTTAGGATTTTATATGAGTCAATAAGATCCCCCCTCAATCTTCTAAATTCCAACGAGTATAAGCCTGGTTCATCCAGTCTTTCATCATATGAAAGTCCTGCCATCCCAGGAATCAATCTGGTGAACCTTCTTTGTACTCCCTCTATGGCAAGGATGTCTTTCCTCAGATTAGGGGACCAAGACTGCACACAATCTTCCAGGTGTGGTCTCACCAAGGCCTTGTACAACTGCAGTAGTACCTCCCTGCTCCTGTACTCGAATCCTCTTGCTATAAATGCCAGCATACCATTCGCCTTTTTCACCGGCTGCTGTACCTGCATGCCCAAACCCTCAACCTTTGCTGCTCCAAGGAAAGCCAACCAGGTTTATTCAACCTTTCTTTATATGTCCGAGCCGCATCTTGGTAAACCTCGCCTGCACCCGCAACATTTTTTCCATACTGGGGCAAGCAGAATTGATTGTAATACTCCAATGTTCATCCTTAATGGATACATTGTTTAACTCTGAATTGAAATAAGGTGCCACAATTGCATTGCATTAGGTACAATTCACTGATAAGCAAAGCTACATACATTAAAATAACACACACAAAATGCTGGTGGAACGCAGCAGGCCAGGCAGCATCTATAGGGAGAGGTACAGTCGATGTTTCGGGCCGAGACCCTTCGTCAAGACTAACTGAAAGATGAGATAGTACTTCTTCCTATAGATGCTGCCTGGCCTGCTGTGTTCCACCAGCATTTTGTATGTGTTGCTTGAATTTCCAGCATCTGCAGATTTTCTTGTGTATACATTAAAATACATTAGTCAATTAATTAGGACTAAGGGATATACAGTAAATAATACAGCCTTTGGAATATGCGCTATCCAATGAGAGGCATGTTGTTCTTTTTTGTGGATTATGCGGTCTTTTGTCTACAAGAGGTGAAGAGAGAAGATGGGAATGGAAAGATTTGGTAGACCGCCAGATGGAGTTGACTCAGAGCAAGGGTCCGATGGTCAGCAACACTCGGTCGAATGGACAATTCCGTGATCTCCAATGTGCACTTTAGACTGTTTCATTAAAATGGGCCCTTTTACTTTTCATTTTCTTTACTAACCCCATGGTCAGATTAAGATTTACCAAGTTCAGTCATTTAATTGCATACGGTGTACTGTCTGATATTTTGCGGTGCGGATTTGTAACCGGGCAACACATCACACAGCATCCACACGAATGGAATTTCTCAGTGCGGCAGGGCTAGAGGCTCTCTTCCCCTAGAAAAACATATGCTGGGCAAACCTGAGGGTTATACGTTAAATCCAGCTGAAGATTGTGCTCTGTGAAGCCACAGGTACAGAAAAACAGCAACTAAGCTTAAATAGACAGTTGCAGTTTATTATACTAAATGGTCCAATTTTAGGAGGTGCCATTAGTGAGCAGAGGGAACCCACAGATTACCACCAGGAGGTTTTGAAGCCGGCACTTCAGTCTAAAACTGTTGGAGAAGTTAAAGCAAAGTTGCCAAAGTTAAAGCAAAGGAGAGGGCATACAAGGAAGCAAAAATTAGTGGGAAGGCAGAGGATTGGGAAGTTTTTAAAACCTTACGAAAGGAAACCAAGAAGGTCATTAAGAGAGAAAAGATTAACTATGAAAGGAAGCTGGCAAATAATATCAAAGAGGATACTAAAAGCTTTTTCAAGTGTATAAAGAGTAAAAGACAGGTGAGAGTAGATATAGGACCAATAGAAAATGACGCTGGAGAAATTGTAATGGGAGATAAGGAGATGGCAGAGGAACTGAACGAGTAATTTGCATCAGTCTTCACTGAGGAAGACATCAGCAATATACCGGACACTCAAGGGTGGCAGGGAAGAGAAGTGTGCGCAGTCACAATTACGACAGAGAAAGTACTCAGGAAGCTGAATAGGCTAAAGGTAGATAAATCTCCTGGACCAGATGGAATGCACCCGTGTGTTCTGAAGGAAGTAGCTGTGGAGATTGCGGAGGCATTAGTGATGATCTTTCAAAAGTCGATAGATTCTGGCATGGTTCCGGAAGACTGGAAGATTGCAAATGTCACTCCGCTATTTAAGAAGGGAGCAAGGAAGCAAAAAGGAAATTATAGACCTGTTAGCTTGACATCGGTGGTTGGGAAGTTGTTGGAGTCGATTGTCAAGGATGAGGTTACAGAGTACCTGGAGGCATATGACAAGATAGGCAGAACTCAGCATGGATTCCTTAAAGGAAGATCCTGCCTGACAAACCTATTACAATTTTTTGAGGAAATTACCAGTAGGCTAGACAAGGGAGATGCAATGGATGTTATATATTTGGATTTTCAGAAGACCTTTGACAAGGTGCCACACATGAGGCTACTTAACAAGATAAGAGCCCGTGGAATTACGGGAAAGTTACATACGTGGATAGAGCGTTGGCTGATTGGCAGGAAACAGAGAGGGGGAATAAAGGGATCCTATTCTGGTTGGCTGCCGGTTACCAGTGGTTTTCCACAGGGATCAGTGTCGGGGCCGCTTCTTTTTACATTATACATCAACGATTTGGAGTATGGAATAGATGGCTTTGTGGCTAAGTTTGCTGATGATACAAAGATAGGTGGAGGGGCCGGTAGTGCTGAGGAAATGGAGAGTCTGCAGAGAGACTTGGATAGATTGGAAGAATGGGCAGAGAAGTGGCAAATGAAGTACAATGTTGGAAAGTGTATGGTTATGCACTTTGGCAGAAAAAATAAACGGGCAGACTATTATTTAAATGGGGAAAGAATTCAAAGTTCTGAGATGCAACGGGACTTGGGCGTCCTCGTACAGGATACCCTTAAAGTTAACCTACAGGTTGAGTCAGTAGTGAAGAAGGCGAATGCAATGTTGGCATTCATTTCTAGAGGAATAGAGTATAGGAGCAGGGATGTGATGTTGAGGCTCTATAAGGCGTTGGTGAGACCTCACTTGGAGTACTGTGGGCAGTTTTGGTCTCCTTATTTAAGAAAGGATGTGCTGACGTTGGAGAGGGTACAGAGAAGATTCACTAGAATGATTCCGGGAATGAGAGGGTTAACATATGAGGAACGTTTGTCCACTGTTGGACTGTATTCCTTGGAGTTTAGAAGAATGAGGGGAGACCTCATAGAAACATTTTGAATGTTAAAAGGCATGGACAGAGTGGATGTGGCAAAGTTGTTTCCCATGATGGGGGAGACTAGTACGAGAGGGCATGACTTAAGGATTGAAGGGCGCCCTTTCAGAACAGAAATGCAAAGAAATTTTTTAGTCAGAGGGTGGTGAATCTATGGAATTTGTTGCCACGGGCAGCAGTGGAGGCCAAGTCATTGGGTGTATTTAAGGCAGAGATTGATTGGTATCTGAGTAGCCAGGGCATCAAAGGTTATGGTGAGAAGGCGGGGGAGTGGGACTAAATAGGAGAATGGATCAGCTCATGATAAAATGGCGGAGCAGACTCGATGGGCCGAATGGCCGACTTCTGCTCCTTTGTCTTATGGTCTTATGGTCTTATGGAGATCTCAGTGATTTTGAAAGGTTGGGGAAATAGCTCCCTCCACTGTGCAGCCCACACTAAGCACACGTACTGGTAGCAAGTTCTGGTTGTTCCTTTAAAATTTAAGCTGGAGTGTGCAGAGTTATAGAAGCAGGGCACAAATTTCATTTTAACTGCTTGAGAGATTGATGATATTGTAGCAGAAGATTCTAGTTGAGGGTTATTGCAATTGCTTATGAAATAAACACCACTGCTGCAAATAGTCTTTATACAATAAACACTAGAAAATTGATTGTTTCCACTGACCATCCAGAAACAGATTTGCAAATAAATTTCAAGGGCCTTGGGCAAACAATATATCTCTTGCACCTTTGAATATCTTTTTGATATTAAATAAAATGCCTCATACAGTGTAAAATTTGCGAATGATTCAGTGGTATAGTTTTACAGCTACAGAACAGGGAGTCAATGTTGACATCATTTCAACATCTGCGATAAAGGTTGCTGAATGAACATCTAAGTGCAGTTTATTCTAAAACATCGTTGTTGCCATTGATTTTTAGGTCAGAATTGAAAGCAACAATTTTTAAATGTCAGAATGATATTGATAAAATTTAGTAAGTTTGGCAAAGGAATACACTCTAAAGCTACAAGTGATTACAACAATATTGACTAATAATATAAAATGTCAATTTGTGTCCTCTTGATAGGCATCCTCACATCTGATTCAGACTTTACCATAAATCTGAGCAGGGTAATCTACTCCAATATGTCTTTATGTTACTGATGAACAACTGCATTATTAGAGGTCTTCAGAGAAATTAAAATGAGACATTGAAGGCATAAGACTCTGTAGAAAATAGGGACTAAAATCCCCTCTTGGTATTTTCTGAACCAGAAACATCCAAGCAAATGAAATGGAAATTATCCTCTGTTGCTTTGATTCCAGAAGTTAGTGTTAACAGAATGCAGGGGTGCAACCATCGGTATATCTTGATGGAAATTTCAATGGGCAGTGTGAGGTAGGTAGAGAACTAAAATAGATACTAAGAAAAGTTAGAATACTTAAAGCAATTAAAAGCATTTAAATAAAGGAAAAGAAGACACTGAGATGTAGCTTAATTAGAAGCTTCTCATGTTTGCGGCTCGCCTTCAAATGAAAGGAGACACTATTCCTATGTCAGGTTGTTAGAGTTAATTCAGAAGCCACAACCTTGCACATATTATGGGAACCTAATGTCAGATTCAGTCAGGAACATCTGCCAACAAGCTGGGGACCTTTACACTAAAAGCACACAGGCAGGACTCCTGAACAAAGCTAAATACACATAAAAATTCTGGCTATTACAATCAAATCTACCAGCTTTATACTGCAATATGTCGACCACTGACGGTTCTCATTCCTTTGTTCTCTGCTGGTTGCAACATTGAACAGTGTATTCTTATAAAGTCAATAAATCCTTAATTGAAATCCATTGATCTGTTCATGGAAATGATCATTCTTACCTTATATAAGGATTGATCTGATTCTATGAATATTCTTCGGTGGCAAAAAAAAGAGTTCTTATTAGTCAGCTGATGTTCTGACCTTAGATGGACGTGCATAGCACAGAGATAGCTTCAACCCAATGCAGTTAATTTATTTATGTTCTATTCTCCCTATTGTTTTCCCTCGGAAAATGACTTTCATCGGTTAGTTTTCCCCTCACTTTCCCAAATCAAATTTTGCATCACTTCTTACAGGAGAGCTGAATCACTGTCCATTTCTTACAGATTTGCTGGCATGCTAGGCCTTAACCCTTGACTTTGATTTCTCAGTAGACAGGCTGTCTCTCAGATACAATTTTTACACAGTTCCGGTTGAATGCTGAAGTATACTGCAGTGAGAAGTCATTCCATTACCAATCCCAACTGCTCTTCAATAGTTTTCCAAATATTCTTCCCACACAGGTATTACTGTGTTGAATTTTCTAATTTTCTAATTTCAAAAAGCTTGGTTTAACTTCTCTTGTCAATACCTTTTCCTGTAACACAGTCGGCTTTAAATAATCATGTCATTGACCTGAAATGTTAATATCATCCCTCTCTCCACAGGTGCTGCCTGACCTACCAAGCATTTCCACCAGCTTTTATCTTGTTAATGAAATTAAAAGAACTTCAACTCCAATGGACCAAATATGATTTCCAACACACTTTTACTGAGACCTACACCTCCAACCCTCTTGGCTCCACAGATGATTTTTCTACACATTGATGCTTAATTTTCCAAGCTGAAGCTGCAGTTTCCCTTTTCACTGCACTCAATAGCGTCAGTCACACTCACATTTGGCTAAGTTTGAAATCTAGGAAGAGTGAATGAGGATACAGAGCAACACAGAGAAAATCTGGGAGGAACTCAATAGGTCAGGCAACATCTATGGAGGGAAATAAACTGTCAACGTTTTGGGCCGAGACTCTTCATCAGAGAGTATCTGCAATCTCTAAAAATATAATCAAGGCCTTCTTTCAGTTAATAAATGGTGAACACACTTAAAGCTTAGCCTAGCACTGTGCTAGAATTACAAAGTGAGCAGGCACATACTCAAAAGGTGAAAATGTGAATAGGATCTCCGAGTTTATAGAGGTTTTATAGAAATACAGATTCAATTGTAGTGCATGGACTGGAGACAAAATGAGTTATCCTGCTCTCCAGAACAACAGTTAGACAAGTAAGGGAGCAAGTTCGAAATGATACAGCCCCATTCTCAGGTCTTGTTGTGGGATGGCCTTTAAATACAGATGTATCCTTGGTTCCACAGAGGCCAGCCTCATTGGATAGGTGTACTTGACAGTGCAAGACCAACTGTATATCCTAGTCACTCTTTGCCACTGCATTCCATAAGGAGAATTACATATGCACTCTATTCTACGTTTGTACATATCAGAGAGCAATTACAGGGCCTCTATGTGGGGTTCTGCAAAATGCCCTTAACAGCATTGTCTCCGCCTTGAACTTTATGGTCATGTTGCAATAATAGAAATTTTGTTCTCTCTTTCAGTTTATTGCTGCATTCGGACTCCCATTTACCGGTCACCTGAACGCACTTCTAACATTGCTACCCAGGCAACCTCAAGGAGATCTGTAATGTACCCAGTGTGATACTCCAAATATTCCTCTCTCTGAGAATGTGAACAGATTCTGCTAAGTGCTTTCATCTGATGGTGTGCTGTATAAGGAAATGGTGCTATTAAATCTTCAGCATGGTTCATTGCAAAATCTCAGCACACTACGCCATCAAGTGTCATTTGGGTCTTGATGTTAATACTGTTATGGAGTTTTGCTTCTCATTATGGCAGAATGAAACTGCATCTTCACTGCCTTACCAAGAAATCAACTTTTCTACAAAAGACAATGATGCAATGTCAATGTAGCCCCTCACCCCCCCCCCACCGGCCTCCCTCAGGGTCGCTCGGCTCGCTGTCGTCTAGGGAACCAGCCTCGGCCCCGCCAAACTGGGTAATAGTTTGTTTGGTTGCTGTGTGAGGTACCCCACCCCGCCCAAATAACAGACAATACACTAGCTGCAATTAAATGATATACAGTTTATAGATATTACTGGAACTATATAATTAAGAGAGAATAAAATATAAAAGGAAATTAAAAGGCGCCGCACTTATCAAAGTTCCATCTCTTCGTGCACAAAGCAGTTGGAGCTCAAGGACCTTCTTCTTCACCCTGCGAACCCCTTGGACCACCTCGACCGGCCGCCTGGGACCAACAACGGTGGTCGACCAGACGCTCCACACAAGTCCGTCTCCGTCTCCTCACTGAATGCCCTCCTCGGGATCCGATCCCGTTAGCGGACATCACAGCACCTCGTCCATCCTCTGCCTCGCTCTCCCGCCTTCTGCCCCAAAACCCCGCGCATACGGTATCTTCAAATACACCAAAACCATAACAACTATCCCAATTGGTTAATAGCACCCTCTTATCACCCTCTAAACCAAAACAAGCTGCTAGCGCAAACTTTCTCAGCGTTTAACACAACAAAGCCGCATTCCTCACATTAACATAACAAAGACGCCATTTTAATTAGGCTCCGCAGTAACATAAAAGTTGAAACCCCCTTACACTCTCCCCCCACCAAATAAAGTCATGTCCTCATAACTTCTAAATAACTCACCACCCAGTCCTACAGACACACAACACACACATACACAGATACACACAGTGACACTGCTCCCCAAACAGTAGACCTTACTCCCGTCCTACGGGCGCTACATAGGCCAACCTATCTGGGAGCTTCTTAACCCTCCGAGACCTCCGTACCCCCTCACCTAAGCCCAAAAGGCTCAGACACTACTAGGGATACCTCGGGCCCACTTGCCAACTCCTCTCTCACTCAGACCACCACTACAGCTCGGAGCCCTCTGCCCCGTGTCCGGGGCCCCGCCTCTACTCCTTCCCAATCCTGCCGCAACTCAGACTGCCCACAGCTAGCCCTCCCTACTACACCTGACTCAGTGGGAGAAGGGCCAAAGGTCTCTTCCTCAATCACAGGGAAGTTAGCGAAAGGCAGCATGTTCCACATGTGCAGCACATCATCCTTCGAATCCGTATCCTTCCTCATTCCCTCGATCGGTAGCTGCTGTTTGAGTTTCTCCAAACTACCCCACCAGCCTCCTGCAGTCGAGACGTCAGCTTCTTCGGGAACTCCTTCAACTCTCGCCACAGCCTCAGCAGTTCTGACTCAGGGTTCCTGGCCATCTCAATCTGGGACGCAGTTACCCCACCAGCTTCTTCCACCCTGACTTGAAAAGCAGCAGTTAAAGAATGTTCAGCCTCCGGTTGTTTCTTCCTGAGGACGTCTTCCAGGTCAACTTTCAGTTATTCCACTTCATTTAAACTCGCGATAGTCACCTTCAGGTTCCTTTCAAGCGTCCGCCTCCCTTTTCCGAGATCTGTCCTCCATTTCTTCACCTCCTCGGGAGTGTAGTCAAACTCCCCTCCCTGGGCTCTTGGTTTTCTGTTGACCTTAGTCAGAACACCTCCTTGATCTTCCCCAACTTGTAAGTCTTCCAATCTATTCTGAATGGACATCTTGAGTTTCTGCTGATCCCTTCGAAGGCGGGTCATTGTTTCTTCTCGCTGGATTAATTCATCAGTACATGACCGCAGTGTGGAGCAAATCCCCTCGCTTCCCTGTGTCTCATTCAGATTGACGACCTGGGTTTCCATCCCCCGGTCCACCACCGTCTGTCCCAACACCAGGAAGTTCAACTGGTATGTCGGGTCAATTTTCTCACATTGCACCAAACTCCTCCGGCCAAAAACTCCTCCACATGTGACACTTCGCTTCGGTCGCCTGGGCTCAGCCACTCGCCTCGCCTCATAGTCCCCCCAGGCGAATCCAAGCTCTAGGCGGTCATCCACATACGTCAAAACTCCACACACATTCACTTCCCCCATGGTCTTCCTCATGCCGCGCAGGAAGGATGCAGGGACTCCGGATATGCCCTTGGGCATCTTTTCGGATCAGAAGAACCCTAGGGAACTAGTAACGGCCATCTTCAGCTCAACAGCCGCACTCCTCAGGATCTGGCAACATCCACTCCTCAGATGCAGCACATTAAACCACATCGCATAATCCACACACACACTGCCTTCATCTTCCACGCCGCCAGGGTCCAGTTGCTGCGACCTCTCTCTCACTGAAGTGTCTTCAGTGGTCAACTCCCCTCCCTCGTGGTAGTTCAGAGCGTCTACTAACAGGGTCTCACCCTCAGTTACTTTCCCCAGGCCGTACCACCGCTGGGTCTCCTTTAAATTCGGTACTGGCTCAAGGCTGCTACACACGTCCTCAGAAGCAACTCGACACGCTGGGTGCCCAGAAAATGCCTCCATGACTTCCAGGGTCATTAACAAATCATCGTCTTCTGGATAACTACTGCCACTAGTACCCAAAGTCTCCGGTGCCCTTGCAGTTGTCAAGGGTAAATGCTTCAGACACCGGTTGTGAAACGAACTGTACAACAACTTGACCTGCGCCCCGGGGTCGAGGATAGCTTTAGCATCGCTTCCGTCTATCCATAGCGACACCCTGGGGCGTGGCCCCTCTAAGCCTTCAGGAATAGGGTCTTTTCCTTTCGGAAGTTCATCAGTACATTGCTGGGAACGTGCTTCCCCAGAGGCCCCAAGCCGTTCCCCTCACTGGGCCTCCACTAAGTTTCCCGACACCTCTCTGATCAGCTGAACAACTGAAGGAGGGGCTGATCCCCTGAAATGATCCCCCTGGCACTACAAGCAATTTAGCCACCCTCCTAGCCAGAAAAGACTCACTGAAAACTTTTCCCCCTCTTTCAAATAACTGACAGTTGTCACTACGGTGTAAGTGAACCTGACAGCTCTAACACCGTCACCAGCCCGTCTACTTAAACTTTCAACCAATCCCTGTCGCTCTCCCTCAACCGAGCACTGCCACTCATCTAAAAATTGAGAGATCCGCTCCGCCCACGTCTCGCACGTCTCCGACACTATCCCAAGATACGCCACCCTGCCCAAGTAACAGACAATACACTAGATGCAATTAAATGATATACAGTTTATAGATATTACTGGAACTATATAATTAAGAGAGAATAAAATATAAAAGGAAATTAAAAGGCGCCGCACTTATCGAAGTTCCATCTCTTCGTGCACAAGACAGTTGGAGCTCAAGGACCTTCTTCTTCACCCTGCAACCCCCTCGGACCACCTCGACCGGCCGTCTGGGACCAACAACGGTGGTCGACCAGACGCTCCACACGAGTCCGTCTCCGTCTCCTTGCTGAACGCCCTCCTCGGGGTCCGACCCCGTTAGCAGACATCACAGCACCTCGTCCATCCTCTGTCTCGCTCTCCCGCCTTCTGCCCCAAAACCCCGCGCATACAGTATCTTCAAATACACCAAATCCATTAACAACTATCCCAATTGGTTAATAGCACCCTCTTATAACCCTCTAAACCAAAACAAGCTGCTAGCGCAAACTTTCTCAGTGTTTAACACAACAAAGCCGCATTCCCCACATTAGCATAACAAAGGCGCCATTTTAATTGGCCTCCGCAGTAACATAAAAGTCGAAACCCCCTTACATCAATCATGAACCTAACGATCTCGTTACTTATGTAACATACTCTTTGCCTAGCGGCTTAATATAGGGGGTGATAACCCCCTGCCTGGCCAAGCTTAAGAAACCTTGTTTGGGTGGATGCTGCGTAATGTATCCCCGTTACAAATCAGTACCCCGAAATAACAAACAGTACACAATAAGCGATTAAACGATTAAGTTTTATAACTCTTACTTTGACTATATGGTTAGTAGAGAAACAAAATATAAAAGAAAAAGGGCCCAAATCTTATTAAACAGTCTGTGCACAAAGTTGGAGTTCACTCATAGGACGATTGGTCCCCATTGACCTCCGATCGTCTCTGCCTCAATCAATGGGGAGTTAGCGAACAGCAGCATGTACCACACATCCAGATCATCATTCTCCGAATCAGTATCCCCCTCATGGGCACGGCCTGGCCCAGCCTCTCCTGCTGTTGGCCCTGCAGCCTCCCCTCGTTTTCGCAGCGTCCTGTTACTAGATGTAGGCTCCAAGTCAGGCTCTGGGTCTACCAGCACCTCTTGCCCCAGAGACAACAGGTGGTTCCAATGGAGAATATTGACGGGCCCATTCCCCTCCTCTGATTTCACCCGGAAAACTGGTAGGTTTGGAATCTGACTCTCCACCACATAGGATGTGACCACCCAGCAGTCAGTCAACTTGTGCTTTCCAGGTAGCCCCAAATTCCTTCTGAGGACTCAGTCTCCTGGCAGGAGTTGGGAGAACCTCACTTTTTGATCATACCTCCTCTTATTTCTTCAATTCTGCTTGGCGACCGCGACCCCAGCCAATTCATAAGCCCTTTTCAGCTCTCTCCTCATATCAGACACATACTTCAGATAAGGCTTTGGTGGTAAGTCACCCTTGTCAGTCCTAAAACAAAGGTCAATGGGTAACCTCGTCTCACGCCCAAACATCAGATAATATGGCGGGTATCCAGTAGCTTCATTTCATGTACAGTTGTAACAGTGAACCAGATGCCCAATATGTTGACTCTTCTTGCTGATTTCCAGGGTCCTGAGCAGGACTGGATCAACCTAGTAGCAAAAGTAGCATATGCTACTGGCCTCGCATTTTCGAGGGCCCCGCCCGCACTAAATGCTTGCAAGCTGCAGTCCAGTGAAATCGGCATCTCACCGCATTTTCACGACCGTTAGAGTGAGTTTTGGGTAGATGATTAATTTACACTTAAATAAATGACTTCAGCTATCAGTCTTCTGTTCTTTGACAAAGTACTCTGGATTGAGTTCATATGCATTTCCTAAAAGCTGTGAACCCAGTTTCATTTGTAACAATGCATCTCTGGCACCTCTGAGACAAGAATGCTAAGTTCACAGGTAGTTGCAAAGACACCATATTTATGCTTTTTGAATATGAATTGTCCTCTGTGTTAGCACATAACATACCAAATAATGTATTATGGAATTTAAATTGCATTCCTAAAGGCCATGAATGCCAGTTTAGGCATATTGGTGCCGGTAGAATGAATTTAAGATGTGAAGACTTCAAAGAATTGTCTATACTTGTAACTATGAAGTGTCCTTTGTGTTTAGCAAATAAATATCAAGCCTCAATCACAAGGCAGTTAGACCTGTTCTGCCAGGTGTCTCTGCCTGCTGTAACCTTGTTTTGTCAAATAAAGAAACCGCCTTGTACCTACCGGTAACACAACGTTCTGTGATTTCATCCACGCCACAACAATGACGATCTGGCAACGCTGTTGTTTTCTTGTCAGGGGAGCTGCATGCTGCATGGTACAGTATGTGTGTGCAGGCATGCATTGGCTCCTTGCTGTGTCGTGGTATAAATGCTCATGCAAACCAAGGAAGGGGACATAAATCATACCTATATAAAACAACATGTGAGGAATTCATCATTCTAATTGGATCCAGCATACTGGATCACATTATCGGTGAAGTGAAGAAAAACAAGTATTATTCTGTCTCATTGGATTCTACTCCAGATATATCGAATGTGAACCAGCTGATTTTGACTGTGCACTATGTTTGTGCACTCTATGAATCCTTGCATGGATATATTCAAGCTATGCGGTCTACTTTTTCAGACATTGAGCAAAAAGCCAAGGATCTGACTAAGTGTGAAGATTAACAACAGCAAACTTGAAGAAAACACAAGCAAAATCGCGGTATGATGATTTCAGTGGTTCCAGCACTCTTGATCCACTATTGAATCTCAAACGCCTTCTCAGAAGTTTAAAAGCCGAACATTTCTTGCCATTATTGACAGCTTGCTTTCTGCCCTGTCAAAAAGGCAGAAAGCTTATCTAAAGGTGAATGGTGTTTTTGGATTCCTTCATCAGTTACAGTCATTTACATCTAAAGATATCATAAAGAGGTCATCAAATCTTATTAAATCATATCCGGAAGATCTGGAAGAAAGTCTTAATGAAGAATTTGTGCAGTTTACTGAACAGATGAAAACTGATCTTGCTTCTCATACTGGCGCCAAACAAGAACTTGTATAGTTACAGTTGTACCGTTTGATAACTGACAATTCTTTGGAGTCATGTTTTCCAAATGTAGAAAATGCCTTGTGCATCTATTTGTCACTCATGGTTACCAACTGCAGTGGAGAACGCTCATTTTCAAAACTGAAAAGGATTAAAAATGAACTAAGGATCACCATGGGTCAAAACAGATTGAACAATCTCACTCTAATGAGCATTGAACATGAACTTCTGCGTGAAATAGACATTTCCGGTATCATCAACAAATTTGCTCATGCTAAATCTAGAAAATCTAACTTTTAAATTGTGGGTTTGTTACTTTTGACATTTGAAATTGATACCTACATGTAAGTAATACTATTACTGAAGTGTGAGACATTTGTCGTATTATCTGGCTGTATAGCAAATGAAAAAAATTGAATTACTTTACTATGTAAGTAAATAATTTATGTTTTGATTTTTTTTAACTTAGGGCCCCTTTTTAACATATGCTACAGGCCCCGCGCTAGCTTAATCTGGCCCTGGTCCCGAGCATGTCTAGCAAGGTCTGATTAAACCTCTCAGGCTGGGGATCGCCCTGCAGGTGATAGGGCGTGGTCCTCAACTTCTCAACTCCAAGCATGCCCAGTAACTCATAGATGAGTCTGCTCTTGAAGTCCCGTCCCTGGTCACTTTGTATCCGCTTGGGAAGGCTATAAAAAACAAAATACTTATCCCATAACACTTTTGCCACCATAGTCACGCTCTGGTCCTTGATAGAAAAAGCCTGAGCATATCTGGTGTAGTGGTCCGTGATAACTAAGACATTCGCCGTGTTGCGGGCATCGGGTCCTATTGACAGGAAATCCATACACACCAGGTCCAGGGGCCCTGCACTCTGCAAGTGGGACAAAAGAGCTGCCTGCGTAGGAGTGTCTTCCCCATATGCAGCGAATGCACGACTTGCAGTATTCTTTAACCTCCGACTTCATTCGGGGCCAATGAAACCAGCTTCTGAGCAATCCATAGGTCTTTTCCACCCCCAAATGTCCAGAATCATCAAGAAGTGACTTCAATGCAATTCCCTGATACTTCTCGGGCAGAACTAGCTGGCAACGCCGAGGTCAGTCCAGGGAGGATGTGACCCGGTATAAGATCTGGTTCTTCAACTCCAACCGAGGCCATTCTTTCAGTAATGAAGGCACCAAAGCGTGTTTCATCTTCTCCGCCTGAGCCACGTCTCCCTTTTCAACTGCTGACCAAATAGTGCCAATGTCCGGATCATCTCGCTGAGCAGCTGCCACTTCCCCAGAACTCAATTCCGGCAGCTGATTTGTCCTCAGAGCAGTCAGGTTACAGTAAACTGGGGGCAGGGCATCATCAGAAGCCTCCAATTGATCCACTGCTTGATCCAGCCTCTCCTTTTCCTCTGCCTTCACTGTGATGGCAAACTGACTCTTGGTCTTCACCCCAGGGACAGGAACGCTCTCCCACTCCTCATCCCTGTCCAGTCCCTCATGCACCCATCGGGACAAAGCACCCGCATCAATGTTCCGGCTCCCCGGCCGGTACTTCAGGCTGAAATCATAGGCAGACAACGCTGCCAACCACCGATGGCCCGTGGCATCCAGTTTTGCCGAGGTCAGGATATAAGTTAGGGGGTTGTTGTCCATCCTCACTTCAAACTTGGCCCTGTAGAGATAGTCACTCAGCTTATCCACCACCGCCCATTTCAACTTGTGCGTGGGATAGTTTCTCTCGGAGGGCAACAAACTCCGGCTGACAAATGCCACAGGTCTCAACCTAGTGCCCTGATCCTGATACAGGACGCCCCCTAAACCTTCTCGGTTGGCATCTGTGTGCAGTACATACCGCAGTTGGGAGTCTACAAAAGCCAGCACTGGCACCTGGGTCAGAAGCTCCTTCGGCGACTGAAAAGCCTCCTCACATTTTACATCCCACCTCTGTCCAAACAGCTCTGAGGGGTTTAGATATTCTCCACCCTCCTGTCCTTTTTTCCCCTCCCTTTCTTTTCCCAAGGGAGGGTAAGCACACAGAAGCTGATTCAAGGGGTGACTCACTTTGACTCACTTTGGCATAGCCCTTCACAATCCTCCGATAATAACCACAGAACCCAAGCAACAAGTGCAGAGTGCTCACAGTCTGGGGCCTCGGCCAAGTGGTCACCGCTTCTATCTTAGCCGGGTCAGTAGCTACTCCATCCGTGAGATTATGTGTCCGACATAGCTAACAGACGTTTGGCAGAACTGGCACTTGTCCAGGGAAAATTTTAACCCTTCAGCTTTCAGGCGGCTGAGCACCTTCAGCAACCTTTGCTTCATGTTCTTCCAAGGTGGATCCAAATACTATGAGGTCATCCAAATACACCAACACCTCAAGCAAGTTCATAACCCCCACCGTCTTCTCTATGACCTGCTGGAAGGTTGCAGGGGCTCTCGATATGCCCTGGGCATCCTTTTGAACTGGAAGAATCCCAGGGGACATATAAATGCCATCTTCTCTTTGTCGGCCTCACTCATCGGGATCTGGTAACATCCACTCCTCAAATCCAGCACACTAAACCACTTTGCACCACTCAGACAGGCCAGCACATCTTTGACCCTCGGGACCGTATACTGGTCAGGGACGGTGCGCCTATTCAGAGTCCTATAGTCCACACACATGCCTACCTTCAGATTCTTCTTCCAGGCCACTACTATTGGGGACACATAGAGGCTTCAGGACTCAGTGATGATTCCAGTTTCCTTCAACTTACACAAATGCTGCTGCACGTCTACCACATCTGCAGGGGCCACTCGCTGCGACCTCTCTCTAAACGGGGTGTCCTCGGTCACCCGGGAAGTGTGACGAGTGCTCTTGGAACAACCCACATCAAACTCGCCAATGGAAAAGATACCTTCCAGCTTCAACATCTTCTCTACCAGCCTCCTCTTCCAACCGTCCCTGAAGTTGAATGACTCAGTCGTCAAATTTTCCCCCTTTCCCAATAGTTTCTCCCCAGCGTACCTCACAGGAGAACTAGTCATTACCGTCACCAGGAACAAATGCACCAGGGGCATCCCCCACTTGAAGGTGACCTCCCTGTTCATAGTGTTCTTGACAATCACCGCCATCCTGCTCAACTGTACAACTGAGGGCTTCTGCAATTCGGGCCTCACCAGTAGCCCAGCAGGAAACCCTGACTCCCCCTCGTGGTCTTCTGGAGCGTCCACTAAGAGGGCCTTGCCCTCAGGCACTCCGGGAAATTTGGGGGTCCCCCTCACTCTTGCTACTTCCCCAGGCCATACCACCATTGGCTTCGACTGGGTGAACCACACAGATCCTTGTCTAAATTCGGTATCTGGCCCAATGCAGCCATGCACTTCCTCAAAAGCAGCTCGAAACACTGGGAGCACAGACAATGCTCCCAGAAAGTTCTCGCCAACCTTCTCCTTGCAGGCCCCCATGAGCCTTCTCACACGAGGGGTGTTGGTCCCCACCAGAACTGAAACACTGCCCTTCTCAACAGGGTCCGGACAAACCAGCACCACTGTATCAAGAACCTCAGACACTCCCACATCGGCCTCCGAGAACTCCAGTTTCACTGACAAATAACCATCATATGGATAATCACCAACACTAAGACCCCAAATCTCCAGTGCACTGAATGGTGTCGGTGGTAAATGCTTCAGATACCAGTTGTAAAACGAACGGTACAGTAACATGATCTGCGACCCGGTGTCGCATATGGCTTTAGTGTAAATACACCCTATCCGTAGAGACACACTGGAACATGGTCCCACTAAGCCTTCTGGAATAGGGTCTTTTGCTTTTGGGAGTTCCTTGGTACATTGCTGGGAACGTGCTCCCCCAGAGACACCAGGCCATTTCCTTACTGGGGCCCCTCTAAGTTTTCCCAACGACTCTCCCTGCTGAGGTACCCAGGGGCTCACTCTCCCTCTGGCGTGACACCTGCTGCCAGCAGCCCTCCGCATTGTTTATCCCCTTGGGGAATCCGCCCCCCCACCCCCATCAGCTCCATCATGTTGGGGTGGGGGGGTCACACCTGCTGATAACGGCCGATGTATCTCTGTTCTCAACTTTGCCACAATCTCCTCTACCGCTCCCCAGGGTAGGCTATCTGTGGTCAATTCACCACAGGGGACTACTACCGAGGACTGTACCCAGCTGACTGAGTCCTCCCACACCTCCGCCGTATTCTCCTCTTCCCGTACCTCTCTGATCAGCTGAACAAAAGATGGAGGGTCTCTGGTCCACTCTTAACTGATCCACCTCACCGCCCGCATGAACCCTCTGTGCCGCAAACAATTTAGCTGCCTCTCTAGCCAAAAAAATAAAAGCAGAAAGCTTCTCCCCCTTCTCCTGACACATGGTTTGAAACCCCACCAGGAGCTTCATTGGGCCTCCAGTCAGATCAAAAGCATTGTCCAGTGCTTGCAGATAATTGACAGCTGTCGCTACGGGATAACTTAACCTGACAGTTCTGACAACGTCAGCGGCCCGCCCATTCAAACTTTCAACCAATCTCTGTCACTTTTCATCATCCGAGCACTGCCACTCATCTAACAACTGAGAGGTCCGTTCCGCCCACGTCTCATACTCCTCCTCCTCTTTAGGGGTGGGCGTTATTCCAGAGAACCGGCGGAGCCTGCCATAGCTGGGACTTTGACTCTGATCTTCCCATTTATTCGCCAGAGAAGTAAGGACAGATACTACCTCAGAATTCTCACTCTTCACTGGGGGACGGGCCTAATTAGACGTTCCAAATCCGACCACTCTTTCCCCTCGCTCCTCAGAAACGATGGAACCCTGTCTTTGAAATCTCCCCCCCCCAGCTACTTCAGCGCTGGTCTGGGGGTCTTTTCACACAAACAGTCGGCAAGATGTACTTTATGAAGTCCTTCAGTTAGTTACAAGAATTGCAAATCAGGGAGGTCAGGTAAAGTTTCTATGGGTTCCAGCACATGTAGGGGTGAAGGGGATTGAGAGGGTTGATGAGTTGGCAAAGAGGGCGTTAAAGAAAGAAAATGTGGAAATGCACATTAGTATCAGTAAAGCAGAGGTTAAGTGTGTAATCTGGGAAAAAGTCAACCGAATGTGGCAAGAAAGATGGGACAGGGAGGCATTTATATCAAATACAAAAGAGTGTTGCAGTTACTGGGGTAGGTAATGGAAACAGAAGAGAGGAAATTGTGTGGACTAGGTTAAGGCTGGGGCATTGTGCATTAAACAAAACATTGAAAATGATAGGGAAACACCAGACAGGATTGTGTGAGGAATGTCAGGAAGAGGAGTCAGTAGAACATGTAGTTTTGTGTTGCAGGAAGTATGGGATACAGAGAGAGATGATGAGAAATAAATTAAGGGAGTTGGGGATGCAGGAATTCACATTAAAAGGGTTGCTGGGCATGGGTGAGGGAGCACAAGTCCGAGTATTTTTAGCGTTTTTAAGGGGTACAGGGGTTTTTTATAGAATATGACAAATAAACAGGAATAGGATACTAGGATGGTCAAAGATGGGAGGGAGAAGTGTAGGTTTGTGTGTGTGTGTGTGTGTGTGTGAGATTGGGTGAAGGGATTTAGAATGTATGTCTAGTGCACATTCTGGAGCAGGGGGTGGCGGTAATGCACCATTAAACTGGATGCCAACCGCCGTAAAACAAGATACAGACAGACAGACAGAAAACGAGAGCTGCGTCCACCATTTTATCAAACCTCCGTTCACAATCGCAACTTTAACAGTACTTAACAGTGGAATTAACAATTCATCCAGAGTACAAATATCTGCCCCACTGGTTCATTGCTCAGGGTAATCACACAGCATCCAACAGAATCAATCCTGAACGTAGCCCCATAATTGTAACACACGCTTCGCCTAGCGGCTTAATATAGGGGGTAATAACCCCCTGCCTGGCCAAACTTGAGAAATTTTGTTTGGGTGGATGCTGCACGATGTGTCCCCTGTTACAAATTAATACCCTGAAATAACAAACAGTACACAATATGCGATTAAATGATTAAGTTTCACAACTCTTACTTTGACTATATGGTTAGTAGAGAAACAAAATATAAAAGAAAAAGGGCCCAAATCTTATTAAACAGTCTGTGCACAAAGTTGGAGCTCACTCATAGGCCGATCAGTTCCCATTGACCTCTTCCGATCGTCGCTGCCCTTTGACCCTCGCTCCGAGTCCACCCCGTCCAACAGTCTACCAAATCTCTCCATTCGCGTCTTCTCTCTTCATCTCTCTCTCTCCCTCTGGCAAAAGCCCGTGAAAGCAACTGCTTCCAGAATCTCAAGACGGCAACAAAATCCCAATTGGCTAACATGCATCCACAGTACTGTTACCTCCAGGCATAACCCAAACATTGCCACTATAGAGAAACCGTTACTTCAGCAGTGAACATTACAAAAAAAAAACATTACATTAGCTGTGAAACCTTACGGCGCGTTACACTTATACAGTATTGTGAAAAGGCAGGCACTCAGTTACTCTGTATATAGAACAATATCGCAAATTGCTGCCAGTGTGTAAATTTTGTACTAGCGGTGAAATTTTAACAAGTTTCTTTCTCCAATTTGGCACTTCCTCCCCTATTCCCCTCAGACCATCCCTTAAATCCTCTTTCCACCCTTCCCAACACTTTTAGCATTCATTTGTGGTTGATTCCATTCCCAGCCTTGAAGAAGAAGGATGAAAGGCAAATTTTGATATCACACCTCTCATAATTTTAGTACTTTATAATGCATTTTGTTCCTAATTAACTGCTATGGAAATGGACTCACCTTTGTGGTGTGCAAAACAAGGTAGCATCAAATTACAATATGACAATTGTCTGGATAACTTAGTTCTGTTGGTTGAGGATTGAAATATAGCAAGGTCATAGAAAGCAGCCCTTTTCTCTCCTTGTAGCCACAGAGTCATTGAGTTAATGAGCATGGAAAAAGGCCTTTAGGCCTATTTGGCTCATTCCAACCAGGATGGGTTGACACAACATTGTAGGCCGAAGGGCCTGTACTGTGCTGTACTATTCTATGTTCTATTCACATCTAAGCTCATCCCCTTTGTCCATGTTTAATTCATATCCTTCCATGTATTTCTCCACGTGCATTTTTAAATGTTAATATGCCAGCCTCAACCACTTCCTCTGATCACTTATTCCATATAAAGACAAAACGCTGGGTAAAAAAAAAAGCCCCTATAAAAAAACGTCTCTCATCTCACCTTAACCTGAGCTCCCTAGTTCTTCATTCCCCAGCCCTGAGGAAAAGACTGTGCACGTTAACCCTATCTATACCCATCTTGATTTTATACACCTCAATAAGATCACCTCTCAACCTCCTCTGCTCTAGAGAAAAATAATCCAGCTTGCTCACCCTCGCTTTATAACCGAGGCCCTCAAACCACGGCAACATCTTCATAAATCCTCCTTTGCAGCATAATGCTACTTTTCCTACAGCGTGGTGACCAATCCTGAGCACAAAATTTAAAATGTGGTCTCACAGTGTCTTGTATATCTACAACTTGACTTTCCTATTTCTATACTCAGTGCCCTGATTGATGAAGGCCAGCGTGCCAGAAATTTTCTTCACCACACTCTCTGAAGTTCCCCAACCATATTGCAGCCACCACCCTGCGACCAAACATTGTCCTAGTGTCTGAGTCTACTAAGCAAGTGGTGCTGCTGGAGCTGACAGTCCCATGGGAAGATAGCTTGGAGGAGGCCTTTGAAAGGAAGCTCTCCAAGTACGCAGGACTGGTCAGCAACTGTCAGCAGGCTGGATGGAGAGTGAGGTGTCTCCCAGTGGAGGTTGGTTGTAGGGGATTCATAGCCCGTTCTTTAGTTAGAGCCTTCAGCATTTTGGGCATCGAGGGAAAGAGAAAGAGGAAGAGGAGGGCCATCCGCAGTACCACCGATGCGGCAGAGAGGGCTTCAAGATGGCTGTGGCTCAAAAGAGTCATAAGTAGCTAGCCATCTAGACACAAGCTGGGGTCTGATCAGCCCCGGCTGGGTCATCTGGAGGAGGTTGTATGATGTTGAAAGACCCGAAACACCCGATGATTCCAGAAACATCACTGAAGATGTGTCCAGAAGTATCAATAGATGTACGTACACAGCTTACACCCTGAGTTAATCAGTGACAACCAGGAAAGACTGGGTGACAACCGCGAAAAGAGTGGTGACAACTGGAGAATCAGTGACAGCCCGGAGAGACGGCAACTGGGGCAGAACGGGCTGGCTACGCAATCTGTGTCCTCTGAGAGGAGGACTCCCACAAAAGCCACAAAGAATCTAAGGAAAAGATACCCCCGGGGTGCCCGAGAGGGGGGAGGATGAGCACCTTAGTCAGATGGACACAACGACATCAGACCCAGGCAATGAACAAACGACGATGAGGAAGCAGTGTGCATGTGGCAAAATCTGCAAGAACGATTGCGGCTTGAAGATCCACCAAGCGAGGATGAAGTGTTTGGCGGGAGCAGGAGCAGCACAATGCGCAGGTGTCCAACCTGGTGAGATGAAGGAGGGGCCAGGCCTGGAGTCACCCCATAGTGCCCGGAACCTCCAAGTGTTGCAAACTAATCCCTCTAACATGAAGTCTAACAGGAGGTGGATCAAATGGCCTGCAGCTAACATGACTTCACTGTGGACGCAGTTTGATGACGATGTTAACCAAATTCTGGAGGCAATGACGAAGGGAGGGGCTGATAGGAAGCTGCAAGCCATGACAACAATTATTGTCAGTATCGCAGCTGAACGTTTCAGAGAAGAGGAGAACGAAGGCTCCAAAACATCTTACTCGAAGAACCAAAGAGCATTGAGGATCCACAACATCAGGCAGAAGATGAAAGCGCTGAAGTCCCAATACAAAGAAGCAGGAGAAGACGAGCGCATTGGCTTGGCCCAGCTGATGTGCATACTACGAAAGAAGATCAGGGTCCTCCGCCGGGCAGAGTGGCATCGGAGGCGGCGTCGTGAAAGGGCTCGAAAACGTGCTGCCTTTATCGCCAACCCCTTCAAGTTCACCAAGGAGTTGCTGGGGGAGAAGCGCAGTGGGAAACTGGCCTGTTCGCAGGAAGACATAGACCAACATCTGAAGAAGATATATAATGATGCTGAAAGAGAGCAGGAGTTGGGAGAGTGCGACATCCTAATAGACCCACCTGAACTGGATGTGCAGTTCGACATGTCAGAGCTGCAACTAAAGGAAGTCAGAGAGGTTGTCTGCAAAGCAAGGGCAAGCTTGGCTCCAGGACCAAGCAACACCTCATACAAAGTGTACAAGAACTGCCCCAAACTCCTGCTGCGTCTGTGGAAGATCCTGAGAATCTTCTGGAGAAAGGGAAAGATCCCAGAACAGTGGAGGGTGGCTGAAGGGGTGTGGATCCCGAAGGAGGAAAATGCCACCCAGATAGATCAGTTTCGCATCATCTCCCTGCTGTGTGTCAAGGCGAAGATCTTCTTCAGTGCAGTTTCTAAGCGGCTGTGCACCTACCTAGCAAAGAACGCCTATATTGATACATCAGTCCAGAAGGGTGGCATTTCAGGGATGCCGGGCTGTCTGGAGCACATCGGTGTGGTGACACAGCTCATCAGGGAGGCCAGAGAGAACAAGGGAAACCTGTCAGTGTTGTGGCTCGA
Organism: Mobula birostris; assembly: GCF_030028105.1. Classification (NCBI taxonomy): domain Eukaryota; kingdom Metazoa; phylum Chordata; class Chondrichthyes; order Myliobatiformes; family Myliobatidae; genus Mobula; species Mobula birostris. Next base: position 40,843,144 of record NC_092378.1, on the reverse strand, counting down.
CCTGGCAAATGCATATGGCTCCATTCCGCACAAGCTGGTGCAGCTCACACTGACCAAATATTACGTCCCCAGCAGAATCAGAGACCTTATCGCTGATCATTACAGCAACATCAGGATGAAGGTCTCTTCAGGAGCAATTACATCAACCTGGCACAAGATGGAGGTCGGCATCATCACAGGGTGCACTATCTCAGTGACACTGTTCTCCCTAGCCATGAACATGCTCACTAAGTCAGCTGAACCAGAGTGCAGAGGGCCCAGAATGAATTCCGCTCAATGGCAACCACCCGTCAAGGCATTCATGGATGACCTCACAGTCACCACAGAATCAGTCCCAGGCTGCCGGAGGATTCTGCAAGGGCTCAAAAAGCTGGTGGAGTGGGCCCGGATGCGTTTCAAACCTGCCAAATCAAGATCGATGGTGCTGAGGAAAGGGAAGGTGGAGAACAAGTTCCGGTTCAGCATCGCAGGCACAACCATCCCAACCATCACAGAAAAGCCAGTCAAGAGCTTAGGCAAAGTTTTTTACAGGTCTTTAAGGGACACAACATCCATTCAGGCAACCTGCACCGAGTTGGATGGCTGGCTGAAATCTGTGGACAAGTCTGGCCTACCTGGGAAGTTTAAAGCCTGGGTGTATCAGCATGGCATTCTTCCCAGAATCCTATGGCCCCTCCTCGTCTATGCAGTTCCAATCTCGACAGTCGAAACCTTAGAGAGGAGGGTTAGCAACCACCTCAGGAGATGGCTGGGGCTGCCAAAGAGCCTGAGCAGCATCGCACTCTATGGACACCACAACAAACTGCAACTGCCCTTCAAATCCTTGGAGGAAGAATTCAAGGTAACAAGAGCCAGAGAAGCGCTACAGTATAGAGACTCAAGTGACCCGAAGGTGGCTAGAACAGGGATCCAAGTAAGTACTGGCAGGAAATGGAGGGCAGAGGAAGCTGTTCAGGAGGCAGAGGCGAGGCTGAGTCACAGGAGGCTGGTGGGAGTGGTCACACAAGGCCGAGCTGGGCTAAGATCCTTTCCAACTCCCCAAATGGACACCAGAGGGAAGGAAAGGCGTCGTCTAGTTCAGGAGGAGGTGAGAGCAGTAGTGGAGGAGACGAGAGCCTGCAAGGCGGTGGGAATGAAGCAACAGGGAGCTTGGACAAGATGGGAGAATGCGCTTGAGAGAAAAGTGACCTGGGCTGATCTTTGGAAAGCTGAACCACACCGCATCCAATTTCTCATCCAGGCAGTGTACGATATGCTTCCAAGCCCATCAAACCTGCACACATGGGGCAAGGCAGAGTCATCTGCCTGCCCACCGTGCTCCAAGCGAGGAACCCTGGAGCACATCCTCAGCGGCTGTGCAAGGGCACTTGGTGAGGGACGGTACAGGTGGAGGCATGATCAGGTCCTGAAGACCATCGCTGAAGGCGTCAGCGCAGGAGTTGAGTGGGCGAAGCGGTCCCGACCCTCCAAGCAGACCATTGCCTTTGTCAGAGCTGGGGAGCAGCCAATACCTGCCAAAAGAACATCTGCAGGCATTCTGACCTCTGCAAGGGACTGGCAGCTGTTGGTGGACCTCGAAGGGTAGCTGAAGTTCCCCAACCATATCGCAGCCACCACCCTGCGACCAGACATTGTCCTAGTGTCTGAGTCTACTAAGCAAGTGGTGCTGCTGGAGCTGACAGTCCCATGGGAAGATAGCTTGGAAGAGGCCTTTGAAAGGAAGCTCTCCAAGTACGCAGGACTGGTCAGCAACTGTCAGCAGGCTGGATGGAGAGCGAGGTGTCTCCCAGTGGAAGTTGGTTGCAGGGGATTCATAGCCCGTTCTTTAGTTAGAGCCTTCAGCATTTTGGGCATCGAGGGAAAGAGAAAGAGGAAGAGGAGGGCCATCCGCAGTACCACCGATGCAGCAGAGAGGGTTTCAAGATGGCTGTGGCTCAAAAGAGTCATAAGTAGCAGCCATCTGGACACAAGTTGGGGTCTGATCAGCCCCGGCTGGGTCACCTGGAGGAGGTTGTATGATGTTGAAAGACCCGAAACACCCGAAGATTCCAGGAACATCACTGAAGATGTGTCCAGAAGCATCAATAGATGTATGTACACAGTGTGCTGTTACTTTCAAGGAACCATGTACTTGTACTCCTGGGTCACTCTGTTCTACCACATCACCTACGGTCTGATTGCTCACTGTGAAAGTCCTGCCTCATTGGTTTTCTCAAAATGTAACACCTCACACTTACCCAAATTAAACGCCTCAGAGAACAGGTAGGGCTTCACTTTAAGGACTTGGCTGGCAGGAAGTCCTTCTGACAGTGCAGCATTCCTCCACACTGCAGCAGACTGTGGGCCTGGAGGATTTATGACAATGTTGCCAGGGCTCAAGAGACTCAGTTATGAAGAGAAGTTTCACGTATCTGTACCGAGGATCTTGAACCAAAACCAAATGCATCTCCACCCAAATCACACTTGCCTAAGTTTAGTTTAGCTTTCAAAAGTTAAAGATCAATTAGCAAATTGGATAACTTTCATACAGCCTGAAAACTGTAACTGCCAGTACCTGTACTGCAAATTAAATTGCCTTCAGATACTCCAACACAAATGGCTGCATTCATGGTCTCAAAGGGCCGTGGTCATCTCAAATCATAGCTGTTCCTGACTTTCAAAATACTAATGTGTCTTGTTAGTATCTCAAGTGCAGAAATGGCTTCCCCCCAGTTCCATCACCGCCAGCAGTATTCTTCATTACCACTGACAGAGAATTCATGTTTAATATGCGCCTTACTGACAGGACTGCACAAAACCTGTCATGGGCATCACAATTATCTTTGATCAGCAGCAAGCCCTAATGTTGACTGACGAGAATTGCTGCCCCGGTGTCTAAGAACATTCTGCCCTCTGGTCACACATCGTAAACAAACGAGGAGAAATGTGCTCATCTGCTGAGGGCAGAGAATAGAGAGTACATTAATGTCATTGTAATGCTTCTCAAATTGAAAATCATAGCTAAGCGGATATAACAGTGGATGTAAAGTGGGAGAGAGCAAAAGAATAATGAACATGTTACAGTATCAAGATTAGGTAAAGAAATGGCGTATGCGAGCTAAGAGATGTTATTATTTTGTTATCTTTCAGGATGCATACTTCATTGCCAAGGCCAGGATTTATTCCCCATCCTTGACTGCCTTTGAGAAGGTGAAAGTGAGCTACCCCTTGTTAGTTACCTCTGTTACAGGTTATTCTCTCACTCTGCTTTTAGGTAGGATGTCCCAGAATTTAGTCCCAACAATGATAAAGAAGCACCCGTATCCTTCTTGACTTGGATGGTGTGTAACTTGGAGGGGAATATGAAGGCTGGGGTATTGCCTTGTTCCTGTGGCCTTGCCTTTTTTTGGTGATACAATTCTCAGATGAGTGATAGCAGAGCATTTTATAAATGGAACACACAGCAGCTTCAGTGTGCTGGTGGAGAAGAGAGACAATATTTAGGGCACATAATGAGGTGTTGATCAAAGCAAGATGAAGAGGCTTAAGAAAGGAAGCTTGGCGGGAGAAAAGTATTCACCCATGCTGTGAGCAGGCAGCAGTCCGAGATGATAGACATCAAATGGAAGGTGATCACTGACATAGGACAAGACAAGGTTGAGAAAGCACTGGAAAGCAAGAGCTGTATCCATAACATTAATTTGGTGTGACACAACAAAAGCTGATAAGTAGTGAGAGCAGTGCCAGTGATCATAAAGGAATGTCCAATGTACCTCACCTTATATTGACAGCTCAGGCTTGACCTACATTCTATGTGACATAAATTCATTAAAAACCTATACTTCAGAGATAGAAGCTTGTGGCCATGCTTAACATGTTCAGCAGTTTGTGTAAGGTAATGAAGATATCCCTATATGGTGCTGCCATCTGGTGGTTTCCATTGGATTTTCCAATTCAATTGCATTTATTAAAGCTGCGGAGAAAGTAGTTTTACCTTGTTTGGCGAGTTAAAATATTGTATTAGTGTTAGCATTAAATTGGGCCCCAATAATCAAAAATCAAGACATATGTCAAAAACAAGGTTGAGGACATGTTAATAGCTGAGAAAAGAAATATTAAAGCAGGAGCTGTGTGCTTGCTGGTGACTCAGCAGATGAGTTGACAGTTTGCCACGTAGCAATCGTTGAAGGAGATCCGGTTGTAAAAGCACACACCGTGACTGCCTTGGAAGAAAAACAGGCTGCTAGGGAGACATTGAGTCATACAGCAGAGAAACAGGCCCCTCAACCCACCACAACCACGCCAGTAATGAGATAGGAGGCTGCCAAAGCTGCTATCTAGATTAATAACCAACCTGTTGGAGGAATTCAGTGGCTCAACGGTGGGGTGGGGGGGAGTGAAAGAATTGTTGGTGTTTCAAGTCAGTACTCTGCATCAGGAGTCAACACATGCTTGACCTGCTGAATTCCTGTAACAGATTATATGTCCAAACATTTTGCCCATCTACCTTAAACCCAGTGCCACATCCTCCTATGCCTTACCTACTTAAATGCCCATGTAAGTGTTTCTTAAATATAGTGACTGTATTTGGTCCTCTCTTAGCTGTGTGGAGGAACAGAGGGATCTTGATGTCCATGTGCATAGATTCCTCTAAGTTGCTAAGCAAGTCAATAGAGTGGTTAAGAAGGCACATGATGTGTTAACCTTCACGAATTGCAGGATTAAGTTTAAGATCAATGAGGTAATGTTGCAGCTCTATTAAATTCCAGTTAGACCATACTCGGAGAATTGTATTCAGTTCTGGTCACCTCATTACTGAAGGATATGGAAGCTTTAGAGAGGGTGTAAAGGAGATTTATCAAGATGTTGTCTGGATTCGAGAACATATGAGGGAAGGTTGAATAAATGGGTGGCCACTGGCAGATCCCGCTCCGTTTGCCAGAAGAAGTCAGATCTCCCAGTGGCCATCCATTTTAATTCCATTTCCCATTCCCATTCCAATATGTTCATCCATGGCCTACTCCATGTCATGATGAGGCCACACTTAGGTTGGAGGATCGACACCTTATATTCCATCTAGGTAGCCTCCAACCTGATGGTATGAACATCGATTTCTCGAACTTCCAGTAATAGCCCCCCCCTTCACCAATCCCCATCCCGCTTCTCCCTCTCCCACCTCATCTCCTTGCCTGCCCATTGCCTCCTTCTGGTGCTCACCCCCTTTTCTTTCTTCCATAGCCTTCTGTCTTCTCCTATCAGACTCCCCCTTCTCCAGCCCTGTATCTCTTTCACCAATCAACTTCCCAGCTCTTTACTTCACCCTTCCCCCTCCCAGTTTCACCTATCTCCTTGTGTTTCTCCCTCCTGTCTCCCAATCTTTTAACATAACTCCTTGTCTTTTTTTCTCCAGTCCTGCCGAAGGGTCTCGGCCCAAAATGTTGATGGTATTCTTTTCCATAGGTGCTGCCCAGCCTGCCAAGTTCCTCCAGCAAGTTGTATGTCTGTGTTGCTTGGATTTCCAGCTTCTGCAGATTTTCCCTTGTTTATTATAGAGTCCTGGTCAGGTTAGCAAGAAGGAGCTGGGATGCTGTGGCAACAGATCGGCCTAGACTTCCTATGGAATCAATTGGAATGTAACATCTGCTTCGATTACCAATGGTTTCTAATCCTCAGAAAGAACTCAGCAGGTCAGTCAGCTAAGATCCTGAGCTGAGTTTCATTGAGCTCTTGCAAAACTTTGTGTTTGCTCCAGCTTCCATCATCTGCAGGTACTTGTGTCATTGCTAATTGTCTGGGCAGAATTTGCCCTGACCATTCATTTCTCACTGATCACCAATTTATACATACCCCTTTAAGAGCTAGAGCTGTGCACTACCCTGACCCTCTTTGGCTGATTCCTAATCCAGATTTACAGCTAGGTATTAATATAGGCTGACCTTGAGAAATAGTCTGAGATCAACTCTCTGTAATTGTATCTACGTCTGTAAAGTTAACTATGCACAACTTCCAGCACGTCGTAGGAACAACTAGAAAATGTACCCCACTGAAAAGAAAATAACAAAACTCATAAACAGCGATATTTTAGTTGAAGAACCTTTCTTCATACATGCTGGAAAATGTATCAATTCATTCATTAAAACCAGAAAAAGACAATTCAAAAAGTATTATTAAAGCAATAGGTTTCCATTCCCTTTGAATAACACCACTAATCAACATTATCTAAAATAAATGAGGTAGAATCAATACTATTGGAGCTTACCTCTCTGGGGCTAAACTGAAAGTACAGTAATAGCCCTCTGAGCAGAGGGTTAGAAATAACACAAGTGACTGCAGATGCTGGAATCTGAAGCAAACACACAAAGTAGTGAAAGCGCTCATTAAAACTTAGCGCAGAAACTCAGGTGCCTGATCTACTGTGTTCCTCCAGTGTAGGCATATCCTCCTCCTTCAAAGAACAGACTTTCCCTTCCTCCACCATTGATGCTGCCTGCAACTGGATCTCCTCCCTTTCCTGGATATCTGCACTCAACCCGTCTTCCTGCCGCCTTCTCAGGGAGGGGTTTCTCTTGAGGTCGCCTCCTGCCCCTTCAGCCTCCACATCCAACACATCATTCTCCACAATTTATACCATCTTGAATGGGATCCCAGCACCAAACAAAGTGCTTTGTTGTACACTTCTGTTCCATCCACCAAAAGCCGAATGTCCCAGTGGCTAACCAGTTTAATTTCATTCCCTGTTCCCATTCTGGCATTTCAGTCCACAACCTCTTCTTTTGCCATGATGAGGCCACTCTCAGGGTAGAGGAGCAATGCCTCATGTTCCGTCCAGGTAACATGCAAATTGATGGCATGAACATTGACTTTACTTTAAGGTGAATTTCCCCTCCCCCTCCCCATTTCTACTCCCCACTCTGGCCTCTTACCTCTTCTCCTTCCCTGCCTTATCACCTCAAGTTTCTCTTAGATCTTTCCCTTCTCAACTTAAACCTATGCCTTCTGGTTCTTGACTCCCAACAACATCCTTGTTAATCTTTTCTGCACTCTTTCCACTTTAATAACTCTATCATATAGAAAGGTGACCAAAACTGAAGACAATACTCCACGTACAGCCTCACCAACATCCTGCACAACTGCACTACGACTTCAATTCAATTTGATTCAAGTTTAATTGTCATTTAACCATATATGAATACTCATGAATACAGTCAAACGAGACAACGCTACTGTGGGGTTAAGGTGCAAAGGCACATTCCCAACAGTCACACACTGTAAGCACACAAAAGATCACGCCCTCCCCCCACTCTGCAAAGCTGCGGTTTGATGCATACAAGTAAGAAAACCCATATAGAATATCAGTAAAAATGCAGCGTATGCATGTATGTATACAGTCCAGACCCCCCAGCCCACCGATATCATCTGATGACTGGCCCCCGATGCCTGCTAGGCGACACAGTGGCCTTGAGGCTCAGTCCTTGCCCCAGCACTGGACTCCTGCTAGGCAAATCCATGGCTTTGAGTCCCAGTCCTCGCTTATACAAGCACATATAGAATATTAGTAAAAACACAACCAGACAAATATATATGTATATAGTCCAGACCCCTCAGTCCATTTTACATCTTCAGTTGCCATAACAGTAGAGCACGATGGCTCGGAGGCCTCTACCCCAACGGCTGAAAAGCAAGAGAGCTTGCAGTTTGAGGTCTGAGTCCAGTGAATACCAGTAACAATCTGCAGTCGGCACAAAAGAGCTTAGAAAAATAGAGGGCTATGTGGTAGGGAAATTCCAGGCAGTTTCTAGAGTAGGTTACATGGTCAGCACAACGCTGTGGACCAAAGGGCCTGTAATGTGCTGTAGATTTCTATGTTGCTATTTGACTTTACAAAATGCAACACCTCACATTTATCCAAATTTAATTCCATTTGCCATTCCTTGGCCTTTTCAGCTGATCGAGGTTCCCCTGTAATTTTTGATAATTATTGTCCAATATAACACCTATTTTAGTGTCATCTCCAGACTTACTAACCCTGGTTTGTACATTCTTATCCAAGCCATTGATGTAGCTGACAGACAACAATGGTCCCAGAATCAGAATCACTGGCACATGTCCTGAAATTTGTTGTTTTGTGGCAGTAATACATTGCAACACGTAATTTTAAAAACCATAAGGAATTGGGAGTATTTAAGGCAGAACTTGATAGATTCTTGATTGCACACAGCATCAAAAATTATGGGTAGAAAGCCAGGGATTAGGGCTGAGGAGGGGAAGGAAGGGATCAGCCATGATTGAATGGCAGAGCAGACTCGATGGGCCAATCAGCCTAATTCTGCTCCTACGTCTCATGGTTTTATGGTCTAAATATATATTTATAAATTAAATTAAATAGAGCAAAAAGAGCAAAAAAATACTGAGGTCATGAACATGGGTTCATGGTCCATTTAGAAATCTGAAGGTGGAGGGGAAGCAGCTGTTCCTAAAATGTTGAGTGTCTGTCAGTCCCTGTGCCTCCTCCTTGATGGCAGCATTAAGAAGAGAGCCTTTTTAAGGCATTATCTTTTGAAGATGTCATCATGCTGGGGAGGCTAGTGCTTATAACCAGCTGAGTTTGCAACCCTCTGCAACTTTTTCTGATCCATTGCAGTGACCTCTCCATACCAGATAGTGGTGACATACTGTACTGAGTCTCCTCAAATTCTAAATGAAATATAGCCACTGTTGTTCCTTCTTTGTAACTGTATCAATATGTTGCATCCAAGATAGATCTTCAGAGATGATGACACCCAGGAACTTGAAAATACTCCTCCTTTCCACTGCTTATCCCTCGATGAGAACTGGTGTGTGTTCCCTTGACTTCCCCTTCCTAAAGTCCACATTCAATTCCTTGGTCTTACTGACATTGAATGCAAACACTCAACCAGCTGATCTACCGTATATGCCTCCTTGTCACTATTTGAAATTCTGCCAACAATAGTTGTGTCATTGACAAATTTATAGGTGGCATTTGAGCTGTTCCTAGCTACACAGTCTTGGGTGTAGAGAGAGTAGAGTAATTGGCTAACCATGCATCCTTGAGGTGCGCCAGTGTTGATCGTCAGCGAAGAGCAGATGTTATTTGTGATCTGCCCTGACTGTGGTCTCCTCATGAGGAAATCCAGCTGCAGAGAGAAGTACAGAGGCCCAAGTTTTGGAACTGGTTGATTAGAACTGATGGTATGACTGTGTTGAACATTAAGCTGTAGTCACTAAACAGCAGCCTGACGTACTGTAGATATTGCTATTGTCCAGGTTATTCCAGACCAAGTGGAAAGCCAGTAAGATAACATCTGCCGTAGACCTATTGTGGCAATATGCAAATTGCAGTGGGTCCAGATCCTTGCTTAGGCAGGAAGTGATTCTGGCCTTAACTAACCTCTAAAAGCACTTTATCATAGTAGATACGAGTGCATAGTAGATGAGACAGCTCATCCTGCTCTTCGTGGACATTAGTATGATTGTTGCCCTTTTGAAGCAGGTGGGAACCGTTGACTGCAGCGGTGAGAGATTGGTGATGTCCTTGAATACTCCTGCCAGTTTGTTGGCACAGGTTTTCAGTGCCCTATCAAGTACACTACTAGAGCCTGATACCTTGTGAAGTTAACCCTCTTGAAAGATGTTCTGACATCAGCTTCTGAGACAGAAATCATAGGGTCACCAGATGCCGCAAGCATTCGGATGGGCGTAGTTTTATGCTCCCTTTCAAAGTGTGCACAAAAGGTGTTGAGCTCGTCTGGGAGTGAAGCATCTGTGCCATTCATGACGTTAGGTTTCCCCTTGTAGGAAGTAATCGCCTGCAAACCCTGCCAGAGCTGATGTGAATCCAATTTGTCTCTAAATTCAATCGGAATTGGGATTTTTTTCCTCTTAAAATAGTCTTCCATACATTATTGTCCAGTCCACTGACTGAAAGCAGTACTGTAAGCAGACCTGCGACTCTCTTGACCATCCCTTCTTGGTCCTCACCAGAGTGCTGCAGTCTTCAGTCTCTGCCTGTTTGCTGGGAGTAGAAGTACAGCAGGGTGATCAGAATTTTCAAAGTGTGGGCATGGGATGGCAAGGCAAGTGTTCTCGATGGTGGTATGACAGTGGCCAAGTGTGTTGGCTCTTCTGGTTCCACAGGCGATTTGGGGGTGGTAGTTCTTCAGAGACTTCTTCAAGCTGGTCTGGTTGAAATCCCCCATAATGATAGGGAAGACATTGTGGAGCGCTGTATTGTGACTGCTGATCGTGGTACTCAGTGCCTGCTTGACCTTGGCCAGAGGCGAAATATAAGGGGTCTCCCATTGGCAGTCCATGGAGTAGGACGTGTGTGGTGCTGCTCCTAACTTTGATAAGCTATCTCACATTGCTAGATCCACTTAAAGTTTGAAGATTTATTACTTTTACTGAAGATTTTGCAATTTAATTACGATGGCAACGATTTTAAAAAAAAGCTGGGAAAACTGTCGCTGAAACCGACCCAAAAGAGCAATCAGCAGAAGTCCTTACTTCAGAAAGAATGCTCTCTTTAATGGAAGATACGAATACTAAGATTGATAGCCTAGTGAAGGCTAATGAAAAGTTTGAAAAATTATTTCCATCATCCAGGAATCTTGTGGCAATCTGGAAATCCAATTCGAGACGCTCAAGAAGACTACTAACAGAACTAAAAGAGAACAGGAGGCAATGAATCAAGTTACTAAAGAAGTAGAATTAAAGATATCAGCTATGGAAAAGAAAATTAATGAAGCTACTTCAGAAATATTGAGAATTAAGAAGAAAATGGTTGATCTGGAAAGTAGAAGCCGCAGGATGAATTTACGCATACTGGGTTTGCCTGAAAATACGGAATACGGTGAGCCATTAAAATATTTTACAGATATGTTACATTCACTTTTTAGTGAGATACCTGAAGCCCCTCTGATAATGGATAGAGCCCATTGTTCTCTCCGCCCAAAGCCTTCACCTGAGCTGAAACCTCGTCATGTGATACTATGCCTACATTATTTTACAACTAAAGAAGCGATTCTCCAAGATGCAAGGAAGCGAGGGAAGCTAATCTTTAATGCGTCAGCCATTCATATAATTGAAGATTTTTCTCCAGAGGTTTATGCTGAAAGAGTTAAATATTGGGAGGTGATGGCTGAATTTTATAAGAATAATTGTCGTCCTTCTTTGCGCTTCCCTGCTCGTCTGAGATTCTCTCCACCTAATGATCGCCCCAAATGGATTGACTCCCCAGAAGAGGGTTGGAGGTTCATAAAGGAGTTCAAATCTGTCTCGCAAGCAACTTGAACGATTAATCCTTATCTGGGAGTCGTTGAAATGGGAAAAAGTTTAATACTTAATATAGTTTTGGATTTAATATACACATATTTACTTACTTTTTTATTGACTTGTAAGTGGCTAGCACTAGTTATAACACATTAATTGGTTGGATTTATCCTTTTCTGAATATATGATTAAGTTATTTTAAATGAATTTAAGATAGTCGATGTTAGTTAGGTTCCAACCTCTGTTAGACATAATATCAAAACATTTGAAATTGTTCACTTCTTCATTTTTTTTTGTTTTGTCTCTAGTTAGTGGTGTTAATACATATCTGTCTGAGAAGAGCCTGCCAATCAGAGACAGGGGATAAGGGATAGTAGTTTAGCATGCTGTCCGCCTATTGGATGGTTTCCGGGCTTTGGGGGAAGGAGGTGGGGTTATTAGATTAAGTGTTTTCCGACTGGGCAATCCTGAGAGGTCCCTCTGTCTTTCATGTTGCATTTTTTTTTATCTTTGATCGAGTTCATGCTTTGTTTTTCCTGGCAGAATTGATTTATGCTTATGCAATAACTTACTTTACAAAATCTTATATTAAAGTTTAAGTATGGATGTCAATAAAACTAATATAATATCTTGGAATTTGAACGATATGAATCAACCTATTAAGTGGAAAAAGATCTTTAAGAAAATAAAACCACTTCAGGCTAATATTATTTTTGCGAAGGAGACCCATATTCGTAGGGAAGATGAAAATCTTTTTTTAAAATTTTGGTGAGGTTATCAACTTCATTCTTTATCAGTAACTAAAATTAGAGGGGTATCTATTTTTATTAAATCTAAAATCCCTTTCATACATTTTAATACTGTTACTGATTCAATTGGAAGATATTTAATTGGTACTGGTCTATTATGTGGTCAAAAGGTAGCTCTAGTGTGTGTTTATACACCTAATATAGATAGTCCTGAATTTTTTAAGAAACTATTTTCTGTACTGCCAAATTTAAAATGAACACAAGTTGATTATGGGCGGTGACTTCAATTGCTGTTTAAATCCTTGGATTGATAGGTCATCAACCAATCCGTTGCTTCCTAATAAGGCTGCCACTTGTATTAACTCTTTTTTTATTGGAATATGGTTTGGTTGATAGCTGGAGATTTAGATAACCTAAAGATAGGGATTTTTCTTTCTTTTTGCATGTGTATCATAAATACTCAAGAATTGATTATTTTTTGCTGGACATGCAATTGTTGCCCTTTGTTGCCAATTGCACGTATGACATCATCACGTTATCAGAACATGCACCTATGAAATTAAAATTTAGATTTCCTGATAACATTTTAAAATCTTCTCAGTGGAGATTTAATACTACATTATTACAGGACTTAGCTTCTGTAAGTTTTATTAAAGAACAAATTTCTTTATTTTTTTAATTAAATACAACTGAAGGAATGTCAAATTTGGTTATTTGGGATACGATGAAAGCTTTTCTCAGGGGACAGATAATTTCATATTCAGTAGGTTTAAGAAGGAAAACCAAAGCAGAACTTTTAGTGATTACTAACAGGATTAATGAAATAGATAAAGTTTATTCAGTAACACCTAATAAAGCTCTTTATAAGGAAAGGGTGGAACTTCAAACACAGAATGATTTGCTTTTGACCTATCCCATTGAGCAGCAACTTCTCAAATCTAAAAGTCGATTTTACATACATGGGGATAAGTCATGCAAATTGTTGGCTGGTCAATTAAAAGCAGATATGGCTAGAAGACAGATTTTGAAAATATGAAGAGCTGATAGAATTGAAACATTAGATGGTCAGGAAATTAATAAGGTATTTCTGGATTTCTATTCTAACCTCTATAACTCTGACTTTTCAGACAATACCACTTCTATGAATAGATTTTTGCAAAAGCTGAATATACCTAAATTTTCTACTCAAGGTATGAATACATTAGATGAGCCTATTAAACAAGAGGAAATAACAAGGGCTATATTCTTTCTTCAATCAGGTAAGGCTCTGGGACCAGATGGATATACAGTGGAATTTTTAACGGCATTTACTGAGATACTTACACCTCATTTATGTCAAGTTTTCACTGATTTTATATCCTCTGGGACTCCCCGGAAAACTTTTTATGAGACATTAATTTCACTAATTCCTAAAAAAGATAAAGATTTATCTGAATGTGCCTCTTATAGACCAATTTCTTTACTAAATACGGATTCTAAAATTCTTTCTAAAATTTTAGCTAATAGGATTGAGAATATTTTGCCTAAAGTTATCTCTAGTGATCAAACTGGATTTATTAAGAATAGATATTCACACTTTAATATTCGGAGACTATCGAACATTATTTATTCCTCTCCATCCAAAGAACCTGAATGTGTCATTTCCCTTGACGCAGAGAAAGCCTTTGATAGGATGGAGTGGTTTTATTTATTTGAAATTTTAGAAAGATTTAATTTTGGTCCGGGTTTTATTTCTGGGATCAAATTGATCTATCAAGCTCCTATGGCTGCGGTTGTAACTAAAAATCAAAAATCTCCCTATTTTAGACTATACAGGGGTACCCGGCAGGACTGTTCTCTTAGTCCTTTGTTATTTAACTTGGCTGTAGAACCTCTTGCTATTGCTCTTCGGAATTCCAATAATATTCAGGGTTTTAAGAGAGGGGATAAAATGCATAAGGTTTCGTTGTATGCAGATGACTTATTAGTCTACATTTCAGATCCCAAGAAATCTATTCCTTCTATGTTATCCATACTCTCCGAATTTAGTAGTTTTTCTGGATATAAGTTAAATTTAAATCGGTGGAGAAGATGGCGGTGTGATGGCAGCACGTGCTGCCTCTCCGGTGATGAATATCTGTTATCTGTCAAGTAGGGGACCGTGCATAATTCTGATTTGATGGAGACAGATGTGAGTGCATAGCGGAACATCTGGAAAACTTCTGAAATGACTGCTTTGCTACCGCTGCTACTGTGTGGTAACCAGAATCTCTGGAGCTGTAGGCCTTGAAATCTTCAGCTTTGCATGTTTCAGCAGCCGGGGAGAGGTCAAAGGCGCTCGGCAGAGGATGGCGCTCGGGTTGCTGTATCGGAGAGGCTGCTCGGAAGCTCGGAGCTTTCGGACGGATGGACTCAGGGTCGGCTGGGGTTGGCTGCTTCCAAGGTATTGGCAAGTTGACGGTGCCTGGAGGTTTATGGCAGAGAGTTTCTCCCTTGTGCCGCCGCTATTGGGAACTCAGGAGTCAATCAACTCGGGGACTTTGAGACTTTTTTTTACTGTGCCTATGGACTGTTCTTCATCAAATTATGGTATTGCTTGCACTGCTGTAACTATATGTTATAATTATGTGGTTTTGTCAGCATTAGTCTTTGGTCTGTCTTGTTTTCTGTGATATCATGCCGGAGAAACATTGTCTCATTTCTTAATGCATGTATGCATTTCTAAAAGACAATATAGGAGGACTGAGTGTTCTCATAATCTAATAATCTAATTTATACAGAAGTGAGCTATTTCCCATTAATAATCATTTGGATCAGTATGAGCAATTACCTTTTAGTATTGTTAAAAATCAATTTACTTACCTTGGTATTAAAGTTACTAAGAATTTTAAAGATCAATATAAATATAATTTTCTCCCATTAATTGATTATACCCAACAAATACTTTCTAAATGGTCTCCTATGATGCTTTCATTAATTGGCTGAATTAATGCTATTAAAATGATGGCTCTTATATATATTTCAAGCAGTTCCTTCATTTGTTCCTAAACGGTTTTTTCATAGAATAGACTCTAAAATTTTATCCTATATTTGGAACAACAAAAATCCTAGATTGAGTAAACCTTTATTGCAGAAATTAAAAAAGGACGGTGGTATGGCTTTGCCAAATCTTAGACTGTACTACTGGGCAATTAATATTTGATATATTACCTGTTGGATTCATTATTCAGACATATATGACTGTACTTTATGGGTAGATTTGGAGAAAAACTCTGTGAAGGGGTATTCCTTGGCCTCTTTACTGGGAGCTCCTCTTCCTTTTCTGCTTTCTAAGATTGGTAGACAAGACCTTAATCCTATTATTAAACATACATTAAGAATTTTGTTTCAGTTTTGCAGATTTTTTGAATTAAATAATTTTGTCTTTTCTAGTAAAATATCTCATAATTATTTTTTTAAACCATCAATTTGAGATCAGGTTTTTTAAATTTGGAAAATCAAAGGAATAATAACTTTTTCAGATTTGTTTATAGGGGATTGTTTAATGTCTTTTACTCAGCTAGCAGATAAATTTGATTTGTTCAATGTACACTTTTTTAGATATTTACAAATTAGGAATTTTTTACGTACTTTGCTTCCAAATTATCCCTCCGATTATCCATCTAGTATAACAGATACCCTCTTCCAGGTTAAACCACTCCAAAAAGGATTAATGGCTACAATTTATAAATGGTTATTGCATTTACAAATGATATCTAACGATAAAATTAAAGCTGCCTGGGAACTGGAATTTCAAGAGTTACTTTCAGATAATCAATGGAGTAAAATTTTTCGTCTGGTAAATGCTTCATCTATTTGTGCCTGTCATTCCTTGATACAGTTCAGAGTAGTGCATCGGGCAAATATGTCAAAGGATAAATTAGCCGGTATTTTTCCCAGTATTAATCCTATTTGTGATAGATGTAATACTCAGGAGGCCACTTTGACTCATATGTTTTGGTCTTGCATAAAGTTGGAGAATTTTTGGAAAGATGTTTTTAAAACCTTATCAAAAGTGCTGGATCTGGATTTACAACCAAACTTATTTACAGCTATTTTCGGGGTTATTCCATCGGAAGCAGGATATACTCCTGCTTCCACTCAGCAGTTGATAGCCTTTTCAACCCTATTGGCTAGGAAAGCCATTTTACTTAAATGGAAGGACCCTAACCCTCCTACTGCCTTTTATTGGCTTGACTCTATCATGTCCTGTTTAAGTCCAGAGAAAGTAAGAAGTTGGACATTGGATAGATCCTTTAAATTTGAAGAAATCTGGTGACCTTTTATTCAATATTTTCATATGATCTGATTTTTGTACTGATTCTCTTCCAGCTATTTTTTCAGAACCTTGGATTTGATCAGAGAGTCTCTCTTCTCTTGGTTTTTCTCTCGGGATGAACTGCCCTGTCCTTTTTTTCTGTTTAGAATAGTATTTTCTTTTCTTTTTTTATATATAAAAATGCCTAATAGTCCTTCCTTTCTTCATAAATTGATAAGAGGAGAATGAATTACATCCTTTTTTTTCTGTATTATACATTCTATATCAAATTTATACTTTGTCGATCAACACTATGTGTGATTCTGATATTGTTTATTTTACCTTCTGTATGTACTGCTACTGACATATATACCAGAGGTATTCTCCTCTTGTTTACATACACACTTTTTTAAAAAAAAATCAATAAAAAGATTGAAAAAAGAAAGAAATGTACACCACTACCAGGCAGAGAACTTCCTCGGCAGATAAAATGGATGACACTTGACCATTAGATGTTCAGGTCACATGAGCAGAGCTGAGACAGAACCGTCACATCTGTGCACCATGTAGAGTTAATCATAAAGCATATTCCATCTCTTCTACCTTTAAAAGACTCATCTGACCTGTTTTTACAGCAAATGATGAAGCTCTCAGATGGCAATGCTGCATCTGAAATGGTGGGGTTGAGCCACGTTTCCATGAAGCAAAATACTCAGCAGACATTGATGTCCCTCTGGTACTGCAATCTTGCTCAAAGATCTTCAGTTTTATTTTCCAGAGACTGGATGCTCACCAGCAGGATAATTGGGAGAGCGGCTCTAAGGGATTTCAATCATACTTGCAAACAAGTCTGTATTACTGACTTCCTTTATCTTAAAAGGGAACTGCTCTCGCGACCTGAGTCTGATGTCCAGGGTCTGCTGATTTTGAGGATTAATAGATTTTTTGAGACGTCTTAGATTGATGCTGCTGACTGAAGTACCCATGGCTGTGACTGTGGATTTCAGCTGTAGTAGTCTTAAACAAGAATATTTGATGATTCTCATTGGAGCTGTGTGCAAAGAGCTGCCATTTATTGGCACCATCTTGCAATCTTACCCAGCACCACACCACTAGTCATAGGCCTCTACTCTGAGAAATGACCTTCCACCATCACTCTGATTTCCAGCATCAAATCAATTGTATATTCCGTTAGTCAGTTCTCCCTGAATTCCTTGCAGTCTAACTTCGAGTTGGCTACTATACGGAAACTTATCAAAATTCATATAAACCACTTCTATCACATCCCTTCATCAATTTTCTTTGTTATCTCATCAAAATACTCAATCAAGTTCATCAGACATGATTGGCCATGCAATCAACTTCTGACTTTGCAGATGTATGAACATATATCTTATCCCTCACTTCCCCCAAATAACTTACCAGCCACAGATGTTAAACTTACTGACCTACAGTTTCCAAGTTTATCTTTGTCTCCCTTCTTAAATAAAGGCACAACATTCACTACCCTCCAGACTACCAGCACCTCGCCTGTGGCTGACAATGATGCAAATATCTCAGTCACAGTTCCTACAATGTCTTCTCCATCCTTCCACAGTGTTTTTGAATGAACCTGGTTAGCCCTAGATACTTTTCTATGTTCTTACCCTTTAAGACCTCCAGCACCTCCTCAGTTGTAATGTGAACTATTTCCCATTTACTTTTTCTAATTCCAAAGTCTTTCATGTTTTTCACCACAGAAAAAAAACAGAGGAAAAATATTTGAAGCAGCTAAAGCAAACCAAAACCAAACAATTGCCGCTGCAGGCAACCCTACAAATTTGTTATACTTGCACGACATGCCCTCCTTCCTGTAATGATTGCTCCAAAAGTCAAGGGTATGCATTCGACCCTTTATTAGCAATTAGCAAACATACGATCATGAAGTGATGAAACTTAAGTGTACCCAAGTGAAAGCTAAGCATATTTGAGCATTACTGAGTGGTCAGCAAAAGATAAGACATCTGTCCGTCCCCAGCCGCTATAAATTGCGATGAACAAAGCATGAAAATATAACTTATTCCCTTCACTTTTACCACACCCCCTCTCATCTGACCAGTTACCATAATAAACATAATAAATGTGCGACACAGAATGCAGTGCAGATATAGAGCAGGTGTGTGGCTCCTACAATATTCATTAAGGATCTTACCCAACTCCTGGGGCTCCACACATCAAGTGTTCCCTTTGATCTTTGAAGGACCCTGTCCTCTGTCTAGTTACTCTTTTCCCCTTATTGTGCTTACAAAATCACTTTGGATTTTCATTACCCTTCTCTGCTAAAGTTATCTCATGTACCCGTTCTGCCCTCCTGACTTTCTGCTTGAGTTCCTTCCTGCATCCCTTTTACTCATGCAGAGATTCACTTGGTCTCAGCTGCCTGTGCTTGATCCATGCCTCTTTCTTTTTCCAGGGCTTTGATAACCCTCGTCAACCAAATAGTAGAAACATGCAACTTAGCTCAGTGTCACTGAGTAAAGGTGCATTACAAATCACCAGAGTCTCTGCAAGATCCCGGAAACAATAATGCATCCACCTACCTGTAAGCACTAAATCTGGGCCACAGCAGAAGATAAGAAGAACAGTCAGGTCAAAGAGGATTAGATTTGAAGACAAAGCCAGTGATTAGATATATGGAGAGATGACTGTGAGTGGGTGAACAGATCCTGACTGGAAAGTCAGAGAAACAATCTTCATTAGCTGGAATAACACAATGCTCTGAGAGGCCAGATAGTTGTGTCAACAAAAGGAGAGATTATATTTTGTAAAATATTGTCTGGCATAATCATTCGACTTCCATTACATAAGTGTTACAGCACAAAAACTGACCATTTGTCCCTACTTTTGACCACTGCCCTATATTAGTAGCTGCACTCCACACAAGCTTCATTCCATTCCAATTCCTCTATTCCACACAAGCTTTTGACCACTGCCCTACATTCTTAGCACTTGCCTGTCAACATAGTCTTCTGTCCCTTTCTGCTTATTGTGTTATTTGAATTTCCCTGCAAGTCCTGCATGCTTTCCATTCCACAGCTCAATGTGTTGGCAAGTTGCTCAGTCTCAGCATTAACTAATCCGCCGCTTCATTTAATAACTGTGCAAGTATGGAATCAAAACAGCATGTAGCTTTAAGCCTGTCAAGGTCCCTTTTATTCATGTGAATAAAGTTTAATACTTCTTCAGTCCCGAAGAATCTGGCACACCACTTAAATATTCATGTTTAAAATTTATAATGGTCATAGAATTTAATTATGCATTTCCAACTGACAATTCAACACTGCACTGGTAGAGTGTAGAGAAAGTAATGTTATACTTCTTTTTACTTCTGTTTGCTCAGCATTAAATAGCTAATGTCAAGCGGTCACTCAAGCCTCTCTTCTTTTATCTTATAATGGCTTCCATGCCTTCGTGGATATGAGCAGAGAATGCACCATGCTGTTCTCAAACAAGTGTTACCCCAGTTCATGAAACAACCAGCAAAATATTTTTTTTACCATTTCCCCTTGTGTATTGAAGGAAATTCTGGTAAAGTATTTCTTTGTGTGTAGAGAAATGGGCGCTGACATTTCTGTGGAACTAATCTTTCCTTCCCGCCATGTGATTCTGTCTTTGAAATGGAGTGTAAACATGTATGAGGTGGGAAAAGGCCAGTCAAGTTTTATATCTTCAATAATACAATCTGTTCTTTCCTCCACACTAAGTTAAAATAGATCTCGTTCCACTTAATCTTCTGAGAATAACTTCTGAATAAAATTCCCCCAATCCCAAAAGCAATTAAATAAACAGGCAGAGTTTCTATCTATCTCCACACCAGGATTATTAGATCTGACTGATGTCATTCACATGGTAACAGCCGATCAGGCACCATGTTCACAGCGATCCTTGGGCCCATTTCATTCTGGTTATAGCTGCGTTTTTGAGGGTGTCATCATACCATTAATTACTTACGGATATCTATTTCCTCTAAACTCTACAAACTTCTGTTCTGTAAGAAAGTGCATTACATAGATAACACAGTTTCCATGTACAAATTTGCCGATCTCCAAACACACAAAAACTCCATTGCTTACAAGAACAAATAAGGTAGCAAATGGGATTAATCCCTTGAATACATTTACATTCAGAATTGGACATATATTCTCAATTCTTTGTTATTGGCTGGTTAGTTAATTGGTTATTATACATTATCCCTGGTGTAAGTGGTCACAAGAGTGGGATACTACTATTGGATATCCTCTGAGTCCTAGCAAAGCAAACTGGCTCCCTTCTGTGTGGCAAGAAATATTTCCAACCATATATAATCATAAATCACAGGAGGTCCTTATTCACCAATGCCTTGTACAATTTCAACATTAAATTTCAACACTCTGCACCATAAGAACTTTTGAAGTAGAGATCCAGTATCTTTCTTAAAATTCCCTGTATCAGTGACATGCATGAGAGGACTGGGAGTGCTACATCCACTTTTGCAGTTGATAGCAAGTTGAGTTTGAGGAGGATACAGAGAGGCTTTAAGGGATAGGAGATATAATAAGTGAGTGGTAGAAAATACCACAAGTGGAATATCATTAGGAAAGTAGTCATGTATTCAAATTCCTAATAAAAATTGAACTACAAAATATAGAATGGCGACAATAAAAATCGTGGCTCGGAGGGACCTCAATGAACTTCTATATTAATCATTTCAAATGAGAAAACAGGTACCTAAATCAATTAGGAAATTCAACAGTAGGTTAGCCTTTATTTCATGATGTTTTGAGAGTAAAGCTAAAGATGTCTTATTTAAATTTAAATAAGGCCCTGGAATATTAGGGATAGGTCAGGTCTCCTTGATAAACAAGATCTACCTGCAATGTTTCAGGAGGGAGATGTTGCGCTATGACTGGGTCTGTACTCTCTAGAGTTCAGAGAAATTAGGAAAAACTCTCAGTGAAACAAAATTGATATGGTGCTTGAGAGAGTAGATTCAGTAGACAATGTATAGCTTTAAAACCATCAAGGTTCATTGCCTTGAGTATCCAGAACTAGGGTTACTGTCTAAAACTAGATAGATATATGGATACTTTATTGATCCCAAAGGAAATTACAGTGTTACAGTAACATTACAAGGGCAGTGATATACAAATATATAAATATTAGAAGAGAAGTAAGAAAGAATAAAAAATAAGTTACCTAACAGGAAGGGGTCATCACTTCCCAGGCTGTAGGTTGACTCACTACTGAGCTGATTGTAAGAATGACCTCATATAGCACTCCTTGGAGCAGTGAGGTTATCTTAGTCTATGACTAAAAGTGTTCCTCTGTTCAGCCAAGGTGGCATGCAGATGGTGAGAAACATTGTCCAGAATTGCCAGCATTTTCTGTAGGGTCCTTCATTCTACCCCAGCCTACAGTGTGTCCAATTTGACTCCTACAACAGAGCCAGCCTTTCTAATCAGTTTATTGAGCCCGTTGGCATCACTCGTGTTGATGCCATTGCCCCAGCACACCACCACGTAGAAAATTGTACTCGTGACAACAGACTGGTAGAATGTATGAAGGAGGCCTGCATATTCCAAAGAACCTCAGTCTCCCCATGAAGTAGAAATGATTCTGACCCTTCTTGTACACTGCCTCTGTGTTGGTGCTCCACTCAAGTCTGTTATCCAGGTGCACCCCCAGGTACTTGTAGATCCTAACCACATCCATATCCTCTCCATCAATCCTAACAGGGAGCAGTGCAGAACATTAGGACAGATAAGAACAGAAATTCCTCTGCCTAGATAGTGGTGAGTCTTTGGAATTCACTGTAGAGGCTCAGTCACAGTATATTCAAGAAAATGAAAGATCACTGTAGATTTTTGGATTTAAAGGGAATCAAAGAATATGAAGTTACTACAGGAATGTGGTGGTGCCAAGGTAAAAGACTAACAATGGTTTAATTGAATAAATTATTGGAATGTAGTCTGAGGGACCAGTATTTGGATAGATATGACCTGATTGTGGATAATCAACATAGTTTTGTGCATGGTAGGAAATTTCTAACCAAACTTATAGAGATTTTTGAGCAAGTTACCAGGAAAGTTGATGAAGGAAAGGCAATGGATGTTGTCTACATGGACTTAGCAGGACAATTAACAAGATCCCACATGGGAGGCTGGTCAAGAAGGATCAGTTGCTTGGCATTTAGGATAAGGTAGTAAATTAGATTTAAATTAGAAGCCAGAGAGTGCTAGTAAATGGCTGCCTCTCTGACTGAAGGTCTGTGCCGGGGGATTGTTGCTGCGTCCATTACCGTTCATCATCTATATCAATGATCTGGATAATAATGTGGTAAACTGGATTTGTAACTTTATGGGTGACACCAAAGCTGGGAGTGTAGTAGACAGAGAGGAAGTCTATCAGCTGGATCTGGACCAGATGGAAAAATAGGCTAAAAAATGGCAGATGGAATTTGATGTAGATATGTGTGAGGTGTTGCACTTTAGGAGGACCAACAAGGACAGGTCTTACTCTGTGAATGGTAGGGCACTGTGAAATGCAGTAGAACAGAGGGATCTGGGAATACAGATCCATAATTCCCTGAAAGTCCATCACAGCTGGATAGGGTTGTAAAGAAAGCTTTTGCATGTTGGCTATATATATCCAAGTATTTACAGAAGTTGGGATGGTATGCTGAAGTCATATAATACGTTGTTGAGGCTTAATTTGAAGTATTGTGTGCAGTTCTGATTGCCTACTTGTAGGAAGATAGCAATAAGATTGAAAGAGTGCAGAGAAAATTTACAAGAATGTTGCCGGGTATTGAGGACTGAGTTATGGGGAAAGGTTGAATACGTTAGGACTTTTTACCCTGCAGCATAGGAGAATGAAGGGAGATTTGATAGGAGTGTTCAAAGTTATGAGGGCTATAGATAGGATGAATGTAAAGAGGCTTTTTTTTACTGAGGTTGGATGAGACTGGAACTAGAAGTCTTAAGTTAAATGTAAAAGGTGAAATGTTTAAGGGGAGCATGAGGGGCAACTCCTTCACTCAGTGGGTGGTGAGAATGTGGAATGAGCTGCCAGCGGAAGTGGTAGATGTGGGTTTAATTTCAATATTAAAGAGAAGTTTGGATAAGTACATAGGTGGGAGGAATATAGACAACCATGAACCTGGTGCAGGTCAGTTGGACTAGGCAGAACAATAGTTCAGCACGGACTGGATGGACCAGAAGGCCTGTTTCTGTTTTGAAGTGCCTTATGACTCTGTAACTCTAATAGGAGTTCAAAGTTCCAAGTAGATAGGAGGGCGAGGATGAAAAGCCAATTGGCCCTCCACTACTTCTAAATATTGTTTCTGCTTTCACCAGCCTTACTGTCAGAGTTTTCCAGAACATAACTAACACTAAATAAAATAATTTCTCTAATTCTTCTCAATGGACCTTTTTGCTAATTATTTTTATGCATTAGTTGTCAATGGAAACAGTGTTCCATTATCAACTCTTGCAGACTTTTCAAGCTTTCTGTTGCATATGTCCTCAACCTCTTTCATTCTTCCCATCACTCCAGGAGTGATCCTCATTCCAATAACACCTTCTCTAGATTGTCTCCTACACTTTTATTTCTTTATTAAGAAATTGTCCCTGGATTTTAACACAATATTCCAGCTTGATGACAGAGTGATGCTCAAGAGGCTCACCAACACTGTCTCAATGTTATTGGGATAAGTGAGAAATACTGGCTTTACCAGTAAAGCCATTGCCCAAAATTGAACTTCTAAAAATTCAATTGCAGCATTTTCTGCCTATTATAAGTTACTCTTGTTTATTTTCACAAGAGTTTGCATTTGCTGCTCAACAGTGGAGGATACTGGTTTCTTCAGCAGATGAGAGTTTAACCCGGGTGCTGAGGTAAAAATCCTTTCATCATTCATGTTCGGCAGCTGATATTTAAGAAGGAAATGGAGGAACAAACGCAGCAAAATGATAGCTTGCAACAAATGAAGATTGACCAAGGGAGATGGTAGATTTGCAGAACAGACTCAAATGTTTGAAGCTCTCTCTCTATTTCTACAAAAACTTCTAATCAATACGAAATGATATCGTATTTGTAAGTAGGATGCCGTGCACAATTCTGATTTGATGGAGACAGACGTGAGAAGCACGGAGGAACATCTGGAGAAACTTCTGAAATGCCCGGTTTGCTGCCGCTGGTACTGTGCAATTGAGAATCTCTAGAGGGGAAGGCCCCAAATCCTTGGCTTTGCCTGTTGCTGGCAGCCGGGGTTGGAGTCAAAGTGCTCAGCAGAGATGGTGCTTGGTGCTCGGTGTCAGAGGGCTGGTCGGAGGCTCGAAGTTTTCGGACGGACTGAGAGTCAGACTGTGGTCGGGTGCTTCCAGGATGTTGTATCAGCAAGTTTGCGGCACTGGAAGCTCATGGCAGGGAGAGTTTCCTTCCTTTTACCGTCTGCGTGAGATGTTGGGACTTTCGAGAGACTTTGAGACTTTTTTTTACCGTGCCCATGGTCTGTTCTTCTATCAAATTACGGTATTGCTTGCACTGTTGTAACCATATGTTATAATTATGTGGTTTTTGTCAGTTTTTCAGTCTTGGTCTGTCTTATGTTTCTGTGATATCACACTGGAGGAACATTGTATCATTTCTTAATGCACGCATTACGAAATTACAATAAAAGAGGACTGTGTATCCTCATAATCTAATCTAAAGACAAATGAATTTTAATTGCATTGTTTTCTCCTTGGCCATTTTCTTAGAGTTAACAGCCTGATGCAATAAAATTCTAGACAGAACTTCAATGTGCAATAAAGAAGCTTAGATCTTAAGTGCTTCATAACCACATTATATCATTTTTGCTTTTCCTTTCCTTTTCCTTTTTTTTTTGCTTTTTGACTAGTTGCTTTGATAGTGTAAATCAGTAGATAGTGTGCATTGATATAATCGTGTAAATCCAGATGTTGCTGACTATGAGAAACCTGTTCGCTATAGGTTTCACTATCACTGTCTTTGGAAATGAATTCTCTTGTCTGTCAATAAAGTTCTGCACATATGTAAGAGTACTTTTGCTTTTGTAGCAAGGTTTGATCAAAAATAACTGGGCCCATTCAGTCAGAGTTGGGTAAGCTTTTAATTATGTCATTTGGATAATAATAATTGCTGATCAAACACTCTAACTCTAGGAAAAGAGTTTTACAATTGTGCTCATGCCCTCAGCAGGAAACTAATGGCATTATTTTTAATTGTTGCCAAATCTAAGTCAGTTAATAAATTGAAGGTTTGAGGGCAGTATGATTCATGGCAAATGGTCTATTGTACAGCAAAGTCAAGTTCCTTGGTCTATGCAACAATAGAAGATATAATCGGCAGCAGCTTCTCCAAGTTAAAGCAAGGTGGTTTCTCCAGAAAATTGGAGTATTTCTAGAATAGTTGCATCACAAATGAGTTAGTCTCATTCATTTGGAGCAGTCTGCTCACCAATTTTGATTGGGAAGGATTTATGCCCTACATGGCTCAAAGGTTTATGGTCTAATTGATTCAAGAGGTATGCTGTTGTTCATTAATGACATGGATCTCTGTTTAGGGACAGTGCATTGGGTTGGATGTCTGAACACTAGAGATCTCCCATCAGCAAGCTCTTGAAACATCAAAGGTCAACTGCACACATAATAAACCATGAGGGCCAATTCATTCAATGCTTAATGCAAATTCTAACCCACATAAAATCTAACGATTTTGCACATCACACAAATGTTCAGTGAGACTATTCTAATTCACAGATTTTAAAAAATGTACCAAAAATTAAAGCTAGGGAGTTTCATACTGTGGCTGAATGCCTGAAGCCTGGTAATTTGAAACCACTATCCAGAGTTCAGAGTCCCATGATCGGGAAGTTTTGAGGTCAATACCCGAGGTGGAAGCCCGAAGTGAAGAAGTCAGAGGAACGATGGCTGCGAGTCTGGGGCCAGAGACTGAACATACAACATAGAATAGTACAGCACAGTACAGGCCCTTCAGCCCACAATGTTGTGCCGACCCTCAAACCCTGCCTCCCATATAAGCCCCCAACTTAAATTCCTCCATATACCTGTCTAGTAGTCTCTTAAACTTCACTAGTGTATCTGCCTCCACCACTGACTCAGGCAGTGCATTCCACGCACCAACCACTCTCTGAGTAAAAAACCTTCCTCTAATATCCCCCTTGAACTTCCCACCCCTTACCTTAAAGCCATGTTCTCTTGTATTGAGCAGTGGTGCCCTGGGGAAGAGGCACTGGCTATCCACTCTATCTATTCCTCTTATTATCTTGTACACCTCTATCATGTCTCCTCTCGTCCTCCTTCTCTCCAAAGAGTAAACCCCTAGCTCCCTTAATCTCTGATCATAATCCATACTTTCTAAACCAGGCAGCTTCCTGGTAAATCTCCTCTGTACCCTTTCCAATGCTTCCACATCCTTCCTATAGTGAGGTGACCAGAACTGGACACAGTACTCCAAGTGTGGCCTAACCAGATTTTTATAGAGCTGCATCATTACATCGCGACTCTTAAACTCTATCCCTCGACTTATGAAAGCTAACACCCCATAAGCTTTCTTAACTACCCTATCCACCTGTGAGGCAACTTTCAGGGATCCGTGGACATGTACCCCGAGATCCCTCTGCTCCTCCACACTACCAAGTATCCTGCCATTTACTTTGTACTCTGCCTTGGAGTTTGTCCTTCCAAAGTGTACCACCTCACACTTCTCCGGGTTGAACTCCATCTGCCACTTCTCAGCCCTCTTCTGCATCCTATCGATGTCTCTCTGCAATCTTTGACAATCCTCTACACTATCTACAACATCACCAACCTTTGTGTCATCTGCAAACTTGCCAACCCACCCTTCTACCCCCACATCCATGTCGTTAATAAAAATCACGAAAAGTAGAGGTCCCAAAACAGATCCTTGTGGGACACCACTAGTCACAATCCTCCAATCTGAATGTACTCCCTCCACCACCACCCTCTGCCTTTTGCAGGCAAGCCAGTTCTGAATCCACCTGGCCAAACTTCCCTGGATCCCATGCCTTCTAACTTTCTGAATAAGCCTACCGTGTGGAACCTTGTCAAATGCCTTACTAAAATCCATATAGATCACATCCACTGCACTACCCTCATCTATATGCCTGGTCACCTCCTCAAAGAACTCTATCAGGCTTGTTAGACACGATCTGCCCTTCACAAAGCCATGCTGACTGTCCCTGATCAGACCATGATACTCTAAATGTCTATAGATCCTATCTCTAAGAATCTTTTCCAACAGCTTTCCCACCACAGACGTAAGGCTCACTGGTCTATAATTACCCAGACTATCCCTACTACCTTTTTTGAACAAGGGGACAACATTTGCCTCCCTCCAATCCTCCGGTACCATTCCCGTGGACAACGAGGACATAAAGATCCTAGCCAGAGCCTCAGCAATCTCTTCTCTCGCCTTGTGGAGCAGCCTGGGGAATATTCCGTCAGGTCCTGGGGACTTATCTGTCTTAATGTATTTTAACAACTCCAACGCCTCCTCTCCCTTAATATCAACATGCTCCAAAACATCAACCTCACTCATATCGTCCTCACCATCATCAAGTTCCCTCTCATTGGTGAATACCGAAGAGAAGTATTCATTGAGTACCTCGCTCACTTCCACAGCCTCCAGACACATCTTCCCACCTTTATCTCTAATCGGTCCTACCTTCACTCCTGTCATCCTTTTTTTCTTCACATAATTGAAGAATGCCTTGGGGTTTTCCTTTACCCTACTCGCCAAGGCCTTCTCATGCCCCCTTCTTGCTCTTCTCTGCCCCTCATGTATGCTGCCTTCTTCTACCTGACTAGATTTTCCACCTCACTTATCACCCATGGTTCCTTCACCCTACCATTCTTTATCTTCCTCACCGGGACAAATTTATCCCTTACATCCCGCAAGAGATCTCTAAACATCGACCACATGTCCATAGTACATTTCCCTGTAAAAACATCATCCCAATTCACACCCGCAAGTTCTAGCCTTATAGCCTCATAATTTGCCTTTCCCCAATTAAAAATTTTCCTGTCCTCTCTGATTCTATCCTTTTCCATGATAATGCTAAAGGCCAGGGAGCGGTGGTCACTGTCCCCCAAATGCTCACCCACTGAGAGATCTGTAACCTGACCCGGTTCATTACCTAGTACTAGATCTAGTATGGCATTCCCCCTGGTCGGCCTGTCCTCATACTGTGACAGGAATCCTTCCTGGACACACCTAACAAACTTTGCCCCATCTAAACCCTTGGAACTAATCAGGTGCCAATCAATATTAGGGAAGTTAAAGTCACCCATGATATCAACCTTGTTATTTTTGCACCTTTCCAAAATCTGCCTCCCAATCTGCTCCTCTGTATCTCTGCTGCTACCAGGGGGCCTGTAGAATACCCCCAGTAGAGTAACTGCTCCCTTCTTGTTCCTGACTTCCACCCATATTGACTCAAAAGAGCATCCTGCTACATTACCCACCCTTTCTGTAGCTGTAATAGTATCCCTGACCAGTAATGCCACCCCTCCTCCCCTTTTCCCGCCCTCTCTATCCATTTTAAAGCACTGAAATCCAGGAATATTGAGAATCCATTCCTGCCCTGGTGCCAGCCAAGTCTCTGTAATGGCCACTACATCATAATTCCATGTATGTATCCAAGCTCTCAGTTCATCACCTTTGTTCCTGATGCTTCTTGCATTGAGGTACACACATTTCAGCCCTTCTACCTTACTGTCTTTACACCGTTTATTCTGCTTCCCTTTCCTCAAAGCCTCTCTGTATGTTAGATCTGAAAGTTGAAGGCCCATTGTCTGCAAGTCTGAGAGTCTGCAACCAAGCACCGAAGGCCGGAAGCCCGGAGATGGCCTGTCCTGGGGTTGGCGGCTAGCCTGTATGTGTGAATGGCTGGGTGGGTGAGTGGGAGAGTGAGAGGGTGTGAAAGGGGCTTGTTTTATTGCTGCTGCTGTTGTTGTTGATCCTTGTGTCGAACATAATGCAAATGCTATATTGGTGTGGGAATGTTGGCTCCAGCACATCCTTGGGTTGTGTTGGTTATTAGCACAAATGACACATTCACTGTATGTTTCCATGTACATCTGATAAATTAATGAATCTGAACAATGTGCTTTCCAGTCTTACACCTTTCATTGACCTATTTGAGCAAAGTGGGATTAGAGACTTGCAGAGGAGCACTTTGCTCTGTTAATTCATTTAAGAGTAAACCTCAGCACAGAAATTTAAGATTTTGTGGTATAAACAATTTAAAATAATGGTCTTAGTCATTGTAATAGAACACTACAACACAGAAACAGGCCCTTCAGCCTATCTAGTCTGTGCCAAACCATTAATCAGCCTAGTCCCACTGACCTGCACCTGGACCATGGCCCTCCATAGTTCTCCTATCAATGTACCTATCCAAATTCCCCTTAAGTGTTGAAATTGACTGACCCAGCAGCAACCACTCGCGTAGACAGCTCGTTCTACACTCTCACCACTCTCTGAGTGAAGAAGTTCCATGTCACGTTCCCCTTAAACATTTCACCTTTCACCCTTAACCTTAGTTGTAATCTCATCCAATCTCAATAGAAAAAACTTATTTGTATTTACTCCGTCTAAATTCCTCATAATTTTGTATACCTCTTTGAAATCTCCTCGCAATCTTCTATGATTTAGGGAATCAAGTCATAATCTGTTCAAACCTTCCCTATACCTCAGGTCCTCAAATCCCAGCAACATCCTTGTAAATTTTCTCTGTACTCTTTCAATCTTATTTATTTCTTTCTTGTAGGTCGGTGACCAAGACTGCACATAATACTCCAAATTAAGCCTCACCAGCGTCTTATCCAATTTCAACATAGCATCCAAATTCCTGCAGCATCCAAATTCATATATCGATTTATGAAGGTCTACATGCCAAGAGCTTTCTTTATGACCCCATCTACCTGTGATTCTGCTTTCAAGGAATTATGTATCTGTGTTCCCAGGCCCCTCTGTTCTACTGCACTCCTCAGTGCCCTACCACTTACCATGTAAGACCTACCCTGGTTTATCCTCTCAAATGCAACACTTCATATTTTTATTTTTATTTTTATTGACATACTGTGTGGAATAGGCCCTTCCAGCCCATCGAGCTGCACTGCCCAGTAACCCCCAATTTAACGCTAGCCTTTCATGGGACAATTTACAATGATCAATTAACCTACCATTAGTATGTCTTTGGACTGCAGGAGGAAACCAGAGCTCCTGGAGGAAATCCACGTGGTCATAGGAAGAACATACAAATCCCTTACAGGCAGCTGTAGAAATTGAACTCGGGTCGCTGGAATTCTAAAGTGTTGTGGTAACCACTATACTACCGTGCTGCCCAGTACTTGTCTGTGTTAAGCTCCATCTGCAATTTTTCAGCCCATTTTCCAGCTGGTCTAGATCCCACTGCAAGTTTTGATAGCCTTCCTTGCTATTCACTATACACCCCCAAACTTCTTGTCATCCACAAATTTGCTGATCCAGTCTACCACATTATCATCCAGATCGTTGATAAAGATGACAAACAAAAAAGGACCCAGCACCGATCCCTGTGGCACTCAACTAATCAAAGGTCTCCAGTCAGAAAGCAACCATTCTATGGTTTCTTCCATGAAGCCAATGTCTAATTCAATTTACTACTTCACCTTGAATGCCAAGTGACTGAACCTTCTTGACCAACCTCCTATGAGGACCTTGTCAAAGGCCTTGCTAAAGTCCATGTAGACAACATCCACCGCCTTGTCTTCATCAACTTTCCTGGTAACTTCCACAAAAAATTCTGTAAGATTAGTTAGATGTGACCAATTACGCACAAAGCCATGCTGACTATCCCTAAACCGTTCCTGTCTATCAAGATACTCATATATCCAGTCCCTTAGAATATCCACCAAAAGCTTTCCCACGACTGATGCCAGGCTCACTGGCCTATAATTTACGCTTAAGGCTGATTTATACTTGTGCGTCAAATGTACACCGTAGGTACCACATACCCTACGCCATAGGGTGATGTGCACCTCCCCAAAAATGAAACTCACATGTCACGGCGACGCAGACTACAGCAACTGTGATTGGTCCGCTTGGTAGCATCGCATTTCCTCGTACGCATTTCCGGTTGCTTTTCTCTGCCATGTCTGTACACTGATGTGAAATAAATGGTTGGAGACGATGAACCAAATCGTCAAATCTACCTGCCGACATCCGAAAATATTTGAAATGCATTTCCTCATCCATGTCTCTCACGAAGAAACTCAACACAGAGGCATAGAAACCCCACTGCCAACTAGCGTTTTGGCAGTGAATTGCAGAGCAATGCAGACACAACTACACATGCTTGCTATGGCGTAGGGCTACGCAAAAGTATAAATCAGGCCTACGGCGTAGCCCGTACGCTCAAGTATAAACCAGCCTTTACTGTTTGAGCATTTTGTAAACAATGGAACAGCATTAACTATCCTCCAATCCTCCAGCACCTCTCCTGTGGCTAAGGATGTAATAAATATCTTTGCTGGTGCCCCTGCAAGTTGTGCACTACCACAGGGTCCAAGGGAATACCTTGTTAGGCCCTGGGGATTTATCCACCCTAATTTGCCTCAAGACAACAAGCACCTCCTCTGTAATCTGTACAGCATCCATGAAATTGCTGCTGCATTTCCTCTCATCTATAGACTCTGTGTTTGTCTCCTGAGTAAATGCTGATGCAGTTTTCAGGCAAGATTTCTCCTTAAGGAAACCTTGTACTAGAAAGGCATTACCAATGATATAGGATGTGTTATACTCCAGCAGCAACATTCTGAAAAGACAATCACAATCCATTTTAGTAATGTTGATGAGGATAAATGTTGCCCAGAGTAGCCAGAATCACTTCTCTAAACTTCATCAATATTACCGTAAGTCCAATTAAACAGATGGGGGTCTCACCTTGACATCTCATCCAAAATAGGGCCTGGTACCTCTGCAATAGGAAGAAAGAGCAACACCATATAATTCAGAGGCAAAACACTATCAACTGGGCCAGTTGTGTTATGAACATATTGGTGCGATAGTGGTGATCATATCAAACAATGTAACGTTAAGTTACTTTCATAACTATTAATTTTCTTGCGTTTAGTCATAATGGAGGAATATCTCCCTGGTGATTATTCTTTCATTATGTACACAATATAGCACTTGAGACGCACACAGTTCATTATGATGCATCTGAGGTGAACGAGGGTCAGTGCAATTTTAAAATAACGCTCACCATGAACCACGTGAGCAATCAGCCGGGTGTTCTGTGTATACATCCATTCTTTGAGGTTAAGCTTCAACTGTGCCACAGCTTGCAATAACACTATTACAACCCTAGTAACCCAGGCTGAACTCCACCGGTCTCCGTAAGGAGACTGTACACTCTCCTCAGGATCACATGGGATTTCCTCTGGGTGCTCTGGTTTCCTCCCACGTTCCAAAAATATACAGGTTTGTAGCTTAATTGGTAACATGAGTGTCGTTGGGCAGCAGGAGCTGTGAGACTAGATTGGCCTGTTACTGTGTTGTATATCTAGATAAATAAATAAAATAAATTAAAATACCTTGGTAACTGCAATTTAAGATAATAAGCTAACTAGTAGGAAGCAATTTTCTAATATTAAGTTCAGAAGTCTGAGAAGCCAATGGAGAGATCAAAGTATATCATTACAGCTATCTGAATTATTGCAAATAAACAACTGATCACGATACTTATTTTATATATGGCAGAATTTAAATCTCAGTCAAAGTTTTTTAAAGGTGAAGTGTTCTATCTTATACAACACTTGCTGTTGATAGCAAGTGTTAATAACTTGCCGTTATAGCTCTTAACACAAATAAACTTTGCAAGACATTTCACAAGAGTGAAGCTATAACATGAGATATTCCGGCAGGCACATGATCAAAGAGCTTTAAGGCAAAAAACAGATGGAGAGATTTATTGAACACATTCCAGACCTTAGCTCTGAAATAATTGATGGTTTAGACAGTAAGGCAGAATCATTAAAATTGGATGATGCAAGAGGACAGAATTGCATTAGAGCAGCAATCCTAAAGCACTGGAGAAAAGGTGAAGTTACACAGGGAGGAGTCATGTAATTAAGGGACTGAGAATGTTAAAACTTACTTCACCTGCCTAGTTACCTATTTTGGATAGATCATTTGTCATGTTATAAACAAGTAACAATTATGTTGCAATTTCATACCCGAAATTAGAAATAATCAGCCATACTTTTATTTCTTGTGTCTCTGAGCTCAGATTTGAAATTCCAATATGCAAACCGTTTTTATTTTAAATTTGATCTCACCTATTCCATTCCTCTCTATGAAAACACATAATCATTTTGCAATTAAATTAATACCAACAGACCTAGAGCTTTTATTTATTTATTTATATGTCACAGTAACAGGCCCTTCTTGTCCAAGAGCTGATAGAAGTTATTCCTGCAAAAAGCAAAACACTTTTAAAAAGCAAAATGCGAGGAATACTCAACAGGTAGTATTGTATCAGGGTTGTGAGTAAAAAGGTTAATGTTTCAGGCCATTAACTTTACCTAAGGACTGAAATACATTTGAGATGAAATTGGGTTTAAATGTGTGATAGGAACAAGAAAAGAGGATGGAAGAGAAGAAGAAAAAGGAAGATCTATGAAAGAATGGGAAGCAGGTCACCCTAACATTTGTTTATGAAAGTAACTAACAGCTTGAGATCTTCAGTGTGACAGTCACTACAATATTACTGGACTATGCTGTATAACATTACACTGAGCTCCACATTTTCCATTTTAATGCATAATTCATTAATGATATCCTGCAGGTTCTTGCAATTGTCATGATATTACATGACTCTGATCTCTTAAGCTATGGTATCACTCTGAAGGGACACACAAGATGACCTCGCCCAGCTACTGAATGAGTGGATGCTGCCACGTTGGAATGCAGTGCTAGAAGAATGTTCACAGGGTAGGTGGTGAAGAACAGCAGGAAATACATTCTTTTTTCAAATTTTATTTTTCTTTCATGGAATGCGGATATTACTGGCAGGGTCAGCATCTACGACCCTCATGAACGGGGATTAGGAGTTAACTACTCTGATGGATCTGAACAATTATTGCACAGTAGCATTCATATCTATTGTAATGAAGTGCTTTGAGAGGTTGGTCATAGCTAGAGTTAACTCTTCCCTGAGCTAGGTCCTGGACCCACTGCAAATTGCCTGCTGCCATAACAGGTCTATGGAGCTTAGAAAAATAGAGGTCTATGGGTAAGCCTAGGTAAGTTCTAAGGTAAGGACATGATCGGCACAGTTTTGTGGGCCAAAGGGCCTGTATTGTGCTGTAGGTTTTCTATGTTTCTATGTCTACAACAATGCAATCTCATTGTCTTTCCAGTTAGCTTTAGACCATGAATTTATCAGGCTGTTGTTCATTGTTCATTGAACAGAATGCAACGCCATCATCCCATCAATACTAATCAGCAAGCTTCAAAATCTTTACCTCATCTGTAACTGTTTCCTTGTTTTCCTTATCAGAAGGCCATAGTCAAGGCAGATCAGGAAATAATATCTTCTCTTCATTAAGAATCAAAACATGCACATCTCAAAACGATGCATGCTTAGAACACTATTCCTTTCTGTCTACACTCATGACAATGTGGCTAAGCCCAACTCAATTGCCATCTCTAACCTTGCCAATGACACCACTATTGTTGAAAGAATTTCAGATGGTGACGAGGAGGTGTACAGAACCAAGATAGACTAGCTAGTTGTGGTGTTGCAACAACAACCTTGCTTTTAACGTCAGAAGGACCGAAGAAGAGGAAGTGGGGAGAACACACACGAGTCCTCATTGAGTGGAAAGAGCGAGCAGCTTCAAGTTCCTGGGTGTCAGCATCCAGAGAATCAACCCTGTCCCCGACATCTTTTTTTCAATTTTTTTTATATATAAGTTTCTAGAATGCAACAACAAAAAAACAATAAAAAAGAGGTTTATACAGTGCAAAACAAACATGTCAAATGTACAGTTCATAAAAGTTAAGGAAAAGCACCTGTAGTAGAATCGTGTATAGTTATCACCCCACCCTCCCACTACCCAACTCCTTACGATATATAGAAAAATTGTTCAGAACTTTTATCACCACAGAGCTGTATTTAAAAAAAAAGAAGATATATTGCCTACTATCTGAGCTATAATATGTTTACACATCAAAAAAAAATGTAAGTCTTAACCAAAAGAAGCTGGAAGCAAGGGATTTAAATGCAAAAGAAAAAAAGGAGGGATAAACCCTTAATCAAAACGGGAATTATGAAAATATTCAAGAAAAGGTCCCCACATCTTTTGGAACATTATGTCCGAATTAAGAAGTGAATAATGAGTCTTTTCAAGGTCTAAGCAGGACATAATGTCTCTGAGCCATTGAGAATGAATGGGTGGGGCAACATCTCTCCACTTAAGGAGGACTGCACATCTGGCCAAAAGAGAGGCAAAACACAATGTACGACGTTTAGTCAGACTCAGATGCATGTCAACTTCTCCCGAGGTGCCGAAAAGAGCAATCAGAGGGTTAGGTTACAAATAGCAATTAAGTATATGGGATAAAGTTAAAAAGACATTTTTCCGGAATTTTGCCAAGCTAGGACAAGCCCTGCACGTATGAATAAGGGAAGCTTCGCCCCCTTTACACTTGTCACAACAGGGACTAATATCAGGATAGAACCGCAATAATTTAGTTTTAGACATATGAGCCCTGTGTACGACCTTGAACTGTAAAAGGCAGTGGCGAGCACATAAAGAAGTTGAATTAACTGACTTGAGAATTGAAGCCCAAACCTTGTCAGACAGAGAAAAATTTAAGTCATGCTCCCAGGCAGTTTTAATTTTGTCAAAGGGTGCTCGCCTCAAAATCACTAACATA
The DNA here is from genome assembly GCF_030028105.1 of Mobula birostris. Taxonomy (NCBI): domain Eukaryota; kingdom Metazoa; phylum Chordata; class Chondrichthyes; order Myliobatiformes; family Myliobatidae; genus Mobula; species Mobula birostris. The sequence goes on along the minus strand of NC_092378.1, from coordinate 40,806,841 downwards.
TCTCGAATAGTGGATATTAAAGCTTTACCCAATGGGTTGGTACGAAGAAACAAGTCCACAACATTTTTATCAGGTACATAGAACATAGAACATAGAATAGCACAGCACAGTACAGGCCCTTCGGCCCACAATGTTGTGCCAACCCTCAAACCCCGCCTCCCATGTAAGCCCCCACCTTAAATTCCTCCATATACCTGTCTAGTAGTCTCTTAAACTTCACTAGTGTATCTGCCTCCACCATTGACTCAGTCACAGTCATAGTCATAGTCATAGTCATACTTTATTGATCCCAGGGGAAATTGATTTTCATTACAGTTGCACCATAAATAATAAATAGTAATAGAACCATAAATAGTTACATAGTAATATGTAAATTATGCCAGTAATTTATGAAATAAGTCCAGGACCAGCCTATCGGCTCAGGGTGTCTGACCTTCCAAGGGAGGAGTTGTAAAGTTTGATGGCCACGGGCAGGAATGACTTCTTATGACGCTCTGTGCTGCATCTCGGAGGAATGAGTCTCTGGCTGAACATACTCCTGTGCCCACCCAGTACATTATGTAGTGGATGGAAGACATTGACCAAGATGGCATGTGCATTCCACGCACCAACCACTCTCTGAGTAAAAAACCTTCCTCTGCTATCCCCTTTGTACTTCCCACCCCTTACCTTAAAGCCATGTCCACTTGCATTGAGCAGTGGTGCCCTGGGGAAGAGGCGCTGGCTATCCACTCTATCTATTCCTCTTATTATCTTGTACACCTCTATCATGTCTCCTCTCATCCTCCTTTTCTCCAAAGAGTAAAGCCCTAGCTCCCTTAATCTCTGATCATAATGCATACTCTCTAAACCAGGCAGCATCCTAGTAAATCTCCTCTGTAGCCTTTCCAATGTTTCCATATCCTTCCTATAGTGAGGCGACCAGAACTGGACACAGTACTCCAAGTATGGCCTAACTAGAGTTTTATAGAGCTTCATCATTACATCACGACTCTTAAACTCTATCCCTCGACTTATGAAAGCTAACACCCCATAAGCTTTCTTAACTACCCTATCCACCTGTGAGGCAACTTTCAGGGATCCATGGACATGTACTGCCAGATCCCTCTGTTCCTCCACACTACCAAGTATCCTGCCATTTACTTTGTACTATGCTTTGGAGTTTGTCCTTCCAAAGTGTACCACCTCACACTTCTTCAGGTTGAACTCCATCTGCCACTTCTCAGCCCACTTCTGCAGCCTATCAATGCCTCCCTGCAGTCTTCGACAATCCTCAACACTATCTACAACACCACCAACCTTTGTGTCATCTGTAAACTTGCCAACCCACCCTCTACCCCCACATCCAGGTCGTTAATAAAAATCATGAAAAGTAGAGGTCCCAGAACAGATCCTTGTGGGACACCACTAGTCACAATCCTCCAATCTGAATGGACTCCCTCCACCACCACCCTCTGCCTCCTGCAGGCAAGCCAATTCTGAATCCACCTGGCCAAACTTCCCTGGATCCCATGCCTTCTAAATTTCTGAATAAACCTACCATGTGTAACCTTGTCAAATGCCTTACTAAAATCCATATAGATCACATCCACTGCACTACCCTCATCTATATGCCTCACCTCAGGAAAGTTTGGTATTAAAGGGTTAATAAAATGTCTAATTTGGAGATATCTGAAGAAATGGGTAGGTTGAACATTACAGACAGTTGTTCAAAAGTTGCAAAGCTATTGTCTATGAAAAGATCTTCAGTGCACCTAATACCCTTTCTTTGTCAGTCTTGAAATGTGAAATCCTGCATAGGAGGCTGAAAAAGATGATTATGTAGAATAGGACTCGAGAGAGAGAAACCGTGAAGACCATTATATTTTCTGAACTGAGCCCATATTCTCAGAGTGTGTTTGATGACAGGATTAACAATTGATTTAGGCAGATGGCAAGGAAGTGCGGATCCAAGAAGTGGGGGGAATGGAGAGATTCTTATAAGAGTTCAACTCCATTGCCACCCATATCAGGCAGTTAGACTGATTATAAAAGTAAGACCAAAAGATAAGACAACGTATGTTGGCTGCCCAGTAATATAAACGAAAATTGGGCAAGGCCATACCACCTAGCCTTTTAGGTTTTTGAAGGTGAGCTTTATTTAGACTGGGACAATTGCCCTTCCATAGATAGGATGAAATAATAGAATCTAACGAATCAAAAAACGCTTAAGAAATAAAAATTGGTAAAGGTTGAAATAAGTATAAAAATTTAGGAAGGATATACATTTTAACAACATTAATTCGATCTATCAGAGACATAGACAGGGGTGACCACTATACTAGACTCTGTTTTGTGTGGTTTAAAAGATTAGTGAAATTTTCTCCAAAAAGACACTTATAATTCCTTGTTACTATAATGCCAAGGTAAGTAATTTGATTATTTACTACTTTAAAAGGAAGGTTATGAAATTCTAATACTTGTGCTTCTCTGTTTATTGGAAAGAGTTCACTCTTATGTAAATTAAGTTTGTGTCCAGAAAGCTGGCTAAATTTGTTAAGGAGTGAAAACATTGGGGATAAGGCGGTAGTCGGATTTGATATAAAAAGTAAAAGATCATCAGTGTAAAGAGAGACTTTGTGCTCAACACCCCCCCTCCAAATCCCCGTCAATTCAGCACAGCTACGAAACACAATCGCCAGGTCCGACATCTTGATGCAATCACGAGAAGGCGTGGTAACAGCTATACTTCATTAGGAGCTTGAGGAGATCATATGTGTCACCAAAGTCATGCAAATTTTATGGACGTATGATGGACAGCACTCTGAATGCTTTCATCACTGCCTGGTATGGAGATGGCAAAGTGCAGGGTTGAAAGGGGCTGCAATATTGAAGACCCACCCAGCTCCATCACAGGCACAACCCTCCCCACTGCTGAGCACATTTTCAAGAGCTGATGCCTCAAGAAGGTGGCATTCATCAATGAGGACCCTCAACATATGGGACATCTCCTCTTCTCATTACTACCATCAGGGAGAAAATAGAGGAACGCAAAGATCCACACTCAACTTTTTGGGAACAGCTTCTTCCCCTCCACCAACAGATACTGAACAGTCAGTAAACTCATGAACCCATGAACTCTATCTCCTTAGTCCTCTTTTGCACTGGTTATTCATTTATTTACATTTATTTATGGGAAAATTGGATTGGCTATAATGAAATGGTGGAGCAAGTTCGATGGGCCATATCGCCTAATTCTGCTCCTATATCTTATGATCTGATGGTCTATTTGTTTACTTGTTTGTCTGTTTATTTTTGCAACTTATAGAAATTTTTATGTCACAAAAGCAAGATGCAAGAACAACAAACTGCATGACTTAGGTCAATGATAACAAATCAGATTCAGATTCTTCCATATAGCTGAGACTGGGTAAGTGTGACAGGATTGCTCCCTAGTTGGATATTACTGAACTAGATGAGTTCTTAAAAACAAACCCAATAGTTTCATGGATGTCATTACTGAAACTACTCAGTTTAAAATTTCTTGTACTAGATCAGAAAATTCGATTAATGCTTTACCAATAGATAAATAATGGCCAATATTTAAGCAACAATTTCATGATCCACTGGAAATACACACTGCATTCAGAAATCCGTGGTCATTGCCCTACTGCTGTGAAATTACCCTTACTTTTGTTGGCCTTAAGTGCTCATAAGCATCTCCTAATATTCTCAAGTCTGAATTTACTGCTCTCATCACTTCTCCAGCCAGGGATTCATCTTTTTTCTCACCACTTCTCTTCCTATTAGTGATGAGCAATGAGAAAGCTCCACTCCATTCTATAACTTGTTTTGCTCATTAGCTGAAGCTAATGATTGCAACTTAAATCTGTTCCCCTCTAATGTTATTTTTTCTAACACAAAGTGTACCTCCTGTCTGTTTCCTTTCACCCTTGCACATTATCCTACCTTGACAAGAGGAATGCAAAACAACATGCAGGATTCACGTTCACCAACCCCTCTGAATATTATAATACACAATTCCCATGGACAATCCTACCAATAACAGGTTTACGCCCACAAAACTGTGATGGAAGCTTGATCTCAAAAGTTTGCCCGAGTTAAAGAAACAGGGCCTTCTGTCAGGCTGATCACTCTACAAAAGTGTAGACATTAATTCATCATTTTTCACTCTCCCTTAGAATGTCATCTAAATGTGGAAAATGTTAGCAAATGCAATGAAAAAAAGAAAATAAACCGAGCTTCAAGCACTGAACTTCCTGTCTTTAACATCACTCAGACATCCAAGTATCGCAACATCAATGGATCAATGAGTAAATCTCTCCCTTAAAGGAAAGATGCATGCAAGGCCAAGCAATGCAAACTATGAAGCATAGAAAAAATATATCTGATTAACAAAACAAATCAAATTCCCTGAAAGATGCTGACATTGGGATTTATTTCCTGAACTTTCCCATATGCAAGAAGAAATGGATTTGTCCACCAAAAGTAATCTGCAGCTTTCGGATATTATTGCTTTGATTTTTATTGGAGCTGACAAAATGATAGAGATCAAAATGTGCCCTCTCATTTTATCATTTTCGCACTGACAGCTCAAGAGGCTTCAAGAGAAAATGTTCAAAATTGTTGGAGTAGGAACATCTTTTCATCATTCTGTGTGGGTTGGAAAGTGATTTGAATATATTTCAAGAATATTTTAGTCCTCTTTTTTCAGACACTAGTCACGACATCAGAAGGTTAGAAAACTCATTCATAACATGGGAACCCTTCCCTCCTTCCACCACAAACCTCCTCCTCCCCAATAGCCCCCATCTCATCTCCCACATGCGCACGCAAACACACAAAGTTGCATGTTTATTCAGCTTTCTGTTCCCTAATCCTCTTACGTTTAAAACAGACATTTCAGCGAAAAGGATGAAACAGCATACAGTCTAATGAACAAAGATGACTATCTCAGTGCACGTAAGGAAGCAAGAGTTCTTGTTCTCAGAGTCAATGTATTTATTGACTGTGTTGAACAGTGAGTTAGAATGGGGAAGAATTAATTATTCACTGCAGAGGTGAACTAGATGATAGTGGGGATCAAAGAAACCTTGAATTTCAACTTTCCTATAGAACCTTGCCAAGCTGCCATTGCAGGTGTCCCACAAATTGCTGCTCTTCACAGCTGTAGATTGACAGGCAGATACTGTTGAACAGTCAAAATCAACTGATTTCAAAGTGGAAATTGCCAGTTTTGTTGGTTTCCTATGAGAGTAAATTGCCATTCACTGCACTCAGCTCCTCTTAATAACCCAGACTATTTTTACTGACTCTTCATCAAAGTTCAGATAATTATTGATCATGAATAATATGCACCTAGGACCTATCCACAGAGAAATTTTAATGTCATGTGGAACACGGAATGCTGGAAGAAATCTGCAGGTCAGGCAGCATTATGAAAAGGAATAAACAGGCAATATTTCAGGCCGAGAGCCTTCATTAGTAGTGAAAAGGAAGGGAGATGAAGCCAGAATAAGGTGGTGGTGGGTGGGGAAAGACTGCAAGCTAGAAGATGATAAGTGAAGCCACATGAGGGGGAAGGTAGATGGGCATGGAGGGAGATGAAGTGAGAAGCTGGGAGGTGATAGGTGGAAAAGGAAAAGGGCTGAAGAAGAAGGAATCTGATAGGGGATGATGTGTGACATCAGATATTTCCATTGGCCAGCCCTAATCTGATGGATGGATTCACAGTGAGGGAAGAGATGCCCTTTACTTTCCTGGCTTGTGACATCCTGTTCTTTCATAACTATAGGGTTATCTTAATATTAGATAAAGTAAGAGATGGAGACTCTCTTTCAAAACAGAATGAGAGCCCCACAAATACCAAAATGCTTTCAATAAATGCCATTATTCAGCTAGGGGCGCCCTCTAATACATGCCCAAAAGGTATGTAAGGCTAATTATCATGTACACTGCAAAATGTAGCAATCCAAATTGTGATGCAAATTCACTTCTTGGCCAGTGGGTTGCTTAACGTTTTTGTAAAGCTCATTTTCTAAACAGAGAAGCTGACACTTGTAAGATCACAAACAATTGTAAGTAAATTTCCAACTAACAGTGGTTTAGCTTCTGCTTGTAATTAGGAGTCAGTCTTCAACTCGCAAAATGGAAATGGAAAGCAGTAATCAGCTTCAAGTTTAAAAAACACAGCTTTGCAAACAATCTCTGTATATAAGAGACTGTCTGTAGAAGCAGAGACTTGTTCACAACACTTGGTTTATAGCTGTTCAAGGAGACAGACTAAGACAAGTTTAATTTCGCGTTTTTTCAACAAGAAAAGCTGGCTCTAAGCTGTTTAGTTCATGGAAGCTTTCAGACCAGATGAATAATATAATTTAGCATATCAATAACTGTTTTATTAATGTTGGGTGTTTTATGTACTTAAGGAAGTTACCTTTACGACATTAGCTGAGATCTGTGTCTCCAAGGTGCTTTTAGACCTTTTGTGTTAAAGAGGTATCTGAGGAAACATCATATGCATGTGAAGTTATCTAAGTAGTAGAGAAACAATAAATGTAGAGAGAATTTCAAGTATATGGCAATGGGAAAATCAAAAAGCTATGGAAGAAACACAATGGACAATTTGTTCACTTCTTTTAGTTATAGAAGTTTTACCTATTATTTGGAAATCCTTTGTGTTTTATAAATGCTGTTTGTTTTAGAAATGGTTTGTGTTTTGAAAAAGGTTTGTAATTTGGAAATGTTTAAGATAGAAATCTTCTGTGAGTTTTAAATCTGTTTTAGTAATGTTCTTCAGATTTAATTGTGAATCACTGAAAATAAATGAACTGTTTTAAACTATTTAGTTAGCTGGAATTATACTCTCATTGGTCAGGAGATGGGACCCACCACTCAAATAGTGGCAACTGGCAGCAAAACTCACTGTGGAGAATAAAAATGGAGGTAAACTTGTCTTATAAGATTGGCTAGTTTCCACATAATCTCTCTTTAGTGACACTACTCCTGGCTATTTTTATCCTTTAGGGCTTAAGGTTTTCAATCACGTTTAGAACTTAGTGGTCATCAAATCCAATACCATCACAAAATACAGTAAGAGGTGCAAGAGGAAGTGCAGCAAGGAAATCCAGAGCTTGAGGGACATGAAACAAGTCTGTCAAACATCAGCAACAGGGAAGTACAGATAGTAGGGGAAGATCTCAGTTCAATGCCACTACACTCATCTCTCTGTTCAGCAGTGGAAGGTTGGGGGTGGGGGTGTTGACCACATGGGCCATAACAGATCCCCAGATAAGGAGGCAAATTTTCAAAAGAGCAGGCAAGATTGTAAACTATGTGAGCCTCTCCATACTTTAATCCTTGATAATATCACAGTTCAATGGTTACCAGACAAAACAACCCAGATTATATATCTCTTTTGGAAGATCACTTGCACTGATCACAATAGCGAGCATAAATCCATGATCTAAATACTGAACTGATTTACCATAACCCTTACAGGGCAGGAGCTCTCTTTGACATACCTTGTGAAAGTATGAAGCTTATTTCAAATTATTCACTTGCATGGTGATTCTCAAGCTGGAGGAGACATCTGCAGCCACTTTCTACCAGGCTGTTCCTATTGTGACCTTGGTGGGTCTCCAAGAGCCCAACAAATTTCATAGCACATGCCAGCGATAATAAACCTGATTCTGTTACAGGTTTTGAGAATTACTTCAATGATGTGAATATCCATGTCTGCTCCAACAAATCTTAGAGATCTCTCCCATTCTTATGTAGCCTTTGACTGTTCATAACTGCCCTGGTGTTGTATATTCCCCATCTCTGAATACCATGTGAAGTGTCATTCTAAGGATGATAATCTTCTCAGATACGTGAGCTTATCAAAAGTGAACTTGTAAAACATTTCATTCATAGAGAACCATGAAGACCCCATTTCAGCATGTTTCTGAACAACATCCCCAGCTTGAAATATTAACTCTGTTTCTATGTCCCCAGATGTTTTCCCACCTGTTGAGTGTTTCCAGCATTATCTGTTTCTGTTCCAGAGATCCAGCATACACAGATTTTTTTTGGTTTTTTATCTGACGCCCTTCTAATATATTTTGGATTTTTTTTTTGGCTGGGGAGTGTTGATTTTAAATACAGCACAGTTTAATGAAACAAAGAAGGATGAAGACTAATTTGTTGCCAAGTATATTTGAAAGCAAAATCAGCAGCAACTTCAATGATGGAAATGGGTTAATTTCTCCAGAACTCTGTAATAAGTGGAGGATAGTTAATTATATATTATGTGCATAAAAGCAATTTCTGACACTTTTAGTAGCATTGTAACCACACTGGAATTGCAAGATAATTACTTAATCACCTCCATTTAGACTAGCTTTAACTTGCTATTGTATGCTGCCTTTTGGCAAACAGACTTTAGAAACTATTGTAAGAACAATGATGAAAGATGATTGTGCAGAGTTATTGCTCATATTGACCAAGTTGATTATTTGCCTGGCATTTAATATTAATGCATCCATGCATTACTGATGGTACACTGTACATCATAATGAATAAAATTATATCCCTTCATATTTATATTTATTCCAAAAACCAGTGTACGGGGTCTTTCTTTTTTTTGTATGTTAAATTTAAAATGGCTTCTTTGTTATGTTATAATCGGGAATGCTTCTTTGTTATGTTAAACGCTGAGAAAGCTTTGTGCTAGCAGCTTGCTGTGGGTTAAGGGGTGATAAGAGGATGTTACAAACCAATTGGGATAATTGTTATGACTTTGGTGAAACAGGAAGATTTGTATGCACGGGGTTTTGAGGGAGAAGGCGGGAGAGCGAGACAGAGGGTGGACCAGGTGCTGTGATGTCCACTAACGGGGTTGGACCCCGAGGAGAGCGTTCGGCGAGGAGATGGAGACGGACTCGTGTGGAGCGTCTGGTCAACCACAGTTGTTGGTCCCAGGCGGCCGGTCGAGGTGGTCTGAGGGGGTCGCAGGGTGAAGAAGAAGGTCCTTGAGCTCCAACAGTTTTTGTGCACGAAGAGATTGAACTTTGATAAGTGTGGCGCCTTTTATTGACCTTTTATATTTTATTCTCTCTTAATTATTTAGTTCCAGTAATATCTATAAACTGTAAATCATTTAATCGTATCTGGTGTATTGTCTGTTATTTGGGTGGGGTGGGGTACATCACACAGCATCCACACAAACTGATTACCCAGTTTGGCGGAGCCGAGGGCTGTTTCCCTAGACGACAGCGAGCCGAGCGACCCTGAGGGTGGCCGGGGGGCTACACCTGTTTACAATTCATACTTCTTTCCCTGGATAAAGGCAGATGCTGCAATTCTGGCTGAATATTTCTCTGTGTTGCTGCCACGTGATCAATAACCAATACATGCTTTTATAATTTAAATGAAATTTTAGAAATTACTGCCTGTAATATTTCCAAAATGTAACATTTTGCATTTTAACCTGAGATTTCTAAACAAATTTTCTTTTAAGCATTATTTTTCTATAAAGTTGAAGAGAGCTTTTTCTTGCTGAAATAAACAAGCAGGTTGTGTCTAGGTTGGTAACCTTTGATGCGAGTTAGTAAACACTGGAACGTTGTCACACACATTTCAACCTGACCAACATCACTGTGATAAAAAGCTTCCATGAATGTCACATGATGGGGATTTCACACCAGATATTGGGATCCTTATTTTAAAGTCATGCCATTTCAGACATTCCACATCATTAGTAGCTCCAGGTCTCCAGAACTAATGTACTGCCTGACATTTTTATGGTTCTTCAAATCGTAGCCACCTGCTGTTCAATGTTTGTACATATTCTGAGGAAAAGTATGCAAAAGCATTGACCCTTACCCACCGGGACAGTTTGCTCAACATTTGTGGAAGTGTGGAAATCTGTGCTGTCAGTGAAGTAGCTGGTCAATGAACTACAGTCTGACATTATACATGGTAATTAATTGCATTCCTCTATTCATCGGCACTCGTCCACCTTGTCCTCTTCATCACTGCACTTTTCATTTCTCCAATCAAAGGCTATTCCAAAATGCAAACTCTGGAATTCCCTTTTAAAAATCTCTGCCTCTCTACCACAGTTCTATCCCTAAACCATTCTCTTTGACTAAACTGTGGCCTTGCCATCTATCCTGCTATCTCTTGAAGGAGTTCAGTCAAATTTTGTACAATATAGCTTCTATGAAAACCATTGAAAACTTTTGCTATCTTAAAGAGACTATACAAATATATTTTTCACAACAGCTTTAAATTTGCCTATTATGATAAACATTTCAGCCAGGTGGAGCACGTCAGCCTTGGATGGCAACCCCCCTGGGAGAAGGAAAATTCTGATTTTAAATCTCTGCTGCCTTGCACCCATACTCACCCATGCAAAAGGCTTCAGGAATAAAACCCCAAGGAAGAAATCCAGAGCCCGGGTCCCTAAGGCAGTTTGATGTTGTTTACAACTTCACTCCGGCAGCCCCTGCGAAGATACTGGTGCCAAGCTGTATCGGCACTTGCCCTTCCCTTGGACTACATCAGAGGGGGTCCCACTGCATGAGCAACAGCCAGTTCTTCAAATCTTCCCGCCCAGGCTTGTGTCCTAAAGAGGACATAGTCCACCAGGGCATAGACCCATGATCCTCTGGGATCAATGGCTGCCTACTATAATAAGCATATTAAAATGTGTCCATTATAGACACAACAGTTCACAACTTGACATCAGGCTTTGTAAGTATTGGTGATGTTCTCCATAAGATTAGAGCATGAATTGTCTGGCTCCCTGATTTTGCATGTGGGACTTCCAATCTCTCATTCAATGAAAATACAGCTGCAAGCCCTGAAAAGATTCACAGTGTTAATGAATAATCCCATTGCTTGATGTGAAGGAATTATACTGTAATCACCATTGAAATTCCTTTGTGGAAGAAAATTACCTCAAACTGCCTTAAGGGTATTTCTTCATTTTTAATTTCTTCAGTCATATGAAGAGACACTAAGAAGCAGAGAGCATCTGGGCTGTATGTTCATTCACAGAAAGTAAGGTTTCAGGTTAAAACCATATTTATTATGCCCATAGAAATGAACTGTTGACACAAAAGGTTTAAATCCTGCAACAGAACTACTACCTGCTCCAGCTGCCCGTGGCCAGTCCTGATGCAGGGTTTTGACCCAAAACATCAACAATTCTTCCCCCCCCCCTCCCCACCACCCACTCCCCACTGATGTTCTTCAACCCACAGAGCTCCTTCAGCAGACTGCATGTTGGTCCACATTTCATCATTACAATCATACTCCTGTCTATTGTGACCATTCCTTCTGGCTTCTTGATAGGTCATTGCAGAAGTTAGTTAGGAGCCAACCATATTGTTCAAGTCCGATGCCAAATGTGGTCCACACTCAGTAAGCACAGAAAGCTCCTCTCCTTGGAGACACAGGAGACCGCAAATGCGGGAAGCTGGAGCAGTGCATAATCTTCTGGAGGAACTCAGCAGGTCATGCTGCATCTGTGGGAGGAAAGGTATTTATGACATTTTGGGTCAAAGCCCTGAATTGAGACTGAGAGTGGAGAAGGAATATGGCCCATGTAAGAGAAGGGAAGTGGCGAGAAAGAGATCTGAGGTGACGGTGAACTGGAGTTCAAAAGTTCAAAGTTCAAAGTGAATTTATTATCATAGCACATATATGGCATCATATATAACCCTGAAATCCATTTTCTTGCGGGCATACACAGTAAATGAATAAACACAACAGAATCAATGAAAGACCAACCCAGCAGAACAGACAAACAACAACTTGTACAACTGTACAAATAAAAAAAGAAAATAATAATAATAAATATGCAATAAGTATCAAGGACATGATATGAAGAGTCCTTGAAAGTGAATCCATAGGTTGTGAAACAGTTCAGTGATGGGGCAAGTGAAGTTGAGAGAAGTTATCCTGTCTAGTTCAAAAGCCTGATAGTTGAGGTTGTAGTAACTGTTCCTGAACCTGGTGGTGTGGGTCCTGAGACTCCTGTGAGGTGTAAGGGGTAGAATCTGACAACCAGGAAGTGCCAGCTAAAGGTCAGAGCAAGATTAGAGACAAAAATCAGTGCCAGGTGAATGATAGATGAGGCAAACAAATCAAGAGAGGAAAATAGGAAAAGGGAAAGACAAACAGATGGAGGAACAGTTGGGGGAAGGGAAGCATGGAGATGCGAGACAGTTCTGGGAGGGAAATGAGCAGGAACACAAAGGGCTACTAGCAGTGCAGGGTTCTGATAAGCAAAGGACAATGAAAATGGGTGTGATCAGGGAAGAGTGAATGTATGTTTATAACCAAAACTATTGGGATGGGGGGGTGTTGAAACCTGTGGTTGAATTGTGGGTGTAGTGGGTGGATGCATGCGTGGGGGGCGGGGTAGATAGAAGACAAATATGGATGCGGTGCAGCAGAGGGGTAAAAGGAAAAGGGGACAAAAAGGGAGGACTAGAAAAGAATTTGGCAGGAAAAGGGGGGAGAAAATGGGGCTTATGTGAAATTGGAGAACTCAATATTCATGCCATTGTGTAGCAGACTACCCAGGAGGAATTTGATGTGTTGTTCCTACTGTTTGCATTGGGTTTCATCGTGGCTATAGAGATGCTCCTTCCCTTGGAGACACAAAAGAAAACCAGGTGGAGGTTTTACAGAAATCCATTAATATTAATTGCATCATATGTGATAGAAGATCCTTATAATTCTTCATTAACTTAAATTTATGTCCTCCAGCTGCCAGGATGGATTTTAACTTATGTCTCTCGGAACATACTTGTCCTACTTGCCTGTGGTGAACTTGTTAAATTCTTGAAAGTTCCCAAAGATCTGTAATATACATTTATCATTAAATTGATGAGATCTAATAATTCAAGTTACTTCTATCATTCAGGACACACCAAGATAAACTAGCTTGACTGGCTTGACTCCATCCTTTTTTCCCTTTTCACTCATGATGGAAATGGAACTTGACTAACCAGACTAGTCAATTACTTGTCAATTTTAACTGTTTCATTTTCTCTTGTTAAACCATGATCCACAGTTGCCTATTGAAAGATTTATCAGTCTCACAAAACTCTTTCAACAATGAAAATACTTACTCTTATAAAATGATGTTCATCTAAAGAAATGTACAATTTCACTGAATGTCTGACTGGATGCTCACGATGTCATAAAATAAAATATTCAGCATAAACACAAGAGATTCTGCACATGCCGGAAATCTAGAGTAAAATGCCAAAACTGCTGGTGAAATTCAATGGCTCAGGCAAATCTTTAGAGTAGGAATAAATAGTCTATGTTTTGGGCCAAGACCAGATGAGGGGTCTTGACCTGAAATGTCAACCATTAATTCCTCTCCATAGATGCTGCCTGACCTGCTGTGTTCCTCCAGAATTGGTGTGCCTTACAAAAGACTCATCAATTAGATTGTAGCTGCAAATGATCCTGATGGGTGTTTCAACAATTATATTTGCACACAAGCCTGATCTATGTTTGAAGCTCTCCTTTAAAATGACACACACAAAATGCTGGAGGAACTCAGCGGGTCAGGCAGCATCTATGGAAATGAATGAAGAGTTGACATTTTCGGCCAAGAGTCTTTTTCAGGACTGGAAATGAAGGAGGACGACGACAGAATGAAAAGGTTCAGGGAAGGGAAGGAGGAGAGCTAGAAGTTGATAGGTGAAGCCAGGTGGGTGGGAAAGGTAAGGGGCAGGAGAGGAAGGAATGTGATAGGAGAGGAGGGCGGATCATAGGAGAAAGAGAGGAGGGAGTGTACCCAGAGGGAGATGATAGGCAGGTGAGAAGATGTAAGAGGTCAGAGTGGTGAATAGAAGAAGGGGAGGATATTTTTTACCAGAAGGAGAAATCAATATTCATGCCATCAGATTGGAAGCTACAAAGATATATTATAACGTGTTGCTCCTCAACCCTGAGGGTGGCCTCACCATGGCACAAGAGGAGGTCCTGGACCAACATGTCCGAATGGGAATCAGAATTATAATGTTTGGCCACTGGGAAGCTTTGTTTTTGGCAGAGGTGCTCAATGAAGTGGTCCCTCAATTTATGATGGGTCTCACTGATGTAGAGGAGGCCACAAAGGGACCACTGGAAACAATAGGCAACCCTAGCAGATTCGCTGGTGAATTATTGCCTCACCTGGAAGGACTACTTGGGGCCCTGGACGGAGGAGGTGAATGGGCAGGTGTAGCACTTTGGCTGCTTGCAGGAATAAGTGCCGGGGGGAGATTAGTGGAGAGGGACAAATGTACAATGTACTGAAGGAGGGAGCAATCACTGCAGAATGCCCGGGGGGGGGGAGGTAGAGATACCTTGGTGGTAGAGATTCCTATGGAGATGGCAGAGGTTGCGGAGAACAGTGTGTTGGATGCGGAGGCTCATGGGGGGGGGGTAGGTGGTAAGGACAAGAGGAGCTATCACTGTTAAGTAGGAGGGAAGGAGGGGTGAACGCAGACGTTCAGGAAATGGAGGGTATGCGGGTGAGGGCAGCATCAATGGCAGAGAAAGGGAATTCCCGTTCTTTGAAGGAGAACATTTCTGATGTCCTGGAAAGGAAAGATGCATCCTGGGAACAGGTACGGCAGAGATGGAGAAACTGAGAAAAGGAAACAGCATTTTTACAGCAACAGGATGGGAAGAAGAATAGTCAAGATAACAGTGGGAATCTGTAGGTTTATAAAAGATGTCGGTTGACAGTTTGTTTCCAGAGATGGAGACAGAAAGAGCGAGAAATGGGAGGGTGGTGTCCGAAATGGACCAAGTGAATTTAAGGGCAGAGTGGAAGTTAAAGGCAAAGTTGATGTAATTGACAAGCTCAGCATGGACGCATGAAGCAGCACCAATGAAGTCATCAATGTAGTGGGGGGAGATGTTGGGGACCATTACTGGGGAAAGCTTGGATCATGGGCTTTTCTCCATAGCCAATGAAAATGCAGGCATAGCTGGGCGCCTGTGGGTGCCCATGGCTACCCCTCGAGTCTGGAGACCATTATCTAAATGGGGAGAAGGTTCAAACATCAGAGGTGCAGAGCGACTTAGGAGTCCCAGAAGGTTAATTTACAGGTTGAGTCCGTGGTAAAAAAGGCAGATGCAGTGTTGGCATTTATTTCAAGGGGAATAGAATATAAAACCAAGGAGATATTGCTGAGGCTTTATAAGACACTAGTCAGGCCGCATTTGGAGCGGTGGAGGGCGTGGGTATATTTGAGATGGAGATTGATGTTTCCCGATCAGTCAGGGCATCAAAGGATATGGCGAGAAAGCAGGTATATGGGATTGAGTAGGATTCAGGATCAGCCATGATGGAATGGCAGAGCAGACATGATGGGCTAAGTAGCTTAATTCTGCTCCTATGTCTTAAGGTCTTATGGTCTTATGAGCCAAAGGAAAAATTGTTGAGGGTGAGGACTAGTTCTGCCAGATGGAGTAGGGTGGTGGTGGAGAGGACCTAGTTGGTTCTTTTATTAAGAAAGAAGTGGAGAGCTTTAAGGCCTTCTTGATGGGGAGTAGAAGTGTCTAGGAACTGGACATCCATCGTGTAAATGAATCAGTCAGGGCCAAAGAAGTGAAAGTTAGTGAGATCGAGAGCATGAGAAGCGTTGCGGATATAGATGGGAAGGGTCTGAACCAAGAGGGATAGAATGGAGTCAAGGTATGAAGACATGAGTTCAGTGGAGCAGGAGACGGTAGAGACAATGGGCCTACCCAGACAATCAGGTTCGTGGATCTTGGGTGGGAGATTGACGCGAGCAGTGTGAGGTACGGGAACTATGAGTTTGGTGGTAGTGGATGGGAGTTCTTTGGAGTTGATGAGGTCGGTGAAGGTGACAAAGACAGTTTTGTTTAGTGAAATATTGCTTTGTTTTCTTTGATGGTATCACTACCAGCAAACCTTTGATAATGTCCTAAACTCTTCCTCCGGCTTGAAGAAATTCTTGTTTCATTACCTTCCTGGGAAGCACCTCAACATGTGTTGCTACAATAATATACGTATTTGAGTATAGACTTGCAGTGACACACTAACGATAAGAGACTGATTGATATGGATGATTTAAGTGACAAAGTGAGAACTTTCAACATTGCTATTTGTTTGCCTAAGCCTCAACAGAGGAAGAAAACATGGGAAAGAAAAAGAGTGGGTTTATTCGTGTAAATAATTTTTATTCTGAAGTTTATTTTGATAAAAGATGACACTTACTTAACCCCTTTCACAGCCTCAGGGTGGACATGTGCATTCTACAGTTAGGGAAGTACTATTATCGAGCCATTATTACCAATGTAATTTAGGACACACATAAAAGTCGCTGGTGAACGCAGCAGGCCAGGCAGCATCTCTAGGAAGAGGTACAGTCGACGTTTCAGGCCGAGACCCTTCGTCAGGACTAACTGAAGGAAGAGTGAGTAAGAGATTTGAAAGTGGGAGGGGGAGGGGGAGATCCAAAATGATAGGAGAAGACGGGGGGGAGGGATGGAGCCAAGAGCTGGACAGGTGATTGGCAAAAAGGATATGATAGGATCATGTGACAGGAGGCCCAGGGAGAAAGAAAAGGGGGAGGGGGGAAAAATCCCAGAGGATGGGCAAGGGGTATAGTGAGACGGACAGAGGGAGAAAAAGGAGAGTGAGAAAAAGAATGTGTGTATATAAATAAATAACGGATGGGGTATGAGGGGGAGGAGGGGCATTAGCGGAAGTTAGAGAAGTCGATGTTCATGCCATCAGGTTGGAGGCTACCCAGACGGAATATAAGGTGTTGTTCCTCCAACCTGAGTGTGGCTTCATCTTTACAGTAGAGGAGGCCGTGGATAGACATATCAGAATGGGAATGGGATGTGGAATTAAAATGTGTGGCCACTGGGAGATCCTGCTTTCTTTGGCAGACAGAGCGTAGATGTTCAGCAAAGCGGTCTCCCAGTCTGCGTCGGGTCTTGCCAATATATAAAAGGCTACATCGGGAGCACCGGACGCAGTATATCACCCCAGTCGACTCACAGGTGAAGTGTTGCCTCACCTGGAAGGACTGTTTGGGGCCCTGAATGGTGGTAAGGGAGGAAGTGTAAGGGCATGTGTAGCACTTGTTCCGCTTACACGGATAAGTGCCAGGAGGGAGATCAGTGGGGAGGGATGGGGGGGACGAATGGACAAGGGAGTCACATAGGGAGCGATCCCTGCAGAAAGTGGGGAGGGAGGGAAAGATGAGGTTAGTGGTGGGATCCCGTTGGAGGTGGCGGAAGTTATGGAGAATAATATGTTGGACTCGGAGGCTGGTGGGGTGGTAGGTGAGGACAAGGGGAACCCTATTCCTAGTGGTGTGGCGGGAGGATGGAGTGAGAGCAGATGTGCGTGAAATGGGGGAGATGCGTTTGAGAGCAGAGTTGATGGTGGAGGAAGGGAAGCCCCTTTCTTTAAAAATGGAGGACATCTCCCTCGTCCTGGAATGAAAAGCCTCACCCTGAGAGAAGATGCGGCAGAGATGGAGGAATTGCGAGAAGGGGATGGCATTTTTGCAAGAGACAGGGTGAGAAGAGGAATAGTCCAGATAGCTGTGAGAGTCAGTAGGCTTATAGTAGACATCAGTAGATAAGCTGTCTCCAGAGATAGAGACAGAAAGATCTAGAAAGGGGAGGGAGGTGTCGGAAATGGACCAAGTAAACTTGAGGGCAGGGTGAAAGTTGGAGGCAAAGTTAATGAAGTCAATGAGCTCAGCATGCGTGCAGGAGGCAGCGCCAATGCAGTCGTCGATGTAGCAAAAGAAAAGTGGGGGACAGATACCAGAATGGGTTTGGAACATAGATTGTTCCTCAAAGCCAACGAAAAAGCAGGCATAGCTAGGACCCATATGGGTGACCATGGCTATACCTCTAGTTTGGAGGAAGTGGGAAGAGCCAAAGGAGAAATTATTAAGAGTAAGGACTAATTCCGCTAGATGGAGCAGAGTGGTGGTAGAGGGGAACTGGTTAGGTCTGGAATCCAAAAAAGAAGCGTAGACCTTTGAGACCTTCCTGATGGGGGATGGAAGTATATAGGGACTGGATATCCATGGTGAAAATAAAGTGGTGGGGGTCAGGGAACTTAAAATCATCGAAAAGTTTCAGAGCGTGAGAAGTGTCACGAACATAGGTAGGAAGGGTTTGAACAAGGGGGAATAAAACTGTGTCGAGGTATGCAGAAATGAGTTTGGTGGGGCAGGAGCAAGCTGAGACAATAGGTCTACCTGGACAGGCAGGTTTGTGGACCTTGGGTAGTAGAAACGGGAAGTACGGGGTGTGGGAACTATAAGGTTGGTAGCAGTGGATAGGAGATCCCCTGAGCGGATAAAGTTGGTGATGGTGTGGGAGACAATGGCCCGGTGCTCCTTAGTGGGGTCACGATTGAGGGGTAAATAAGAGGAGGTATCCATGAGTTGTCGCTGTGCCTTGGCAAGGTAGAGGTCAGTACGCCAGACTACAACAGCACCCCCCTTATCGGCGGGTTTTATAGTAAGGTTAGGATTAGCGCGGAGAGAGTGGGGAGCAGAGCGTTCGGAAGGAGTGAGGTTGGAATGGGAACAAGGTGTGGTGAAGTCGAGACGGTTGATGTCCTGTCAGCAGTGAGCAATAAAGAGATCCAGAGCAGGCAGAAGACCAGAGCGGGGTGTCCATGAGGAGGAGGAGTGTTGAAGACAGGAGAATGGGTCATCAGTGGGGGTGGGAGAGTCCTTACCGAAGAAGTAGGCTCGGAGACAGAGACGGTGGAAGAACAGTTCTGCATCATGGTGAATGCGGAACTCGCTGAGGTGTGGGCGAAGGGGGACAAAGGTGAGGCCCTTACTGAGGACAGAGCATTTTGCCTCAGACAGTTGAAGGTCGGAAGGGATGTTGAAGACCCGGCACGGATGAGAACTGGGATCAGAGGGGGGAGGGGGAGGGGAGCTAGTGGTGTCAGTGGAGAAGGGAGGGTTGGGCTCTTCTTTCAGTTAATCCTGACAAAGGGTCTCGGTTCGAAACGTCGACTGCACCTCTTCCTAGAGATGCTGCCTGGCCTGCTGCGTTCACCAGCAACTTTGATGTGTGTTGCTTGAAATTCCAGCATCTGCAGATTTCCTCCTGTTTGCGAATGTAATTTAGGAAGTGGGGAGATTAAATAATCATTGTCAATACTAAGTAATGATAAATATGGAGAAAACAGTTGGTATTTTATTGTATAATAATCCAGCAAACATGAGCATTCAGCACAAAGGAGACACAAGAGATTCTGCAGATGCTGGAAATCTGGATCAATGATGTAGATAAGTTCACTCACAAAACTCTGAACAAATTCTGCAACACTCCATCAGGCTCTTGAACAAAAGAAGATAACTACGCTCATCTATTGAGATGTTCTCACAAACAATAATTTCACTTTAAGAGCTCTTTATCTTGTTAGTCCAGGTTCTCTTTATTTATTGCTATTTATTTATATTTCCATTTGGCCAGTTTATTTTTTTTTTCTATGCTCTTGCTCTTTCATTGATCCTGCTTACTATTCTATAGATTTGCTGAGTATATCCATAGGAAAAAGAATCTCAGGCCTGTATGTGGAGAGACGCGTATGTACTCTGACAATAAAATTTACTTTGAACTTTGAACTAACACTCACTCACACTTTCAAGGACTCTACAATTCATGTTCTCAGTATTATTTCTATTTGCAGAGTTTGTCTTCTTTTGCACATTGGCAGTTGCCAGTCTTTGATTATGTATAATTTTTTCATAAAATTCTGCTGTATTTCTTTCATGTAAAGGCCTATAAGGAGATGAATCTCAAGGTCGTATATGGTAAAATATACATACTTCGATAATAAATTTACTTTGAACTTTGAAATGCTGCAGGACCTCAGGACTGCTGAAGAGTCTCGGACTGAAATGCCAACTCTTTATTTGCTGCCTGACTTGCTGAATCCCTCCAGCATTTTGTGTGTTTTGATTTCAATATTTAGCAAACAGACTGCAATGAGCCAGAGTATGCAGTGCACCTTTCAACACCACCATCTGGGTGGGTAATTCACAACAAAACTGGACTGCAGTAGTGCCTGGTTGAAGTAATCCTTATACAATGTATCAATGATGTTAAATCAACAGTAGGTAAAGTCAAAGTCTGGCTGATGGAAATAACCATGATGCAGATGGTACACAGGCATTAGAATCTAATGATCTGTTTGTGCTCAGTAGGAAGCTCAATCAGATTAACAGCTGTTTTTTTTAACAGAAAGTGTATAAATCCTTCGGAATCCCATGTTGCCCAGACAGTACACAGCTAAACCATCTAGATCCCGATGATCCCAGGTTCAATCCTTACTCAGCACTGAAATATGCGATTGTATCAATGAAGCTTCATGGTTTTTTCAACATGCAAAGGTTTGGTATCTATCTGCTAACATCCAGATGGAAATGATAATGATCGGATTTTGCAATCAGAAGCAAAGAACCAACTGCCCATAAAATTTTTGCCAGCTTAGGAGAGATTTGTAATCATTAAAAATTTGATCCACTCCACATTAGTAAATAGGAAGTACTCTGCTTACCTAAACCGACTGAAGAAGCTTTTTTGTGATATGTTTATAAACAAAAAAGGTAGTAATTAGATAGTATTACTTTGCAGGAATTTAAATAAGAAATTTTTACAGAAAAATTGAATTATGAAATATGCTAAATTAAATTTCTGTAATTGTTATTTTCCATGTACTCTACTGCTACCTTAAATAGTTAAATTTTGTGGCATTTATACAACATGTGCAGATGTCCATGATAATAAACTTGAACTTGAAACTAAAAAAGAAAGAAAAATAGAAAGCTAAAATATACAACCCTAATTAAATTCTGAAGGAACAAAGTTCCCTAAATGGAAAATTAAGTGTCAGAGGATTTGTTTATTATGTAATAATATACCACATTGTTAAAAATTCAAACACCCGAATGTACAATCCATCATTTTGATTTAAAGAGGTGCTAATCAAGAAATTTGTTCTCTTGCCTTGATATCAAAGCTGAGTCTATCACCAAGATGCCTGTGGATGGTCAGGTTGCCTTAAATACCATTTCTGGATTTACCTTTATCTCTTCATGTGAATTTTCCAGAAGCTGCTATCCAATTCATTCCGCTTTATTCTGTGCTAATGGCTTTATCTTTCTTCTCAATGCAAAATCTGGTCCAATTACTTGATGACAAATTTATCTATCATAAGTACACCCTGAGGTTCGGTGGTGCTATGGATTGTCTGATACAGGGGAGTAAAGGCACTTTAAGAACAAACTCATTTACTTTGCAATCAGATTTCTGAACAGTCCTTGAATACCACCTCTCTACTCCTCTTTTACACTATTTATTTATTTTTATAGTAATTTTTATGTTTTGCACATCACAGAGTATGTCCATGATAATAAACCTGGTGACCATAATTAGTATACAGTTCCTAACACTCTACTTAAGGTGGCAAGAAATGCCCATCCTAGTTGAAGAGTCTTAGCCAGCCCTCATTCTATTTAAGTTACTTGGACTATGAGTATACAATATTCCTTTATCTTAATCTTCAACTGTATAGAGTCCATCAGCATTTAGATTATAATCCTAGAATTCTTTCCTTAGTGATGCTCCTGCTTCTTGGCATTTTTGAAGCATGACTTTAAAGTCTGACAATTGCTTGTGTTTGTATTGTGTCTTTCCAGATACCAAAGTGTCTTCTATGTAACCCATAACATCCAGCAGTCGTCAGACCAAATTATCACCGCCCTCTGGAAAAATAATCCGAGCCAATACTATTCCAAATGCAAGTCCACTGGATTGGGACTGACCAAGGTGAGCATTATTGTGGAGTACTTTCTGGAATATCTATACTCATCCTAGTAGAGCAAAGAAGTATCAATTAAAGATAAGGATTATCTGTCCACCTTTACTTTGTTGTTGATTATTATATTGAAATCTCCACAAATCAGTCTTTACTACACTGAATGAAATAATCCAATTAAAATCATTGATCCCTGTTTCCTGTGGTCACCTCAGATCTTCCTCTATCTTTACCTTCAGACTTTAAGCAGAGGCTAAGCTCTGACGAATGAAGGTGTAGTATTTTAGTTAAGGCAGTTCTCAGCTTTCATACCTTGAATACCTCTAAGCTCATTATGAAACATAACAATTCACTCGTCCAATAGGGTGCATTGACAATAATAGGACCATAAAAATTCTCTTGCCCCCTACAGGGTCTTCAGCACTGCCTTGCTTATCACAAACACAAAACACTGACCTAGAAATATGTTTGCACAACACAAGGGAAAAAATATGTTCGTTTGAAAATCTCATTAGTGCTACATTAAACTGTTCTATGCAGCTGTTTAGGAGCAAAGAGGATCCGTACCTGGAAAATATCTTGCAAGTGTACTTTCATACATCACAAAGGTGGGACAATGTTTGCATTGTATATTTCTGTGGGTAAAGAGCAGAAATATGGCGAAAAATGGACTCACAAATCAAGGATATTTACATCACCAGGTAAAAGGTTGCACATGCACAATGTACAGGAAACTGGATGTTGGCAACAGTCTTCAAAACATTTTAAAACATTATTGGGAATTATTTCCATTCCATTTGCTAATTTCTGCTGGACAGATTCAGAACTCAGCAACAAAATGCCTGCCAACCAATCCACATATTGTGGTGTACTTTAGCATGAGGATGGATGGATGGATGGATATAGTTGTGACAGAAACATAGAGAATCCTTTCATTTTTTGTTTATAGCTTGTGAAGAGATTGATTCATTTTTGGAATAACACATATTTGAATAAAACATTATGTAATTATTTTAAAAGGAAGCATCGATTCCCCAGCAAAGTTCAAAGTAAATTTATTATCAAAGTACATATATGTCACCATATATAATCCTGAGATTCATTTTCTTGAGGGTGTACTCAATAAATCCAGTAAACCTAATATAATCAATGAAAGACCGTACCAACAGGGTGGACAAGCAATGTGCAAAAGACAACAAACACCGCAAATACAAGATACATGAAATAATAATAATCAATAAATATCAAGAACATGAGATGAAGAGTCTTTGCAAGCGAGTCCATAGGTTGTAGGAACAGTTCAGTGATGGGAGAAGTAAAGTTTTTCCCTTTGGTTCAAGAGACTGATGGTTGAAGGGTAATAACTTTTCCTGAACCTGGTGGTGTGAGTCCTGAAGCTCCTGTACCTTCTCGAGAAGAGAGCATGGCCTGGATGGTGTGGGGGTTGGGGGTCCCTGATGATGGATGCTGTTCGATGGTGGGGACCATATCCATTACCTTTTGTAGGATTTTCCGTTCAAGGGCAAAGGTGTCTCCATACCAGGCTATGATGCAACAAGTCAACATACTCTCCACCGCACATCTGTAGAGGTTTGTGAATGTTTTAGATGTCATGCTGAATCTTTACAAACCCCTAAGGAAGTAGAGGCTCTGCCATACTTTCTTTGTAAATACATTTATGTGCTGGGCCCAGGACAGGTCCTCCGAAATAATAGCACTGAGGAGTTTAAATTTGCTGACGCTCTCCACCTCTGATCCCTACATGAGGACTGGTTCATGGACCTCCGGTTTCCTCCTCCTAAACTCGATAGTTAGTTCTTTGGAACGGCTGACCTTGAGTAAGTGTTTGTTGTTGTGGCACCACTCAAACTCCTTCCTATATGATGACGATTCCTCACCACCTTTGATTCTGTCTGCGACAATGGCATCATCAGCAAACTTGAAGATGGCATTGGAGCTGTGCTTAGCCACTCAGTCATAAATATAAAGTGAATAGAGCAGGGGGCTAAGCACACAGACTTGTGATGTACCTGTGTTCATGGAAATTATGGAGGAGCCGAACTGACTGGCATCTACAAGGGAGCAAATCGAGGATCCAATTGCACAAGGAGGTATTGAGGCCAAGGTTAGTAAGAGGACAGGACACTTTCATCTCTAGTAAAAGGTAGAGGCGGAATCAGCACAATGAACAGAAAATTAGATGTTGGAAAGTGTCTTCAGAACATTTTAAAATATCATAGAGAATTAATCTTTATGCCTTTTCCCAATCACAACTTGGGCAGCAGCACCAATCAGCAAAGTGGTTCCTGTCAAGCACTGCACATATCCATAAGCAACATTGAATAACATTTCAAATGAATGGTGCAGTTGGCAACGTCCACGTTCTTTCAACTTGTAAACTTCGTGTGGGAACCATGAGCTCCTTATGCTAGTCTATTTGATGGATTAACTGTTCTTATAAATAACAGTAATACAATCTTCTTGTTTGTTTCTAAAAGGAGTTGAATCCCACAACGCTGCAGTGATGAATGGAGAACACACATTTCCTGCATTGTCCTTCACATTGTAGTGAATAGGCTCTTGTATCTTGCAAAATGTTAAAAATGTGAAGTTAATCACCGAAGTAAAATAACAACTAATAATAGACATGCCTCACATTCAAACATAGTCCAACTTCACACACAGTTACTGAATGAAATGGTCAGATCTTTTCAAATACTACAGATTTGTCAAACTTAGTTGTTCAGATTTATGATATCACATTCTTTGGGTCCATTCCAAACAGTTAAGCTAAAATCTAGGCTGACATTTCAGTCTAATACAGAGGGAGGTTCCTGCAGTATAACATCCAATTGATAGTTAATTCATTTGGAGCACTTCAAGGTCAATCTTCTTTGCTGTGCTTTGTGTTTCTGAAAACAAATTTAATTTCATAGAAGAAAGGGGAGAGAAATGGGAACTATTTACTAAATAGTCTGCTATAAGTTGCCAGGAAAATGCTGGGAGATAACAGGGCACTTAGCGAAGCACAATATTAGGCAGTACCAACATATAGAATGGGAACACTGTTTGGCAAAATGTTCTTCCTCTTCTTCCTGCACACTTTCATGACAATTGGGAGACCAACATAAGGTGCATTACCGCTGCCTACTGTGTTGGAGTGTGGAGCAAAGTGACAGGAAGTATACCTACTAAATTCCCCTAAAATAAACTCAAATAATATCAAAAAGTCTAATGCTTTACAGAAAGTCAAATGCACACCTGTATATAATGACAGTGATATCCTAACAAACTTTCCATGTTAAACTGTATCCGTCCCAAAGATCTCAATTTAGCAACTAGATATTTTCTGTGCACTTCATAGGAACTGGTATTCAAACAATATACAGTATGCTGCACTTTTTCTTGACAAATGCACTCCCTACAAATGTCTGTATCATGTATGTTAATTTGGAACAAGGATTTATTCAGCCTAGTATGTTCATTACATAGCAACACACACAAAATGCTGGAGGAACTCAGCAGGCCAGGCAGCATCTCTGTAAAAATTACAGTTGAAGTTTCGGGCTGAAACATCGACTGGACTTTTTTCCACAGATGCTGCCTGGCTTGCTGAGTTCCTCCAGTTTTTTGTGTGTGTTGCTCAGATTTCCAGCATCTGCAGATTCTATCTTGTTTATGTTCATTATAGTTTGAGTACAGAGAGGAAGTTAAGAACCTGGTGGCATGGTGCGAAGACAATAACCTATCCCTCGATGTCAGTAAGACGAAGGAATTGGTTGCTGACTTCAGAAGGAGTAACGGACCGCACGACCCAATTTACATCGGTGGTACACTAGTGGAACAGGTCAAAAGCTTTAAGTTTCTCGGGGTCAATATCACAAATGACCTTACTTGGTCCAACCAAGCAGAGTTCACTGCCAAGAAGGCCCACCAGCGCCTTCACTGCCTGAGAAAACGAAAGAAATTTGTCCTGTCCCCTAAAACCCTCACTCATTTTTATAGATGCACCGTAGAAAGCATTCTTCTAGAGTGCATCACAACCTGGTATGGAAGTTGTCCTGTCCAAGACCAAAAGAAGCTGCAGAAGATCGTGAACACGGCGCAGCACATCACACAAACCAATCTTTCATCCGTGGACTCTACACCGCACGCTGTTGGAGCAGTGCTGCCAGGATAATTAAGGACACGACCCACCCAGCCAACACACTTTTCATCCCTCTTCCCTCCGGGAGAAGGCTCAGGAGCTTGAAGACTCGTACGGCCAGATTTGGGAACAGCTTCTTTCCAACTGTGATATGACTGCTGAACGGATCCTGACCCAGATCTGGGCCGTACCCTCCAAATATCCGGACCTGCCTCTCGGTTTTTTTTGCATTACCTTACTTCCCATTTTTCTATTTTCTATTTATGATTTATAATTTAAATTTTTAATATTTACTAATATTAACTATTTTTATTATTTAATATTTGTAATCCATGGAGTGTGAAGCGCAGAATCAAATATTGCTGTGATGATTGTACGTTCTAGTACCAATTGTTTGGCAACAATAAAGTATTAAGTATAAAGTATAAATGTGCAAGTATAACTTCTTCCCTACTTTTATACCCATCTCCCAGCTGAGTTCCACCACCCTCTGCATTTTATTTAAATGCCATCTTTTCTTTTTCCTTATCCTGACTTCATTGCCACAGTCATCAAGTAGACTTGTTAAATATGGCTTTCAGCTCCCTTGTAAGCAAAGGCACCACGACATTTACATCGCTAAGTTTAAGGGATTGTTTGGCTGGTGTGTCGGCCACCTTGTTTTCCTCAACCCAAACATGGGCATGGACCCATAAGAACTGTTACAGAGTCAGAGTAGCTGTGTGAATAAAGTTCAGAAGAATGTGAGAAATAGAAGCACGAGTAGGCCATCTGGTCCCTTGCACCTGATCCAGCACTCAATAGGTTCAACGGTAAAATGGCTTATTATTGTCACGTGTCACATTGTTTACCGTATGGATCATTCAATCAGTGTATCTTTTCCCTCAGCTTCACTTTTCTGCACTAAGCCAACATTCATTGATTCATTTGATATACAAACATCTATTGAATTAATCTCTGTTTTAAAGATACTCAGCAGCTGAACCTCTTAGGTAAAGAACTCAAAAGGTTCACTACCCTCTAGAATTTAGAACCTAGAATCTAAATAAAGTAGGTTCTTCTCAGCCCCTACCCCCTTACTCTTATTATTTTTCCCTGACCCTGTCCTAAATACCAATTTTTAGGGGAATCTATTTCATCCCTTCAATCACTTGATATAGTACTATCCCAGGAAACATACAGTTCATCTTCATAACACTCCCTTCGTTGCAAGTATATCTTTCCTTAAACACGGAAAACTAGTTTTATATTCAGAATCTGATTCAGGTTTATTATCACTGACTTATGTGTTGAGAAATATGATGCTTTGTGGCAGCGGTACAATGCAAAAACATAAAAGTACTCTAAATTACAAAATAAATAAACAATGCAAATAAAAAGAATGTAGTAGTGTTCATGGCCATACAGAAATCTTATTACAGAGGGGAAGAAGCTGGTCCTAATTCAGAAAGTGTAGACCTTTAAATTCCTATACCCCGGATGTAATCTCACCCAGGGGCCCATATAACTGGATTAAAATACCATTAATTTGCACTCAAATCCCCTTGCAAAAGGAATACATCTTAATTGTCTTCCTAATTACTTGTTGTACCTGCAGTCTAACTTTCATTGATTTATGTAAATACACACCCAGGTTCTTCTGAATACTCACTTCTTTCAATCTATCACCATTTAGCCTTTAGCTAACAAGACAGATGACCTCATTTTATTTCCAAGTTATATTTCACCTTTTGTGAAACAATTGATCTTCCTTGTTTCCCTGTATTTCCTTGAAACCTCTGCACATCCACCTCACAACCCATACTGTCCACCCCGCCTCCCACCCCAGTTTAGTATCACCAGCAAACTTGGTTCTCTCATTAAAATCATTGATATAAATTGTGAACATCTGGGGTCCTATGGGAACCATTAGTCACAGCTAAGCAACTGGAATATGACCTGTTCATTCCTATACTTTTACTGTCCATTAACTAATCCTCTATGCCAGTATGTTACTCCAGTTCCATCTGCCATCATCTTGCTTTGTGATACACACAACTTACAATTAGATTTTCAAAAGGCAATAGACAAGATGTCTTGTAAAAGATTTAAAGCAGGGCCTTATATTTGCGAGTTAAAACACTGGTATGGATGTCATATTGATTAACAGACATGGAGATAAATAGATGGCTTTGAAGTCAGCAGATTGTAATCAGTGAAGTTCCAAATGGATGAGTGGATGGATGCCAGCAGCTAATGGTATATAAATGACTTGGAAAAAAGGGGTTGATTGTAATCAAGTTTGCTGATGATGTTAAGTGATGTGGGAAAGTGAGCTATGGGAAGGAAATTGAAAAGGGATATGGAGAGGTTAATTGAGAGGAACAAAAAGGAATGGGAGAATGTGAAATTATTCGCTTTGTTAGGTAGAAAACATTTTTTTAATGGACAGCTGCCATTAAATATTAGTGCTTGGAGTAATTTGGGTGTCTTCATGCACACGTGAATTAGAACACAGGACAGAGGTCTGTGTGGCACAGGTAGATGCCCTTTGACACAATGTTGTGGAACAAATTAATCTAGTAATTAAATGCTGAACTAAGCTTTTGCCAACACAATGTCCATATCCCTCCATTCTCAGCATACTCATGTCCTTATCTGAAAGCCTCTTAAATGACTCTACTACCACCCCTGGAGGGTCCAGAATCCCACTACTCCCTGCAGTTATCCTTTGAATGTATCTCCTTGCCCCTTAAATGCACGGAATTAGACATTTCAACCCTAGGGGAAAAGATACTGGCTGTCTACACTTTCTATGCTTCTAATAATTTTATAAACTTTTTATTAGATCTCCCCTCAGCCTCTGCTGCTCCAGAGAAAGCAATTTAAGTCTGTCCAACCTTTCCTCATAGATATGCCCTCTAATCCAGGCAATATCCTGGTAAACTTATTTTGCATCCACATCCTATCTATAATGGGGTCACCCGAATTGAAGGTAATGCTCCAGATGTAGCCTAATTAGAGTTTTATAAATCTACCACATAACTACCAACTTGCACAGCCACTTTCAGTGAACTATAGACTTGAACTCTAAGATCCCTCTGTACATCAGTACTAAGGAACCCCTCACACTTGCCCAGATTAAACTCTATCTGCTATTTCTTTGCCCATACCTGCTGCTGATCTGTATCCCACCGTATCCTTTGGAAACCCTCCTCACTATGCACAATACCACCAACCTTTGTGCCTTCTGCAATGTACTAAACCAACCATCCACGTTATTATCAAGTTCCTGGGTGTCAAGATCTCTGAGGATTTAACCTGGTCCCAACATATCAATGCAGTTATAAAGAAGGCAAGACAGTGGCTATACTTCATTAGGATTCTGAGGCGATTTGGCATGTCAACAAATACAGTCAAAAACTTCTATAGATGTACCGTAGAGAGCATTGAGACAGGCGGCATCACTGTCAGCGGGGGTGGGGGGGGGCGGGGGTGATGTTACTGCACAGGACCAAAAGAAGCTGTGGAGGGTTGTAAATCTAGTCAGCTCCATCTTGGGTACTAGCCTACAAATTACCCAGGACATCTTCAAGGAGCGGTGTCTCAGAAAGGCAGCGTCCATTATTAAGGATCTCCAGCATCCAGGGCATGTCCTTTTCTCACTGTTACCATCAGGTAGGAGATACAGAAGCCTGAAGGCACACATTCAGTGATTCAAGAACAGCTTCTTCCCCTCTGCCATCTGATTCCTAAATGGACATTGAACTCTTGGACACTACCTCACTTTTTTAATATGCAGTATTTCTGTTTTCTGCACGTTTTTAAATCTATTCAATATATGTACACGGCAACCGATTTATTTATTTATTTATTATTGTTGTTAGTTTTATTTTGTTCATTTTTTTTCTCTTCTATATTTTACATTGCATTGAACTGCTGCTGCTAATTTAACAAATTTCACGTCACATGCCGATGATAATAAACCTGATTCTGATCTATGTCATTTATACACTGTATATCACAAACAGCAGAGGTCCAAGTATAGGTCCCTGTAGAACAATACCTGTCACAACTCCAGCCAGAATGCGCCCCATTAACCACTACTCTGTCCTCTATGGACAAGCCAGTTCTGAATCTAAACGGCCAAATCACCGTGGATACTATGCATCTCAATCTCCTGGATGAGCCTACCAAGTGGAACCTTGGCAAAAACTGTACTAAAAACCATGGAAACAAAATTCACAGCTCTACCTTCATCAAGTTACTATTCCAAGCCGTAAGGCTGATTAACACATCTACCCATTAACCCACTCACCACTATTTTATGATTTCTTGTCAGTCACCTTATGTACAGATACTCCCGTACCTATTGTTTCTTTATGCACATACAATCTAGGTATATAAACTAATGTTATGCTTTAATAGTTATTATGTTCTTTATGCTTACTGTGCTTTTTAAGCTGCATCAGATCCAGAGTAACACTCATTTCATTATCCTTTACACTTGTCACTGAAAAATGACAATAAGAAATTTGGAATCTTGAATCAATCACCTCCACTATCTCCTCAAAAAACTCAATCAAATTATAAAAAGATAATGTGCCAATGCAACAAGTAATGAAGAAAGCAAACAACTCTTGCCCTGTACTATGAAGACATGGAAGCACAAGGTTAAGATATCCTAGCCTAATTTGATTTGAGCTTTGAGAAGGCCACCTCTACACAATTTTGGTCTGCTTATCTCGGTAAGAATGAATTTGTTTTGGAATCAGTGTACTGTAAGTTTACTAGATTGATTTCTGAAATGGGAGTGCAGTCAAATGAGGAAAGATTGAGCAGACTGAGTCTATGTTTTCTGATTTAGAAGAACGAGAGGTGATTGTACTTAAATGATGGGCTGCATTTGTGCTAGATACAATATGGACTTACATTCTGGTTTTAATGGGCCACGTGAGCTGAAGTTCTGTATCCACAAGAGGGAGAGAGGTCCTGGTAGCAATAGGCTTCTGTTACAGGTAAAGGCCTTTAAACTGTAAATGTTTTCTGAAAGGTACTATGACTAGTTTAAGAAAAAGTGATATTGTTTAAAAAATAAATAAATGATAAAATTCTAGCAAACAATTAAATAGACACATATGTGCACTTACCTGTTTCCAAGTGTGATCTCATTAAAATGAGTGGTGTCTTCATTCTTACACCAACTACCGCTTGTGCCAACCGGAGAAGCAGAGTGGCTCTGGACTCACCCCACCATATATCCATGCACTGCCATTAAGCTGCAATCTAAGGTGTGTAACAATAGTTAGCTGGAAAGGACAAGCAAGGTTAAAGGAAATCTGGAGCAGTGAGAATGAAACACCCTCTTGAGGACAGGCAGGGTGACATGGTAGCATAATGTTAGCACAAAGCTTACAGTATAGTGACCTGGGCTCAACTCCACCGCTGCTGACTGTAAGTTTGTACTTTCTCCCCATTACCATATGGGATTCCTCTGTGTGCTCCGATTTCCTCCCAAAGTCCAAAGAAGTACTGGATGATAGGTTAATTGGTCATTGTCAATTGTTCCGTAAGTAGTCTAGGATTAAATCCGGTGATTACTGTGCAGTGTGGCTCCAAGGGCCGGAAGTGCCATACCCCAATAAATAAATAAATAACATCTGGTCATCAGGTGTGAAGTGCTCTCAGTGTTATCGTACTTGGTGCAGGTGGGGTTCATGTCCTGGTCCTCCATTATAGCAGTAACCCAGACTGGGTTCTGTAAGATCTGGGGATCTAAGGTAGAACTTGCTCATAGATATTTCAGCATCTTTATATAACTTCTTAATTTCTTCTAATGAGTAGTTTTGTGCATTAAATCTGATCTATTATGTTTAGGACCTTACATATTTTATCCGATTTTATTCACGCTCTCAGTCACTCCCACTACACCTTCACAGTAAATCTGTTTACTTTGAATTCTTGATCACATAAATGCAAAATATATCCATGGTGATTTATCCGTTTTGAAAACTTTTAGATGGTCTTTGACTTAAAGTCATAGAGTCATGCAATGTAGAGCCAGGCCCTACAGTCCACGACAACCAAGATTCCCATCTAAGCTAGACCCATTTAGCTGTGTTTGTCTCATTTCACTCCAGACCTTCCCTATCCATGTACCTGTCCAAGTTCCTTTAAAATGTTGTTAATGTACCTGCTTCAAGCACTTCTTCTGGCAAGTCTTTCCACATACTAATCATCTCTGGGTGAAAAATTGCCCTTCAGATCCCAACTAAATCTCTCCCCTCTTACATTAAACCAATATAGATCTATAATTCTGGATTCAGTAACACTGGGAAAAAGACTATGCATTAATCCTACCTATAGCCCTCAATCTTCTATGCAATAAAAGTAGTCCTAATCTGCTCAACCTCTCTCCATAACCCAGTGTCATAAGTCCAGGCAACATCTCCGCAAATCTCCTCTGCCCTCTTTCCAGCTTAATGGTATCTTTCTTATAGCAGAGTGACCAAAACTGCATATTACATTCCAAATACAGCCTCACCAATGCCTTGCGCAACTGCAACAATAACATCACACTATCTATTGTAAGAGTCCTGACTGAAGAAGTAGAATATGTCAAAAGACTTCTCACCACACTGTCTACCTATAACGTCATTTCAGGAAACTATGTACTCATACCCCCAAGTCCCTTTGTTCTACAACATTCCCTTGGGCCTTTCCATTCATTGTGAAAGTACTCCAATCTTGTCATCCCAAACTGTAACACTTCAATGATTTCACTTGGGTTATCTCTGTTTGCAAATATCAAGATACTAATGGATTCTCTTGTGAATACTGGGAAGATGTAATCACTCAGAAGACGAAATATTCTGTGATCACCTTCGCTTTCATTTTTTCCAGTGTTGGTCAAGAATGTGATGGACAGACCACAGAACTGAAATTACTACCTGAGGAGAGCAGAAGGGATCCAAACTTGTAACACTTGTTTCCACAGTTTATAACTGAGACTTTACCAGTATCTATCACTCATTTGTTTTTCTCTAATTTTGAAGTTATGAGTGTAAGTTGGTATTAGTACATGTACCAAGATACCTTGAAAAGCTTGTCTCATATACTGCTCCTACAGACCAAAATTATTGCATAGCGCATTGAGATAGAACAAAGTAAAACAATAACGATGCAGAATAAAGTGTAAAACCTACAGGGAAACTGCAGTGCAGGTAAACAACGAAGTGCAAGATAATAATGGAGTAGGTTGTGAGGTCAAGATTCCATCTTATCATACAAGGGGTAGAAATTGTCCTTGAGTTAGGTGTTATGTACCTTTAGGCTTTTCTATCTTCTGTCTAATAGGAGAGAGGAGAAGGAAGAATGTCTAGGGTGGGTGGAATCTTTGATTATGTTAGGTAGACTCATCTCCTACCTAAACAATGACCTGGACCAGCTGCAATTTGCCTATCGGCACAATAGATACAGCAGATGCAATCTCTCTGGCTCCCCACTCAGCCTTGGGTTATCTGGACAGTAGTAATACCCACATCAGGCTGCAGTTTATTTACTATAGCTCAGCCTTCAATACAATCATATCCTCAGTTCTAATCAACAAGCTCCAAAACCTGGGCCACTGTACATCACTCTGCAACTGGACCGTTGACTTCCTCACCAGGATACCACAGTCTGTGCAGATCGGAGATAACATCTTCTCCTTGCTGACAATCAACACTCGTGCACCTCCAGGATGTATGCTTAGCCCACTACTGGATTCTCTGTACAACTATGACTGTGTATGTATGCACAGCTCAAGCTCCGTCTATGACTTTGCCAATGACACAACTATTATTCACAGAATTTTAGATGGTGATGAGGAGTCATATAGAAGCAAGATAGATCATCTGAATGAGTGATGTCACAGAAACAACCTTTCAATCGATGTCAGTAAGACTAAAGAATTAATTATAGAATTCAGGAAGGGGAAATCAAGGAAACACAAACCAGTCCTTATCGAGGGATCAGAACTGGAAAGGGTAAGCAGTTTCAAATTTCCATCAGTATTATTTCCACTTTTCTGTACTACTTATTTCAATTAGTTTTATATATATACCTATTGTAATTTATAGCTTTTATTATTATTTATAGCAATGTACTGCCATCACAAAACAACAGATTTCATGACATATACCAATACTGTAATATCAAACCTGACTCTATTGAGGCAGCAAGTATAGACAGAGTTACAGCTTCCATAGAGGGGATGTTATTCTGCTTGATGTGCTGAGCTGTAGCCATAACTCTCAGGAATTTCTTGTGGTCACATGGAGAGCAGTTGCTATTCCATCTGATATGCATCTCGACAGAATTCTTTCTATGGTGCATTGATAAGAATTGCTGAGAATTAATGGGAACATGCCAAATTTCACTAGCTTCCTGAGGAAGTAAAGGCCTTGATGAGCTTTCTTGGCTGTGACATAAAAGTGGTTGGACCAGGACAGGTTTCGGATGATATTCACTCCTCGGAACTTAAAACCCTCAACCCTTTCAACTTCAGCACTGTTAATGTAGACAGGAGCATGAGCACTTCTCCCTTTTCTGAAGTCAATGACCAGCTCTTTTGTTTAGTTGGCATTGAGGGAAGGTGTTGGCATGACAACATGTCACTAAGGCCTCTATCTCCTATCTGCCCTTCAACTGATCCTTATTTGAGATCTGTCCGATTACAGTGCAAACATAGATAGGGTTGGAGCAGAATCTCGCCATGCAGATATATGTGTTCAGAGAGTAGGGTAGGAAGCTGAGAACACAACCTTGTGGAGCACTGCTGTTCAGAATAATTGTGGCTGCGATGTTGCTGCCTATCCTTACTGATTGCATTCTAGTGGTCAGTAAGAGGAGGATCCAGTTGCAGAGGGAGACATTGACTTCCAGGATGGTTTTTTTCGTAATGAATTTGCCTAGAACTATACACCCAGTGGCTACTTTATTACGTACATTTGTACAATTGCTCATTGATGCAGGTATCTAATCAGCCAATCATATGGCAGCAAGTCAATGCATAAAAGCATGCAGAAATGGTCAAGAGGCTCAGTTATTATGCAGACCAATGTGGCAGAAATATAATGTAAGTGACTTTCACCGTAGACTGCATGTTGGTGCCAGATGGGGTAGTTTGAGTATCTTAGAAACTGTTGATCTCCTGGGATTTTCATCCACAACAGTTTCTAGAGTTTATAGAGAATTGAGAAAGACAAAAATACTACCCTTGAGCGGCAGTTTTGTGGGTGAAAATGCTTTGTTAATGATGGAGGTCAGAGGAAAATGGCAAGACTGGTTCAAGCTGACTGGAAGGCAACGGTAATTCAAATAACCACTTGTTAAAACAGTGGTTTTAGAATCAGGTTTAGTGTCACCAGCACATGTCATGAAATTTGTTGTTTTGTGGCAGCAGTACATTGCAATACATAAAAACAAAAACTATAAATTACAATAAGGATATATAAACAAAGAAAAACAAATTAAATAAATAGTGCAAAAAGAGAGGGAATAAAAATACTGAGGTAGTGTTCATGAGTTCATTGTCCATTCAGAAACCTGATGGTGGAGGGGAAGAAGCTGTTCCTGAAACTCTGTGCGTATCTTTAGGCTCCTCTACCTCTTCCTCAATGATAACAATGAGAAGAGGGCATGTTCTGCATGATGGAAGTCCTTGATGGATGCTGCCTTTTCGAGGCATCGCCTTTTGAAAGTATCCTTGATGCTGGGGAGGCTAGTGCCATAATGGAGCTGTCAGAGTTTACAACTTTCTGCAACCTTTTCCGATCCTGTGCAGTAGCCTCTCCATACCAGACAGTGATGCAACCAGTTAGAATGCTCTCCATGGTACATCTGTAGAAATTTGTGAGCGTCTTTGGTGACAGGCCAATTCTCCTCAATCTCCTAATACAATACAGCCATTGTCATGTGTTATTTGTCATTGCATCAATATGTTGGGCCCAGGATAGATCCTCAGGGATGTTGATATCGAAGAACTTGAAACTGCTCACCCTTTGCACTTCTGATCCCTAGGTGAGGACTGGTGTAAGGTCCCTCGACTTCTCCTTCCTGAAGTCTGCAATCAACTCCTTGGTCTTACTGACACTGAGTGCAAGGTTGTTGCTGCGGCACCACTGAACCAGCTGATTTATTTCACTCCTGTACACTTCCTCATCACCATCTGAAATTCAGCCAACAATAGTTGTGTCATCGACAAATTTATAGATGGTGTTTGAACTGCATGGCTACACAACCATGGATGTAGAGAGAGTAGAGCATGCATCCTGGGTTTGCAGAAGAGCATCTCTAAATGCACAGCATGTTGAACCTTGAAGTGGATGGACTACAGTAGCAGAAGACCAGAATCATGTACTCAATGACCACATCATTAGGTACAGGAGGTAGTTAAGAAGCTTACCTGGAGGTTCCAGTTCCAGTTAATAATTACAGAATAAAAGAGAATTTTGGAAGGACAAGGCCTTTATTTAAAGTTTAAATGAGGGTATGAAATGACACGTCATACTTAAGTGGATACATCATTTTGCTATTTTGTTATTGGCAATATGTGGGTGCTGATAGTAAGGACAGCATTTCACACTCTTTAAGATGGTTTTGATAAACCATCCTCTTGAATCATATCAGCCCTTATGATTGAGGTACACCCACATTATGCAACAGTTTCAATACGACTGAGCTATTCCAGAGGGAAGTTATGAGCATGTCACTATAAGCACAAAGGAGCCAGTCTAGATCAGATTATCAGATTTCATTCCTGGAAGGACATTTGTCAATCAGTTGGGTTGTTATGACAACTAATATGTATTTTATCATCTTCAGTTATATTATTATGAAATTATAATAATTGATCATTTCATTTTACAATATAAATTTGGTATATTATAATTAATTTGGTATGTTAATATTAATTACATTTCAAGTTCGTTTAATGCCATTTCCAGTACATAAATTTCCAGTACAGAGAATGGACTAATTGTTTCTCCAGACACAGTGCAGCACAGTAAAACACAATAAGTTAAAGAGCACAGTAATACAAAACCACAACAGATATAACAATATAAATACTTAAAATTGATTGCTCTATATGTCCATAAAGTGCCATTAGGCACAGGAGTGTCTGTACATGGGGTGACTCCAACAAGAAATGATAAAAGTACGGGAGTTGGGGGGTGGTGGATTGTGGGCGGTTTGGTTGGTGGGTGGAGATGTTGACCAGCCTTACTGCTTGGGGAATGTAATTACTTTTGAGTTTGGTGGTCCTGTCATAGATGCTGTGCAGCCTTCTTTAACAAGATGCATTTTAAGAGATCGATTGGCCTAATCTTTTTAAGGTCACTTTTAATGGTCATTTCTCCTAATTCATCATTCAGGCTTTGTTAGTTTCACAGATTTCTGTTGCCACATTATAGCCATTCTTTTAAGCAACACACATAAAAATTGCTGGTGAATGCAGCAGGCCAGGCAGCATCTACAGGAAGAGGTACAGTCGACGTTATATAGATGCTGCCTGACCTGCTGCGTTCACCTGCAATTTTTATGTCTGTTGCTTGAAGTTCCAGCATCTGCAGATTTTCTCATGTTTGCGTTTTTATAGCCATTCTTTTGGCTGCATTCCATTCCATTTAGCTTGATTTGTTGCTGTTCTAATTTAAGTGTAACACCCTAGTAAATGTGTTACTGCTAATGTTGTAGGGTATTTCATGTAATGGTCTTTCTGCAGAAGCAGTATTTGTCTTTTTCTGCAGGAGATGAAAAGAGAAGACGCTGGAGAGAACCAGTCATAGGATTCAATCCAGGGAGGAAACGTGATTCAATGGCGCTCAGACATGGAGATATGCCGAGGATTGGTGAATATGGCTTTCAGAAGATTTGAGCTCAAACCTGTGCATATTTGACTATTTAAATATAATGGGCCCTTTTGTTTCTTTCGTTTCTTTTCTTTATTAACTCTTTGATTAAGTCGACGTTCACAAATATACTTCTTTATAATTGTATGCAGTGTGCAATCTGTTATTTCATGCTGTTGGGCTATTGCTGGGCAGTAAATCACACAGCATCCACACAAACTGGGGTCAGTGTGGGCAAGACATCCCAACCCCATGGATTTGGTGGGACTAAAGTCATATACTCCCTAGACATACGAAGCCGGAGAAAGGTGGGTTCTCACTGAAGAATCCAGTTTAATGAGTGAGGGGCTAACGAATCGCATTTGCAGAGACAGCCGGTAAAAGGGGGTCTTCATTGTGGGGGCTTGTCCGGGAGTGAATTCATTGAATGCTGTGTGATTGCCCTAGGAATTGATTAAGTGAGTTTGTGGTTAAGAGTGTGTTAAACTATTGTCTATGAAAATGACTAAGATACTTGGTTGTGGATGCTTCAGGGGCTAAGCGTTGGTGCAATTCAAAGAGATTAGCTGTAGCTAATGCTTGTGTTCTAATCAGGGTGGATATCCACAGCCCAGAAAATTGTTGATTAGACTTTTAAGCACTGTTAAATCATTAGGAAAAGTTACGATCATGGAGTGGCAACTTGACTGAACTGTGGGGAAAGATGTACTGTTAGTTCAGACTAGCACTGAGGTAATGGGAGTGAATCTGCCTGGTACGATTGGGGTCCTGGGAAAGGCAGGGTCATGGGCCATCCATACTTTCCAATGAAAGGGGAGCATAGACGAGAGTGCCAGATTGGAAGCCGAGTTTCCTGTAGCTGAGGGCGAAAACTTTAAAGACAAGTTGCTGTTGTTTCTGCAGAGTGAGGGGAAGGAGTGGTCTGATGTGAAAGGTCTAATGAGTCCTCCAGTGAGAGGTGAAAATTCTGAGTTGGTATCGGCCCGTATATCCCTGGCAGGTAAATGGTAAAGTGCACTGGCAGAGAGTCAAAGATATCGTAGGCTGAGGATATTCTCAGGAGTGAAGCCCAACTTCGAGGGGAGAAGGAACATGAGACTTGGGCGGAGCAGACCTCTCAGATGCTGGATGAGTGACAGTTCTCTGATAATGTGAAAAGACAGCGACTGGTAGAGAGTCTAAAAGGTCTGGCTGCTGAAATCATGAGGTCCTTAAAGGCAGAGAACCCCTAAGCTACGTCCACAGGCTACATGCAAGTGCTAGAAAACATTTTTTGCATGGCAGGAAGCCCAATGGAGCTTATGACAGGACTTAGGAGCAAGATTCAGGGGAAAGGGGAGAAACTGTCTGCCTACATCTTTCGGTTAGAGAGGCAGCTGTGTTGCTTGTGGCTTAGAGGTGCCATCCAGGTGGCTGAGGTGAATCAATTAAGGATGGACCAAGTGGCGAAGGGTGCACAATCACAGGACATGATTGCTTTCAGTCTCTGAATCTGAAGATACGCAGCGCCTCCCTTGTTTGTTGAACTGATCAGAGAAGTAAAAGAGGAGGTAAATGCGATGGAGGTGTCTGGGGCCTCTATCAGCAGGGTACAGTCCTTGGTAGTACCTCTGTTGCTGAAGTGATCCCTGATATCCCACAAACATGGGTGTTACAGGAGTTCGTGGCAGATCTTAGAGCTGAGGTATCCTGGTTATTATCAGCAGGTGCTGCCACCAAGCATAACAAAGCCAGTAGGGAGTCAGACCCACTGAGGGGACATACTAAGCAGAGGGCTGCTCTTGAATGGGGTCCCTTGAAAAGGGGAGCGACCGGTATCGTCTGTTACAATTGTCGTGAGGAGGGACACTTCAGGCAAGAGTGTGAAGGATGGGAAACCTTCAGAAGGTGAGCCTACAGTTCCTTAAGCAGAAAGGGAAGTTGGAAAACTTTGGAGAAACCCAGTGAGGGAATGGCCTGGAGCCTCAGTGGTGGGGGGGGGGGGAAGGGGAGTCACATTCCAATCAAAGTTTCAAGGCTGACACTGAAGTGAAAAACCCTATTCCCGAGGGCTTGGGGGGGGGGGGCGGGGAAGCTCCAGTGTATCCCTATGGATTGAGGGTATTTATGCAAGAGCCATACTTGACACCGAATCTCAGGTTACTCTGCTGTACCATTTGTTCTAAAGCTGGTATTTGACGCGTTTACCATTGACGCAATTCATTGTCCTAGAGCTCTGGGGCCTTAGTACTGATAACTAACCACATGATGGTCACTTGTCGTTGAAGCTGGAGTTTTCGGAGGTAGACGTGGGTGTAGCTGAGGTCCTTGATATGTTAGTGTTGGTTTGTCTGGACCCGGTTGAGAAGGGAGAAGCTTCAATTCTTGTGGGAACAAATAGTCCAATTATAAGGTGCTAGTGGGAGCCTGCAAGGAGAAAATTAGAGAGAGCTATCTGAAAACCTTGTCCATTCACCCTGTGTTCAAAGCTGCTTTTGAGGAGGTGTGCACCTGTCCTAGGCTGGATGATAAGCCCAAACGAGGAACTATGTGGTACACCCCGCCAAAACCCATCATGCTACGGCCTGGGGAAATAGCTAGAACGATGGGAAACTTCCTGGAATTTCCTGGAATGCCAAAGGCACACCTTTTTCTGGTGACGGTAATGTCTAGTTTTCCGGTGAGATAAACAGGAGAGAAACCAGCTCAAGGAAGGGGGAAGATGACAGCCAAGTCATTCAACTTTGGTGACTCCCAGTACCTGGAGGTTGACCAAGAAGATGTTGAAATTTGAAGGTGTCTTTTCCACTGACCAGTTTGATGTAGGTTGTTCCAAGAGTACTCATCATAACACCCGAGTGACAGAGGACATCCTTTTCAGAGAAAGGTCTCAGCGACTGGTACCCGCCGAGGTAGAGGACATGCAGCAGCATCTGTGGAAGCTGAAGAAAGCTTGGATTATCACTGAGGCCAGGAGTCCATATGCATCCCCCATTGTGGTGGTGAGGAACAAAATGGGAAGGTCCGAGTATGAGTTGACTATTGGACTCTGAATTGACACACAGTACCTGACGAGTATACTGTTCTGAGGATCAAGGACACACTGGCCTGCCTGAGTGAAGTGAAGTGGTTCAGTGTACTGGACCTAAGGAGTGCGTATTATCAGATACCCATGAGTGAGGCTGACAAGGAGAAGACGCATTCATATGTCCACTTGGATTCTTTCAATTTGAAAGGATGCCCCAGGGCATATCTGGAGCTCCGGC
The DNA here is from genome assembly GCF_030028105.1 of Mobula birostris. Classification (NCBI taxonomy): domain Eukaryota; kingdom Metazoa; phylum Chordata; class Chondrichthyes; order Myliobatiformes; family Myliobatidae; genus Mobula; species Mobula birostris. Next base: position 40,765,726 of record NC_092378.1, on the reverse strand, counting down.
TACTTTCTAACTTATCATGGAGAAAACTGTTGGGGATATGAACTTGATTGAGGTACTGGTGTAGCTGGATGATCTCATAGTGTAGTGTTCAGGTCCACCCTGGAAGAGTACAAGGCGAGGCACCCGAAGGTGTTAGGCCACCTGAAAGGTGAAGAGTTAAAGCTGTCACTGGACAAGTATCAATTCTGCAAAACGTCTGTCAACTACGTTGGGCGCATAGTCTCATGGATGGAGTAGCTACCTATCAGCCAAAAATAGAGGCAGCGACCACATGGCCAAGGCTCAAGAATGTGAGTGTCCTATGCTCATTCCTTAGATTCTGTGGGTACTGTCAGAGGTTCATGAAGGACTATTCTAAAGTGAGTCACCTTTTGAATCACATTCTGTGTGGTTACCCTCCCCTGGGGAAGAACGGAGGGAGGACAAAAGGAGAAAATGATAAAAATGGAGCCTTTTGGAGCAAAATGTGAAGAGGTCTTTCAGTTGCTGATGGAGCTGCTGACAAAAGTGCCTGTTATGGCTTTTGCAGACCCCTAATTGCCATAAATATTGCACACAGACACCAACCAGAGTGAGACTAGTCGCTTTCATCAGCCAGAGTCCGTCACCCTCCAAGCGAAACTACCCTATGCACAAATAGGAGTTCCTGACATCGAAATTAGCCATGGGGATCAGTTAAGTGACTACCTATATGGTGCCAAGTCCAAGGTGAAGACAGACAACAATCCATTGACTTATATCCTGACCTCAGTGAAGTTGAATGCCACGGGCCATCGCTGGTTGGCGGTGTTGTCTGCCTATGATTTCAGCCTGAAGTACCAGCTGGGAAGCCGGAACACTGATGCAGATGCATTGTCCTGTTGTGCACATGAATGGATGGAAATGGATGGAGAGTGGGAGAGCGTTCCTGCACCTGGAGTTAAAGCAACGTGCCAGTTTTCTGCCACAGGCAAGGCGAGGGCAGGATCGAGCAGTGGATCATTTGGGGACTTCTGGCTGTGCCATTCCATAAGCTTACTGCAATGTGACTGCTCTGAATACAAAGCAGTTTCCTGAGTAGGGTCCAGGGGAAGTGGACTCCGCTCAGTGAGATGACCCTTGTGTAGGTACCATTTGGTCAGCTGTTGTGGAAGCGGATAGGCCCTAAGCTGAAAAGGTGAAACACCCTGCCATTTTTCTACTGCTGAGAGACTGGAATGAACTGGAGTTGAAGAACCAGGTTCACGTCTCCTCCAGGCAGGCCTTGGTGATCCCAGTTGGTTCTGCCTGAGAAGTTGAGGTCATTTGGGGTTTGACAAGACCTATGGATTGGTCTGAGGTCAGCTCTACTGGCCCCGAATGAAGCCTGAGATCGAAGAGTACTGCAAGACATGCACTTGATGTTTTCGGAGGAGGACACTGCCTGTGAGAACTGCTCCTTTATCCCTCTTACAGAGTGCAGGGCCACTAGTTTCAGTATGTATGGATTTCCAATCCATAGAGCCTGATCCAACAACCGGCAAATATCTGAGCCTGATTCCAGCAACTGGCGAATATCTTGGTAATTACTGATCTTTTTTTTTAAGGCATCCGTTAGTCTTGCGAGACCATGGATCTGCGCCTGGAAAGTTTTCACTCTCCAGGGCGCAGGCCTGGGCAAGGTTGTATGGAAGACCAGCAGTTGCCCATGCTGCAAGTCTCCCCTCTCCACAACACCAATGTTGTCCAAGGGAAGGGCAAGGGCCAATACGGCCTGGCACCAGTGTTGTCGCAGAGCAGCGTGTGGTTAAGTGCCTTGCTCAAGGACACAACACGTTGCCTCGGCTGGGGCTCGAACACACGACCTTCAGGTCGCTAGTCCAATGCCTTAACCACTTGGCCACATGCCCACGAATTACTGATCACTACCCCAGATATCCTACAAAGGATATGAGGGAGGCCACCATGGCCGAAGTGTTATGGGAGAAGTATTTTGTTCATTATGGCCTTCCCAAATGGATAAGTAGCGATTAGGGAAGGGATTCTGAGAGAAGGCTCATACATGTGTTACTGAGCATGCTTGGAGTTGAGAAGTTGAGGACTATGCCTTATTGCCCTGAGGGTGATCCCCAGTCTGAGAGGTTCAATCAGACATTGCTAGACATGCTTGGAATCCTAGAGATCAGCAAGAAGAACAAATGGAGTCAGCATATTGGGCATCTGGTCCTCTGCTACAACTGTACACGGAATAAAGCTACTGGATACTCACCATATTATTTGTTTGGGCGCAAGGCAAGATTGCCTGTAGACCTGTGTTTTGTAACTGATGGGAAAGATTTACCATAGAAGACCTATCTGAAGTATGTGTCTAACATGAGGAGGGAATTGCAGAAGGTTTGTGAACTAGCAGAGGTCTCTGCTACCAAACAGAATCAAAGAAATAAGAAGAGATGTGATCAAGAGATTAGGTTCTCCCAAATGATGCCTGGAGACAGAGTTTTCATGAGGAATTTGGGGCTACTAGGGAAGCAGAAATTGGCTGACTGCCGGGTGGCTACGTCTTACGTAGTGGAGGGTCAGATGCCAAACTTACCTGTTTTCTGGGTGAAACCAGAGGATGGGAATGGACCTGACAAGGTACTTCATTGGAACCACCTTCTACCTCTGGGACAAGAGGTACATGTGACCCAGAGCCTGACCTGGACCCAACACCTAATAAGAGGACATTGCGATGATGTGGCAAAACAGAAGGACAAACGCTGGAAAGGCCCGGAAGGGACTTAACCACTGAATATGGTACGGACTCAGAGTACGAGGAAATGGGAATATGGTATATGTTACCCTATGCAAACTCTCCAGTTATGGACAAAGAGATTTCCAAACCTCCCCACTCTGCCACTGTGATGCAGATGAAATCGGGGGAGGGGGAACACTACCATGGACAGGCAGGCTTGCATCTGGACAATGAAGGGAGACTGAGCTCTAAAGTAACTGGGAATGAGGCTGAGCTCAGCCAAGTGACAGGGGCCCCGAGTTGCCGGAAGGCATGAGTAATAGACGGGGACAAGTCTCTCCATGTAGACAGGAAAGATCCCAGAGAGTGTCCGAAACTGAAGAAGTAGATAATGGGATAAGGAGGCCTCATAGAGTCAGGAAACCCCCAGGTAGACTGACCTATGGCACACCAGGGGAGCAGAGTGTTACGTCTATGCCACTAGTGAGATATGCCACTACAATTTACAAATAGATCAGAGGTTCTGACATCAGGAAATTCTTTTGAAAACTATGTTATTAATGAGGGAATGATGAATTATTTCAGGTCATGAGGACATGACTATTTTGATGGGGGGAGAGTGTAACACCTTGGTAAAGGTTTTACTGCTAATGTTGTAGGATATTCCATGTAATGGTCTTTCTCTGGAAGCAGTGTTTGGGTTGCTGTTGAGAATAAGGGACGCCTAGGAATGTGGGCCATCCAATCAGGAGAGTGGAATGGGGAGAAGTTTCTGGAGAAGGCTGGGGGAGTGGTTTTGTGACTGACACCAGTGGTAGGTCTTTGTTTTTTTTTCAGCAGGAGATAAAGAGAGAAAATGCTGCAGAGAACCAGTCACGGGATTCGATCCAGTAGAGGAACATGACTCAGTGGCGCCCAGGTGTGGAAGTCTGCTGAGGATCGGTGAATATAGCTTTTGGAAGATTTGAGCTCCAATCTGTTCGCATTTGACTGTTTAATTATAATGGGCCCTTTTGTTTTTCTTTCTTTCTTTACTAACTATTTGGTTAAGTTAATGCTCACAAATATAAAGGCTTTATAATTTTATGCAGTGTGCGTTCTTTTATTTCATGCTGACTGGTTATAGTAGACAGTAAATCACACAATATTCACACAAACCAGGGTCAGGGTGGGCGAGACATCCCAACCCCAAGGATTTGGTGGGACCAAAAGATCCATATTCCCAAGACATATGAAGCCAGAGAAAGGTGTGTTCTTGCTGCAGAATCCAGTGGCTGTTAATAAGGGGTAATGAGCTGCACTTCCAGTAAAAGGGGGTTTCATGGTCATAAGGCAAAGTGTGATAGCAAAGAAATGACACCAAATGTTGACAAAGGTTTTGTCAACATTTGGTATTTACCTTCATAATTGAATGCTAAATGATTTCCCACAGATTTACTATTGGTGAAATGGTATTACATCACACAAGCAACATATTGACATAGGGCGGGGAGCGCAAACAGCTCTGAGAAAGGAGTCATATATCAGCTCTATGAATATAGAGTTGGGCTTGGACTCCACCAGCACAAAGAGTTTTGAAAGTACCGAGAGAATGTGTCTACACTGTTTGAGTATCCCAGGAAAAAATGTTCTGAGGCATCCTTACCGGTTCTGGGAATTAGATTAATAGGGGTGAGGTCCTGCATACCAGCACAAGTTCACTCTGGAGGATGAAGGCCTTTTGCTGCATTAGTGAGTGGAAGATCTGTAAGTATTGCTGGATGACAAAGGGGAGAGAAGTGTCTTGTAAATGTCTGGCAATATAAAATGATTGTGGAGATTGCCAATTAAATGAGATTGAGATTCACAACTGCCATTTTAGGGCACCTTTCTCAAATGATGGTTTCCACATCTAGGAGGATTCATGAAAATTGACAGAATCTATTATTCTTCATTCTAATCTACTCAAATGTACTACTAGATTAAATACTTGAACCACATTATATTCCACCCCTCAATAGTTCCTGAACTCTCCAGGCATCCATGTTCCCCAATTAGTTTAAATTCTTCACCCTCTACATATACCATACACTGATAAATGGCTTGGATCCTATGAACCCTCATCCAGTAACCTCAATCCTAATTATCTCTTCCTCAGTGCTTCTGGAACCAAACTTTGATAGCATTCTCAAACCAAGCCTTCCATCCTTCATTGTTCCCAAATTGCCAGCCCAACAGCTGAGAGAATGGAGGCAGTTTCAGTGCTATGAAAGAAAGACTACAATTGCAGCATTATTAGTCTTCATTCTTATCACCTGGGAAACAGGAAATGTGTCCTATTAATCTGAGTTGAAAGGAGCTCCTTCCCTATTATGCTCAAAGCCCAGCATCAACTTCCCTTCCAAACTCCATTGCTTCTAGACTTGCGCGCCAGCTAGTAAACCTAAAATATTTTCCACATACCATTATCATTTAGAGCCAATGTGCCAAATCTACCTGTGATGCCATTTTCAATGAATTATGGACCTGTATTCCCAGATACCTTTATTCTACCACACTCCACAGTGCCCTACCTTTCACTGTGTAAGGCCTACCTTGGTTGGTCCTATCAATGTGTAAAACTTCACACTTGTCTGCCTTAAATTCCATCTGCCATTTTTTTTAGCTCATTTTTCCAGCTGATGCAATCACTTGATAACCTTCCTCACTGTCCACTACACCCCCAATCTTGGTGTCATCCACAAATTTGCTGATCAAGTTAACCACATTATCATCCAGATCACTGATACAGATGACAAATAATGAAGGACCCAGCACCAATCCCTGTGGCACTCCACTGGTCACAGGCCTCCGGTCAGAGAAGCAACCCTCTACTATCACTCTTTGGCTTCTCCCACAAAGCCAATGTCTAATCCAATTTACTACCTCATCCTGAATGCTGGGTGACTGAACTTTCTTGATCAGCATCCATTATGGGACCTTATCAAATGTTCCTGCATAATTTGATCAAGATTTACCTCATAATTCACTGCACCTCAACATATGGGCTTAACAGGATGAACGTCATGTGTGATTTCTTCTACCTGTAATAGCTAGATGCAAAGATCACCAATGAATTCTCATATCCATAAACTTGAGTCACACTTTCAAAAAACATATACAAAGGAATAAAAGCAAACTGTTCATTTTCAGGACATGGAGAAGTTTTACCTATGACAGAAGTTCTAATTTACTTCAGAAGTCATACAATTTGTACAGAAAGAAAGCTAGTTCAATGTCTATTGACCCGAGCAGTATTTAGAAACAATTAGGTTCTAACTGATGTGGGAAGGCAATATAATTACATATTATCTATTAAAGGGACACATTAATTTTTGCACAGCTGTACTTTAGCAACAGAATTACAAGCTGTTCTTTATGTATTACAGTTCTCTTGTCCTTACAGAACAATTTAATGTGTCACTTAGTTTGAGGAAAACCAATGGGAGTTTTATTTGCATAATTAAAATATCACAAACCTAAAATTGTCTGCTGAGTTTGCTAGTATATAGACCTCCTAATGAAGGAATGCTTAGAAGAATTGTTTAACGTCAACGATATAAGACAACAGCTTCTATCATCTTGTAAATAATCAGTTTACAATTGTCTTTAAAAATGACAATCTTGTGAACATGATGATAATAATATAGCCAATATTCAAAACTATTCACAAAGTCAAGCATGCAGAACAGTTGATGATTGCAAGTCCAAAGTGACCATCCTTCAGATGGTAAATTAAATAAGCCATTGTTACAGGGTATGAATGAAATTCGGGCTTTGTTGTTTTTACTGAAATCTTTTCCCAAATAAGAATGATGAAAGGCCTGAAGGCAACTGTGCAGACAGCCAATTATGATTAACCCTGTGGCTCCATTCCTCTCATTCCCCTTTCCAAAATGCTGCCAATGATAATATTCCAGTTACCCACAGCAATCAACAGACTTCTCTAATGCCCCTCAAGGACAGGGGAAGAGGTGACAGTTGTCAGTACAATTTCGGCAACAGTTAGCAATCTAAGTTGTTGCCATAGCAACAGATAAGTCGGACATGACCACAAGCACTGATCTTATTGTATGAAGTAAGATTAAACACAGGAAAGAAGATTGTTGCAAATTTTTAAAAAATTCTTCGGATATTTAAAGACATGCCCTTAAATGTTGCAGAAAACTTTGACAAACTTCTATAAACATGTGGTGAAGAGTATATTAACTGGTTGCATCACAGCCTAGTATGGAAAGACCAGTGTGCTCGAATGGAATAGCCGATAACAATTAGGGGATATGGGTCAGTCCATCACAGGTAAAGCCTCGGCACTATGGTGCATATCTGCACGGAGCGCTGTCACAGGAGGGCAGCATCCATCATTAGGCACCCACTCCCACCCCCAACCAGGTCATGCTCTCTTCTCGCTGCTGCCATCAGGAAGAAGGTACAGGAGTTTCAGGACTCACACCACCTGGTTCAGGAAAAGTTTTTACCCCTCAACCTGAATCAAAGGATACAACTTCATTCATCTTCACTTGCTCCATCAAAGAAATGTTCCCTCAACCTAAGGACTCACTTTCAAGGACTCTTAATTTCAGGGTCTCAATATTTATTTCATTCTTTATGAATTTGCAAAGTTGTTCTTTTGCACACTGCTTGCCCGCCATGTTGGTGCAGTCTTTCATTGATTCTATTATGATTATTGTATTTATTGGGTATGCCCACAAGAGGAGGAATCTCAGGGTTGGACATGGTGATGTATATGTTCTTTGATAATAAATTTACTTTGGACTCTGAAAAGATTAAAGATATTTATATGTTCTACAGACATTTGAAGCCAATGTTATAAAATGAAAACTTTTTTAAACAGGTTTTCTGCCAACATTTGAAGTTCTTCCTAAAGCTCGACATTTAAATGTCTCTAGTCAGTAGAAGCAGAACTCCAGTTCATCCCACTTCCATAGAAAGTGTCTTTGAAGGATTTACTTCAAGAATCTGGAAGAATTCCAGTGGAAGAGCTTTTCAGGATTTTGTCATTGAAAAGAGTAGACAAGCCTCATTGAACTGACATTCAGACATCAGCTTTTGTTTTTGCATTTCTGAAATCTCGAATTTGGCAAAAAGCTTTCCTTGTATATAAAGGCCTTTTTTGATTAAATTGCTTGCTCCCAAGTACTGCTGCCTGAGAAATGTGGACTAAATTTGCTTCTCCTGACATAATTGACAACTAGGTAATCCAAGTGAGAGGAAGTATCCTTATGAAGTGATGTATTCTGTTCAGTGTGAGATGCTTCTATTACCGACTTGTTTTCTTTTATTTATGACGGATACATATAAAAGGACTTGAATTTATGAAGTGTCTCTCACAGTCTCACCGTATGTCCAAAGTACTTTTTGGCCAATTATGTTTTGATTTGTAGTCACTATTTTGCAATGCAAATTACATTGCATTCAATTTGCACACTGTAAAAGGCCACAAAGAGTGTGGTGATAAACACCCTCCAACCAGTTTTGGTGATATTGGTTGAGTTAAATATTAATTATGACAACAGGTAGAATTTGAGTCCATCAACCAAAGCCATGGGAGAGAGCAGACATGGGTCAACTGGAACTCATGCACAGTGGGATGGTGACAATGCTTATTCTTCCTGGATGAATGCAAAGTGCCATAGATTTCTGAAACAAAACCTACAAGTTCTGAAAAGACTAGCTTGTGAAGAACTATGTGTGAAAAAGAGTTCATGTTTTGGGTTGATGGCCTTCTGTCAGAACAGACATATATGAGTTTAAGATTTTAATGTTTTTATGGGAGTAACCCTGATAGTAAAATCCTGTTTAACTTCAACATTCTTCACTGCTACTTCTCCAGCAAAACAAGGACGAACAGCTTTTTTTTTGTTGGTAGAGCCAGACTAGCAATCTAAACCATTTCCTGATGAGAAACACATTTTATTTTGTAAGGGCCACATAATATCTTAAGTAACACAAAATGCTGGAAGGAACTCAGCAGGTCAGGCAGCATCTACAGAAATGAATAAACAGCCTATGTTTCAGGCCAAGACACTTCATCAGGACTGGGAAGGAAGGGGAGAAGATGCCAGAATAAAAAGATGGGGGAGGGGAAAGGGAAAAAGCTAGAAGGAGATAGGTAAAGCTAGGTGTGTTTGGGGGGGTGAAGTAGGAGGCTGTGAGATGATAATTGGAAAAGGCAAAGGGCTGGAGAAGAAGGATTCTGATAGGGGAGGAGAGTAAACCATGGGAGAAAGGAAAGGAGGAGGGGAACCAAGGGGAGGTAATAGGCAGGTGAAAGTAGATAAGAGGCCAGAATGGGGAATAGAAGAAGAGGGATGGGAGATGGAAAAAATTTACCAGAAGTTGAAATTAATGTTCACGCCATCAGGTTGGAGGCTACCTGGATGGAATATGAGGTATTGCTCCTCCACCTTGAGAGTGCCCTCATCATGGCAGAAAAGGAGGTCATGGACCAACATGTCAAAAGGGGAAGGGGGATAGGAATTAAAGTGGCTTGTCACTGGTAAATTCTACCTCTTGCAGCGGTGCTCGACACAGTGGGCCTTCAATTTACATCAGGTCTCACCCATCTCAACTCTCCACTTCTTCTCACACCCCATCAACTCCTGCTGGGTGTCCCCCCCCCCCCACTTCTCTCCTTTCTCCCATGGTCCACTCTCCTCTCCTATCTGATTTATTCTTCTCCAGCCCTTTACCTTTTCCACCTTTCTTAAGTGTACGTATTAAATCTAGCTGCTTGCACCTTACTCTCAGAGGCCTGATTCATGTAATTTCCTCACTGTCCAGTTTCAATAATATTGCAATTCAGGTTAATGGTCATATGTTCGGACTTACAAATGTAAACCCTGGGATGGAGGCCAAGGCAGGGAATGTAATTCAAAGAATCTTATGACTCGTTGTGTCCTTTATCCACTTGTCAAAAGAACTCTCCGAAACTGCCTTTTCTGCCAGAAAGAGATCAGAACCGTATCTTGGTGTTCTAAGTACTAGTAATGCATACAATATTATACCCCAGTTTTATTCAGTGAAAGCCTGGTGCTCACAAGTAACGTAACCCATTATGATGCAAAAACGTTTCTGTGTCCACCAGTACTGCATCCCTGTGTATACAGTGACAGTCCTATGCCTATCTCAATGATAATCCATGACAATGGACCCTATACAGATGACAGAGGAGGAGGAGTTTGCTGGCTAGAGGAAAATTGGGGTGGACATATCCCCTGGTCCTGACAAGGTGTTCCCTCAAACCCTGTGGGAGACAAGTGCAGGAACTGCAAGATCCATAGAAACATAGAAACATAGAAAACCTACAGCACAATACAGACCCTTAGGCCCACAATGCAGAGATACTTAAATCTTCTTTAGCAACATGTGAGGTACTGGAGGATTGGAGGATAGCTAATATTGCTCCGCTGTTTAAGAATAAACTAGGAAATTATAGGCCAATGAGCATGACATCAGTAGTGGGAAAATTATTGGAAGGTATTCTAAGGGACCAGATATATGAGTGTTTGGATAGACAGGGACTGATCAGGGATAGTCAGTATAATTTGTGTGTGGTAAATCATGGCTGACCAAACTTATAGAATCTTTAGAGGAAGTTACCAGGAAAGTGGGTGAAGGTAAGGCAGTGGATGTCTGCTACATGGACTTTTCAACAAGGCATTTGACAAGGTCCCAAATAGGAGGTTGGTCAAGAAGGTTCAGTCGCTTGGTATTCAAGATGAGATAGTAAATTGGATTAACATTGGCTTTGCGGGAGAAGCCAGAGAGTGGTAGTAGATGGTTACCTCTCTGACTGGAAGCCTGTGACAAGTGGATTGCCACAGAAACAAGTGCCAGGTCCATTGATGTTTGTCATCTATATCAATGATCTGAATGATAGTGTGGTAAACTGGATCAGCAAATTTGTGGATGACACCAAGATTGAGGTGTAGTCGACAGTGAGGAAGATTATCAAAGCTTGCAGGGGGATCTGCATCAGCTGGAAAAATGGGCTGAAAAATGGCAGATGGAATTTAATGCAGACAAGTGCGAAGTTTTGCACTTTGGTAGGATCAACCAGTGTAGGTCTGATACAGTGAATGGTAGGGCACTGAGAGTTGCAGTGAAACAAAGAGATCTGGGAATATAGGTCCATAACTCATATATTACAGATAGATAGGTTCATAAAGAAAACTTATGGCATATTGGCCTTGAAGTACTGAGTACTGGAATTGGGATGTTATACTGAAGTTGTAGGATGTTGGTAGTGCCTAATTTGAAGCATTGTATGCAGTTTTGGTCACCTACCTACAGGGAAGATGTTAAGAAAGTTGAGAGAGTACAGAAAATATTTTCAGGCATGTTTTGGGACTGAAGGACCTGAGTTATAAGGAGAGTTTGAGTAGGTTAGAAATTTATTCCCTCAACATAGAAGATTGAGGGGAGATTTGATAGAGGTATACAGAATTAAGAGGGGTATAGGTAGTGTAAATGCAAGCAGGCTTTTACCACTGAGGTTGGGTGAGACTACAGCTGGAGGTCATGGGTTAAGGATGAAAGGTAAAATGTTTAAGGGGACCATGAGGGGAAGCTTCTTCACTCGGAGGGTGGAGAGAGTGTGGAATGAGCTGCCAGCACAAGTGGTGGATGCATTTTCGATTTCAACCTTTAAGAGAAGTTTGGATTTAGATTTAGATTTAGATTATGAGGACACTCAAGTTTAGATAGGTACATGAATGGGAGGGGTATGGAAGGCTGTGGTCTGGGTGCAGCTGGATGGATCTAAGCAGATTAAATGGTTCTGCATGGACTAGATGGGCCAAAGGGCATGTTTCTGTTTGTACTTTTTCTCCTCTACCCACCTTGGTATTCCGGCTACTTTCCACAGAATCACTTATGTTTACAGAACCAATAACAATTTAACTTCTTAGTCATTTTACAGTGCAAATTCATATTTTATTAATAGTTGAATTAAGATAAAGTCAGCAGGTACGGGAAGTTGACAAAATGTCCCCACTGATGGTTTACTGCCGTACCATGTGTTTCGTGACTCACAACCAAAACAGTTTTCTGAAAGCACTTGGCTGAGTTACCAAGCCGGCTTTTAAAAGGATTTTTGTGCTCTCCAAACTGTGCGGGGAAAAAAACAGCTGAAAAAAAAGTATATTCGTAAACTTGTTTTATAACACTGGGCAATTTAAATAAAAAGCTTCTGGAACAGTGGACATTTGAGTTCAATTAACAGATAAATGTTCAGCATGCAATAGCTAATATCACCCACCACAATTCCTGCCTTGCATATTTATATAATTAAACGTCCGTGCAATGTAATACTTGTGGCACTGTTTCGCTTTCCAGCGTACTCCCGAAAATCGTGAACCTCTGAAGACCGAAAAGGTGAATTTAAATATATATATCTTTAGGAATTTGGGGGGAGGAAGGGTTGAAGTATATCTTTCCGCGCTCCTAGGGATTTATTCCTCAACCACGTAATTCTGAAGCTTCTGCTATCATAGCTAGTGAATGGGGTATCTGTAGAGAGGTGGAAGATTGTTGGGATGGAATACATGAACCTTGCAAACTGTGGTAGAATACTTTATTAATGTCTAAAAGAAATGTGATGACACTAGCAGTCTTAAATAAATTCGGCCTTATTGGGAAGACCATCATTTGGATTTTCGGGGGTGGGACACTGTATGCATGCAGCTTTAAGGATGGCTGCGTTTGAGGTGGCGAGTATGGGCTTGCTGTGTGGAGACGTTTATTTTTACGTCTGTATTTGCCGGCCCGGCTGCGTAGGGTGAGCTTGCTACGTCTGCTGCCAGGTAACCGGGATTGGATACACAATCAAAACTGCTAACCTTTCCGCGAGGGCAGAGAGAGAGTGAGAGAGGCGGGGTGGTGGGGCGGGAAAAGGAGGGAGGTGAGTTCGTCCTTAACCTTGCCCGCTTGCTTTTGCAGGTTTTTGTTCTGAAGTGCAACTCCGCGGGCTGCAGGCCTTCATTTGAGGGGTGCGGAGGGGAGGAAGCGCCGAAAAAAAGAGCTAGGAGATAATGAGCAGCAAACGCCGCGAGGGTCAGCGACTGCTGTCAGCGGAGCGCGCCCAGCAGAGCAGCAAACGGAGCCGGCTGGGCGCGTCATTCTCCCCCCGGCTCAGGGACCTGTCCGGTGCTGAAAGCGGCGGCCGCGCCAGCTCCACTCTTCCTACTTGGATGCGCCTGTATTTCTACGGGATGCACGGGATCACGCTGGACGTCCTGCTGTCCTCCGTGCAGCGCTTCGCGCGGACCAGCGATCCGAAGATGCTGGGCTACTCGTCGCCCTACCTCGCTGTGCTTCACTCGCTCTCCCACCTGGCCCTGGAGAAACTCTACCTGCAGGGAAGGAACTTCCAAGGGCGGCCCGTGGTCTTTCACCTGCTGCTCTACCCCTCGGTCTACGTGGGCTTGCAGAGCCTGTTGTCCACGCTGGCGGAGGGCTCGGGCTCCTCGCTGCTCACCCTCCTGCTGCACTACCTCCTCGCCCTCTACGACTCGCAGCTCTTCCTCAAGGGCTTCCTCCGCCTACAGTGTTGCTGCCGCCGAGCTCGGCTGCCCGAACGCTTGCCCTCGCCCCGGGGTCTCCCTGGCTCCCTGCGCTTTGTCTTTTACGGGATGCACGGATTCTTGGACGAGATCTTCTTCACGTCCATGTTCAACCTGGTGGAGAACTCGGACCGCAGGCTATCGGGTCACACGTCGCTCTGGTCCTTCCTCATGTACGGCAGCTGCAGCTTCGTGGTGGAGAAGCTCTACTTCTATCTGTACTACCGCCTCGGCTGGACCACTTGGCAGAGGTTGCCCGTGTACATCCTCTTCATCTACACCTGGGAATTCACCTGGGGACTGGGGCTCCGCCACTACGACGCTTGTTCCTGGGATTACTCTCACTATCCGCTCAACTTCATGGGCCTCGTCACCTTAATGTACCTGCCTGGTTGGATCGTGCTCAGTTACTACCAGGACGTGTTGTCTAACGTGTTACTACGTGTGCAGTGTGCCAAGAGCAAAAGCTCCAAGACAGTCTGCAGCAATGGCAAAAGCAAAGAATCCTGACTCAAGCAAGAAGCTGATTTTTTAGTACATCTGAAACTAACGGGAGTTTTGATAACGATTGGGATATATTTTAATAAACGGCGGAGTTATGATTAAATATTTAGCTTTGCATAAGACTGGTAAATATTAACGATCATCAAATTGATTGCAAGCCGGCTTCCAGCGGACGCATGTTCCCTTTCATTGATAGCAACTCTCCAATTGTAATTGTCCGTCCATACTCTCACGGCCCACGGTGTTCAAGGTGTGCGTGTTGTGGCTATAATTCCAGAATCTGCTGAGATCTGTACTTACAGTATAACCATCACATTATCATGTGTTCAACAGCAGACATTGCTTGCAGTAGTGTTGTAAATCTCACGTTGAGTAGGTTTAGTTTAAAAAATAGCAACCGGGGAAGATCTTTGCCAGCCAAGCTGCCTGGGGCATTGAAACCCAATTTGAAAATCATTTATTCCCTGCCATATTGATTAACAGCACAAAGAATTGCTAAAAATATTTTTAAAAAACAGATCAGTAGTTAGTCAATCAGAATGGTGCTACGAGAGACTTTCTTAACACCTCATGGATGAGGCGAAGTGAATCCCAATTGGATCCAAAATGACCAATCCAACCCAACTTGGATGCGTAGGGTGCACATTTAGGTGAATTTGGGACGTTCTCCAGTGAATAATGGAAGCACTATTTCCTATGACTGTACCACGTGTTTTATACACCTGACGGTATTTGTAATCAGCCACATTTAGGGGGCTACAGATGAGTTTTTTTTAAGTCAATGAAACCCAGTCCCTTTGAGAGCCACACCTTTATTCTAATACTCTAAATGCTACAATTTGTAATTCCAAACAAAAGAATTGTATGTATATTAATTTTTAAATGTTTGATTGTTCTTAGGCTAATTTTATTAAACATAATTGAAGGTAGATGGTGAAATCTCCACCTCGGCTGAAAACTTCCTCAAATCACTGTTTTTGTATTGGTCTATAGACATCAATATTGTTTCTCTAACAGATGTTAACCACACCAACTATACTTTAGTACTGTACTTTTGTGGATTTATTTGAAGGATACATATATCTTTTTTTGCAATATTGTTTGATAACAACCATATGTCACTGTGTTATTACAATACTTAAGTTAAAAAATCTCTACAATTTTGGCTTCAGTACAGAGAATAAAACAAATACTTATATAAGAGACTGTAAACATGCTAAGGCCACAGTTTAAATCTGTACATTTTGTGTCAGGAAGCATAAACAGAAATTAATCCATATATTTATTTCTTATTAAAACAGTTATTCATAGCTGAAATAGTGTGAAGTTTGTATTCTGCGGGTGCCGCCACACTCATCATTGCAGAGCATCCAGGACTTCCATATTCAGTCAGTTTGGGAATTCCAATGGATTAATTAGAGATTTGTGCATTAAATATTCCAGCATGATTTCACACTGCCCAATATAATGCTTTATTTCCTCTTTCGGTTCCTTAAGGTTGTTATAACCAGGGTGACAATGGGGACAAGCTCCCACCACCTATTAAATGCTTCCAATGGCGTGTGCCTCAAATAGGCTCTCACAACCAAGTCCAGCTCCTGGCCTTCACATGTGGCTTAGCTACTAAGCCCAGCAGAACTGTTTCTACTGACAGGAGAAGGGGCAAAGGTAGGTTACTGGCACCTTAAAACCAGTCGCTTCAGGCAGATGGGGCTTGTGAGCTGTGATTGACAGCTCATTTAGGAGAAGGAAAACTCATCTCAAACCTCCGCTGCCTTCTGGCTATACACACTCATGGGGAAGGCTTCGGGAGTAAACCCAGAGAGAAATACCCAGAGCTGGAGTCCCTAAGGCAGTCCTACTGGCAACTCCTGCGATGCTACTGGTACCAAACTTTGTCTGTCTCTGCCATTCCTTTGAGTTCATCAGATGCGTGGAGAGGGAGAGCTTGCTACATGGGCAACAGCTTGCTCTCCAAATTGTACTACCCAGGCTTGCATATCCAGACAGCTAAGACAATATCCATGGTCAACTTTGACCAACAGAAGCCTCAGACCTCAGATTTCCTCTTCGTGCCTCTGATTATATCCAGTTTTTTTTAATACAAGGAAATATGCAAGGCTGATAAATCTACAATTCACAGACATCAGGGATGTTTTTTTTTCAAGTCAAATTCAGTAGATATTGTAAACTTTACAAAGGCATTTGATAAGGTGCCACACCAAAAGGACTGGAGAAGGCAAAGTTTGGGGGGAGGGGGTAGGGTGGATTGGCGTTTGGTAATGATGGAGCCTGTTAAGATACTAGGATAAGAGAGTATAGGCTTGTTATTTTCAGGTTGATGAGCTTCAACAATTGGGATATTGTAAGGATCAATGGTAGGATCATAACTACTCAGACTGGCAAAAGTGCATGGATATGTCCTTTGATGGTACATACAGAGCCTGTTCTACAATTATCCTGGGCTTCCTTGTCAGAAACTGAGAACTTGCTGTTAAGAACATGTGTTAACTGATGTAACAGTAATCCTGTGTTAAAACAACATTGGAATGATGGCTAATCATTCTTCATTCCAAAGGTTTGCTTAAGAAGAAAGACTTGTAATCAATTTTAATGACTTGGCTGAAGGAACAGGGTGTAGTTGGGGTTTATGATGATGTGAAGTGGTAAAATGTGACAGACAGAAATATGTAAATAAGCCAGAGAATGGGCAAAATTTGCAGAAGGGATATCCATTTTGTTAGGAGAATAGGAAAATGTGCTCTTTAAATAGTTCTACTCAAAGCTGCAATAGAGAGAGATCTGGGTGTCTTCATTCATGAAGCACAACTTAAGCATATAGATACAAGCTGCAAAAGGAAGTACAATGCTAACCTCTGTATAATTAAGGCCAGTTTATAAATATCTTGAATGTAACTGTGCTGTTTACAAGTAATTGACACTGTTTACCTCAGGTCACCTTATTATTGGAGACACACACTTGCATTGGAGGTACCTCACAGGTTCACTTGGTTAATTTCTGAGATGAGGGCATTGCTTTCTGAGCGAAGTCTGAATAGCTAAAGCCTATACCCATTGGTTTAAAAAGACCGATAATATCACTGAAGTATATAATATCCTGATGGGATTTGGCATGATGTACTCCTTCAAGGGGAAATCTAAAATTGTGGGGGTGGGGAGAAAGAAAGATTAAACTTCAGAATAAGGAGCTATCCATTTCCTACAAAGAACAGGAGAAATTTATTCTGTCAAGGGAGATTTCAAATCTTTGGAATTCTTTACCTGAGAGATCTATGGAGTCTGATTCACTCAATCGTATTCAAGGTCCACTTTGATTTCTGATTTACAGTGGAGTCAAGGTTAAATCTACAGATGAGAGAGTGGAGCTGAGATTAAGTCAGCTGTGTTTCCTTGAATGGAGGAGCAGCTTTAGAGAGTCATATCATGTTCTCCTGTTTCTTATTTTTAGGAATCTGAAAGGTTTGGTTGGCTTATAAACCCTAGATTGTAAATATTCAACATGCAAGCTATTTGGTTCATATAACATTCTATAATAACTATTTCAATTTTAAAATAGGCAGAATATAAATTTAACCTGTGGTCAAAATATATATATGGACCATGCTGATCAGAAATCTGAATTTGCTGATGACTGCTGACCTCTTTGCAGAGTTCTCAGTCTCCTTGACAAAAAAAAAACAACCATGTCACCGAATAAAAAGGCTGCATTACCAAACTGTAAATGAACAGTCAACCTGTCCTTACAAAATCAGGTTAGTGAGTGGATGATGTTAAACATCAGTATTGGATAAAACTAATTCTGTAACACATAGCGAACCCTGAAAATAACAGAATAAATTTGCATCTAATCCACTGTTCCACAAATTCATCACCTCATTTTGAACGTGTTTGTTCCCATTAACTAAAAAATTGTCTTCTGTATTTGCTTAATCCTGTAAAAATATACAGATTTTCAGAACTGAAGCAATCAACCACAAGAATCCAGTCTCTACTTGAAATAACAGTACTTAAGATTCATCTCAGTTTTTTAATAGCATTACATTTCATTGTTATTATAGAATTTATAAGTTTAGTCTGTAAGTATACACAAACTTTTCTACCACGACTATCAAGGAAATAAAAATTACTGAACTTTAAAAAACAAGTTGTTCCAGTCAGCAACAGTGTGAAATACCCAGACATATTGCAGTGGCAGATGCACATAAACATTAGGTGGAATATTGAGCAATACAAGGTCATCCTTTCAATATAAAAGCTGATCAAGAATAGGGCCTACTGATTGCTAGTATGTTAGATTCTTGGTTAGAATTATACACCATGGAAGGAAACACTTTGATTGATTCTGATCATGGGGACTCTTGAAAGAACTACCAATTGGTTCAAGTCCCCAGTGCTGGACAAACAATAGAGAACAAACGAGACTACATGGTCCAACTGATCCATGTTTGGATCTTGTACTCCCAATGGGCCACCTCAAACCCTACTACTCCTAAGCCTCCTTGTATTAGCATTCTATTTCTTTCTCTCTCATCAAATGCTGCTTGTTTCGAAATACTTTGACATTTTAGTTAATACAAGATTATATGATACATACTGCAGCATAATTTGAGAGAATACATAGTGCATAAACCAGCAAAATGAAATGTACATTAAAACTATTTCAGAAAAATATTCAAAAAGTAATTGGAAATTGAAATTGTATTTTGCAGAATGACTGTAACAATGCATTGGACTGAAAGTGTTACACAACTATAATAGATCAGATTGAAAGCATGATTCTGGTAGTAGAGAAATACAAAGTTCACCATTTAAAATTGAGTATAAGCATATCATCACAGTAGTTACAATGCAAATTTACTTTTGTTTTAATATAAATATGCTGAACAAGAAGAGCTTAGAGGTCCATCTTTATCCAGTTATTGTGAATATGATCTGAAATATGTTCTATATAGATATGAGAGTCGGTTGAATAGGTGGTGTTCCTGCAGAAGCAACTTGCAGGCATGAAAGAAGAACATGAGCAATAAACCCAGCATTTTACTGATGTATCCAGTTTAAAATTTACATGCCACAGCACTTAGTAATAAAGTTAAATTTCAATTACAACAAGTAATTTTACTGAAGAATTGGAGATGTTCCAGGCTTCATGGAATTGTTGTAATGGTGCAATCAAATCATCAAATTTATTTAATTACTAAACTGAAAAATGTAACTGACAAATTGTATAAAGCAAGTTAAACACATTGCATCTGCACCTTGTAGCAGGGGTTCCCAACCATTTTCATGCCATGGACCTCTACCATTAACCGAGGGGTCTATGAACTCCAGGTTGGGAACTCCAGTAAGTGACATGAACTGCAACTTGCTGCTTGGGTCCTGCAAATGAGCTTCTAACCCTTAAAAAAAAAAGGAAATTCATTCTCAACATTAACTGCAGTTATTTCGAAATTTCAACACCTCAGATTTTGCACATTTATTGAGATTTTATCCTCTTTAATAAATCAGAATGTTCATTTAAAAACTTTTAAGGATGCATTAAATAAAAATCTATAAAATATAAAACAGTGCCTTAAACTGTTATGGTGATTTAAGCATAAAGTAATTTAATTGTTTTAAAAATGTTGGCAATTATTTGTTTTACTATTGAAAAGGAATGAAGAAATCTTATTGAACAGAAAACCATTCAGCTTTCAGAACAGGAAATTCTGGCACTAGAAATGTTATCCATTTTCAGCAAACTTTCCCTCCCGTCTTTCTAAAATGGTAAGCACCTTTCACTTAGTTGCGATATTGTGTTCAGTAAACATCAAACATCAGCTTGTATGCTACAAATTCAAAAGCCATTCCAACCAAACACAATCCAGTTTGATATCAGTGGAATGCTAAGTAAGTGCTAGATTGTCACAGGTCTTGTATTTTGGATGAGACTAACCAAGGCACTCCGTCAAGAATCAAGATCGCAGCTGTTTAATGAATGAGGGCATTCTCCTGAGCCCAAACCATTAATTTTCCCTCAACTAACATAACTAAACTCAAATTAAATATCTTTGTTGAAAGGAATCAGTAAGACAGAATGGAATGAAACAAAGATTTTGTAAGCATTGAACTGACATATTTCATTGTAGGTCAACAGATGTTTGTCCTACTAATACTGCAATAAACAATTTTTACATTGGCAAAAACATTCTTAAGTCTGGTGACATAAGAGACAGCAGAAACTGAAATCTGGAGTGAGAATTATGGTGCTGAGTGAACTCAGTGGGTTGAGCAGCACCTGTGTAGTAGTCCTGATGCAGAGTTTTGACCCAAAATGTCAACAGTTCCTTTCCCTCCAAAGATGCTTCTTAACCTGCTGTGTTCCTCGTTTTGATCATCAGCATCTGTTAGGAAATGCTTAACTTCACGGGCACCAAGTTCAAGTGCTAGGCAACTCATATGTACTAGACAATGTTACATTAATTAAATGTACTTTCAAAATTTATCAGGGAATGAAAAAAAGGGAGAGAAATGTGAAAGTGGCAGAAATTTATTACTACAGAAGAGCAATCTTGTTTAAATAATGTAGTGTTTCCTCATTCAAAATGTATCAAAAAAAATCCTACTCAGTAAATACTACACCATTCTGGAGCTGATTGACTGTGATTGAAGACTGTTCAAATTTGTTCTTTTTCTGATAGAACTGATGTGACCCACCCTATATTTAGTTACGAAGTGTCCTGCAGCTATTACAACATTAATAGTAGGTCTATCATGTGCTGCACTGGCAAAGGCATCTGAAGAATACAAGATGGAACTGGGAGTGGTGTATATCATTACATGAATTTAAATCAATCTCCAATTTCCATCAAATCAATATCAACTGATTTCTTTTTACATGTTTACAAAAGCAAATAGTTGAGAGAAATTTAAAAATGAAAAAAAAACTGAGGATATCCTGCAGAGCTGAATATTCAAACAGTGCTTGACAGGAAAAAAAGCATTTTAGAGCTATTTCCAGTGTCTATATTAAGAGTGCAATCCATATCGCTGTCAAAATGGGGAAGTGAAGCTG
The DNA here is from genome assembly GCF_030028105.1 of Mobula birostris. Taxonomy (NCBI): domain Eukaryota; kingdom Metazoa; phylum Chordata; class Chondrichthyes; order Myliobatiformes; family Myliobatidae; genus Mobula; species Mobula birostris. The sequence continues at coordinate 40,744,854 of NC_092378.1, read as the reverse complement.
TTTCTCCCAATCAACAAAAACTTACCAGCCTGCTCCAAAATCCACTCTCACAATATGATTATTCTTATTATAGTAGCAGCATTATCTTCACTGGTATTCAAATAATCCAAAGTTATTTTAAATAGAGCTGAGCAGTTTTGATCAGTAATCCTTCAAAGAAATAATGCATTGTATGAAAACATCACATGCAAAATGAAAAATACACAACCAGAATAAGCACCCTGTTAAATAGGGTATAGGCAATTTGCATTTTTTTTTAAACAGAGACATCATTCAAATAATGAAGCCACATGTCTGGGGCTTACATAGGTGGTTTGTGATTACTCTGCATTACTGTTGAACGGCACAAATCAATTTTCCTTTTAAATGTAGAAAATGGCCTGAAGTCAGAGGAAACCAAAAGGAGAAATCTTTGAGGTCCATAATAACAGGAACTGGGGGTGGGGGGGGGGGGTGGTGTTGAAAGACTCAGTCCCAGCTGAGTTAGGATTTGCTCTTCCAAACTTTCTTCCAAGGTATGTAGGATGGACAAGCTGTTTATGATCTTCTGCTAAGCAAGACCATTCTCAGCAACGCCTCGACTTGGAGTGCTGAATAAGCCACTGTAGTGTAATGTCTGCAATGACACAATTTAAGATGTGAATTACAGCATCATGTCACTATTTTTACATTCATGAACAAAAAGTACAATAATCCATAGAAGGATTTTACCCTTGAAATTCCTTAATATGAAAAAGCACATGGAAAACTATCGGGCTGTTTCACACTCAGATCAAATAAAACATAGCATCCCAACACAATAGAAATATTGAGTAAATTGCTGACAGCAATTGCAGTAACTTATTTTCTTTTTACAGGCATGAAAACTATTTTAATATCTAAGCAAACCTAGGGTGAGTTTACTATAATAGAAATGAGCCTTCAACTATGCAATGAAATTTAGCAAGCTAAATGCGATCCCAGACTTAGATACTATACACATAGAACATCTGTTCTACCTCCGAAACGATACACAAACAAGCACGAATGAACATGAGTGTGCAGCAAGGTGAATTGCTTCTCAGTTGCACATTTCCATTCATTAATACATCCTCTTAAGTTGGTTGTGAAGACAATGTCAAATAAGTATCATTTGTAAATTGAGTGGGAAAGGCAAGTAATGGCTGCTCTTTGACCTCTCTTTAACTCAGTGCAAAATAATGTATCACAAAACTATTCAATGGAATAAAAAAATTAAACATTAAATGAAAAGCATAAAGTCAATGTAGATCAACACACATCAAAGTTGCCGGTGAAAGCAGCAGGCCAGGCAGCATCTCTAGGAAGAGGTGCAGTCGACGTTTCAGGCCGAGACCCTCATTGAATTTCCAGCATCTGCAGAATTCCTGTTGTTTGTTGTTTGAAGTCAATGTAGATATACATTTTAAATGCTTTTTCTAACAAGTAGTCAAATGGAATTCTGTTAGGATTACAAACACACATTTTCCATTTTTTGCTGATTTAAAACTAACCCTCATTTTCCAACTTCAGCAACAAGTGCATTAGTGTAATAAATGGAAAAGACCTGGAGAATTAGCTGGAATATCTCTTAGTGCATTTTCATACATCAGTCAGTGCAAAGACTTGAAATGTTTTGTTTAATTTATGAGCTACTTATTTTGGATTTACATTTTAAATGCACCATGAACAGGAAAAATCCAGCAAATTTAAAACTTTCTAGTAAAGAAGCAATGGTATAGTACATTGGAGCACCATCATACAAAATTACTGTGTTGGATATAGAGTCCGTCCCCTTCACTTGTTACTGGGTTCTCAGTGACATCGCCCTCTGTCACATAGGACAGCACTCAAATTGAAAGTAGGTTAATTTCTTCACCCTTTCAGCTTGTACTGTTACTCCGCAGTCCTTCATTGTTTATATGTGTTAGATACAGACATCAACAATACGGATTGATAAGAGGTCCATTCTCCCCAAGACCAAATACATCGTTTGCTAGGAGAGGTATCATTTTTACAAAAATCGTCAACTGTTACTACTTCCCACTAAGCAATAAACCATACAAAGTAATGGGTTTCTCTGGCATTCAGATTAAATGTCTGGATCACTTTTACAAGAATAAATTCGTATCAACACAAATACTTTGTTTTCTTAGACAAAGCCACCCATTCAGAATTGTCACATATGCGCATACTGATACCAATTTTCCATACGTGATTAGTATTTCCCAGCCTTTTCCTTGAATGTACATCAATGCCAGACTCCTCATGGGGACAAGAATTGGAATGAGAAGTTGTGGCAAATATCCACTTCTCTCTCACCAGGGAATCCACCCACAGAAGTGCCCCAAGTTAGATCAAACAGAGAAAGAGCAGCAATTAACCAAAGTATTACATCATTATCATCCATTGATTTAACCGAGCTTAGAGAACTACTTTGTTTCTAAGACCATAAGTCATCGTAGCAGAATTAAGCCAATTGGCCCATCGAGTCTGCTCTGCTATTCCATCACATCTGATCATTTATCCCTCTCAACCCCATTCTCCTGCCCTCTCTCCATAATCAAACACCTCGTTAAGGTTCCTACAAGTATTGTTGATTTCTGGATGTCAATCAACATTGAAATAGTTATTGTTAATTTCCTAATTAACAGTAAGTATATTTCAAGTATACTGCCTGTAAGGAGTTTGTACGTTCTCCCCATGACCACGCGGGTTTCCTCCCACAGTCCAAGGTTGTACCGGTTGATAAGTTAATTGGTCATTGTGACCTGTCCCGTGATCATGCTATTATTAAATTGGGGGACGGCTGGGTGGCACGGCTCAAAGGGCAGGAAGGGCCTGTTCCACACTGCATCTCAATAAATCAATAAACAAACATAGCAGTGAAACAAACAAAGCTTCACAATCCAAGTTCCAGGTCATTCTCTTCATTTTCCAGAACTAGAACTAAAACGCCTTTCTTCCTCGCTGGACTGGGAAATGCTGAATAAGTAAGTTCTTTATATTTGGAATTCCACCCACCCACCAAACCTTGACCTTTACACAGATATTTTCCCAACCTAATTTAGCATTATTAAAATCTCCCTCACACTCACTGTTCTTGCGTCTGACAGCAATTTACCTTCCTACTATCTGGCAATCTGTTCTACAAAGCCAGTGGTCTGATAACTCTGCCAACTTGAAGCTTATGGGAACATCATTTTTTCAAACACTGTAGCAGTACCTGTAGTCAATACCTAAATCAACCTCCTTTAATTCCTTCCCTATACATTGCAGTCAAAAATATCAAGCGTCCATCCCTATCTTGTTTAGGCCAACTGTGTAGCTACCTCTAGTGTAATCTTAATTTTACTTCCACTTGCAAATACACTTTGTACGCCTGATTCTGTGTGTTTATATAGAAAAACTCCAAATCCATCTTACATCTGGGGTGGCACGGTAGCGTAGAGATTAGCACAAGACTTTACAGTACAGGTGAGCTGGTTCAATTCCTGCCACTGCCTATAAGGAGTTTGTACATTCTCCACATGACCATCTGGGTTTCCTCCGAGTGCTCCGGTTTCTTCCCACAGTCCAAAGATGTACCGGTTGGTAGGCTAATTGGTCATTGTAAATTGTCCTGTGATTAGGTGAGCATAAAATCGGGGGATTGCTAAGCAGAGTGGCTCGAAGAGCTGCAAGGACCTATTCCGTGTTGAGTCTCAACAAGTAAACACATCCTTCCCCATTTGATTTCAGATTTACCTAGTCATGTATAAGGATCCTACACTTTCTGAATGACTCTTTACTCTAATGTTTCCTCTTTCCCAGTTCTCTGATCGTCTTTTATCGACTCTCTAATTACTCCTGCTCTCATGTTAGTTTAAACCTTTCCTCATAATATTAGTACAGAAAGGTGTAAAATAGTTCATCTTGCACTATTCCCTTTCACTAACTCACTTGCTTTTGCTTGCATTCACCTGGACCACCATTATCCTTATGGGTATGCAATGTAGAAAACCAGTTTTTAAGTCATATGCTCCAAGTAGACTTTTGCACCCCTGCTTCATCCTGCCAGAGCAGCCAGACTACTGCATATTTACAGTTTTCCTCAACCATGGGCTCAGGGTAATCACCTGCTGAAATTTAGAGCTTTGTCAACCCTCCAGTGCTGGTACTGGACCTTGGCAAATGAAGGAAGCCTGTAGCTTCCTATGGCACATGAACTAGTGTGTGTTTAATGTTTCAAATTAAATCCCCAAAGAACGTTTTTCAAAAAGATTTAAAGGTTAACTTAAAACCACACATATTGAATTTTTCCCGTGATTCAAATGTTGGTGTATATTCATAAACTTGCTATTTCTCCTTCACCCGTCACTCCAGAGTAGATTGCTTTTGTAATGCAATAATCCATAAATTGCAAATGAATGACCCAATAATCCAGGGGTGTGGGTGGGGAAGGTGTTTGAATTTGTTTCAACAGTGTTTGGTGATGGAGAAATGCTGTCCAGGATGATGGGGGAACTTCACGCTATTTTTCAAATGGTGCCACAGAAAATCTGCCACCTATCCAAGTAAATTGGGAGGAAGCAGTATTACAGTACACCATCTTTGTCAAAGGCCAGCACATTGACAATGCAAAGTCAATTATTCCAGATTATGAAGTCACTTCCAGAAATATGTGTCCCAAGGAGCTCCACAGCACCACATGGCTTGCATTCGACAAGGTATTCGGCAAGCTGCAGAGTTCTTCTCACACTTATGTTTTCTTTGTTTTATATATATACTCCGCTGAATTTTATGTTTCTATAACAAGGTTGGTTGTAGTCTTCAATGACATAATGAGTCTGCATACAGCAGATAAATGTTACACTTCTATTGAAATACCTCAGCATTCGTTCATCCTGTATCATGTGGCGTGGTCTTAAATTTATGAGCATTCTGGGATGTTTTTAAACAGATGTGAATGGAGTTGAAACAAAACATACAGTATACATAGATATAATGAAGAAGTCCTAAGCTGCAATGACTTACAATGATTGACTCTGAGGTGATTTTTATTTATCAAGACACACAGTGTGGAATAGGCCTTCCTATTCAGTTGTATCATCCAGCAACTCACCCATTTAAGCCCAGTCTAATCACAATACAATTTACAATGACCAATTAGCCTACTAACCAGTGTGTCTTTGGAACGTGGGAGGAAACTGGAGCATGCAGAGGACACTCATGGGGAGGAACGTATAAACTCCTTACAGATGGCGTCGGGATTGAACTCTCTACTCCGATGCCCCAAGCTGTAATAGCTTAGTGCTAAGTACTACACTACCGTGGCACTGTGATGTTTTGGCAATGCTGGTCAGTGATATGATGGGTGTTGCTTCTACTGGAAACTTCCTCCGCAACCTAAGCAGCGTCATCTACAGATGGCCCTGACCCCTTGAAATGAAAATAGCCCTCAAATGGATGCTGTGATCTACCTGCCTCTTCGGGGACCTCTCACTAAACCTGAGCGCACATTCTCTGCCTTAGAGATCACCAGCAAATAAACAGCGACCGTAAGCATACTGGTGATCTTGTGCACGGGTACTCATAAGGTTTGCTAATTAAGTCTCAGCTGAGTAGCTAACCATTGGCAGTGGGGAGAAATCCAGCAAGAGCTTCTCAGTAAAGCCACCCGTTTCCAATGCAGAATGGCATTTCATTAAATAAGCCCAGCCACGTGGCACTGTAAATTATCACCACCTTTTTAGGAGATATTTAGAAGAGACATCATTGTTTTAATGGTACATAAAGGAAGCAAATTAATTATTTAGTCAAAAACGTTTGGAAAGAAAAGCATTGGGGTGGAATAAAAGCCTTCCATTAGTTTCCATTTTCTCCCTGTAGATCACAGTTAGTCCCCCCGAGACATCACAATTGTAGAGAGATACAGAACAAGCCAGGAGCTTTCTCATGTGCATGCACACACACACATAAAATACTAAAATGACCATTAAGCATTGTTTCATTTTGTCACACACACACACACACAATACTAAAAAGGCCATTAAGCATTCTGTTTGATTTTGTTCGGTTTTCTGAGCGAGAGGAAGGATTTGGGGGTCAATATGCCTGTTCTGCTTTGTTTTTTGTGTGGGGAGGGGACATTTTGGAAGTTGATGGTCATACTGCCTTTTCTTTCTTGGTTTCATGGCTACTCAGCGAGTATACTTTGTATACTAAGTGAACCTTTGAATTTAAATATTAATTTATGCTCATATGTCAACTTTTAATTGTTCTGAATCATGAAGTGACCAAGTTTGTTGAAAGTTAGTAAAAAAGTTTACAGATACAATGGACTTCTTGATAGTTGGTGTCAGTGTCACACAGAAAGCCAGGACTTTCTGAGCACGTCTCAAATCTGCCTTCTGGCCAGAACGGCTGTTCATGCACTTTGCCCACACACACACTTGCCTGGGGTCAATATGGAGGGCTAAATAAGCTGGCCACCCACCCTAGGGAACCCATCTGTGACAGATATTTGAGGATCTAGTAGCACACCTGCTACTAGATCCCCAAATATCTGTCACAAATGGGTTCCTCAGGTAGCACACTGCTGAAAGACTGTGGTTCCCACCCCAGGTGCTGGCCGAGCCCACTTTATCTCTGCCTAATGTTTCAGTAATTCTAAACCCCGTATTAACATACAGAATTTGCTTGATTTTCTTAAAGCATTACTTGCATATAAATTGACTTTTGTCTCCAGAATAGAAAGCCACACATGAAATCACTCTACACTAGAAACCCAGTGGATGCAATTTGAGCTTTCATCAGTGACTGATTTTCCCCATGAGATTCAGATCTAAAGATATTATTTGCTATCCCTGGAACATTGTAGGGAAAATGAGTCACAGTGTTGTGAGGTTCATCAGATTCAACAGCTTTCACCAGTCAGCACTGGGATCCCGACCTAAGGGGTTATCTTTCATTTAGTTAATTACCTTCAGTTCTTGTGCTACCACTGCCCACGTACAACCTTTAGGCAATTCACATCATTATGCTCCAGCTTTAAGATGCATATATGCAAATATACGTGTGTGTGTGTGTGTGTGTGTGTGTGTGTGTGTGTGTGTGTGTGTGCGCGCGCGCGCACACGCGCGCACGCTCCATCCAACAGATGCTGTCTCTAAACGTTTTGGATTCTTTTTTTTACCTTTCAATGAAGGCCTCGCTCTGTCAAGTGTGAATGACAGGTGACGTGCAATAGCTGTCCAAGCTAAAGAATTAAGCATGTACTACTGCTTGGAATTGAAGTGGGAGCAAAATCACCTACAGCCTGCAAATCACCCTTATAAGTTGAAGCAACTGGGAAGGATTGATGTGCAGTTGTTAGAGTGAAGTGTCAAAACCTGGAAACTAGATATTCAAATGATCTTTGCTATTCAAAAGGACAGAAAGGAAAAGAAAGTGTGTAGTTGAGTTGAGGCTGAGGTCAGTACAGTGAGGAGTGGTGATACCGGCTCAGTATCTCAAATACTATGGAAGAAGTTACTGGTGGGAATAGTAAATGAGCTGCATAACAGGTGTAGCCTACTGCATAAATCAATAAATAATAGGAACCTGTGTGGAAGGTACTGCAATAGTCATGCATGATTTTAATTATCATATAAAAAGTTCCTCGGCATAAACATTACCGAGGATCTCACGTGGTCTGTACGTACTGGCTGGGTGGTGAAAAAGGCACAACAGCGCCTCTTTCACCTCAGACAGTTGAGGAAGTTTGGTATTGGCCCCCACCACCCAAACTTCTAAGAACTTTCTACAGGGGCACAATTGAGAGCATCCTGACTGGCTGCATCACTGCCTGGTATGGGAACTGTACCTCCCTCAATCGCAGGACTCTGCAGAGAGTGGTGTGAACAGCCCGGCCCATCTGTAGATGTGAACTTCCCACTATTCAAGACATCTACAAAGATAGGTGTGTAAAAAGGGCCCGAAGGATCATTGGAGACCCGAGTCACCCCAACCACAAACTGTTCAGCTGCTACCATCCAGGAAACAGTACTGCAGCATAAAAGCCAGGACTAACAGGCTCCAGGACAGCTTCTTCCACCAGGCTATCAGACTGATTAATTCATGCTGATGCTACCGTATTTCTGTTATATTGGCTATCCTGTAACATTTATTATAAATTATTATAATTGCACATTTGAATGGAGATGCAACATAAAAATTTTTACTCATGTATTTGAAGGATGCAAGTAATAAAGTCAATTCAATTCAAATTGACAAGGTTCACCATGTGGATGAGTTCATAGCGTATGCTCAGGAAGCTTCATTAGAGCAATATGTGGAGGAACCAACTGCAGTGTAATATTGTAAATATATTGTTTGATTAAGCATTCTTAGTTTCCTTACATAATTTATTATGTATTATATGTAAATAGTACACACAAATGACATATGTCATTATGCCACTACCTTCCCTTTCTGTAAAGGGTGAAAGCAAGAAGTAGAGATAGGTCACTAATCTATCTGTAATGAGCAAGCTGTCCGTAAGAAAATTGTACATTCACCCTGTGACCACCTGCATTTCCAACCACATTCCAAAAAGAGGTATGGGGTATGTTTAGTAAGTTGTGGGCATACTATGTTGGTGCCAGAATCATGCCGATATTTGCAGGCTGCCCCCAGCACATTTCCAGAATGTGTTGGTCATTGACTCAAACAACACATTTCACTGCATGTTTCAATGTATATGTGACAAGTAAAGCTAACCTTAAAGATTTAGGTCTTAAATCTACCGGAGTGAACAATGGTGGCTCCTTAGTGACAGTGAACAGTGACGATGCTGAGATGAAACCTGAAGCTTTGGCTCCAGTTAGTTAACTACTTGAATAAAACTTCAATAAATTGAAAGATGGAAATTGCAGAGCAGACAAAGAGGAGAAATAACGCACCAGATCCTCAATCAAGAAGATTGTGCTTCAAGACTCTAATTCTGGACCCTTTTGGCACTTTGCTGGAGGAAGAAATTTGACCAGAGAGATTCAAACACAAAGCTGCATAAATCTGAGAGTGACAAGTGGAGCAGCAGTTTGGAAGGAGGGGGCATTTTAAACAGAAGCTGATGATTGCAGTTTTGAAAGATAGAGACCCTGGGTAATGGAAGCATTCACATATCAGTTCACAGAGCTGCTACGAAGCAAATTGATAGGCAAAAATTTAGTGAAAATTAGTCTCGAGGGACCATGGATATAGAGATAGAATTGAAAGAAAGGAGTATCTTAGTGGACAAGGGGAAGGTGGAAGCAGAGTTGTATGATGAAGCAACAGAAGCCACTGAATGAATCACCATAGTTCTGGTTACGAAGAAGTCACTCTGACAAACATGAGGGAAAAAGGATTCAGGTGTTTAAGAATCTGCTGGAGAAAAAGAGACAAAGACCATCAGACATAGGAGCAGAATTAGGCCATTTGGTCCATTAAATCAGCTCCACCATTCAATCATGGTTTATTTATTATCCCGCTCAACCCCATTCTCCTGGCTTCTCCCCATAATCATTTATGACCTTACGAACAACCTTACAACTACCATCTAGGGCAATGAGTTCCACAGATGCACCATCCTCTAGCTAAAGAAATTCCTCCTCATCTCTGGTCAATTTTGCTTTTAAGAATAATCTAGGAATAATGGAAAGGGTTGGCAGAACAGCGTGTCTCAAAATTCTCTGGAATGACTTTGTCTTACTGTAATTAGCATCATCGAAAAGAACTGTCTGTGGTACTGAAGAGTCTACTCTATGTCAGAAGTTAAATATAGACTTGGAATAGAAATATACTACGCAGCTCTGAAGAATGGTCATTGACCTGAAATGTTAACTCTCTCTCCCCCTCCCTCCCTTACACTGGGCTCCTTTGTAAGTCCAGAAATTTCTGTTTACACTTCAGAATTCCAATATATTCAGCATTTTGTAGATAAGAATCTGGATGTTCTCACCTATGTTATCCTTCTCTTTGCAGGACACTGAGTAACAACAGATTTCTCGATCCTGGATGGCAGATAGGTTCCTGCAGAATAAATAAATGCACATCACAAACACTGGTTTACAACTCAAAAATGCAGGAAAATGTATTCCAATGTCAGTCACATTAGCTACTACTTTAAACTTCTCCACCTGAATCCATTAAGTATTGAGAGGGAGCCAGACAGGCTGCTACTAACTACATGGTTTAGTTTTTGTACAAGACCCCTACCCTCTAAGTGGTTACTTCGCAAGAGCTACCCCATGCTCACTAACTTTGTCTGGCATCCAATACAACCAATCCAATACGGACAGGCAAAATGTAAATGAATTTAATTAAACAAAATGCAACACCAGACTTATTCATTTGTATTTACATAATATTGGGAATTTGGCCTGACATTTCTAACAACCATTAAGCTTGAATGAGTGCATGCAGAAAATCTATTATTAATTTATTTCTAAATATCTTCTCGCACAGCTCTGGAAATTGCTGGCTCATCTAACCTGTGGCTAATGTCCAAGAAATTTTTGGGAATCATCCTGGGTATACTTTCCATTCTGCTGTCCAACAGAGAAAGTTATCACTCTTGTAGCCAGAATGGGGATGATTGAAGAATTCTCCACAGTTGTGAACAGAATTAATATTACACATATTAACTATCTATCCTCTCATTATTACTTCATGCTTGATAAATCACCTTATTTTGGTTTTATTTTATGTAGCTCACTGAAATAATTTTCTTCTGTAACTTGCTTGCTTTAGAGCAATTTAAACAGATATGCTTTGCTGAGTAACTCAGCTTTGTCAGGTAAAAATAAACAGAGTCCGGTGAATCCCAAACCCCCTACAACTCTTTCCCTGACAGTGTGGTGACAACAGATATTTTGCTCTAGAAGAGGTCAAGATACCTACCCAATATTATGTGACTCTTAGAAAAATCAAAAGGAAACTGGGGTAGATCGTCCTGCCATTCTAGTAACATAAAACATTAGCCTAAGTGCTGAAATAGAGCTATTTATCACTAAAGTTCACAATATTGCTGCTATTTCAGTCATATAGGGAAACACAATGACTTACATTTTCTCAATCAGCTGTTTCTCATCCAAAGCATTGGAAAGGTCTCTCTTGTTGCCCAAGACTAATACCTATTAAATAAAACAAAAAAACTCAAACTGATTGTTTGACTGAAGACACGACTGGTTCAGTTTTCCAAACAGACTATGCTGGGTTTGATATCGAAACCTGCATTCATTAATGAACTAATTTGCAATTCTAATGCAGCAGTTGTTTTCTTTTTCTTTGGTAGAAAAACAGGAAGGACTATATTCACTGGATGTTGTATCATTTACTGTACATCATCCCTACAATAAGGCCTTACACTGTTGTATCTATGGTTAATCCATTCAGTGATTAATTCAAGTGTTAACTAACTGAAATGAAAAGTTAGCAACATGACTTTGTTCTATTTGGACTGTCATTTTTAACATCTAACAAACAGCACGTACACCAGTGTAAGCCTATGGTTACTAATGTGGAATACTGTCTTTCAACTCTGAACTCAGCAAGAATAATGGGAGAGGAATACTTTGTTTTGCCATTAACCATAAAGTACCTTTTGTTAGATCAGCAGCTTTAAATCAAACATACAATACTGTACCATAATCCTCAGCACAAGTTTAACCAACAGTTGGTACTTTTTAAACTGTTAAAAAAAACCGCCATACTTCTCATTAGTGTGCTGCCATGCAACATCCGCTTTACGGTTTGCTCTAATAGTTATGTGGGCAATATCTGGTTCTGACTCAGACTTAGCACATCTGTCCTTACTGAGGGATTAGCAGTGGAAAGGGTGGATAGATTTCACTAGGAGATTGAAGAGATTTGATATGTCTCCAAAGAGAAGTAAATTTCTACAGATTTTCTGTGAAGAGCATTCTTGCTGGTTGCATCACCGTCTGGTATGAAGGGCTATTACACAGAATTGGCATAACCTGCAGAGGATTGCAAACTCAGCCAGTTCCATCATAGGCACTAGTCTCCCTGGCATTGATGACATTTTTAAAAGACAATACCGCAAAAAGTTGACATCCATCATTAAGCACCCCCATCACCAAGGGCATGCTCTCTTCTTATTACTACCAAAGAGGTATAGGAGTCGAAGACACTCACTCAACATTTTACAAATAGCTTCTTTCCCTCCACTATCAGATTCCTGAAGGGACAATGAACCAACCCATGAACATTTCCTTACTATTTTTGCTCTCTCTTTATGCTACTTATTTAATTTTTAAAATACATTTCTCATAAATTATAGATTTTTGTGTGTATTACAATGCACTGCTGCCACAAACAACAAATTTCATCATGTGCCAGAAATATTAAACTTGATTCTGATCAACATGACAATAGCTACCCAGTTTGACTGTCAATAGTCTCTAACAATGATGTTTCTCTCTAAACCTCTGCATTTTCAGGGTAGTAACTGGAATCTCCCAAATGAACAGAACTCAACATTGACACAAGAAAGTCTGCAGATGCTGGAAATCCAAAGCAACACAAATTGCTGGAGGAACTTAGCAGACTTGGTAGAATCTAGGGAAATGAATAGACAATCGACTTTTCAGTCTGAGACCCTTTTTCAGGAGTGAAAAGGAAGGTGGAAGATGGCAGAATAAAAAGGTGGGGGGGGAGGGGAAGGAGGCTAGTTAGAAGATGATTAGTGAAGCCAAGTGGGTGGGAAAGGCAAAAGGCTGGGGGAAGAAGAAATCTGATAGGAGAGGAGAGTGGACCACAGGAGAAAGGGAAGGAGGAGGGGACCCAGGGGAAGTGATAGGCAGGTGAGAAGGAGTAAAAGGCTAGAATGGGGAAATCGAAGAAGAGGGGAGTGGGAGGTTTTTTTTAACTGTAAGGCGAGATCGATATTCATGCCATCAGGTTGGAGGCTACCCAGATGGAATAACAAAGTGCTGCTCCTCCACTCCAAGGGTGGCCTTGTCTTAGCCTAAGAGGAGGCTATGGACTGACACCTCGGAACAGGAATTGGAATGGGAATTTAAATGTTTGGCCACTGGGAAATTACACTGTTGGCAGATGGAGCGGAGGTGCTCAACAAAGCGGTCCCTGAATTTACAACGGGCCTCACCAATATAGAGGAGGCCACATTCGGAACGCCAGAGACAATAGACAACCCCAACAGATTCACAGGTGGAGTGTTGCCTCACCTGGAGGGGCTGCTTGGGGCCTCTAATGGAGGTGAGGCGATTGAGGAGGTGGAATAGGCAGGTATAGCACTCGGGCTGCTTGCAGCGATAAATGCCTGAAGGGAGATTAGTGGGGAGGGACAAATGTAGTGGGGAATGGCGGAGGGAGTGATTCCCTGTAAAAAGTCAGGTGGGGGAGGAGAGCAAAATACATTTAGTGGTAGGATCCCTTTGGAGATGGCAGAAGTTGCGGATGTTAATGTTCCTCGTCTTTACCTACTACTCCTTCATCCTCCACATCTAACACATCATCCTCCGCAACTTCCGCCACCTCCAAAGGGATCCTCCCCCCACCTGGCTTTTTGCAGGGAATCACTCCCTCCACCATTCCCTTGTACATTTGTCTCTCCCCACTAATCCTCCTCCAGGCATTTACTGCTGCAAGCAGCCCGAGTGCTATACCTGCCCATTCACCTCCTTCCTCGCCTCACCTCCATTAGGGGCCCCAAGCAGTCCCTCCAGGTGAAGTAACGCTTCACCCGTGAATCTGTTGAGGTTGTCTATTGTGTCTGGCATTCCCAATGTGGCCTCCTCTATATTGGTGAGGTCCCTTGGCCAGGAGATGGAGGAGATGTGGATGAGGGCAGCATTAATGATGGAGGAAGGGTAACCCTGTTCTTTGAAGGAGGACAACTCTGATGGTCTGGGAAGGAACGCTGCATCCTGGGAACAGATGCAGCAGTGTCTTGGAAACTGAGAAAAAGGAATAGCATTTTTTTTTATAGAAAATAGCAAGGAAACTCCACATTGAGGCCCACAAAACATTTTCCAGCTTCAATTTTTAGCAGCAGAATATCAAAATTCAGTTATACTTTATTAAAATTCTGTTGCACTCAATCTACATCTCACAAATCAGTGTTAACAGATGTGAAGAGTCAGGAACTATTGATATTGCAACATATCCAGCTCGTTGTCCCAACTAGATTTCTGGAATACGACTTGGAGCTAGAGGTAGAAAAGTGTCTTTTGCCAATCTTCTTCCTTGCATTAACTCATAATAAAGACATCCTGAAAAACTGTGTGGTAATTACATTTTCTTAACACAGCCTGTGTGAGGTAAAGGTCCATTAACACAACTATTGTGCATTAGCCCACTACTGATATGTTATGTCATTCCTATAACTCTATCCTTCAGCAAGGAACTAAATATTATATTTCAGACACATGCTTTAATTTATTTTACTCCAGCGGTGAAAATACTGGATTAGAAAACAAACAGAAATGATGCAGAGAGAGATTTTTTTAAAATCAGTAGCCTAAAACAGATGAGCATTCATTGGTGCAATAAGAGCAAGCCTGTAGACTAAAATCATTAATCAATTTGCTTTTGAGGATTACTGGTGACCAACGAAAAACCTTTCCCATTTTTCCTCAGAACTGGCCAGCAGCCTGTTTCCATTCAGCCTCACTAATGATTGTTCTCTGTAATTTACATAAAAAGTACATCTACTGCTTTCGTAGTGTGGATATATAGTGCTATGCAGGGAGTTAAACTCCTTGTCAAAAAAAAAATCACCCGAGATGGAAACTTTCTTCAGGGTTTTTAAATGAGATCTTACTTGTGAAAAGATATTGTTGTTTCAAAGGCAGTTAAAGAGTGGCTAGAGATAGATGGCTTTCTACCTGCTTGCAACAAAATTCAAATTAACCTCTGCAAGGAAATGTTGTCCATACAAAATGAACTGTACCTCTAGAAGTCAGAACACCATAGGATGTCAAACCCAAATTGATAATCCAAGGAATTATCAAATCTAATCACTTGACTACTGAAACTAAAAGTCAAATTATTATTTCACACACCATTTCACAAACTGTTTGGTAAAAGAAGGGCAGTCTCAGAGACTGGTCTTGAAAACAGCCTTACTATATAGACTTTAACTGCTCTCATGTCGAAAATACCAGCCTTGATGATGTTCCTGGTGGAGATCAGGAAGAAACGCTGGGCCAGTTAACCATGAGCAGAAGGTGAGCTGGAGCCCTCTTGTGGCATGATCAGATGAGATGAAATCAATAGCAATGCAGTTCCATGGGCTCTTCAGGGTTGTAGATCGTGGAAAAGTTGGGTAGGTTTGTGGAATCTTCAAACCTTTAAGATCCTGAAAAGAAGACCAGCAGTGCTGCCATTGCTCACGTTTCTCTTTAGAGTGAGGGACATCCCATCTAAACTGTCTGAGGTTAACTCTCTTAACATGAAGTATCCCTGGATATCGAATGAAGCATCAAATCCAAGAGGGTCAAATAGGCTGCTGATAGTCGATAGCACACCACAATATGCAAAGGGTCTTTCAGTATAAGCAACCTGGAAAGTAAGGGTGTTGGTAAACCAGATCCCTTCTAATGCCCCGACTGCACTATACAGGAGTGAGGTCCTGTCCACGATCAAAATTCTGTGGACCTTTGGCCAGAACTTCAGATGGGAAACATTTCTGACCTCAGCACTATTGAATGCAATCTCATGCGGTCTGAGATTAGATTGTACCAATGCATCTTGCGCCACTTTCAGCATGCTGACTGCTTCTATTGCGGTAGAAAATGATGCAAGACCATCGACTTAGAAAAAGTTCTCTAAGTATTTAAAAGCTCTCCATGAGTTAGTAAATTTGCTGATGACACAAAGGTTGGGGGTGTTTTGGATAGTGTGCAGAGCTGTCAAAGGTTACAGCAGGACATTGATAGGATGCAAAATTGCGCTGAGAAGTGGCAGATGGAGTTCAACCCAGATATGTGTGAGGTTCATTTTGATAGGTCAAATATGAAGGCAGAATATAGTATTAACGGTAAAACTCTTCGCAGTGTGGAGGATCAGAGGGATCTTGGGGTCCAAGTCCATAGGACACTCAAAGCTACTGCACAGGTTGACTCTGTGGTTAAGAAGGCCTTCATCAATTGTGGGATTGAATTTAGAAGCTGAGAGGTACTGTTGCAGTTATATAGAACCCTGGTCAGACCCAACTTGGAGTACTGTGCTCAGTTCCCACTACAGGAAGAATGTGGAAACCACAGAAAGGGTTCAGAGGAGATTTACAAGGATGGTGCCTGGATTGGGGAGCATGCCTTATGGGAATAGGTTGAGTGAACTCGGCCTTTTTTCGGAGCGACGGAGGATGAGAGGTGACCTGATAGAGGTGTACAAGATGATAAGAGACGTTGATCATGTGGATAGTCAGAGGCTTTTTCCCAGGGCTGAAATCCCCAGCACACAAGAGGGCACAGTTTCAAGGTGCTTGGAAATAGGTGCAGAGGAGATGCCAGGAGCAAGTTTTTTTTAAAAAACGCAAAGAGTGGTGAGTGCCTGGAATGGGCTGCAGGCGGATACAATAGGGTTTTTTAAGAGACTCCTGGATAGTTACACGGAGCTTAGAAAAATAGAGGGCTATGGGTAACCCTAGATAATTTCTAAGATAAGGACAAGTTGGGCACAGCATTGTGGGCTGAAGGGTCTGTATTGTGCTGTAGGTTTTCTATGTTCTATGTTCTATTTCCATACTTCAATCCCGAATTACTTTTCTCTCTCAATAGTTATTCTCTTAAGGCCATGGTGGTCATAAAGACATGAGAATCTAAGGTAGTCTCAATGATCCTCTCTTACTAGGAAGCTCTGGAACATTTGTTTGACTTCTGCCTTCACTGCATTCTGAGTTCTGAAGTGCGTGATGACTCCGAACAGATAGTTGTTGAGGTCTGTACCCTGGAAAAGCACATCGTTCAGTGATACGCCTTTGGGGAAATGCGCACTTACATCAAACACAATTCACATTTGTTTCTTGGGGGTAGTAAACACCAGAGGTAGGCAAATACCAGTTTTCTTAGTTGGGATCTGGTGGAGGAGCTCACTCAGCATGATTACTCCTGAAGAGTCTCTCCATGAATTCCATGTGATGATCTTTAATTTCTGGTTTCCTTCTCAATGTATGACTGGGTGACACAAGTTGACTGAGGACCTGCTTTCTGTTATTTGGTAGGAAATGTAGTGGAGAGCAGAAAGGAAGGGGAGCTACCCAACTGTTTGTTCATGATTTGAAGGAAGACCCCATCTTCGCTGGAAGGTGCCAGCTTATAATCATTGTCCAAGTGCTTGCCTATATCTGGTTGAGCAGAAACAAGTATACCATGGTGCTTGGTTTGCTTTCGTACAATCTTCTCTTTCATACACAATCTACTCTCACAGGGTCTGAAATGACTTGGGCGTTTGACACAGTGACTTCACCCACTATGATCCAACCCAGGTCCAGTTGTTGGTTGTAAGATGCATTGTGCCAGCCATTGTGCTGTTCACAGACCTTATGTGCATGGATGGTGTCTCAGCCAAATGAAAGAACCTCTGCAGGAGAGACAAGTGGGGGAATCTTGCCAGCTATGGCCTTAAGATGTGAATGACTGCATGCACATTCAGGAGTCGAGATTTGTCCCTGTTGTTGGGAATATGATCATACTCAATGAGGCTTGGCAAGGGTAAAATGCCCTCCCCTCCTATTGACTCCATGACAAATTCACTGACTCTTCTTCCAGCAACTTCTGAGGTTTCAGAATATGCCTTTAGCGTGTTTGAGAAAAGAGAACTTTGAATTCTGAATGTGTCAAAGAATGTCAACTTTGCTAATGACACATTGCTCAGGTCATCCAATATCACATATATCTTTATTTTTTGCTCAGTATGTCCTTTAAGGTAGATGTTGGCTGGACATACCTTAGAGCAGAATTTGCCTTGGAACCCTATCCCACTTACCTCTGTACCTGAGGAAGTGGCTACATCTAATGGAGGCTCAGCTGGCTCCCTGCCGTGCTCTGCTGAGGGTGTGCTGGAACCAGTCATAGCCTAAGGTGCTGGCCCAGGATGAAGTGCTGATATGTGCTAGTCACTAGGTATGGTAACCTCATAGTTTTTCTGTTGTGCTTTTGAAGCACCACACTTGAAACATATTGAGCGTTCCTTCAGAACGCACTTCCGGTCTGCAAGCAGTGTGTTTCTGAATCCTCTGTGTTACCTTCGGGGGTGAGGGTTCTTATGAACCGGATAATATCATGATCCGGATTCATGATAGAGTTTTCTATTTTGATTTTGTTGACCATGATAGGGGTTTTGGTCCTTCCATGCTTTTGCTGGAGATCTCTCTTTGAATGAGGTGCTGCTGAAATTTGAAAGCATAAAACTAGGGTCATTTTGGATTTCTGCGTGGTGGCAGATGAACTCCACAAAGAATGAAAATGGCAGGTAGTGGGCATGATGCTTCATTTTATACTTGAACTCTTCAGTTAGCCACTGTTTTTGCACATTATTCGATAGTTTATCCACTGTAGGGTTTGTTCCCCTTGCTGTATCCAAACTCAGTTCTAATAGGTAACACTCATTACTTGCAGCTTGCAGTTCCAACAACAGATCTGCAAGCCCCAGTTCCTTGAGTGAGAGCTTTGGAAAGTTATAGAATCTGCTACAGAGACTCTTCAATGGCCTCTGGAGACAGCATTTGTAACCCTTCTTACACATTGCAGCGATTCCCATCAAGCCACTTAAAGAGAGGTTTAGCTCTTCACTAGCTTTGAGACTTAGTCTTTCCACAGCATTGTGAAAGTTCGAATTCCAGGACAGATAACTGGCATACTGGTTGTTGAACACTTTTAGTCCTGCTGTGACTAAGTCTTGGCGAGTCATATACAAAGCCAAATGTAATGCACCTGCGGCTCCTAAATAAGAGCATTATGGGGAGGCTGGTTTACCAAATGTGTGTCCTGGGATGGATGGAAATTCAGCCAGTAATTGCAGTCAAATACTTAACTTTTGCTGACATCTCTGTAAGTGAGGTTTCACCTTTGGAAGCACATACAATTGTCACCTCCTGTGCGAAACCGTCTTGTAAATGCTGTCAAAATCCATCCACTTTTCCAGTGAAAGCTCACCTGTGTGCTATTCAGACTCAGATCATTCCAATGAATGATCCAACTCTGAAATCAAACCCCTATGAGCAAAATTTGCAAGATCCAAATATCTGCAGCTGACACTATCCAACCTGTTCCTCACTACCATATTCAGTTGTTCCTTCCCAGTTTACTTGGTGCAGCTTTCCCAGGCCCTTTCTGAACGTCCCACAGCAGACGCACCTAGAATATGCTTACAACATGATGACAGAGGCACAAAAATGTGCCTAATGAGCAGTTGTACCTACCAACACTGACAGCCTTGGAGAAAGAGTAAAGAAGTTTGTAGATGATGTCAGAACTGGTTGTGTAGTGGACAGGGAAGAATGTTGTCCAAGTTTACAGTAGGATCTGGATCAACTGGGAAAGTGTACAAAGAAGTTGCAGACAGACAAGTGAAAATTATGCATTTTGGAAAGATAAATCAGGGAAAACAATGAAAGGCAGGATCTTGGAGAATAATTAAAGGGCACAAGTACATAGTTCACCGAAAGTGGCAACACTGGTATACAGAGTAGTGAAGGAGGTGCCTGGGATGCTTGTTTTCATCAAAGCACTGAATACAGGAGTTAGGGCATCATTTTGCAGATGTACAAGATGTAGGTGAGTCTGCATCTGGAGTATTCTGTACATTTCTGGTCACCACACTACAGGGAGGACAAAATTAAGTTCTAGAAGATGCAGAAAAGATTGATAAGGAAGTTGCTAGGAGGGCTTGTGTTATAAGGAAAGACTAGACAGGCTGAGGCAGTTTTCTCTTAGAGGTTTATAAAACCATGAGGAACACAATGGATGGTCACAGTATTCTTCACAGAGTATAGGGGTCTAAAACTATAGGGCAAAGCTTAAAGGTGAAAGAGGAAAGATTTAAAGAGGATTTGAAGAGAAAATATTTCATACAGAGGCTGGTAGGTATACGGAACAAGCTGCCAGAAGTATTAGAGGTAGGTACAGTTACAACATTCAAAAGTCAGGTTCTCAGATAGGAAAGGTTTAGCAGGGTATGGACCACACGCAGGCAAAATAACACTAGATCAGATAGGTACCCAACTCAACATGGATGGGTTAAGGCCAAAGGGATGGCTTCCATCCTGTACAACCCCGTGACTCTATTTCTGACCCTAAAATAGTTTACATAGACATACACTTTATTACATACTATAACCATATAACAATTACAGCACGGAAACAGGCCATCTCGGCCCATCTAGTCCGTGCCAAACTCTTACTCTCACCTAGTCCCACCAACCTGCACTCAGTCCATAACCCTCCATTCCTTTCCTGTCCATATATCTATCCAATTGAACTTTAAATGACAACATCGAACCTGCCTTAACCACTTCTGCTGGAAGCTCGTTCCAGACAGCTACCACTCTCTGAGTATACCGTTTAATGTTTTTGCAGGACTAGTTGAAAAAACAAATGTGCTGTCAAATGTAGTAGTGCAAACAGGTACATGTGCAGGGAGAAAGGATTTAATTTGGCATATTTGGCACATCATAGAACAGAGATCAGCCTGTGCTGTCATGATCTATGCTCTCCCATTCATTGGGGTTCTCTCGGTTCCTCTACCATCACTAAGTATGCTGCGTTATCCTTAAATAAACACATGGGCATTCATTTTTTTTAAACTGAAAGAAGTTTTTGCCCCATTCATGATTCAGAATTGCACTACTTGTTAAGTTGATCAATCAAGAGGCTACCAGGACCAAAACTGTTAGGCTTTTCACTGATTATGATTTCCAGCACTCCAACATCTGACGTTACAATGAGGCTTTCCTCCCTCTGTAGTAGTGTAGTTCTCGTACTATACTTAGGGTATGAATCGAAGGACTAAGTTTTGAGCAATTCAGTATTCAGAGCATATTCTATCAGGCAAGCTTCAAATTTCTGAGTCTTTCCTACTTCAAATTCTACAGAAAATATGACATAAAAGCCCCCTCAACCTTATTCTAATTCTTCACCTCCCCATAACCTTTGATGCATCCTTTTTAATCAAGAACCTATCAAGCTTAAGTTCTAAAATTTAAGGATTTAGCACCCACTAAACAATCGGACAAACGACAGAATGGAGCCAACAGATGTGAGCCGAGTGCCAGACGGAACCCAAGGACAGTAGGATCTGGCAGGTGAGAGTTTGGACAGGTGTGAAGAGCTGCTCTCACGGCAGCTTTGCACACAATTAACTTTTAATGATTAGTGAAATTTGGTGGTATGCTTCTGAAAGGAAGAACAGTTGAGTGTTGCTTCTTTTTAACATATATTTGTGTGGCAGCAATCATGCAAACAAGGACAGTGGACATAATGGTTACACACTGTAAACGCTTACAATGTTCCAGGTTCTAGCAACACACATCAAAGTTGCTGGTGAACGCAACAGGCCAGGCAGCATCTCTAGGAAGAGGTACAGTCGACGTTTCAGGCCGAGACCCTTCGTCAGGACTAACTGAAGGAAGAGTGAGTAAGAGATTTGAAAGTGGGAGGGGGAGGGGGAGATCCAAAATGATAGGAGAAGACAGGAGGGGGAGGGATGGAGCCAAGAGCTGGACAGGTGATTGGCAAAGGGGATGTTCGAGATTCTGTTTTTTTTAAACTTGCATATCCAGTATCATCTTCCCACATGGTTTCAGTACAATTAGATTAGCAACTTTGTTATTTCCTATTAATTTAATTTGGCCAGCTAAAAGAGAAAGTGAAATATTATGAGATTAAACAGCAAACATGCTGTGATAGCTGTGGTCTCCCTACATGTCAGTGACTGAGCTAGATTGTGACAAAAAGAACATCTTTTGAGAAGCTAGTGTGATGATAGATACTGATAGTGGATAAATTAGATTTCAGAAGGAGTGTGCTGCTGTTTTATGACTCACAAAAAAGAGATATTAGTTCTATGAAATGTCATACATGGATATAAACAACAGAAACGTCAAACATTTGAATTTCCCTGCCACATTACTTGCTTAGTTCGAGTAAAACAAGTAATCAGAGCTAGCTCCTTTAGAAGATATGTCTAAGTCAATGATTCTGGGTAGTCAGGCTCCGGTACCTCCTCCTCGATGATAGTAATGAGAAGAGGGCACATCCCAGATGATGAGGGCCCTTACCAATGGACACCACCTTCTTGAAGCATGCTTCAAACTAAAGTTACTTACTTCCCAGGTGTCCACGTTTTAAGGTTCATTTCAACTGTTCTTTTTTTTAAAAAGAGAATACTACCAAGTTTCACTAAAGTTTAACATGCGTAGAGTAACCCTGAGAACAGCACTTTGCACCTGTCCAAACTCTCACCTGTCAGATCCTACTATCCTTAGGGCCAGTCTGGCACCTCAGCTCTCATCTGTTGGTGCCATTCAGTTTTTGTCTTATTGTTTAATAGGTGCTAAGTTTTAACATTTTAGAATTTAATATCTTTTTAACCAGCCCCCCAAAAAATCAATATTCAAATTGAAATTGAGATCATGGGTATTTTAAAGCAAAATTCTAAAAAAAAACTGGAACCAGGAGCGGACTACTCAGCTTCTCAAACCTGCATCACTCTCCAGTAAGATTATGGCTCTTGATACTGAAACCGCATCTAGCTGTGTCCACTTGCAGTAAACCTTCTATTCCTTTGCTTCTTAAGAATCTGTGCTTCTGCCTTAAAAATATCCAGTGATTCTGTGCCCAATCTCAGTTAAGGAAGAGAGTTCCAAAGATGTGTTACACTCAGGAGAGAAAAAAAAATCCTGTTCTTAAATAAGTGACCCTTATTTTGAAACAATAATCCTTAATTCTAGATTCCCCAGCAAACAGAAACCCCTCTACATATCCTCTCCACGGGATCTTATTTGGTGAGATGACTAAGACATTAAAACAGTTCTAAAACTAGCTTTAGATCAACACAGATTACAAACACTAGCCCAAAATAGGTTTTGCAGGCCCCATGATATTTGTTTTGTGAATTGACCCTCGAAAATGAATCTGCAGAGAGCCTCTAATTACATACACACTAGTATGTTACACAAGGCAGAGATATCACAACTAATTTCTAGTGACTGCAAATATACACACTTGAGATTCTTCAGACAGCTATCTGACTGTTCATATTACGTTATGATCTTTTAATATTTTTGATGACCTGCTGGATGATTTTTTGATGCATTTGAATCATTATTTTAGCCACAGTTCTCTACTTCCTCCTTTATTTCTTGAAACACATCCAATGTCTGCATTCACACATGACGAAAACTTACCTGGCTGAAACACTTCTCTTCACTTCATGTACCTAAGTTCAGAGGGCAAAACAACTCCAGCTAACAAAGGGCTGTCAGCAATACTATACGTACAAATGTAGAGTGTATAAATCGGGTTGCTTCACGTGCCCTGAGCCGGGCCAGCTAGCAGCCCGAACTCCGCAGGAACCCGAAGAAGCACAAAATGCTGGAGGGACTCAACAGGTCAGAGTGCATCCAGGGAAATGAGCAAGCAGTCGCTGATTCGAACTGAGACCGAGTCCTGAAGAAGCTCGAAACATTGACTGTTTATTAATTTCTATGGATGCTGCCTGACCTGCTGTTCTTCCAGCATTTTGTGTGTATTGGTTTGGATTTTCAGTTTCTGCAGAATTTCTCATGTTTAGAAGGAAATTGGGGTGGGTAAAAGGGAATAAATTAGAAAATAAGGACAAAGCACACAAATTGCAGAGATAAAGAAAAACATTGGATAGCTCCCCATACGAAAGTTCCCTAAACATGCATCTTCTAAAGCCATCTGTTGAAGTTCTCAACACAGGAACAATAATAAAGAAAAATGTGTTAAGGATCACACATCAAAGTTGCTGGTGAACGCAGCAGGCCAGGCAGCATCTCTAGGAAGAGGTGCAGTCGACGGTTCAGGCCGAAACCCTTCGTCAGGACTAACTGAAGGAAGAGTAAGTAAGAGATTTGAAAGTTGGAGGGGGAGGGGGAGATCCAAAATGATAGAAGAAGACAGGAGGGGGAGGGATAGAGCCAAGAGCTGGACAGGTGATAGGCAAAAGGGATACGAGAGGATCATGGGACAGGAGGTCCAGGAAGAAAGACAAGGAGGGGGAACCCAGAGGATGGGCAAGGGGTATAATCAGAAGGACAGAGGGAGAAAAAGGAGAGTGAGAGAAAGAATGCGTGTATAAAAGTAAGTAACAGATGGGGTACGAGGGGGAGGTGGGGCATTAGCGGAAGTTAGAGAAGTCGATGTTCATGCCATCAGGTTGGAGGCTACCCAGATGGAATATAAAGTGTTGTTCCTCCAACCTGAGTGTGGCTTCATCTTTACAGTAGAGGAGGCCGTGGATAGACATGTCAGAATGGGAATGGGATGTGGAATTAAAATGTGTGGCCACTGGGAGATCCTGCTTTCTCTGGCGGACAGAGCGTAGGTGTTCAGCAAAGCGGTCTCCCAGTCTGAGTTGGGTCTCGCCAATATATAAAAGGTCACATCGGGAGCACCGGACGCAGTATATCACCCCAGCCGACTCACAGGTGAAGTGTCGCCTCACCTGGAAGGACTGTTTGGGGCCCTGAATGGTGGTAAGGGAGGAAGTGTAAGTGCATGTGTAGCACTTGTTCCGCTTACACGGATGTTAAGGATACACTGTTTGCTCATTATTGTACTGTATGTTTAGATTTTCTCAATACAGACTGAAAAAAAATTGGATATACACAGTATTCTCAAATCACCCACTATCCTTTTTCCATGGTCAATATCTGCTAATCATATAATGCAGTTTCAAAACTAACCAGGAAATAGTAAGTGAAATTAAGTTTGATTTTTATCAACAATGAATCATTGTAGGCAATATTATTTTTATTTTAACATGTCCATATGAATTGGAGTAGAGACCAGAATAACTTCGACAAACAGCAGCTTTACCACCGATGGTAAGGCACTAGAGGCAAGGCCAACAAAGGGATTGTCACAGAAGGCAGGGGAGTGGCTACTGGACTACTGTGTAGACGGGGCCATGTTTAAAGAATCAGAGGACCTGAATTAATATGCCAAGGTTACCACCAACTTTACAAAGACACATAGGGATGAGTGTGTCCCCATAAAATCATTCCAAGTCTCCCCAACCAGAAGCCGTGGATGAATTAAGAGATTCACAATCTGCTGAGGGTTAGATCGGTGGCATTTAGGATTGACAATCCAGAAGAAATACAAGAGGTTCAGGTATGGTCTCCAGAAGGCCCTCTCAGGAGCAAAGAGCAAAGTATTGAAGACCTGTGCTAATCAACCTCTCTCTTGGCAGACTGAGGTACCCACCTGTTTCAAACAGGCATCAACCAACTAAGAAGAATGTGTAACTTCCTTTAATGACTATTGTCCAGTAGCACTTACATCCACTGTGATGAAGTGCTTCGAGAGGTTGGTCATAAAACAAGTGACCTGGATCTGTTACAATTTGCCTATGGTTGCAAAAGGTCAAGAGTAGATGCCATTTCATTGGCTCTTCACTCAGCTCAGGAATGCATGAACAATGAAGATGCATACATCAGGATGCTCTTCATTGACTACAGCTCAGCATTCAACACCATTATACCCTCAAATCTCATCATTAAGCTCCGAAACCTGGACCTTGGTACCTCCATGAGCAACTAGGCCAAATCTTCTTCTCACTACTACCACTAGGCAGGATGCAGGGAAGTCTTGGTTCCTACACCACTAAGTTCAGCAACAATTATTACCCTACAGTCATCAAGATCTATGACCTACAGACCCGCTTTCATTGACTCTTTACAACTCACGCTCTCAGTATTATTTTTATTTACAGATTGTGGTATTTTGCACATTAAGACCGTAGGATATAGAACATAGAATAGCATAACACATTACAGGCCCTTCAGCCTACAATGTTGTGCCGACCCTCAAACTCTGCCTCCCATATAACCCCCCACCTTAAGTTCCTCCATATACCTGTCTAGTAGTCTCTTAAACTTCACTAGTGTACCTGCCTCCACCACTGACTCAGGCAGTGCATTCCACGCACCAACCACTCTCTGAGTAAAAAACCTTCCTCTAATATCCCCTCTGAACTTCCCACTCCTTACCCTAAAGCTATGTCTTCTTGTATTGAGCAGTGGTGCCCTGGGGAAAAGGTGCTGGCTATCCACTCTATCTATTCCTCTTAATATCTTGTACACCTCTATCGTGTCTCCTCTCATCCTCCTTCTCTCCAAAGAGTAAAGCCCTAGCTCCTTTAATCTCTGATCATAATCCATACTCTCTAAACCAGGCAGCATCCTGGTAAATCTCTTCTGTACCCTTTCCAATGCTTCCACATCCTTCGTATAGTGAGGCGACCAGAACTGGACACAGTATTCCAAGTGTGGCCTAACCAGAGTTTTATAGAGCTGCATCATTACATCGCGACTATTAAACTCTATCCCTCAACTTATGAAAGCTAACACTCCATAAGCTTTCTTAACTACCCTATGTACCTGTGAGGCAACTTTCAGGGATCTGTGGACGTGTACCCCCAGATCCCTCTGCTCCTCCACACTACCAAGTATCCTGCCATTTACTTTGTACTCTGCCTTGGAGTTTGTCCTTCCAAAGTGTACCACCTCACACTTCTCCGGGTTGAACTCCATCTGCCACTTCTCAGCCCACTTCTGCATCCTATCAATGTCTCTCTGCAATCTTTGACAATCCTCTACACTATCTACAACACCACCAACCTTTGTGTTGTCTACAAACTTGCAACCCACCCTTCTACCCCCACATCCAGGTCGTTAATAAAAATCACGAAAAGTAGAGATCCCAGAACAGATCCTTGTGGGACACCACTAGTTACAACCCTCCAATCTGAATGTACTCCCTCCACCACGACCCTCTGCCTTCTGCAGGCAAGCCAGTTCTGAATCCACCTGGCCAAACTTCCCTGGATCCCATGCCTTCTAACTTTCTGAATAAGACTACCGAGTGGAACCTTATCAAATGCCTTACTAAAATTCATGTAGATCACATCCACTGCACTACCCTCATCTATATGCCTGGTCACCTCCTCAAAGAACTCTATCAGGCTTGTTAGACATGATCTGCCCTTCACAAAGCCATGCTGACTGTCCCTGATCAGACCATAATTCTTTAAATGCCCATAGATCGTATCTCTAAGAATCTTTTCCAACAGCTTTCCCACCACAGATGTAAGGCTCACTGGTCTATAATTACCCGGACCATCCCTACTACCTTTTTTGAGCAGACATATAGGAGCAGAATTAGGCCATTTGGCCAATTGACTCTGCTCTACCATTTCATCATGGCTGATCCATTCCTCTTTCAGCCCCAGTCATCTGCCTTCTGCCCATAACCCATCCTTCTCTGACTAATCAAAAATCTATCAACCTCCATCTTAAATACACCCAATGACTTGGCCTCCACTGCTGCCTGTGGCAGTGAATTCCACAGATTCATCACTCTCTGGCTAAAGAAATTCTTCATCTCAGTTCTAAATGGACATTATTCTGAGGGCTGTTCAACTCTGGTCTTAAGACTCCCCCACCATAGGAAACGTCCTCTCCATATCCACTCTATCGAGGTCATTCAACATTTGATAAGTTTCAATGAGGTCACTCCTCGGTCTTCTGAATTCCAGGGAACACAGGCCCCATGGTCATTAAACACTCCTCATATAAGCCTCTCAATTCCAGAATCATTCTCATTAACCTCCTTTGAACCCTCTCCAAAATCAGCAGAACCTTTCATCGATGAGCCCAAAACTGCTCACAATACTCCGTGACGCCTCCCCAGTGCCTCATAAAGATTCTTGCATTTTCTCTCCATTTAGAAAATAGTCTTCGCCTTTATTTCTTCCACTAAAGCACATGACTATACACTTCCTGACACTGTATTCACTATATTTCATCTGCCACTTCTTTGATCATTCTCCTAATCTGTCTAAGCCCATCTGCAATATCTCTGCTTCAATACTACTTTCCCTTCCACCTATCTTCATCTCATCCACAGACTTGCCACAAAGTCATCCATTTCATCATCCAAATCGATGTCGTATAATGTAAAAAGAAGCGGTTCCAATGCAGACCCCTGTGGAACACCGCTAGTCACGGGCAGACAACCAGAAAAGGCTCCCTTTATTCCCACTTTTTGCCTCCTGCCAATCAGCCAATGCTCTCTCTATGCTACTACCTTTCCTGTAATGTTATAAGCTCTTAACTTGTTAAGCAACCTCAGGTGTGGCACTTTGTCAAAGGCCTCCTGAAAATCCAAGTACACAACATCCACTGATTTTCCTTTGTCTCTCCTGTTTGTTATTTCTTTAAAGAATTCCAACAGATATGTCAGGCAAGATTTTCCCTTAAGCAAACCATGCTCACTTCACCCTATTTTATTATGTGCCTCCAACACCATGAAATCACATCATTAGCAATTGACTCCAACGCCTTCCCAACCACTGAGGTCAGACTAACCGGTCGATAGCTTCTGTATTTTGGCTTCTCTCCCTTCCTGAGAAGAGTGGAGTGACATCTTCAATTTTCCACTACTCTGGAAACATGCCAGAATCCATTGATTCCTGGAAGATCATTATTAATGCCTCCACAATCTCTTCAGCCACCTCCTTCAGAACCCTGGGGTGTAGACCATCTGGTCTGGGTGGCTTATATTTTTCAGACCTTTCAGTTTCCCAAGCACCTTCTCCTTTATAATGGCAACTTCACTCATTTCTGCCCACTGATACTTTCGAACTTCCAGCATACTACTAGTGTCTTCCACAGTGAAGAGTGAGTCAAGATATTCAAGTTCATCTGTCATTTCCTTGTCCCCCATTACCACCCCTCCAGCATCATTTTCTAGTAGTCTGATATCAACTCTCACCTGTCTTTTATTCTTTATATATCTGAAGGAACTTTTGGTATCCTCTTGAATATTACTGGCTAGCATGCCTTCATATTCCATCTTTTTCCTCATAACTTTTTTTTAAAGTTGCCTTCGGGTAGTTTTTTTTTAAAAGCTTTTAAAACTTAACTTCCCACTAATTTTCGCTCCATTATATACCCTCCCATTGGCTTTCACTTCCCTTGTCAGCCATGCTTGTCATCCTGCCTTTGGAATACTACTTCTTTGATATGTATCTATCCTGCACCTTCTGAACTGTTGCCAGAAACTCCAGCTTTTGCAGTCATTTCTGCTAGTATCTCCTTCCAATAAAATTTGGTTATGTCTTTTCTCATGCCTCTGTGATTCCTTTTTCTTCATTATAATGCTGATACATCTGACTTACCTTCTCCCTCTCAAA
The DNA here is from genome assembly GCF_030028105.1 of Mobula birostris. NCBI lineage: Eukaryota > Metazoa > Chordata > Chondrichthyes > Myliobatiformes > Myliobatidae > Mobula > Mobula birostris. Next base: position 40,715,421 of record NC_092378.1, on the reverse strand, counting down.
TTGCCGAGTGAATTCTATCATATGATTGATGTTTCCTAAGGGTTCCTTTAACCTTAAGCTCTCTAATTGATTTAAGTTCATTGCACAACACCCAATCTAGAATAGCTGATCTCCTAGTGGTCTCAATCTCGAGCTGCTCTTAAAAAGCCATCTTGTAAGCATTCTACAAATTCCTTCTCTTTGGAACTAGCACCAACCTGATTTTCCCAATCTACTTGCATTGTGAAATCCCCCATGAGTATTGTAAGACTGACCTTTTGACATGCATTTTCTATCTCCTGTTGTAATTTGTAGTTCACATCTTTGCTACTGTTCAGAGCTCTGTATACAACTCCCATTATGGTCTATTTACCTTTGCAGCTTCTTAGCTCTACCGCAACGATTCCTCACCTTCTGATCCTATGTCACCTCTTTCTAAGGATTTGATTTTATTTTTTAACCAACAAAGCCACTCCATCCCCTCTGCCCACCTGCTTGCCCCTTTGATACAATATTTATCCTTAGATGTTGAGCTCCCAGTTATAATCTTCTTTCAGCCGTAATACAGGGATGCGCTTGCTAACAGTGTCACTAAGTACTGCCACTAAACCAACTACCCCACCTTCAACCCTTTCACTCTTTCACTCCTGTTCCCATCCTCCTGCCAAATTAGATTAAATCGTCCCGATCAGTTCTAGCAAATCTGCCCGCAAGTTTATTGGTCTCCCTCAGGTTCAGATGTAACCTGTCCCTTTTGTAGAGGTCATACATTCCCCAGAAGAGGTCTCAACAATCCAGAAATCTGAACGCCTGCCCCCTGCACCAGTTCTTCATCCACGCATTTACCTGGCAAATTCTCCTATTCTTATCTTCACTTGTGCGTGGTACAGGCAGCAATCTAGAGATTACTATCTTGCAAGTCCTGCTTTTCAGCTTTCTACCTAGCTTCCCAAAATCTCTTCTCAGGATCTCCTTACCATTCCTACCTATGACATTGGTGCCAATTTGTACCAAGACCTCCAGCTGCCCACCTTCCCCCTTTAGAATGCCATGGACATGATCCGAGACATCCCTGACCCTGGCCGCTAGGAGGCAACATGCCATCCGGATGTGTCCATTGTGTCCATGGAGAAACCCCACTTGAGTGATGTGCTGAAGAGTGTTAGTGGATCTGACAAAACTGGATACCATTGAAAACCAACAAAAAAAGCCTTCTTAAAACAGAATTACTGTGTAAACATGGAACTGCACCAAATGATGCATCAATTGCACAAGAATAAACTTTTCACAAGTTTTAGAAGCACTGTGCATTTTTTTCCCTAAAATATGATTACAGATTAAAAATGTCAAGCAGCTTTCAACAAACAGGATAAAACTTGAAAATGCGCAGCACGAGTCCTGTTTCATCAGGAAACTGTGCTTCTGTGCTCTTTTATCTGACAAAAAAAATATTTCATGCTAATATCTCCCTGGGTTTTGCTCTGCTTGTAAACTTATTATTCAGAAACCAGACGTTGCCAGGGTAATCATTAAACTCATTGTTACTTGAAGCTCCTTGCTGTGCTCAAATAGATTGAGCATTTTTCCCCCAAAGGTGGGGAAAATTTACAAGTAATACAGAAATGTATTGCGACAATGACCAGGCTGCAAAGGAATGTTGACTGCGAAAGTAGATATCCTGAGATGATGAGTCTCTGTAAAATAAAAATGTTTCTTTCTTAAATAAGAAAATCAAGGAGTCACCCTTTGGCATAATGACTTTGGTCTTGTTGGTTCCACTGTAAGTTTTCAACTGTAAGTGTTAAACGACAACAAAATTGAGTACATCTACAAGGAGCACTGCCACAAGAATCTAACATCCATCATCAAAGACCTCCACCATCAAGACCATGCTCTCTTCTCGCTGCTCCCATCACAGAGGAGGTACAGGAGCCCTAGGCACCATGCCACCAGCTTCAGGAATAGTTAATACCCTTCAATCGCCAGGCTTCTGAACTAGCATGGATAACTTCACTCAACTGAACAGTGAACTGATTCCACAGCTTATGGACTACTTTCAGGGACTCTACAACTGATGTTTTCAATATTATTTATTTACTTATTTATTACTATTAGGGTTTTCTTGTAATCACACAGTTTGTCATCTTTTACATTTTGATTGTTTGTCAGTCTGTGTGCCATTTTACATTGATTCCATTGTGTTTCTTTGTTCAACTGTGAATGTCTGCAAGAAAATGAATCACAGGGTGACGTGTTATCTGCTTTGGTAATAAACTTACTCTGAACTCTGAGATTAGAAATGGATCACAGCTCCACAATCTCTATCCAAAATACTTTTTGGCTAGGTAAGTGTTGGCACAAAAGCCACCCCCAAGTAAAAGGAAGATAAATAAAATAAAAAGCAAGATGCTGAGAAAAAGGTGACAAGACTTCCAGTTGATGCTACATGCTGAAATAATTAAGTGAACTTTCAAGAAGCACATGAAAATAAAAAAAAATGAAGATGCCAGAAATCTGAAATAAAAATAGAACATGCCAGAAAAACTCAGCAGGCCAAGCAGCATCTGTGGTAGGAGAAACAGAGATGACGTTTCAACCAGCATCAAAGAGGAGAAAGACAGGCCTCTATTTTCTGCTGGTGACTGACTCGTTGGATACTTCCAACATTTTGTTTTATCTATCAATTAATTTTTCCACTCCAGTTTCAATGACCTCTCACTCCTTGCACCACAAGCCTTCAATCTGTTGAATTAAGCAGAGCTACAATTGGATGTCTGATTCAGCGCTTTTCCATGATGAAAGTCTAACTAATGGTAGGAATTGAAATGAATACAGAACCAACAATACCCACGTAGCAAGAATGAATAAATACATATTATATAAAATGTCATCAGAAAACTTACCTCAGCAAACTAATGCTCAATCGCTTTTGTTGTTCCCTTCAACAACATAACGCTATTGTATGTTGGGGGGGAGGGGTGGCACTCGAATCAGTGCACTGACTGCCACAACGGAGAATGATACCAGTAAATGATCTCCGTATTTTAATACTTCTGATTGGCCACTTTCTATACTTGTGTCAATTTTCCTCTGAATGAGTCAATATTAGAATCGTGATAACTTTATTCAGCAAATTTCTGTCAAAAGGAGTCTGACGTGGAAAAAGGGAAGACACTATTTAACCCCCACCCAACTCCTGCTGTGTTCAAGGACTGTGTTCATTTCAGACTCTGCCATAAGAAGCAGATAAAAACAAAAGTGAAATGCAAGATACTGATGATGGACAGGTCTAATTTTCATCACTGCTTTAATAGAGACTTTGCAAAGCAAAATGCTTAAAGCTTTTCAGATTCAGCCTGCAAAGTATATTTCAGACTCTGTAGCAAGTGATCTACTTTCAGATGCACAAATTCAGTTCTACAAATGAGGATCAGCTACTTGGGATGACTGCTTTACAAAGTGCGAGGGGAAAGACACTTTTCACAGACTGAGTTATTTTAATGTTACAAACTGAGTTTGCTGCAAGAGAGCTTTATTCATCATTGTTTCACAGTCTGAAGGTACTCAAGAACCTGACTTGGTTATGACTTCGGGCAAGTTCCACAGCATCCAGCAGAGACGTAATTGTTAAGGGGCTGAGCAGGGTAGATGCAGAGATGCTGCTCTAAAGGGCACAGCGGAACATATATATTTTTTAATTCAGCTGATAGTAAATCTTTGGAATTCATGATGGAAATCAAATTTTGTGATATTAAGGGATACTGGTGCTGAGGTATAGAAGTCAGCCTTGCCCTGCTGAATGGTGGGACAGACACAAAGGGGCTCTATAGTCCTCTATTCTATATTATATAAAATATGGCATTAGTCGCCCCCAACCACAAGCTGTTCCAGCTGCTACCATCCAGGAAACAGTACCGCAGCATTAAAGCCAGGACCAACAGGCTCCGGACAGCTTCTTCCACCAGGTCACCAGACTGATGAATTCATGCTGAAACAACTGTATTTCTGTTAATATTGACTGTTCTGATGTACATCTTACTGTACATACTATTTATTACAAACTACTATAATTTGCGCATTGTACATTCAGATGGGATGTAACGTAAAGATTTTTACTCCTCACATATGTGAAGGATACAAGAAATAAAGTCAATTCAATTATGTGACCTGCTTCATTAAACTAGGGACCAATGGCTATTCCTGATATTCATCAATAAAAATCAATGAGGATCATCTATCAAGTTTGCTTTCTAGGAAACCACGTTTAATACTTAACAAAAGTTCAAAGTTATTGCTGTGTTCACTTCCCGTTACTGGAATGTTTCTCTACCATATGAACTTGGAAAATTCTGCTCTTTTAATTTTCAGCACTACATGAACCAAGATCAATTTTATCTGGAGGAAAGCGTATTAGTGATTATTCCCTCATAAGATCTTTGCAAAACTAAACTGGACACATTCCGTCAAAATTTGTTCACTTCCCGTTACAGGAATGTTTCTCTACCATATGAACTTGGAAAATTCTGCTCTTTTAATTTTCAGCACTACATGAACCAAGATCAATTTTATCTGGAGGAAAGGTATTAGTGATTATTCCCTCATAAGATCTTTGCAAAACTAATCTGGACACATTCCATTAAAATTTAACTGAGCACCCTTAACATTTTTTCCAGTGTCACTTAACAAAGAGAATGATGTCAATTATTAGTCACAACAGCAGCAGAAGGAAGTAAACACAAGAGATTCTGCAGATGCTGGAAACCTTTGAGCAACACACACAAAATTCTGGTGGAACTCATCTATGAATGGAATAATTTGTTAGGATTGGAAAAAAAAAAGGGCCAGAAGTCAGAAAAAGAAGGTGGGAAGAGAGGAAGGAGTACAAGCTGGTAGGTGATATGAGGTGTTGCTCTTCCAACCCAGGTTTGGCCTCATTGCGGTATCTGAGATGGCCAAGGACAGGCAAGTCAGGATTGGAATGGGAAATCAAACTGAAATGGGTAGCCACTGGGAGATCCTGCCTTTCGCGGTGGACAGAGTGAAGGTGCTTGACAGAACAGTGTGCTATAGTCCAGCTTAACTCAATACTTAAATGGCCACCTCAGCAGGTAGTTTCAGAACTAACAGTGCAATCACTTTCCAAAGTCCACAGGGCAGTTTAAACTAACAGTGATCCCACTGCATAACTGAAGGCTTCCAGATCACCACAGAAGGCTCAGCAAGGTCAGAGATGATGGAACAGAAGTGTCCATATCCAAGAACCAAATACACAGACAGTCTTTACAGACAGGGCATCCCAGATCCCTCTTATCAGCAATAGCTTTGCAGTACAGGTTTTCCCAAGGCTTTTAGAACATTTACCCTCAAGTTCATGGTCTCAAATTTCTGCCACATGTTTGCTGGTCATCACAGGCATAGCAAGGTTGGCCTAGCTTTGTATTCCTGGAGGAACAATTTCATTTACTTTGATTTAAGAAAGAAGGGCTAGACTCTCCTCCTTTGGCTTCTCACTCTTGCCCACAGTTCTACCATAGCCAAATACAAAAGGCACTCATACAAGAGTGAAGGGTTTCAGACTTCAAATGTTAAGTCTATTTCTCTTTCCACAGGTGGTGACTGGCATGCTAAGTGTTTTCAGAACTGTCTGTTTTTATTTCAAATTTCCAGCATCTGCAGTTTTTAAAAATTTCCATTTGATTTTCAGGTTGTGATGGAGACCTCCGTTAGTTTCCCCATGATGACACTTCACTGTCTTCACCAGCCCAGATGTTCATATACTCAATATGTGGAGGCTTCACTGTATTGTATTTAAACAAAGACAGAAGCGGCGCTGGAAGAGCACTGAAGAGCCAAGTACCCTACACCTCCTCTTTCTGTTATGTTCATCACTGAAAGGCTCTCGAGAACCACTAACCTCAGGCAGGAGGAGGAAGAGGGCTAGGAAAATAGTGGATGTTCATGATAGACAATGGAAAGAACTAATGTCTTGGGAAATAGAAGCAACACATTTCACTTTTTCACAGGAACTAGATGTGACCACTATATTTGTCAGCTGTCACTAACCCCATTTTTCCTGGAATCAGAATGTCATACATCCTCGTCATGTCCATGCCAACTATCTGATTAGTACTAATCCTGCTTTATCAGCACTTGGTCCGTGGTGTTCCATGCCTTGGATACTTGTTAAATATTGTTTAGAGCTGTTACTTCAATCACTTCCTTGACAGTGCGTTCCAGATTTCAACTGCACTTTCAATGAATAAACAATCTTCTAATCCCCTATATATCCCCTGCTCCTCAACTTGAACCAATACCTTTTAATAAGCAGGAAAAATTGAATTTTGCTGTCCACTACTGCGAGGCCAATAAACTCAGGCCATTCAGACTTTCCTCACAACTGAATAACAAATCCTAGGAATGTCCACATGAATCCGTTCTGCACCCTCTCCTGTGGCATGCATAACGGAAAGAACAGCACCAAGTACTTGCTCCTCACTCTGCAAGAATTCATATCCAGAAGATTCTCAGGGAAGACACTTCACCAGAGATTGACATTATGTTTTTAAATAAAGTTATAGTAGGGAAGGAGGCCATTTGGTCCATCATTCCTGTACCTTCTCTTTGAACAAACCAGCTGGACCCACTCCTCTGCCTGTTCCCCTTAACCCCTGTAGATTCTCTATGAAAGGGATGGTAGAACAGACAAGCAGGCAAGAATCCTGCGATAATAATACCCGTCAGATGTTCGCATTCACAGCCCAATGGTCATGGGGCTCCAAGTGCCACATCTGGACCAACCACTGCCAAAGACCCAGGATCAATCCTGACCTCCAGTCCGGTATGTGCAGAATTTGTACATTCTCCCTGTGATCACACTGGTTTCCTTCTAGTGATGTTGCTTCTTCCCACATCCCAAAAATGAGCAAGTGGGCAAGCTAATGAACCAGCGTCAATTGCCCTGTGTGTGTCGGTGACTAGTAGAACCCTGGGGGAGTTGCACAATAACACAGAATAGTACTGCACAGGATCAGAACCTTCAGCCTATGATGTTTCTGATAACCACGTTGCCAGTTTAAAACGTATACCTCTTTGTGCATGGTCTATACCCCTCTATTCCTTGGTAGACTTGGCCACCTCAAGTATTTGACCTGACAAGGTGCATGGCGATTTACTAATGCCCTGTGGAAGGGAAGTCTACCAATGCACTATGCCCACCCTCCTCCTGCTTTTTCCACTCTTCCCTTCAGCTCCTCCCTGTGCTCTCCCACTCCCAGCAGAGGGGCGAGCAGGAGGACTCCAGTGGTCACACTCAAAGCACACTCCAGTGGTCACACTCAAAGCACATTTATAGTCTTATAGTGTTGCAGCAGTGCGCATGGTATTACTCAGAAAAAAGCAAGTGCAGTGATCATAACGAAGCACTGCTAACAAGCATACCTGGCAGATTTTGTATTGCTTCCACTCGTGAAAGCAGTTGTCCCTCAGGGCAAGTCCTGTCCTTGAAGGGAACAATTGTGACCTAAATATAAAGGTCTGGTTTTTGCTGCTGGGATTAGCTCAAAGTTCCTCAAAAAGTGTGATAAATCACCGGGGTGGTGGGGGGGGGGGGTGGCACAGTGATGCAGCGATACTGCTCCTTCCTCTCAGCTCAAGTAACCCTGGTCACTCCCAACCTCAACTACTGTGTGTGTGGAATTCTTCCCCTCATCCATGCAAGGATTTCCTCCACGTGATGCTGTTTCCTCCTACTTTCAAAAACCTGCAAGCTGCTGGGTTAATTAGATATTGTAAAATGCCACTCACGGGTGGATCTGGTGGGAACGTCAGAGAATAAAACGGGATGAGTGTCGGCGTGGTGCAAGTGCATGATTGATGGTTGGTGTGGACTCCTCCTGTGCTGTGGTAGTTTGTTCACCTCGATCGGCTGAGTGAGGCATTGCTCTCAAGGAACGACCAACCCACCCCCCAACCCACTGCCATTCCGGTGATCTGTTCCTCACTGTTTTAGCCCAAAATGGAGAAGATGCAGCTCACAAAATTACTTCTCCATAACCCTATATTGAGAGGATTGATTCTAAGTATCGGGAGAACGCCAATGGTGATGGTGAAAATGCTGGATGGTTAGGACAGGGTAGTGTGTGTGTGGAAATGCAAGTGTATGAGAGAGCAGTACACATGGCAATCCATAGCCCCCCTCCTACCAACCCCTTTGTATGATGCCGCAGACCTGCCCCCTGGTTCCCTTGACAAATGAATCCTCCCTCATGGATCAGTGCTTCAACATCCCCTTTGAAAAGCTCCCCTCTCCTCTTTGGTAGCCACTGTATGCTGCTGTTGTTGTCCAGCTGCCAGAGGACCAACACCACTCCCTGACCTCGGTGCAGCTACATGGACTTTAGTAAGGCCTTTGACAAGGTCCCACATGGGAGGTTAGTTCAGAAGGTTCAGACCCTAGGTATCCATGGAGAGGTTGTAAACTGGATTCAAAATTGGCTGTGTGGGAGAAGACAGAGAGTGGTAGTGGATGATTGCTTATCAGACTGGAGGCCTGTGACTAGTGGTGTGCCTCAAGGATCTGTCCTGGGTCCATTGTTGTTTGTTGTCTATATCAATGATCTAGATAATAATGTGATAAATTGGATCAGCAGTTTGCTAATGACACTAAGATTGGAGGCGTTGTGGACAGCGAGGAAGGCTTTCAAAGCTTGCAGAGGGATCTGGACCAAATGGAAGAATGGGCTAGAAAATGGCAGATGGAATTTACTGCAGACAAGTGTGAGGTGTTGCATTTTGGAAGGACATATGCAGTAAATGGTAGGGCACTGGGAAGTGCGCAGGAACAAAGAGATCTGGGAGTTCAGATACATAATTCCCTGAAAAGTGGCGTCACAGGTAGATAGGGTTGTAAAGAGGATTTTGGCATCCTCGCATTCATAAATCGAAGTATTGAGTATAGGAGTTGGGATGTTATGGGGAGGTTGTATAAGACATTGGTGAGGCCAAATTTGGAGTTCTGGTTAGGTGTACAGTTCTGGTCACCTAACTATAGGAAGGATATCAATAAGATTGAAAGAGTGAAGAGAAGATTTACTAGGATGTTGCCGGGTCTTCAGGAGTTGAGTTATAGGGAAAGATTGAACAGGTTAGGACTTTATTCCTTGGAGCATAGAAGAATGAGGGGAGTTTTTATAAGAGGTTTACAAAATTATGAGGGGTACAGACAGAGTAAATGTGAATAAGCTCTTTCCACTTAGATTAGGAGAGATAATTGTGAGAGGACATGGCTTTAGAGTGAAAGGGGAAAGGTTTAGGGGGAACATTGGGGGAACTTCTTCACTCAGAGGGTGGTGGGAGCATGGAACGAGCTGCCATCTGACGTGGTAAATGCAGGCTCACTCTTAAGTTTTAAGAATAAATTAAATAGGTACATGGATGGGAGAGGTCTGGAGGGTTATGGACTGGATGCAGGTCAATGGGACTAGCAGAATAATGTTCCGGCACAGACTAGAAAGGCCGAATGGCCTGTTTTCTGTGCTGTAGTGTTCTACGGCTCTAAGTGTCAGCAGCTCTGCTGCACTTAAGGTGGCAAGATGAAACTGTGCCTCTCACAACTTCTGGGAAAACAAACTAATTGTGCTGCACAAGCAAGAGAACATCTACAGATGCTGGAAATCAAAGCAACACACAAAATACTGAAGGAACTCAGCAGCCCAGACATCATCAAGAAGAACAGTACAGTCGACATTTCAGGCCGGGACCCTTCAGCAGGGCTCAGCATCAGTACTAATTGTGCTGCACTCATTTTTGACTAATTTGACATCTTAATGAACAAAAAGATTTTTGCCGAGAATGCTTAGTACACAAACAGGTGCAGCCCAGTTTTTATGCATATGATACCACTATTTGGTGACATTATCATTTCTTCTCTATCTCTGTCCAGGGTCTTAAAAGCCATTACACAAATACAGGCTTTCTAATTAACAGTCCTTGTGTACATCAGTGCCAGAGTCAAGGTCTGTCCATCTTTAATGTGGCTCCTGGACGCTTACACTTCAGATGGTATCTCTTTTACCATTGCTATCTCTCCTTTCCTTGCTCTTCAAAGGAGACAGACAAATTCCATTCAAGGCTGTTTTCTTATTGAATCTAAAAAAACTGAAGGATCCCTCTTGAATTGCTTACTATTCAATTGTTTAATATTGTGCTTTGTCTGTGGAAAGGGACATAGCCTCCACTTTGCAAGTGCTAACATGGGCAGGGTTTCAAGACAGGTGCAGGGGACTAACTTCAGATGCAGGACATCATGCCGTAATTTGCAGGTGCTCAGAATTACATTGAGTCTAAGAGGCTGCCCTCCAGGAAGATATACTGAGAGTCTATACCTTCACAAAAGTTAGAACAAAATTATATTAAATACACAAGTATTCCAAAATCAACAGCAAGGTTTCCGAAACCTTACAAGTGGCCCCTTCTGTGTTACATTTCAGCCAATATGGAAAGCAATTTAAACATACAGTATAAAAGAAAGGTTGACTTACAGGAATTCCTTGCAATTGTGGCTTATCTAATAAGTTGTGGAGTTCATTCTTTGAAGCTTCAATCTTTTCAAAGTCTGCAGCATCCACCATGTAGCTATAAACAAGCATCAGGAGCACTGGTCAAGTACACTGTGAAAGGAAGCCTTAAAAAGCATGAGAGGGAGAGCAAGGGGGAAAAGGAAGTACACCAAGAAGGGGCTAAAGGACAAGAAGATGTAATGTGGTAAATTGGATCAGCAAATTTGCTGATGATACAAAGATTGGAGGTGTAGTGGGCAGTGAGGAAGGTTTTCAAAGCTTGCAGAAGGATTTGGACCAGCTGGAAAAATGGGCTGAAAAATGGTAGATGGAGTTTAATACAGACAAGTGTGAGGTATTGCACTTTGGAAGGACAAACCAAGGTAGAATATACAAGGTAAACGGTAGAGCACTGAAGAGTGCAGTAGAACAGAGGGATCTGGGAATACAGATACAAAATTTCCTAAAAGTGGTGTCACAGGTAGATAGGGTCGTAAAGAGAGCTTTTGGTACATTGGCCTTTATAAATCAAAGTATTGAGTATAAGAGTTGGAATGTTATGGTGATATTGTATAAGGCATTGATGAGGCCGAATTTGGAGTACTGTGTGCAGTTTTGGTCACCAAATTACAGGAAGGATATTAATAAAGTGGAAAGAGTGCAGAGAAGGTTTACAAGGATGTTTCCGGGACTTGAGAAACTGAGTTACAGAGAAAGGTTGAATAGGATAGGACTTTATTCCCTGGAGCGCAGAAGAATGAAGGGAGATTTGATAGAGGTATATAAAATTATGATGGGTATAGATAGAGTGAATGCAAGCAGGCTTTTTCCACTGAGGCTAGGGGAGAAAATAAAACAGAGGACATGGGTTAAGGGTGAAAGGGGAAAGTTTAAAGGGAATATTAGAGGGGGCTTCTTCACACAGAGAGTGGTGGGAGTGTGGAATAAGCTGCCAGATGAAGTGGTAAATGCGGGCTCACTTTAAACATTTAAGAAAAACTTGGACAGGTACACGGATGAGAGGTGTATGGAGGGATATAGTCCAGGTGCAGGTCAGTGGGACTAGGCAGAAAAATGGTTCGGCACAGCGAAGGGCCAAAAGGCCTGTTTCTGTGCTGTAATGTTCTATGGTTCTATGGTAAGAGGGGATAAGAGGAAGAAAGGAGAGAAGGTAGGAGAGGGAGAGAGGAAGTTGAAGAGATGGTACAAGAGGCAAAGGGGAGATGAGGGTGGAGTGGAAGAGGACTAGGAGAGGGTAGAAGTGGAGGAGAGGCTCTATATATGGAAATCATAAAAATTACAGACTGTAAACTCACACAATAGCATTGACTCCTCGGCAGTAACGTTCCCACATACTTCGGAATCTTGGCTGACCACCAATGTCCCAAATCTGAGGGGGAAAGAGTATACACATGCATTCAGCACAACCTTATTAAAAAGGTAAAATAAGAACACTGCTTCCAATTGGAAAATAAGATGCAACAAAGATTAATCAAATTTTCTCTGAGTAAAAAACATTCTGAGCTGCAGTAAGGTTGAGCAGACCTTAATCATTTTTATAGCTACCAGTACCCATGACAAATTATCTCACAACAATCTGGTGATAACTCGTGGCGTTCTTCAGCTATCATCCAAAGCATTTCCACCAGCATATCCTGATGGAATTCAGATTAATGAACTATTTGGAAATATTAAAAACAAGAAATGAAAAACAACTTTAAAGATATTGGCTTGGGAAATGTACCTTGTTTGAAAAGATACAGTAAAGCCATATAGTCAACTTGGGCAGAGTTACAGCACACCTTTTGAATGTTTGGCCTCCAGAATCTTACTTTATTGCATGAAACCCCAAATTTTTCATACAATAAATCAATTTTGTGCATACAAATGAACAAGATTTAGTATCCCAGGTTAGGCAGGCTGATCATTTGCTGGTGTGCATCTGAACCCAGGCGGCAAATCTCTGTATTCAGACAGAGATATCTACTGCATATGTTGTAAACCAACTCACAAACAAGAGAAATCTGTAGATGCTGGAATTCCGAGCAACACACACAAAACGCTTGAGGAGCTCAGCATTTATGGAAAAGAGCAGTCGATGTTCCAGGCCGAAACCCCTTGGCAGGACAGGAGAAAAAAAGCTGAGGAGTAGATTCAAAAGGTGGGAGGGAGGGGAGAAAGAAAAATACCAAGTGAAACTTGGAGGGAGAGGGATGAAGTAAAGAGCTGGGAAGTTGATTGGTGAAAGAGACAGAAGGCCATGGAAGAAAGATAAAGGGGGGGGGAAGGAGGATCACCAGAGGGAGGCAATGGGTGGGGCAAGGAGATAAGGTGAGGGAGGGTAAAGGGGATGGGAACTATTGAAGGGGGGGGGCGGTTGGTGGTGGGAGGCATTACCAGAAGTTTAAGAAATCGATGTTAATGCTATTAGGCTGGAGGCTGCCCAAAAGGAATACAAGGTGTTGTTCCTCCAACCTAAGTGTGGCCTCATCACGACAAAGGAGGAGACCATGGATAGACATATCGGAATGGGAAATGGGAAGTGGAATTAAAATAGGTGGCCACTGGCGGACAGAGTGTAGATGCTTAGTGGTCTCCCAATCTACATCGGGTCTCACCGATAATACATGAGGCCGAACTGGACACAGTATATGACACCAACAAACTCACAGGTGAAGTGTCACCTTACGTGGACTGACTGTTTAGGGCCCTGAATGGTAGTGAGAGAGGAAGTGTAGGGGTCGGTGTAGCACTTGTTCTGCTTGCAAGGATAAGTGCCAGGAGGGAGAGATGAATGGACAAATGAGTCACGTAGGGAGCTATCCCTGCGGAAAACAGAAATTGAGGGGGAAGGGAAAGATGTGCTTGGTAGTGGGATCCCATTGGAGGTAGCGGAAGTTTCGGAGAATTATGTGCTGGACGTGGAGGCTGGTGGGGTGGTAGGTGAGGACAAGAGGAACCCTATCCCTGGTAGGGTGGCGGGAGGATGGAGTAAGAGCAGACGTGTGTGAAATGGAAGAGATGCGGTTGAGGGCAGTGTTGATGTTGAAGGAAGGGAAGCCCCTTTCTTTGAAACTGGAGGACATCTCCTTCATTCTAGAAAGAAAAGCCTCATCCTGAGAGCAGATGCGGTGGGGACAGAGGAATTGCGAGAAGGGGATGGTGTTTTTACAAGTAGCAGGTTGTGATGAGGTATAGTCCAGGTAACTTTGAGGGTCCGTGGGTTTGGAATAGACATTGGTGGATAAGCTGTCTCCAGAGATAGACAGTGAGATTGAGATTGAGAAAGGGAAGGGAGGTGTCAGAAATGGACCATATAAATTTGAGGGCATGGTGGAATTTGGAGGCAAAGTGGATGAAATCGACGAGTTCAGCACGGTTGTTGGAAGCAGCACCAATGCAGTCATCGATATAGCATAGGAAAAGTGCGGGACGGTCACCAGTGTAGGCTTGGAACATAGACTATTCCATGTAGCCGACAAACAGGCAGGCATAGTTGAGACCCAAAAGAGTGCCCATGGCTACCCCTTTTGTTTGAAGGTGGGAGAAGCTAAAGGAGAAATTACTTAGAGTGAGGACTAGTTCTGCTAGGTGCAGGAGAGTGGTGGTGGAGTGGAACTGGTTAGGTCTGGTGTTCAGAAAAAAAAACGGAGAGCTTTGATGCCTTCCTGGTGAGGGACAGAGATGTACAGGGACTGGACATCCATGGTAAAAATAAGATCATGGGGGCCAGGGAACCCAAAATCCTTGAAAAGATCAAGAGCGTTTGAGGTGATATGGATGATGCTAGGAAGGACTGGACTGGGGGGATCCTTTTGGATAGTATGCACTGAGCTTTTTGCCTCTCAATAAGGGGCACTGACTTCAAGATAATGTGCATGTGAAACACTGGAGTCCCACTTTGAGTGTGAGGATCAGTCCCACAGTGAAGGGACCACTCCTCACACTCTGGTTGTACTTTTGTTTCAACCTCCTAACCTTTGAGAAGGTAGTGTGGAGTAAGTTGTCAGTCTTATGCTGGGTCTGGCCAAGGTGGCCCTTCACAAGTCCACACAGAAGGCCATCAAGTGTTACACCAAGCTGATTGTCTGTCCACTATCCCCCGCACCTTTTCAGAAGACAAAAGAGCCCTAGCGAGAGAGCACATAGTGTCCACTGGCGCTCTGAAGGCTGTCTAGAACTGGTGGGTTGTGCAGGAGCATCCAAGACAAGAATGGTAACATTTAAATTTTATGTAAATTTTGTAAATACTGAACTGAGAATGATGCAAGAATTGTAAATACTGTTCAGGAATAAACTTGAAAAAGAAGACAAGTATTTTTCAGTATTTGCTGCCACAGTGTGGAACTATTCAGGGACCATTTGGCCTCCTCATACACATATCTGTCCTATTCACTTTAATGCTGCCCTGTGGTAAGCTCCACACACTCCAGATAAAAGGCTCTTCGTAACTCCCCGTTCCATTTCATGGTCATTCTCTTAAGCTGTCAGGTCCCAGCTACATTGTTTCCTACTGTAACAGACTCAATGTGTCCTTATCATCAAGATTATCATTTTAAACAGTTCTATAAATTCTAAATTTACTTTTCTCAAGAGAAAAGGCACCCAAGCTAGTATGTGTGTGCGTGCGTATACTGTATATCTCTATGTCTTCTTGGTATCATCCTTGTAAATCTTTGGTGTATTTTTTCCCAGTCTATCTATTCATTTTTATAATATAGCAACTAGAAACATATCAAATCTCCCAAATGTCAAGCCAAGGGTAGATGAAGGTTTAGCATTACTTCCTTACTTTTTCCAATTTTAAACCTTCAGTAATGATCCCATGTACTTGACCTGCTTTCTTGTTTACCTCTCTCCATCTATACACACATTTTTATTTATTTATACACACACACACACACACACACACACACACAGAGTTCAAAATCTCTTTGTTTCCCTACCTAGATTCCATCTTCCAAGTAATCTGACTTCCCTGCTTCTCCCAGCAAAACCTAACAGCAGGCATTTATATCTGTTGAATCCCGTCAATTTTTTTTGCTCAGTCTGTCCCTCAGACAGTGTTGCATTCCTCTTGTTTCTGACCAACACCCCAATTTTGCATCACCTGGTAATTAAGAAATTGTTTTGTTGCCAAAGTCTAAGTTATTAATTTAAGTTGTGAACAGCTGTTGCCATAGCATTGATTCCGAGGAACACCATTATTTATTTTCCATTCCAAATAGCTGACCTTTGCTATCCCGCTTTACTGTCTTCACCTTGAAAATAGCTACCAATCCAGTCTTCCAGCTTCCGCACTTCGTCATGTTTACTAGACAGTTATGGGATATCTATGGAAGGCCTTTAGAAAAATCTAGGTAAATTACATACATTGCATTTTGATGGTTTAACATAAAAAGGATAATAACGTTTGTGAAGCAAGGTCTTCCTTTTCAAAAGGCTTGCTATTTATTATTACATTTTGTTTCTAGATGCTCTAAATATTCTATATTTTCCTACCACGGATATGAAACTGAGTGGTCCATAATTTACTTAACATTCTATCTCCTTTTTAAATATAGACATTACACACATTATCTGACACTGCGTCTTCTCATGAATCATCAAATGTATTTGACCATCCTTACTCAACACTTTCACAGATGTGTAGTGCTAATATCTGTTTGCATTTATTATTCAGATTTTGGATCAAATTTCTTGACAGCGCGTATTAGAACACTGGAAACAACATTTGACAACTTTAGAATACGACAGGCCAACAGAAAAGGAGGGCTAATTTAAATTGGTTTTCTATTGCCATATGTACTGAGGTATAGTGATAAATTTGTTTTCAAAACTTTTTTGGAGATACAGTGCAGAACTGGCCCTTTTGGCCCAATGAGCCACGCCACCCAGCCACCCAGGACAACTTACAATGACCAATTAATCTATGACCTCTAACAAGAGGTAATCTGCAGATGCTGGAAATCCAAACCAACACACACAAAATGCTGGAGGAACTCAGCAGGCCAGGCAGCATCTCTGGTGAAGAGTAAACAGCCAACATTTCAGGCTGAGACCCTTTACCAGGACTGGAGAAAGAGATGAGAAGTCAGAGTAAAAGGTGGGGGGAAAAGGTGGTAAATGGAGAACGGGGAGAGGGGTGAAGTAAAGAGCTGAGAAGCTGATTGGTGAAAGAGATAAAGGACTGGAGAAGGGTGAATCTGATAGGAGAGGGTAGGAGACCATGGAAGAAAGGGAAGTGGGAGGAGCACAAGAGGGAGGTGATGGACAAGTAAGGAGATAAGGTGAGAGAGGGAAACGGGAATGGGGAATGGTGGGGGAAGTTACTGGAAGTTTGAGAAATCAATGTTCATGCCATCAGGTTGGAGGCTACCCAGGCAGAAAACAAGGTGTTGCTCCCCCAGCCTGAGTGAGACTTCATCACAACAGTGGAGGCAGCCATGGACTGGCATGTTAGAATGGTAAGTAGAATTAAAATGGGTGGCCACTGGGAGATCCCGCTTTTTCTGGTAGGTACTCGGTGAAGCAGTCTCCCAATCTACTTTGTATCTCACCAACATACAAGAGGCCAACACTCAGAGCACCAGATTCAGTAGATAACCCCAAAAAACTTACAGGTGAAGTGTTACCTCACCTGGAAGAACAGTTAGGGGCCCCTGAATGGCAGTGAGGGAGATGGGGAAGGGGAATGTATGACATTTGTTCTGCTTGCAAGGACAAGTACCAGAGGGAGATAAATGCTGAAGGATGAATGGACAAGGGAGTCACGTAGGGAGTGATCCCTGTGGAAAGCAGAAAGTGGGGTGGGGGAGGGGAGGGGAGGGAAAGATATGCTTGGTGGTGCGATCCCATTGAAGATGGCGGAAGTTATGGAGAATTATGCACTGGATGTGGAAGCTAGTGGGGTGATAGGTGAGGACAAGAAGAACGCCATCCCTGGTGGGGTGGTGCGAGGATGGGGTGAGGACAGACGTGCGCGAAATGGAAGAGATGCAGGTGAGGGTACCATTGTTGGTAAGGAAGGGAAGTTCCTTTCTTTGGAGGAGGACATCTCATTAGTTCTGGAGTGAAAAGCCTCTCCAGAACTGAGAGCTGAAGCAGTGGAGACAGAGGAACTGATAGAAGGGGATGGCATTTTCACAAGTGACAGGTGGGAAGAGGTTTAGTTTAGGTAGCTGTGAGAATACATAGGTTTATAAAATATATCAGCAGATAAGCTATCTCCAATGATAGAGAGAGCAAGAAAGGGGAGGGAGGTGTCCGAAATTGACCACATAAATTTGCACTAACTGCTGTGCTATTGTGGTCTCTCTTCTGGTATACCGTTCATACAGATCAATTCATTCGAGTAGTGTATTGAAGTAGTACAAGGTAAAACAACAAGAGTGCAGGATGAAGTGTTACTGTTACGGAAGAAGTGCACTGCAGGTCTGCATGTGGTCATTAAGGTGCATGGTTATCGTGAGGTAGATCGAAGTCAAGAGTCATCATACTGTACAATGGAACATTTCAATAGTCTTACAACAGCAGGGTAGAAGCTGTCCTTGAACATAGTGGGGTGTCCTTTTGAGCTTTTGGAATTGGAATTGATTTATTATTGTCACATGCAACAAGATACAGTGAAAAGCTTGTCTTGCATACTGTTACTAGAGATCAACTTACTACACAGTGCATTGAGGTAGAACAAGGCAAAACAATAATAATGCAGAATAAAGTGTAACAGCTACAGAGAAAGTGCAGTGCAGTTAAACAATAAGGTGGTATAAAAATAACGAGTGAGGTCTAGAGTCCATCTTATTGTACAGTCAGCTCTCCTTATCCACGGGTTCCGCATGCGTGGATTCAACCAACCGCGGATCAGGAAAACCCGGAAGCTCTCTCTCCAGCACTTGTTGTTTGAGCATGTACAGACTTCTTTTTCTTGTCATTATTCCCTAAACAATGCAGTATAACAACTACTTACATAGCATTTACATTGTATTAGGTATTATAAGTAACCTAGAGGTCATTTAAATTATACGGGAGGATGTGCGCAGGTTACCGCGGATCGAGATCGAAGAAGAACCAGAAGTTCTCTTACTAAGTAAGTCGGAACAGGTACATCCGATATTATTTAGCGTCAGTTAGTCAAACGTTTGTCTTAGTATATAGTACATATTTTACCTTTCTGTGCATATAAAACACTTAAGAAACGTATGTATTTCAATAATTAAACCACTGCGTTGTTTAGTAATAACTGTAGCTTTCATTGGGGCAGGGCCTTTCTCAATTTATTCTTTAAAATTATTCCAGTCGTTGACCAACTGTAGCCTAATGCTTTTCCAATGACCGATGGCATTTCACCTCTTCCCGATCGCTTTATTATTTCCACTTTATTTTCCATCGTGACCGTGATTATTTTCATGAACAGAAACACTGAAGATTCAGAACTCCGCCGGGTCCTAAAGTCCACCGCACTGAGACAGAATGAATAAGGGGCTTGAGCATCCGTGTTTTTTTGGTATCCGTGGGGAGTCCTGGAACCAGTCCCCTGCGGATAAGGAGGGCCAAATGTACTAGGGAATAGCCTTGTAACAGTGGAGTAGAGCCTGATCATATGTGCTTTCACGTTTCTGTACCTTCTGCTCACTGGAAGAAGGGAGAAGAGATAATGTCCAGCAGGCTATTGGTGATATTCACTCTGAGGAATTTAAAGCTGTCAATCTTCTCAACTGCTCATATCTATTGCCCGATGGGAAAGGGAGAACAGAGAATATCTGCGATGGGTTGGGTCTTTGATTATGCTGACTGCTTTACCAAGACAGCGAGGAGTGCAGACAGAGTCTGTGGAAATGAGGCTGATTTCCACGATGTGCTAAGCTGTGTTGGCAACACTCCGCAGTTTCGTGTGGTCACAGGCCAAACTGCAATGTATTCAGATTGGATGCTTTCTGTAGTGCATCAATAAAAATATATGAGGGTTCAAAGGGGACATGCTAAATTTCATTAGCCTCCTGAGGATAGTTCAGGTGAACTTTCTTGGTCATGCATCAATGCAGTTGGACAGCATCGGAAATCTGCTGCGTCAGAAATAATAATGCACGACTTCCCCATGTCGTGCAGGAAACACACCATCTCTGGACTCATTATAGTGACTACTGCATGGTGAAAAGCTCAAGTTACACACTAACTGAAAAACTAAATGAAAGCTTAAATACTTTAAAAAGGGGACATAGCCTCAAGGTTCGAGGGAGTAGATTTAGGACGGCAATGAGGAGGAGCTACTTTCCTCAGAGAGTGGTGAATATGTGGAGTTCTCTGCCAATGAAGCAGTGGAGGCTACCTCAGTAAATATATTTAAGACAAGGTTGGATAGATTTTTACACAGTAGGGGAATTCAGTGTTACGGGGAAAAGGCAGATATGTGAAGATGTTTCCATGGTTAGATCAGTCATGATCTTATTGAATGGCAGAGCAGGATCAATGGGCCAGATGGCCTACTCCTGCTCCTATTTCTTATGTTCTTATGACAAATCAGTAAATAGGATGGAGATTGAAAATCTGGCTGAGTGGTGTCACAGCAATGACTTCTCACTCAATGTCAGTAAGGCCATTTCTTATGTTGTTAAATTTAAACCAACTGGCATACAACTATCAATAACCATGCAGCTCAATTGTAATGACTGACAGTGGCCCTAATGATGTTACAAACTCGCTGGAACTGC
Source organism: Mobula birostris (assembly GCF_030028105.1). Classification (NCBI taxonomy): domain Eukaryota; kingdom Metazoa; phylum Chordata; class Chondrichthyes; order Myliobatiformes; family Myliobatidae; genus Mobula; species Mobula birostris. Next base: position 40,695,176 of record NC_092378.1, on the reverse strand, counting down.
ATGATGTCTTTATCGTCTGGTGAAACAGTACATTGGGACTACTGGAGATTGCTAAGATCGTTCTGAACAGTGCTCTATGATAAAGAGTGGCATGCTATACAGGATAAGGCAGAAGCAATTTGGGAAGCATTATTACCACAGCTCTGGTCACTACCCTCATCGTGTAATATCACAGAGGAAAATGACATTATGCATGCATTTCCAACTTCTCTCCTTCCCTTCACCTCACCGCAGATGTTTTTCTTTTATCATCAGGCAGTGGAGGGATGGAAAGTAGAGAATTGATGAAAGCACAAAATCATATTTATTTGCAGTGACTAACTAAAGCAGTGACACAGCATGTACATCAGATGATAGCATACAATCAAGATCTGCACTCACTGAGGATACAGTTCTGCTACAGGCCAATGTAGATAAGAATAAAGCACTTATCAGCTCACTGGAGGGCAAGACTGTACACAAGTCCTTTCGCTGAGCTATTTGATGTACAGGCAACAGACGAAAGCTGATAAAGGCATAACAGAACTTCTGTTGTATCTCCACGAGGCCCAAGGAACATGGAGGCTTTGGGAAACAGTTTAGTCAAAGGTCTTGTGCAAAGCTCGGTATTACTGGCAAGCACAATGCTTGCAGTTTGTTAAATATGATGCAGTGTTCAAGACTGAAGTTTCAGTTTCCATTAGAAGTACAAGTGCAACAATAGAAGGTCACCCTGGTGCTATCTTGCCTTTAGACATGGGGCTACATAGGGAAATCTGCTCACCAGATACCAGGATTGTGAGGATCTGTAACTAGGGAGCAACAGCAATTCCACTGAGGACAAATCCATTACCTCTCTTAGGATGACAGTATTTGTGATCCCACATGCACTCTGCTGTTGTCCACTGAACAGGTCAAACAGGCCACTGTTGAACTTGCTGCAATGGTGCAATCTGAAGATGTTACTTCAGTTAGAGCTGCTCAAGGTTCACCTCTAGCTGTCAGCTCCACAGGTCAGCAGCCCTCCACCAGCCACACCCTGAACACCTTTCACTCTTCATCTTCTTATCAACTTGCGAACATTTACTGTGAGTAAACTGACTGACAGGCTTCTCAGAGGAGCAACTCCGCCTGAGAACAAACAGCTCTCCGAAGAGTAGTTTGGGTCATGTATCTAGCAAGTCATTCATTCTTTTATTTTTAATTAGGAATTAGGTTAAGACTGCATTCTGTGCAAAAGGAAGAAAATATGGTGGTACGGTCATAGACAAGGTAGCAATGGGACCGGGGTGCGGATTGGAATTGAGATAGTGTTTTAACAATTAACCCTTTATATGACCCAAGCAGACAGGAGCAGTCTATATTGAGACTGTCCATCCTCTTCAGTCTTGTCTCATCTCCTCGGTGCCTTATAAGAGGTGATGGCAAAAACTATCACCACAAGATGCTGAGGTTGTATCATAAGTGCTATAGCACCATCTCAAGGCCAATTACCCTCTTCTGTAGTCACCATGAAATTGTTGTTTCAGCACCCCAATAGTTTGGACTAGCATTATATCTCTTGTGATATACCTATGAGCAGCAAGCTGGTATTATGAGTCCACAGACAACCCTCATCAGGCTCCAGCCACATTTTGGCTGGCTACAGTAAGTGAAACACTGCCAGCAAACAGGGCTATTGTAAGTATACTAACCATCAATATTAGAAAATCTGCAGATGCTGGAAATCCAAGCAACACACACAAAATGTTGGAGGAACTCAACAGGTCAGGCAGCATCTATAGGAAAGAGTAAACAGTTGAAGTATCGGGCCAAGACCCCTCAGCAGAACCACTACCTGCCTATGATCCCACAAGCTGAAGATGTGGAATTTGTTTCAATTCAGTTGCATTATAGGAGTTGACATGCATACCATCAAGGTACTATGTATGGACTTGATAGTAACTCAACATAGCACAGTTATGGGCATTATAGTCCCTAGACTCAGAGGTGGAGTTGTGATTGCAGTAGTTGGCAGATGTCGGGACTACCTCCCTTCTGAAAAGCAGATGTCCTGCAGGTAGGCTATCTACTCCACAAATACCACATTGACATTTTTGTCTTCTCCTCTCATCCTCAATTCCAAGGGGTTTGAGCAGAAATACTGGAATCAGCACAAAAGTGTTTTACTAGTTGCCACACTACTCCCTATAGACATCGAAAACTTGTGAGAGGAATGGAATGGACAAAAATATTCAAAGGTGGTTGCTATAAATCTACATAACTTACTGGCATTTTGTTCTTACCAGGGTCAAAAATCCTTGGGGAATTGGTGACAGTGCTAAAGTGCTGATCTCAGGACTTCTGCAGAAACAGATTACCCTCACACAAAACAAAACTGATGATTTCTTTACAAAAATGATAGTGGGTATGGAAGTGACATGAGGGATGTAGGTGGAAAGGTGCTCCCTGCTGCTGAATCCATATGCCAAGTTAAACAGCCTGGAGCTCTGAAAAAAAAGGCAGCACAGTAAAGAGATGAACTTTATTTGTCACATGTACATCGAAACATACAGTGAAATGTGTCATTTGCATCAAATCAAGTCAGCAAGGATTGTGCTGGGCAAGTGTCACCATGCTTCTTCTGCTAATACAGAATGCCCACAGCTCACTAACCTTAACCATTCATCTTTGGAACATTGGAAGAAACAGGAGCACCCCTACCCGGTCACGGGGAGAGCCAACCTACTCTTACAGACAGCGGCAGGAATTGAATTCCTATCTTACAACTGGTGCTACTGTACACTGAACGATGACACAATCTGCCTGTTCTGTTAACTTTAAGGTGATCCTATTACCATAATGATGTCTGGCAATGTACGCTTGGAATTCAAATAGTACTCTTATCAGGCGCTACAGTGTCCATTTTGTCCACTTCACTACTGCAAGAACTGCTTTCTTAGTAGTTGTTCTTCCTCTAGATCTGCTCTTTGATAGATGATAAATACATAATCTCATTTCCCCTCACAATTTTCCTTACTGTTAAAAAAAATGGTATATAGTATGGATTCCTCCATCACCCATATTTCTGCTAGAATATTTAACCACCATCTGCTTAACAAAAAAAAACTGATTTCTTCATTCATTCTTTCAGAAATAACGTCAAGTTTGTAACCTGCACCCCTCCCATTTTGCCAAATCTGACCAATGTGCAGTTTCTCAACTTACCTTCTGAGATCCCCAAATTTCTCATCCTTCCATATTTTAGAGAATGAGCCATTTTCCTCTCTGATAAATCCCATTACTAAAGACCAGGGTTATGTTAGTAAATAATCGTATTTACCCTTCCATGGTCTTCCTTCAGGGCGTTCAAAATATTCAACAGGAAGGAAAGGGTTAAGCAGTCATCTGAGAACTTCACTAATTTAGTGGCATTGTGGAATTGAATTTATAGGTTAATAAAGTTAACTTTTAAACTTTGCTAAATGGGGAGCTATGGATCTTAAATTGCAATATCCTAAATTAAAAGCATGAGGATGACAAGTTTTAAATTGAAACTGAACACTACATCTCTGATTAAATTTAACCTTAAATAACCACCTGCATAATGAAAGGCATACATTTCCTTATTGCTTCCCTATTTTCAAGGAGCTGTACCCACTTCACTACCAATAATCTCATTGTTTCCGATTATGATGTATGCATTTTGATTTAATTCATCTTTGGCAGAATTGGAAGGAGTCAAACTGGTGGTACAGACTTGAAGGATAAGCCACAATTTCCAAATATGCAGATGGTACAAAGCTTGGTAGTGTCATGAGCTTGTAAAGAGGACTGTTAGAGGCTGTTAACAGATACAAAAAGGCTGAATGAATAGGCAGGCACATGATAGATGTAATTTAAATTGGAAAATTTGTGTTTTTTAGTAGGATGAATGAGGAGATGCAATGTTGAATAGAGCGTCCTCTTCTGAAAATGCTGAAGAAACTAAGGAACACTGGGGTACTGTGCACAAAACATTCAGTCATAGGACACACTAAGACAGGCCAAGTCAGGTGCTTGAGGCCTGGATTACAAGTTCTTCTTCATCATCATCAGCGAGTCCTTGATTGATACAGAGCATCAAAGCCCGGATCGATCAGAAGTCGAGGCCTGATGGCCGAAACCCCAATGTGCGAATCTTTGCGAGTCCACTGTGGAAGTCGAAGGCCCAATGTCTAGGAGTCTGAGTCCACTGGAGGCAGGAGAAGATGGCCTGACCTGAGATTGAAGGGCTGTGTATGTACCTAGGTGGGTGGGAGGGAGGAAGGAAAGTTGCTTGTTTTGCTGTTGTTGCTTTGTCACTCGGTCAATGCCATTATTGACTCCAATGATCAAGCCCACGATCGACTCCATTTCTTTCTGTCTAAAGCACTGAGGAAGATTGAAATCATTGAGGAAAAGTGCAGAAGGCGAGCAAGTATTCATCGCTGTCTACCACCCTCTCACTCACTGCTGCCGAAAGAAGATGTCTATGTGTGATAGTCTCTCTCTTCCTCTTGCTCGCTGCTCCCAGAGGAAGGTCCCTGCATTCAGATGGTGTCTCTCTCACTCGATGCTGCTGGAGAACGGTGCCAGAGTTCACACGAGGTTTAATCAATGTGATTTGTGTACTGTATTGGACTTTGTAGTTCACATTATGATGAGATTCTGGTTTCCGGTCGCTCCTTCTGTTGTTGCTATTTTGGGTGATTTGAGTCAGGGCAGCCTGCAGATAACGAACACTGAACTGAACTGAATATGCCTGAGCTCTTTCCATTTTGTGTTTTTCACTTTTTTTTTGCCCTTTGCGTGATTTACATGGGAAGGTTTGATGTTTTTCTTTGAATGGGTTCCATGGTTTTCTTTGTTTCATGGCTGTCTGTGGGGAAGACAACGCCTAGGGCTGTAAACTGCACACATACATATTTTGGTAATAAATGTACTTTGAATCATTGCAATGATCTGTTTTGTGTTGCTCTGCACAGAATGGTGGGCATTTTATTCTGGCACTGGAAAGTGTGGTGACACTTACAGGCTGACCCCAGCACATCATTGGGTGTGTTGTTAAAGCAAACATTACATTTCACTGTATGTTTCAATGTACATGTAATAAATAAATATGAAACTGAATTCTGAAAGCACAGTGTTTTTCTCTATAAATTAAGACACAAAGTAAAATTCAGAAAGTTATGCTAAGGCATTATAAATCCTTATCCAGCTTCATCTGCAGTATTTGTGTTGAATTCTGATTGTCACATTGTAGAAGAATTTAAAAGCATTAATAGGGTACCAGAAAAGATTTATCAGAATAATTCCTGAGATTAGAGATTACAGTTAAAAGGATCGATTATAGATATTGGGACTGCTTTATTTGGCAAAGGCAGGCTGAAAGGAAATTTGATGGAAGTAATACAAAACAGTAAGAAAATGTAGAGTGGTTAGTGAAAAGTCTATTGCATTGGTGAAGGAACCAAGGACAAGAATTTACTGGTAGTAAACGACAATGAAGAGATTTTTAAAAATGACAAGGAAAAATATTTCATGCAGTTCGTGGCTGGAACCTGGAATGTACTACCTGCAAATGTGGTGGGGGATGATTCCAAGAAATCTGATAAATACGTAAAAGGGATTTTTTAAAAAATCTGCAAGGAGAATAGGCCAATGGATAGAACTTCAGTTGCTCTGGCAGACAGCCAACATGGACATAATGGGCCAAGTTGCCTCCTATGCTGCAACAAATCTGTAATTCTATGGTGCCAAATGGTACACAATCAAGGATGGGTCACTGAACAGCATGGGAACAAGTTCTTCAGCCCACAGTGTACATTAAACCAAACAAATTAATAATCAATTAGTCAACTAAACTAATCCCTTGTACCTATACAACATCCACATCCTTCCATTTTCCTCACATTCACGTGCCTATCTCAATGTCTCTTTGATATCCCGACTGTATCTGTTTCTATCACCACCCTGGCGAGTACATTCCATGGCACCCACCACTCTGTATGTAAAAAAAAACTTGCCCCTCACATCATCTTTGAAATTATGTCCTCTCACCTTAAAAGCATACCTTTTTGCAGGAGATATTTCAACTCTGGGAGAAAGATACTGTCTGTCTATTCTATCTATGCCTCTCACAAAGTCATAAATCTTTATCAGATCTCCGCTCAGTCACTGCCACTCTAGAGAAAACAACCCAATGTCCAACCTCTTATTATAGCAAGTGCGCTCTAATCCAGGCAGCATCCTGGTAAACATCTTCTGCACCCTCTCCAAGGTCCCAACATCCTTCCTGTAATGGGGTGACCAGAACTGTATGCACGATTCCAGATGCAGCCTAACTCGAGCTTTATAAAGCAGCAACATAACTTCCTGACTTTTGAACTCAATGCCTCAACTAGTACAGGCAAGCATACCAAATGCCTTCTTAACCACCCTATCAATCTCTGTAGCCACTTTCAGGGAGTTGTGAACTTGGACTCCAAGATCTCTGCTCATCATCACAGTAAAGGGTCTTGCCCTTAACAGTGTACTGTCTCTTTACATTTGATCTATCAGGTGCAACACTTCACATATGCTGGGGTAAAACTCCATTGGCCATTTCTCTATCCATATCTGTAACTGATCTACAACCCACTGTATTCTTTGTCAGTCCTCTATACTCTCCCAGTATCACTAATCTTTGTATCATCTGCAAACTTACTGACCCACCCATCTACATTTTCATCCAGGTCATTTATATACATCATAAATAGCAAAGACATCTGAAGAACACCACTAATCACAGATCTCCAACTAAAATAAGTCCCTCTGACCATCTCCCTGTCTTCAATGGCAAGCCAGTTCTGAATCCAACAGTCCGCTATGGATCCCATGCATCTTAATCTGCTGAATGAACCTCCCCATGAGGGACCTTGTCAAATGCTTTACTAAAATCCACGTAGACAACATCTACTACCTCACTTCCATCGGTCACCCTCATCAATTCATCAAAAAAAAACTCAATCAAGTTAGTAAGACACAGCCTAACCCGCACAAATTCATGCTGGATCTCCCTAATTAGGTCATGGTTTTCCAAATGCTCATAAATCCCATCCCTAAGAATTCTCTCCATTAACTTCCCTACCACTAATGTGAGACTTACCAATCTATAGTTTCCAGGATTATCCCTGGATCACTCCTTGAATAATGGAACAAGGTTAGCTACTTGCCAGACCTCTGGAAGCTTGCCTGTGGCTAGGGAGCACACAAAGATATTGGTCAAGGCCCCAGCAATCTCTTCACTTGCCTCCCTTTATAATGTGGGGTAAATCCCATCAGACTCTGGGGACTTGTCCACTTTAACATACTTTAGACCCAATGTTAACTCCTCCTTTACTTTGAAATGCCCTAGCATAGTATACTCTTGGCACTGATCTCCCTATCCTCCACATCCTTCTCCTTGGTAAATACTGATGTAAAACTGCATCCAAGCAAATGGTTTCCCCTTTATCCTTCAGTGATCCCACCCTCTCCCTAGTTATCCTCCTGCTCCTGAAGTAGGTATGGAATGCCCTGGGATTCTCTTTAATTCTACTTGACATGGACTTTTCATGGCTCCTCATGGCTTTCCTAATTTCCTTCTTGAGTTCTTTTCTAGCTTCTTATAATGCTCAAGGGATCTGTCTGATTCTAGCTTCCTAAGTTTTAGGAAGCTTTTCTTTTTCCTTTTCCTTCTTGACTAAATTCATCACCTCCCCTGGTCACCAAAGCTCTCTTACCTTGCCATCCTTGTCCTCCCTTGCTTCTCATTGGAACATACCTGTCCTGTATTCTGTGCTGTTGGTCTTTACACATGTGAGATGTGAACTTACCCAACAACGGCTGTCTCAAATTATCTCTCCCTATTCTCTGCCTAATACACTTGTAATTTGCCCTGCTCCAGTTTAATACTCTCCTACACGGTACACATTAAGCCTCATCTATAGCCATCTTAAAACTTAAGGAGATGTACTCAGTTTCCTAACTGCTTACCAGATCCTTAAAATCTTCACATATGAACCACAATAGTATGCATTAAGAAATAAATCCTGTTATAGAAAATGATTAAAGGGACCCACTAGCAGGAAATCAACTTAAGAAGTGATATTAGATAATCACTGGAAGGAAGAGAAAGTTTATTTTAAAAATAAGAAATGGAATGTTTGGTTCTCTGGAAGGTGGAAGGAGAAAGGGTAATAAGGCAAGAAATGTAAATCCTGAGGTTACAGTTTTTAGCACTTAATACAAAGTAAACCGCCCTCCCCCCACCTCACAGATCTGGATATACCTTTCTTGTTTTAATTGTAATGTTTCTCTATCAATTTTGTTCCAACTGTGATTTTTAAAGTAAATTTTACTTTGAGAATATTGGTCTGCACAATATCAGTAACATTCTCTCTGTTCTCTTCAACTCCCCTTCACTGCAACTTAAAACACACTGCTCTACATGCTTTTCCACTGATGACAGGGCTTTGAACCAAACCATTGATTTAGAATATCTCCCCAATACATCTCCCCTGATGTGCTCATGTATCCCACATTCTGTTTCTGATTTAAGTATACACATATCATTTTTTTTTGCTCCATTCACCTGAAGGAATTATTATCAAGTTTAGCATGTAACTGAGGAAAGCAACCTATAATACACAGGTGTACAGAAGACCACTCGTCATTATTCTGTGATTTATGCTTACATACAAACAAGATTTTATAATCTACTGTCAAGATGAATGTCAATCCATGGCCTCTTCAACTGTCAAGATGAAGTCACACTCAGGTTGGAGGAACAACACCTTATATTCCGTCTGGGTAGCCTCCAACCTGATGGCATGAACATTTGACTTCTCTAACTTTCGTTAATACCCCTCCTCTCCTTCTTACCCCATCCCTTATTTATTATTTCCCCCCACCTTTTTTCTCTCTGTGTCCCTCTCACTATCACTCCTTGCCTGCTCTCCATCTTCCTCTGGGCTCCCCCCCCCCTTTCTTTCTCCCTAGGACTCCCTTCCCATGATACTCCCCCTTCTCCAGCTCTGTATCCCTTTTGCCAATCAACTTTCCAGCTCTTAGCTTCATCCCTCCCCCTCCTGGCTTCTCATATCATTTTGGATCTCTCCCTCCCCCTCGCACTTTCAAATCTTACTGTCTCTTCTTTCAGTTAACCCTGATGAAGGGTCTCGGCCCGAAACGTTGACTGTACTTCTTCCTATTGATGCTGCTTGGCCTGCTGTGTTCTACCAGCATTTTATGTGTGTTGCTTTTATAACATGAGATTTTTTTAACAATGTGTTTGGATATTTAGAGAATATGTCATATGGCAAGAGATCAGGGTTTGGGGATATTTGATCAATCTAAATATTGTGCTCAGAAAAATAATATCAATAAATGCATATACTTGACATAAATGTGCTGAAGACTTTTGCATAATACTGTACAAAGTATTTCTGTATGCATAATGTGCCAAATAAGTATATTTTCTCATTGTAAGAACTTTTTTGTATTTGAGATAAAGTTAGATTAATTCAATTTATTAATAAGTAATTAGCATTCCAACCATAGAATGTTACCTAGCCTATGATGGTTTCAATTCCTTTGTACTGTTTCCTTACTTTTAAAAGCTAGCATCTGATAATTATTTTACTTAAGAGTCCTACTTGGAAAGATTTGCAAATCTGAATATCATTCTCTTTCTAACATTTCACCATTTCATCTCATGCTTTGATTATATACAAATTACTAACATGAGAAAATCTGCAGATGCCAGAAATCCAAGCAACACACACACACAAAATGCTGGAGAAACTCAGCAGGTCAGGCTGCATCTATGGAAAAGAGTAAACAGTCAACGTTTTGGGCCATGACCCTCCATCAGGACTAGAAAAAAAAAAGATACCATCCCTTCTCTCCAGTCATGATTAAGGGTCTCAACCCAAAACATTCACTATTTATTCTTTTCCATAGATTCTGCTTGACCTGCTGAGTTTCTCTACCATTTTGTGTGTTGCATATGCAAATTGCTTTCCATTTCACCTTCACTTTCATCCCTTAAATCATAAAAAGCACCATCTGTTGTTCTTAATATTAGTAACCTCTTATACATTTTGCACAGTGATAACGAACAGAAAGCTTGATGAAGAAATACCATTCATTTCCCTGCAATACCTCCCTGAGATCCTCATCTTTTATGACTAATTTTTTTTATTGCTGCCAAATTAAATTTTAAATCATGACAGCCCTTAATTTTTTTTTAAAAAAAAGCTAATTGTATTTGGAATTTAGAATGTCACGTATAATGAATAATCTTTATCTGCAAGCAATAGCAAATCAAAGCAACTGGACTTGCTGTGTTGTCTATAAGACACTTCACCACTCATCCGAGAGGCTTCTTCAGCTCTAATCCATGCTGGGTAGTTTTCTGGTTTATAAACTCTGAGTTGTTTAAAGGTATAGTAATTACATGAGGGTCGTTAAAAGTCACAGAGCTAATGAGAGGGTCATTAGTCTCATCTTTGCATAAATGGAGGTGTGAACTGTTTGGAGACGCCGGGGTAGCGATGTATTGCAAGTAGCTGATAGGTGCCCACTTCAGAAGCTATCAAGACAATAAGAAAATGGCTACATCAGGGTAGTACCCTGGAGAATAGAACCATACTCAACGCCGATCAGGTACATACTCTACTCGACCTTTGTCTCAACACTACCCATTTCAAATAACAAAGATGTCTTCTCCAGGCAGAAACACAGATGTTCCATGGGTACGCCGACGTCTCCTATTGTAGCCAACTTATACATGGAAGAAGTAGAAAGGACAGCCTTGAACACCTCCCATGAAACATCACCCAGTCATTGGTTCAGGTATGTGGACAACACCTGGGTGAAGATCAAAATCCATGAGATACAAGCCACAAAAAGATGTTGAGAACAAAAGACTGGCCTTTTTAGGATGTGCAGTACTTATCCAAGAAAATGGACATCTAGATATTAAAGTTTACAGGAAACCAGCCCACACAGATCAGTATCTACGGTCTGACTCTCATCACCCATGAGAACACAAGTTGGGGGTTTTCAGAGTACTACATCACCACACTAAGAATGTGCCCACCAATATTACAGCTAAAGACAAGGAGCACAGTATTTGAGAGAAGCCTTGAAAGCTTGTGGCTACCCTGACTGGGCCTTCATCAAGGTAGCAACAAAAACCAGCAGGGGGCATCAGCCCAACAGACAGAGGTAAGGAGCAAAGCAGACGGAAAAACATTGTCATAACATAAGAACATAAGAAACAGGAGCAGGAATAGGCCATCCGGCCCATCAAGCCTGCCCCGCCATTCAGTAAGATCACGGCTGATCTGTCCGTAAATTCACTGATCTGTCATCCCAGATGTAGCTGTAGGTTCAGAGAAACTCAGAAGGATTTTCAACCAACACCAAATCCCTGTGTTTTTCAAACCTACAAACACATAAATTCATTCACCCCAAGGATCCTATGCCCAAACATAAACAGAGCAATATTGTATATGCTATCCAATGCAATGAGAACTGCACAGATCTGTACATTGGCATGACAAGACAAGACAACCACTTCACATATGGATGGCCCAACATAGGAGGGCTAACACCTCAGTTTAAGACTCGGCTTTATATCTAAACCTAAAGGACAAAGGACACTCCTTTGATAACAATGTGCACATGTTGGACAGGGAGGACAGGTCGTTTGAAAGAGGGGTTAAAAAAAAGCCATTTTTGTCAAACTGGAAAACCCATCCCTGAACAGAGGGGGTGGGGTACGACACCACCTATCAGCTACGTACAATGTAGTCCTAACATCTCTACTCCAGTGTCTCCACAACAGTTCACATCTCTATTCATGCAAAGACTAATGATCCTCTCATTACTTCTACAACTTTTAACAACCCCCATGTGATTGCTATATCTTTAAACAACTCACATAGTTTATAAACTGGAAAACTACCCACTATGGATCAGAACTGAAGAAGTTTCTTGGAGGATGAGTGATGAAACATCTTCCAGACAACACAGCAAGTCCAGTTGCCTTGATTTAATATTGACTGATATAAAATGACCCGCATGACTGAGAACTTTCATAGACTTTATCTGCTAGCTTTTCATAGAATTCAGTGGTTTCATGGATAAAAATCTGAATTTTCAAACTAAGCTGACTGTCCACATGGCTACCGTGCTTATTTAGATTAACACTGATAAGATTTTGTAAAATAGTACAGTACTTGTTTCATGATAAATGATCTCTTGGTTCTTTAATGCTCCTCAATTAAATTTCACAGTCACAGGATTACACACTTCCAGCTGGGAATGAGAATTCAGTTCCCTCCTAACAATTATGAATAAATTTTAATCCTTTTGAGTGCTGTGGATGAGTTTACATTACTGGATCCTGTTCATAACACAAGTTAAACATCAACATATTCATCACCAACTTCCACTCATTTTGGTGCTGGGAAAAATCATTCTGCTAGAAGTGTACATTTTAATGACGAGTTCAGTGGCTCACTGAGTTATATCGTTCAATATATACTGACAGGTTCAAAGGTAACTTTCCATGATGATCTCCACTCTAAATAATGGGATTTTTTTTGGCGTGTGCCTGCATGTGTGCGAGTCTGTGCGTGTGCGTCTGCGTGCACGTCTGCGTGTGTGTGCGCGTGCGTCCATGATGTCGTCTTTTTCATGGCTTTTACAAGGCGAGGAGCAGGCGAGAGACTGTGTGGCACGCCACTCCTCACAAAGACATTTTTTGCAGTATTTTTCCTTTTTTTTATTTTAAGAGGTCGAGTTGCGATCTCAACAATCAACCCGGCATGAATGGAACGCATACTTGGAAGCGGACCCAACTGTTTTCGAACCCGGGAACCCCTGCTCTCGGGTCCGGCGCCGATGCCATTGCGCCACCAGCCAGCCCCATAATGGGATTTTAGAAAGTCTTCCTGCATATAATATCAATGACATTGAATGTCCCTACCAAACTGGAAATCATAGGCAAGGTTACCTGCGATATATCATGAAACATTGTGCTGGTATGCAGCTTGAATGAGAAAGCAGAAGTTCATTTGACGAACCTTTGAGGGTGAAAAGCAATTTGCAGAACTTACTCACAAAAGATATAAAGTAAGGCTCTAAAAGACAGCAGAATTTGCACGCTGGTAACACAGACTCAACTCCACCATGGACGGTGCCAAGCCCAGCTATAAAAGGAGGAGAGGTTGGGCATGGGGCTAGCAAATTCTATCCTGAAAAAAAAGAGTTGCAGAAATGCCAACAGAAGCTCCAAAGACCTCATCCCTGGGAGAGGAAGAAAATGGGCTACACCTGGGGACAATTTGAAAGACTGGCCCAAGATAGATGACTCAGGCAGACCTCCAGTAGGGGTGACAGGCTCAGAATGGGCACTCCTTCCTTAATTAACTTTGTTATGCAACTTTTGACTTTAAAAAAGACTCTACCTTACAGGATACTAATGAGATACTGGAATTGCGATGACATTTTGCCCCTCAACAATGTTAAAATGTCTTGCTTCTGATTTCAGGATTCCATCTAATCAACTAGGAAATTTAGAAAATGTGGAATAATAGCTTCAATGAAAAAATTAAACCTCCATTGAATCAAGCCATTTACTGCTCATTTATCTTCAGTGCTAGAAAGATCTCAAACCCCTTCCCTCTGCCCTATGTATCGTGCAGTTCTTCTACTCACCCATCCTTTAGACTGCCACCCTCTATCCACTTTTAGTACCACTACCTCCCATATTCATAGGTTCCCCTTTCTTCCCTAACTCAATTCCTCTTGCACTGGTCTTTCTAGCCTATATCCATCTACATTCTGTAGAGTTTAGGAAAATGAGACAATCTCACTTAAATGTGCGAATCTTAAGGGGGGCATGAGAGGGTAAGATATTTCCACCAGTTAGAGACTCTTGGGTAAGGGAATACAGTCACAAGATAAGGGATGAGTCATTTAAAACTGCATTTTCTACCCCAAAGGTTTGTGAAGATGTCACAGGAAGTATTTGAAGAGGAGATATTTTTAAAATAGCAGGGAACTGAGGGCTGGAGGAACTGGTGCAGAAGATGAGGACTGAGTCTGAACAGCCACAATAATATTTTATTGTGGTTCTACTTAAAGCAAGCAACTGTCATCACCCATCCTCCATTTCATCAAATACCTCCTCCATCTTCACTGCTACTTCTCACTTGCCCTACTCAGCAAGAACACAAGCATCAATGTACAAAGAGTCCATATTAATGATCTAAAAATATTAGTCAGATATTCCTGACCTTTGTACTGAGCAGCAGGAGTGAAGGACAAAATGCAAGGCTGATTGGACCTGGCAGGGGTTAGGGTGTAGTGATGAAAGTTCTAGTGTAAGGGCATGCTCACACAAGGAATTAGATAAATAGTTCACTTCATGGGAAATGTTTGCGAACTATAATCATCACCAACAACAAAAAAAAACTTGCTTTCACCCCCACATGGATTGAAAAGGTTTTACCTACCCTCGGATTCACACATTTCCATCTGACCAATTCCCACCCATGAAGAGGACTATAGCACACACTTCACACTAACTCTTCTTGTGGCAATGGACAAGATATAGTACATGGTAAAACAGTGGTACCTTTCACTTTATTGAGTAGAGGCAAAAGTTGCAAAAATCATTTTAGTAGAACTTCAAGAATTAGTCCCAATGCACCTTTCTACCATTCAGCTACTATTGAGTCTATTTTCAATGCTTTATATTGCTGACCAAGTGCTCATTCTAGTTATCAAATAATTTTCAATCAATAGCCTTTTCAGTCACTGTGATAAATTGAAAAGGATTGAGGTATTTAAAATATTATAGCATCTATTCTTCTGTTGTTTGTATGAATTATCACCAATAACTAGAAAACTGAAATCCAGAGATTCTTAATTCAAAACATTGCTGTACTATCTTAAGAGGATAATTCTCATCGTTTCTTCTTTGGCTCAGCCATTTAAAAATAAATAAAGTTAGTATTATTCATTTCCTGCGGCGAAGGGATGTTTCTAATCTGGTAGTATAGCCCAGCAGCCAATTAATCCAACATTCACAACACTGTACCCTGTACGTAATTAGTTCACTCACAATTGTCAGGACCAGTCTGTAAAAGCTGGTGAAGCAATTCCACTAAAAGTTTGAAGCCAGGAGTATTTAAGAAATTTACTGGGTCATCAGTGGAAAGGAAAGACTTCAGGAGTAAGGATGACCACACATTCGAGAAAGAAACCAACAAAAGTACAATGGGACAAATGGCTTCACTATAAGTTTGAAATTTCCAAAATTCAACATGCAAAACTCAAAGTTCCAAGTCAGCATTCCCAGAAACTGAGCTCTTCTTCCATCAAAAGTGCATAAATATTTTACATTCCCTTATCTGTATTTCCCAGTTTCCCCAAATATTTGAATACTGCTGATCCATTGAAAGGATCTGATAATCAGGCCTAAAAATAACTATACTATCTCAATTCTTCATCACTATTAGATTTGAATGCCTTTTTCCAGATATTGTTAATTGGCTTTTCCACATTAATCATACTTCTTATATCTACAAATAAGGCAGCCAATTTATATTTCACTTGCAATGCTTTAAATTTTCTTAAATATGCGAAACTCCTCCCTGCTTAGCTATAAACTCCAACTCAATAGAGAGAACATGTCAGCTATATAAACAGTATACTATATAATACAACTACTATATAAAGACATCCACAGCATAGTAAATTTTAAGTCGTCCCATTCAGGCCTAAAGAATTAATTGCTCTTGAGGACTTCATACTCTTGTGGGATAACGTCTTTCCTGACAAGGGGGGGAATCACTCTGTTTGCCAGCTGAGACTTGGGCTGCGAAATAATCTCAGGTTCTGGAGCTGCTTCAATAGTGGCTGTAGGAGTTGACTCTGGAACTACAGGAAGTAGTTCTGATAGTTCTAGACACCCTTCTTTTTTCTTCTTCTAGTTTGTACAGCTCGATCTTGGGAAGGTGCTTTTAGTTCACTGGAGTGTTCTTTTATTAATCCTTCTATTGTTCCCTTTGCAATCTGATCTCTCCTCATGGATTCTGCATCCATAACACCCCCCAACAAATCACAAAGAGAAAATCTGCAGATACTTGAAATCTGAGCAACACACACAAAATGTGGAGGAACTCAGCAGGCCAGGCAGCATCCATGGAAAAAAGTACAGCTGACATTTTGGCCCAAAACATCGACTGTACCTTTTGCCATAGATGCTTCCTGGCCTAATGAGTTCCTCCAGTAATTGTTATGTGCATCACCCAACAAATTCTCATTTTTAAATCTCCATTGACTCCTTTCTTTTTGGCCTTCCATTCATTAAGCTGGGCTTTGGTCTTTTCATCTACCTTCGCAAGCATCTTTTTTTGAACTCCGTGCAAAAACCTTAATGCACACAGAGCAGAATCTGCTTTTTTAAAATATATACTCACAAAAGCCAAATGCTTGCAACTTTCCTGAAGCTCCTTGAACTCTTTTTAGCTTAAAACCAAACCACATTTCACAAGTAACTGCGTGATTAATATTTAATATTTGTAATCCAGGGAGTGTGAAGCGCAGAATCAAATATCGCTGTGATGATTGTACGTTCTAGTACCAATTGTTTGGCGACAATAAAGTATAAAGGATTAACATTATCAGAAGCTTTCTCAGATATATTGCCTCTGACAAAAGCTGCTGTAGTTGGACCACTGCTTTCATCACTTTCACAATTCCTCTAAGCAGCATAGTCCTTCCTTGGTCCAATATACTTTCCAATCAGAGGCACAGAGGTGGGCAACAATTCATGGTATACAGAATGGAGACAGTTGTTGCATCATCCAATAACTTTCTTAATTCACTAAGTTGACTTTATTACAGTGGACGTGGCATGCAAACAGTAGATGGATCTCCAATCAAGTTGTAATTGTCTCAGCCACTCACAACACCACATTGATGGTCCTTCCTGTTTTTACCACATACAAGCCCAAAGTTGCTTGTCAGTTGTTGTTTTTCACTGTTACTAATGTCATTACCACAGGAGTTTTCTTTTCTCCAGCACAAGTCCTTAGCTGGATATCTGCAAGCTTCAATTTGAAAGGCTGTTAAAACTCATGTTGTGGGATGACGGAAACAGGCAAGCCAGTATCCAATTCTATTTTAATTAATTTTCCATTCGCTTCTGGTGCAAGCCATATTGCTTGTTTGTTGTTTGTTTTCGCACTATAAATCTCAAGGCTACCCATTTCTACATCACCCTCATCATTATTAGATTTTTCATCTACAGTATGCAGATTAGTGCTCTATCTGAAACTGAAACTTGGGATTTTATCTTTTTCCCTTCCCTGTGCAGTCCATTTATTTTTGCTTGCCCAACATGCTCTTTCCATGTGACCTACTTTGTTGCATTTTCTGCAAGTTTTGCCTTTAAACGTGCATTGGTCTGGTATATGCGAACCCTGTCACAACAGTATCACAATTTGTTCAGCCAGGCTGATTTCTATTTAGGCATTGCAATTTTGTAAACACTCATTTTCATTCCTGACTGCAACTCAACTGTGTCTCTCTCTACTATTTCCATTGATAAAATTTCAACTGCTGTTTAAATGCAAGTTGTGCTTCAGTTAATATCAGTTTTTGAATGTTGTCTTGTAAGATTCCACACACTAAGCAATCTCTCACGAGCATCATTAAGCCCATTATTGAACTGACAATGTTCAGACATGCTCTTCAATTCAGGCACGTAGGCTGAAATGGACTCTCCTTCCTTTGGTTCTGCTTATGAAACCTAAAACTTTCTGCAATTTCTGTCAGTTTGGTTGGAGCAGTCATTGGATTTGTGTGCCTTCAAATCCAATGCACTCAGCAAAATTAGCACTGGTTTCTCATTGGCTATTCCATTTGCTTTAAAATAGTGCTCAATTGATTCACTATACAAAATCCAGTTATCTGTTGTGGAATCAACCACGCTAATCTAGCCAGCCATTTCTGCTCCTTTTTTTTTAATGATTATTATCACACAGTACTTACTATTTACGAAACCGAGGAATTCTTCCACTTTCTGCCATTTTTTTAAAAAAGAACTTGATCATGTCTTCCCTTCTGAAGAACATGTGCTGCATTGCTTTTTAAAAAAAAACTCAGATGTCTAGTTGCACTTCCACAGATAGGGAGTTGTCTCAGGTTAGTTGTAAAAATATTCACCACTACTATGTTTGTAATTCCAAAACATTAAACCAACAAACAGGCCAAGACAGGAGTCCGAAATGAGAGTCAAACTTAGTTCATGTTTACTTCAAGTGAAGCACATATGTATCACATGGTAGTGTCATGACGTATGCAATTCATATATATTTTACATATAAGCTGTAGTGAATTACTTAAACAAAGAATGCTTAATCAACACATTTACAAGATTACTCAAATATTACTAATAGCTTAAGTACACATCAAGTACCAAGAAGGGCTCCACCATTCTGAGATAACCGCAAAGTTGTACAATAGTTTTGCTTTAAACCCATTGTAAACTATTACTGAGACGTTTTTAAAGAGAGGTTGCAGATGACAGAGCAGGACATCACTAAGTCTAAGGATAGGGAAGTGCATGATGCCATTAAGGAACAATGAAAACCCTTTGCATCATTTTAGAAGCATGTAACTGGAGGTAGGAAGAAAAACTCAAGATACTCTATGGTCTTGAGGACCTGAAGCCATGGAGTTAATTTAAGAAATACTGCAAAATATAATGGCTAAATAAACCAATTCAATTTGCTTTTACAGCGATTTTTAGAACTTAGTGTTGAAAGATGAGCACTCTCCTTCTCAAATCATTGAAATTTATTTAGTCATTACGTCCTATCAATCATTCTGTTATTGTGCATTCTTACAAAGCTGCTCTGTTTTCAGATTTTTCTCAAATTACAGGTGAACTAATCTCTCTGAAACAGAAGTGTCCTTCAATTGTGCAGTCACCCAACAATTACACTCGGCTTTGCAAAACATATGTGTTCACAAACAGTTTAAACCAAATGCCTTCTACACATCATAACTCAGGTTGTCTCACTGTCTTATTAAATACACATCACTGATACCACAGGCAACGGTGCCAGTAGCATTCGCACAGACACGGGCCTCTTCCTGGTTCAGTGCACCTGCGTCTTATGCAAAAAAAAAATTTGTGTCATTACACAATCACTTGCCAGCTCTTCAAGGGGATACAAATAGAAGTATATAATAAAAATATATTTAAAAAAAACAAAGGAATGAAGAGAGCCACACAGAGTTTCAAAACTCAGAGGATTACAAAGAACACAGCATGAAAGAGGAGTAGCCAAGGGGACAGATTGAGGAAGAATAAAGCCATAAATTCATACATCAGGGGGTTGTTAGAGGATATGACTTTGGAAAAGGATTTGCACAGCAAAAATAAATAGAAATTTTGGTAAATTCTCACAATCAAGTTTCAAAAGCTGTTATGCAAAACTCTCAAAATAATATACAAAGCAGGGAACTTAACTTATATTAATGACAAATGCATTTCTCTGGCACCAGCCCTCTCAGGTGACATTTCCCCCTCCCACCAATAGCATATCACACAGGTTACTTGCATGGCAATGGCAGGGCATGGATGTGCCTTCTGTGCTCATTTTGACCATCAAAACATGGAGCAGGGGTTCCAAACCCGGCTTCCATGACATAAAAAAAGATTGGGAACGCCTGACATGGAGGGACCATCGTGAACTCCAACATCCCCTGATGATCCCGTGATTTCAGTCACTAAAGCAGATGTGCGAGCATCCTTCAGGAGGGTGAACCCACGAGAAACACCCAACCCAGATGGGGTACCTCGCCAAGTACTAAAGACCTGTGCTGATCACCTGGTTAGCGTGTTCACTGAGACCTTTGACCTCTCGCTTCTGCAGTGTGTGGTACCCTCCCGCTTCAAGCAGGTTTCAATTATACTAGTGCCTAAGAAGAACATGGTGACCTGCCTCAATGACTATCACTCAGTTGCACTTACATCCACAGTGATGAATTGTTTTGAGAGGTTAGTGATAAAACATATTAAGTCCTGCCTGAGAAACGACTTGGATCTATCTGCTCAGATTTACCTATAGGAGCAACTGGTCCACAGCAGATGCTATCTCATTGGCTCCACTCAATGCTGGAACATCTGGACAGCAAAGATGCATACATCAAGATGCTCTCTACTGACTACAGCTCAGCATTCAATACCATTATCCCCTCAAAACAAGTCAATAAGCTCCAACACCATGGCCTCAATACCTCCTTGTGCAAATGGATCCTGGACTGCAGACCCCAGTCAGTTCGGACTGGCAACAACATCTCCTCCATGATCTCCAACAGCACAGATTCACCACAAGAGCTGTGTGCTTAGTCCCCTGCACTACTTGCTTTACACTTATAACTGTGTGGCTCAGCACAGCTCCAATGCTACATTTAAGTTTGATGATAACACCACTGTCATAGGCCAAATCAAAGGTGGTGATGAATCAGCATACAGGAGGGAGACAGAAAATTTGACTGAGTGGTGTCATACCAACAACTTCTTACTCAGTATCAGCAAGATCAAGGAGCTGATTATCAACTTCAGGAAAAGGAAACCAGGATATCCATGAGCCACTCCTCACAGAAGGATTAGAGCTGGAGAGGGTGATCATCTTTGAATTCCTAGGTGTTATTATTTCAAAGGACACAAATTCTGGAAAAAAAAAAGCACAGCAGCACCTCTACTTCCTTAGGAGTTTGTGGAGATTGGGTATTGCATCTAAACCTTTGGGTAGCTACTATAGATGTGCAGTGGAGAGTATTTTGCCTGGCTGCATCACAGCCTGGACTGGAAACTCCAATGCCCTTGAACAGAAAATCCTACAAAAAGTAGTGGATACTGCCCAGTCTATCACAGGTAAAGCCCTCCCAACCATTGAGTACATCTACATGAAAAGCCGACGCTGAAAGGCAACATCCATCATCACCACCCAGTACATGCTCTCTTCTCACTGCTGTCATCAGAAAGAAGATACAAGAGCCTCAGGACTCATACCTCTAGATTCAGGAACAGATATGAACCCTCAATTGTCAGGCTCTTGAACCAAAGGGGATAACTTCACTCGTCCTTTCATTAAAATGTTTCCACAACCAATGGACTCACTTTCAAGGACACTTCTTCTCAGGTTCTTGATATTTATTGCTTACTTATTTATCCTTCTTTGTACTTGCACAGTTTGTTGTCTTCTGCACTCTGGCTGAACACCATAGTTCGGCAGTCTTTCACTGACTTTGTTATGGTTATTATCTATAGATTTCTTGAGTATGCCTACAACAAGTTGAATCTCAGGGTTTTATATGGTGACATGTGTACTTTGATAATAAAATTTACTTTAAACTTTGAATCTTTGGCCAGTGGTTCCACAGGTGCCAAACACCTGTCCATCAATGGACTCATCGCCAAGTTGATAGGGCGATGAGTGCAAGCACCCCACCCTTCAGCTTTGTACCGGGGTGACTGGTGTATGTACATAGCCCCACTCCTACTCTAGTATTGAAGATAGATGACTTCATTAATAAGTGGCTTGCTTTAAAAATATCTTTATAGTTATGTTTTTATTTGTCATCTAATCTTCCTGTCTTTAAAGTATTTTATTTCTTGAAATCTATTAGAAATGTCAGAAAGCCACCCAATCATTTGGCAGGGGTGCCTCAGGTTCCCCAACACCTCATCTCCATCATTGAGCATTGTACCCTATATCCTGAGATTGTTACCTTTGTTTCTTTAGGCACCCTCCTCTAGCCAAGAGAAAACACTGTGAATCCAATCTGCTGCATGCCATCAGCATTTTCACTGTTTCAGTGAGGTCACCTCTCATTCTTCTAAACCCTAGTGAATACAATCCCAGTCAACCCAATCCTTCCTCACACAGATTATCACAAGATCATCAAGATTCACAACCCCACCTAATTTAGAAACAATACAGCTGGACCTCTTCCACTGGGCAGAAGATACAAAAGCCTGAAAGTATGTGCCACCAGGCAAGGACAACTTCTACCCTACTGTTATAAGACTACTAAATGGTTCCCTAGTAGAATAAGATAGACTCTTGACTTCAATCTATCACATTCTGATCTTGCATTTTGTGGTGTATCTGCACTACACTTTCTCCATAGCTGTTACACTTAATTCTACATTATTACTGTTTTACCTTGTTCTACCTCAATGCAATTTATCTGTAGGAACAATGTGCAAGACTAGCTTTTCACTGCATTTTATTTCATAGGAAAATAATGAACAAAATCTAATAATGCAAATCATTGATATATACTGTGCATAAGCTGGGGCTAAAGCACCGGGCCTTAAAGTAACACATTTGGCATTGCATGCCATCCCTAAGAAGACCCATTTATTCCTAACAACACACACAAACTTCTGGAGGAGCTCTGCAGGCCAGGCCAGGCCGCAATTTTTCCTAGTGTTTGTCAGCGGATTTTCAATCCATGCTTGTTTACTACCTCCATTTCCATATGCTTTCATTTTGTGCATTTTCCTATGTGACACTTTACCAAAAAACCTCTGAAAAATGCGAAGTCGCCACATACGCTAGCTCTTTCTCATTACATCCTCCCAAAAAAGAAACTCCAATAGATACGTGGAACACAACTTCCTTTTCATAAATCCATTTTGACTTTCTCCAATCCCATGGATATTTTTAAGTGTCCTGTCAGCACATCCTTTATAATTGACTTTCTAACTTTCCCTTCTTTTGTCATTAAGCCAAATAAATCATAGTGACCCATTCTCATTCTCCGTTATTTAAAAAAATGATGGGTTATAGCTGTCACCCTCCAGATTGCAGGAACAGTTTCATAATTTTTATAACAACTAATTCATCACTATTCATCCTCATCTGCTCCTTTAGTATTCTGGAATGTACACAAGACATGCAGACAATTAGACAAGGCCCCATCAGATAAATTATTTCTGTGGCACCACATTCTAGTCATGCCTTCAGGAAATAAGAGAAGGGAGAGTGAGGGGGGTGGGGTTGAACCCTGGAAAAGAATACCTTTTGCTATAAGGTTAGCAAGTGAAGAGGAATATGTAGCATTAAATTGATGAATGTGAAGTACTAGTAACCAGCATTGCTCTTGGAGAGCAATAGAAATGCCAAGTGATGGCATGGAGGAAATAGGAACAATGTGATCCAGCAACACATATTGATCACAACCACAAAAGAAAATTTAAAAATATAGTTTCACTATAAATGTACAATCTTTTTTGTGTGCAGAACAGCATCTTTGAATGCACAACATGTCAAATCTTGAAGTAGATAGGTTATAGCAACAGAAGACCATGAACATAGAGTGGCCACTTTATTAGGTACAGGAGATACTTCTAAAGTGGCTAACAAGTGTAATTGTCTTTAACTCATAAATGTCATGAATGCACCCTGCCTCCTTTTCCTCTACAATTTCACAACTAATGGAGAAAGTTAGGCAGGATTCAGCGGTAAGCATGGAGGGTCAGAAGTAAAGGAGAAGTGGTGGCCATAGAAGAAATGACCCTCGAAAATAAAGAGGCATCAGTGTGCTAGACGGATAATTGGGTGGTGATGAGATGGAGAGGACACCTTATCAAGCTAGAGTGGTGGCTTGAAAGAGAAGTGGTTGGGTTTCAGATATATGGATGGGGTCTGGGATATAGTAAGCTGGCTGGTGGCGTAGTGGCATCAGCGCTGGACTTTGAAGCGAAGGCTCCTGAGTTCGAATCCAGCCGGCTCCCTTGCACGCTTTCCATCCATGCTGGGTTCAGCATCGAGCCAGCAACTCAGCCTCGTAAAAATAAAAAACACCGCCATGACGGCGTCCCAATGACTCCACTCGGAGTTAAGGGCTTTCTCCTTCTTCTTCTTCTTCTTCTTCTTCTGGGATATAGTAACAAGAAAGATGGATGGTGGCAGTGAACATCATGTAACTGAAGGCATACCTACTTGCAAGAAGAGGAGCTGCTTGGTCTTCCCTGCTACAAGCCTTTTTAACTAACACCAGAACCTGACTAAAAGAGGCTCTTAGATAGATACATGACTATGCAGAGAATGGAGGGATCATATAGAAATGAAAGTGGTTTAGTATAATTTGGGATAGTACTCACTCAGACATAATGGGCCAAAGGGCCTGCTCCTGTGCTGTATTGTTCAATGCTCTATTCACATTTTTGATAAGACTCAATCACATTTCAGATAAGCAAGTAGCACAGAAATACATTCTTCTAAGCAAAAAAATTCTAACCCAAGTTTGCCTGACAAAAGCAAGCACATTCCACACAAAAGGTGATCTATTACTGAACCAAGATTAAAAAGGTACATTGTTCAGTGACAGAGGAACAGCATACACCCAAGAGCTTACTAAAACTTAGTTTTGCTGCAGAGCAAAATAAAGAGCATTTGGCAAAGTACTCCATAAACCTACCTTTATGGTGACATTTCCCTTAGTCAACTTCCTCATGTTGAAACCCACTGTCGGAATCATATCTTCAGTGAACTGGCCAGACTGTTCAAAAAAAGAAAATAATTCATATTTAAAAAAAGAAAACTATCAACAATGTTTAAACTTCTTTTGCTCTTTAAAAGTAATTTTTCTTTTACACAAACTTTTGTTTTTGTAAAGAAAATGTATAATTTTCTTATCAATATCTTTCATTTTATAGGATTATTGATCTTTAGAACAGTTTATCCCAGGCAATTGTGGATGCTGAGTCACTAATTATATTTAAAGCATTCTTGAACTGCAGAGAAATCAGTTATAGGACAAAATTAGAGGAAAACTGAGCTGAAACCAAAGATTAAATTACCTATTACCTGACTGAATGGCATCACATGCTGGTAGGCTGATTGGCTAATATTCCTTGTGTTCTTACAATTTTATCTCAGTGATACAAAATAAAAGATATCACTATTTAGGCATCCAGCTCCAGCATGATGTGTAACTGTATCAGCTGAGCACAGACAAGTGAGAACGGCTGTTTCACTGATCACTTAATAAAACTACTCCCAGTTAGGCAATCAATGAAATAAACGTAGACATGTATACTAAAATCAGCACCATGTAGCGTCCAGCAGAATTCCTTTCACAAGAGGATTATTAAAATACGGAAGGCAAGCAGTTGAGCTGATTTTCAGAGTTCAAGAATAAATCAAAATTGTGTAAAGACAAGGGTATCAAAGAATATGAGGAGAGGGTAGGGGAAATGGTTGTACATCAATAAATCCACTACAGCAGACGAGCACACACCCTGTTGTCTATTCCTTTGCTGAAATTCCATGGACTCTAGCAAAACAAATCATGATGTTCAGGTTTATGGAATCTTAGATCCAATGAAGATCCTGTCATAAACAAACACGAAGCGTACCCGCAAATATTTGGTTTTCCCATAACACAGACCCAATGTGTATCAATCTAAAAATGCTTTAATTTAGTTAATGGGATTGAGCTAAGCAAATGATTGGTGTCTTCACTATGATGGGTGGATTTTAAAAAAGGGATCTCTCCAAAATAACCAGCCTCTTGACCATTCCCAAACTAAGGTGCTAGAACATCTTTTGGGGAGATTACCTTAAAACTCTTGGTTACCGCCTCACTATCTCCCTTCATGCTGCACCATTATTTGTTTGATAATGTTCTTGTGAAGTTCCTCGAAATGCTACACAAGTGAGCACCAATGTCTAAGAAAACTCACCCAGAAGCCAAACGCTCTACTTCACCAAGTCAACTATACGCACTTGAAAACTGCATTGCTGAGACACCAATCGGACACAGGGTTGCTTCATTGTTTTGTATCCAGTACCATCACTGAGTCCCAGTCCCTTCCTCCATTGGAAAACATACATCCCTCTATAGAATGAGGACAAAAAACTGACAGAGATTTATCCTTCCCCTGTTAAGTGACCTGACAATAATTCTTCTCTTCTTAAACATTCCTTCAGGATTGAAGATAACATGCTTCTGCTCTTAAAGAGCGAACTGGATCCTCAGTCTCTGCTGTAGGTGGGACAAATGGTGCCCACCCTGCTAGGCAATAAGGGAGGTGGTGCTCTCCTTCCAATATTTTCACTGGGCTTCCATGTGCTCCCAAGGAAAGAGAGCTCACAGCATCTTCTAGGATACTCTCGTTTCACTTTCCTTGTTCATTTTATCAAAATGGTCATATTCTGGTAACATGGCAGCATACATGGTCACTGCTGCCACTCCGGGTCCAACTAGTGTAACTTTATGTCCTTCATGTCTTTCCTACAATCACAAGCCACTGCTAGTTATCAAAAACCCTACTAGCTAGCTGCTCATTTGCAAAGGAGCTGGACTTGGTGCAGACTGTGCTGCCACCTGCTATAGGAAGGGGCAGAGTCTGTGCACAGAGGCGGTGTGCAGTCTAATAAATACAGCGAGTGATTGTCTTGGGCATTTTTCTTGTGATTGCAAGACCCTGATGACATTGTTACTGCAAGCCCAGTTCACTAGCTCATTGGCGAGACCGACTGCACGGGAGCTGCGTTGCCTCCGTTGCAGCCCGGACAAGGCCCTTAGGCTGCAGGGTCGCCTGTTGCAGCCACCCAAGGGAGAAACGTTGCAGGTGGTATGGGAAAGAGCAAAGGCATGGCAGGCACGCTGAAGTCCATGCTGGGTTGTGGTCTGGCCCCTCCGGTGCTGCCCTCCAGTTTGTTCAGTAGAAGACAAGCTGGATTGCATTTGTCTGCAGCTGCACAAGCTGATAAATGGATAGCTGCGAGCTTCTTGCTGACAGCATCCATGCACCGTCAATCTACAAGACATGACACTCAGGGACTTGGAAATATTATATTTTTGTGTGTCAATATATGTTTACTGCTATGCTGCTACCTTACACATTCTTTAAGTGAACTGTGCTGTGTATGACTGTTGGTACTTTTTTTTTGTACCTTAGCCTCGGAGGAACACTGTTCTGCTTGGTTGTATTCACCGACAATCAGGTATGGTTGAATAACAGTTAAACTTGAACTTAAGATATTCCTAAAAGTCAATAGGGTTGTTGTACGTTTCTCCAGGAAGACTTAGACAACATTCTTGACTGGTTTTCTGTCCTCTTAGTAATCTCCTGCCTGGATGGAGCTCAGAACACAATTCCTACTCCCAGAGCATGGAATGGCCTGTCCATACAGTCCAATTAGCACCTTGATGTTGACAATGTTTTCCTGCAGACAATGCTAATGTCCACCTACCCCGGCAATGGATAAGCAACATTGACTGGGAGTCTGCAGTGCTCTGAGGACCTGCCGTAGGTAGATATGTCTATGAAGCATACAACAGGGTGTGGGTATCATCATTGCACAACAAAGCTCTGAAGTCTTGACCTTAGAGGGATCTTCAGGCAGCAAAGGTTCTGCTGCTGCCCTAGGAACAAGGGGGAATATTATCAGCCACGACTATCTTTACTGAGTTAACGCTCCCAGGATATGGCGACTGGTTCCTGTTTTCCTGTGTCTTACCATGGACATCTATTGATGGGGACTAACACAATTGGATGTGACACCCAATGACTGTTGATAGGCGAGACTAAATCACTTAGATAAATAAATATAATGTAAAAAGCTCAAGTTCCCTCTTTTCACCTTAACGCAAGCAAACCTAAAAGATAAATTTAGTCTTGACTGTGAGAAAATTATTTAATTAAGTAGTAAAGCTGTGGTTGATGAACCATGGAGTAAATGAAACACTAATTTACGCTAAACCGTTCAAATTAAGTTTCTGCACAACTATTAAAATGGTCAAAAGGTAAATGGATTTGGATAACGGATCTTGGCACGAACCATCGCTCACTCCACCCTGTCAAGTTTGTGCTTGTCCATTTGACCAGGTGCATAAGTACTGCATACTAAGTGCAAAATGACCCTGTTTATTTTGGGATATAAAACAAGGAGCCTTGTGACTTTCTACAAGATACATTCATGAATGAGAATTGCTGTTTGTGGCCAGCACTTCCAGAAGTACAATTCCTGCATGGGGAACCCACGTAATTCACATGAATGACAGCGCTGTGTTAGTGTAGCAGAGGGGTTTCACCTGAGCTGGGCCCAGCCCATGGAGTTCATTGCTTTGGAACCAGATCCAGGAACGTGTCCTTCAAGTTAAAAATTAACCTTTAGCTGCTGCTCATTCTGAAGTACCCCATCTGACTTTGACCTCAACCCAGCCCCAACCACATCGTGACACTTACCAACTCACCCACCTGATTGTGACCACCACAATGTCAGTTCATTGGCCAAATTCAAGCCCCTCAATCACTGATCCCATCTCTCCAGTACTCTGATTCTGCTCATCAATAATACCCTGTCCTACCCTGCCCCCCCCCACCAGAGCATACAGAGAAGAGGACTTTGACAGTGTTAAATATATGTGGCCTGCACTATTGCATACAGCTCCTTCACCTTCATGAGTGGCAGTGTGCCCTCATAAAATACAAGCAGTGGCTCACTTCTCGTGGCACATTTATCATGTCATTGCACACCCTGGAGAATTTCTAGCCGAAGATCTGCACTATTTAGATTGTATAAAGATTAGCTTTATGTGTCACATGTATATCAAGACACCAAAGCATACAGTGAAATAGTCATTTGTGTCAACAGCCAACATCGTCAGAGGATATGCTGGGGACAGCCTGCACTGTTTCTATGCTTCTGGCAGCAAAATAGCATGCCCTCAAGTTACTAGCTCTAATGCTAACCCATATGCCATTGTGACCCCCAATCCAGCCATTCCAACTTGCCTCAGCAAAGATATTGGAGCTTGAGATGCCAACAGCCTACTGGGTGGTAAAGGCCAGGTTTGGTGTTAAGTGAGGAAAGAGAGTAATGTCAAATTCACTTGGTGGATGTAGCCAGCAGTTCTTGGTGCTTTTTGATTTGCTTTTGTCATGATGAAACTGATATCCCAATGGAAATTAAGCAGACGTTCAGGACCACAATATCTTTCGGCCATGAAAGTGCTGATCAATGAAACTCTGCATCACAGCCTTCACGTGCATGGAATCCAGCCCAACAACCATTAAAGTGCACGTAGAAGGGAACATGCTCACTGTACAAACTAGACGAAGCACAGCCAGCTATGCTTTGGAAGCAGCTTCGTCTGTTCCAGCCCACTGCATACAGGAGCAGCTCACTCTATCCTGCAAATATATGGCATCAAGTGCTCTACACCCACTAACAGCTGCTGCGCCACAGCCATTAATTTTCACAGACATGAGACAGAGAAATGAGAGATACAAAAATTAATTATTTAATCCATATCATGAAATTAAGATGGATGAACCTTCTGAAGCCAAGCCTACAGTTTCAAGGAGGCAGAGATATTTGTTTAAACAGACAAATAACAAGAAAGGGGTTCCAGAAGTGAAATGTAACACAGTACTGTAAAGCACAACAAAATCAAAGAGCGGATTCCAGCATAGAAAATTTCACTTAGCCCGCAGACAGAAGGAAGACCTCAAACTATCCTCGGGGAGAAGAGAGTATCACTAGGGCGTTAAAGTGAGGAATGAACGAATGAGCAGTGATGATGAAGAGTAGTCAGATTTACAAAGCAGAAACCACTGTGTGAGGTCAGCTACAATGCTCTAATGATTTAAAAGTCTAATAAGTTTGGTATATTAGATAAGCTATCTGTAATTAGGAGGGTCAAAAAGAAATGTTCTCGATGTTGACACAACTTTTTCCATTTCAACATAAAAATGTAAGTAGTTCATACGACATGGACACAGTCTGTCATAGGAGATTTGAAAATCATGAATACAGAATTTATTTAAATAAATATATTTTATAATTAGATCTACATACTAACCATCTTCTCTCAAATAGTTCTTGTTTTACTTTTGTTTAAGCTTGTATTCTATTCCCAACCAATTGCCTCAGCCTTTCAAAATCCTCCAGGTTTAAATGCCTGATCCCCATTTTCTCAATTCCATAACTCCCTCAGAAAACCTCTTTCCTCAAGTCATGAGTTCTGGACATGCTCTTAATTCTGTGCTGCATCTCAATAAGCAAACAAACATAACAATTACATTAAGGGTAATGCACGTACTGCTAAAATGTAGTGTATCAGAGTACAACTGGAAAGTCAAATCACAGTAAGAATTTCGCAGTAAACAACAGGGCTCTGCGGAGTGTTTTAGAGCAGAGAGACCTTGCAGTTTAGGCACTAGTTCCCTGAAAGTTGAGTGACAGGCAGACTGGGTGGTGTAAAAGTTTTCTGGCAAACTGGGCTTCATTGGTCAGGGCATGCAGTACAAAGCTTGGGATGTCAGCATACTGGTGAGGCTCCATTGGCGAATTGTGTTCATTCTCGGTCACCGTACTGTAGGACAGGTGGTATTTAACTGGAAAGAGTACAGAAAAAATTATAAGAATGTTAGCAGGATTTGAGCAGCTGAGTTATAGGGAGAGGTTGGGCAGGCTAGGACTTTAATCCTTGGAGCATAGGAGTTTGAGAGGTGATCTAATAAATATGCATAAAATCACATGGGGCACAAATTGGGTGAATCCTCTCAGTCTTTTCCCCCTGGGGCTGGTAAAATCAAGAACTAGAAGACATGGGTTTAAAGTAAGAGGGGAAAAAATTAATAGGAACCAGAGAGACAGATTTTCTTTTACACAGAGGGCAGTGTGTGTGGGCAATGAACTAACAGAGGAAGAGGCTGAGGCAGGTACAATAATAACTTTTAAAGCACAGCTGGAGAGGCACATGGATTGGAAAGATGTTGGCCAAACTCTGGCAAATGGGAATAGCTTGGATAAGCATTTTGGCAATTATGAACTAGCTGGGCTGAAGGATCCATTTCTGTCTGTGTGCCCATGATCAATTTCTTACTCAATTAAGCCCTTTTTGAGATAGTGTGTCAAATAAAATGATAAAATGAGGTCATTTTTGAGGATTTAGAAAAAGTGGTTCTGAAATAGCTCAATAAACAGCTCATAGGACATGGAAGTTCTAAGGCTGTGTGCCCAGAGACCCGAGATCTTTGGGCACAGAGCTCAGAAAAAGTGACGCAACGGACTTTTAACATCGTAAACCAGCGAGTTGTTTGTTACGTCTTCCCTCTCGTTGTGAAACGGAGACACCTCTTTCTCCCTTATTTGGGAGAGAGAGCCTGTGGTATGTTGAATACCGGGTGAACAATGTAGTCTTTGGAGTGCTGCAAGTCTGTGTCTTTGCTGTTGCCTTGCCAACGCGGTGCTCAGTGGCGGGTGCCGATGCTTTTTTTTGCCAGTGGGTGAGGGGGGGATTGTTGCTTGCTGCTGTTTACGCACGGGAGGGAGGGAAGCTGCGGCGGACTTCGGGGTTCTAACAATTAACTGTCGTTCATTCTTTGGGGGCATTCCTCTGACTTCATGGATGGTTGTGAAGAAAAAGCATTTCAAGATGTATATTACATATATTTCTCTGACATTAAGTGTACTTTTGAAACCTTCCATGAAAAACTCTCAGATCTCATTGAAAAAGGGTGCCAACCAGACTAGATTTATAATGCAGATAAAACTGAAAGTGTTTACTAACAAAAACACTTCCAATTCAAGATGGAATAATGTGCCTTAAGAGTAATAAAGACAAGTTAATCCCCAAGTGCTGTGTAAATGCAACTGGCTCACATTAACTCATCCTGCATGTAATTGGCAAGTTTGGAAATTACACATTCACATAAAGGATTTTTCTTCTTCTTTTTTTTTAATTAGGCCATTTGGCCCATCAAGTGTGCTCTGCCATTCAATCATGGCTGATCCTTTTTCCCCTCCCCTCCGCAGCGTTCTCCCCATAACCTCTGATGCCTGTCCAATCAAGAATCTATCATATCAAGCTCCACCTTAAATACACCCAACAACCAGGCCTCCACAGCTGCCTGTGGTAACAACTTTCACAAGTTCACCACCCTCTGCCTAAAGAAATTTCTCCACACCTCTATTTTAAATGGACATCTCTCTATCCTGAGGCTGAGGTCTGGACTCCCGCACCATGGGAAACATCCTTTCCACATCTACCATGTCTAGGCCTTTCAACATTTGAAAGGTTTCAACAAGGTTCCCTCCCCCTCATCCTACTAAATACCAGTGAGTACAGACCAGAGCTATCGAACATTCCTCGTAGAATTGAAAGTACTCATATGTGAATGGAGTGTTTCCACCAGAAACAGCAAGATTGGGCATTTCTGAAGACTAGTTTGACAAATGTTTTGATCTGCACATCCTGGCACACCAGTGAACAATGTGCTTATCAAAATAGGCCGTGCTAGTGGTTGATGTTACCACTAAATGTATTTGTTTAATCCAACCCAAGAACCAGGGATTGGCTGCATACATTAAATGGAATTATTAAACTGAGCTGTTAGTGAGGGAAACTATGCAAACTCCTTTTGGAAGTATTTGAACTTCTTTGGTGTGATTCATAAAGTGATCAGAGAATGGAGCCCACTGTAAACTCCATTATGTAGATCAGGCCATGCAGCAAACAGATGGGGGTGAGAATGTTGCCAAAAAAAATTAGACATTAATTGCTATAAATCTGGATAATCTTGTCTGGACACAAGAGGAATTTTAGAGATTCACATGAATACTTTACAAGGTTGTTGGTTTTGAGAGTAACATTTTTATCACATGGACTGGAACAGACATTGTTTGGTGAAAGTGGATGGGAAGGAAGATCCAATTTCTTGGAATTTCTTAATGTGTTGAGATGATACTCCATTATACTGAGGAACAGGTGCTGCATACCTGCAGAAAGTCCTTCTGCAAATTGGCAAGTATCAGAAAAAAGGCAGTCCAATGAAAGAAACCTAATGTTAATTAACAATAAATTACTATGCATTGCTTTATCTATATTTTTTTAACATTTTCCTTGGAGACGCTCCCTTCTACAACTTGGATAACAGAGCATTAACGATCCTATAAAAAGTTGATCATTAGCTTTAGCATCATGCTGTTCTTTCTACTTCACTTGCTTAGGATGCCAGTGCTAAGGTCTGGTTTCAACAAATTCAAATGTCCCCAGACAACCCTGCCCATCGGGAGCTCTACCTATGTTTGTTCTGCAGGTATGTGATGTATTCCAAAGGTGAAATAAGAAAATGTAACTTTGGTCTTAATTTCACCTCTCATCACTTTTTTTTTCATTCCATCTTTCACTGACTGAGGTGTCTTTCCTACCAGCTGTTTGAGGCGTGAAGATTTGGATCTGCACATATGTTTGATTTTGTAAATTCAGAGCTAGAAAGTTGGATCCATCACAAGCAACTCTGAGAAAGAACTTTGCTATGCATGGTCTTCCAACTAAGCAAGAGTTACTTAAGCAGTACAGTACCTGAAGCAATCACTTAGAATATTCAGCGACAATGGCCACAATCTTACTTTCATAAACTATCTTGCAATTTCCAAATGTATCCCTGAGCAAGATTTGTTTGGCCAGAAGAAAATTTGTGAGGAGCTACCAGAGGAGTCCTGCAACACTTCTGATACTGGTCACAGTTTTACATTCCTCCATAGCATCTGCCAAATGCTTACATATCCCGCACACCAGTCAAAATCTCTGGCAACAAGATATTCCTGAGTATCCACGGAGATGCTTCAGAATAATAGGTGAAACAACTCTAGGTCCCTGGTATAAATCACACCATTCTGAGTGTTTGATTTTTTTTTAAACTGTGAGAAGTTAACAGGTTGCAATTTTCACATTCTCCTTCCATTGCAAGCTGGTTGTGTTCTCAGGACAGGCTGAGGTCACATCTTGTCACAAGAGCAAAATGAT
This sequence comes from Mobula birostris, assembly GCF_030028105.1. Lineage (NCBI taxonomy): Eukaryota > Metazoa > Chordata > Chondrichthyes > Myliobatiformes > Myliobatidae > Mobula > Mobula birostris. The sequence goes on along the minus strand of NC_092378.1, from coordinate 40,661,297 downwards.
TGGTCTGACTGGTGTACTGTCAAGGTGGATGGAAAGAAAGATCCAATTTCTTGGGGTTTCTTCGCATGTTGAGATGATGCTCCACTATACTGAGCAATAAGGTGCTGCGTGCCTGAAGAAAGTCTTGCCGCAAATTGACAAATATCAGAAAAAGAAAACTATCCAATAAAAGAAATCCAATGATGTAGTCTGCAGTATTTTTGTTTCACATGAAATGCACTCCTGCACCCCCACATTCTGGCTATACCATCTGTTCTTGGACTTCAGAATAGAATCACATGCAGACAATGCTAATGGTAATCTCTGCACTCTAGCTCTCCCCTTGCATACATTTAAAATACCTTTGATAGGTCCATAGATGTTGTGGTCCATAACATTTATGAAGTTTTGTCAAACTCTATTGATGACAGTTGTGAATAACATTTATTTGGTTCTGCATTAACATCCTTTTCAAAAGCAAGCACATAATCATGCATCCCCACTTTCAATATGGCAATGGTAGAACCTTACAAAGCCAAATGAAACACAGGACCACTGCTCTGTTGAATCCACTGAAGAACTTTTGAGTTCAGCAGTTAACTGCTTTCATTTTCACAATGGAGCTTTGCGTTTGTCTGTCCACTTTTGTTTTGTTTTCTAATTGTATAACTTGTAGGAAGAAACATCCTTTATAGTCCAGAAGTCCTAATTGGTCTCTGACAAAGTTTGCAGGACAGAGTGCATATAAAGCCGCAATAATAAGGTCTTAAGATGGATCAGTCCTTCAATAGCGATTTTATAACCAAGATGTCATGGCAGAAGATGTGGGCTTTGTTATTCTGCAAACACTTTCTTGGATCTTGTAATCAAAGTATTCCCTCTAGATTCTCCTCGTGTTCCTGCTGTCCTTCCAGACAGCAACATTTCATTAAGATGACCTATGATATCAGCATCTGTTTTAGTATCACCTGCAAATGCCTTGAAATTTGCTAAATTTATGGCAGCAATACAATGCAATACATGATAAATATAGAAGAAAACACTGATTTACAGGAACTATATATATGTCTATTAAATAGCTAAGTTAAAATAAGTACAGCAAAAACACAGAAATAAAAAAAAGTAGTGAGGACTGTTCATGGGTTCAATGTCCATTTAGGAGTCAGATGGCAGAGGGAAAGAAGCTGTTCCTGAATCACTGAATGTGTGCCTTCAGGCTTCTGTATCTCCTACCTGATGGTGACAATGAGAAGAGGGAATGCCCTGGGTGTCTTGGATTCTACAGAGGCCAGTACCATGATGGAGCCGACTAATTTTACAAGTTTCCACAACTTACTTTGATCTTCTGTGGTATGCCCACATCCCCCCCATACAAGATGGTGATACAGCCTGTCAGAATACTCTCCACAGTATGTTTGTACAAGTTTGAGTGTTTTAGTTGACAAATCAAATTTCACCAGACTAATGAAATATAGCTGCTGTCTTGCCTTCTTTATAAGTGCATCAATATGTTGCGTCCAGGTTTGGACTTCAGAGATATTGACATACAAGAACCTGAAATTGCTCACACTCTCTACTTCTGATCCCTCCATGAGGATTGGTTTGCGTTCCCTGGTCTTACCCCTTCTGAAGTCCACAATCAGCTTTTTGGTCTTACTAACGTTGATTACAAGGTAATCCTTGGATCAAACCATCCACATCTAAAAAAATACTCAAAGCTGACCCATCCCAAATGAAACAAAAATAAAAGTGTCTTGAGTTGAGAAACTCGGCAGGTCAGGCAGCATCTGCAGGGGGAGACAGGCAATCCATGTTTCTCGTTTGCAGCTCTTCATCTGGATTTAGATCATTTTTTGCTCCTAGTCCCAGTATCTACAATCTCTTATATTTCTATCCCAAATGTTGTAGTATTGCAACATCACAAATATCTGCCGTATTGCAAGTGTCTAAGGTCTAAGCTAAGTACTTATCACCAAGAAGTCCTTAGAATTGTTGTTTAATTTTAGATGCGGTTAAGTCTGTGAAATGCAAATTTTAGTGCAGCGAAGAGTGGCGTAAATGTCATGGAGGCTGCAGACACAAAGCCTGGAGCAGCCGGAGCAGCCCCACAGGCTCAGCACAGTGCAGCGAAGAGTGGAGTAAACGTCACGGAGCCTGCAGACACAAACCCCAGAGCAGCCCCACAGGCTCAGCCTCAGCGCAGTGCGGCGAAGAGTGGAGTAAACGTCACGGAGCCTGCAGACACAAACCCCGTGACAGCCCCACAGGCTCAGTGCAGTGAAGAGTGGAGTAAACATCGTGGATCAGGGTGCAGAACTGGACTGACCCTCACATCTGGTCCCGACACCCTGCCTTTTCAATCTGTCTGGCTCGGCGTTTAAATCGTCGATACATCGGGTTGTCCCTTGCTCTAAGACCCGGGTCTGGATCCTAATGCCATGCTTCAGCCCGTTCCTGACCTTTCCAAATTGGCCTAGCACTTAGATTGGTCAAACTTCACTCTCGGTATAGGTGGACGGGCTCCGAATCTGCCTTTCCTGCTTTTCTCTGCTCCCTTCCCTCCAGCTTCATTGTGAATATGCCTCGATGCAACTCTCCTCCTCCTAACTAAGCAGACAAATTAATCGGATGTTCATGGCATCTGCTTATTTTTGTCTCTATTTCCTTCTATCCCCTCAGATCTTAATGGTGCCACATGTCTATGCTGCAGGAAAAATTAAAGCAGCCTCATCAGAAATCCAGAAATTCAGAAATGGTTCCATACACTTTTCCACAGATGCTGCCTGACCTGCTGAGTTCCTCCAGTGTTTTGTGTATGTTGCTTGGATTTCCAGCATCTGCACATTCTCTCATCCTGGTTCAATGATACCCGCTCTTTGTTGTCACTTCAGCTTCTACCCAGCCAAACTATAATCTGCAAGTCATACGCGGAAGAAGCAGGCTGCACTAATCTCCTTCAGATGAACTTTGACTTTCATACTTTGACTGCTTCTTTATTCAACAGGGAAGTACTTTGGAGTGCAAGTACAGCTCATTTAAACAAAATTTATACACGATTTAAAACACTCCTAACCTCCTCATCTATGATAGTTGGTTATGGCCTGACAAATTGCATCCCTCACTTGGTCAACTAGAGAGAGCTTTGCTTCATAACTCTCCCTTCTCATTCTGTCCTCACACTGATTAACTTGATTCTTTCTTCAGTCTAGGTACAAAGGAAAGCAAGTAACATCCTGAGCATCATTAGATCTTTGCATCAATGGTGCTTAAATTCCTATTCACACGTCACCGAAACTATAGCACCTGTGTCAACTTACATCAACAATTATCTAATTTTGATCTGCCTTCCACAACCTCCCATCTCATGGTTAACCAACCCACCACAGCTTGTCTTTATCTCAAAACACATAGCTTCTACCAACACTACCTTTACTTCAACATATACCAATATCAGAGAAGTATAGTAATATTAGAAAGGTATACTCTCTTGGTACGAACATTGATTGCCATCCATCCAGATCAGCAGCTCCACCCAGCTCAAATGTACAAAGCTCTTTACTTCTTAAAGGCTTTGTACTGCTTGATTGCTTGAGTTTACCATGGTCTTGTTTTTCTTTCAAGTGAACTGTTGGCAGATGTCCACTGAATATACAATTACAGCAGACTCTGTGACAACATCCGTCAACTCAAATGTTATGTCCTGCTGTTCTTTCCTCTTCCTGAAGATGCCGAAGAGCCTGGCCCCAAGGTGTCAATACCTCTGAACCTTTACTCAATGATGGTACAAACCCTGTACTTTATTGAGCACTCTATACATTGCCTGAGCAAGATCAAGTGCTTGCTTGGAGTTCATTTTTCTTCTCAATAAGCTGCCTCTTCTAATTATGCATAAACTATGAGATCATACTATATCCACTCCAGATGCGTACCCGCATTCAACAATTTTCACAAATCAGCAGCAGAAGTTGATTATTACTTTCAAATGGAAGGTAAGTCTAGCTGTTATTCTAAAAAAAATAGAAATGCAGGTGAACCATCATGTATGCTATTCAACTAGTTTCACCAACTCTTCAAATTTAGTGAAATACAAGCAGGTTATCTGCAGCAAAATGGATGACTTCTACCACCTGGACTGCTGCCTGCAGCAAGAAGGGTTCTATATTTTTCATGTCATCAAACGACAGAACCCAGAAGAATCTAGTGTTCACAACAGGAATTCTGCAGATGCTGGAAATTCAAGCAACACACATCAAAGTTGCTGGTGAACGCAGCAGGCCAGGCAGCATCTCTAGGAAGAAGTGCAGTCGACGTTTCAGGCCGAGAGCCTTCGTCAGGACGAAGGGTCTGTCCTGACGAAGGGTCTCGGCCTGAAACGTCGACTGCACCTCTTCCTAGAGATGCTGCCTGGCCTGCTGCGTTCAGAATCTAGTGTTCATCTGGATTGTATGAAGCCTTAACACTTGATACAAGCACAAAAGATCGAATCAGTGAAATCCAATGGGTTATCAGTAAGCTATGCTTCTCCATAGCTTCATAGAATGGACACACAAACCTCACAGAAGGCAAGTCACACGTATTTCATAACCATCCTTGTTTGTCTTCTTCACCTTCCTTGAGAATTATCCTAATAACAACATTCTCTTCCTTGAAATATGGTATGAAGAATCCACTATATTCAATCATGTGCCAAACAAAGTGCTGCAAAAGATTCAGCTCCTTCCATTTCATGTCTTTCTACCCCACCATCCAGGGAGCTAAGCAATTCACCCACACATTATCTAATGTAGTGTATTACATTCAATGCTTGCAATACGGTCTCCCCTATAGTGTAAAAACCTAACACGTTATGTGACCACTTTGCAAAGCACCTCTATTTAGTCTGCAAGATTGAATTTCCAGTCGGCAGTCACATTAACTTTCCATCCCACTCCCACACCATTCCAATGATGCCCAAGAAACAGCACTGACAACATCAACCATCCCTCTGCCTCCAACGTGGATGTCACCTGACTCACTGAACTCCTCCAGCAGTTTGTTTTTAACTCAGACGAGTGTATTACTTGTCAGTTGAAGTTGGCGGAAAAACATATCTTGAGAAACTCACTTCCAGCCTGACCCATGCCGCATCATTGGCTCTCTCTATATTTCAATACTGTCCGTAGTCAATATCATCCAGAATTATAGAACATTCTTTACATATACACATGATATCACTTGATATTTTAATCTGCTAAGGACGACAGACCTGCAATTTCAAGTAAAGTCAATGTTCCAGATCCTTGATGTGCTACCACCCCAAAACTCAAATACAAGATTCAATTTCACCGGTTTTTTAAAAAAATCATGCTTTTCCTCCATCTCACCTATGCTAAAATTCACCAAGGCTGAATTCCTTAAATAATAATCCCTTTTCTATTCAGGCAATCACTGACAGCTTTTTGTTTCTAATACAATGGTAATGGTTTAGTGGGATTGCGCAACAAAAATCAGAACTGGTGAATTAGAGTTGTGAGCAGCAGTCTTAGTTTCTCCTTTCACATATAAAACTAATTTTGTATATGAAAAACACATTCTTATTATTCACATAATAATGTATATACATACATACACACACATAGATATACACACATATATACTTACTATAATTCATTTTTTCTATATTTATCATGTATAGCATTGTATTTCTGCCTCAAAGTTAACAAATTTCATGACATATGCCAGTGATATTAAACCTGATTCTGCTTCAAGAACCGGAACTCAGAAAGCCATTCACAGAACATCCTACATGGATAGAATATGATCAACATAATCCATCTATCTTCTATCTGTTGCATTTGCATGACTTGAGCTAATTGCTTTTCCAAATTTGTCTAAATGTTATCCCAATCCCATCTGAATCCAGGGTACATTTATACAGCAAGGTATTTCCCACAGGGGATGACAGATTTTGATATGAGTCTACACCTTACTCAAATGGGAAAGGGCACAAGAATCCTGGAGGATCTAGAAATGCAGATGATGAAATTCCAACTGTCTGTTAAATCAGTTTAGAACAGCATTCTAGTAAGAGATCATCTAGTTCTCTTAGAAATACTCCCTTATTCTCAGATTTGCAATAAATAATTTATACCATATTATTTACACAATTGTAATTCCATTAATTAAACATGGATTGAGTTAAAATGATTCAGTATAGGGCAACTGAAACAAGCCAAAATTAAAATTGTGCCAAAGTTTATTTATATCAGATGGTAGAGAAAAAAATTGAAATTATATTGCAAAGTTCAGTAAGAAATGCGGGTATAAAAAAAGACTGAAATAACAAAGTAATAAAGCAGAAGAAAATGTACAAAAGTAAAGCAGATTTTGTCTGACACGCAAGAGGCATTTGAGAGATTCACATTAATACTTCACAAGGTTAGGCTTTGATAATGCAGAAAAAAAATAAATAAGCTGTCAGAATCTGTGATGAGTCAAATTATATTTCAAGAGCTTGACATTCAGGATCTGAAAGTTGATAACATCATCAAAAAACATGAAAGGAAAGCCAGTAATAGAAAAACACAATTAAAAGAAAACTGGTTGATAGATAATTGGAGCTCTTACTAACAACATACAAGGCGCATTTTACTTTGAGTGCATTAGTAAAAAGAAATCTACAATTTGACACTTTTCCCTAACCATCTGGGTATATTGAGTGGAATTTAACACCATTTCCAATACCACGGCCATTGATGATGCAGATCTTACTGTTCAACTGGCTATAAAATGTTGACTAAAAAACAGGAGCCATTCAACTCATGACACCTTTTATGTGGTTGTAATCAGGAAAAGACCATGTAATAACCCAGACCAACTATATTTTAGTATGTTTTAAGATAAGTGGACTTGGATCAACTCCAATTTGACTACTGTGACAACAGGTCAACAGCAGATGTCATTTCATTGGCTCTTCACTCATGACATGAACAGTGAAGTTGCATTCATCAGGATGTTCTTCATTGACTACAACTCTGCATTCAACACTAACATCCCTTCAAAACTAATCGATAAGCTCCCAGACCTAGGCCTCAACAATTCCTTGTGCAACTGAATCTTCGATTTTCTCTCCCAGTCAGTCCAGACTGGCAACAACATCTACTCCACAATCACCATTAGCACAGGTGCAACACAAGGCTGTGTGCCTCATCCCCTGCTCTACTTGCTTTTTACTTATGAATGTGAGGCCAAGTACAAGTCCAATGTCATTTTCAAGTTTCATGATGCCACCACTGTTGCTGGCTGAATCAAAGGTGGTGATGAATCAGCATATAGGAGGGAGATTGAAAACCTGCTGAATGATGCCACAACAACAACTTCTCACTCAACATCAGGCAAACCAAAGAGCTGATTATTGACTACAGGAAGAAGAATCTGGAGTTCCATGAGCCAGTCCTCATGAGAGGATCAGAGGTGAAGAAGGTCAGTAACTTGAAATACCTTGATGTTATCGTTTCAGAGGTTCTGACCTGGGATCAGCACACAAGAGTTCATATGAAGGCACTCGGTAATGCCTTTACTTTCTTAACCTCTATAGATGCATAGTGGAGAGTATCCTGACTGATTACATACATCAAGGCCTGGTGTGGAAATAGCAATGCCCATGAATGGAAAAACCTACAATAAGTAGCGGATACAGCCCAGTACATCCAGGAAAAGCCCTCTCCACCATTGAGCTCATCTACAAGGACTGCTACCACAAGAAAGCGGCATCAGTCATCAAAGACCCCTACCATCGAGGCCATGCTTTCTTCTCACTACTGCCATTGGAAGTGGTGGTACAACAGCCTTAGGTCCCACACCACCAGGTTCAGGAACAGTTACTACCCTTCAACCACCAGGTTCCGGAACCAACATGGATAACTTCACTCTCAACACTGAGCTGATTTCACAACCGATGGACTCTCTTTCAATGACACAAATATTCAATGTACATTTATTATCGAAGTATGTGTGCAGTATACAACCCTGAGATTCATCTTCCCACAGACAGCCACGGAACAAAGAAAGAAAACCATGGAACCCGTTCAAAGAAAAACACCAATCCCCCAAAGCGCAAATGGCAAAAAAAAATGAGTGAAAAATAGAGAATATAAAACACCAAACCACATATCATTGACCCAGTCCAGGCAGTTCAGTTCAGTCTCATGCTGTGTTCATTAACTTCAGGCTGCAGAGCCAGCCTGCCCAGATCAAAAATCGCACAAAATAGCAACAAAAGAGGAGCAATCAGAAACCAGAAACAGATCATAATGTGAACTACAGAGTGCAATCCACAAACCACATCGATTGAATCTTGAGAGAGACAGAGAGAGAGAGACAGACACCGGTCACCCTCAGGTGGATACTGCTGAACACCCACTCGGCTTCCAGTCTTGCCTTCGATAACTTCAATCTTCCTCGACACTTTAATCACGAGAGCAGTGAGAAATGGATCATTGACTCTTGCATTCTCAATATTATTTATTAGTAGTTTCTGTTTGTATTTGCATAGTTTGTCTTCTTCTGCACAGTGGTTGTCTGTCTTTCTATATAGCTTTTGATTCTATTGTACTTTGTACCTAATGCGAATGCCTGCTAGAAGATGAGTCTCAGGGTGGTATACGGTGACATATTCATACTCTAATAATATACTTACTTGGAGGTTTTAAATCATACATCAAGGGAATTATATACAGGTCTGCTAACCTTGGCAAAATGAATGAATACACAACTAATTGTTCACACAGGAAGCAGGAAAGCAGTTTTGCACTTGTAAAGCAACCAGATCACATGTGCCAAAGTACTGCAAAATGCAAACAAATTTATATTTGGTAGCACAGACAGGAACAAACACCAAGATACTCATGTCAAACAGAGTCATGGGTTGCTAAGAAAATAGACTGAGCATCTGGTTGAAATCTCATCTGAGAACAATACTGCCATCAATACAACTCTCACACATCACACTACATATTAAAGTCACGAGTGAAACCTGAACCACAAGAGGTAAAACACAAGCAAGTACAGACCAAAATAATCCTCCAGCATGAACTGCAATGATGATCTAGCTACTTTAAGCACAAGAACACATTAATACAACAAAATAAGAGAAACAGGCCACTGGGCCCCTTGAGCCTGGCCCACATTTAATAAGATCATGACTGATCTATGCTGGGCTCAACTCACCTTCTGTGTGAGTTACCCAAAACCCTCAACTCTTCCATCTTCCAAATAGTTACCTATCTCAAACTAAAATACAAGAGGTGATTGATAAGTTTGAGGCCTAATGTAGGAGGGGTCAATCTGATAAAACCTAGCACATGTATTTTTCAACATAGTCCCCTCCTACATTTACACACTTAGTTCAGCGGTTGTGGAGCATGGATCTTGGACCTCCAGAAAGTGTCCACAGGTGGGTGATTGATAAGTTTGTGGCCTACAGTAGAAGGAGATGAGTTATACAACTCTCATTACATGCACATGCAGGTCAGCTCTTTGAGTGATTGTGCAGAAAGTTTGAAGTTAATAACTCATCTCCTTCTATCTTAGGCCATGAACTTATCATTCACCCCTCGTCTATCTAATTATCTAGTCTCCACAACTTTCAGGGGCAGAGAATTTCAGGAATTTCTTCACTCAGAAATGTTTATGTACTTGGATTTTAAATGACCAGCCCCTTCTCTTGTAGATAGGGTCTTATGACCCTATCAGTATTGGAAATTTCCAAGGCAGAGAAAAAGAAAGTTATGGACAATAGGTGCTGCTTTGTTCATATTCCAGCAACCAATTTTTGAAAAAACACTGCAGTGATGGTAGTGATTAAAAAGGGAAATCAACAAACAAAATAGAAAACTAACAGAAATAGGAAGATTGATATTTTAATACAAATAAGTTCAGTCCAATGAAACAATCTAAGAACTGAACTCTAAGGCTCCCTGGGTTACAAATGCAATTTTTATGCAAATTCTTCCACACATTTTTAAGCTAGTAATAATAACAATAAAATGTTTCATGGTATTCATTAATGACAGGATGCTGCATGTATTGTATTAGTTTAATTAAGGAGAACGTTGGATGATTATTAAATGAAATGTTTTGCAAGTGCATGTAGAGTGATACTATGCAGGCTACTATAAAAACAGATGTTTCTGATTTACAAGGAAATCACTAATAGACATTTCTAGGTAATGGAACACATAGATAACCCAGGGTCTGCTTGTAATTTGGTTTGAGTAAACACAATGATATTTTTGGGTTAAAATTCAAAATCAATATCACCTGTTAAAAAGGGAAAATTTGATGATGGTGAGTAAATGAATAAAGAAGAAAAACCAACAAGCACTTGACATTATCAATAAAAATTGCTTTGGACAAATTGTTTAGTTTGCAAGAGAATTAGAATCATGATTTTCTCATTATGTTAATCCAGAAATGTTATACTGTGAAGGTGATTCATAATTCAATGGCATCTTTTGTAAGAATCTCTCTCACATGCAAGGAGTATCCAAGACATCTTCAAGGAGTGGTGCCTTAGGAAGGTGGTGTCCATCATTACGGATCCCCACGACCCAGGACATGCCCCTTTCTTACTATTACCATCAGCGAGGAGGTACAGAAGTCTGAAAGCATGCACTCAGTGATTCAGGAACAGCTCCTTCCCCTCTGCCATCCGATTTCTAAATGGACATTGAACCCATGAACACTCCTTCACTACTTTTCTTAATTTGTTTGATATATATATCATCATCAGGTACCATGCCCAGTTTGAGCTTTGACTGCCATGGCCCACACACTCCTGTTTCGGGTCAAGTGGATCAATTCATTGATATTCATTTCCAGTTCTCTGGCTGCTGTCTCCATCATCATTTGTTTTTGTTTTCCTCTTGCTTTCTTCCCTTCAATCTTTCCCATAATTACCGTGCATTCTAACTCCTCTTTCCTAATCACATGTCCAATGAAGTTACGTTGCCTTTTCATGATCTCATACATTATTTCTCTTTTTGTATTTGCTCTGTTCATGACGTCCTTATTAGATATTCATTTCATCCATGATATTCTTTGCATCATCCTCAAAAACCACATCTCTGCTGCTACAATTCATTTACTCATGTTATTAGATATTGTCCAACATTCTGAGCCATATAACATAACTGGTTAAATGTAACATTTCAGTACTCTGAGGCAGGTTGCCATGCCTAGTTTAGTATTGGTCAGTATACTCTTCATTCTCGTAAAGGTGTCTTTTGCCATCCCTATTCTTCTTTTGATGTCCAAGTCGCACCTGCCATCTGATGTCACCCAGCTTCCTAAGTAGCAAAAGTTCTATACTTGTTTTATGTCTTCTCCATTTATTCTCAGTCTGCAGATAGGATGCTCCTTCTTTTTGGATATCACCATACATTCTGTCTTTTTGCAATTGATAGATAGATCCATTTTTGTGTGTGTGTAAATATATAAATATATATTGAGAGGTGTATGTATATATATCATATTTATCAGTTATTTCATTGTACTGCTGCTGTAAAATTAACAAATTTCTTGACATATGCCAGTGATATTAAACCTGATTCAGATTCTCATTCTGATATGACCCAGAAAAAAAAGTGAACCATTTATCAAATTCAAACAAGGAATTTAAAAATAAAAGTGAGACACTAAATAGTTACCTTCTATTAGCATTACTGCCATATATGTGGGAGCAGAGAAAGGGAAAAATCTGATCTACACAAAACAAGTATCGACAAAGTAGCATTGTTGGAGAGCATCACTGGCTATGATGGTGACCAACTACATTTGCCAATCAACTGTGCAAAAGCAGTTTTTTTGTTACTTCCCTACCTTCCTTCTTTTGACTTTTGCTCGTTGTCACAAGTGGGCAGCTTACATAGTGCTAACCTCAGGAAAGGTATCCGGGAGCAAAGGGTTAATACCGTCAGTCAAACTGGCCTGACCAATCGAATGACTTGAACTGTGTGATTGGTGAATCTGGAAAACCATCAAGTCATTCTTACAATACACGTGAAAAGTTAAGTTTCAGAAGAGCTTTTCCAAACTTCCTTGGTTGTGTGCGTGTGTGTGTGTGTGTGTGTGTATGTGTGTGTGTGTGTGTGTACGCGCGTGTGTGTGTGTGGAGGCATCACACAGAAACAGAACTAAACACCCTCAGAAGATTCTAGATTTCACTCCAGCTGCATGAAAACAATGAGGAATGGAATCAGGTGAGGACAATCTTGGTCAGCTAATGCCAGAACTAAGGCATTGGAGGAGACAGCCAATTTGAGATGTACCAGAATCTACAGATCATTACAGACACAGCCAATTCAGAATGAAAAGGTCCAGACAGCCAATTTCTTTTTTTCTTCTTCTGCCACTCTGTTGAGCAAAATTCTCAAGAAGATGCAAAACTAAAATTATTGTTAGATTAATATGGAATTATAATTATTCCCACAAAAAAAACCCTGAAAACATTGGAGAAGTCACAAGGACAAAGCACAGGATGATTAACATCAAGGATTTTATTTTTCTTTGTCAGAATTGATGAAAAATTTATACCTCATTTAGATTTGGCAATAACAATTTAAAATCTAATCTGGTTTGCATAAAATATGTTGGCAAAGCTCTAATACAGAAATGCAATAAAAATGCATTCTAAAATATTAAATCTATGTCAGCAAACCTGACTGTTACTGCAGACATACATTCTAGAGCTAACTGCACCTCTAGCGGGGCAGTTGTAGTACATTACATAAGTCTTATCTACAACACTGCTCACAAAAATCAGAGCAAATCGAGGCTGGATTAGTGGCATCTTATCAGTACACTGACAATCGCCCAAGTAATGAAGATGTAATGAACAGTGCCACCAAGCAGCACACGTTCACCAATAATCAATAATATGCTCAAAAAGTATTTCTATGAGTTTTATCAGGTCCATCATTAAGGATATCCAGCACCCAGGGCATGCCCTTTTCTCACTGTTACCATCAGGTAGGAGGTACAGAAGCCTGAAGGCACACACTCAGCGATTCAGGAACAACTTCTTCCCCTCTGCCATCCGATTCCTAAATGGACATTGAACTCTTGGACACTACATCACTTTTTTTTAATATACAGTATTTTTGTTTTGCACTTTTTTAAATCTATTCAATATATGTAATTGATTTACTTGTTTATTTATCATTATTATTTTTATTTTATTTATTATTATTTATTTTTTCTGCTAGATTATGTATTGCAGTGAACTACTGCTGCTGCTAAGTTAACAAATTCCACGTCACATGCCGCTGATAATAAACCTGATTCTGATTCTCCAGAACACTTCACAGGATTGTTCCAACTGCGAATCAAATGGATGAATTCCAGAAGTAATATCAGCGTGAGCCCCTGACAATAAACCAGCACTTGACCAGCCACTGCGTCAAGTAATCTTGGTAAAATTGGGGGGAATGAGTATCAAGGAAAAATCGCTCCAACAGCTGGAGTCACGCCTCACACAAAGATACTTCTGGTTATCAGTAGTCTATCTTCCCATCCTGAGGAGATGGTTCAAGCAGATCCTCAGGGCAGTATCCAAGGCCCAACCATCTGCAGCTGTTTCATCAGTGACATGCCCTTCACAACATCATAGGTGTGGATAATCACCAATAAATCTGGAATTCATATCTCATCAGCAAATGAAGCAGCCCATGCCCGCATGCACCAAGACCTGAAAGGGTGATGGAGGTGTTTTTCTTACAAAAGTTAAAATGAGTATTTGGATAACCAGGCTATAGAGGGCTACAGATCAAGTGCTGGTAGGTGGGGTTAGTATAGATAGTTACATGATGGTCAGCATGGACATAGGGGCCTATTTCTGTGCTGTATGACTCTATGACTTGGATAACATTCAGGCACAGGCTGATAATTATCACGCTACATTTTCACCATAACATGCCAAACAATTAACATCACCAGCTAGAGGCTGTCTAAGCACTGGTCCTTGCTATTCAATGCCATTACTATTGCCTTATTGTTAAGGAGAGCCACTCTCATCACACTTTAGGAAATCAAACTCGTGGTGCCACCAATAACTAGAAACTCAATTGGATCAGAAAAATAAATACAATCACAACAAGAGCAGGTCAGAGACTGGCTATCCTGATTCATCCCCTGACATCAACAAGATACAAGACAGGAGTGTGATGGAATATTCTCCACCTACCTGGATGACTTCAGCTCTAGTAACACTCAAGCAGCTTGACATGATCCTGGAGAAATTGGTCACTAGATTTGTACCCTATCCACTACCTTGAATAATTATTCCGTCACAACCATAGCAATCATAAAATACGCTTACCCCATCTCGATTACTATAACAGCTCCTCTTAAACCTGTCCTAGCAAGAAGGTCAAGGGCAGCTGGTGCATGCAAACATCACCACCTGCTAATTCTCCTCCAAATCAAACACCATCCTGACTTAGTAAGTACTTTGCTGCTCTTTTATTGCTACCGAGTCCAAAACCTGGATCTCCCAACAGCAATGCAGGGGTGCCATCATGAGAAGAACAACAACAGTGGAATGTGACAAGTCACTAACCAATGTAGCAGCAACTAGAGACAGCCAAAAATCGCAAGCCATGTCAACAGTACTAACATTCTAAAAATAAACTTTTTAAAAATTGATTCAGTACATTTTCAAAACTTTATATATTACTTTATTCAATTATACTGTAAACTTAGCACTAGAGGGTGGAAGAAGGGAAGGGGGCAATTTTTTTCCCAGAACAGCATGTTTCTTGAATGGTAATGAATGCCATCTTACAGTAGAGCAAAAGCAATTTTGCAGCAAGATAAACTTTTACTGTATCAGTGAAAAGGGGATTTCTATTTCTCACATCCAGCTTAATTATGAGAATTTAAGAATCATTTCAGCTTGCTGGAAAACAGAAAGGTATTTCACCACTAAAGGAAATTAAAAGACAAACCAACATATGACAATTAAATTTAAATGAATGTAGAATCAAGTCAAAGGGCACGAAAGGAAGGATGGATACAAATATCAATTCCCAGTGCATGGTTTGAGCTGTAGAACTTGTAGGCCAAAATCAGTTACTGGTGATTTATACATAATGTGACTGAATAGGGGTTGTAATTTCCCGGGGATGGGCTTTGGTAACACAAGGAGACCTGGTGCAGCCATACTGCACATGGCAGGTGCGTGTACAAAAAAAAAATCACACACACAAGCATCTATAATGTTTTTCGCAGTGATGAAGTTAGTTTAAAAAAACGATTTTTTTAAGGGAATAAAAAGCCAAGCTAGAAACTGCACAGGAAATGATGATAACCCTGCCTTTGCAGGAGAGGTTCGCATGGCAGAGACGTGATTCAGTAGAGCTGGGCTCCTCCCAAACACTCAGCAGGTACCCAACCCTTCAGACCCCGGTGGCAGCGCCAGACCCCAGTGATTCCCACTCAAATTAGGGGCAACGCTGCAAAGCAAAGTGAGTAGGTCTAAATGACAGGGAGCGGGGTGGGGGGAAAGAAATCAAAAGGCCAAAGAGAAGTGGCTGTGCCCTGAAATCCGGGTGGGTGAGGAAGGGTTGAGGGGGGAGGGGGCGCTGCTCGCTTTCTAGCTGTCGGGGCGATGAATAATAAATAAAGGCATGGGTTAATTACAAGATGCTGACTGACTATACCGCTATCACGTTGACAAACGTCGTCTTGCCCGAGTACTGCAGGCCAACCAGCGTCAGCTCCATCTCCTCCTTCCAGAACAGAGACTTGAACCAGTCCAGCAGCTTATTGATCAACACCAACATGCTCATCCCCGTGTGTGTCTGCGCGCTCCGCTCCTGCTAACGCCGCTGCTCTTGCTCCCCGTGCTCTGCTGACTCTCGGGCTGCGCTCGAACTCCCCTTCTGCTCCGCAACCACCGATCATATGACAGTCAAGCGAGAGCGCAGCGTCGCATCAGCTGCCCAACAACGCCGTGGGCGGGGATACTGTACCCAAGTATCAGCTGCATTGGTCAACTCCCAGAGCCGGCAATAAGGAGATGACTAATAAATGCATGATTTAATGCAGCATTAAACCCCACAGTGGAAGAAAACAGATGCAAAGGACAGTAAATACACCTTGGCAAACATACAAAGAATTACTGTACACAATCTCACCCATGCCTTAACATTATTGTGGACTCAAGTTTTACTCCGGAGATCTGATTCAGGGCCAGAGCGGTGCTGAAGGGGGTGCTGCATTGTCATAGGCACCATGGTTTGGATAAGACATTTAACCGCCTGCTCAGATAAATGGCAAAGACAAAAATGAAAATAGAACAGTAAGCACCAATTAAAAAAAGCGACTGATGCAATCAAATCAAAGACAGGAAAAATCAACAGTAAAGTATAGATATTTTTTATCTCTTTGCTACCCAGTAGCTGAGGAACTGCAAGGGAGTTCCCAATGTGTCCTGACTGATATTTATCTCACAAAAGCAGACTATCTCGGTCAGTTTACTTTATGGGATCTGTATACAGAATGAATGCTGTGCACCCTACAGTAGATTCCCAACTAGACTCCAAAACCTCACCAGTTCTAAGTGCCTTGGGTCCCTGTGAGAGCATATAAAAAGAGAAGGGGTTCTACAGGATGAATTTGAGTGATGAGAAGAAAAATTGGAGAACAGGATCTCAAAGGTAGTAATGACAGAATTGATTTTATTGCCACCTGTCAGTGAGTAAGGCAGCAAGAGAATCGGCCGGGTGAATTTGTGGCTGAAGAGATGGTGCAGAGAAAGAGAGTTTGATCCCTGAGACACCGGTACAGTTCTAGGGAAGGTGGATGTCCTATACCAGGGCAAGACAGACTGATGTCCACGCTACTCAATATCCTGCCACCTATTACCTTAACCTCCCCAGATGTATTGGCTCATTCTTCTCTGAACCAAAATCTATTTGTCACTTTTCTGCCCTACTAACCATACCATCCCTGAAAGCTTTCCTCTTTGGTTAATTTGTATATAATCTGCAAAATCCTAATCATGCCCCCTTCATTTAATGTGTTAATCATTAATATGCATACACACAAAAAGAAATGAAATAGACTATTAAAAGAGACTGAGCCTCTTAGAATCCCATTGGCAACACCCATCCAACTGTAAATACACCAGTCAAGCATGTGAGAATGAAGAGGCATTTCTGGTCAAAGTTGGAGACACAGACAGATGCTTGACAGCTGTGGTAGGGTTTGCATGCCATCACCTTCTACAGTGTGAAAATGAATCAGAATCAGGTTTAATATCACTGGAGTATATCCTGCCATTTGTTGTCTTTGCAGCAGCAGCACAATGCACTGCATAATTATAGAGAAACATGTGAATTACATTAAGTGTATATATATAATAGTTATATTTAATAAGTAGTGCAAAAAATAAAAAATAAAGAAGTAGTGAGGTAGGGTTCATGGATTCAATGTCCATTCAGAAATCTGGTGGCAGAGCATAAGACATAAAACCATAAGACATAGGAGCAGAATTAGGCCATCTGGCCCATCGAGTCTGCTCCAACATTCAATCACAGCTGATCCTTTTTTTTATCTCCTCCTCAACCCCAGTTCCCAGCCTTTTCCCAGTAACTTTTGATGCTATGTCCAATCAAGAACCTATTAATCTCTGCCTAAAATACACCCAACGACCTGGCCTTCACAACTGCACGTGGCAACAAATTTCACAAATTCACCACCCTTTGGCTAAATAAATTTCTCTGCATCTCTGTTTTGAAAGGGCACCCCTCTATCCTGAGGCTGTGTCCTCTTGTCCTAGACTCTCCCACCATGGGAAACATCCTTTCCACGTCTACGCTGTCTTGGCCTCTCAATATTTGAAAGATTTCAATGAGATCCCCCCTCATCCTTCTGAATTCCAGCGAGTACAGACACAGAGCCATCAAGCATTCCTCGTATGATAACTCCTTCATTCCTGGAATCATCCTTGTGAACCTCCTCTGAACCCTCTCCAAAGCCAGCACATATTTTCTAAGGTGAGGGGCCCAAAACTGTTCACAATACTCAAGGTGAGGCCTTGATAAGTGGCATTGATACGTCACCCTGATGAGCTTAATGTCTTCTATACTCACTCTGAGAGGAAGATTACTGAAATACCTGTGTGGGTCTCCAGAATGCATGACGAACTGTGACCTCAGCTTTGGATGCTGGCACCATAACATTTGCCAAGTGGGTGAAGCCTTGCAAATCATCAGGCCTGATTGTATAATTGGTCGAGTGCTAAAAACCTGCACTGATCAACTGGCTGGAGTGTTTGCAGGTGTCTTCAACCTCTTGTTTATGTATTTCTTATTGTAATTTATAATATATTTTAAGTATAGCCCGTACTGCTGCTGCAAAGCAACAAATTTCACGAAATACTGTATGTCAGTGATAATAAATCTGATTCTGATCCTGATTATGATAGCATTAGTTGTAGACATCTACAGTGGGACCCATGTGATTAGACCCCTGCTTTACCATCTCTACACCAACACTATGTGGCTAACCACACCTCCACTACATTCTAATTCATTAATGATCCCACTGCTGCTGGCAAAATCACAAATGGTGCCTAGGAGGTGTAAAGGTGCAAGATAAATCAGCTAGTTGAGTGGTGCAATAACAATAACCTTGCACTCGACATCAGCAAAACCAAGGACCGATTGTGGACTTTAGGAAGGGGAAGTCAGGTGAACATAAACCAGTCTTCATTGAGTAGTTGGCATTGGAAAGGGTGAGCAACTTCAAGTTCTTGGCTGTCAACACTTCACAGATTTTATCTTGTGT
Organism: Mobula birostris; assembly: GCF_030028105.1. Lineage (NCBI taxonomy): Eukaryota > Metazoa > Chordata > Chondrichthyes > Myliobatiformes > Myliobatidae > Mobula > Mobula birostris. Next base: position 40,642,487 of record NC_092378.1, on the reverse strand, counting down.
CCACCATATAGATACAATCATAAAGTGCTCAGTGTCTCTACTTTATTAGATGTTTAAGAAGGTTTATGACAAATTTCTATAGATGTACCGTGGAAAGAATTCCAACTGTTTGCATCAAAACCTGGTATGGAAACTCCAATGCATGCAAACTCTAGAGTCTGCAGAGAGTAGTAGGCTGAACTAGTTCCATCACAGGTACAGCTCTTCTCCTCATCAAGGACATCTACAAGAGACAATATCATCCATCAATAGGGACATCCCGCTCCTCCCGACAGCCAACTCATGTACTCTTCCTGAAGCTGCCATCAGGCAGGAAGTACAAGACCCTGAAGACCCACACCTCAGGGTTCAATAACAGCTTCCTTCCCACTGCCATCAGGTTCTTCTGCCAACCTGAAAAACACCAACACTACCTCGGACTACATATCTTTCTCCCTTTCCCTCTTAACGTGAACTAAGCGTGTAATGTTTATTTTGTTTACCTTGTTGTGTAAGTTATGTATAATTTATGTTAATTTAAGTTTATGTTTATTTGTGTTTCTCACATTTGTAATGCACTGTCCACTGTGAAAAAAACTAATTTTCATTGTGTCTATACCCTGTGTATGTATGTCTGTGATATTAACATTAAACTTGAACTTGAACCTGGATTTGAGTCAGATCTGGATCCAATTTGCCATTTTCCCTTGGACTCCAGGCCCTTTACAATTTTATTCAGCCTACCATCCAGATCTTGTGGAAAGAAATCCATGAATGTGTTTTGCTCATTGACCCTCCACAGCATTGCAACCACGTTGGCCATCCAGAAATTTTCAGTAACAAATCCTTATTGTCTGTTCTCCATTAAGCTATGTTTTCCCAAATAATAAGTTATACTGTCCCTCAGAGCTCATTCCAGTACTTTTCCCACCATGGAAGTTAAACTGACACCAAGTGATACTTTTAAAGTTGTTGAAGAAAATCCTCTATTTACCAGTAATCTGAGTACAACAAGTTCACATGAACATAAAACTTACTGATGTTCAACATCTGAGCCCATGTTGTGAAATCCATTCAATATGTATCAGCTTCAAAAGACAGCTGATTACTGTAGACCCAAATATAACCATCTGGAAGGAAAAAAAAAGAAAAATTAGCCAGTAATCTCATGTACCATTTCACTATCTAAAGCAAAAAATGGAAGACAGATAATGCAAATTTTCCTTATATCCTTTTCAATGAAGTTCTATTTATCTTGTATTCAAATCCTTGAAACATGAAATCACAACAGAACAAAACTCATTAAATTTAAGTAGCCCATTTCAAGAATCCCTTTCTTTTGTTGGGAAGTGACACTAAAGCTTTATGGATCCATAAATTCCATAAATGGTTAACTCATCATAAAAAAATAAAAAATCTTACATAAAGATTTGGGATGTAGTTTGGAACTGGGCATTTGGAGAAAGAAAGGGAGTCATTTATAAAGTACTTCTCAATTAAAACTAATTCTTTTTCTTGTAGGACCGTACACTGGGAAAATTAACAGCTATACTTAAGCTATCCACAGCTGAATCATGACTTTATCAATGTTCTCAGAAAGCTCCAAAGGACAACAAAGTTAATAAACTATGTGTGAAGCACAGCAACTATTTATAGAACTGCTGCATGAATTTTAAAATGCAAGACTCCAGAGACAGTATTTAGCAAGAATAGGGGCACATAAACCTACAAATATAGTGAGTACACCTATTATTGTGTAATAAAACCTTGAAAAGTAATCAGAAAGTAAAAATATACTCCCACACAAAATTCAGGCTCCGTAGAGCAACATATCAATTCTTAATTTTCAATTGAGAATGCTCAAAGTGCTTGAAGTCCATTTCCATTCCTGAGTGAATAAAACAACACCAAATTGGCTGACATCATGCCAGTATTATAAGGGGCTTAAGTAAATTGGATGAGAAGTAGGTCAGTGAGCCCCCTGAGACAGTTTCCACAATCAAGGAGATCCAACTGAATGTACTAGCTTTTCTCTGTTTCTCTTAATATCTCTAGTTAACAAAATTTTCTAGGACACAGATTTATCAACCAATTGACCTAACATCAGCTACAAGTATGTAAACATCTACTATCCTTTGCACTCAGTCGTGCCTATAGATTTTTCTCCTGAAAAGTGACTCCAATTTTTAAATTCTTCCCCTTGGCGCTCAACCCAGAATCAGCCAGAAATCATTCCTCTCTGTTAGTTATTATTCCAATAACTCTTGCTCCACACACTTCAATGCCAACGTATCCTAGGACTACTCGTGGTATTACAGTGTAGTTTAGCCAGGACTGCGTATAGCTACAACCTATGTTCTAGTCCCCTTCTAAATTCTACTGTGTATCAATAGTCCATTTGGCCTATTAATTTAATTTTGTTACCTAGCTGTTTCAGCTTCATGGTTAAGGTGAATTGATATTCTCTGTTTTCCATTTTGCTTGACATGATCTTTACTCTTTTCTATCCTATTTAGGTCCAGAGTACATGGCTTTACATTTGAGTCCATTGAAATTCATTTGGCACAGATTTTCCCATTTGCCCAATTATTCATCTATTTGTAAATGAATGTTTCCACCTGGACTGCTGTATAGGTGCTACCTACTTTACACTTTCCACAAGCATCTTTTTTAGTTTTCTGCCTAACTATCTAACTGGTTTATAAATGTGGTGAATAATTCAGGTTTCAACACAGATCACGGTGAGATTTCGCTTTTCAGATATAGCCAATAATCTCCACTGTCTGACACCAATCGCTCAACTAATATCTCAGCCAGTTAGATGATTTGCCTTCCGTTCCCACAAATTTTATTTTTATCTTCAAGTGTCTTTATGTCACTTCATCAAATTGGTTTTGGAGCTTCATATGATATTTGCAGTGTCATATATGCAGTACTGTATTAGCCATGAACAACAATTAATATTTTCAGGTTGTGACCCCGTTTCAGGTATGATCTCAGGATAGATAGATAGATAGATATACTTTATTGATCCCGAGGGAAATTGGGTTTCGTTACAGCCACACTAACCAAGAATAGAGCATAAATATAGCAGTACAAAAACCACAAACAACCAAACAACAAAACGCAAACTATTGTGTACAGTTCTGGTCACTGAATTATAGGAAAGATGTCAATAAAATTGAGAGAGTACAGAGGAGACTTACTAGAATGTTGCCTGGGTTTCATCTCCTAAGTTACAGAGAAAGGTTGAACAAGTTGGGTCTTTATTCTTTGGAGCATAGAATGTTGAGGGGGGTCTTGATAGAGACATTTAAAATTATGAGGGGGATAGATAGAATTGACGTGGATAGGTTTTTTCCATTGAGAATAGGGGATATTCAAACAAGAGGACATGAGTTGAGAGTTAAAGGGTAAAAGTTTAGGGGTAACATGAGAGGGAAATTCTTTACTCAGAGTGTGGTAGCTGTGTGGAACAAGCTTCCAGCAGAAGTGGTTGAGGCAGGTTCGATGTTGTCATTTAAAGTTAAATGGGATAAATAAATGGACAGGAAAGGAATGAAGGGTTATGGGCTGAGTGCAGGTCGGTGGGACTAGGTGAGAGTAAGAGTTCGGCATGGACTAGAAGGGCCGAGATGGCCTGTTTCCGTGCTGTAATTGTTATAAGGTTATATGGTTATGCCAGATGGAAAATAAGTCCAGGACCAGTCTATTGGCTCAGGGTGTCTGACCCTCCATGGGAGGAGCCGCAAGTTCGATGGCCACTGCAGGAATGACCTCCCGTGTTGACCGCCCAGTGTTGTATCTCGGTGAAATATGGCCGAAGTCCAACAGTAAAAAGTTCAATATCCGGTCTACAAACACATTCCTCAATCGTAATATGACCCAGATTGTACCATCTGTTGTTAACCAGAACAGTAAGCACCCAACTCCTTTACGCTTACCGCTCTCAGTGCACTTCCGGTCAGCCCAAACGGTCTGGAAGCCATCCACGGAAAAGTTTTGATCAGGTATGTCCTTGTGCAGCCCCATTCCAGTGAAACACAGGATAGCTATCTTACAGGCAAAATGGAGACTCTGGGCCAAACTTGAATCAATGAGAGATGCTCACCAGTTGTGGCAGGGCTTGAATGATATTACCTCCTACAAATTTAGATCAAGTGACATAGAAATGAGCAGAGCTTTGCTACCAAATGAGCTCAATGGCTTCTATGCTCTCTGTGACTATAAGAACATGGAGGAACCATGGCGAACCCTCACATCTCCAGATGATCCTTGGATCTCAGTATCCGAAGTTGATGTGGCTTCAGGAGGGCGAATCCACAGAAAGCATTCAGACCAGCCGGGGTACCTGGCCAAATAGTAAAGACCTTTGTTTATCAACTGGCTGGTGCACTTACTAAGATCTTTAACCTCTCGCTTTGGCAGTGTGTGGTACCCACCTGCTTCAAAGAGGCTTCAATTATACTGGTGCCAAAGAAGGAAGTGGTGATCTGCCTCAATGACTATCGCCCAGTTGCACTTACATCCACAATGATGAAGTGCTTTGAGAGACTGGTGTTGAAACATATCATCTCCTACCTAAGAAGCGAATTAGATCTACTCTAATTTGCCTACGGGAGCAGCAGGTCCATAGCAGGTACCATTTCATTCACTCTTCACTCAATCCTGGAACATCTAGAAAGATATATACATCAGGATGCTCCTTATCGACTACAACTCAGCATTGAATATCATCACCCCCTCAAAACTAATCAATAAGCTCCAAAACCTTAGCCTGAGCACTCCTGTGTGCAATTGGATCCGTGATTTCCTCACTCGTAAATCCCAGTCAGTTCAGATTGGTAACAACATCTCCAGAATGATCTCCACCAGCACACGTGAACCACAGGGCTGTGTGTTTAGCTCCCTGCTCAACTCATTTTAGACCTATGACTGCGAAGCTGAGCACAGCTCCAATACCATACTCAAGTTTGTTGATGACACTATTATTGTGGGCTGAAGTGATGAATCAGCATACAAGAGGGAGATTGAAAATTTGGTTGAGTGGTATCATAATAACAGCCACTCACTCAATGAGAGTGTTATGGTAGAAAGCATATGAGCCTCAGGACTTGTACCACTAGGTTCAAGAACAGTTACAATTTTTCGGCCATAAGGATTTTGAATAAAGGGGATAACTACACTCATTTGCTCCTTCATTGAGATGTTCCCCTAAACAATAATCTCACTTTACGGACTCTTTATCTCACTATCTCATGCTCTCATTATTTATTGCTATTTATTTATATTTGCATTTGCACCGTTTGCACTCTGGCTGATCTTTCAATGATCTTATTATAGTTACTATTCTACAGAATTGCTGAGTATGTCCACAGGAAAATTAATCTCAGGGTTGTTTCTGGTGACACATACGTACTTCGATAATAAATTTTACTTTGAACTTTGAACGGTAAGGACTGTGTTGGGTGATAGCAATGTTTTACAAAAGTTTCCAGACACAGTCTGAAGAAAACCCATGAAGAAACTACATTGTTTCCAGCTCCAGATTTTGTTTACAGCTCTTCATATTCCAGGTGAATTCAAAAGACTTTGTTGGAAGTTAAGAACCAACTGAGCTCATGTAGTTGACACTGGCGATGAGGATAATGAAGCATCATTGCCATTAAAGCTGAAGAAACTCTTAAAACTCTTAAAGATTGACCTGGCAGAGTGAGTCTGTGAAGCTCATTATAATTTGCAGAGATACAGATTCAAGCTCAAAAGAAAAGGGTATAACATTCAAAATGAGAGTCTACTTTCTTTTTAAAAATGGAAGTAGACTTTGTTGAAGTGGTAGACAATGGAAAAAAATTAAGTCAATCACTGGTCTATTACATCCAAAACCTTGATAGTTAGGCAGAAACTGGAGTCCTTTAATCTGTACATGGAAATGTTTCTTCAGTTAAATAACTACTGTGAAAAGGAGCAAAGGAAAAGATGTTTGAATTTAGGATGTATATAAATACAAGAAGGTCACTTTCATAACAGAAATTGGACCATATATTTATGCAACAATTTCAAATATACCCATACAGTGATCAATATCCTATTTAAGAAGTGACAGAGAAATTACAAGGTAATTTTAACAAAACTGGAGATTGTGGAGAGTTGAAGTTTGGCATCCACAGTCAGAGATCGAGAGAGATGATTGCTGCTCTGAAAGATCTGTCCTGGCTTTACATATTTGGAATGTTATTGGATTGAGTGCTGAGAAATAAGTTTGCATATGGATTAATGGAAAAGTATATCCAGTCCAAGTTATCAACCACCTTCGAGTGGCTGAAGAGCTGCTTCAGTTTGGATTTCATCCATCTCTGATATGATCTTCACCACTTACCAACTTTATGGGAAGTGCAGGGAGTAGCATATTCAGGACCTTTCTCAACCTCACCAAAGCCATTGACTCCAGCAGCTTGTAGGGACTGTGGGGCACTTCTACAAATGCAATAGCCCACAGAAATTTGTCCCCATTTTGTTATGGCTTAATGTTGGCATGACCCTAACCAACAACATCAATCTCAGTGAAAGCTGATGTCAAATAAAGCTGCACTATTGCCTGATAATTTTTTCAATCTTTATTGCCACAGTCCTTCACCTCTAACAATCTTCCTAGAGGAATGGAAGCAATGGGAAACTACTCACTCTTCAGCAAGTACAGTCTTAAATCAAGATCACCCCAGCCTCCATAGTGAAGATGTTATATGCAGTAGGAGCAAGTTTATGTACATGTTCAATGTACACGCTTCAAGACATCATCAACTCCTTTAAAGAAGCATGCATGATAATCCACAAGAGTTTGTCATAATATTGGAAAACATTCAAATGGTTGTTTAATCTGAAATTCCATGAAATACACTCTTTGTTATCTAATGCTTTGAGTCCAGAGATCAACCTGATAAACCTATGTTTATCTATGTTTACTTCATCCGTTGTCAGTGCATTTTCTAAAGATGTGTTAATCAAAACCTCTAACAGAGATCCACATGTGATCTAACTCAGACAGACTATAAGCCCTATTCTTTGACTTCCAGTTAAAGTGGTGCTACTGAACGTGTGCAACAGCTTCTGGTAATCAAAAAGTTAAGAAACCTGACTAAAAACATCACTAAAAATGCCTTTTCTGAGGTAAATTGTGTTAAGTTATTGCTGCAAGCAGTGAAGGGGCGAGCGATGTCGAGGCAAGTTTGAGGGTTGAGCCGAGATGATGTGTTGTAGAATCGTTGAAGATGGAGTTCCGATGCCCATAGAGCTGTACCAGGAGTGAAGTTGAATCACTCTGGGCACCGAAAGGAGAAGTTGGGACCCGGGCAGAGAAGTTCCAATGCTCATTCAACTGGCCTGGATGTGAGGCTGGTTCGCTCTGAAGAGCTTGAGAGTGGCTTCAGGCTGGGCAATGGAATCTAGGCCCAGAACGATACACTGGCTGGCTTGGTCTAGGCCTGAAGCCTTTCGCAGCAGTGGTCCCTGGGTCCTAGTGTGAGGTACGATACGCTGTTTAGACAATTTAAATGCTGGCCCAGATTAGAGGAAGGAGCTGATTTCACTCACTCTTTGCAATCTTCACTCCTCTCTCCAGGGCGCCATAGCCTTTCACTGCTTTGTCATTGGGTCAATTTAAATGCCGGCCCAGACAGACTGAAAAGGCAGTGTGTCAGTCAGGACGAGAGACGCTTTCGCTTGGTCTCCACAATGGTTGTTTCCATGGTGCTGAAGCTAGGAAGACTACCCTAGCTGCTGTGCTCCATGCCCACTAATATGATGAACTCAGAAGTGAGGCTTTGGGCCTACTCCTGGCTGCTATGGGTTCAGGTCTGAAGAAACATTTTTGGTTTGGAATGTTGGTGTTCATTTCAATTGTTTGCATAATTTGTGTTTCTTTTCTTTCTCTTGTGCATCAGGTGTTGGTTTTCTATTTTTATTTTTATTCTTTTTTCATGCTACTTACAAATATGGTGAATACTCCAACTCCAATGCAGATCTGTGGGGCATCACCAGTCACTTTTACCTATTAACCCCACCCTCTATCTTATGATCTTATGGTCTTAAGTCCCCAAGAATGGCAAAATTAAAAAGGAAATTAGTGATTCAGGTGGTAGGAAGACAGAAAGCAAACCCCGACGATACAGACAATGATTGAAATGAAGATAAAAAGGCTCACTTGACAGTTAATGGGCAGCCTGGCTGACAACACTAGCACAAAGGTATTTGAAACACATTTTAAATCATTGTTTGTGATTTTTAATTATAAACTTAACACAAGGGACTTTATCAAGTATGCTTTCTCGATCACAATTCATTGAAAATACAGTTCCATAATTTCCTCCATTTCATTTATAGTTTTGCTACTATCTTTTTACAGTGCTAATATTGCCCTAACCTCCCTTGTTGAAAATATGCAATTATAATGATTTTGTCCATTAATGTTAATCTCCCTTGCACCTTCCTTTACATAGCCCCAAGTACTTTGCTTATTATGCCAATTTGGGAAGAAATAGAATCATGATGAATAAGTCTTGTGAATCGTTTTACTATTCAGTATTATTCCTTATTGAGCAGACTGGATTAAAAATTAGCCTTGAGATCTGTGGTGGACTGTGCAGTTATTTTATACATACATACATGTATATCCACTCACCTGGAAATGTGAAGTTGAGCCCTTATAACCCACTGTTCTTTCTGACAGGAGTACTGGTTCTCATTTAGCAGATCACACTCTCACCTAAACCGCAACATTATGATTGAAGTCCTACCCTTGAGGTTCCAACATGTATAAGGTATAATAAGGGAATTCTGATCTGTCAGAACTGTAGCTTCTAAAATAAATAGTAAACTGACTCCCCTATCTTTGATGTGAAATAGCAAAAGAGAAGAAAGCCATTGGAAATGATAGAAGAGATGACGATAAGTCCAAAAGATCATAAGATCTAGGAGAAGAATTGCACCTTTCTGCCCATCAAGTTTACTCTGATATTGGATCATGGCTGATTTATTATCACTCTCAGCCCCTTTCTCCTGCCCTCTCCCTGTAACCTTATAAACCCTGACTATTCAAGACCCTAGCAATCTCTGCTTTAAATATATCCAATGACTTGGCCTCCATAGCTGTCTATGGCAATGAATTCCACAGATTCACCACCCTCTGGCTAAATAATTCCTCCTCATCTTTGTTCAAAATGAATATCCTTTATTCTGAGGCTGTGCCCTCTGGTCCTAGGCTCCTCCACCATAGGAATTATCCTCTCCACATCCACTCCGTGTAGGCCTTTCAATATTCAATAGGGTTTGATGAGATCCCCCCTCATTCTTCTAAACTCCAGCGCATACAGGCCCAGAGCCATCAAACGCTCCTCATATGCTAACCCTTTCATTCCTAGGATCATTCTTGTGAACCTCCTCTGGACTTTCTCCGGTGCCATCATATATTTTCTACTTACATATCACTCATATCACTACTTACAATACTCCAAGTGCAGACTGACCAATGCCTTACAAAACCTCAGCATTACATTCCTGCTTTTATATTCTAGTCCTCATGAAATGAATGCCAACGTTGTATTTACCTTCCTTACCACTAACTCAACCTGCAGGTTAACCTTTAGTGAATGCTGCACAAGGACTTCCAAGTCCCTTTGCATCTCTGATTTTGAAAGTTCTCCCTGCTTAGAAAATATTCTTCACTTTTATTCCTTCTACCAAAAATACATGACCATACACTTCCCTAAATTACATTCTATCTGTCACTTCTTTGCTCATACCTCCAATCTGTCTAAGTCATTCTGCAGACCACCTGCTTACTCAACACTACCTGCCCATCCAACTACCTTTTATCATCTGCAAACCTGGCCACAAAGCCATCAATTCCTTCATGCAAATCATTGACATATAACATGAAAAGAAGTGGTCCAAAACACTAACCCATACAGAACACCATTAGTGACCGGCAGCCAACCAGAAAAGGCCCCCTTCATTCCCACTCTTTGCCTCCTGCCAGTTAGCCAATCTTCTATCGATGCCAATATCTTTCCTGTGATACTATGGGTTCTTATCCTGCTAAGCAGCCTCGTGTATGACGTCTTGTCAAAGTCCTTCTGAAAATCCTGTAAACAACATTCTACAAATTTACTTTATCTATCCTGCTTGTTATTTGATCAAAGAATTCCAATGGATTTGTCAGGCAAGATTTCCCCTTAGGGAAACCTATTCTGTCTGGTGCCTTCAAGTACCCCAAAGCTACATTCTTACCAATCGACTCCAACATCCTCCCAACTACTGAAGTCAGGCTAACGGGCCTATAATTTTCTTTCTTTTGTATTCCTTTCTTCTTAAAGAGTGGAGTGACATTTGCAATTTTCCACCCCTCAGGAACCATTCCAGAATCTACTGATTTTGAAAGATCATTACTAATGTCTCCAGAATGTCTTCAACCATCATTTTCAGAACCCTGGGGTGCAGTCAATTTAAGAGACCTATCTACATCCAGACCTTCCAGCTTCTCCTTAGTGATAGCAACTACACTCATTTTAGCCCATTATACTCTTGAATTTTTCACGGACTGCTAGTGTCTTCCATAGTGAAGATTTATGCAAGGTACTTATTAAATTCATCTGCTATTTCCTTGTCTCCCATCACTAACTCTCCAGCATCATTTTCCAGCAGCCCAATATCCACTCTTGCTTCCCTTTTTACTCTTTATGTACCTGAAAAAAAGTTTTGGTATACTCCTTTGTATTATTGGCTAGCTTAGCTTCATATTTCATCCTATCTCTCTTTATGGCTTTTTAGTTTACTTCTGTTGGTCTTTAAAAGTTTCCCAATCCTCTAACTCCCCACTATGTTTTGCTATATTATATGCCCTTCCTTTTGCTTTTATGTTGGCTTTGATGTCCCTTGTCAGCTATGGTTGTGACATCCACCCTTTAGAATATTCTTCATCTTTGAGATATATCTACCATGCACTTTCTGAATAGCTCCCAGAATTTCCAGCTATTGCTGTTCTGTTGTTATCCCTGCTAGTGTCCCCTTCCAATCAACTTTGGTCAGCTCCTTTATTGTGCACTGTAATTCCCTTAATGATACATCTCACTTAAGTTTCTCCTTCTCAAATAGCAGGGTGAATTCTACCATATTATGATCACTTTCTCCTAATGGTTCTTTTACCTTAAGCTCCCTAATCAAATCTGGTTCATTACACAAAGCCCATTCTAGAATTGCGTTCCCCTGGTGGGTTCAACCATGAACTACTCTAAAAAGCCATCTCACAAGCACTCTATGAATTCCCTATCTTGAGATCCATCACCAATCTAATTTTCCCAATCTATCTGCATATTGAAATCCCCTATGACTATTACAACATTATCCTCTTTGCATACCTTTTCTATCTCCCTCTGTAATTTGTAACCTACCTCATGGCTCAGCGATCTGATGTGATTTCCACCAGTCTTTTACCCTTGCAAATTATTAACTCAACCCACATAGATTGTATATTTTTCAATCCTATGTCACCTCTTTCGAAGGATTTGATTTCATTTTTTACCAATAGAGCAACCCCATCCCCTCTGCCTACCTGTCTGTCCTTTTGATACAATGCCTATCCTTAGATGTTAATCCCCCAACTATGATCTTCTTTCAGCCACAACACTTGATGCCCACATCATCATACCAGTCATCTGCAAGCATGCTAAAAGATCAACTACCTTATTCTGTATACTGCATGCATTCAAATTTAACATCAGCCATCCTTTATTCATAACTCTTTTTAATTTTGTCCCTCATGTTACACTTCAACTCATCGCTTTAACTGTAATTCTATCCTATCATCTGCCTGTCCTGCCTCACTACACACTGCCTCTGCTTATAAACCAACGGCCCCATCCTCAGCCATAAGACATGGGAACAGGATTAGGCCATCTGGCCCAGTGAGTCTGCTCTGCTATTCAGTCATGGCTGATCCTTTTTTTCAATCTCCTCCTCAACCCCAGTTCCCGGCCTTCTCCCCATAACCCTTGATGCCATGCCCAATCAAGAACCTATCAATCTCTGCCTTAAATACACCCAGCAACCTGGCCTCCACAACTGCACATGGCAACAAATTCCACAAATTCACCACCCATCGGTTAAATAAATTTCTCCACATCTCTGTTTTGATAGGGCACCCCTCTATCCTGAGGCTGTGCCATCTTGTCTCAGACTCTCCCACCATGGGAAACACCCTTTCCACATATATTCTGTGTAGGCCTTTCAACATGCAAAAGGTTTCAATGAGATCCCTCCCTCATCCTTCTGAATTCTAGCAAGTGCAGACCCAGAGCCATCAAACTTTCCTCGTATGATAACCCTTTCATTCCTGCAATCGTCCTTGTGAACCTCCTCTGGACCCTCTCCAATGCCAGCACATCTTTTCTAAGATGAGGGACCCAAAACAGCTCACAATACTCAAGGTGAGTCCTCACCAGTGCCTTATAAAGGCTCAGCATCACATCCCTGCTCTTGTATTCTCAACTTCTTGAAATGAATGCTAACATGGCATTTGCTTCCCTTACCACCGACTCAACCTGCAAGGTGAACTTCAGTGTATTCTGCACAATGACTTCCAAGTCCCTCTGCATCTCAGATTCATGAATTTTCTCCCCATTTAGAAAATAGTTTGCACATGTATTTCTACTACCAAAGTGCACGACCATGCATTTTCCAACATTGTATTTCATTTGCCACTTTTTTGCCCATTCTCCTAATCTGTCTAAGTCCTTCTGCATCCTACCTGTTTCCTCAATGCTATCTGCCCTTCCACCAATCTTCATATCATCTTCAAACATGGCAACAAAGCCATCTATTCCATCACCTAAATCATTTATATACAGCATAGAAAGAAGTGGTACCAACACCAGTCCCTGCAGAACACCATTAGTCACTGCCAGCCAACTAGAAAAGGATCCTTTTATTCGCACTCACCACCTCCTATCAATCCGCCAATGCTTGAACCATGTTAGTAACTTCCCTATAATACATGGGCTCTTAACTTGCTAAGCAGGCTCACGTGTGGCACCTTGTCAAAGGTCTTCTGAAAGTCCAAATATATAATGTTCACTGCATTCCCTGTATCTATCCTATTGTAATCTACTCAAAGAATTCCAACAGGTTCGTCAGGAAGAATTTTCCCTGAAGGAAACCATGCTGACGCTGTACTATCTTGTTCTGTGTCACCAAGTACTCCATCATCTTATTCTTAACAATTGACTTCAACATCTTCCTACTGAGGTCAGGCTAATACCAGAGTCCAATGATTTTTGAAAGATCATTTCTAATGCCACCACAATCTCTAACGCTACCTCTTACAGAATCCTGGGGTGCAGATCCTCTGGACTGGGTGACTTTTGTACCTTTAGGTCTTTCAGCTTTTTGAGCACCTTCTCTCTTGTAACAGTAACTGCACCCATTTCTCTTCCTTCACACACTACAACATTAAGCATACTGCTAGAGTCTTCCACAGTGAAGAATGATGCAAAATACTCATTTAGGTCATCAGCCATCTCTTTGTCCCCATTATTATTTCTCCTTTCTCATTTTCTATTGATCCTATATCCACTTTCATTTCTCTTTTATTTTTAACATACTTGAAAAAACTTTTACTATCAAATTTGTTATTATTTGCTAGCTTGCTTTCATATTCCATCTTTTCCCTTATAATGATTTTTTTAGTTGCTTTCTGTAGGTTTTTAAAAACTTCCCAATCCTCTATCTTTCCACTAATTTTTGTTTTGTTGTATGCCCTTTCTTTTGCTTTTACAATAGCTTTGACTTCCCTTGTCAGCCAAGGTTGTACTGTTTTACCATTTGAGTATTTGTTCATTTTTGGAAATCACATGTCCAGCACCTTCTTCATTTTTCCCAGAAACGCACGCCATTGCTGCTCTCCTGACATCCCTGTCAGCAGCTCCTTCCAATTTACTTTGGCCAGCTCCTCTCTCACACCACTATAATTTCCCTTACTCCACTGAAATACTGCTACATCAAACTTTACTTTCTCCTTATCAAATTTCAAGTTAAACACAATCATGTTGTGATCACTGGTTCCTAAATGTTTTTTACCTTAAGCTCCCTAATCACCTTCAGTTCATTACATAATACCCAATCCAGTATAACTGATCCCCTAGTAGGCTCAACAACAAACTGCTCTAAAAGGCTATCTCTTAGGCATTCAACAAACTCACTCTCTTGAGATCAATGTGATTTTCCCAATTGACCTGCATGTTAAAATCTCCCATGACTACCATAACATTGCCCTTTTGACTCACCTTTTCTATTTCCTATTGTAACCTGTGGTCTACCTCCCAGCCACTGTTGGGAGGCCTGTATATAACTGCCATCAACATCTTTTTACCCTTGCAGTTTCTTAACTCAACTCACAAGGATTCAACATCTTCCAACCCAATGTCACATCTTTCTAATGATTTAATGCCATTCTTTACCAGTAGAGCCACACCACCCCCTCTGCCTACCTTCCTATCTCTCTGATATAACGTGTAACCTTGGACATTCAGCTCCCAACTACAACCATCCTTCAGCCACGATTCAGTGATGGCCACAACATCATACCTGGCAATCTGTAATATTGCAACAAGATCATCCACCTTATTTCTTCTACTACGCACATTTAGATACATCACCTTGAGTACTGTATTTGCTATCCTTTCTGATTCTGCATTCCTTATGATTTGATACTCAGCCTGTTGGCTGCAACTAAGTCCTATCACCTGCCTGCCCTTCCTGACAATCTGACTGCCCGCCATCTTTACTTTTTTACCTTCCATCCTATCCTGAGTCCCTTCACTCAGGTTTCCACCCCCCCTGCCAAATTAGTTTAAACCCTCCTGAACAGCTCTAACAAACCTGCCCCTCAAGGATATTGGACCCCTTTTTTTTGTACAGGCCATATATTTCTCAGTAGTGACCCCAATGATCCAGAATTCTGAAAGCCTGTCTCCTCCACCAATTCCTCAGTCACACATTTATCTGTCAAATCATCCTGTTCTTACCCTTACTGGCACATGGCACAAGCAACAATCCAGGGATAATTACTCTGGGGGTCCTGCTCTTCAGCCTTCTATGTAACTCCCTAAATTCTTTCTTCTGGACCTCCTTGCTTTTCCTACCCATGTCATTGGTATCAATCTGTACCACAACTTCCTGTTGCTCACCTTACCCCTTTAGAATGCTGTGGATCCAATCTGAGACAACCCTGGCCCTAGCACCTGGGAGGCAACATACCATCTGGATGTCCCCATAGAATCTCCTGTCTCTATTTCTAACTATGGAATCCCTATCACTACTGTACTTCACCCCCCCTTACCTTCTGAGTAAATACTGAGACTCAGTGCCAGAAACACCGTCGCTACAGCTTCCCACTGGTAGGATTCCTTGCCCCCCCCCCCTGCTAACAGTATCCAAAGTGGTATAATTATTACTGAAGGGAGCTACCCACAGGGGTATTCTGCAATGGCTGCGTATTCCCTTTCCCTCTCCTGACAGTCACCCAGGTACCTGCTTCCTTCAACTTAGGGGTGACAACTATCTTCTCGTTCTCCTAAATGAGTTGAAGGTTATCAAGCTGCAGCTCCAGTTCCTTAACACTGTCTCTAAGGAGCTGTAGCTGAATGTAGTTCATGCAGATGTAGTTATCAGGGAGAAAGGGGTATCGCAGAGTCCCTACATCTCATATAGTGAACATACCACTAGCCCTGGACCCATTCTCATCGCACTACCCAGGTACTGAAAGGCAACGAACAAGAAAGAAAAATACTAGAAAATTACTTAGCACCTACATTTGTTCTTGCCCAAGCCTAACCACTCTGACACTGGCCCACTTTAACAATGGCCGCTCCGCCTTTACCTCACTTCTTTTTATTGTCCTTTACCAAGAGCCTAATAGATCATTATGATTTCAGCCCACCAAAAATTTCTGAAAGGCCCAAGCTCTTTTTAAACCTTACGTCGCTCAGCCAAATAAATGATCGCTTGCAATGATTACAGCCTGCCAAATAGTTTTGAAAGGCCCTGAGTGCCTTTTAACCCTCACACCACCTCAGTTATTATTTGCATTAATAATGTTTTGCATTGCAACACACTGGGTTATCTATCCTCTGCATATTCTAGGGTAAGTTCAATATTCAAAGCTCCAGCTTTCCACGCCTCAGATTTGAACCTCTGTCTTATCAGATACATTATCAGCTGTTAGCTAAGCTACCAGTGGAGCACTCCTTGATATTCAAATCAAAGCTTTCCACAATAACTTCAATCATACAGAACCTTTAAAGTCTAAAAGGGATTAGTAAACATGGGTCCTGCAGAAGCAAGGGAAAGCACCATGAGGAATAAGGAGATGACTTTGCTTATAAACGCAATAATGAGGAAATCTGCAGATGCTGGAACTTCAAGCAACACACATAAAAGTTGCTGGTGAACGTAGCAGGCCAGGCAGCATCTCTAGGAAGAGGTACAGTTGACGTTTTGGGCCGAGACATCGACTGTACCTCTTCCTAGAGATGCTGCCTGGCCTGCTGCGTTCACCAGCAACTTTGATGTGGTTTGCTTATAAAGATGTTTTGGGAAATAAATTGAAAAGCCCTGGAGAAGTCGCAGTGGGAGAGCCAACATGATAGATCTGTAGATTGTGACCTGATGCAGGATGAACACAAAGTAATCACAATTTTAGTATCTAAGTTGCACAATCAACACTATTTATTGACCTGGTGCTTGTCCACTGGCTCTGATTCCATGACTAGCTGCTCTCCCTCAACCAAATACAATTAAAGACATTTAAGGGCTATGCATTGCATGTGTAGAAAATGAAGCAATATGGACATTGTCTAGGTAAAGGTATTACTTTTGTTACATATTTCATTGCTAGTTTAATTAGAACATTGAACAACACATTGCAATACAGGCCTTTTGGCCTATGATGTTGTGCCAATCTCTTAACCTACTCCAAGATCAATGAAACCCTTCCCTCCTACATAGCTCTCCATTTTCTTCTTTCATCAGTGTGCTTATCTAAGATTCTCTTAAATGTCCCTTAAGCACCTATCTCTACCACCACCCTCAGTAGTGTGTTCAAATACCACTGTAAAAAACCAACATCTGACATCATTCCTGTACTTTTCTTCTATCCCCTTAAAGGTATGCCCTCTCTTAATAGCCATTGCCACCCTGGGAAAAGGGCAATGGCTGTCCAATGCCTCGTATCTTCTTCTACATCTCTACCAAGTTACCTCTTAGTTTGGTACAACATTGTGATACCTGTTCCTAAGCTGTACCCTTATGTTCCACGTCCTTTGCATCACTTTCCTGCTCTATTCTCAGATAGCCTGTTTCGATTAATATCTAATAATCTATCAATTTCTGTTTTGAAGGTACTGAGCACACACATCTTCATAAACCTCTTGGGTAGATAATTCCAAAGATACACCATCTTGTGGGTGAATATTTTTCTCTGATCTCCGTCCTGAATGGCTTGTTGGCTTAATGGTTGGTTCCAGAACCTCAGCCAAGGGAAACATCACCCCTGCATCAAACCCGTAAGAACTTTGTATATGTCAATGAGGTCATTCCTCTTTCTTTTTAACTCATTACTGAACTGATAATGCCACATAAGCTGAAATTGACCCTGCTTCCTTTTGATTCTGTTTATGACACCTAAAGCAATGGACAAGATACCCCATGCAAGGCTTATTGAGAAAGTAAGGAGGCACGGGATCCAAGGGGACATTGCTTTGTGGATCCAGAACAGGCTTGCCCACAGAAGGTAAAGAGTGGTTGTAGATGGGTCATCTTCTGCATGGAGGTCGGTGACCAGTGGTGTGCCTCAGGGATCTGTTCTGGGACTCTTACTCTTTGTGATTTTTATAAATGACCTGGATGAAGAAGTGGAGGGATGGGTTAGTAAGTTTGCTGATGACACAAAGGTTGGGGTTGTTGTGGATAGTGTGGAGGGCTGTCAGAGGTTACAGTGGGACATCGAAAGGATACAAAACTGGGCTGTGAAGTGGCAGATGGAGTTCAACCCAGATAAGTGTGAAGTGGTTCATTTTGCTAGGTCAAATATGATGGCAGAATATAGTATTAATGGTAAGACTCTTGGCAGTGTGGAGGATCAGAGGGACCTTAGGGTCTGAGTCCATAGGACGCTCAAAGCAGCTGCGCAGGTTGACTATGGTTAAGAAGGCATACAGTTTATTGGCTTTCAACAATCGTGGAATTGAATTTAGGAGCCAAGAGGTAATGTTGCAGCTATTTCGGACCCTGGTCAAACC
This sequence comes from Mobula birostris, assembly GCF_030028105.1. Taxonomy (NCBI): domain Eukaryota; kingdom Metazoa; phylum Chordata; class Chondrichthyes; order Myliobatiformes; family Myliobatidae; genus Mobula; species Mobula birostris. The sequence goes on along the minus strand of NC_092378.1, from coordinate 40,624,161 downwards.
CCACTTGGAGTACTGTGCTCAGTTCTGGTCACCTCACTACAGGAAGGATGCGGAAACCATAGAAAGGGTGCAGAGGAGATTTACAAGGATGTTGCCTGGATTGGGGAGCATGCCTTATGAAAGCAGGTTGAGTGAACATGGCCTTTTCTCCTTGGAGCGACGGAGGATTAGAGGTGACCTGATAGAGGTGTATAAGATGATGAGAGGTATTGATTGTGTGGATAGTCAGAGGCTTTTTCCCAGAGCAGAAATGGCTGCAAGAAGTGGGCACAGGTTTAAGGTGCTTGGGAGGAGGTACAGAGGAGATGTCAGGGGTAAGTTTTTTACGCAGAGAGTGGTGAGTGCGTGGAATGGGCTGCTGGCAACGGTGGTGGAGGCGGATATGGTAGGGTCTTTTTAGAGACTTTTGGATAGGTACATAGAGAAAAATAGAGGCCTATGGGTAGCCCTAGTAATTTCTAAGGTAGGGACATGTTCGGCACAACTTTGTGGGCTGAAGGGCCTGCACTGTGCTGTAGGTTTTCTATGTTTCTAAAACTGCTCAATTCATTCAGTATACATCACTCAGTTGCTATCAAATGCATCTATCTTTCCGATGTAGCCACCCAATTCTTCTTTTTTAAAATATTATTAATATCACCTCTTACTCATTGCTTATGAACCCATGAACTTTTTTTGTCTTATACCATTTTTTTTTAAACTTGGCCATCTCTGTCCCTTCCCGAAGAAGCACATGTTGTGCATTTTTTTAAACATCTCGCTGCACTTCAACTGGTAGATAAGCATCTCGGATTTGTTTTGAAACTTACTTGTCGCCACTGTTACGTTTCTTAACTCTGAAACGTAAATTTAATTGAAAGAAAAACATGGCGAGCTGGAGGTAACTCTTGTCTGTTCTTTGTTTTACTTTTGTCAAGGTCAGCACATATGACATGGTGGCATAATGACATATGCTAGTCACATATTTTTATATAAATTATGAATTATGTAAACAACAAAGAATGCTTAAGCAATCAATATATTTACAATATTATTCATATTATTGATATATTAAGTACACTACACTCCCCAAGATTGAGCACACCTGAACAGAGCGCTATCGCTGGAAAGCAGCACCCATCAAGGTCCCACACCATCCAGGTCATGCTCTCTTCTCACTACTGCCATCAGGAAGAAGGTACAGGAGCCACCACAGTAACAGTTATTACCCCTCAACCACCAGGCTCATGAACCAGATGGCATAACTTAACTCAACTTCACTTGCCCCATCATTGAACTTCTTCCACAAATTATGGACTCACTTTCGAGGACTCTTTATCTCATGTTCTCAACATTTATATTGCTTATTTTGCTTATTTATTTATCATTTTTTTGTATTTGCATTGTTGGTTGTCTTTTGTACATTTATTTGTCCGTCCTGTTGGATGCGGTCTTGCATAGATCCTGTTCCGTCTCTTGGATGTACTGTGTATGCCAGCAAGATAATTCATCTCCGGGTTGCCTATGGTTGTTTGTATGTGCTTTGATAATAAATTTACTTTGAATTTTGAATGGCAATAAACTTGCTGGGAGTTCAGTGATGACCCACATGCAGAGGGAGAGACACAGACAAGGAATGAACAGTTCACTGAGCTGTAATAAGAACTGTGCAGAGCAAAGGCAAGTAATGAACGCTAGGCCAACAGGACCACAAACTAAAATGCTCAAACTAACTAAAAACTAATGCCATCACTGTGATTCAAAGGCAGTAACCTGGAACTAAACTAATACCCATTCCTTTATCAGCAACTATCTAAATCACTAATCTTTCCTGGAATGTGGATTAAGGTAAGCAGGAAGAAAAAGTTTGAAGTTCAAAGTTCAAAGTAAAATTTACTATCAGAGTACTTACATGTCACCACATACAACCCTGAGATTCTTTTTCTTGAGGGCATACTTCGCAAATCTATAGACCATTAACTCTAAACAAGATCAATGAACAACAAACTGTGCAAATGCAAATATTAAAAAAAGCAATAAATAACAAGCCTGAAATAACAAGATAAAGAGTTCTTAAACTGAGACCATCAGTTGTGAGTATTCAAGAGGGATAGTAACTTTTCTTGAACCTGGTGGTGCAAGTCCTGAGGTTCTTGTATCTTCTACGGTGATAGAAGAGCATGGTCTTGGTGGTGAGGACTTTTGATGATGAATGCTGCTTTTCTACGGCAATGTTTCATGTAGATGTGCTCAATGGGGGTGGGGGGGGTGGGGGCGGGTAGGGTTCTACCCATGATGTACTGGGCTGAATCCACTACCTTTTGTAGGATTTTCTGTCCAAAGACATTGGTGTTCCCATACCAGGCCATAATGCAGCCAGTCAGCATACTTTCCACCACACATCTGCAGAAGTTTGACACGCTTTCATCGTCACTGTGCTTCAATCAAGACCTTACAAGACTAAAACAATAGATAATAGACAATAGGTGCAGGAGTAGGCCATTCAGCCCTACGAGCCAGCACCACCATTCACTGTGATCATGGCTGATCATCCACAATCATTACTCTTTTCCTGCCTTCTCCCCATATCCCTTCAGTCGGCTATCCTTAAGAGCTCTATCTAACTCTTTCTTGAAAGAGGAAGAGAGTTAAATACAATTACAGAGAAACCCTAATTGGCTGGAATGTGTGCGTTTTCACATGCAGTTGAATTTTGGCCGCCCACTTGCAAAAGCACCCAGAATCTGTGGCAGTGTCCACAGCTGTGACAAAACTTGAATTTGAACTTACACATTATTGCCTTCCTGAAACAGTAAGACCATATTTACATTCTGTCATTGATTTTCCTTTTGTACTATGTTGTTGTGCTTATGTTTGGAATGATCAGTTTGGACGACATGCAGAAACAAAGCTTTTAACTGTATCTCGGTACATGTGACAATAGTAAACAAAATACTGTTGGATTGTCGCAACACCATCAAAGTTGCTGGTGAACGCAGCAGGCCAGGCAGCATCTCTAGGAAGAGGTACAGTCGACATTTCAGGCCGAGACCCTTCGTCAGGACTAACTGAAGGAAGAGTGAGTAAGAGATTTGAAAGTTGGAGGGGGAGGGGGAGATCCAAAATGATAGGAGAAGACAGGAGGGGGAGGGATGGAGCCAAGAGCTGGACAGGTGATAGGCAAAAGGGATACGAGAGGATCATGAGACAGGAGGTCCGGGAAGAAAGACAAGGGGAGGGGGGGAACCCAGAGGATGGGCAAGGGGTATATTCAGAGGGACAGAGGGAGAAAAAGGAGAGTGAGAGAAAGAATGTGTGTATAAAAATAAGTAACAGATGGGGTACGAGGGGGAGGTGGGGCATTAGCAGAAGTTGGAGAAGTCGATGTTCATGCCATCAGGTTGGAGGCTACCCAGATGGAATATAAGGTGTTGTTCCTCCAACCTGAGTGTGGCTTCATCTTTACAGTAGAGGAGGCCGTGGATAGACATGTCAGAATGGGAATAGGATGTGGAATTAAAATGTGTGGCCACTGGGAGATCCTGCTTTCTCTGGTGGACAGAGCGTAGGTGTTCAGCAAAGCGGTCTCCCAGTCTGCGTCGGGTCTCGCCAATATATAAAAGGTCACATCGGGAGCACCGGACGCAGTATATCACCCCAGCCGACTCACAGGTGAAGTGTTGCCTCACCTGGAAGGACTGTTTGGGGCCCTGAATGGTGGTAAGGGAGGAAGTGTAAGGGCATGTGTAGCACTTGTTCCGCTTACACGGATAGGTGCCAGGAAGGAGATCAGTGGGGAGGGATAGGGGGGACGAATGGACAAGGGAGTCACGTAGGGAGAGATCCCTGCGGAATGCAGAGAGAGGGGGGGAGGGAAAGACGTGCTTAGTGGTGGGATCCCATTGGAGGTGGCAGAAGTTACGGAGAATAATATGTTGGACCCGGAGGCTGGTGGGGTGGTAGGTGAGGACCAGGGGAACCCTATTCCTAGTGGGGTGGCGAGAGGATGGAGTGAGAGCAGATGTACGTGAAATGGGGGAGATGTGTTTAAGTGCAGAGTTGATAGTGGAGGAAGGGAAGCCCCTTTCTTTAAAAAAGGAGGACATCTCCCTCATCCTACAATGAAAAGCCTCATCCTGAGAGCAGATGCGGCGGAGACGGAGGAATTGCGAGAAGGGGATGGCGTTTTTGCAAGAGACAGGGTGAGAAGAGGAATAGTCCAGATAGCTGTGAGAGTCAGTAGGCTTATAGTAGACATCAGTGGATAAGCTGTCTCCAGAGACAGAGACAGAAAGATCTAGAAAGGGGAGGGAGGTGTCGGAAATGGACCAGGTAAACTTGAGGGCAGGGTGAAAGTTGGAGGCAAAGTTAATAAAGTCAACGAGCTCAGCATGCGTGCAGGAAGCAGCGCCAATGCAGTCGTTGATGTAGCGAAGGAAAAGTGGGGGACAGATACCAGAATAGGCACGGAACATAGATTGTTCCACAAAGCCAACAAAAAGGCAGGCATAGCTAGGACCCATACGGATGCCCATAGCTACACCTTTAGTTTGGAGGAGGTGGGAGGAGCCAAAGGAGAAATTATTAAGAGTAAGGACTAATTCCGCAAGACGGAGCAGAGTGGTGGTACAGGGGAACTGATTAGGTCTGGAATCCAAAAAGAAGCGTAGAGCTTTGAGACCTTCCTGATGGGGGATGGAAGTATATAGGGACTGGACATCCATAGTGAAAATAAAGCGGTGGGGGCCAGGGAACTTAAAAACATCGAAAAGTTTAAGAGCGTGAGAAGTGTCACGAACATAGGTAGGAAGGGATTGAACAAGGGGGGATAAAACCATGTTGAGGTATGCAGAAATGAGTTCGGTGGGGCAGGAGCAAGCTGAGACAATAGGTCGGCCGGGACAGGCAGGTTTGTGGACCTTGGGTAGGAGGTAGAAACGGGAAGTGCGAGGTGTGGAAACTATAAGGTTATATTGTATTATGCTATTGTATTGTCATTTAACTTTATAAATAACCCCTCACCAGAACACTCCACCCAACTACAATGTATATTTTAATTGCTTATCTATAACCTTTGTTGAATGATTGATAAGGCACGGGTCGCTGCTCAATTCAAGTAAAGCTTGTTCCAGTTGAATAGTTCCTTTTTTCAATCGTCTATGAATTGAAAATAACACACACACAATGCTGGAGGAGCTCAGTAGGTCAGGCAGGATCTGTGGAGGGAATCAGTCCACTAATGATGTGTGTGTTGCTCTGGGTTTCCAGCATCTGCAGAATCTCTGAATCTCTGTTTGTATGATTTGCTGCTCCTCTGAGAAATCTCTCCAATGTAGAACATTAAATCTTCTCTTCAATGGAAGTTCAGTGAGACCCTCTCCCACTGCTCTCCCTCTGTGATTTCCCTTCTTTTCCAGAGCTGTTGAAGGGTCTTGGCCCGAAATGTTGACTCTTTATCCCCCTCCATAGATGGTGCCTGACCAGTTGAGTTCCTCCAGCATTTTATGTGTGTTGCTCTGGATTTCAAGTATCTGCAGAATTTCTTGTGCCTATGAATTGAACCTATTTCCCCCACAACAATATTTGAACCAAACATTTAACTCTTTGATTATGAGGGAATTTCCACCAATTGTCTCAATGGTCACAAATAATCTAGGATTATTATCCTTGCAGCTCTACTTTTTAGTTTAGCCACTCATATCTCCTCTGTTACTTTTGTTCACACCTGCACAAAACAATATCTATCTCCCTACCTGTACCCCAACCATTACTTATACTTTACATACAGTTATGAGTCATGTAGAGTGAAAACTGTATTCCGTTAAAAATTAAATTGAGAAATAGTCAGATTTTAACTCTTGTCTGGGAAATAAATCTGAGAAAATTCAGCTGCACTTTGCATAGTACACACAAGATGGTGCCAGTGAGCTCAGATTTTAATATTTAATATTGTCATGCCAACTTTTATTCCTGCCTTCCCTATCAATTCTGTTTTGTAGTGTAGTTTAAGATACTTAAACTGCATTAGAGATAGATAATCCTAACTGATATCAACTGTGAAATCTGTAACAAACTTGCACAAAACGCTTGATGGTGGGTGACCAGCTTGCAATGAGGGACCTGAGGTGGAAATACCGACTGTACAAGGGACTGGGTCATTTCTGGTCAAGCTCGAGAAGTTTCAAGTCTACATCTTTCTCTGTTGAATACAGCAGACTCAACAGCTGCTTTACTATTCTGCCTGGCCAACTCTCACGGTATGGTATGAATCCAGAGGACCAGCAAAGTACCAGATCTTGTGCTGTCTGTGGCCTTGACACAGTAAGTGTCACAACCACTAACCCTGCCATGGAGTCTGGGCACCTTCGCAGGTGGGAAGCTGAACGGGGTCGGCAATCATGATTGTGAGTATGCACGTTTCAGCCAATTGGCCTTTCATTGTGATTGTCTTTCACTCTCTTCCTTTCATTTTAGACATGTTGATTCTTGTCTAAAGGACAGCAAGGGCAATGCTTTCTGTTTACCTTAAGTCCTAGTGCCAGGAAAGAAAATTAGAATTTAGATTGACACTGTAAAGGTGTGGAATTTACTTGGAAGTTGGATACTGCTTCCAAGGTGCAGTGTCAGCATTATCTTTTAGTTTGAGCATTTTGATTAATGGCTCTATTGGCCTAGCATTTATTATTTTCCTTTTGCTCTGCAAAATTCGTATTAAAATCCAATGAACTGCTCGATCCACTTCAGTGTCGCTCCCTCTGCACTCGGGCCACCATCGCACATCCGTGTCAGGAAGTTGCGACCTCCAGAATGGACCCAGTGCAGAGAGAACAGCTGACCATGGCCCTGACATTTGTTGGTCAGGTAGGAGAAGAGTGGAGGATGGATGTGGCTCACACAGGGCGACAGCCACTCGCAGAACATCAAGTCCAGTCCAAACTGAAGTTTATGGAGGAAATTAGAGTCAGTAGAGACTGGATTGACAGAAGTGTATCAGGCAGTGCGGCAACTACATTCACAGCGGCAAGCCCAGTCCAAGCTTGAAGTAAAGCGTCAGCAATCGCAGCAACAGTTCAGAAACTCTCCACAGACAGCTAGAGTCAGATGGCAGCTATTAATTCTCTCACTGCCACAGTTCAGCCAGGACAGACACACTCCCAGCATTAGCTACATCCTCAAACAAGAGAAAATCTGCCGCTACTGGAAATCCAAGCAACACACACAAAATGCTGGAGGAAATCAGAAGACCAGGCAGCATCCATGGAAAAGAGTAAACAGTTGACGTTTCAGGCCAAGACCCTTCATCAGAACCCGCCCAAGTGTCTCAGCCTGAAACGTCAACTGTTTTCTCTGCCATAGATGTTGCATGGCCTGCTGAGCTCCTCTGACATTTTGTGTGAGTTGATCAGCTACAGCCTCCTCTTTGACAGACTCATCAGACTCAGCCGCTAATGCCCTGATTCCCTCAGCAGTTTCCAGATCAGAAACGAGTATTCCTCCACCAGGCAGATACTCTTGTGACCCCGATGGTTCCAGGAACTTCATTACCCAGTGTGAGCTCAATTTTTAAGTCCAGCCAGGGTAGTTCAGTGATGATGCATGTAAGCTGGTTTACATGCTGAGCCACTAGGTGGACCCCCCCCCCCCCCCACCCAACCAGCCTGTTCAACGCTCTACGAAAACAGGGTTTCCCTGCAGCCCAGTCCTTCCAATAATTCATGGTTGAGTTCAAGAGGGTGTTTGATCTTCCAGTATGGGGTCAGGAGGAAGACCACTGACTCCTGGACCTGTGTCAGGAGAAAGGGACAGTGAGGGATTATGCTGTAAATCTCCACGCTTGTGGTTGAGATGGGGTGGAATGAGGTATTCCTCATCACTGCTTTCTAACTTGGGCTGAACACAGGGATTTGGCATAAGTTTGCAGTGCGTGACAAACAGGACAGCCTGGATAACCTAATAGACCTGGCCATCAGAATCAGCAACTGGGCAACTGAGTGGCACAGAGAGAGAATGCCCTGAGCCTCCTACATCTTAGAACACCACCTGTCTTCATCAGCTCTCTCATCAGCTAGTACGCAGTTCACAGAGGAGCCTATGCAGGTGGAGGCTGGAGCGTGCACCTATCTCCGAAAGAATGAGATAGGTGCCAGAGAACAAGTTGCTACCTCTACCTCTGCTGTGGCACTCCAGAACACTTCCGGGCATCATGTCCCAAACATTCAGAAAAAGAGGACACCAGTTAGCAAGAAGGGGAATTCTGACCGGTCAATTCTCCCTGCAAGCATCTTCCCCTAATTGCATAATGCTCTCACCTTCCTTGTCATGGAAGGCAGCCAGGAACCTCATGGATATCTCTCTGGCTCAAAGATAGGGAGTTCCAACTCAACATTTGCGAGAGAATATTGATATCAAGGCTCTGGGTGGTTGGTGTCTGGGCACTGGCAAGGTCCACCTCTCCACAGTACAACTTGTGCCAGAAGGTAACTATAGGGAAAGGCTCTCCTTCTACATATCTTGTTGATTCACCTGAACTGACGCTGGAGTTTGGCCTTCCCTGGCTATCTTGACACAACCCACAGGTTGATTAGTCCTTAAAGGCACTCCAAGAGTGGAGACTGGAATGCCTGTCTGCCTGTCTGGGTCCGGCTCAAGATCCTGTCAGCGTATCCCTCCTGCGCCCTCTGCTGGGGTGGACCTGTCTGGGGCTCCCGCTCAGTATGCTGAGCTCCTCAGCAAGAGGAGGCCACCTCCATGCCTTCACGCTGGCCATACAGCTGTGTTATTGACCTCTTACCCGGTGCCAGCCCTCCCAAAGGCTGGCTCTTTTCCCTCTCTTGTCCTGAAACACTGGCCATGGAAGAATACGTCAAGGAAGCATTGGCCTTCAGATTTATCTGCCTGTTAACCCCGCCAGCAGGGACAGGCTTCATTTTTGTGAGCAAGAAGGATGGCAGTCTCTATTCCTGCTTTGATTATCGGGCCTGCAACAACATCATGGTGAAGGACAGCAACCCTCTTCCCTTGCCTCTACGTTTGAACATCTCCAGGGAGCAACCATATTTTCCAAGGTAGATCTGTGCAATATTTACAACCTGGTTCACTTCTGAGAAGGGGACAAATAGAAGACAGCATTCAACACCTCCACCGGCCACTATGGATTACCTTGTGATACCATTTGGTCTGGCCAGTGCCCCTGCTGTTTTTCAGGTACTGGTCAATGATCTGCACTAGGATGTTAAATCAGTTCATTTTTGTGTATTTGGATGGCATTCTTATCTATTCCTGCTGTTGCCAGGAGCACGTCCATCACGTCTGGAGGGTTCTCACACAGATCCTTGAGAACAACATTAATGCCAAGCCAGAGAAGTGTGAGTTCCACAAATAGCTGGTGTTGTTCTTGGGCTGTATCCTCGCCCCTTCCACTGTTCAAATAGGCCCATATAAAGTTCAGGTAGTCACAGAGAGTCTCGGGTCATTTATGGTCAAACAGGTGAGATGCCTCATGGGGTTTGCAAACTTTTATTGCTGCTTCATCAGAAGCTTCAGTTCCGTTGTGGCCCCCTCACCAAGATCTCTGTGGGAATCCCTTGGTCAAGAGAAGCAGACTAAACATTCTCGGAACTAAAGCAATGCTTCACCACTGCCCCAGTGCCGCAACATCCAGACCTATCCTGTCCATTCATTATCATGGTTGGTTCATCAGATGTCAGCAATGGAGCTGTACTCTCCCAATTCTCCTCTGTAGATAATTGGCTACACCCCTGTGCTTTTCTATCCCATCGCTTGACTCCTGCAGAGTATAACTAGGATTTTGGGAACCAAGAATATCTGGCATGGTGACACAGGCTGGAGGGGACAGAGCGCCCCTTTTTGGTGTGGACAGATCACAAGATTCTCTTCTACGTTGGGCAAGCCCAGTTCCATTTCATCTTCACCTACGATCCTGGCTGCAAGAATACCAGTGCCAATGCTCTCTCCCGCCAATTTGACATTGCAATGCTACTCCAGGGTCCATTATTCCTCACTTGTGCAGAGCTGCCCCAGTGATCTGGGGAATAGAGGCAGAGATGAGGGCTGCACCACAGTCAGATCCAGGCCCAGGTGGGGGTCCTCCCAACTGACTATTGGTCGCTACCACTATGTACACCAGAATGTTGGAGTGTGCTCCATCTTCCCATCTCTTTGGCCGTCCGAGAATTCAACGGACCTGGACAACGGATTTTGGTAGCCATCTATGTCCCAAAATGTCCACAACTTTGTGTCTGCCTTTTCCACGTATGCTCAGAACAAGACATCATGTCAGCGCCTTGGAGGCCTGCTCTGTCCGCTGCCTGTGCCCTGGTCCCACCTCTCAGTGGATCTCATCACTAGACTGCCCCTATCAGAGGGAAACATTACCCTTCTGGGAGCTGTGGACTGATTCTGTAATGCTTCACATTTCATTGCTCTCCCCGAGCTCCTGTCAGCTCACGAAACTGCCAACCACAGGTACAGCATGTGTTTAGACTGCACAGATTCTCCCAGGACATAGCACCTGTTCGAGGACCACAGTTTACATCCTATTTCTGTTCTCTTTTGGGAACTTCATCAACTTTCCACCCCCAATCCAACAGCCAAATCAAGAGAGTGATTCAGGAGATAAAGAGTCAGAATTGGGTGTGTTATCACCAGCGTGTGTCGTGAAATTTGTTTACTTAGCAGCAGCAGTTCGATGCAATACATAATATAGAAGAAAGAAACATAAAATAATAATAATTATAAATAAATAAGTAAATCAATTACAGTATAAGTATATTGACTAGATTAAAAATCTTGCAAGAACTGAAATAAGATATATTAAAAAAGTAAGGTAGTGTTCAAGGTTTCAATGTCCATTTAGGAATCGGATGGCAGAGGGGAAGAAGCTGTTCCTGAATCGCTGAGTGTGTGCCCTCAGGTGTGACAACCCTCTGTTGCCTTATCTCTTCCAACCCCACGACCTAGAGCTCCCAACTGGTTTGGGCAGAGATTGCCAACATAAACCCCAATTGTCCTCCACTGGCATGTCCCCCAAAGGCTATTCCAGTCACCGCTCTTCACTGACCAAGAGATTAACAAGGCAGGTCCTGCTGCCAAATAGTTGGTTGAACAAGGGCACGTGGACACAGCCAGGCCTTCTCAGCTGTGTACCTAGAAACAATATGCCTGGCAGGCTGCTGACAGGTGAGTCCTCTCAAGCTGGGGAAGAAAGTTTACCTGGCATCTAGAAATCTTCCTTTGAAATTTAAGAGCCACAAGTTGGCCCCATGCTATGTGGGACCATTCGTAGTCGAGAAGGCTATCAACAGAGTCTCGCACAGACTGTGCTGACCATCATCGATGAAGATTTACCCAGTGTTTTATGTTTTCCACTCAAGCCCATGACTTCCTCGCCCCTTGCTCTACTCATCTCATCCTCTCCTCCTCTTCCCTGCTTGGTGAATGTGTTCCTGGGCTGTTCTGTGTGGTGCCTCTGGGCATATCGCCAGGGATGGGGCAGGGTCCAGTATCTCGTGGACTGGGAAGGGTATGACCCTGAGGAACACGCTGGACAAATCTCTCATCTGGAACATCCAGTAGGTACAGATCTCTGGCACTTCGGGAGTCCACGGAGAGGTGCCCTGTCCAAACAATGCACTCTGCCGTGGAGTCTGGGTGCCCTCGCAGGTGGGCTGCTGAACAAGATCGGCAATCAGGTTCGTGACGATGCACGTTTTGGTCAGTTAGTGTTTCATTATGATTGTATTTAACTCCCTTCCTCTTGTTTCAATCTTGTCAGATCTTGACCAAAAGCAAAAAGATGGAAATGCACCTTTGTCCTTGTTCTGGGAAAGAAGATTACCATTCAGATCGACACTGTAGGGGAGTGGAACTTATTTAGTATTATGGCTTCCGAGCTGCAGTGTCAGCATTATCTTTCAGTTTGAGAGTTTTAGTTAGTGGCCCCATTGGCCTAGCATTTATTATTTTCCTTTTGCTCTGCACAATTCTATTTGAAATTCAGTGAGCTGTTCATTCTGAGTCTTTCCCTCTGCACTTGGGCCATCACCACACACCCGTGTCAGCAGGAGCCATACTTCAAAAGTACAGTATTACTTAGAGCATACACACAAATCATTGGTCTTCAGCCGTGCGGGGAACGAACATGTAAAGCCAGAAAGCTATTGCATGTACACACACACATACACAGATCAGCTTTGAAAATAGTTTTCCCATTCCCAAGAGCAGTGAATGGAAAAGGACATCAGCCACATCATTGCAAGTCAAAGATCAAATACAGAACCAAAGACGAAGGCTGTCTATTCCATTTCATTCACCTCCAGCTGAGGAATGGGAGCTTGCAAATAAAATTATAACTTCTCAAGTGCCTGTTCCATTTTGCTTCAAAAATTCTAATGTACTTCAATTCCTCCTTTTCATTGGATCTCAATCATCCTCTGCATGAAACACAATCTTCATTTCACCAACAATCTTTCTGCCTACCATTTTAAATTGAAGATCTTTGATGTGCTGATGATGTAATTTTCACTATTTGCCCTATTAAAACTTTATTAGCCCTTTGCTATATCTTTTCTGTTCTAGGCAAAACTGTGTCAATTTCTCCACTATCTCATCCTACCGAGCTCCCTCATCTCTGGTACCTTCTTGATATTCTTCCTAAAGAGTAGTAGGCAGAATTGTGCTCAGTGTCTCAGCCAAGTTCTTATCAGAGCCTTGCACATGTTTGGCACGAATTTGTTTGCACTGTACCCCATACACTTTCTTTACAAAGTTTTTCAATATTCACTTTTGTATTCAATGATTGCAGTACATGTATTGGAAGACTCCCTGGCCTTACTCAGAACAATGTCCCCTTATATTCACCCACCTTAAAAACAGAAACATTTAGGGTCATCTTTTTATTTCTTCCAAAATACATTCCTCTTCACAGATGCACACTAAGTTACCCATGACCTGTACGAGCCCTAGTTCTCCTGAAGTCTGTCACCATCAAAAGTGCTATTAAACACATTATTAAAATTTTTATCACCTACTAACTTCGAATAATCTTCTACCCAAGTGTAACCTGTTTTTTTTTTAACCTACATACACAAAGTTATTAGATTTTAAACAAAATCACCGTGAGATACAGTCTCATATTTGCTTTTTTGAACATTGCTGCGCACCATTAATCTTACAGGGACTGAATGTTCTTTGCCATGTCCCCAAGCAATTTTATAGCTAGAGCAGCCAGAACTCATGCAAGCCACCTGCTGACTTCCTGTCACCACACCCCAAAATTAAGTGCAAAAGGATTGAAAATACAATTTAGGAAACGTCATAGTTTTAAGCTCTGCCAATTTTTCAGAGTCAAGTATTACTTCAGTGCTATCCTACAAATCAATAAATTTTGATCCTTTCTGTCTCTCTTTCAGGAAATTAAAATGTAGTATTATGTGGCATTTATAACACAGAAGCAGGCCATTCATCTCAACAAATCTATGCTTGCTCTTCTGCCATCTTCCTCTCACCTTTTTTCATATAACTACCAGTGTTTTGTTCATTGGTGCATTTTCTCCAGCTTCTCAAAAAATATGATGTTTGTCCAGGTTAGAGGACACTTCATAGAAGTTCACCATCACGTAAACAGTCCTTGTAAACTGGCCCTGAAAAGGGAATTAACACTTATTCATCCAGAACAAATAAGATACTAAATTCAAGTACAGTACATAAAAACAGAAATTGTTGGAAATACTCAGTACGTTAGGCCGCATCTGTGGGAATAGAAACAGTTAACGTTTCAGGTTGAAACCTTTTGTCGGGTTTCCCAAACTGAAACAGTAATTGTTCTTCTTCCCACAGATGTGTCCTGAGCTGCAATTTATGTTTTTATTTAAAATTTCCATCACTTGCAATTTTATTTTGATATTCATAGTTAAAGTATAAATGCATACAAGATCCATAAACCAAACCAGCTGATTGACATATTCCAAGATGCAGAAATCTGTGCTGAAGCTCGGTCAGAGGACTCTGTGTAGAAGAACCACTGTCAAGGACCCTGCTGCTGCTGAACACTGAAGGGTTGCGAACTGTGTAACAGATTCTCAAATACTTCATTAGTGTGCTGCTGAAAGAGAAACCCAAGTGGCATTGGGGTTTCTCTTCTATTTCAACAGCACGTTAAATCTAGAAAAAGATGTGAACAGATTGTATTTGGTTTTGTTTATCTACTTTCATGAATAAAGTATATTTCATAAATAATGAAGAGTACAAATGCATAAATTTACATTTATTTTCTTCCCATGGACTTAGCATCTATTGGTACTGCAGTACTACACACCTGAATGGATTCATTCATTTAAAATTTGAAGTCAGGGCTACATCCTTGAAAGAGTTCCTGGCCGCTAAACTAGAGTGCTGCTGGAAGTGTCTCTGGAGTACAAGTACTGAGAGCAAATGGTTGTACAGGATGATTTGCTGGACAGATGGAGATCACCTTGCCCCTTTCTCATAGACAGACCAACTTGAAGATGCAAATAGCGGTGGGGGGGGGGGGTGGTGGAATGTGCTCTGCGTCAGGGACACTCCAAGCAACCCCAGAAACAAAGGTTCACCAGCAGGAGATGGCCACCGAGATCAGAGCTGGGGGCAGCTCACCAGGCCTTCGAAGGAGTGCAGGAAACTATACATCATAAATTCGCTGGGCTTGGCAAAAATACTGCAGATGCCCGAAACCTGAACTAGATGCAGATAATACCGGAAACACACAACAGATCAGGAAGCACGTGTGGAAAGAGCAGCAGAATCGAGGTTTCTTCCTGCACGGATCGAGTTTCAAGTTTAACCTAATTGTTAAAGAGAGAAAAGTTTGTTTTAAGTTACAAAGGATCTACCGAGGGAGAGACATTTCTAACTAGAGGGCTGAAAGCAACCACGTGCTCTGTGTGCCTGTGATGCTGCTCCAAGTAAGCTTTCCGTTGCACCTGTGCATACGTGTACTTACGGCTATGACAATAAACTTAACTTTGACCTTAAAAGCAAAAATCATACAGATTACTGTTTACAGCGTGCACAGGCATGAGCACTCACGAGGCGCCCACACACATACGCTTGTAGAAATTTTTATCACGCAATAACAACTCCTCCATATGAACTTCCTTTCACCTTTATTATGCAGGTCCAAACTGGCCTCTTCTCCCAGAAAAGAAAAGAGAGGCTTTTCCTGCCCCAGAGGCTCACCAGACCGGGCCCTTTTTCCAAGAGAATAAGAGGGCCCAGTCTGGTGAGGGCTCCCATTGTTAAGGGCCTATACCACACAGAACATGCCCTCTCTTCTCATTTCTACCATCAGAGAGGAGGTACATGAGCCTAAAGACTTGCACTCAATATTTTAGGAACAGCTTCTGAATGGACAATGAGCCCATGGACATTACCTCACTATTTTTGCCCTGTTTTTGAACTACTTATTTAATTTATTTTAAAATACTGTATTTTTGTTGCAATTTACAGCAATTTTATGTATTGCATTGCACTGCCGCTGTAAAACAACAAAGTTCACAGCATATGTTAGTGATAATAAGGCTGGTTCTGATTCCCAGCTAAATTACCTGTCAGACTGAAGGTTAGATCATTGCAGAGATGCCCCCTGTCCGATCCCAGCCCCAGCCTATGTATAGCAGCACTGAAGCAATACATTTGTTCTGCATTTGCTTCCATCATCAACAAGCATCGGTGTAAATACTGGTACTGCAAGGGTTGAAGAAGTTAGAATATGCTATGCTGGCAGGACAGGGAAGTTCCCCTGAAGGCAAAGTTGCAGATCATTACTGCTCTGGTGGACTGAGATAAAGAGTTTGTCAGGGAACTATAGAAGGAGAGTTGCTCTGGATGCAATCAGTATGTTTGATACACTAATCCAGCTACATGACTGGCTGTGGGAAATGTCAATGGGTGGTGGGGGTTGGGGTGGAGTCCATCTCCAACCTCTCACAGGACTGTGTGGAGCCAGAAACACGTCATTTCTGATCAGGAAAGAATGGACGCTTTAGTACCTGCCTTCCCTTGAGTTGACTCTCTCTTTGTTCAACAGCTGAAAGAAGCTTCTGTTGCCATGAAAACACAGAGGGAGGCAGTTGCCATCTATGCATCTCAGTTCGGCCACAGAACATCCCAATCATGTTCTGCTGCCTGCCACCAGGAGCAGACAGATGCCACTCAGGTGGATCAGTTTGCTATTGGAGAGAAAACAAATGCCATCAGATAACATGGACTTTGATAACATGGAGTTACCCTCTTTTGTGTGACTTTCATAAACCACCATATTTTGGGAGTTGAGCGTGAGAATAAATATTAAGAGCTGCAGCAGGCCATATGACCCTATGAACTGTTTAAACCGGATCTTGCTGACTGGCAGCCAGCAGTTCCACAGGGAACATGGGACTATCAGCCTTTGGTATAAAGGAACCAGTTCACAGTAATGTTTTGTTAACTTAGTGTGAGTGCTAGCCCACAGCTCTGAGACCAGATAAGGGTGGAAAACCATTCTGCAGGTGCAGATACTGCCTGATACTGTCTCGTGACAAACTACTGAAGGGTATAAATGGGACAATTTTTTGTGTAAGGTGGGGTCTTCTCTTATGCTGGGTTGCATCTAGTGTTAAGAGCTAGTGATTGGTTGTTAAGTATTATTTTGTCTTTTTCACTACTTTATTAACCAGTTTCCTTTCTTTCTGTATTTTTATAATACTCTAATAAAGTACTTTAATAACCTTGAATACATGTACAATGCCACCTTTGTTTGCAGACACTACTTGCTGCTGAATCATAAAAGAACAATTGAGGAATTCTTTAAAAAATTTTGTTACGGACTCACACCCACTTGTGACAGACCTTAAGATACAATTGTAATCCTTGAATCCTACTAATTGTAATCCTTGAAACTACACATTCACAGTAAGTAAAAAACAAATATGCAGGTATATAGATTCATTAGGAAAAACAATTGGCATGCTGGCCCTCATTGTAAGAAACTGGAGTACACAATGCTTGATGAGGTTTTTATGATGGTTCATTCAGAATATCATTTTTTAATTTTGATGTCTGCATATAAGGAAAGATAAACTTACCTTGGAGTTGGTATTGACCCATTAAGTCAATTTCAAAATTGATTGTCTAGTCCTGTCAAATATCTACGGAATTCAGAATTAAAATCACACTGAGAATTTAGAAGTCTAAGGAACTGCCAGTTAGATGCCCAAGAGATTGTTTTCTTTGGTTGGAGGCCATTGTCTCAGGATAAGGGGGCATTTAGGACTGAGGTGAGGGGAGGTTTCTTTACTCAGAGGGCTGTAAATACCTGGTGTTCTTTACAAGAGATAGTCTGGCTGAGACTGATGGAAATTTCAGCATTCAGGGGTCAACCAGCAAAGTGCAGTCAAGGCATACAAACTGTTGTACACTTATTGAATGGCAGACCACTCCTTTTTCTTACATTCTTCTGGCATGTAAGATACATCAAGGGACATGAAACAGTGACAATAAAATTATTTTGTATAAAATACATCAAATATAAAATACATCAGGATCCAAGTTTCTGCACTTCCTCACAAGCTCCAACACTTCACATTTCTGATGAGAAATGATTGTGCTTACATTGTGGCTTTTGAACATTAATTAGTATTACCGGAACTTCTTTTTTTATTTTTATTTTAGGTTTACAACATTATTTATACTTTTTACGAGTGATCTTTCAGAGTGTAGACTTAGATGACATACTGTACTTGTTTCAGAAATTACAAGTCTGAAAAAATGTTAATTATAAGAAGTCTGTGGTGCCATACTGACAAGCCAAATTATACAAGACCTGTAGATTCAACACATGACTTTAGGGGAGGATTGCGGTTATTTGCAGGTGTTGGGTTTAAGAGAAATACTATAAAAATAAAACAATTAAGATAGAAGGATGTAAAATAGTATGGCTCACAGCATAAGAATTTTTTTCAGATGACATACTTAACCACAAACCTTTTATTTCCTAGTTCCTTGCGGCAGAGTGAAAGACTTTTAGTGAATTACTGATATTATCCAGAAAAAGGAAGTACTGTTTTGTAAAATAAAGATCTATAAAAATGAGCAGTGAATGATTTTTAAAAAATATTCTGTCTTTATTTTCTACCATATAGCTTACTGAGTATAGGATCACAGATGTCCTCTAAGTGACTAAAACTGACATCATTTTCACTTGAGTCCGACCCCATAGAAGTCAGATTCACCAACATTTAATATTCACATTGTTCACCAGATTTAACAGAAATCTGAAAGAGCCTGATCAAATTTTGCAATTTAGCTCACTGATAATCAAGGTTATTTTAGATTAGACACAAAATGCTGCAGGAATTCAGCAGATCAGGCAGCATCTATGGAAAAAACAGAACAGTCAACATATCGGGCCAAGATCCTTCATCAGGACTGGAAAAAAAAGGGGTCTATTTTTGTGGGCCCTACAAGATGAGGGTTTTAATGAGTGAGTTGGAGTCAACAATTTCAAACATTCTATTGTGAACAACCTAATGCCACCTTGATTTCAACTACAATGAGAGGCTTCCTTGGCCTGTATTTTGAATCAGCTGGTCGTGGGTTCAGATTTTGAATTTTCACTGAGGTGACAATAAAGTTCCCATATACCATTCAAGGGGCTGGATATTGCTTAATGTTCTGGGCAGCATTTAACCCAGAATCGATACTGGTAGTACACCATCTGATCACTTATTTCATTATTGGTTGTGATGGTTTACAATGGACTATTACAAAAACATACAGTACTTGTTTCCTTGGTGTCCTTTAGAGAAGGAAATCTACCAACATAGCTAATAATCCTGGATCATCGGGGCCCTTTCTGGGGGAGGTATGACCTGTACAAAAAGGACGAGTTACACCTGAACACAAAGGGTTCCAATATCCTAGTGGACACATTTAATAGAGCTGTTAGGGAGGGCTTAATCTAATTTGGCAGGGGGATGGAAACCGGGGCTGAGGAAGGGGAAAAGCAATAAATACTGGACTGAGAGTGTTGTATTTGAATGCACATAGCACAAGAAACAAAATGGATGATCTTGAAATTCACCTACAGATTGGCAAGTATGACATTGTGGCCATCTCTGAAACTTCGTTATAGGATGGCTGCCATTGGGAGCCGAATGTCCAAGGATATATGGTGTATCGGAAAGATAGGTTAGTTGGCAGAGGGGGTGGTGTGGCTCTGTGTATAAGAAATAATATTAAATCATTGGAAAGAGTTGACATAGGACTAGATGGTGTAGAGTCTCTATGGGTTGAGTTAAGAAATGGCAAAGGTAAAAGGACCCTAATGGCAGTTGTATATAGGCCTCCAAACAGCAGCCGGGATATGGATTACAAATTACAGCTGGAGATAGAAAAGGCATGTCAGAAAGGCATTGTCATGGTAATCATTGGGGAGTTTAACATGAAAGTGGATTGGGAAAACCAAGCCAGTACTGAATCTCAAGAGAGAGAATTTGTAGAATGTCTAAGGGATGGATTTTTAGAACAGTTTGTTGTTGAGCCCACTAGGGGATTGGTTGTGCTGAACTGGGTGTTGTGCAATGATCTGGAGGTGATAAAAGAGCTTAAGGTTAAGGAACCCTTAGGGTACAGTGATCGAGTTCACTTTGAAATTTGAGAGGGAAAAAATAAAATCTAATGTGTCGGTATTTCAGTGGAATAAAGGAAATTACAATGGCATGAGAGGGGAACTGGCCAAAGTTGACTGGAAAATGACATTTGCAGGAAGGACAGAAGAGCAGCAATGGCTGGAGTTTCTGTGACAAATGAGGGAAGTGCAAGAAAGATATATTCCAAATAAGAAGAAATTTTCAAAGGGAAGAAGGACACTACTGTGGCTGACAAGTGAAGTCATAGCCAAAGTAAAAGCAAAAGAGAGGGCATACAAGGAAGCCAGAGCTAGTGGGAAGATCAAAGTTGCTGGTGAACGCAGCAGGCCAGGCAGCATCTCTAGGAAGAGGTACAGTCGACATTTCAGGCCGAGACCCTTCATCAGGACAGGGTCCTTATGAAGGGACACGGCCTGAAACGTCGACTGTACCTCTTCCTAGAGATGCTGCCTGGCCTTCTGCGTTCACCAGCAACTTTGATGTGTGTTGCTTGAATTTCCAGCATCTGCAGAATTCCTTGTGGCAGTGGGAAGATAGAGGATTGTGGAGCTTTTAAAAACTTGCAGAAGAAAACTAAGAAGGTCATTCAGAAAGAAAAGATGAATTATGAGAGGAAGCTGGCAACTAGTATCAAAAAAGATACTAAAAGCTTTTTTAAGTATATAAAGGGTAAAAGGGTATAGGACCAATATAAAATGATGCTGGAGATATTGTAATGAGAGATGCAGAGATGGCAGAGGAACTGAATGCGTATTTTGCATCAGTCTTCACAATGGAAGACGTCTGCAGTACCGGATATTCAAGAGCGTCAGGGAAGTGAGGTTTGAGCAGTGAAAATTACGACTGAGAAGCTTAATGGTTTGAGGGTGGATAAATCTCCTGGACCTGATGGAATGCACCCTCAGGTTCTGAAGGAAGTAGCTGGAGAGATTGCAGAGGCATTAATGATGATCTTTCAAGAATCGATGGATTCTGGCATTGTACCGGATGACTGGAAAATTGCAAATGTCACTCCACTATTTAAGAAATGTGGGAGGCAGCAGAAAGGAAACTATAGACCTGTTAGTCTGATATCAGTGGTTGGGAAGTTGTTGGAATTGATTGTTAGGGATGAGATTACGGCGTACCTGGAGGCACATAACAAGATAGGCCAAAGCCAGCATGGTTTCTTGAAAAGAATTTCCTGCCTGACAAACCTACTGCAATTCCTTGAGGAAATTACAAGCAGGGTAGACAAATGAGATGCAGTAGACGTGGTGTACTTGGATTTTCAGAAAGCCTTTGATAAGGTGCCGCACATGAGGCTGCTTAGCAAGATAAGAGCCATGGAATTACAGGGAAGTTACTAGGGTGGGGGGAGCATTGGCTGGTCAGCAGAAAACAGAGAATGGGAATAAAGGGGTCCTATTCTAACTGGCTGCCAGTTTCACAGGGGTTGGTGTTGGGACCATTACTTTTTACGATTTATGTCAATGATTTGGACTATGATATTAAGGGATTTGTGGTTAAATTTGCTGAAGACAGAAAGATAGGTGGAGGAGCGAGTAGTGTTGAGGAAACAGAGAGACTTAGATAGTTTAGGGGAATGGGCAAAGAAGTGGCAAATGAATTACAATGTTGGAAAGTGTATTGTCATGCACTTTGGTGGAAGAAATAAATGGGCAGACTATTATTTAGATGGGGAGAGAATTCAAAATGCAGAGACACAAAGAGACTTGGAAGTCCTTGTGCAAGATACCTTAAAGGTTAATCTCCAGGTTGAGTCAGTTGTGAAGAAGGCGAATGCAATATTGGCATTCATTTCTAGAGGTATAGAATATAAGAGCCAGGATGTGATGTTGAGGCTCTATAAGGCACTCATGAGACCACACCTGGAGTACTGTGTGCAGTTTTGGGCTCTTTATTTTAGAAAGGATATACTGACATTGGAGAAAGTTCAGAGAAGATTCACGAGAATGATTCCAGGAATAAGAGGGTTACCATATGAGAAACATCTGGCAGCTCTTGTGCTGTATTCCCTGGAGTTCAGGAGAATGAGGGGGGATCTCATAGAGACATTCCAAATGTTAGAAGGCCTGAATAGATTAGATATGGCAAAGTTATTTCCCATGGTAGGGGATCCTAGGACAAGAGGGCTCGACTTCAGGATTGAAGGACATCCTTTTAAAACTGAGATGCGGAGAAATTACTTTAGTCAGAGAGTGGTAAATCTGTAGAATTTGTTGCCATGAGCAGTTTTGGAGGCCAAGTAATTGGGTGCATTTAAGGCAGAGATAGATAGGTTCTTGATTTCTTGATTAGCCAGGGCATCAAAGGATATGGGGTGAAAGCAGGGGAGTGGGATGACTGGATGAAGTGGATCAGCCCGTGTTTGAATGGTGGAGCAGACTCGATGGTCTTATGGGCTCAATAACTGATTCCAGACCCACAAACAGGATTGACTCTTAATTACCACCTCAGTTCAGCAATTAGGGATGGACATTAAATTCCAGTGAAAAGTCATGAAAAGGTGCCACTAATATTACTTTCTTTATGACTCTGCCATTGACTGAATAAACATTAAGAAATAAAAACACCTGTAGTGTACCTTGGCAAATTGTAGAGGATATTTTCTATTATGGAATTCAATTAACTGATTTATTTTGTAAAATATTAGTGAATGTTCTGTTCCAGTCAACTTAATCTCTTGAGTATGGAATGTCCTTTACAATGCTCTAAAAAGAATGCCCAGCTTTCAATATGCTGCACACTTCCATGCAGTTCTTCAATTCAATAGCTTCAAGAACAACTGCAAACCCTTTCAGGATTCAGCAGGCATTCTGGCCTCCTTTTCGGGAATTAGGCGGTATCAGCCACTCAGTACAACCTTGACCCTCCCTGGTGTTATTTTCAACTAAGTTAATCGAAATAAAAAATAAATACAGTGGATTCCGGTTAATTGGGACACATCAGAGGCCAGTACGTTTTCGCCCAATTAAGCAGCTGTCCCAACTAACTGAAGTTTCATGAAAGTAGCTAAAAAGGTATAAAAAAAAGTCTAACTGAGTACAAATTATGTATTTAAATGAAATACGGAACAAATTAGTGTATTACCAACATTACTAATGTACTATAAAACTGTGTATTCATTTCTAATAGTTATCAATGAAGGAATTCATCAAGTATATGCAATGAACAAAATCAGCGCAGACATTTAGTGTAGGTAATGAACTGCCTTCATACAATGCTATCGATGATTGCATCCTCCAAATCTTCATTTTCATTGTAACATTCAAGATGATTGTCATTACCTTCAATTTATTCATAATTCCTAACCTGTTGAGGTAGTGAAATGGTTTCATTTTCGCTCCCAGCCATTTCTGGCATCTCCAAGCCTGAATGCTTGAAACCGCTGTGAGCAAAACAATTCGGAATTGTCTTACTGCTTATTTCTTGCCAGCTATCAGTGACAAAAATCACTGCTTTTTAAACACAAGCACATGTAAATGATGCAATTTAAAAATTATTCACTTGAAGCACAGTGTACCATTTAACGGCCAGACAAATGTGCGCGACTGATGCTAGTTAGAACCTGCTTGGCAACAGTCTCCTGCCCAAATTAAGTGGCACAATGTTCCAAACAAATGAATAGAATCCCAAAAATTTTCTCAGTTAGTTTTTGTTCTTTAAGAGTTGTCTCAAATAAGCAGCTGTCCTGATAAACTGGAGGCCCAATTAACCGGAATTCACTGTATAGTAATTTTGAGAGCAAGTAAGTTATTTTTGGTAAGAGGGATCTTTTCTAATAATTCCATGGAATATAATTGGGGCATAATCATAGCTTGACTTTTCAATAATACTTAGCTTTTGATTGGTCCATACAATGTTCATGTTGAATTAACTGCATAAACAAAGATACCAGAGAAGAGATGTTGTGGATTCCCATTCCACTCTGAAATCTTATTCGTAAAAAAACTATGAGCTGATATTCTAGTCCAGACTTGAGGAAATGTTCCTTCTTCCTAGGCAGTCCTTCTGGGACAAGGGTAACTTCTGTTCTCATCAGTCTGAGGTGCCAGATGAGGACAATATAGGATCCATAAAATTTAAAGAAAACATATTGTAGTGAGAAAGATTGTGGTAAGTGTTAAAGAGAAATAACATCAGTCTTGATACTGGTCTACACTGAAATTGAATAAAATCTTAGCTTTGCCTTTCCCCATCCGGCAGGTGAGCATGCAGCTGAAGTTCTGTCATCCAAAATTCAGGAGTATTCTCCATTATCTCCTTAAATCATTGAAGACTATTTTGAGATCAAGAAAATCATGTACAGTGAAGATCACATACAGTGTGCCTCCTAATGGACAGGACCAAGGCTTCAACCACAAAGAGGAGGCAACTGGTGATAACTTTCGCTGTGGCCTAGAGTAATGAGACCACTTCATAGTTTCCTGAACAGGATTTGTATACTTTCTTGAAAATGTTTACAATTTTGGTGTTTCTAAAGTTCCTCCCTACACTTTTGTTCACATCTTCCCACATGTAGGAGACAAGGTCAAAAGTTTGTTACCAAATTTTAGAGCTTCAATGAAAATATCATTCACTCTTGAGGCTTTGTTGCTTCTCTGTTGACATATGGGGCTACTGGTAGGATAGTGAAATTAAGGACACTCACTTCAATGATAGAGTTACAGTTGAGGTGTTTTTTAAAATGTTCCTTCCAACAAACTTTATTTTTGATAAGCTGTCCTCCATTCTTGGCTCTCAGTGGCATGAATCACTTAACATTTGGGCCATAGATCATCCTGATGAGAAGTACTGCAGATAAAATAAGTTGCTGGGTCACCTATGGTCTCTCCACTCACTACTTTGCTTATAGACTCTAGTTCATGATTAGCTTGATGTGCCTGTAAAACTGCTCCTGTTCTCTTCAGGTACAAATGAGCTTCCAATCCATGAACACTGTCTTTCGTCGTTAATTATTCCTGGATCTCCTGGTCATTGTCATTAAACAAGTCCCACTGGTGTCTTTGGAGAAGTCAAGAGATTCTCTACAGGTGCTAATAATGCGGAGCTCAGGATAATCCAGGCACCATGTGACTCTGTGACTCCTGCTGGCTGGGAGTCATCTCACTAGCTGTGCGGGAGTGGCTGAGAAAGGTTTTCTTTGTTACATCCTGAAACTTTGAGTGTGGATTCAATTATGGCTGTATGTCAGTTTTACCATTGCATTGGGACCGGAATGATCTGTCATGGTGGCATAGTGATCAGCGCCATCACTTTACAGCAGCAGAAGTCACTGACTGGATTCGGTTCCCAACACTGTCCAGAAGGAGTTTACACAACCTCCCCATTTGTTGCTCTCGGTGTTCCAGTTTCCTCCCACAGTCCAAAAACATATAGTTAAGTTAGGGTTAGTAAGCTGTGGGCACACTATGTTGGCACCAAAAGGGTAGCGACAGTTGCGGCTACCTCGAGCACAATCCAAAAAACCATAAGACATAAGAGCAGAATTAGGTCGTCTGGCCCATCGAGTCTGCTCCGCCATTCAATCCTGACTGATAATCCTTGCCGATTTGAGGCTATGCACTTCATTGTATGTTTAACATTTCAATGTACATGTGACAATTGACATTGATCTTTATAGAGAACAGTGGGAAGTGGCTGGTCCAACAGTCATCAGTAGCTGTCGTGGTGCTGATGATGTAGCCATCCTGGAGTCTCTCACGCATAATGTGACATAATCCAGCTGCCAGTCTCCACATTGGGTATTGCCATCTAGTCTGGAACTCTTCCTGTGCTGCAATGTCAGAGCTACCATCTTCCAGATGAGACCCCAGCCTGAAAACTTGTAACACACATAAAATGCTGGAGGAACTCAGCAGGTCAGGCAGTATCTATGGAAAGGAATAAAGAGCCAACATTTCAGGCCGAGACCCTTCAACAGGTCTAGAAAGAAAAGGGAAAGAAGCCAGAATGAGGTGGGAATTTGTCTTCTCTTTCAGAGGATATACAGCATCCTGTGGCAGTACATTGAAAGGAAGGAGGAGGGTTATCCCATGTGTTCTGGTTGACATGCACCTCTCGCACAAGATTTCTAAAACAGTTATATAACCATATAACAATTACAGCACGGAAGCAGGCCATCTTGGCCCTTCTAGTCCGTGCCGAACTCTTACTCTCACTTAGTCCCACCGACCTGCACTCAGCCCATAACCCTCCATTCCTTTCCTGTCCATATAGCTGTCCAATTTATATTGTGAACAAATTGTGGAAGATTGCTATGCATAAACTGACCACCATATTTGCTGCAATAAAGTACTTCGCGGTGCTGCAGGTTCCTTTGGAACATACTAAAAACTTGGTAAAAGCCATGATTTAAATTGAAGTCTGTTAGATTTAAGCGTTAGCTAAACTATTTCCACAGTCGCAAAACAGTGTCCTTACATATTAAGTGGTGCCTACAAAGGCCAATTAACCTGTCAACCTGCAGTTTTGGTATATGAGAGGAAAGGAGTGCATCCAGAGGAATCCTGGGAAACAGGCAGGAGAGATTTGGTGAGCTAACTGCATGAAGGATGCAAGGGAGCAAGATAAATAAATTGCAGTTATGAATGAAATCTCAAAAAAATTAACCCAGGCAGGCTCACTATCAAAACCTGGACCGGGTTTTTTTTTCAGGTTTTGTTTATATCTGTAAATATTTTTATTTTTTCTATGTTTTATTGAAGATATGAACGAAAACTGAAAAATGCTCAGGTAAATGTTAATGGCATTCTCTTCAAAATACTATGTTACCAGCTGCAGTCCCAGAATCATCTGGCTCTGGAGTGTCTATCAACAGTGCAAATTGTGAGTAAAGATTTCTACTTCCGTAGCACCCAAACCATTTTTAAAGTTAGAAGCGCTCAAAGCATTTGTTCAGATTATAAAATCTTACCCTTTCTGCCAAATATGCGGAATGCTTTTGCTTTGTTTTCACATGTAAAATAATCAAGATTATGTTGGATCTGTTGGTTGCCTAAATCTTGTGGAAACTCAAGCAATAATAAAAACATTTATAATATATTTTAAACAGACTGCATTCCATGTTTCCATTAATTAAACACTAAGAAAACACTCTAATAACCAATTTTGCCTATTTTAAATGCTTCTATTGTGAATTAGTTTTGAACATATTGTATTCTTTAATACCATCCTTATCTTGAGAAGAGTGGAAATGAAATACCCTCATTGATAAACTTTTGGCTTGTTAATAGACCACTTTTCATTGCAGGAAAACAAAGGGCCCTTTCCCGATGGAGGGGAAACAGTCAGGCTCTATAATCACCTTTTTTTTCTTCATGACTCTTTCCCACTCTCACCTCCCCACCCTCTTCCGTATCATTATGTATAAGATGTAAAAGGCTTGCTTGGTGCTATCGATTCGTCTCCCGCCAGGGCAGAACTAAATGAAGGTACCGGACAAGGAATGCTTTCCAAGTTAAGAACGGTCATTTGAATTTTTTTTTAAAAAACACAGATTTTTAGATTCATTTGGGAGATGTTTCCTAATTTGGAATGATTGTATGACTACGGGAAGAAGTGCTATTAAATGGTCACAATTTGATACTTTAAAAAAATCTTCAGGATAGTTCCGGTTTACCGAAGCTTGTAAAATACGTCGAATTACGTTGGCAGCGCACACCTTTATTTAACTTTACAACAGCTTTTCTGCGGCTGTGCCGCAAAGGCAATCACTGTTTATCTACTAGTGAACTTCAGGTGATCAATTAAACCTCACCAACTGAAATCAAAGCACGAGTTCGTAAAAGAAAACAGGAAGCACTCGCAGAGATTTCCATCCAAGAACCTGTGGAGTCTGTTGCCGACTGAAGGTAAGTGCCGATTTTGCAAACAAATTGAAAGGCGCGGCATTTGTTTCAGAAATAAAAGTTTTTGAAAGTTTATAACAATTCTGATAGAAGGAAGATTCCTTTTTTGACCTAAATACAGCAATGAAGCGAAATTTAATATGAGCTTCAATTTTGTGTAGGTGAGATTCTAAAAGACCTCCCCGAACTAAATGATTAGCTTCCAAACATGTTTGTAGAGATTATCACCCGTGGTCCTTATTTGATTTTGTTGTCGAATGGTTTTGACCTATTGTGCCTTCGCCTCTCGTTGGCTGATATTCGAACTGCTTCACATCATATATCAACATTTCGGATGCTGGAATTGATGGTTTTGTGGCCAAGTTTGCAGGTGATAGAAAGATAGGTGGAAGCGCTGGTAGTGTTGAGGAAGCAGGGAGTCTGCAGAAGATCTTAGATTAGGAGAATGGACAAAGAAGTGGCAGGAATATAGTGCTGGGAAGTGTATGATCATGCACGTTAGTCAAAGCAATACTAGCACAGACGATTCTCTCAACGGGGAGAAAATCCAAAAATCAGAGGTGCGAAGGGATCTGGGAGTCCTTATGCAGGATTCCCTAACGGTTACCTTGCAGGTTAAGTCGGTGGTAAGGCAAATACAATGATAGCAAACGACAGGAATTCTGCAGATGCTGGAAATTCAAGCAACACACATCAAAGTTGCTGGTGAACGCAGCAGGCCAGACAGCATCTCTAGGAAGAGGTACAGTCGACGTTTCAGGCCGAGACCCTTCGTCAGGACTGTACCTCTTCCTAGAGATGCTGCCTGGCCCGCTGCGTTCACCAGCAACTTTGATACAATGTTAGCATTCATTTTGAGAGGACTAGGATATAACAGCAAGGATGTAATGCTGAGGCTTTCTAAAGAAAAACTGGTCGGACTGCATTTGGAGTATTGTGAGCAGTTTTACGCCTATTACGTATCGAAGAAAAGATGTGCTGGCATTGAAAAGGATCCAGAGGAGGTTTACGAGAATAATTTTGGGAAGAAAGGTTTAACGTACCAGGTGCGATGATGGACCGGGGTCTGTACTCGCTGGAGTTTAGAAGAATGAGGGTGGATCTCATTGAAACCTTTCGAATATTGAAAGCCCTGGATAAAGTAGACGTGGAGAGGATTTTTGTCTGTAGTGGTAGAGGGGCACAGCCTCAGAATAGAGGGATGTCTATTTAGAACGGAGATAAAAAATTTCTTTAGCTAGGGGGTGGTGAATCTGTGGAATTCATTGCCATGGTTGGCTGTGGAGGCCAAGTCACTGGGTGAAGTTAATGCAGCAGATTAGTCAGGGCGTCAAAGGTTACGGGAAGAAGGCAGGAGAATGGACTTAAAGGGATAATGAATCAGCCATGATAGAATGGCGGAGCAGACTCGAGGGGCCAAATGGCCTAATTCTGCTCCTATGTGTTTACGGTCTTGTGATCGCACTGCTTTTGCCAAGGCAACGAGAGTAGCTAGTGTACCACCGATGCAAACACAAGCTCAGCATGTGGTGTGGGTTCCCATGTGTGCAAGGTTTTCGAAACACAGCATAAATCGCTCGTGTCATTTTCACTGGCCAAGCATTTATATTTCCTGATGGTTCCAATATGTTAAAAATGTCAGTAACCTGTAAGTATTAAAATGGGCATCAATTATAATCCAGTCAGTAGCCTGAGTGAATTTAACATATTCAGTGAGGGAATTTCAATATTGTTTGGTGGTTGTAGTTTTAAATCACGCTGTTTGAGAACCGCAGAAAACGTTTTTGGTTTCGGGCTTCTAATAAGTTCACAAGTTCGAAGATCCGACAAAGCGCGTGTTTTAAATATTATGTTTGCACATATCGTATATAGAGTTATATACAGCGCAGAAACAGGCCTTTCGGCCCATCTAGTCAGTGCCGAACTACTTAAGCTGCCTACTCCCATCGACCTACACCGGGACCATAGGGCTGCATACCATCCGTGCCTACCCAAACTTATCTAAAACTTTGAAATTGAACTCCAGTGCACCACTTGCACTGTCAGCTTGTTCCATACTCTCTCAACTCTGAGTGAATGAGTTTTCCCTCATGTTTCCCTTAAACTTTCACCTTTCACCCATGACCTCTAGTGGTAGTCCCATCCAACCTCAATGGAGAAAAGCTTGCTGGTATTTACCTTATCTATACCCCTCATAATTTTGTATACCTCTATCAAATCTCCCCTCAGTTTTCCACGTTCCAAGGAATAAAGTCCTAACCTTTTCAATCTTTCTCTATTTCTTGGGTCTTCCAGATCTGCCAACATCCTTGTACATTTTATCTGTACTCCTTCAATGTATTTACATCTTTCCTGTAAGTAGGTGACGAAAACTGCACACAATACTCCAAATTAGGCCTCACCAATGTCTTATACAACTTCAACATAACATCCCATCTTCTGTACTCAATACTTTGATTTATGAAGGCCAATGTGCCAGAAGCTTTCTTTACGATCCTATCCACCTATGAAGTGGCTTTCAATGAATTATGGACCTGTGTTCCTAGATCCCTTTGTTCTACTGCACCTAGGGTATCACTGTGTAATACCCTGGCTGGTCCTGCCAAAGTGCAAGACCTTGCATTTATCTGCATTAAATTCCATCTGCCCATTTTTTCAGTTGGTCCAGAACCTGCTGCATGCCATGATAGTCTTCCTCACTCTCCACTACACTCCCAAACTTGGTGTTGTAATGTATGGATCTCTTTCTGTTAGAGCAATGGTTCCCCCCTTAGCTCTGCATTTTGTTCTGTTGTCTGCACCTGCATTGTTTCTCTCTCATACCAGTTAAAGCCACCTCCCGCATGCATGCTTTTATTTAATTGATGTGTTGTTTTGCACAGACACAACAGATGTCATCCACAGATTTGCCACATTATTATCCAGATCATTGATATAGATGACAAACAACACCAGACCCAATACCAATTCCTGCAGCGCTCCACTAGTCACAGGACTCCACTCAGAGAGGCAACCATCTACTACCACTCGCCGGCTTTTCCCACAAAGCCGATGTTTAATCCAATTTACTATCTTCAATGCTGAGTGAATGAACCTTCTTGACCAACCTCCCCTGTAGGACCTTGTAAATGCCTTGCTAGAGTCCATGTCAGCAATACCCACTGCCTTGCGTTCATCCACTTTCCTGGTAACTTCCTCGAAAAACTCTATAAGATTGGTTAGACATGATCTACCATGCATGAAGCCATGCTGACTTTCCTTAATCTGTTGATGTCTATCTAAATGCACATATATCCAGTCCCACTACTGATGTCAGAATTACCAGCCTATAATTTCCTGGTTTATTTTATAGCCCTTCTTAAGTAGCAGAACAACATTGGCTATCCTCTGGTCCTCTGGTACCTCATTTGTCACAAAGGATGATTTAAATATCTTTGCTAGGGCCCCAACAATTTCTGCAATTGCCTCTCACAGGGTCTGAGGGAACACCTGGTCAAGCACTGGGATATATCTACCCTAATTATGAGGCAAATTATATGAGGCTATAAGGCTAGAACTTTCAGGTGTGAATTGGGATGATGTTTTTGCAGGGAAATGTACTATGGACATGTGGTTGATGTTTAGAGATCCCTTGCGGGATGTAAGGGATAAATTTGTCCCGGTGAGGAAGATAAAGAATGGTAGGGTGAAGGAACCATGGGTAACAAGTGAGGTGGAAAATCTAGTCAGGAGGAAGAAGGCAGCATACATGAGGTTTAGGAAGCATGGATCAGATGGGTCTATTGAGGAATATAGGGAAGCAAGAAAGGAGCTTAAGAAGGGGCTGAGAATAGCAAGAAGGGGGCATGAGAAGGCCTTGGCGAGTAGAGTAAAGGAAAACCCCAAGGCATTCTTCAATTATGTGAAGAAAAAAAGGATGACAGGAGTGAAGGTAGGACCGATTAGAGATAAAGGTGGGAAGATGTGCCTGGAGGCTGTGGAAGTGAGCGAGGTCCTCAAAGAATACTTCTTCGGTATTCACCAATGAGAGGGAACTTGATGATGGTGAGGACAATATGAATGAGGTTGATGTTCTGGAGCATGCTGATATTAAGAGAGAGGAGGTGTTGGAGTTGTTAAAATACATTAGGACAGATAAGTCCCCGGGGCCTGACGGAATATTCCCCAGGCTGCTCCACGAGGCGAGAGAGGAGATTGCTGAGCCTCTGGCTAGGATCTTTATGTCCTCGTTGTCCACGGGAATGGTACCGGAGGATTGGAGGGAGGTGAATGTTGTTCCCTTGTTCAAAAAAGGTAGTAGGGATAGTCTGGGTAATTATAGACCAGTGAGCCTTACTTTTGTGGTGGGAAAACTGTTGGAAAAGATTCTTAGGGATAGGATCTATAGGCATTTAGAGAATCATGGTCTGATCAGGGACAGTCAGCATGGCTTTGTGAAGGGCAGATCGTGTCTAACAAGCCTGATAGAGTTCTTTGAAGAGGTGACCAGGCATATAGATGAGGGTAGTGCAGTGGATGTGATCTATATGGATTTTAGTAAGGCATTTGACAAGGTTCCACACGGTAGGCTTATGCAGAAAGTTAGAAGGCATGGGATCCAGGGAAGTTTGGCCAGGTGGATTCAGAATTGGCTTGCCTGCAGAAGGCAGAGGGTGGTGGTGGAGAGAGTACATTCAGATTGGAAGATTGTGACTAGTGGTGTCCCACAGGATCTGTTCTGGGACCTCTACTTCTCGTGATTTTTATTAACGACCTGGATGTGGGGATAGAAGGGTGGGTTGGCAAGTGTGCAGATGACACAAAGGTTGGTGGTGTTGTAGATAGTGTAAAGGATTGTCAAAGATTGCAGACAGACATTGATAGGATGCAGAAGTGGGCTGAGAAGTGACAGATGGAGTTCAACCTGGAGAAGTGTGAGGTGGTACACTTTGGAAGGACAAACTCCAAGGCAGAGTACAACGTAAATGACAGGATACTTGGTAGTGTGGAGGAGCAGAGGGATCTCTGGGTACATGTCCACAGATCCCTGAAAGTTACCTCACAGGTGGATAGGGTAGTTAAGAAAGCTTATGGGGTGTTAGCTTCCATAAGTCGAGGGATAGAGTTTAAGAGTCGAGATGTAATGATGCAGCACTATAAAACTCTGGTTAGGCCACACTTGGAGTATTGTGTCCAGTTCTGGTCACCTCACTATAGGAAGGATGTGGAAGCATTGGAAAGGGTACAGAGGAGATTTACCAGGATGCTGCCTGGTTTAGAAAGTATGCATTACGATCAGAGATTAAGAGAGCTAGATCTTTACTCCTTGGAGAGAAGGAGGATGAGAGGAGACATGATAGAGGTGTACAAGATAATAAGAGGAATAGATAGAGTGGATAGCCAGCACCTCTTCCCCAGGGCACCACTGCTCAATACAAGAGGACATGGCTTTAAGGTAAGGGGTCGGAAGTTCAAGGGGGATATTAGAAGAAGGTTTTTTACTCAGAGTGGTTGGTGCGTGGAATGCACTGCTTGAGTCAGTGGTGGAGGCAGATACCCTAGTGAAGTTTAAGAGACTACTAGACAGGTGTATGGAGGAATCTAAGGTGGGGGCTTATATGGGAGGCAGGGTTTGAGGGTCGGCACAACATTGTAGGCCGAAGGGCCTGTACTGTGCTGTACTATTCTATGTTCTATGTTCTAATTTGCTTCTAGACAGCAAACTCTCCCTCCTCTGTAATCTGTATAGTCCATGGAGTTGATGCTGTTTTGCCTCACTTCTATAGACTTTGTCTATTTCCTGAGTAAATACAGATGCAAAAAATGCATTTAAGATCTTTCCCATCTCTTTTCACTCAACGCATGGTTACCATTCTGAACTTCCAGAGGATCAATTTTGTCCCTTGTGATCATTTTGCTCTTTATATATCTGTAGAATCCCTTAGGATTCTCCTTCACCTTGCGTGCTAGAGCAACCTCATGCCTTTTTGTCCTCCTGATTTCCTTCGTCTTTCTTAAGTGTTCTGTTGCATTTCTCGTCCTCCATAATCATCTAATTTGTTCCTACCTGCCTGTAGCTGCTATGCACCTGTTTTTTTTCCTAACCGTGGCCTCAATATCTTTTGAAAACCAAGTTTCCCTGCAGCTGTTACGTTTACTTTTTATTCTGACAGGCACATACAAGCTTTGTTCTCTCAATATTTCACTTTGAAGGCCTTCCACTTACCAAGTACACCATTGCCAAAAAACAGCCTGTCCTAATCCACACTTGCCAGATCCTTTCTGATACTATTAAAAAAAATTGGCCTTTCTCCAATTTAGAATCTTAACCTGAGGACCAGACCTACCTTTTTGTATATTTACTTGGAAACTAATGGCATTGAGATCACTAGATGCAAAGTGCTCACCCGCCCTGACTCATTCCCTAATAGCTCACAACTTCTGACACCCGCCCTGTCTCATTCCCTAATAGCAGATCAATTATTGCTCACTTCCTTGTTGGGACTTCCATGTACTGATTAAGTAAACTTTTCTGAACACATTTGACAAACTTTATCCTATCTGGTCATTTTACAGTATGGGATTCCAGTCAATATGTGGAAAGTTAAAATCACCTACTATAACAACCTTGTGTTTCTTGCAACAGTGTGCAATTTCTACAAACCTGTTTCTCTAAATCCCTCAGACTGTTAGATGGTCTTCAATACACTGTAGCCCCATTAACGTGATCATACCTTTCTTATTATTCAGTGACACCCATAATGCCTCCAGGTAAAATAAATCAATCAGCTGACGCATGGACTTGCAAGAAGGTATGATGAATCTAGAATGAAAATAGATCATTCTGGAAATGCTCACAGGTCAGGCAGCATCTGTGGGGAGAGAAGTAGTTAATGGTTCAAGTCATCACAAATCTAGAGTTCCATCAAAGCCCCTCTATTTTATAAGTTAAATCTCCTCCCCTTAGAATAACAGGATTTCAATATGCCTTTAGAGTTGATATCAAACAGTTTGCTGCTACAATTACTTAGCAATAAAAATCTTTTGTTTTCTTTGATACAGTATCTTGATGCAATAATGAGGTGCCATAACTTTAAATGCAGCCACAACAACCGTCTCTCTATAGCAATTATACAGTTTACTCTACTTGCTTCCAGCTGCCTCAGTCAACCATTACCTCAAACTGTGCATCTCTTGAACAAGATCTCCCCCTTCACTGCTTTGTGGAATGCACCCACTGAATTATGTGACAGTCGATTTGGTATAACAATAGATTTGAGCCTGTTTGAAGTTGTTGGCAGCCCCTTAGAATCCGCTACAGGACAACAGATCACAATATTCTACCACAACAGACTTGGCTATTATCCATATTATGATGAGTTGACTAACGAAGCTTTTAATGGTGGCTTACCTCAGCTGGTGTCTTTATACCATCACCTATTAAAGACGAAGGAAGATTTTCAGCACTATATTCCTTCAGATGTGAATCCTGGACTAGCAGTGATAAACTGGGAAAACTGGAGGCCACAGTGGATAAGAAATTGGGACCAGAAAGATATTTACAGAATAAAATCTATCAAGCTGGTTATGGAACAAAATGATCTAATGAATATGAAAGATGCAACTGAGATTGCCAAGAATGAATTTGAAGAACATGCAAGAGAATTAATGTTAGCAACTTTAAAGTTGGGTAAATCATTAAGACCAAATCACTTATGGGGATATTACTTGTACCCAGAGTGTTATAATTACAACTACAAGGATTCAGTTGTTAACTACACAGGGAGATGCCCTGATATTGAAATAGCAAGAAACAATGAACTTCTCTGGCTTTGGAATGAAAGCACAGCACTTTTCCCATCCATTTATCTGCAGACAACACTACGAGATTCAGTCGCTGCTGCTAAGTTTGTACGTCACCGTATCGAAGAAGCAAAGCGTGTGGCAGTACTTTCTGCCCAGGAGTACTCTCCTCCTCTGTATGTTTACACCCGCCCTGTGTTCACTGATTCTCCCATGGAATATCTATCTGAGGTAAGATGAAACAGGCTTTTGAGAAGAGACAAATCTTTAGTTACCTACCAAAGTAAATCCAAGATTCCCAATTTCAAAGCATTAACTACTAAAATACATTAAGCACTGGGTGAACAGACATAAACATTGGGAAGATCAAAAGCTAGTCCTTCAGTCCTAAGTGAGTGATTCCTTCCCTCTTGCTGGCCACTGTCCAATAATGGAAAAAGACCTTTCACAGCTGGATGTCACATGTGACCCCTGGTTGAGTTTAAACTTTGCATCCATTGTATGTTTATCATATGGGCTGGTCATGGAATCATAGAAAAGTACAGCACAGAAATGGGCCCTTTGACCCATCTAGTCTGTGCCGAACGTTTGTGGCATGTCAGTAAGAAAGTGGCTGATGTAGTCAGTACATATAGGTTAAACATTATTGTCGGTGATGCACCCATACAAATAGCAAATTAAGTTCCTTTCCCTCCTGGTTTCATTAATTTCTCTCATTTCCTCCTTCATAACAGTCCAGCCCTTTCTCAGATCACCTGCTGCTGAAACATTCTGCCACACCCGTGTTACCTTGGGAAGAAGTTATTCCACTGCAATTTGTTCAATTCTCTGTAAATGAGATCATGAGGTATTTTCTGTCCTATCCCACCCACAACATTTCAGTCATCCCTCATCACCTATAGTAACTCCTGATTTTAAAATTGCCTTCCTTGTTTTCACCTTTCAAAGATGACTCGCATGTTTCTTTAAAATCCTTCTGAGCTGGAACCTTTCAAAACAACCACCTGTTCTTATTCATTCCCAGAGTTAACTGGTGTTAGTACCTTCAGCTGCTGAATCCCTAAGCTCTGCAATACTACGGAATCTTAACCTCTACTTTTCCTTCCTCTTGAACACCTCTTGGAAATCCATTTGACCAAACGTTTGGTCATCTGTCTGCATGTTTCCTTTGTGAAACCCCTGTTTTCTTGGGTTGCGTAAGTCTGGGGAATACACACTCGGTCCTGCCAAATCCGTGAGATTGGGACATCTCTCCCACCCAAACCCTGGTTTGTGTGAGCAGTTGGTTCACTCCAGCGTTTTCTCTCTTCATTCCCTGCTGAACAAAGACCAAAGGTCACACCGCTGTCAGGTACACAAAAAAAAACCGCTCCTCTGATTGGACAGCTCGCATTCCGAAGCACCCGTTATCTCTAACCATAACCTAAACACTGCTTCTACAGAAAGACCATTATGTGAAATACTCTATAATGTTAGCAGTGAAACCTTTACCAGGGTGTTACATTTGTTAATGTACCTTGTAAATTGCCTTGAGTTGCTTTGTAAATGGAAGAATTTGCCATGAGTTACAAAATGCAGAAAGATTAAAACAAAAGTATTCTGGGTGATGTATATGGAAATATTTTCTTTGACGGAATTTAAAGCATAACTTTTTCTTTTTGAACTTTCTCTTTACAGATTGATCTTCTCCACACTATTGGGGAAAGTGCTGCTCTGGGAACAGCTGGGTTTGTTGTATGGGGCAGTTTGAATATGACAGAAACAAGGGTAAATATATTTGAAGTCTGATAATTTTTGAGATGAAGGTGCATTATTTGTACTGCAGTTATTTGGGGTTAGGCTTCTTCCCAATTTCAGCAGTGGGTTAATGTGGTAATATGGTTACACAGGACTTGGTATCATTTTTGAATCATCAAACTGGCCTCTGCTAACCATATAACCATCTAATAATTACAGCACGGAAACAGGCCATCTCGGCCCTTCTAGTCCATGCTGAACGTCTCTGCCCTTCTGGTCCATGCCGAACACTTACTCTCACCTAGTCCCACCGACCTGCACTCAGCCCATAACCCTCCATTCCTTTCCTGTCCCTATAACTGTCCAATTTAACTTTAAATGACCACATCGAACCTGCCTCAACCACTTCTGCTGGAAGCTCGTTCCACACAGCTACCACTCTGAGTAAAGAAGTTCCCCCTTATGTTACCCCTAAACTTTTGCCCTTTAACTCTCAACTCATGTCCTCTTGTTTGAATCTCCCCCACTCTCAATGGAAAAAGCTTATCCATGTCAACTCTGTCTATCCCCCTCATAATTTTAAATACCTCTATCAAGTCCCCCCTCAACCTTCTACGCTCCAAGGAATAAAGACCCAACTTGTTCAACCTTTCTCTGTAACTTAGGTGATGAAACCCAGGTAACATTCTAGTGATTCTTCTCTGTACACTCTCTATTTTGTTGACATCTTTCCTATAATTCGGTGGCCAAAACTGTACACAGTACTCCAAATTTGGCCTCACCAATGCCTTGTACAATTTCAACCTTACATCCCAACTCCTATACTCAATGCTCTGATTTATAAAGGCCAGCATACCAAAAGCTTTCTACACCACCCTATCCACATGAGATTCCACCTTCAGGGAACTATGCACCATTATTCCTAGATCTCTCTGTTCTCCTGCATTCTTCAATGCCCTACCA
Source organism: Mobula birostris (assembly GCF_030028105.1). Classification (NCBI taxonomy): domain Eukaryota; kingdom Metazoa; phylum Chordata; class Chondrichthyes; order Myliobatiformes; family Myliobatidae; genus Mobula; species Mobula birostris. Next base: position 40,586,162 of record NC_092378.1, on the reverse strand, counting down.
TTTACCATGTATGTCCTATTTTGATTAGTCCTACCAAAATGTAGCACCTCACATTTATCAGCATTAAACTCCATCTGCCATCTTTCAGCCCACTCTTCTAACTGGCCTAAATCTCTCTGCAAGCTTTGAAAACCTGCTTCATTATCCACAGCTCCACCTATCTTAGTATCATTTGCATACTTATCTAATTTTCTGCCCCATCATCCAGATCATTAATGTATATGACAAATAACATTGGACCCAGTACAGATCCCTGAGGCACACTGCTAGTCACCGGCCTCCAATCTGACAAACGGTTATCCATCACTGCTCTCTGGCGCCTCCCATCCAGCCACTGCTGAATCCATTTTACTACTTCAATATTAATACTTCTTTTAATACAGCAGAAGGTATATTGCATTTGGCTTAAATGCTCCAAAGCAAGAACCAAGTGCTAAGCCTAACGCCAACATGTCGTAAGAGCTGGATATCCTACGCAGTGTTCAATTATTCACAAGCTACAGGTTTTGTATAGAATAGAATCAGCCTCTTGCCCACAAAGGTCTTGCCTCTTTCAACCTGTTCTTCCCTCGTGAGGGGAAAAGAAGAATTGCAAGTGAGATCCTGATGGAAGAGAGCAGACCAGATATTCAGTTGTGATGGCATAGAGTAACAAGACCTTGACCATGGAGTAACAAGGCCTGAGTGTTGGCTTGGTTTCAATAGGTGTTAAAAGAATCACTGCCAGTTTCTGATAAGGGACTGGATTGTAAAAGGATAGTGGATAGGTGATTAGGCTGAGGTTTGGTAGTGGGAAGCCTAAACTTGTAGCAAAGCTGAGTAGAGTTCTTGAGGGAGACCTGCTTGTAGGTAGCTCTATGTTCCAGACTCCATTGCCTTGAACTAGGCCAAACAGACGTCTGCTAAGTCCCACTGTAAAATGTCTTGTGTTCATTACAATATACTGTTCCTGTATGAGTGCTCTGTATCATTCATGCCATCAGTAAAAGTTCCCAGAAGTAAGCTGATTTAAATATTATTGTGGAAAAAATTAAGTCATGCATTTTAGCATATGAGGAAACTTAACCAATATAGCAACAAAATTAATAGCTAGCTTAAATAACACACACAAAATGCTGGAGGAACTCAGCAGGCCAGGCAGCATCTATGAAAAAAAGTTCAGCTGACATTTCAGGCCGAGACCCCTTTGACAGGACTCAAATAGGTAGTTTGTTCAGTCTGATTAAATTATTGTATAACAAGGGGATAACTTTTCTCTGAATGATTTATGATGAATAAGTAGATACTTCTGCTTATTTTAGTAACTATATGTGAATAGTCTGTCATAATTAAACATGGGAGAAATCTTTTGTAATTGTATCTTACAGCTGGTGTGTTTGACCGTTGATAACTACGTTAAAGAAGTCCTGAATCCTTACATTGTTAATGTGACATCTGCAGCCAAGCTCTGCAGTAAAATACTGTGCCTCAACAAAGGGCGGTGTGTGCGGAAGGTCTGGGACTCTGCTCATTACCTGCATTTGAACCCTGCGAACTTCAGAATAAGGAGAACCAACAAAGGATACATAGTTATAGGACAAGCTTCTTTTGAAGATATAATCTTCTTTGCTGAAAATTTTATTTGCCAGTGCTATGCAGGGCAGACTTGTGAATCGGTTGGTGATATAGAGAACTATATCACTGAACTGGACACCTGTGTTAATCCAGACTATTGCAGCATCAATCTGGATACCTACATAGAAATGCCCACCAAGTCACAAATTACAAATCTAATGTCAACTACGTCTTCCCCAAATTCTGTTTATTCTAGCAATGGCAATGTTGGCTGGCTAGTTTGTACAGCTATTATTGCATGCTATGTAGTGCATCAAATGCTGTTTTGAAGAAAATACCTGTACTCTATCATCTCTAAAACATTTTTTATTTACTTAGTAACTGCAGCACAACAGGGATTTTACTTGAAGCATTGCCTATTGTGTTTCAGTTAATGTACTACTGTGAATGTTTCAGTGCTTGGATTGAACAGTGTATTGAATCCTCCAATGATTGATCAGCCACTATTTAAATATTTGAGTGCTTGACTCTGTCTCTGGTTGATTTTGTATAGACTCTGTTACTGATGTTTATTTGTTTCCGTCAGGTAGAGTTTGCTCATGTTCACGTGGTATACTGAAGTAATTGTGGACGATTCAAAAAAATATGGCCTGTCTCTGTCAAAAACTGTCAATTAATGTTTGAGTAATAGGCCACAGAATTTTATTTCTACAACAATTAAAATAAAATTGGACCATTTGAGTATCTGTTGTAACGTGATATAATTCCATTTCAGCATTCTAACTTAAGAATCTGTGAGATTCTAATCTCTTATAGCACTGGTGAAAATGGAGATGAAGAGAGGTTTCCATATATTAGTAAGTGACCTTTGAAAAGAGAGGACAGAGCACAATGTCTGCTGTGCTAGTCTCTGTTCATCATCAGGTAAGTATCATAGAAAGTTACAGCAGGAAACAGGCCCTTCGGCCCATCAACTCTACACCTGCCACGCATTTGCACAAATCCATCAGTTCCACTTTTTGTTTTCCCAACCTTCTCATGACCATCCACTCCCCCACCCCCACCCCACCCTTATTATATTTAATACCGACAAATGCACACATTCATAGAACACAAAGTCCACATAGACACTCCTCCCCCCCACCCACCTCCCCAGGAGATTAGGATTGAACCTGGGCCACTGTGCTACTCTGTATGGAATATCAAAAAAAAACTTCCAAGCAAGAAATCTGAACTAAATACAACTTCAGTGTAGTTAATAGGACAAGCTTCCTATCCCAGGTGTCCTTATGGTTAACTCTCAATATTGGACAAATTTCATTATCTCCCATGTCATTATTTTCTAGATGCTCTATTACCACATCCTTAAGAGATTCCAACAATTTCCCTATTTTTGACATCAGGAAAACTGGTCCTTGTTTCCCCTCTGCCCCTCTCTCTTTATTATTGGTTTGTGGAAACTGTTCAAGTATCTGTGGAATTTTAAGGTGAATGCCAGAGCATTCATTATCTCTACAGGTCACTTTCAAAGGAGGTTCCTGTGGAGATAGTGAATGCACTAGCAGGTACCTTTACTAGGGCAGGTCAATTGATCCAGGGGAGTAATTGTTTTTAATGTCCATTAGTTTCCAAAACTAGTTTCTTACAAATGCTGATTATTTTAATTCCTCATTTAATCTGGACATATACAGCTCTACCATTCACATTAAGTTTTCAGTGCTTTCTTCCCTAAAACAGACAAAAAATACTTCTTTCTTTAGGATGAGGCAAAGGATATCGACAAGCTGAAGATAAACCAGAGTATACTTCCTCTGATGCTTACTCATGCCTTAATATAATGTCTGCCAATTTAATCTGTTAAAAATTACAGTTTAAATTAATGCACGTCGCTAACAATCTATAGGAGCTCCTATAATATGTTTTAGGTTTCACATTAACCTGCTATCATTTTAGTTTCCTTTCTTGATTTCTGAAGTGCTCCCATTTCTCAGCCTTACTCTTTTTGTCAACATTTTAAGCCTTTGCTTTTAATCTAATTTTAATTCCTCTTGGCAGCCATATGTGAAACACTCTTCATGTGCTTGTTTTTGCCTTAAAGGGAGTATATATTACTTGTAAACTACTGCATATACTATTTTTAAACATTAACCATTGTTGTTTGCATTGTCTTTTGATTCATCATAATCAAAATATTAGAATCTGGTTTATTATCATTTGTCATGCAATTTGTTGTCATGAATAAAATACTTTGTAAGTTACAATAAGAAATATATTTAAAAAATAAAGAGCATAAGGAGAGCAAACTAATGAGGCAGTACTCATGGGTTCATGTTATCTTCTATGACTTCTGGCATCCATCGGATCTACCACCTCGTGCCCTCCAAGATTGCATATCAGCATTTAAGACTGGAAAGAACTAAAGCATTTTAAGATGATAGTCAATCATTAAAAGCCACACATCTTCAATGAGCTATTAGACCATAAGACAGGAGCAGATTGGGGCCACTTGGCCCATCCTCTCTGCTGCACCATTTCATCATGGCCAATCTATTTCCCCTTCAACCCCAATCTCCTGTCTTCTCCCCGTAACCTTTCACACCATGACTATTCAAGAACCTATAAACCTCTACCTTAAATACACACAATGACCTGACCTCCACTGCCACCTATGGCAGTGAAGTCCACAGATTCACCCCCACCCCCCCCCCCCACCCCGGCTAAAGAAATTCCTCCTCATCTCCATTCTTAATGTATGCCTTTCAATGCTTGGGCTGTGTCCTCAGTTCCTAGATTCCCCCAGCATATGGAAACATCCTCTCCACATACATTCTATCCTGACCTTTTGGGGAGGTCCCCCTTATTCTTCTAAATTCCACCAAGTAAAGGCCCAGAGCCATCAATCAGTCCTCATACAATAAGTTTTCAGTCCTGGAATCATTCTCATGAACCTCTTCTGAAACCACTGCAAATTCAGCGCATCTTTTCTTAAATAAGGGGCCACAAAAATGATTACAATACTCAGCGAGACCTCACTTCTGCCTTATAAAGCCTCAGCCTTGCATCTTTGTTTATATTCTATTCCTCTCGAAATGAATGCTAACAATGCATTTGCCTTCCTCACCACCAACTCAATCTGCAAATTAACTTTCAGGAGATCTGCATAAGTCCCTTTGCACCTCAGATGTTGGAATTTTCACCCCGTTTAGAAAATAGTCTATACTTCTATTCCTTCTATGAAAGTGCATGATCATGCACTTCCTGACATTGTATTCCATTTGCCACTTCTCCTAATCTGTCTTTCTGCGGCCTTCCTGTTTCCTTAACACTTACTGCCTCTCTGCCTATCCTCGTATCGTCTGCAAACTTGGCTAAAAAGCCATCAATTCCATCATCTAAATCATTGATGTACAACATAAAAATAAGAGGTCCCAACACTGACTCCTGCAGAACACCAGTAGCGAATCAGGAAAGGCTCCCTTTATTCCCACTCTTTGCCTCTGGGCAATCAGCCAATGGTCTATCCATACTACTACCTTTCCTTATCTTGTTAGGCAGCCTCATATGCACAATATTAAATCTATAGCCTCCTGTTCTTTTATCTGTTCCTCGATGTAATTATTTAGAAAATCGTCAGATATATGTTCCAATAATTCATTGCTCACCCCATTGCACACATTGTGCACAAAGTTCCCTTTTATTAATGGAATAGTCTTGGTGCATGCATCTCCAGTTTCCTGACTTACACAATGTCCCACATGATTGTGATTGTTTGGGAGGTTTATGTCCAAATTCCAGCAATATTCTTTCTCATACCACATCAGGTAGTAACTTAATAGAATTCAATAAAGCTTTGGCATATATTCTGCAAAAATGACTCAGAAGCCATTTTCTGATATATTACAATGGCCATGACAGTAAAGAAAACTCTGAAAATCAGAGAGGTTAAAAACAGTGTGCTTTGGGGAAACTTTTGGAAGAACTTGTTGAGAATTAATGATTGGCAGCACCGAATGCGGAAACTTCAAACTCTGAAAAGAGAGTAAAGAAACTGGATAGGGTAAAGATTCTGACGAAATTGGCGCAAGGATTCAACAAGCAGGAAAAGTAGTCAGCAAATAGACTATTGTATTGAAGGGTTTATCCTGACATACAGCTTCAGTAAACCCTGAAACCCTGCACTGTGGTACAGATTTGTCAGTGGCTGAGAAGACCAGTGGATCAGTTAAAAACACAGAATAGTAAGTTTGAGTTGGCTTGTAAAATGTTAACCCTGATGAAAATGGTATTGAAAAGTTGCAAAAGGAATTCCAGGCATAAATATAGGACACAGAATAGTACAGCACAGTATAGGCCCTTTGGCCCACAATGTTGTGCCAACCCTTAAACCCTCCCTCCCATATAACCCCCCACCTTAAATTCCTCCATGTACCTGTCTAGTAGTCTCTTAAACTTCACTAGTGTATCTGCCTCCACTACTGACTCAGGCAGTACATTCCATGCACCAACCACTCTCTGAGTAAAAAACCTTCCTCTAATATCCCCCTTGAACTTCCGACCCCTTACCTTAAAGCCATGTCCTCTTGTATTGAGCAGTGGTGCCCTGGGGAAGAGGTGCTGGCTATCCACTCTATCTATTCCTCTTATTATCTTGTACTCCTCTATCATGTCTCCTCTCATCCTCCTCCTCTCCAAGGAGTAAAGCTCTAGCTCCCTTAATCTCTGATCATAATGCATACTCTCTAAACCAGGCAGCATCCTGGTAAATCTCCTCTGTACCCTTTCCAATGCTTCCCCATCCTTCCTATAGTGAGGCGACCAGAACTGGACACAGTACTCCAAGTGCGGCCTAACCGGAGTTTTATAGAGCTGCATCTTTACATCGCGACTCTTAAACTCTATCCCTCGACTTATGAAAGCTAACACCCCATAAGCTTGCTTAACTACCCTATCCACCTGTGAGACAACTTTCAGGGATCTGTGGACATGTACCCAGAGATCCCTCTGCTCCTCCACTCTACCAAGTATCCTGCCATTTACTTTGTACTCTGCCTTGGAGTTTGTCCTTCCAAAGTGTACCACCTCACACTTCTCCAGGTTGAACTCCATCTGTCACTTCTCAGCCCACTTCTGCATCCTATCAATGTCTCTCTGCAATCTTTGACAATCCTCTACACTATCTACAACACCACCAACCTTTGTGTCGTCTGCAAACTTGCCAACCCACCCTTTTACCCCCACATCCAGGTCGTTAATAAAAATCACGAAAAGTAGAGGTCCCAGAACAGATCCTTGGGGGACACCACTAGTCACAATCCTCCAATCTGAATGTACTCCGTCCACCACGACCCTCTGCCTTCTGCAGGCAAGCCAATTTTGAATCCACCTGGCCAAACTTCCCTGGATCCCATGCCTTCTGACTTTCTGAATAAGCCTACCATGTGGAACCTTGTCAAATGCCTTACTAAAATCCATATAGATCACATCCACTGCACTATCCTCATCTATGTGCCTGATCACCTCCTCAAAGAACTCTATCAGGCTTGTTAAACATGATCTGCCCTTCACAAAGCTATGTTGACTGTCCCTGATCAGACCATGATTCTCTAAATGCCCATAGATTCTATCTCTAAGAATCTTTTTCAGCAGCTTTCCCAGCACAGACGTAAGGCTCACTGGTCTATAATTACCCGGACTATCCCTACTACCTTTTTTGAACAAGGGGACAACATTCACCTCCCTCCAATCCTCCAGTACCATTCCCGTGGACAATGAGGACATAAAGATCCTAGCCAGAGGCTCAGTAATCTCTTCTCTCGCCTCGTGGAGCAGCCTGGGGAATATTCCGTCTTAATGTATTTTAACAACTCCAACACCTCTTCTCCCTTAATATCAACATGCTCCAGAACATCAACCTCACTCATATTGTCCTCACCATCATCAGGTTCTCTTTCATTGGTGAATACCGAAGAGAAGTATTCACTAAGGACCTCGCTCACTTCCACAACCTCCAAGCACATCTTCCCACCTTTATCTCTAATCGGTCCTACCTTCACTCCCGTCATCCTTTTTCTCTTCACATAATTGAAGAATGCCTTGGGGTTTTCCTTTACCCTACTCACCAAGGCCTTCTCATGCCCCCTTCTTGCTCTTCTCAGCCCCTTCTTAAGCTCCTTTCTTGCTTCCTTATGTTCGTCAATAGACCCATCTGATCCTTGCTTCCTAAACCTCATGTATGCTGCCTTCTTCCACCTGACTAGATTTTCCACCTCACTTGTCACCCATGGTTCCTTCACCCTACCATTCTTTATCTTCCTCACCGGGACAAATTTATCCTTAACATCCTGCAAGAGATCTCTAAACATCCACCACATGTCCATAGTACATTTCCCTGCAAAAACATCATCCCAATTCACACCCGCAAGTTCTAGCCTTATAGCCTCATAATTTGCCCTTCCCCAATTAAAAATTTTCCTGTCCTCTCTGATTCTATCCTTTTCCATGATAGTGCTAAAGGCCAGGGAGCGGTGGTCACTGTCCCCCAGATGCTCACCCACTGAGAGATCTGTGACCTGACCTGGTTCATTACCTAGTACTAGATCTAGTATGGCATTCCCCCTAGTCGGCCTATCCACATACTGTGACAGGAATCTGTCCTGGACACACTTAACTAACTCTGCCCCATCTAAACCCTTGGAACTAATCAGGTGCCACTCAATATTAGGGAAGTTAAAGTCACCCATGATAAGAACCCTGTTATTTTTGCACCTTTCCAAAATCTGCCTCCCAATCTGCTCCTCTGTATCTCTGCTGCTACCAGGGGGCCTATAGAATACCCCCATTAGAGTAACTGCTCCCTAACTTCCTGACTTCCACCCATATTGACTCAAAAGAGGATCCTGCTACATTACTCACCCTTTCTGTAGCTGTAATAGTATGCCTGACCAGTAATGCCTCCCCTCCTCCCCTTTTTCCACCCTCTCTATCCCTTTTAAAGCACTGAAATCCAGGAATATTGAGAATCCATTCCTGGCCTGGTGCCAGCCAAGTCTCTGTAATGGCCACTACATCATAATTCCATGTATGTATCCAAGCTCCCAGTTCATCACCTTTGTTCCTGATGCTTCTTGCATTGAGGTACACACAGTTCAGCCCTTCTACCTTACTGTCTTTACACCGTTCATGCTGCTTCTCTTTCCTCAAAGCCCCTCTATATGTTAGATCTGGCTTTACTCCATGCACTTCCTTCACTGCTCTATCGTTCTGGGTCCCAAGTCCTTTGCAAATTAGTTTAAACCCTCCTGAACCATGCTAGCAAACCTACCTGCAAGGATATTGGTCCCCCTCGAGTTCAGGTGCAACCCATCCAATCTGTACAGGTCCCACCTTCCCTAGATGAGATCCCAATGATCTAAAAATCTAAAACCCTGCTCCCTGCACCAACTCCTCAGCCACGCATTCAACTGCCATCTCCTCCAATTCTTACCATCACTGTCACGTAGCACTGGCAGCAATCTTGAGAACGCCACCTTTGAGGTCCTGTTCTTCAGTCTGCCTATTTCCCGAAACTCACACTTCAGGACCTCATCCCTCTTCCTGCCTATGTCGTTGGTCCCTACATGTATCACGACTTCTGGTTGCTTTCTCTCTCGTACCAGGATGTCGTGTACCTGGTCAGAGACATCCCGGACTTAGTTGAACTAGTGCAAAGCATCAGTACCATTATGCAATTAAATATGATCATAGCTTATAAGAAAAGACAGCAGTGAGAGCTTGATTCACTAAATAAAGTTCACATCAGGTGGGACCAAATGGCAGCCATTCACTGCAGGCTTGTTCTATTAGGGGTTATATATATCAGAAAAGGAGACATAAATTGGTGGCATATAAATCAAAATCCACTTCAGCTTACCAGTATAGTTAAGGGACAGAGGATTCCATGACAGCAGACAGCAAAGGTTTTGCTTCCTGAATACTTTTGTGTGTATCTTATGGATTGTGTTGGGTACGTGGCCAAGTGGTTAAGGCGTTTGTCTAGTGATCTGAAGGTTGCTAGTTCGAGCCTCAGCTGTGGCAGCGTGTTTGTGTCCTTGAGCAAGGCACTTAACCACACATTGCTCTAGTGTCTGTGCGAGGAGTGGCGCCCCACACAGACTTCCAATCTGCGCCTTGTAAGGCATGAAAATGCCCGAAGCAGACCTCTTATGGTCTGAGTCGATGTTCCCTCCCTCTTATGGATTTTGGGCTGCTGATCATGAAAGTTACCATGAAATTTCTCTATCACACACTATTTTTTAAATAATTGCCTATATGTTATTTCAATCCATAATTCAAACCAATTAAAATGTTACTCAAAATGTAAGCTGAAAAGTTTCCTATCTTGTCCAGGCAGGCCTGGGCATGCTTAGACAGGGCAAATGCTGCATGGTAGGACAGGTTTCAGAAAAACAGGACATGGAGTTAAGTGGAGGCAGATGAAGATGCCATGATGCATGAGCCAGGAATAGAAAACAACATTGATACTGATACACATTTTGAACCCTTTATGTCGAGTGAGCCTCATCTGATAACCCAATCTGAGTTAGATGACCAGGTCAGAGATTTGGGTTTGTCAAAGACAAGAACAGAATTACTGTGTTCAAGATTGCAAGGATGGATTCTGCTGTCACCAGACACAAAAATTTCTGTGAAGGATTAAAATATTTGTAACAGATGTTTCCCAGAATAACTGATGCCAAGATTAATGAAGCCATTTTTGTTGGTCCACAAGTTAAATGACTCATCAATGACAACCAATTCAAAAACCGGAGAAAGTTGCATGGAAGGCGTTCAAGGATGTTGGTGAAAATTTTCTTGGCAACTACAGAACACCAAACTACATGCAGTTGGTTGATGACATGCTTCAAGCATACAAGACCATTAAGTGCAACATAACTCTGAAGATTCATTTTCTGCATTCCCACTTAGAATTTCTCCCTGCAAATCTTGGTGCTGTCAGTGACGAACATGGTGAAATGTTTCACCAGAACATTGCAGTTATGGAGAAATGGTGTCTGGGCAACTGGAATCTATCAATGCTAGCTTATTATTGTTGGGCACCTAAGTGAGAAGCTGCAGACACTGAGTACAAATCAAAATCTTCAACAAAGCATTTTTAGCTTAGTTGAACTAGTGCAAAGCATCAGTGCCATTATGCAATTAAATATTCAATAAAAGTTAATTTCTGGTTTCTCCAAGTTCGTACATGATGTAAGTAATCTGAAATTTTATTTGTATTTCGCTTCAAGTGATCTATCATAAACAAAAATAATTCTGAGGAAGCAGAAAATTTGTTGTCCAGTGTTATTTGAGGTGCAGGCAGCAGATTCTGTGGATGTGAAGGAGGCACCCAGATGATATGTTGCCTTCCAGGTGTCAGGGTCAGGGATATCTCATTTCAGGTCCATGGCATTCTAAAAGGGGAGGGTGAACAGCCAGAAGTTGTGGTACATACTGGTACCAATGACATGGGTATGAAAAGGGAGGATGTTCTGAAGAGATAAATCAGGGAGTTGGGTAGAAAGCTGTAAAGCAGGACTTCCAGGGTAGTAGTCTCTGGATTTCTGCCTGTACCTGGCACCAAAGAAGGTAAGACTATCATGAATTGGCAGATGAATGTGTGGCTGAAGAATTGGTGCTGGGGTCAGGGTTTCAGATTTCTGGATCATTGGGATCTCTTCTGGAGAAGATATGACCTGTACAAAAAAGGGTGGGTTACTCCTGAATTCAAGGTGGGGGGCAATATTCTTATGCTTGAGGTTTGCTCCACCTGCTGGGGTGGATTTAAAATAATTTGGCGGGGGGATGGAACCAGAATGATAGGGCTGAGGAAGAGGCAGTTAATATACAACTAGGTGCAGTGTGTGGTGAGACTGTGAGGAAGGTAGGGCAAATTTGCAGTCAGTGGGATGGCTTAAAGTGTAACAGGGGTCCAAAATTGAAAAGGGTAATGAATACAGGACTGAAAGTGTTATAATTGAATGCACACGGTATACAGAAAAAGGTAGATGACGTTGTAACACAGTTAGAGACTGGTAGGTATGATGTTGTGGGCATCGTTGACTTGTGGCTGAAACGAGATCATAGTTGGGAACTTAACACCCAAGAATGATGCACATGGTATCGAGAGGATATGCAGTTAGACAGAGGGGGTGGAGTGGCCCTGTTGGCAAAAAATGAAATAAAATCCTTTGGATCAGAAGATGTAGAATCCTTGTAACAAAGTTAAGAAACTGCAACAATGAAAAGACCCTGATACAGGCCTCTGACAGTAGCCAGGATGTGGACTGCAAATTACAATGGGAGTCAGAAAAGGCATGTGACAAGAGTAATGTTGAGATAGTCCTGGGGAATTTCACGATGCAGGTAGATTGAGAAAGTCAGGTTTGTGCTGGATCATGAGAAAGGGAATTTTTAGAATGCCTACAAGATGGCTGCTTTAGAGCAGCTTGTGGTTGAACCCACTAGAGAAATGACAATTCTGGGTTGGATGTTATGTAACAACCAAGATTTGATGAGGGAGCTTAAGGGAAAGGAACCCTTAGGAGTCAGTGATCATACGGCGCGCGCGGCCGTTCTGAATGAATATCGATATGTGTAACTAGAGGTGCCGTGCACAATCCAGATTTGATGGAAGCAGCCGTGAGAAGCGCAGAGGAACATCTGGAGTAACTTCTGAAATGCCTGCTTCGCTGCCGCTGCTACTGTGCGATCGAGAATCTCCGGAGATGAAGGCCCCAAATCCTCGGCTTTGCGTATCACCTGTTGCCGGGGCCAGGGTCGAAGCGCTCGGCAGAGATGGTGCTCGGTGCTCGGCGTTGAACAGGGGTCAGAGGCTAGGAGTTTTTCGGATGGACTCGGAGTCGGACTCTGGTCGGATGCTTCCAGGATGCTGCACTGGCAAGTTGGCGGCGCTGGAGGTTTACCGTCTGCATGAGATGATGGGACTTTCGAGAGACTTCGTTGACTTTTACTGTGCCATGGTCTGTTCTTATCAAGTTACAGTATTGCTTTGCACTGTTGTAACTATATGTTATGATTATGTGGTTTTTGTTAATTTTTAAGTCGGTTTGTCATATGTTTTCGTGATATCATTCTGGAAAAACATTTTATCATTTCTTAATGCATTCATTACTAAATGACAATAAAAGGGGACTGCGTGTCCTCATAATCATAATCATAATAATATGATAGAATTCACCCTGCTGTTAAAATTGAATGTATCAGTATTACAGTGGAGTAAAGGGAATGACAGCGGCTTGAGAGAGGAGCTGGCCAAAGTTGATTAGAAGGGGAAACTAGCACAGATGACTGTAGAACAGCAATGGCTGGTGTTTCTGGGAACAATTCAGAAGGCACAGGAAAAGTATATCCCAAAGATGAAGAAGTGTTCTTAAAAGTGAATGAGGCAACAGTAGCTGACCAGGGAAATCAAAGACAACATAAAAACAAAAGAGAGGGCATATAACATTGCCAAAATTAGTGAGGATGTAGTGAATTGGGAAGCTTTGAAAAGCATCATCATCATCATCATCATCAGGTGCCGTGCCCAGTTTGAGCTTTGACTGCCATGGCCCACACACTCCTGTTTTGGGTCAAGTGGATCAATTCATTGGTATTCATTTCCAGTTCTCTAGTTGCTGTCTCCATCATCATTTGTCTTTGTCTTCCTCTTGCTTTCTTCCCTTCAATCTTTCCCATAATTACCGTGCATTCTAACTCTTCTTTCCTAATCACATGTCCAATGAAGTTACATTGCCTTTTCATGATCTCATACATTATTTCTCTTCTTGTGTTTGCTCTGTTCATGACATCCTCATTAGATATTTGTTTCATCCATGATATTCTTTGTATCCTCCTCAAAAACCACATCTCTGCTGCTTCAATTCATTTCTTCATGTTATTAGATATTGTCCAACATTCTGAGCCATATAACATAACTGGATAAACGTAACATTTCGGTACTCTGAGGTGGGTCGTCATGCCTAGTTTAGTATTGGTCAGTATACTCTTCATTCTCGTAAAGGTGTCTTTTGCCATCCCTGTTCTTCTTTTGATGTCCAAGTCGCACCTGCCATCTGATGTCACCCAGCTTCCTAAGTAGCAAAAGTTCTGTACTTGTTTTATGTCTTCCCTGTTTACTCTCAGCCTGCAGATTGGATTCTCGTTCTTTTTGGATATCACCATTCATTCTGTCTTTTTGCAATTGACAGATAGACCCATTTTTGCACTTTCTTCAACAACTATATCAATTAAATTTTGTAGTTCTTCCTCCATACTTGCAATTAACACAGTGTCATCTGCATATCTGAAAATATTGATGTTTTCACCACCAACTTTGTTTAATATGTACTATCGATTTGTACTCCAGGGAGCACAAAGAGCAGAATCAAATATCGCTGTGATGATTGTATGCTCTAGTATCAATTGTTTGGCGACAATAATGTATAAAGTATAAAGTATAAAGTACCTGTAAAACAGAAATGTTTAGGTTTCAATGAGGTTATCTGTCTCTCCACAAAACTCTAGTGAATGTAGACTTACCTTTCTCAGCCTCTTCCTTATTGGATAATCTATCATTCAACAAGCAGTACTATAAATCTGCAATATATTGAATCCAAGATAAGCATATCCTTCTCCAAATACAGAGACAAAAGCTACACACAAAATTCCAGGTGTGGTCCCACCAAAGCACTTTACAATCTCAGTATTATGTTTACATTCCAACCCTTTTTGCAGTGAAGGCTAACATTCCCTTTCCTTGAGGCTTGCTATACTCGCAAACCAATATCTCCTGCTAGATCCATTTAAACACCTGTTTTATTAGTTAGCGACCAGCATTTAAAAATATGCTGTGTCTATATTTATTTTACCAAAGTGGAAAACAACTTTTTTCCCACATTGTTGACTCACTAGCTGATATCTCTTCGATACTTTAACAAACTCTATATCACCTCACTTCTCAATTTCCCATCTGTTTAAAATTTTTCTTATCATTTTCCTTAAAGTAAACAGTATGTTGTCTATTTCTCAGTTAAAATGTATTTCTGTAAATTAGTATAGATATCTAAAAATGAATCATGAGAACATACGTTAGATCTCCCAATGTTTAGTAAGAAGATGAAATGGCATTATGTTTTAGTGAAGATCTTTCAACAAAATGTATCACTGGATGATAGTCCCTTTTTCATGGACTGACTAAATCAAGGGGAGAATGATGCGAAGTGTCATGTATTAGATTTACTAGCTTGGGCTAACTCAGGCTGCGAAAAGACATCAGGGAGAAAAATGTGAGTAAACAATCTGATATGGATCTCCTCTTCCACTCATCCCTTCTAGATATTTTCAGTTTGAAAGTTTTATGATTTGAATTGTCTGTGAGTCAGGTCCTGACAGGCACATTGCTTTAACTGACAAAGACTAACATGTCCTGAGTTCAGCAGTGGGAGCACAATATATTCCCTTAACTCAATGCTCTAATGCTCTGCAGTCTCCGAACTGAGAAATGTTTGCACAATGCATTGTGTGAATTTGACAGCGAGAGTTCTGTAGTTTAACTGAACTCAGCAGGGCAAGAGCAATGAGTACTCTGAACCTGCCTGTACTAAACCGTGTCCTCTCTCAGTTACATAAGATATTACTGTAGCCACTTAAGTTTTGCAGGACATTGGTGATGCCATATATGGAATACTGTGTTCAACTTTGGTCTTCCTACTATAGAAAGATGCAATTAAATTGGGAAAAGTGCAGAAAAGATTTATGAGGATTTTGCCAGGATTCAAAGGATTAAGTTATAGAGTTTTGGACTCAGTCTAACCGCGAGTCATCATCTTAGTCGCCTTTCTTATGATCACAGGACCTGTTGGATATTATTAATGTGGAATACTGCAAGTCCAAGTCACTGTTCTTTTGACAGACGGCAAGGGTGGACAGCAGGGAAGCTGTGTAGCCACTGTTATAGCCAGGACTAGGCCTCAAGCCACTGTGTTGCCTGTTTACAGCTGCCTGGAAGCAAAGCATTCGAGATGGTGTGCTCCACCAGAGTGCCGGGAGTGGTGTGACACAGTGCCCAAGCTGAAGCCTGTGCTGCCCAACTACCACCCCACCCCGCCACCGTGTTCACTCGGCGGAAGACAAGCCATATTGTGTTCGATAGCAGACTGCTGCAACATTCATGGATTCAGGGTCTTGGACTGTACTTTTTTCATGTGAATGCATTTTACTGATATGCTATATGTGCTTGCTATCTTATATGTTCTATATGTGCCTTGTGCTCTGTGTGGATGTTGGTACTGTGTTTTGCAACCTGGCCCTGGAATAACACTGTTTCATTTGACTTTATTCATGTATGATTGAATGACAATTAAACTTGAACTATGATTAGGAGAGGCTGAACAGACTAGGACTTAATTCGTTAGAGCATCAGAGAATGAGGTGTATAATATGATGAGGGGTCCAGATAGAGTGAATGCACAGTGTTTTCCCTTGGACTGTACAACTTCTGAATTAATTAGTCTGATCACTATGTGCTTTCTCAATGAGTGAGTGTATTTTTACTGTTCTCAAGTGATGTAAAAGACGGCTGCTGGTGAAGTGACATTCGCACCGGACTTCGAGGCATGCTGTCCCCCGGCTGCTTGCATGCTTTCCATCCATGATGGGTTGACTATCGAGCTAGCAGCTCAGCCTCATGTTTAAAAAAAAACAGACAAATGCTACAGAAGCAGCAAGGTTGCCAGCAATGCACCAGAGGGATGCAGAGGAACAACAAGTGATGTAAGTCCTGCTGGTTAGATCAATATTTAACTCCTATTTTTAATTATCCTTGAGAATGAGAAGGTGAGCAGTCTTCTCAAACCAGAACTGATGATAAAATCTAAAAAAAAACAAATAATACAGGAGAGACAGGTCTGATGAAAGGTCCTCAAATTAATATGAAAGATTTATATTTAAGATTAGCTTTATTTGTCACATGTGCATTGAATCACAAAACATTCCGTTTAAATGCGTGCTTTGTGTCAATGAATAACACAGTCCGAGGACTAGACTGGGGGCAACCCGCAAGTGTGACAACATAGCATGCCCAAACCTCACTAGCCCTAGCCCATATGTCTTTGGAATGTGGGAGGAAACCGGAGCAGCTGGGGGAAACACGCATTGTCATGAGATGAACATACAAACCCCTTACAGGCGGTGGTAGGATTCGAACTCCAATCATCGACTGCTGACACTGTAAAGTGACTCCACCAACTGCTATGCTATCGTGCCACCTATTATTGAATATTTAACCGTGCTTTTCTTTTCCCAGACGCAACCTGACCTGCTGAGTGTTTTCAGCATTTCCCATTTTATTTCAAACTGCATGTCTAAAATGCTCCAAAAGTTCTACCAAGTCGGGAGTTCAGGATTTTAACTGGTGATGATGAAAGAAAAATGGTATATTTGCAAGGAGGGATGACTTGAAGGGAAACTTGCAGCAATTGTCCTTTTCCCAAATGCTCAAGCCTTTGACCAATTGATAAAGGTCATTAGCGTGGTTGATGCTATCATGGAAACTTTGGTGATTTGGTGCAATGCATTTTATAAGAGGTATAGATTGCCATCACAATTTGGCTGTGACAGGGGAGTAAAAGTTCGGCTTCACATCTGGAGTGCCCATTCAGCCGGATGGTGTGTCACAGATCACTTTGATATTCAGAAGCAGGATATGGAACATGGAACAGTACAGCACAGGAACAGGCCCTTCAGCCCACAATGTTTATGCTGAGCATGATGCCAAATGAAACAAATCCCTTCTCCCTGCACATGGTCCATGTCCCGCCATTCCCTGCATATTCATGTGTCTGCCTAAACACCTCTTGAATACTACTATCCTGTCTGCTTCAACCTGCCCTACACATCTTTAAACTTACCCCCTCTTACCTTAAAGCTATGTCCTGTTGTATTAGTCATACATGCTGGAATTGAGAGCTAAGAACAACTCTTGGTGGAGCGGAGCAGATCGGTCAGTATCTTTGGAGGCATAGAGATCATTGATATTTCAGGTTGAGTTCCTGTATCAGGACATGAGTGTATAGAGACGAGCTAGCCAGCGAAAGGGGGAAATGATTCTGTCCCTCTGCCCTATCTATGCCTGTCATCATTTCATAAACTTCTATCAGGTCTTCCCTTAGCCTCTGATGCTCCAATGGAAGCAATCCAAATGTGTCCAGCCTCTCTCATCCAGGCAGCATTCTGGTAAACCTCTTCTGAACCCTCTCCAAAGTTTGAAGGGTCTTGGCCCAAAACATCGACGGTTTACTCTTTTCCATCGGAGCTGCCTGGCCTGCTGATTTCCTTCAGCATTTTGTGTGTGTTGCTTGTACTTCCAGCATCTGCAGATTCTCTCATGTTTGTGTTTCTATACATCCTTCCTGAGCTGGGACAATGCAAGTGGAGCATGCAATCCTCCAGATGCAGTCTAACCAAAGTTTTATGGAACCGCAGCAAGGATGGCTGGAGTTGCACTCACCTCTAATTCCCGCACACTTATGAGTGGCCTTTTAGATGCTCAAGGTGCCTTGTGGGTCAGAAAGAGTGTCACTTACCACAGACTACTGGCAACCCAGAGTTATTACATGCTGTAGTTATTCTTCTGTCAGTGTACCATGATATAATTGTGTTCCATCTACAATGCACATTGCAGCAACTTGTCAGTGTTTATTTAACAACATTTCCAAAACTATGATTTCTACCATCTCGGGCTACAATATCAAGCACATGAGAAAGCTGCTATCTGTAAGTTTCCCCTCAATACACATGCCTTACTGACTTCGGCATAAATAAATGCTGGGTCTATATCACTGCTTAACACCACTGTGAGAGCATTTCACTACAGAGCGCAGTGTTTCCAGAAGTGGCTTCTAGGGAAGGAGGAAGGGAAAGGAACTGGCTGCGGTGGTGGGAGGGGGTGCGGTTTGTGGTATTGGTGGTAAGGGCTGGTGCTTTCCTCTCCCCCGTCATTCCATCTGTCCATTCTAGATTCTCGAATATGCAGTCCTTAGCTGTCTCCACTTTCCACTATTTCTATCTTCATGCTCCCCACCACCTGCTTGGCTCCATCTGTCCATCATCACCCTCCTCGCCTGATTCCACCTACCGTTTGCAAGCCTCACCTCACCCCTTTTTATTGGCTATCTCCTCTCTATACTTTCATGTCCTGATGCAACATCTCAACCCAAAATGTCAACTTTTTACGCCTCCAACAATGCTGACTGATCCATTCAGTTGCTCCAGCAGTTCTTTTGCTCCCATTTCCAGCATCTGATGTGTTTCAAAGATATGTATCTTAAAAGACTGTAACAATCTCTTTAAATAAAGAAATGCCATCTTTGTAAATAGCTTACCTTAATCATAGGCTTCTGTCATTTATGACTTGCTGATCTCATAGTTGATAATATGTTAACTACCAACTCTCCTAGTTTCAGGCAAACTCTTTCTCCCTCCTGTGGCCAACTATTTCTGCTGCAACTCAAGCTGATTTTTAGCATATTTTATAATTACCTTTGCAAGTTTATGAAAACTTCATTGTTGAGGAAGAGAATATTTCTTGCTTGCAGAAAGCTAATTCAATTGAAAGTGATACTCCATTAGATACCATGCCAACAACCTATTTTGAACTGGTGTCATTAAGAGAAAAAGCTAACATTTTGCTTGAAAGAGCACCGTGATATATGGTTTTCAAATACATGTGCCTGCTGGCATTTCCAATTTTTTGCAGGACAATTTATAATTTAGTAATGTTTATGTACAGCTTTGGGAAGCAACACATTCTTTGAGATTTACTCAATTACATTGGGGAGTCATAGAAGAATTTTCCCAGATATTTTCTTGAAATATTGCAAGTTTTATTTTGATCCTGATTCTGAGATGCAATAGTTAAGTGTATGTATTTGGACTGCATAATGTGCCTGCATAAGGTGGTAACAGTCCAATATGCTTTTCTTTTTCTTCATATAAGTTAAAGCCTATACAGTAGAATATAATATAGATATCAAGATCTACATCATGAAGTATTACTGCAAATATACAGTAATCTTTAAAACATTGATTTCAAAAGCCATATTTAACACTTTCTTCCCCTTTAAGATGTCAAACTCTATATTCTGTAAATTCTGGTATCAACTGGAGTGTAATTAACCAGGGGAGTTTGCTGCTTGCCTTGCAAATTTCCCTCTTAAAGTAAGCAGCATATAAAAGTTGCCTTTTTTGCTTTCATAACCTTCACTCCCTGAAGTACAGTATATGCAGAATCTACCAGCCTCATGCTCGCTGCTACCAGAGAAGATGCCTGCGTGTGGCGGTTTCTTGCTCTCTCTCGCTTGCTGCTTCCTTGTGTTTGAGTGATCTCTCTCTTCCTCAGTGCTGTCGATGGATGGTGTTGGAGCAAGGATTGTAGTTTTGGACTTGAATTCAGATTTATGATGTGTTCAAGTTCTTCTGGTTATGATCGCTCTTTTTGTTAATACTTTTGAGTGATTTTTGAATCGGGGCAGCCTGTAGATATTGAGTAGTGAGCTGAACTGAACTGAAATATGCCTTCGGAATTTCTGTTTTATATTCTGTGTTTTCCTTTTTTTTTGTTACCGTTTGCATGATTTTTTTCAGGTGTTGGGGAGTGGGTGTTGATGTTTGATGTTTGATATTTTTTCTTTGAATCGGTTGGTGCTATGGTTGTTTGTTTCATGGCTGTCTGTGGGGAAGACAAATTTTAAGGTGGTATTCTGCATACATACTTTGATAATAAATGTACATTAATCTTTGAATCTTTGAATTGAATTACAAGCAAGTAATTTAGCAACATTTCTTCCCTGGTCCTTTTTAACTTTGGGATTTTAAAATGAACCTAATTGGTATTTTAAATAAAATAAAAGAGCCTAGGTTAAGAGATTATTCTTTGATGGGAATTTAAGAGGTCAGTCTGCAGGTGGCAGATTTCTGTTGTTTCCATAGATTAAAGACCCCAGTTACATTGTTCTCTGAGTCCTCAAAAGATTCTTATAACATCCATAATGATAGGTATGGCAGAGTAACTCTCGAACAGTCAATACAATGTTCCCCCCTTCCCTACATAAACAATACTTCTTTTCTTCTGAACCATGTGAGTGAGACAGCAATAAATTGCCCGAAGCAAGGTTTCCAAATGCAGATAGGGAGCCACCAAAGATTATGCAGCTTATTTACAATTTCCAGAGATATACAAGCTATCGCCCACGAATGCCACACAACACTTAATGAAAGTTATTTTGTAAATAACACCCATAACTTAAATGTCTGAATTAAACCTAGCGGTAACTAAGGACTCGCTAGTAAAGAAGATAATATAAACTAAAGCTCAGAAATCATTTGCAAACTTGAGTTCAGAGCAATGACATTTACACAAACACTTTCTTCCTAGCTTAGGATTAAGATAAATATTTCAAAAAAGTGCTTATCTGTATATTGCCATCCTAGCGTTTTTTTTCTCCATTCCTTACATGTAAGGTACCTGGCCCTATTGACTATACAGGCTGCTTTCAATCAAATAAATCTAGAACAGAACTTTCTTGCATTTTTTTAAATTTGGATGTTCACTCACTTAGAGTTCCATCAGAAACTCATTTTTATCTCTTACAAGAACTGAAAACATTTGCAGGCCATTCTGCCTATCAAACCTAGTACAAAAGTCAATCACTTAGTGGCTGGTCTGTAAGCTGCTAGTAAGTAAGCTGCCAGTTAATATTTCGCAAAATCAACTCTCTAATAAAAGGAGTATGTTAGAAAGAAAACAACAGGAATTCTGCAGATGCTGGAAATTCAAGCAACACACATCAAAGTTGCTGGTGAACGCAGCAGGCCAGGCAGCATCTGTAGGAAGAGGTGCAGTCGACGTTTCAGGCCGAGACCCTTCGTCAGGACTAACTGAAGGAAGAGTGAGTAAGGGATTTGAAAGTTGGAGGAGGAGGGGGAGATCCAAAATGATAAGAGAAGACAGGAGGGGGAGGGATAGAGCCAAGAGCTGGACAGGTGATAGGCAAAAGGGGATACGAGAGGATCATGGGACAGGAGGTCCGGGAAGAAAGAGGGGGTGGGGGACCCAGAGGATGGGCAAGAGGTATATTCAGAGGGACAGAGGGAGAAAAAGGAGAGTGAGAGAAAGAATGTGTGCATAAAAATAAGTAACAGATGGGGTACAAGGGGGAGGTGGGACCTTAGCGGAAGTTAGAGAAGTCAATGTTCATGCCATCAAGTTGGAGGCTACCCAGACGGAACATGCCATCAGGTTGGAGGCTACCCAGACGGAATGTCTCTCCACGGCCTCCTCTACTGTAAAGATGAAGCCACACTCAGGTTGGAGGAACAACACCTTATATTCCGTCTGGGTAGCCTCCAACCTGATGGCATGAACATCGACTTCTCTAACTTCCGCTAAGGCCCCACCTCCCCCTCGTACCCCATCTGTTACTTATTTTTATGCACACATTCTTTCTTTCACTCTCCTTTTTCTCCCTCTGTCCCCCTGAATATACCTCTTGCCCATCCTCTGGGTTCCCCCCCCACCTTGTCTTTCTTCCCGGACCTCCTGTCCCATGATCCTCTCGTATCCCCTTTTGCCTATCACCTGTCCAGCTCTTGGCTCCATCCCTCCCCCTCCTGTCTTCTCCTATCATTTTGGATCTCCCCCTCCCCCTCCAACTTTCAAATCCCTTACTCACTCTTCCTTCAGTTAGTCCTGACGAAGGGTCTCGGCCTGAAACGTCGACTGCACCTCTTCCTACAGATGCTGCCCGGCCTGCTGCGTTCACCAGCAACTTTGATGTGTGTTAGAAAGAAGTTGCATAGAAATAAATAAATAAACAACAGTAAATAGTTGTGTAAGGACTACAGTAAAGACTAAAAACAAATAGAATTAGTACTATATAGGGCACAACACTGATGCTAATCCACATGAGACCAATGTATGATTATAGCTTTCCTAGAATTCTGTGATACCCTCTGTCAAATGTTATGGATATGAAATCCAGCTTAGTGGTAGTCACCTTTTGAACATAATGGATGCTAATTTGTTTTAAGTCTGCTGGACAATGCATGGGTTTGTTTTGGGCATATGTTGTGTGCTCCACTGGGAAGGGTATAGATCCACATGATTAATTGTATGCCTCACTCGGTACGTGGAGATGTGGTAACGGAATACAAATTCTCCTGCGCTGCTGTATTCAGTCCAGTACTGCTAAAGTGGACAAACAGTGCATCAAATTTCATGTCTTCAAGTTACCCAGAAAACCGAGCAATATTTAAAATGATCATCGATTTCTTGCTGGTTTGCTGATGATTGATTTGTGTGTACAGTGCTGTGGAGAAGTTTTGGCAGTGTCTCTGAAATCTGCAGGATGATTGGCTCTAGCCAAGCCAAAAGGAATGAAGAATAGGCAAGGTTTTCTCAGCCTGAAACCCTACTTATAATGAGATGTTTGGAAATAGTTCTCCTACACACTTTAGCAAGGGGTAGACTAAAGTCTTTACTTCTGAAAGGGGATGCCAACAATGATATGACTGAAAGATCCACACAGATAGCACTTCTGATTTACACTAACTGTTGCACAAGTCACAAATAATCCCCTCTTTAGGAGAGAAGAATTCATCACCTGCTCCTTCAAAATTAAGCTTCATGGAACAAGCGTACATGAACCGTTGAGGATTGCATGATTTCCAGTGGTCCAGGGTTCCATTAAATGCAATCATATCACCGTCATGGAGCATTATTCAAATTCTGAAATATTGCTGGAGAGATTTCACTCTTTGAATGTACATCTAGTCTACAACCATCCCCAAAGGATAGTGTTGGCCACTGCCTGATATACAGGTAACACCCACAGAACTCTAATTTTACCACATTCCACTTTGACATCTTGTCATCACAAGTATGCTTGATTAAAGAGTAGTCACTCCCAGATCAGTTCACTCCTTTTCTCTACTTTGTTTTGAACTCAAGTACAAAAGTCTTCTTCAAGGGAACATACTTGCACCCGATGAAATCGTGCCAACCACAAATGCATCCTATAGATCACTGAAGTGTAGTCCTTGATCATTATTTCCACTGGTTGGAGCACACTTGAAAGGAAACAACACAAACTGAAGTAATCATATGGAGAGATGGGTGGGAGAGTCTGTTTACACTATGTGCAACATGTCATCAAAAGGGACTGGGATAATGAGGAAGTGGAAGGCTGTGAGATTTCATCATTCACAATCACCTCTGCTCCTTCGCTTCCCACAGGTGTGGAATTTTGCTGCAGTAATGTCCTGCGCTCCCTCCTGCAGACCTCTGGATGTGTGTGTTCCCTGCAGGATTATCTCTGCCAATATGGGTTGTGTGCCACCTCTTCCAGCAGAGAAGATGAATGTATGGCTTAGACTCATTCAAATGTTTGACTGATGCTCCAGCCATTGTTGGCTATGTAGGCAGGTACAATATGCAGTGAGATGCGTGCATGAAGTGTGGACTAATACTGTGTAAGTGACAGTATAATAGGGTGCATAAGTGTTCAGTCTGAATTCTGGTTGGTAGAGATTGTAAGCAAATTCACAAGTTTAAGGAACAGGGATCAGAGAATATGGAATTGCTGAGATGATCTGGCAGAGAGCCAACACATGCAAGCAGGGCTAAATGGCCACCTTCCATGCTGGAACAATTCAATGATTTTTATATTGATAATTGAGTGATGGCGAAAATTTGGTTTTTAGGGTGTTTGGTGGGTGATGGCATTTGAAGATTTTTTTCCCTAAACTCAACTGGGTGAGGTAGGTCATTAAACTTTGCTCTTGCATTGCACATATGTCCTTGGGAGTTGCCTGCTTGCCTTTCTTTATCTTCATTGTCATCTCTTTTTCCTGTTTTAGTATTTGTGTGGGGGTCCTCCTGCCATCTAGTGGCAGACGTGTTATCTACAGAGCTGTCAGACACATCAGAGAAGCTACCATTTTACCTGATATAAACCACGACGCACCAAAACTACCAAAGTCCTATCAATTGACATCAACCAAGAAATCTGGGTACAAAGCGCTTTCTCATTATTAAGGGCAGGCTGGCTTTAATCAGTCATAGCTTGGACTGGTGGCAATCACTTAAAAAAATTAGACCTATTGTTATTCTCTTAAAGCTGCACACAGCGTGGGTTAATCATGGTAATGAGATTATTCCTCAGATTACATACATGGATCACAGTGATGCATGTTAATTGTATTTCATGATCACAACAGTTATTTCCCATTGTCTTCCAATTTCACCCTCAAAGGTTTGTGATGGAATTTCTTTTACTTAGTAAGAAATGAAAATACAATGATCAGTATCTCCTACTAATAAAACCAGTATTGGAAATTATAACTGACAGCAGACATTGTTAATTTTTGCTTTCAGGAGTATATTTCACATATCAGTGACAAATGTATAATACAATCCATTCCAATCTTGCCATTCACAGAACAGTCATTCCATTTACATTCCATTAGTATGGAATTTTCCTTTACATATATTTCTTGTGCAAACAATCGAAGAGGTGCCCCTAATAATCCTATGATTTTAGTCTCTGAGGCTGACATGCAAGATGCATACATCATCTTGATGCTCTTTATCGACTACAGCTCAACATCCATTACCATCATCCCCTCGAAACTAATCAATAAGCTCCTAGACCTTGGCCTCAATATCTCCTTGTGCAGTTGGTTCCTGGATTTCCTCACTTGAAGACCCCGGTCATTTCAGATTGTCAACAACATCTCCTCCATGATCTCCACCAGCACAGGTGCACCACAAGACTGTGTGCTTGGTTCCCTGCTCTACTCACTTTACACTTACGGCTGTGTGGCTAAGCACAGCTCCAATGCCATATTCACGTTCGCTGATGACTCCACTTTTGTAGGGGTGATGAATCAGCATTTAGGAGGGAGATTGAAAATCTGGCTGAGTGGCGGTGCCATAACAACAACCTCTTACTCAATGTCAACAAGAATAAGGAGCTGATTATTGACTTCAGCAGATGGAAACCAGAGGCCCATGAGCCTGTCCTCATCAGAGCTGGAGAGAGACAGAAACTTCAAATTCCTCAGTATTATTATTTCGGAGGACGTGTCTTGGATCCAGCACATAGGTGCAATTATGAAGAAAGCTCGGCAGTGCCTCAACTTCCTTATGAGTTTGTGAAGATTCGGCATGACATCTAAAACTTTGGAAAACTTCTACAGATATGTGGTGGAGAGTATATTGACCGGCTGGGTCACAGCCTAGTATGAAAACACCACAACCTTGAACGGAAAATCCTACAAAAAGCACTGGATATGGCCAAGTCCATCACGGAAAAGCCCTCCCCACCATTAAGCACACATGCATGAAATGCTATCACAGGAAAGCAGCATCCTTCATCACAGACCCCACCAACCGGGATATGCTCTTTTCTCACTGCTGTCACCAGGAAGAAGGTACAGGAGCCACAGGACCCACATCACCAAGTTCAGGAGAACTTACTACCTCTCAACCGTCAAGATGTTGAACAAAAGCGGATAACTTCACTCAATCTCACTTGCCACATCATTGAAATATTTCCATAATCAATGGGCTCACTTTCAAGGCTCTTCATTCATGTTCTTGATATTTATTGCTTACTTTATTATTATTATTATTAATTTTTTGTGTGTTTGTATAGTTTGTAGTCTTTTGCACATTGGTTTAATGCCCAAATTTCATTGATTCTATTATGGTTATTATTCTGTTATGGATTTATTGAATATGCCCACAAAAAATGAATTTCAGGGTTGTATATGGTGACGCAATAGACACTGCTCTACATACCGTCCTTACACATCTGGAGAAGAAGGATGCTTATGTGAGAATGCTGTTCTTGGACTACAGTTCAGCATTCAACACCATAATTCCCTCCGGGCTCAACAGGAAGCTCAGAGACCTTGGCCTTGACCCTGCCTTGTGCAGCTGGATCCTGGACTTCCTGTCAGATTGCCGACAGGTGGTAAGAATGGGCTCCCACCCAGTGACTCTCAGCACAGGAACCCCTCAGGGCTGTGTACTAAGTCCCCTCCTTTACTCCCTGTATAACCATGACTGTGTCGCCACCCACAGCTCTAATCTGTTAATTAAATTTGCTGACAATTATCTTAAACAATACAGTGAAGAAGTCATCTCTCTGACACCGGTTAGCCTAACGTCGGTGGTGGGGAAACTGTTGGAGTCAGTTATCAAGGATGTGATAACAGCACATTTGGAAAGCGGTGAAATGATCGGACAAAGTCAGCATGGATTTGTGAAAGGAAAATCATGTCTGACGAATCTCATAGAATTTTTTGAGGATGTAACTAGTAGAGTGGATAGGGGAGAACCAGTGGATGTGGTATATTTGGATTTTCAAAAGGCTTTTGACAAGGTCCCACACAGGAGATTAGTGTGCAAACTTAAAGCACACGGTATTGGGGGTAAGGTATTGGTGTGGGTGGAGAATTGGTTAGCAGACAGGAAGCAAAGAGTGGAAATAAACGGGACCTTTTCAGAATGGCAGGCGGTGACTAGTGGGGTACCGCAAGGCTCAGTGCTGGGACCCCAGTTGTTTACAATATATATTAATGACTTGGATGAGGGAATTAAATGCAGCATCTAGAAGTTTGCGGATGACACGAAGTTGGGTGGCAGTGTTAGCTGTGAGGAGGATGCTAAGAGGATGCAGGGTGACTTGGATAGGTTGGGTGAGTGGGCAAATTCATGGCAGATGCAATTTAATGTGGACAAATGTGAAGTTATCCACTTTGGTGGCAAAAATAGGAAAACAGATTATTATCTGAATGGTGGCCGATTAGGAAAAGGGGAGGTGCAACGAAACCTGGGTGTCATTATACACCAGTCATTGAAAGTGGGCATGCAGGTACAGCAGGCGGTGAAAAAGGCGAATGGTATGCTGGCATTTATAGCGAGAGGATTCGAGTACAGGAGCAGGGAGGTACTACTGCAGTTGTGCAAGGCCTTGGTGAGACCACACCTGGAGTATTGCGTGCAGTTTTTGTCCCCTAATCTGATGAAAGGCATCCTTGCCATAGAGGGAGTACAAAGAAGGTTCACCAGATTGATTCCTGGGATGGCAGGACTTTCATATGAAGAAAGATTGGATGAACTGGGCTTGTACTCGTTGGAATTTAGAAGATTGAGGGGGGATCTGATTGAAACATATAAGATCCTAAAGGGATTGGACAGGCTAGATGCAGGAAGATTGTTCCCGATGTTGGGGAAGTCCAGAACGAGGGGCCACAGTTTGAGGATAGAGGGGAAGCCTTTTAGGACCAAGATTAGGAAAAACTTCTTCACACAGAGAGTGGTGAATCTGTGGAATTCTCTGCCACAGGAAACAGTTGAGGCCAGTTCATTGGCTATATTTAAGAGGGAGTTAGATATGGCCCTTGTGGCTACGGGGGTCAGGGGGTATGGAGGGAAGGCTGGGGCGGTGTTCTGAGTTGGATGATCAGCCATGATCATAATAAATGGCGGTGCAGGCTCGAAGGGCCAAATGGCCTACTCCTGCACCTATGTTCTACGTTTCTATGTTTCTATGTTTCTATGTCAAGAAAACAACCTCTCCCTCAATGTTGAAAAAACAAAGGAGCTGGTTGTGGATTACAAGAGAAATGGAGACTGGCTAACCCCTATTGACATCAAGGATCTGGGGTTGAGAGGGTAAACAGCTTTAAGTTACTCGGCATCCACATCACTGAGGACCTCATGTGGTCTGTACACACCAGCTGTGTGGTGAAAAAGGCACAATAGCGCCTCTTTCACCTCAGATGGTTGAAAAAGTTTGCTATGGGCCCCCAAATCCTAAGAACTTTCTACAGGGGCATAATTGAGAGCATCCTGACTGGCTGCATCACTGCCTAGTATGGGAACTATACCTCCCTTAATCGCAGGATTCTGCAGAGAGCGGTGCGGACAGCCCAGCACATCTGTAGTTGTGAACTTCCCATGATTCAGGACATTTACAAAGACAAGTGTGAATAAAGGGCTCAAAGGATCATTGGTGACCCAAGTCACCCCAACCACTAACTGTTCCAGTAGCTACCATCTGGGAAAGGTACTGTAGCGTAAATGCCAGGACCAACAGGCTCTGGGACAGCTTCTTCCACCAGGTCATCAGACTGATTAACTCACGCTGACTTGAGTGTATTCTATGTTACATTGACTGTTCTATTTATTACAAATTATTATAAATTACTATGATTGCACTTGCACATTTAGGCAGAGACGTAACATAAAGAGTTTTACTCCTCATGTATGTGAAGGATGTAAGAAATAAAGTCAATTAAAATCAAATCAATTCATATACAGTGTGTACTTTGATAATAAATTTCCTTTTTGAACTTTGAACTTTGAATTTCTCAGTCAGCAATGGTGGCAGAACCATAAACTATCACCTTTCCACAACGTCCTTTGTGATGTTGGCACTAAGCCTCCCTGAGCACCTAGTCCTGGATCTTGCTGAGGATCACCAGTAAGAATCAGGAAGATTGACCAAAGGTGTTCTTCTGCACAAACACTTCAATGAGGGACAGGTGGTAGCGCACAGAACAGTTGCAGCTGCAAGGAATGTTCCATGCCATGGCACATGACCAGAGCCACCCTTCAAAACAGTAGGCTGCACAATAAATGGTGACATTTTGTGTTTACGTCCCCATGATACTTAAACATCTCGTTGTAGCTACACACAAAGACAAGCGTGAAAAGAGGCCACAATGGGTAGAATTTTTACCCCTCCTCTTGAGATTTGCACATTGTGCCCCAGTGCTTCTGTTCTATTTTCACGCACCAGATATAACAAAAAATAGCTCTGCTGACAGTTGCTAATGATAGGTCACACCAAAACATCATATATGAATGCCAGGCAATCCTGGCAAGAGTAAATGCTGCTTCTGCAATTCCAGTTTCTACTTCACCTTAGTTATATGTTCTATCTGAACTGACAATGAAGGGAACAGAAGATGACATGTATCAGTTGTCACTGGTCTCACCTTTGGAGCCATTAACGCTGGCCTCAGAAGCCAAATGGAACAGGTCATCAATGGTCATCAATCAGATCTGGATTCAAGCAGGTCCTATAGATGCTGCCTGGCCTGCTGTGTTCCACTAGCATTTTGTGTGTCAAGCAGGAGATGATGACAATGTTCACTTACAGGGAGATTTTTAGCATGGGTGCTCCTCCTGCTTGGAGCCTACGTTCCTTCATAATTAATTCTTAATTCCATTCCTTGAACTCAGTAAAGTTTGTTACAATACATGAGCAAGACAAAGGAGAGGGAGGCAGCATTGTTTAACTGCAGATTTGATCATATAACTTTTCAGTTGTCACCTGTGCATGACTGGATAAGCAACAAGTCAACCTCGAACTTGTTAAGGTATCCCAAAGTCTCAACACTTTGCATAATGTTCTTGCACTGCACTTATTAATGTATGCAGTCCTTAACCTGTCATGTTGTAAATACATGATTCAAAGAGTCATCAGTTGAGCTGGTTACCTCATATCAACAAACCCAAAGCATGCATGAACTACTATACCTATCCAGGGCTGAGACAGTGGTTGTGATTTTATATAGGGTTCAGTTTGTGGTGGAGTCAGCAGATTGCTTTGTTTCTGATTGGAATTTCAGATTATATCCTTTAGATCATGTCTTCATGGTTAGAGAAACGGAATTATCAGAGCAAGGGTACACTGGATGCTATGCTGTACCTGGCAACACACACAAAATGCTGGAGGGACACAGCAGCGCACATAGGATGCTGGAGGAACACAGCAGGTCAGGCAGCATCAATGGAAAAGAGTAAACAGTCAACATTTTGGACCAAGACACTTCATCAGAACCTGGCATTTGGTTGCTGCCTCTACATTTCATTGTTTGGTGTATTTTGGATTTCGTTTCCCCGTGCTGCACTCTTTCAATTGTGATTTCCTTGGCATTCAGCAGAGGAAAGGCCACTGCTCACCAATGTGAATGCAGTGAAAGTGGGTCCAGTTGTCTCTAAATGCCCATAACCCCTCGAACACCAGTAACTCCAGATATGCAACTTCTTCCTCCCTGTGATTGATCACCTTCCAACAGAAAAAGAATTTCAGGATGTATATTGTATACATTTCTCTGACATTAAATGAACCTATTGAGCTCCTTTGGAGTCTCTAATGGCTGTTAGGATTTATTAAATCATCCCTCCAGAATCAGATTTATTATTACCGACATATAATGTGAACTTTGTTAACTTAACCGCAGCAGTTCAATGCAATACATAATCTAGCAGAGAGAGAGAAAAATAAATAAAATTTAAAAAATAATAAAAATAAACAAACAAGTAAATCAATTACATACATTGAATAGATTTTAAAAAATGCAAAAACAGAAATACTGTATATTAAAAAAAAGTGAGGTAGTGTCTAAAGACTCAATATCCATTTAGGAATCGGATGGCAGAAGGAAACAGCTGTTCCAGTGTGTGCCTTCAGGCTTCTGTACCTTGCATCTGATGGTAACAGTGAGAAAAGGCCATGCCCTGGGTGCTGGAGGTCCTTAATAATGAACACTGCCTTTCTGAGACACCGCTCCTTGAAGACATCCTGGGTACTTTGTAGGCTAGTACCCAAGGTGGAGCTGACTAGATTTATAACTTTCTGCAGCTTCTTTCGGTCCTGTGCAGTAGCCCCTCCATACCAGACAGTGATGCAGCCTGTCAGAATGCTCTCCATGGTACAACTATAGAAGTTTTTAAGAGTATTTGTTGACATGCCAAATCTCATCAAACTCCTAATAAAGTATATCTGCTGTCTTGCCTTCTTTATAACTACATCAATATGTTGGGACCAGGTTAGATTCTCAGAGATCTTGACACCCAGGAACTTGAAGCTGCTCACTCTCTCCACTTCTGATCCCTCTATGAGGATTGGTATGTGTTCCTCTGTCTTACCCTTCCTGAAGTCCACAATCAGCTCTTTCGCCTTACTGACGTTGAGTGCAAGGTTGTTGCTGCAGCACCACTCCACTAGTTGGCGTATCTCACTCCTGTACACCCTCTCGTCACCTCCTGAGATTCTATCAACAATGGTTGTATCATCAGCAAATTTATAAATGGTATTTGAGCTATGCCTAGCCACACAGTCAGGTGGACATAGAAAGTAGAGCAGTGGGCTAAGCACACACTCCTGAGGTGGGCCATCCATTTTGTTGTCCTATATTCTCCTCCTCAATGTAGGACTATTTATGCAGCTGTTAGCAGAGGCTGGAATCTTGGTCTCCTCTGAAGGAGATGTAATTACTGCTTTCTGATGCTCCATCAGCTCTTATCTCATGGCCTGGGTAAGGCTTGGCTTGCATTTCAGGCTGGTTTTGAACATGGGTTGAACACATGCTCAATACTAGTTCTGCCCTTCCCCCACAGAGCAAGAATTGGTATAATACAATCCGAAAAGACAAAAATACTTCTTGATCACCTTAAAGTACATCCTGACACTGAATATTTTCCAATTGTTAAGCTATGAAGATAAAAACATGCTTGAATCCACTTTTTGCTTCAGTTACATATTTAAGTTGCAAATGTGTCATAAGTAATAGAGCCTATGTCAGACATTATAAATAAGACAAAAATATTATTATTTAATTAGTACATTTTTATTTTGGAAGTCTATATTTGTGAACAAGAAGAATTTAAATGTTGATGATTTATACACCAACAACATTTAGGTTACAAGCTGCAAAAAATAGAAATAAACTATAAAGCATATTGCTATTAAATCAGCCCAAAAATTATTCCAAGTAGTTTGAGGTTAAATATATCAGAGTATTTACTGACAGTATCCCATCACCCTATGAGCTAGATAGAGTAGAGCATGTTCTATAGTAAATATGTAAATTTACTTTTAAAAAACTAATTCAATTTATAAAGCAAAAGAAATAGAAATTCCAGCAATTCCTTAAAACGGTAGGTTATTTTTCGAGAAAATTACTGTGCCTGGAATGTAATGACACATAAAGTGTACAAATAAAATCAATCATAATATCTTAATACAGTGTAGCCTTGATTTGACAGGAATTACTCATAAGCTCTATATACTCTATCATTCTCTAAAACTTAGTCACTACCTACAGCCTAAACACATTTACAGCTGATATGTATTCATCATTCTAGCATTTGCACCGCCAGAAGTAAGTTGTGAACTAAGTACACTTTATTTTCAAACTTTTCCCTCATTTTCACCCCTCCATCTAAAACTTCTGACTTCATGCTGGATACAGATCTACAAATACGTGTTAATTACCCTCTAGCTCCTTGCTGAAGCATTAGTCATCGGAAGATCTAATAATGCATGTTCGCATCATTAGTGAGCTTAGCACAGTCGCTTATCATTTCATTATGTATCCTAAGATATGGGATCGATCAGATGTTACAAACTTTACTATCTCCTGCACGCCTATTAGGACACTAGCCAATTATCACTTGCCAGGAATTCTGGATTGAACTTTCAACTCTTCTGCAGCCATACGACTACAGCACATACTGTGTGAGTTCAGTGTATTATGAGGTTTGCTTTGTGAGTTACCTAATTTACTAAGGAAAATGGCAGTCAGACGTTTTCCCAAACAAGCATGGTGTAAAGCAATGGCAGGATAGGGTGGGGAGCGTGGTTGGTGCAGTTGATAAACAAGCATGGAAACTGATGTCAGGACTCAGCAGGTCAGGTAGCTTCTGAGGAGGGAAATGAACTTTCAGCTTGAGAGCTCTTCATCTTCCATTTTACCTGGAATGCAGAGGAAGGGTCTTAACCCAAAACATACTCTGTCCATTTCCCCCACACATTCTGTCTGACTCACTGAGTTCATCTGGCAGTTTTCAGATTTCAGCATCTGCAGCCTCTTATTTCGCCTGAAATCTAATATTCAAAGTTAATTTTCTTAATTTCTTTTTCTCTGCAGAGAGCTTGAAGGCAGTTTCAGTTCCAACATTCATCAGAAGGAACTTCACTATAAACATTAATCAAAATGAGCTTCACTATGGGCTGTTACAATGGCTGAATGCCAAGGGTGATGCAGCAGATATAGTTACTACTCTGTGTTTTGGAAAAAGCCTCTATAGAAAACTAGTCAGATCATTGTCCAGGTTCTTTACCACGCACCTTATAAAACCTTATCAATATCATCTTATTAATTTAAGATGAAAATTTTCTAGCTTTGGAAATTAACGATTTTAATGACCAGCTGGAATACAACGACAGAGGCAAATGAAAATGGTAACTGTGCAGCCGAACCTCTTTCAGCCTCTACCTCTGGGACATTCTTTTTCGCTGCAGAAATGTCAACAACTGGTATTTCGCAGGCGATGCCAACCCACCCTTCATAACATTGGCACGTGAACATTTCGTTCATGTTTTTGAGCACCCTTCGGTTCATCTTTCCTTTCACAGAAAATCGCGGATTGACGCCTTTGGAATTGACTCTGATGCTGAAGCTCCTGGGGTCCAGGTGCAGGTAGGTTTTGGAGTCAACGTCCCTTCTCACGCACCTTCCATGTGTCTTGCATAGATGTTTGCTGCACAACTTTGTGGCAGATGTCACATTAACAATATAGTGTCCCAAAAGGCCATTAATGTATTCTTTCAGTGCGAAGCAGTGAATCTGTAAGGAAAAATAAAGACACTTTACTCCTAAGGATATCAAACATAAAATAGTCAATATATGTCATAAACCCACCGAGATGCATTCCAACATCATATGTACTGGGAAATGGTGTGATGTTTTACAATGACTCACCAGTGGGTGGGAGACCCAAATTATTTTGCACTGTTTAATGGAGCAGATTTAATTTTTTTTCACGTGTTTGACCAGTTAGATGACATATTGAGCAGGTATCAATCTCAATGCCAATCAGCCAATGCTCCACCCATGCTAGTAACTCCCCTGTAATTCCATGGGCTCTTATCTTGCTAAGCAGCCTCTTGTGTGGCACCTTGTCAAAGGCCTTCTGAAAATCCAAGTACAGCACACCTATTGCATCCCCTTTGTCTACCCTGCTTGTAATTTCCTCAAAAAATTGCAGTAGGTTAGTCAGGCAGGATTTTCCTTTCAGGAAACCATGCTGGCTTTGGCCTATCTTGTCATGTGCCTCCAGGTAATCTCATTCCTAACAATCAATTCCAACAACTTCCCAACCACTGATGTCAAGCTAACAGGTCTGTAGTTTCCTTTCTGATGCCTCCCACCCTTCTAAAATAGCAGAGTAACATTTGCAATTTTCCAGTCATCTGGTACAATGCCAAAATCTATCGATCCCTGAAAGATCATTGTTAATGCTTCCGCAATATCTCCTTCAGAACTCAAGTGTGAATTCCATCTGGTCCAGGAGATTTGTCCACCCTCAGACCATTAAGCTTCCTGAGCACATTCTCAGTCATAATTTTCACTGCACATACTTCATTTCCCTGACACTCTTGAATGTCTGGTATGCTGCAGATGTCTTCCACTGTGAAGACTGATGCAAAATACGTATTCAGTTCCTCTGCCATCTCTGCATCTCTCATTACAATATCTCCAACATCATTTTCTATTGGTTCTATATCTACCCTCAACTCTCTTTTACCCTTTATATACTTAAAAAAAGCTTTTAGTATCTTCTGTGACGGGATCCTGAATTACCCCTATGAATTGTGCTTTTGAAAAGAGAGAGAGAGAGTTATTTAACACTGACATGTTGTTTTGAAAGAGAGAGAGCGAGAGACGAAGACTAACTGTTGGACTGTCACTTTAAGGCACGAGGAAGAACTGGCTGACTTTTGGATTTCTGCTGAGCTGAAGAGCGAGATGGCATTGAACAGCTCGTAAGTTGCTATGGTGACCGAAGGCAGTGTTATTTAATGGACACTCGATGTTATGATTTTTAGCAGCGTGTTGATACTTCCCAAGAACATGGCATGCTTGTACATTTCTTACACAGAGAAAGGAAGAAGGAGTTATTTGAATGACAGTTGATGCTCAGCACGGGAAGATAAAATAGAAGGTCAGATGATAGACCTCAGACACATGTTTTGGACACTGAATGAGCATTGTTGTGCCCGCAGAAAAAGTGGATTTTGGAGGATTGATCAGGCGGATCAATCAGTCGCTCTTGCAGTGAAAAGGAAAGGGGTTGACTGGTGAGGAATTGTCCATGTGTCGCCACTCAGCTGGGTGATAGCTCCACCGCGGAAAATTGGTCCCCTTTGTTGAAGTCACAGTCGGTGACTTTTAAAGAATTTTGGAGGACAATGAGAAGATCGACGGCGTCAGCTCAACTGAAGACTCAAACCTCTCCCTCTCTCTCTCTTTCTCTCTCTCTCTCTCTCTCTCTCTCTCTCCATCACTACTTAACTCAATACCACGAACTGAACTGAACTGAACTTTACTCATCATTGTAAGACTGTATCTTTTTACCCCTAGACTCAAAGAAGCTTGGTTTTTCAGATATATATTTCCACACTTACTTATATACAAACCCTATTTCCAGAAAAGTTGGGATATTTTCCAAAATGCAATAAAAACAAAAATCTGTGATATGTTAATTCATGTGAACCTTTATTTAACTGACAAAAGTACAAAGAAAAGATTTTCAATAGCTTTACTGACCAACTTAATTGTATTTTGTAAATATACACAAATTTAGAATTTCATGGCTGCAACACACTCAACAAAAGTTGGGACAGAGTTAAAATAAGATTGAAAAGTGCACAGAATATTCAAGTAACACCGGTTTGGAAGACTCCAGATTAAGCAGGCTAATTGGTAGCAGGTGAGGTATCATGACTGGGTATAAAAGTGGCGTCCATCAAAGGCTCAGTCTTTGCAAGCAAGAATGGGTTGTGGTTCACCCCATCGTGCCAAAATTCATGAGAGAATTGTTAGTCAGTTCAAAAGGAACATTTCTCAACGCAAGATTGCAGAGAATTTAGGTCTTTCAACATCTACAGTACATAATATTGTGAAAAGATTCAGAGACATCTCAGTGCATAAAGGGCAAGGTCGGAAACCACTGTTGAATGCACGTGATCTTCGAGCCCTCAGGCAGCACTGCCTAAGAAAGCGTCATGCTACTGTGACAATTATAGCCACCTGGGCTCAGGAGTACTTCGAAAAACCATTGTCACTCAACACAGTCCGTCACTGCATCCAGAAATGCAACTTGAAACTGTATTACGCAAGGAGGAAGACATACATCAACTCTATGCAGAAACATTGGCGAGTTCTCTGGTTCCGAGCTCATCTCAGATGGACTGAAAGACTGTGGAACCATGTGCTGTGGTCAGATGAGTCCACATTTCAGCTAGTTTTCGGAAAGAACGGGCGTCGAGTTCTCCGTGCCAAAGATGAAAACGATCATCCAGATTGTTATCAGCGAAAGGTGCAAAAGCCAGCATCTGTGATGGTATGGGGGTGCATCAGTGCCCACGGCATGGGTGAGTTACACGTATGTGAAGGTACCATTGACTCTGAGGCGTATATTAGGATTTTAGAGAGACATATGTTGCCATCAAGGTGCCGTCTCTTCCTGGGATGTCCATGCTTATTTCAGCAGGACAATGCCAGACCGTACAATAGCGTGGCTTTGTAGACACAGAGTGCGTGTGCTTGACTGGCCTGTTGCAATTCCAGATCTATCTCTTATCAAAAATGTATGGCGCATCATGAAGAGGAGAATCAGACAACAGAGACCACAGACTGTTGAGCAGCTGAAGTCTTATATCAAGCAGAATGGACAAAATTTCCAATTGCAAATCTACTACAATTAGTATCCTCAGTTCCAAAACGATTAAAAAGTGTTATTAAAAGGAAAGGTGATGTAACACAATGGTAAACATGCCTCTGTCCCAACTTTTGTTGAGTGTGTTGCAGCCATCAAATTCTAAATTTGTGTATGTTTACAAAATACAATTAAGTTGGTCAGTAAAACTATTGAAAATCTTTTCTTTGTACTTTTGTCAGTTAAATAAAGGTTCACGTGAATTAACAAATCACAGATTTTTGCTTTTATTGCATTTTGGAAAATATCCCAACTTTTCTGGAAATGGGGTTTGTATATAATCATTGCTAACCTGTTTGATTTATCTACATTTTTATTACTGTATTGCGTAGTTACTAAT
This sequence comes from Mobula birostris, assembly GCF_030028105.1. Classification (NCBI taxonomy): domain Eukaryota; kingdom Metazoa; phylum Chordata; class Chondrichthyes; order Myliobatiformes; family Myliobatidae; genus Mobula; species Mobula birostris. Next base: position 40,548,366 of record NC_092378.1, on the reverse strand, counting down.
AAATATTATTAGTTAATAGCAATACTGGACTCCAAAGTGTTTTCCATCTCTGCTGGTTCTTTATTCCCGTCACATGGTATGTGACACTTTTTTGAGATTAGTCACCAGCTTCCTTTCATCATTGATCTTTTCCTTCCTAATAACGTTTAGTTTCCTTCTGCAAGTTTTTAAAAGCTTCCGAATCCTCTATCTTTTCACTGGTTTTGGCTTCCTTGTATGGCCTCTTTTTTGCTTTTACTTTGGCTCTGACTTCACTTGTCAGCCACGGTAGTGTCCTTCTATTGCTTGTGCTTTTAACCAGCTGCAGCTGTGGAGTTATCAGCTGGGAGTAAATATGATGCTAGAAATTTGAGGGAATATATACAAGCTTATGTTCTAATTTATAATCAAGGTAACAACAGATTTTACAAGGTGCCATGTAAAGATCATTTCAGCTGTTATTTGTGAGTCCTTCAAAGTTTAAGATGACTGAGAAAAGGTGGAAGCAGGGGAGCATAAACTAATAGGATTTTGTCTTTGTAGAAGCTTGAGGTGTTAGTAGCAGATCATCTACCTGGCAATTAAAAGGGCTGTGAAAACTTAAGAATTATTTGCATGACTACAATTATCAACATATGCCTAGGATAATTTTACCTATATATTTAGCACAGCCAGATATTTCCACCTGCAACTATCAGAAAAGAAGTTATGTACTTCTAAACAGTACGTTGTGATTATGGCAGGGAGACAGGAATTCTTCCTTGCAGTCAGGAAATGCATACTTTCTTTGACTTAGCCAGCTTTTGAAATTCTGACAGACTTCTTTTGAAATAAGCGGCAGAAAGTTGTAAACTCAGTCAGCTCCATCATGGGGACTAGCCTCCCCAGCATCCAGGGCATGTTCAGGGATCAATGCCTCAAAAAGATGGCATCCTTCATTAAGGACTCCCACCACCCAGAATGTGCTCTCTATTTATCACTACCATCAGGGAGGAGGTACAGAAGCCTGAAGGCACACCCAGTAATTCAGAACGGCTTCTTCCCCTCTGCCATCAGATTTCTGAATGGATATTGATCCTATGAACACTACCTCACTACTTTTTTTCCTTCTTTTTGCACTAATTACTTAACTTTTTTAATTACTACTTATTGTAATTCAGTTTTTATTATGTAAATTCACTTTTTATTATGAAATGTACTGCTGCTGCATAACAATAAATTTCACTATATATGCCAGTGATATTAAATCTGATTCTGTTTCTAACTTTACTGAGCGTTCAATGCTCAAAGGATTAGTGGTAAACTGGAAGGATTGAAGAAAGAAATGATGAGAAAATTTCTTGGAATTATAAAAATAAAAACAAAAACAAAACATGCAGATGCTGGAAATTGGAAATAGAAACAGAATGCTTAATATACTCCACAGGTCAGGAAACATTGAAAGAGAGAGGGAAAAATAATTAACTTCCAGTTCTGATCAAAGTTCAATGACTTGAACTATTAACTCTGTTTCTATCTGTACAAAAGCTACCTGACCTCCTAAGTATTTCCAGCATTCTTCATTGCAGTACAAAGTGAAGGTATATTCAAAATTAAGATTCATGGATATCATGTTATTCAGTTTGAGATGTAACATGGAACCAGAATGTTGCCGTTGAATGGTGAAGGAAAAAAATGTTTTTGTACCTTTGGTCTCGCATAATCGATGCCTCCCCAAAGAATAACCCCTGAGGTCCCCATTGCAGCACTTTCACCAATTGTATGGACCAGGTCAATCTGTAAAGTGAGAAACACCATAAAATTGTTATATATTCACTGAATGGAGTAATACTCTGAGCCAAGTTCATATTTTGTGTTTATCTGAAGGGCAAGACATATAAAACAACTTCAGTTTGTTTGAGGGTAAAAATTGTACTTGAGATGCGAATAGTGCTTCGAGGAAAATACTCAAGGATTGTCAACAATTTTCTATTGAATATTTATATTGTTGTTTTTCATTCATTTATGGAATATGATTGTCATGGGATAGGTAAGAGTCAAACAAATTGCTGTGTGTCTGGAATCATGTATTGGTTAAACTGGGCATTGTCAATAAATTTATTTACAGAAGGATATTAGGAATTGGATGGACCTTTACTGTCCAGCAGCTTCATGGTCACCAATACTAACACTGGGTTTTTATAGCAGATTATGAAATTACTTGACTTTAAATATTTAAATTCCCATGGTATTGTAAAATTAATCATCAATGTACCTAGATACTAATTCAATAACTTAATTACCATGTAGTGTACCGATCCAGATGTTACAGTGAAGAACATGAGCAAAACTTAATGATGTTTAGAGATGGCACTTTGCACATTCCTTCAGAATAAACCATTCTTCACATGGGAACTTCAGTGATCTATGATGTCCACAGTCAATGTTGAAACTCGCCAGTTATCCATTTTCCACAATGGGTCCACCAAGACGCTCTATCTTACTTAGAATTATATTTTACCCTTGTCTAACACAAGGGCATCATTGTCAGTTGCAGTGCAGTATCCTAAAGCAGTTGAGATCGTCTGCTTGCGTATGAAATGATGTTTGCGCCTGTTAGATTACATGACTCAATGCCAAACTGTGTTCTATGGTGTAAGTATTAAACCATTAAGAAAACTAAAACATTACAGGATGTTTTCTAATTACACCCAGCAGGCACAGCACCTTGATTAGTGGAAATACTTATTGACAAATTGTATGCACAACTACTCTCAATTTTCTTTGTCTAGTAGATGCAATAACCCACCAGATACACCATTGTTCACTATGTATTTCCAGTAGCTTTTCCATCAGCAGCATGATTTTGAAATCATGATTGTGGTTTTAGGTGGTAAATTTGTATTAATTAATGTGCTTTTGATAGATTGTCTATTGTTGTGCTTAATGTAGGGAAAAAGTAAAAAAGGTGATTACCATTCAATGTTATCCCTAGGTAGTAAAGACAAAAACCAATAAACATTTAATTAGAATTGCTGCACAAAATTAAGAAAAGAATAGAATAAAGATATTAGAAGGATATCCAATCTTTATAGAATATATAGCAGTTTATAGCAGGATAGGGTTAATAGTCTCCTTATGTGCTGTAATTGTATCTTATTCCATGATTCGATGTGTTTCCTATACTCAGGAAAGGAATGTCCATCTACAGTGTATGGTTGTACTTTGATACTGGTTTTATTGAAAACAGATGAACAAATCCATACCTGATATAATTTCCAAAGAGCCATGGAGTGATACAGCACAGAAACAGATTCCAGTATTTCTAGTCTTCTGTTTCTGCAGAAACAAGCCTTTTAGCCCAATACATTCATGCTAGCCATGAAGTACCTACCTAAACTGATCCCATTGTCCAGCACTTAGTGCGTAGCCTTCTATGACGTGGTGATAGTTCTCATCTAGATATCTCTTAAGAGTCCTTGCCTCCACCATTCAGACCATGTTTCCAAATTCCAATCCTTCTACATGTAAAAAAGTTCTTCCTTGGATCCCCTCCAGATCTCTTACTTTTTACCCTAAATCTACATCTTTTAGTTACTGGCACCTTAACTATTGGAAAAAGTTTCCTGCTACCTATTATCTCCATCTCCATCATAATTTTGCGTAACTTCTGTCTCCTCCGCTTCAAGGAAAATAATCACCCTACCCATTCTTTCCTCATAGCTAAAATGCTCCATTCCAGGTAGTATTCCGATGACACCTCTATACCATCTACAGTACAATCACCAACTTCTAATAGCGTGAAGACCAGAACTGTACACAGTACTCCACCTATAGCCTAACCAATGTTTCATTAATTTGAAACTCATTCTGCTTGCTCTTATATACTGTACCATGCCCTGGCAAATGGAGGCAAGAATTGTGCTTGACCAGCTTAGCTACCTGTGCTGTCATCATCAAAGATAGTTAGATTTGATTTGTACATCAAGATCAATCTGTTCCTTAATATTCCCTAGCTCTCAGTCCTTTGTGTAAATTCCAAATACTCTGCAAATGCTGGGGTCAAAGCAACACTCACAACACGCTGGAGGAACTCAGCAGGTCGAGCAGCATCCGTGGAAAAGATCGGTCGACGTTTTGGACCGGAACCCTTCATCAGGACTGCTTTGTGTAAATTCTACCTTTATTAATCCTCCCAAAGTCAACTTCAATAGGACTGCAGTTGAGAAGGTGAGTAGTTTCAAGTTCCTCGGTATACACATCACTGAAGATCTCACCTGGACTGTACACACCGGCTGTGTGGCAAAAAAAGCACAACAGTGTCTCTTCCACCTCAGGCGAATGAAAAAGTTCAGCATGAGCCCCCAAATCCTCAAGACCTTCGAGAAGGGCATCATTGAGGGCCTAATGACTGGCTGTATCACCACCTGGTACAAAAATTGCACCAACCTTGATCGCTGGGCACTGCAGAGAGTGGTACAGACAGCCCAGCACATCTATGGATGTGAACTTCCCTCCATTGAGGACACTTACAGCAGCAGGTGTGTAAAGAAGACCTGGAAGATCATCCGGTACACCAATCACCCCACTATAAACTGTTCCTGTTGCTTCAGTCTGGCAAACAGTACTGCAGCATTAAAGCCAGGATCAACTGGGTATGGGACAGCTTCTTTCTACAAGCCACTAAACTTATAAATTCACAAGTCTGTACATTGTAACAGAATCATAACACAAAGATTCTTACTCCCTCACATTGCAGGACGGATATAAGATTTAAATAAACTTAGTTTAGGTGTTGTTTACAGGCATTCAATCACAAAAACAAACACTGGACCATTACCATTTGCCTCCTATCACCAAGCCAATTTCGGATCCAATTTTCCACCTCACACTGAATTTCATCAGCTCTAATCGTTTGGACTGCTCTCCTGTGTGGAACCCTGTCGAAGCCCTTACTGAAGGCCATGTAGACAAATTACAGAGGCCTCGTCTCTGCATTCTGTTATTTTTTCAAGAAATATACTCATATTGCTCATATAGGGTCTCTCCCTAACAAAGCCATGTTAACTATCTTTGATTAATTCCCACTTTATCATGTATTGATTAATCCTATCCCTCAGAAATATTATCCAATAACTATCTACCTCTGGTTAGGGTCACAGAGTCTGTCAGCAAAGATTTAAAAATTTCCAGTGTGGATTAGACTGTACAATTGTTATTATCTTTGCAGCTCGCAATTCATGCCTGCTTGATGTAATTGTTTACTATGTTTCCTAGTGGTCACAGTATGTATATGCGATTGTTCATTGTGTCCCCTAGTGCAGTGGTCCCCAACCTCCGGGCCGTGGACTGATACATTGCCGCGAAGAATGCAGCGGTGCAACAGTAGCCAGAATGCACCCAGCACATCTTTAAGAAAAAAGCCGAAATAAACAAGCTAATTAATTAGTTGCCACCCACCACCTACATGTCGGCCCAGATCAGAGGCGATTGCTGCATTCTTTGCGGCAATGTTTCGTCCGCAGTCCGAAGGTTGGGGATCACTGCACTAGAGGTTACAGTTCTGTCTCTTTCTCGAAGCTTTTTGGTATCGCATTATTTGAATTTGGACTATCTGATTGGTTAACTCTTATCTACATATTAGAATGGAAATGTCTCTTATCTATGGGGTAGAAGAAGAACTGAACGTGTTGGCCCATTGGCTCACCATCTTTACTCCTTCTTTCCTTCCACTACTCTGCTTTTACTCACTTTCAATTTTGTTTGTTCTTTTAGTACTTAATAAAATGATCATGAAATAACAAGTTTTATGCCTCGTTCTTGACTTCCAAAAGAGCCTTAGATCAGAAACATCAGAATCCAACATCAACTCCCTCACTTCTCAGAACAGCATTATGGTACAACTATTAGGCACTAGAGATTTACTAACTTTAAATTCCAGTAAGAAATCTATAATCTCATTTTTAGATTAGATTAGATTCAACTTTATTGTCATTGTGTCAAGTACAGATACAAGCCAATGAAATGCAGTTAGCATCTAACCAGAAATTGCAAAATAACTGTGAATAAAAAGTAAGTGCTACAGCACACAAATATAAAAGTACTGAGACAGTACAATATGGATGCAATATGGCTTAGCGCTGTGACGTGAGGTTCAGCAGTGTCACAGCCTCAGGGAAGAAGCTCTTCTTGTGCCTGCTGGTGCGGGAGCAGAGGCTCCTGTAGCGCCTATCAGATGGGAGGAGAGTAAAAAGTCCATGGTTAGGGTGAGATGAATCTTTGATAATGCTCTTCTCCCTGCCCAGACAGCGTTTATAGTAGATGTTCTCAATGGTGGGCAATTGGGTGCCGATAATCTGCTGGGCAGTTTTCACCACACGCTGGAGTGCTTTGCGGTCTGATATGGTACAATTGCCATACCACACTGAGATGCAGTTGGTGAATATGCTCTCAATGGTACAGTGGTAAAATTCTGTCAGTATCCTGGGACAGAGGTGAGCTTTCTTGATGCTCCGCAGGAAATGAAGGCACTGTTGCACCTTTTTGATCAGGATGGACGAGTTCAGGGACCAGGTGAGATCCTCGGGAATGTGGACACCGAGGAATTTGAAGCTTGATACACACTCTACTACAGATCTGTTGATGTAGATGGGAAAGTGAGTGTGGCTCCTAGCATGCCTGAAGTCCACAATGATCTCCTTGGTCTTCCGGGTGCTGAGGGCCAGATTGTTGTCCGCACACCACGCGGCCAGGTGCTGGACCTCATCCCTGTAGGCCGTCTCGTCATCCCTTCTGATCAGGCCAACCACCGTGGTGTCATCTGCGAACTTGATTATGGAGCTAGAACCATGTACAGGAACGCAGTCATAGGTGAAAAGGGAGTACAGAAGAGGGCTCAGCACATAGCCTTGAGGCACGCCGGTGTTCAGGGTGAGAGTGGAGGAGGAGAGGTTGTCTAACTTAACTGATTGGGGTCTGTTGGTCAGAAAGTCCAAGGTCCAATTGCAGAAGGATGAGCTGGTACCAAGCTGGCAAAGTTTGGCGATCAGCTTGGAGGGAATCACCGTATTGAATGCTGAACTAAAGTCAATGAACATTTTATAGAATTTCACCTTACCTTTCCCTGATTTCTCCAACTACAAAGTACTTTTCTTGAGTGAAACCAGATGAGAAATACTTAAGTCCTCACCTATGCTTTTGGCTCCAAACAGCATTTGTGTAAATGGACCCTACTCATTCCTTCATTAGTTTCTTGCAGTTAGGGAGAAACAAAATGTAGAGACGAGATAACTATTTGGTAATATTTTGAGACCGATATCTCAAATGGATACCCGATAAAGGATATTCACTAATCTTATTATTGACAGGAAAGCCTGGGAGGAGGTTAGGAAGAAATTGGGCATTATAATCTGAAGAATCTGAAGCAATGAACACACTATGCAAGAGCAATGGGAGTCATAACTGCATTCAGTTAAACCTTTGAAACTTTGCCATATGCTGCATTTGAGGAGCAGTGGATCCATCTGTGTCAGGAAACAGGCTGCATTGTGCAAGCTATTTTCTTTATACCAAAATTGCGTCTGTCAGGCATGCAAGAAAAAGACAGACACAGAGAAAATGAGGTGCAGGGAAGAGAGACCAGGGCAGGAAGAAGAAAGTGAGGCATATAGTTAATCTGTGCCTTCCTCTCTTCTCACACCTTGAACATCCAAAAGACAATTCTGTTTAGAAGTTTGGCAAAATCTTTTGGTTATGCTTGAAGTACCTACCTTAGTTGGATTTAAAAGTAATAAAACCCCGAGTCTAATAAAATCAGTATTGAAGCTTACACGTGAATGAAACTGAGTTATATTTGCAGTACAAAGTAACCATCTAATTCTTAAAGTTCATCATCTTTCTTTCTGACTTACCTCAGTGAGAGGTATAAACTCGTAAGTGTAATATGGTCGTCCATATGCAAAGACTGGGAGAGCATAATCTTTGTGGGCTATGGAGGCTAACCTGATAGCTTCTTTCAGTCTGTAATGGACAAATGACCGTGCTTTTGGGTTCGATTTCAAATCAAGTCCAAGATAGATGGAAGGGTAGAGAGCTCCACTTTCTTTCCATAACCAGAGTAATTTATCATTGCGTTTGTATTCAATTGGAGGGCACTTCCCATCGTACTTCTTTGTCTTGTCCTTATAGTGATGGTTATAGCAATCAGGGAAGAGATAAAACCCCCAGAGTCCATGAGGTCTCAGTTTCTCTACCAATTCCAGTGTGTTATTCATTAGGTCTAATGCAGCTGTTTCATATTCTTTCTGAGCTTCTAATTTGACTTCGTTGTCCGTCCAGCCGGGATGAAGCTTTTTCACAAGTTCCATGGATTTTTGCCGATAGACATCTTTGTTTCCCCAGTTTCGGATCCATAAAGGTCTCCATTCTTCCCAATCAATCACCCCAAGACCACTGAAGTCACTAAACGGAATATATTTCTCAATGTCAGACCTGGTTTTGTTCAAGTGTTCTTGAAGGTCACTATTCTGGGGGATCCCTCCATTCACTGGAACATTTTCTTTGGTGTAATAAGGGTACTTGCCCAGATAATTGTGGTAAAATATGGTGATGACAGACCCACTGAGTGTATCATTAGCGTTTGAAGATATATCAAAAACACTGAGGTCCAGATCTACATCATATTTAAGCTTGCATGATTCGGTTGGTGCATTCCAAACAACAATGAATGGGTTATCTGGAAGGACTGGAGATTTTGCTTGCTTGAAGTATTGGCCACTTGAGAGCTGCATTATGACTGCAGTAACTAGCAGTCTTCCAAATATGTTCTTGAAAATAATTGTCACACTCATGATATTCAGCTTCCAGTCCAATTTCTGAAACCAAAAGATAAAGCTTACAGTTTGTTTATACTGTAAAGAGAACAGGTGTAAATGAATATGATATGATTATGAAGACATGTAGTCCTCTTTTATTGTCATTTAGTAATGCATGCATTAAGAAATGATACATTATTTCCTCCGGTGTGATATCACAAAACACAGGACAAACCAAGACTGAAAAAACTGACAAAACCGCATAATTATAACATATAGTTACAAATAGTGTAACAATACCATAACTTATAGTAGTATATAGTAGTACTGTTAGCTTAAGGATTAGCGATGTACTAGAAAAATCATTGCATGGCTCAAAAAAGGAATCTCCAGCCCACTGCACTATTTACACCCACTGCATTATTTCCTGTTGAACACCATTGATATAAACCATAGAGGATTACCATGTCAGTTATTTCTTTCCATCATTTTAGCTTTTACTTTTTAAGAGCAATCCACTCTGATGCAAGGAACAATGATAGATTTTCAATGCTCAAGTTAAATTATCAAGGCTATTGCAAATATATTTTTCCACCAAGTCTAATCATGTAATAACTAAACTGTCTACTTGAAGGACAAGGATTATCAGACACTTCAAAATCTTTTAAAAAATGAATTCACTTCTATTTACAGAATATATGAACATGTGAAATATGCAGGCAAAAAGAAGACATGCCCCCAGTCAAGATGGCATTGATACACACTACTCCTCAGGGAGATGCAATGGAAAACGAGAATAACATTCAAGGCCAAAAGGGAAAATAAAATATTCTGGAAATCCTTTTCTGTCCCCCTCTAGCCATATAAAATAAACAGAACAAATAAAAAGGATCAGCAACAAATACAATAATATGAAGTTTTATTTAGTAATGCTGAAAGAAACAGAGTTGCAAAACAAATTTAAAAAAATTTAAAAACAGGGTTCCTATAAGCATGCAATTGGAAGACAACTTTCATTTGAATATAACTAGAAATTCTAAAGAAACAACTGATTGGAAATCAATTTCCTACGGGATCAATAAAGTATGACTATGACTATGACTATGAAAGCTGAGCCTACTGGGCCTGATCACCTCCCTCTGCAACTGGATCCTAGACTTCCTGACTGGGAGACCTCAGGCAGTCCAAATTGGTAGCAGCAACTCCAACACCATTACACTGAGCACAGGAGCCCCCCAGGGCTGTGTGCTCAGTCCACTGCTGTTCACTCTGCTGACCCATGACTGTGCTGCAACACACAGCCCGAACCACATCATCAAGTTCACTGATAACACGACCGTGGTGGGTCTCATCAGCAAGAATGATGAGTCAGCATACAGAGAGGAGGTGCAGCGGCTAATGGACTGGTGCAGAGCCAACAACCTGTCTCTGAATGTAAGTAAAACAAAAGAGATGGTTGTTGATTTCAGGAGGACACGGAGCAACCACTCTCCACTGAACATCGACGACTCCTCCGTAGAGATCGTTAAGAGCACCAAATTTCTTGGTGTTCACCTGGCGGAGAATCTCACCTGGTCCCTCAACACTAGCTCCAAAGCAAAGAAAGCCCAGCAGCGTCTCCACTTTCTGAGAAGGCTGAGAAAAGTCCATCTCCCAACCCCCATACTCACCACATTCTACAGAGGTTGTTTTGAGAGCATCCTGAGCAGCTGCATCATGGCCTGGTTCGGAAATTGTACCATCTCGGATCGCAAGACCCTGCAGCAGATAGTGAGGTCAGCTGAGAAGACCATCGAGATCTCTCTTCCCGCCATCACGGACATTTACACCATACGCTGCATCCGCAAAGCAAACAGCATTATGAAGGACCCCACACACCCCTCATATAAACTCCTCCCTTCTGCCATCTGGAAAAAGGCACCGAAGCAGTCAGGCTCTCATGACCAGACTATGTAACAATTTCTTCCCCCAAGCCATCAGACTCCTCAATACGCAGAGCCTGGCTTGACACCAACCTTCTATACCCTCTACTGTGCCTACTGTCTTGTTCATTATTTATTGTAGTGCCTGCACTGTTTTGTGCACTTTATGCAGTCCTGGATAGGTCTGTAGTCTAGTGTAGTTTTTGTGTTTTTTCTTACGTAGTTCAGTGTAGTTTTTGTATTGTTTCATGTAGCACCATGGTCCTGGAAAACGTTGTCTCATTTTTACTATGTTCTGTACCAGCAGTTATGGTTGAAATGACAATAAAAAGTGACTTGACTTGACTAATGCAGTAATATCAGTAGAACTTTGGCAGAATTCTGAATAAAAACTGATACAATTTGTAAAACCACCAATTGTCCGTCAATATGGAAAGTCCAATGAATGTGTACTGTTATTATTAATGCAGCATATTCCTCAATGCCCTTCATCACATAAGCTTCTCTGCAGAAAAGTTAATGAAGTCTATTATTCAGAAAAATAGTATTATTAAAGAATTTTCTCAACCATAAATCTCAGAGACCCAATGTTTATAGTTATGGATTCTGAAGAAAAACTAAGGAAATGAAAACTGTTTGAGTTTGGAATTAAAAGTGAAGTTTATCTTCACAGAGGGATGGATAGGAACATAAATTTGACATCATTTGAGTTACATCATTAAACAGATGTATATCACAAGCATACCTACACATGTACATATCCTTAACAGATTTTACGGTTATTATCATGCATGCATGGGTTTTAATTTTAACCCTATATATTGACCAGGAATGTTAGAAAACACTCAGAGATATGAGAAACTGCTAAGACACATCTTATATTCAACTACTTTCAACTCCCCTGCAATGCAATACAATATATTTCTTTCACAATCTTTACTGTATCACTAGATCAATTTGGAAATGCAGCCTTTTTCAATATTTTCTCTCACATGAATTAATTGAGTCAAATGTGTGTTTATGCTGTATGCTCTGTACTGTATGATTCCAGTATGCAGTACAAAGAGAGAATACATAACTCCAATATCCCGTTTTTGAATGTAATATTTACTGGTTGGCATTAACCGCCAAGCTCACCCTACTTCCCATTGTGTTGTTTTAAATGTGGTTCTCCTTGGCTAAATCAAACGTACTTTTGTTCCAACTGCTTAATTACCGCAGCTTCCTCATGATTTGACTGAACCAATCTCAATCATGTTCTGAGTCATCAAAGGTAACTCATAACCTGGAATGTATTATCAGTCATAGATTCATAGAAACAAGCTCTTCAGTCCGACTCATCCATGACAACCAGCATGCCTATCTATGCTCATCTTATCTGCCTGCATTTGACCCATACCCTCCAAACCTTTCTTACTCCTACATCTGTTCAAATGTCTTTTAAACTTTTAATTGTGCTTATCTCTTCATCTGAGTACAGTCCAACCAAAGATATGTCATTCTGAAACTTAGCTAAGTATTTGCTAATCATGACCTATAATACTTGATCTTTATTGCTTCTCGGAGAAATGATCTCTTTGGACTGTTCTACTTGAAGCCAGTGATACATAAAATAATCATATGCTAGGTATCACAATTTACACAGTATTCAAAAGAGAATGAACATGAAAACCATTATCTCTAACAATCTCCTCTGATCAGCCATAACAAAGAAAATAGATCACAATTCTTCAATAGTGCAATCTGTTGAAGTACATGATCCAATGTGTTTCACTTTGATTCATTTTAGGATTCAATCAATGAATAACAAAAAGTTCTCAATCTCTTTCTGAAAATACTAAACGTTAAGTCTTCAGAAAGATCCCATAGGCCACAACCAACTCTGAAAAGTTGTCCGTACTTTGACCCTGCAATAATGAAGATCTTTGTGTTCCTCAGCCTTTTCAATTCCTTCTACATTTTGACATCAAGCTATTTACACTCAGTGGCCTCTTTATTAGGTACCTCCTGTACTTAATAAAATGGCCAGTGAGTGTATTTTCAATGTCTTCTGCAGCTGCTTCAAGATTTGATGTGTTGTGCATTCAGAGATGCTGTTCTGCATATTACTCCTGTAACGCATTGTTACTTGAGTTACTTTCACCTTCCTGTCAGCTTGAAACAATCTGGCCATTCTCCTCTGACCTCTCTCATTAACAAGGTGTTTTTGCCCACAGAGCTACCACTCACTGTATGTTTCTTGTTTTTCACATCATTCTCTGTAAACTCTAGATACTGCTGTGATTGAAAATCCCAAGAGAACCGTAGTTTCTGAGATACTCAAACCAACCCGTTTGGCAGCAACAATTATTCCACAGTCAAAGTCACCTAGATCACATTTCTTCCCCATTCTGATGTTTGGTCTGAACAACAACTGAACCTCCTGACCATACCTGCATGCTTTTATGCACTGAGTTGCTGCCACATGATTGGCTGATTAGATACTTGCATTAATGAACAAGTGTACAGGTGTACCTAACCAAGTGTACGCTTACTTTTAGACCAAAATAAACACTGTCTTTCCATATGAACATACACGTACATCTTTTGAGCTTTACCTTACATTGGTATAGCCCCCTCAACGTTCATTCTAATACTGAAAGATTTTTTTCTTCTTTGTGACTGAGTATGTCAACTGAACTATAAGAACAATACTCTGTACCTTGTGAAGTCTTGCTCATGATAGCATAATATTTACAGTAATGATTTGACACCACTGGGAAATTCCGTGATTAAAACAGACACTTTTCAATATTAATCATTAAATATTGCTGCCACCCTCCTCCCCACCGACTTATTCATACTCAGCTAAGCATATGTCAGTGACATATCCAGACTGGTGAAAATGCTGCTTTGGTCAATTCTGCATATAAGTTCTGAGCAGAAGGAATTAAATGCTGTTCATTGACAACTGCTTAGAAAAAGTCACCCTGTAGTCATTACACATATGTTTGAATGGTCTTGGCTACCTTGGGCACTTCTAAAATTGGTATTACCTAATTATTCTGGCCTATCTTCATTAGAACACTATTTCATTTGAGCCTATCTATCACCTTCTCCAAATGGTTCAGCATCATATACAAAACAAATCAAAGCTTACATTAGAGTGGTTTTGGATTCTAGCCTGATCCAAATATTGACATTATGACCTGCCTTCCTGCAGAGGTTCCTTAAAATATTCCAACAGAATCTCTAAAAATCATGTTGAAGCATTCTTACAGAACAGGTTTTGTATTTGAGCTTCATCCAAAAATAATAATTTCCCATAAATATTGGTTGATTAACATAATTATTGCTTACAATCAGTATTGATTGTTCTATTTGCCATTGTGGCACATCAAATACTTCATTTTGCCTGAAGTCTTTGATATTTGCATATATTTTCCAGTTCCTTTCATTAGTGCTACTAGGCTGATGTCCGGAATTGGGTAACTAGCATCAGTGTTGATACATAATGCACTGACCATGGAAGACAACATTTGGCATGCTATTTTTGTAACAAATGATATAAATGCAACACAAGCCCTATTCTCCATTATTTTCACTGTCTGCATTATTGTTACTACTTCCATGAAAACTTTCCTCTGTGAGGAAGTCACAGTACTGCTTAACTGAATCACAAACAAGAGAAAATCTGCAGATGCTAAAAATCTAAACACCACACACAAAATACTGAAGGAACTCAGCAGGCCAGGCAGCATCTGTGGAAACAAATACAGTCGATGTTTTGGGCCGACACCCTTCAACAGGACTTGTACTCTTTTCCATAGATGCTGCCTGGCCTGCTGATTTCCTCCAGCATTTTGTGTGTGATACTGCTTAACTGCTTTGGCTTGAGACTTGCATGTTAGGGATATGTGCCCCTTTCTCTGGTTGTTAAAACATGTTGTCAGTTGGCTTCTATTGTATCTACTTTGGAACTCTAGCCATCAATAATGCTCTTGCTCCATAACATGCCATCATATTACTAGTATATTAGCATTCCTGATAGCTAAACTGACTAATATTGCAGACATGAATTCTATATGCAGCCTCAACAATCGCTCACCTAGGTTCATGTTATTCGTCTGTCATAATTCCAACATATGGTAAGTGAAAAGTGAGTAGAACAGGGGGCTAAGCACACAGCCTTGTGGTGTACCTGTGCTGATGGGGGAGATGTTGTTGTCAATCTGAACTAACTGGCATCTGCAAGTGAGGAAATCCAGGATCCAATTGCACAAGAAGTTATTGAGGCCAAGGTCTTGGAGCTCATTAATTAGTTTTGAGGGAACACTGGTATTGAATGCTGAGCTGCCGTCGATAAAGAGCATCATGATGTATGCATCTTTGCCACCCACATGTTCCAGAGTTGAGTGAAGAGTAAATGAGATGGCATCTTCTGTGGACTTGTTGCTCTGGCAGGTAAATTGGAGCGAATTTAAGTCTTTCCTCAGGTAGAAATTGATAAATCCACACTTCATCAATGTGGATGCATGTGCTACTGGGCAATAGTCACAGAGGCAGGTCAGTAATCTCTTTTTGGGCACCTGTATGATTGAATCCTGCTTGAAGTAGGTGGAGACCACACACTGCTGAATTGAGAGGTTAAAGATCTCAGTGAACTCTCCAACGAGGTGATCAGCACTTGGCCAGATACCCCATATGAGCCAGATATTTGAGGGAAATGGGCATTCAGTGTAATTGCTCATTGATGAACAGTTAAATTTGGAATTTGACTTTAACATTTTTGGAAAATTGGAACATTTTGTGAGTTAAAGTCGCTTGGCTTGATCAGTGTTTTTAAAGTAGACACAATGATGTCTCAGGTAATTTGCTGAACTAAGGATCATATCCAATTAGAAGCTATTTGTGAGGTGTTCTTTGGTTGGATATAACAGGCTGGTTTGTGACTGTTGGAGTTTGTGTCTGCTCTGTGTGATTCCAGCTGGCTGCTGATTGAGAGCAAAGAGCCATAAAGTACCAATGGATGCTGGCTTGGAGCACAGCCAATTAAAAGGTGTTAAAGGTCAGACACATGACCTACAGCCAATGGCAATAGAATGCAGTGTTTGAATTGGTAAGACACGAGTATAAAACCAAAGGTTTTCACATAGAAGACAGTGGTGACTCAGTAGCAGGTTCACCAACATGGATGCGAGTTGTCCCACGGACACGTGGAGATATGAAACAGGACCACTAGGAACACGTGGCCAGCAACAGAAACCTCTTTTTAACTGATATTATATCTTCTGTTTTTTGACTGTTCATGGAAGGTCTGGGAGATTTGGTAATTGTGCACACGGGTATTTGATTGTGTAAGTGTTCTTCCTTTGAGACAATGATGTGTTCTTCCTTTGAGACAATAAAGGTACTTGTTGGTAATTACAGATTCCTTCTGTGCCTCCCAGATTATTACTACAAGGGGTGATTCTTCTAACAAAGGGTCTTGCCAAAACTTCTACAGTCCCCCTATGGAAGCTGCCTGACCCACTGAGTTCCTTCAACGTCTTTGAATGCTGCACTGCCTGCTGAGGTCCAGTTAAAGCAATTTTCAAGTAAACCCATAAATGTACAACAAAATGCTCGTACAATTCAAGTATAATACTACTTCGGCAAATCAGGATGTTGAGCATTCACAGGTTTCAGGTAGAACAAATTCGAAAGTAATTTCTACAAAATATTGATTATTTTTAGCAGATAATAACATGCAAACCTTTATACAATTTTCAAACTTGATCTCATTTTGTCTTCTTTTTTAACTTGTGTATGTTAAAGAGAAGCAACAAATGTCACAGTCAAATCCATAAACTCAGCAGATACAGTTTTATACTTGTTCAGCTTGTTTTGCATAAACAGAATTCCTCAACCCCCACTGTGCAGAGACTATTCCAGCTCACTGCTGGCAGCAAGAACATACATTCTGTTCTGGTGAACTTCATCCATTCCCACAACTAAACTCTGGCTAGGATACCTTTGGGATATCAGTTGACATGGGTAAGTAATATACCAGCCAATCTAGGTTATTTTTCTCATGGCTTCCATTGTGCCGTCATCAGCAAAAGTCTTCCAACAGCACCACAAAAGGAAGACCTACTCATACAACCAAGGTAATGAAAGAGTGTACCTCATTGTTGCACCCCATGATAGGGATAATCATGTTTAGTAAACTCACACAAACCTGCAAACGTTTCTTAATTCTGCCCACCAGTTCCCTCATTCAAGGCATGTTTCTCACATACTGTGTGAGCAGAATGCAAGCAAGCAGATAGTTAACGCAAACATTCACGGGGTCCTTGGTTAGTGGTGAAGTTAAAACAGGTGATGACGATGGTATCCTTTGTACCTCGTCCTTATTCCCCATAACACAATTTCTCAACCCAGAAATTCTTCTGATTTATAAGCAGTAGATGGTTTACATCTTACATGCTTCAATTCACCTAAACCTAATCTCAATTGTGATAATCAATGTCCAGGGTGAATCTTCACAGACATCCTAACCAGAGTAAGTTACCTTGCTTGTCTCCTCTCTTCCTCTCTTCTTGTTATCAAGTTGCTCGTACGTACAGCTGGTGGCAAGAATGTGCAGCATTCAGCTGACCACCAGAATCTTGCCTCCTCTTCTGTTGAGTAGTGTGAGAATCAACCAGACTGGCTGAAACTGAGCAAGATAATTTTGGATATTCCATTGGGCAGACATTTTGGGGCAGATTATGTTCTATTACGTGCAAATTGTGTCCTTGGGTAGCATACCAGAATTACCAGACACATCAACTGTGAGTGATCCTACTCACCCAGTTATATTCATCTGAACCTCAAGTACAGCTTGCACATCAAACCATTTATAATGGGTTTTATATATGTGGGTTGAGAAGTGGCAGATAGAGTTCAATCCGGAGAAGTGTGAGGTGGTACACTCTGGAAGGACAAACTCCAAGGCAGAGTACAAAGTAAATGGCAGGATACTTGGTAGTGTGGAGGAGCAGAGGGATCTCTGGGTACATGTCCACAGATCCCTGAAAGTTGCCTCACAGGTAGATAGTGGAGTTTAGAAAGCTTATGGGGTGTTAGCTTTCATAAGTCGAGGAATAGGGTTTAAGAGTCGTGAGGTAATGATGCAGCTCTATAAAACTCTGGTTAGGCCACACTTGGAGTACTGTGTCCAGTTCTGGTCGCCTCACTATAGGAAGGATGTAGAAACATTAGAAAGGGTACAGAGGAGATTTAACAGGATGCTGCCAGGTTTAGAGAGTATGCATTATGATCAGAGATTAAGGGAGCTAGGGCTTTACTCTTTGGAGAGAAGGAGGATGAGAGGAGACATGATAGAGGTATACAAGATATTAAGAGGAATAGATAGAGTGGATAGTCAGCGCCTCTTCCCCAGGGCGCCACTGCTCAATACAAGAGGACATGACTTTAAGGTAAGGGGTGGGAAGTTCAAGGGGGATATTAGAGGAAGGTTTTTTACTCAGAGAGTGGTTGGTGCATGGAATGTACTGCCTGAGTTGGTGGTGGAGGCAAATACACTAATGAAATTTAAGAGACTACTAGACAGGTATATGGAGGAATTTAAGGTGGGGGGTTATATGGGAGGCAGGGTTTGAGGGTCGGCTCAACATTGTGGGCCGAAGGGCCTGTACTGGGCTGTAATATTCTATGTCCTATGTTCTATAATTAAACTCATTAGAACAGCCCTTCCTCTGGATGACTCACGGCCTATTGGTTTGTACTGAGGAAATGGAACTTGGCCATTTGGAAATCTTCAGCCTAATACTTGGAATGTCAATGGACACACTCCTCCACAAGAAAATGTGCAGTACTCTTTGTGAGTGGTAAGCGTAATGTAATTGACTGTCTTTCAACCATGAATCTCCATCTGAAGGTCCTTACACTAATGACTTGGAAACTGAGAGGTATCTTCAGCTCCAGCCTAATCACAACAACAGCTACAGGAAATGCAGCACTAGCATTACAATGAATTTCAATGAGATGTTCTTATTAGAGTGCAGTTCACCCACTGCTTGTTCCATAATGAGGAAAGATGCTGGGAGTAAATGAGACTCAGTGACTGTCTGGGCAGTAACAGCTCAATATAAGAGGTAGAGTTATGGTCCATAATACCACTCAGTCTCTGGTCTCTTACACAGGTACCTGCAAACTCTTATGACCTTACAACTCTTATGACCTAATACTGAATTCAACAAGTTAAAGATAGTGACTATATCTACCTTTAGTCAGAAATAGCTTTCCTGAATTCCAGCAGTTGTCCTGGCGAAAGTACTTCCACAGTGTTACTGGATTAGGTGTTCCAGAATTTAGACTAAACAATGAGGAGGGGCCAATTATATATTTCCAACTCTGGAAGGTGTGCAACTCAGAAGGGAAAATAGATGGTGGTGGTATTTTTATGCAACTGCCATTGTCATCTCCTTGATTGTAGGTGCTTTGGGAGGTGTTGTTGGAATGACCCAGGTAAGTAACTGCAATGCATTGTAAAGGTGATACAGTCCTGCAGCCACCATATGCTGAGTATTTAGGGTGGTTCATGGGGTGGCAATCAAGGAAGCAGCTTTGTCCTGTATGATGTTATGCTTCTTGAGGAATATTGGAACCGTACTTGCCCAAAAGGTAACACCACAAAGCCTTTCCAACATCTAAAAAGCATAACTTACCAGAAGATACCCATCCACTGAGCTGTTCTTGTGGTCAGAACTTTTACGTGACTTGACCAGTCGGGCATCAGGTGAATTGCAATCCTAGGAAGTTGATTGTAAGGGAATGGGAAATGAAAAATCCATTGAATGTCAAGGATGGATGGTTAAACTCTCTAGTTCAGAGTTTCCCAACCTGTGATCAACTGACCCTTTGGTTAATGGTAAGGCTCCACAGCAGAAAAAGACTTGGGAACCCCTGTTCTAGTTGGATACGGTCGAAGCTGGATATTTTTCTGGCCTGAATGTTACTTGCCAATCATCCTCCACATATGAATGTTATCTAGGTTACTTTGCTTGCACTCACATACTTCATGATTTGGAGAGGAAAGGAATTGTAAGCAAGTTTGGTTTGTGCAGTCCCAGTTTCTGAACTAATGATGGAAAGGGATCATTGAGGAGGTAGTTAAAGATGTTTGGGTCTAGAACACAGTCCAGAAGAATTCCTGCAGCAATGTCCTGAAGTTGGTATGCTTGATAGAGTCAATGCTAATCTTCCCGCTGAGTGCTTTTCCACCATTTTCCATTCTGGGCATTTCTCCATACTTATCTTGTTTTTCTATGCCTCCATTCATTCTCCCAGATGTGCTGTTTTGCAATTGCAATGACTTCAAATGCACACATTTAGGTGGACAACTGGCTGGTCCTTTGATGATAGCAAAATGTCTTTCACTACTTGGCATGTATGCTACTCCTTGAAGTTGTCGAATCAACCATAACAGTAGAATCATTGAAAAGCTCAGAAGCAATCAGCTGGCAGCTTATTTGTGGTCTTTTAAGTAGTGTTAGATATATGGAGAGGGGTGAGGTATTGGGACAGTTAGGTAAGGTTAGTTGTGCTGCTTAGCATGAAACAAGAGTTGCTTTATTTTGCCACATGTACATCAAAACATTGAAACATATAGTGAAATGTGTCTTTTTGCATCAATAACCAACACAGTCTAAGGATTTTCTGGGGGCAGCCCACAAGTGTCGCCATGAATCTAGTGCCAATATAGCATGCACTAAACCTAACCACAGATCTTTGGAAAGTGAGAGGAAACTGAAGAACCCAGGGGATACCCACACAGTCACTGGAGAACATACAAGCTCTGTACAGGCAGCAAAAAGATTCGAGTCCTGGTCAGTAATCCTTGGTACTGTAAAGCGATGAT
Source organism: Mobula birostris (assembly GCF_030028105.1). Taxonomy (NCBI): domain Eukaryota; kingdom Metazoa; phylum Chordata; class Chondrichthyes; order Myliobatiformes; family Myliobatidae; genus Mobula; species Mobula birostris. Next base: position 40,527,787 of record NC_092378.1, on the reverse strand, counting down.
ATTAACTACTATGCTACTGTGCCACAAACTAGTAGACAAGTTTCAAATTAACATTTCACAACATATGCAGGTACGTCATTGCTGAAGTTTTAGAAAGCAAAAAAAAAATTGTGAGATCAGCAAAACGGGAGCCAAGGAAACAAATTTCATGGACAATACTTTGAAAAGGGAAACAAAAACAGAAAATGAACCTGGTCAGGTGTCAGGTCTCTCAGTGGGAGAGCAGTTTGGAGGGAGTGATCACAATTCTATCTCCTTTACCGTAGTATTGGAGAGAGATAGGAACAGACAAGTTAGAGGAACGTTTAATTGGAGTAAGGGGAAATATAAGGCTGTCAGGCAGGAACTTGGAAGCATAAGTTGGAAACAGATGTTCTCAGGGAAATGTACGGAAGAAATGTGACAAATGTTCAGGGGATATTTGCATGGGGTTCTGCATAGGTACATTCCAATGAGACAGGGAAAGGATGGTAGGGTACAGGAACCGTGGAGTACAAAGGCTGTTGTATATCTAGTCAAGAAGAAAAGAAGAGCATACGGAAGGTTCAAAAAACTAGGAAATGATAGCGATCTAGAAGATTATAAGGCTAGCAGGAAGGAGCTTAAGAATGAAATTAGGAGAGCCAGAAGGGGCCATGAAAAGGCCTTGGTGGACAGGATTAAGGAAAACCCCAAGGCATGCTACTAGTATGTCAACAGCAAGAGGATAAGATGTGAGAGAATAGGACCAATCAAGTGTGAAGTGTGACAGTGGAAAACTGTGTATGGAACCGGAGGAGATAGCTGAGGTACTTAATGAATACTTTGCTTCAGTATTCACTATGGAAAAGGATCTTGGCAATTGTAGGGATGACTTGCAGCAGACTGAAAAGCTTGAGCATATAGATATTAAGGAAGAGGAGGTGCTGGAGTTTTTGGAAAGCATCAAGTTGGATACATCACCTGGACCGGATGGGATGTCCCACAGGGTACTGTGGAAAGCAAGGGAGGAGATTGCTGAGCCTCTGGCGATGATCTTTGCATCATCAGTGAGGATGGGAGAGGTTCCAGAGGATTGGAGGTTTGAAGACGTTGTTATCTTATTCAAGAAAGGGAGTGAGAGATAGCCCGGGAATTTATAGACCAATGAGTCTTACTTCAGTGGTTGATAAGCTGATGGAGAAGATCCTGAGAGGCAGGATTTATGAATATTTGGAGAGGCATAATATGATTAGGAATAGTTAGCTTGGCTTTGTCAAAGGCAGGTCATGCCTTACGAGACTGATTGTATTCTTTGAGGATGTGACTAAATATATTGATGAAGGTAGAGCAGTAGATGTAGTGTATATGGATTTTAGCAAGGCAATTGATAAGGTACCCCATGCAGGGCTTATTGTGAAAGTAAGGAGGCATGGAATCCAAGGGGTCATTGTTTTGTGGGTACAGAACTGGCTTGCCCACAGAAGGCAAAGAGTGGTTGTAGATGGGTCATATTCTGCATGGAGGTCAGTGACCAGTGGTGTGCCTCAGGGATCTGTTCTGGGACCCCTACTGTTCGTGATTTTTATAAATGACCTGGATGGGGAAGTGGAGGGATGGGTTAGCAAATTTGCTGATGACACAAAGGTTGGGGGTGTTGTGGATAGTGTGGAGGGCTGTTAGAGGTTATAGTGGGACATTGATAGGATGCAAAACTGGTCTGTGAAGTGGCAGATGGAGTTCAACCCAGATAAGTGTGAGGTGGTTCATTTTGGTAGGTCAAATATGATGACAGAATACAGCATTAACAGTAAGACTCTTGGCAGTGTGGAGTATCAGAGGGATCTTGGGGTCCGAGTCCATACGACACTCGAAGCTGCTATGCATGTTGATCGTGTGGTTAAGAAGGCATACGGTGTATTGGTCTTCTTCAATTGTGGGATTGAGTTTAAGAGCCGAGAGGTAATGTTGCAGCTATATAGGACCCTGGTCAGACTCCACTTGGATTACTGTGCTCCATTCTGGTCAACTCACCTCAGGAAGGACCTAGAAACCATAGAAAGGGTGCAGAGGAGATTTACAAGGATGTTGCCTGGATTGGGGAGCATGCCTTATGAGAGTAGGTTGAATGAACTCAGCCTTTTCTCCCTTGGAGCTATGGAGGATGAGAGGTGACCTGATAGAGGTGTATAAGATAATGAGAGGCATTGATCATGTGGATAGTCAGAGGCTTTGTCTCAGTGCAGAAATGGCTAACACGAGAGGGTATAATTTTAAGCTGCTTGGAAGTAGATACAGAGGAGATGTCAGAGGTAAATTTTTTCCACACAGAAAGTGCTGAGTGTGTGGAATGGACTGCCGGCAGCGGTGGTGGAGGCAGATACGATCCGGTCTTTTAAGAGACTCCTGGATAGGCACATGGAGCTTAGAAAAATAGAAGGCTATGGGTAAACCTAGGTGGTTCTAAAGTAAGGACATATTTGGCACAGCTTTGTGGGCCAAAGGGCCTGTATTGTGCTGTAGGTTTTCTATGTTTCTATGTTTTTAAAATTTTAAGTACTTAGCCTGCATTTTACTTTTATTTAATTTTACACTTCCATTTTTGATGTTTAAGACATCTTGTGTGTGTGTGTATATGTATATATATATATATTTGATTAAGCATTTTTGCTCATTTAGGTAATTAGTTATGGGTTATATGTAAAATATGTTAATTCTATACAACCATCTGATATATGTGCACTTCACTGCTAAAAGTAAAGTTACACCCTCATTTCAGACTCTGTGTCTTCCTTCTAATTAATTTAATGTTTTGAAGCTGCAAAACATTACAGTTATAAATTCACTATTTTATTTGTCATTTTTACAAATGATCATGATACTGCAATGAACAAGTGAGTTAGGATGATCAATATGTACTTGGAGCAAATCAATAATAGTTGGGAAAATAGAATATTCTGGAAATACTGAACAAGTCAGGCAGTATCTATAGAAAGAGGAGTAAAGTTAATGTTTCATCTAAAAGATGCTTTTTTGGTGCTCTGGCAAAATGACCTTAACCTGAAATGGTAACTCCTTTTCTATCTCCACAGGTGCTGCCTGATCCACAGTATTTCAAATATTTTCTTTAAACAAACACAAAGTCCCAGCTTTTGCATTTTCTTTTGATTTTCAGTCACAGTTGTATTAAGTCTCCATCTTCAGAACTAAGCTTGGTCTTGACATTACTCTGATGAGCAGGTCAACACTGCACTGAATTTTGAAGTAATAATTCAATGACACTATAACATAAAAAAGATGCACAGAGCAGATTTTTATTTCATTAATTTCACTGGGTGTAAAATCACATGCTCTTCTTCATCAATACAGAGTAACACAGTATGGAATCATGCCTTGCAGTCCAAATGATGATTTTTTGAAGAATCCGTGAAAATGAAACTTTACCATATAAGAACAAAAGGATTCACTGAAGACGAGGCATGTCGCTAAGGAAGAAACCATAAAAGTTGCTGTGGGAAAATAGTTTCAGTATAATTGCTAGTGATACAGAGCCAATGCGCCTAAACAAGAACAAAGAAAATAATATGCCAAAGACGAAGATCCCTCAGGCTTTAGCTTCCCAACCCAGATTCTGTAGCTGGGTTGTTAATACTTTGCCCTGTGGCTCCCTTAAGATTTCCACTTGTAAACAGTGTACACCAAAATTTTTCAAGTTGTGAATCTTTAAATTTAAATCCCCCATTAAGCATAGATAATTAGATCTATTTTTCGGCAGGAAAGTAAATCTCTGACTTGTACTTTTGCTTAAAAAGGACCGTGTGGGCTCTTCTTTAAACTAAAGCAGATTTTATTTGTCTTTTATTAACTATGGAGCTGGGACAATTATTATAGTTGGTTCATCAGAGAGCCTGTTGAAGACTCAGATGGTACATTGAGCTACACATTTTCCACTTTTGGATGCCTGGTGACATTAATACCCATGTACAACCTGAGAAGAAAATTTCAAAAAAAATCAATGAAGTTGAGTTAATCTTTGCTCTTCTATCCCAAGAAGAAAGATGTATGAAGAGACATGATCCATCTCTCCTTCATATATCCAAAGCAAAAAATAAAATTAGGCTTTTCACTATTGATCGACTTATGTTTCAGATTAGATAATCTGCTCATGTTGGAAAACAGAACTTTGTTTTGGTTTTGGCATCATGCTTGGGAACTGAGTATTTTCCACTGGGGAGGTGCATTAGTTACTTTTTAGACCCGGTTTCACTTCTACGCTCCATTGTATTTGGCACAAAAATATTTCTGTTGGCATAAACTGCTTTATAGTTTGCGTATGTGCTTATGTTTTCAAACTTCAGTCAATTACTTTGTTGTGTATTTCTTGGACAGTTTGTGTCTGATGAACTTCTGTAAAATCAAGATCAGCAATAGCAGAAATTTTACTAATATGTTAACATAAAGTAATTACAAATCAAGTTACTAAGAATGATGAGAACTTGGGAATTCAGAATTATCACCACTAATCTATGTGTGGAGGCATGGGCGATGAATGAATTCTTACATAAAGATTTCTCATTAGTATTTACTGTGGAGGCGGTCATGAAATCTTGGGAACCCATGCCCTGGATCTTGAAAATGTTGGAGCAACTGAACAGGTTCCAAGTGTATTGTAAGGCAGAATGGGAGGTGAGGGAAGAAACTGATAGGACCCTTGCAAATATTTTTGTATCTTTCTTAGCCATGGGTGAGGTTCCAGAAGACTGCAGGATGACAAATATTGTGCTGTATTTAAAAAGGGCTGCGGGCGCTATATTTCATTAGAAGCTTGAGGAGATTTGGTATGTCACTAAAAATTCCAGCAACTTTCTACAGATGTACCGTGGTGAGCACTCTAACTGGTTGCATCAACATCTGGCATAGAATCAGAAAAGGCTGCAGGGGGTTGCAAGCTCAGCCAGCTCCATTATAGGCACTTGCTTCTCCAGCATGGAGGATATCTTCAAAAGATAATGCCTTAAAAAGGCAGCATCCATTAGTAAGGATTCTCATCATGCAACACATGCCCTCTTCTCATTGCTACCATCAGTGAGGAGGTAAAGAAGCCTGAAGAGAAACACTCAACATTTTAGAAACAACTTCTTCCCCTCCACCATCAGATTTCTGAATGGACAATGCAACAACCCATGAGCATTATCTCACTTTATTTGCACTCTTTTTGCACTACATGTTTAATTTAATTTTTATATTTATATACAGTGGATTGTGTTTCATTAGGAACACATTGGGACCAGTATATTTTGGCCCAATTAAGAGGCTGTCCCAATTAGCTGCAGTTCCATGGAAATATTTGAAAAGGTATAAAAGAGACTGTTAGTTAAACTACTTTTTAACTAACAAATTATGTATTTAAAAATAAAGAACAAATTGAATCACTACCAATACTACTACAGTACTCTAAAACTGTGTATTAGTTCCTTATGGGTACCGATGGAGGAATTCATCCACTGTATGCTGCTGTGTTCTTTTGATTCTGTGTAAATGAACAAAATCAGCACAGTGCAGATACAGGCATCCCCCGCTTTTCGAACATTCGCTTTACGAAACCTCACTGTTACAAAAGACCTACATTAGTACCCTGTTTTTGCTAACAGAAGGTGTTTTCACTATTACAGAAAAAATCAGCGCGCGATAAAAAGTCAGCGTGCAAAAAAATCAGCACGCAATAAAATCAGCACGCAATAAAAGGCAGCGCGCGCCCCGAGCGGCTGCTCTCCCTGGGATTCAGAACGGCATTCTTGCCGGCATTGCTTAATCATGTGCCTGTGAGCAGCTGTTTGCAAGATGAGTTCTGAGGTGTCGGAAAAGCCTAAAAGAGCTCGTAAGTGTGTTACACTTAGTGTAAAACTAGACATAATTAAGCATTTCAATCGTGGTGAACGAAGTAAGGACAAAGTGAGTTTGGCTTGTGGAAGCTGATGAAGATGATGTCAAAGAGGTTTTGACATCCCATGACCAAGAACTGATAGATGAAGAGCTGATGCAATTGGAAGAGGAAAGAATAACAATTGAAATCGAATGCAGTAGCGGAATGAACGTGAAGCAACTGAGTGAGATTTTCACTACAATGATAAAGTACAACTTTAATTTTGAAAGGGTATGTAGGTTTAGGGGATATTTGCAGGGTGGTTTGAGTCCTTACAAAGAACTGTATGATAGAAAAATGCACGAGGCTCAGCAGTCAAGTAAGCCTTCCACATCAGCCACAGCAGTCATAAGAGAAGATGAGCCGCCTGCTCTAATGGAAACAGACGACGATGAGATGACACCCCAGTGTCCCACCACCCCAACCCCCAGGCCACGGACAGATACCGATTCGCAGAGAATGCAGCGAAAGCTGGGAGGCTCACAGCACATCTTTAAGAAAAAAGCCAAAATAAACATGCTAATTAATTAGGCGCCGACCGACATGTAAATGTCGGCCCAGATCAGAGGCGATGCAATCGGCAATCGGCACTGGTCTGGGCCGTCAATTACGTGTCGGGTGGCACCTAATTAATTAGCATGTTTATTTCGGCTTTTTTCTTAAAGATGTGCTGGGTGCCTCCCGGCTACCGCTGCATGCTTCACGGCAATGTATCAGTCGGCGGCCTGGAGGGTGGAGGCCACTGCACCACCCCAGCCTGCGACGACTCAGTCTAACACACCATCATCAGTGTACTTGGTGCTTTCCTAATTCCGGTAAGTGATACTGAACTGTACATACATTATTTCTACTTTATATAGGTTGTGTATTTTTACACGTTATTTGGTATGATTTGGCAGCTTCATAGCTTAAACGTTACTAGAGTGCGCTTGCGCCGTGTTTTTGCCGACAACGCTTGCATGAGATTTTCGCTTCGGAGAACAGTGCCGGCAATGATTGTGGAAAAGTATTTCTACTTTATATAGGCTGTGTATTTATCATATCATTCCTGCTTTTACTATATGTTACTGTTATTTTAGGTTTTATGTGTTATTTGGCATGATTTTCCCATATAAATAAATGGTAATTGCTTCTTCGTTTTACGACATTTCGGCTTACGAACCGTTTCATAGGAACGCTCTACCTTCGGATGGCTGGGGAAACCTGTAATGGACTGCCTTCGTGTTATGCTTTCAACAATTGCATCCTCCAAATCTTCATTTTCATTGTAACATTCAAGATGATTGTGGATACCTTCAAATGCTTCCTAACATTGAAATAGTGAAATCATTTCATTTTCGCTCCCGGCTGTTTCTGGCATCTTCAAGCCTGAATGCTTGAATCTGCAGTGAGCAAAGCAGTTCTAAGCTGTCTTACTGCTTATATCTCACCAACTATCAGAGACAAAAATCACTGCTTTTTGAACACAAACACATGCAACTGATGCTAGTCAAAACTGTTCTCTTTAAGCGTATTGTGGTGTCTGAATGCCACACAAGTTCATATGACTGATGCTAGTTAGAAACGGTTAGGCAACAGTCCCTATCATAATTACGTAGCTTAACGTCTCAAGCAAATGAAGGGAATCCTGGCTATTTTCAGAATCTACTGTGTATATTTCTCATTGTAATTTATAGTTTTTATGTATTGTGCTGTACTGCTGCCACAAAACAATAAATTTCATGACATATGTTACTGATTTTAAACCTTTTTCATAGAACATAGGATAGTACAGAATGGGAGAATACTCTTTGGCCCATAATAGAGTCATAGAAAGCTACAACACAGAAACAGGACCTTCAGCCCATCTAGTTGGGGCTAAACAATTTAAACTACCTAGTTCCACCTGGTCCATAGCCCTCTAATCCCCTCCCATCCATGTATTATCCAAATTTGTCATAAACGTTGAAATCATAATCACATCCTCTACTTGCACTGCCAGTTCACTCCACCCTCATCATCCTCTGAGTGAAGAAGTTTCCCCTCATGTTCCCCTTAAACATTTCACCATTCACTCTTAACCCATGACCTATAGTCGTAGTCTTACCCAGCCTCAATGGTAAATGCCTGCTTATATTTGCCCCATCTATACTTCTCATAATTTTGTATAATTCTATCAAATCTCCCCTCAATTCTCAATCTTCTACATTCTAGGGAATAAAGTTCTGACCTATTCAATCTTTCCTTCTAACTCAGCTCCTTGTACCATTTTTGTAAATTTTCTCTTCACTCTTTCAATTTTATTTACATCTTTCCTTTAAGTAGGTGACCAAATCTGCACACAATATTCCAAATTAGACCCCACAAATTTCTTAATATAACTTCCACATAACATCCCCACTCTTGTACTCAACATTTTGAACTATGAAGTCCAATGTGTCCAAAGCTTTGTTCATGACCCTACCTAACTGTACCACTACTTTCAATGAATTATGGTCCTACACTCCAAGATCCCTTTGTTCTTCTGCACTCCTCAGTGCCCTAATGCCTTCTGTATAAGACCTACTCTGGATGATCCTGCCAAAGTGCAACACCTCACACTGGTCTGCATTCAATTCCATGTGCTATTTTTCAGCCCATTTATCCAGCTGGTCCAGATCCCACTGCAAGCTCTGATAGCCTTTCTTGCTACCCACTGCACCCCTAACCTTGGTGACATTTGCAAATTTGCTGATCCAGTTAACCACATTATCATCCAGATGGTTGATAGAGATGACAAACAACAACGGACCCAGCACCAATCCCTATGGCACTCCACTAGTCACAGGACTCCAGTCAGAGAGGCAACCCTCTACTACCACTCTCTGGTTCTCCCGCAAAGCCAATGTCTAACCCAATTTATTATTTCATCTTGAATGCCAAGTGACTGAACCTTCTAGACCAATCACCTATGAAAGACTTTGTCAAATAGTAGTAGTCATTAGTCATACTTTATTAATCCCGGGGGAAATTGATTTTCGTTACAGTTGCTCCATAAATAATAAATAGTAATAGAACCATAAATAGTTAAATAGTAATATGTAAATTATGCCAGTAAATTATGAAATAAGTCCAGGACCAGCCTATCGGCTCAGGGTGTCTGACCCTCCAAGGGAAGAGTTGTAAAGTTTGATGGCCACAGACAGGAATGACTTCCTATGATGCTCAGTGCTGCATCTCGGTGGAATGAGTCTCTGGCTGAATGTACTCCCGTGCCCACCCAGTACATTATGTAGTGGATGGGAGACATTGACCAAGATGGCATGCAACTTGGACAGCATCCTCTTTTCAGACACCACCGTGAGAGAGTCCAGTTCCATCCCCACAGCATCACTGGCCTTACGAATGAGTTTGTTGATTCTGTTGGTGTCTGCCACCCTCAGCCTGCTGCCCCAGCACACAACAGCAAACTTGATAACACTGGCCACCACAGACCCGTAGAACATCCTCAGCATCATCCGGCAGATGTTAAAGGACCTCAGTCTCCTCAGGAAATAGAGACGGCTCTGACTCTTCTTGTAGACAGCCTCAGTGTTCTTAGACCAGTCCAGTTTATTGTCAATTCGTATCCCCAGGTATTTGTAATCCTCCACCACGTCCACACTGACACCCTGGATGGAAACAGGGGTCAGCGGTACCTTAGCTCTCCTCAGGTCTACCACCAGCTCCTTGGTCTTTTTCACATTAAGCTGCAGATAATTCTGCTCACACCATGTGACAAAGTTTCCTACCGTAGCCCTGTACTCAGCCTCATCTCCCTTGCTGATGCATCCAACGCAATGCTAACATTCTTGTAGACAACTTCCACTGCCTTGCTGTCATCAACTTTCCTGCTAATTTCCTCTAAAAACTCTGTAAGATCTCAATTTCCTGTTAATTTCCTCAAAAAAACTCTGAACTACCATGCACAGAGCCATGCTGACTATCCTTAATTGGTCCATACCTATTGACATCAGGCTCACTGGTCTATAATTTCTTGGTTCATTATTAGACTCTTTCTTAAACTGTGGAACAATATTAGCTACCCTCCAATACTTCACCTATTGCTAAGGATTATTTAACTGCCTATGCTAGGGCCCCCGCAATTTTTGCAGTTGTCTCCCATAGGGTCAGAGGGAACACCTTGTCAACCCCCGGGGATTTGTCCACCCTGATTTAGAACATAGAACATAGAATATTACAGCACAGTACAGGCCCTTTGGCCCACAATGTTGTGAGGACACTCAAACCCTGCTCCCATATAACCCCCACCTTAAATTCCTCCATATACCTGTCTAGTAGTCTCTTAAATTTCACTAGGGTATCTGCCTCCACCACTGACTCAGGCAGTGCATTCCACGCACCAACCACTCTCTGAGTAAAAAATCTTCCTCTAATATCCCCCTTGAACTTCCCATCCCTTACCTTAAAGCTTCAACCCTGGCAAAAGCATACTGTCTGTTTACTCTATCTATGCCTCTCAAAATCTTATAAATCTCGACCATATCTCTCTCAGCCTCCACCACTCCAGAGAAAACAGCCCAAATTTGTCCAACCTCCCGTTATAGCACATCTCCTCTAATCCAGGCAGTATCCTGGTTAAACTCTTCTGCAGGCTCTCCAAAGTTTTGACATCCTTCCTGTAATGGAACAACCAGAAATGTTTGCAGTACTCCAGATGAGGCCTAACTGGAGTTTAGTAAAACAGCAACACTATTTTCTGACTTGGACCGCATATCCCTCTGCTCATCAACACTTTAAAGCTCTTGCCTTCTGATTTTGAAGAAGCCAGAAAACAACAGGCCAGTTACCCAAACTCTCGTGGTTGGAAAGTTACCGGAAGGGATTCTACAAACATTGGCTGACAAAATGAGTGCTCCAGCCAATTGGTTTTAAGTTCTGGGTTGCCTTTCTATTTTATATACAGATAGATTTTGTTTAAAATCATGGCAAAAGAATAGAAAACTTCTTCTTCTATGTCAGCAAAACAAAAGAGCTGGTCTTTGACTCCAGGAAGGAGGGACCTTGCAAATGCTGCTGTCTACATCAACGGCATTAAGCTTGAATGTGTTGAGAGTTTCAAGCTCCTAAGAGTGAACATTACCTGGCTCAACTACTTCCTCAGGAAACTAAAGAAATTTGGCATGTCCCCATTAACCTTTATCAATTTTAATCAAAGCATTATAGAAGGCATACTATTTGCATAATGGATTGGTATGGCAACTGCTCTGCACATGACCTGAAAAAAATGCAGAAAGTTGTGGATACAATTTAGCACATCACAGAAACCAACCTCCCCTCAATGGACTCTGTCTATACTTCTCATTTTCTTAGTTAAATAGTCAGCATTATCAAAGACCCCACCTACCCTGGATATTCTGTCTTCAGCCTTCTCTCATCAGACAGAAGATGCAAAAGCCTGAAAGCATGTCCCCCAGACTCAAGGATAGCTTCAACTCTGCTGTTATAAGACTTTTGAACGTTCTGTCATTTGATAAAACAGACTCTTGGCCTCACAATCTACCTCATTATGATCTTGCATTTGATAGCCTACCTGTACTGCACTTTCTCTGAAGCTGTCACACTTCGTTCTGCATTGCTGTTGTTTTACCATGTTACACCTCAATATACTGAGTAATGATCTGATTGCATGAACAGTATGCAGGACAAGCTTTTTACTGCATCTTGGCACATGTGACAGAAATAAAAATCGCAGGCGCAGTTTATAGTATGTACAGAGATATTATCTTTTGCATTCTGTTGAACACCTGTCAAATTATCCAATGATCTTTCCAGAAATTCATCTTTTCTCTGTGTGGGCAGATTTTCTGGAATATGACTCACACATTAATTTCCTGCCAACCTTAAGACAGGCATTAACTTTAAATCCAATTGCCAAATACAATGCGTATGCTACTGATGGGCCCCTCGCCAATAAAAGGAAATTACAACCACATTGTCCATAATTTTGTCTCCTGGAAGTAAGGAATGGAAAAAAAAGGAGAACGGGTAGACTTGGTGCCATCATGATTTAGAAAATTCAGTAGTGACTAACAATTATCAACAGTTTTAGCTGCGTCTATGAATTGTATAGAGAGAAAAAAAGAAATTTCAAATGTATTTCAAATAAAAGTTGAAATGGAATCATGTGAAGAGCTATTAGCACGTGTGATCAAAGCTTAGACAAAGAGATAAATTTAAAGGAAGTCAGAAAGGATAGAATGTGAAGGATTGGATGGAGAGACAGTGTAAAATTCACTTGGTCCATTTCTGACACCTTTCTCCCCTTTCTTAATCTCCCTGTCTCCATCTCTGGGGACAAACCGATATCTTTTCTAAACCTACCGACTCCCACAGCTATCTTGATCTTACCTCTTCCCATCCAGTTCCCTGTAGAAATGCCTTTCCCTTTTCTTAGATCCTTCATCTCTGCCACATCAGTTCCCAGAATGAAGCTTTCCTTTCTAGAACATCAGAACCGAGTTTCCCTTCCTCCACCATTGAAGCAGGCCTCATCCACATCTCCTCCATTTCCCGAACATCCACCCTCAACATATTTTCCCACCATCTTAACAGAGATAGAGTTCCTCTTGTCCTCACCTACCATTCCATGAGCCTCAGATCCAGCACATTATTTCTGCAACTTCTGCCATCTTCAATGGGATCCTATCATCAAACACATCTTCACCTTCCCCGCTCCCACTCTCCACTTTTCGCAAGGATCGCTCCCTCAGTGAATCCATTGTCTATTCACCCCTCCTGGCACTTATCCCTGCAAGCAGAAGAAATGCTGCACCTGCTCATTCACTTCTTTCATCACCTCCATTCAGGGCCTCAAACTGTCCTTCCAGGTAAACTTCACCTGTGAATCTGTTGATGTTGTGTATTGTATCCGGTGCTCCCGATGTGGCCTCCTCTACGTTGGTGAGATCCAATGTACGTTTGTAGATTGGGGGACTGTTTGTCAAGCACCCTCATTCCATCCACAAAAAAGCAAGACTTCCTGGTGGTTAGCCGTTTTAATTCCAATCCCCATTCCCATTCCGGCATGTTGGTCTATGGTCTCCTCTTTTGCCACGATGAGGCCACTCTCAGGTTGGAGGAGAAACACCTCACATTCCATCTAGGTAACCTCCAACCTGATGGCCTGAACATCCATTTCTCTCATTTCTGGTAATTTCCCTACATCCCCTTCCCTCTTCTTCCATTTGCACTCTGACTCTCCTCTCCTCTTCTCTTCACCTGCCAATCATCTCCCTGGTACCCCTCCTCCTTCTCTATCTCCAATGGCCCACTCACCTCTCCTATCAAAACCTTTCATCTTCAGTCCTTTACCTTTTCCACCTATCACCTTCCTGCTCCTTACTTCCTCCACCACACACCTGGCTTCACCTATCACCTCCTAGCTTGCACTTCTTCACCTCTCCCCACCATCTTATTCTGGCTTCTTCCCCCTTCCTTTCCAGTCCTGTTGAAAGTCTAGCCCGAAGCATCAACTGTATTCATTTCCATAGATGCTGCCTGACCTGCTGCTTTCCTCCAGCATTTTGTATGTGTTGCTCTGGATTTCCAGCATCTGCAGAATCTCTCGTGTTTATGCAATAAAAAGGAGATCCTTTTGCAAACAGCAGAATCCATGAATTTATATTGCTTGTAAAATAATAATTGCAACAATTTAGAGTAAGTCACTACACAACAGTTATTATTGTCTCCCCTTTCCAACAAATCATAAAGTTTATTTGTAGCATAGTTACAGTTTTAATCCTTTTAAAAGTACACAGAGAATACACAAAATTTCACATGCAATGTTAAACAACAGAAGTCCAGTCTTGTTATTGTCATTAATCTTCTGAAATTTTTAACTTATATTGATGAAGGGAAGAAATACATGTGTAAATATCTTGAGAGTTTTTTTTACACACAATTGGTAAAGAATACTAAAATATTAAAGAAATAAAATAATCTAAAATTGCTTGATTCAAAATTTTGGCCAATTTCAGGAATTAGAGTTCTTGTCTATATTGGGTCTGTACAGACAGGTATGAGGTTACCTAAATCTAAAGGTACATCACGAATGTATATAGTAAGGATAGACATTGTTAGCATGATAAAATCTTGAATTTATCAGGAAATCGCATGGACTACCATTTGCCCATAAATTCTAGCACAGCTGAAGGGTGTTACAGTGGTTATCAATGATTGCTTCCATGCAATGATACTGGTGGCACTGGCCTCATCCAAATCTAGAATCTTAATTATGCTTCTCCATTTCAAATGTTACCTTGCATTTAATCCTACTGAGGTCGCTGTTGAAAAGTGTTCACATAATATACACGGTTAGTTATAATGAATTTCATTATCTTCTTTTGAAATCTACTATGGCTTGTCCACCTGTTTGTTCAGGAATTTTACTTTTGTAGGAAGCTGTCCTGAATATAGACAAGAGTTGTCTGCTACACTAAATGGCTTTATATAACTTTTAAAAACTATCTATAATTGAAACTTGAATATTTAAATAAACATGAACAATTACTGGACATTTGCATCTCTAGAATTAATTCCCTTAAATAAACATAACATCAAAGGTTCTGTTGAGAGTACTAAGAACAACCACTGATTATGTTTTATGTCTTTATTGAATGGAGCTAAATCAAACCCTTTTACCTTCATTTTTGGCTCCACTTTGGAAATTATAAACATAAAGATTGCTTTTCCATTATTTTCGTTTGCTCTGTGGTTATACAAAGTGATTTAATATTTGAGACAACCCACTCCAGTTAGATCCGAAATCACAGCCAATTTTTAGCTGGATGTCAATTGGACTACTATTAAACCGAATGATTTCCTGGATATTATTATAGAAATAAAATAACTTGCATGAAAGATAAATTAAATTATAGGAATTGCATTTTTGTTTGAACTACTAAGCAACAGTTTGAAGATTTTCAGTTATACCTTGACTTTCAACCAAAGATTCTCCTCGGAAATGAATTTTTCTACATGTCGGAAAGCGTAGTTTGAATATTATATAACATTTCAAGCTTGATGATTCACAATATTTGCTTTTATTACCCTGAAACCATCAGGTTTCTGAACCCGCATTGATAAATTCACTCACCTCAACTGTGAACTGAATTCACAACCTATAGACTCACTTTCAAGGACTCAAACTTATGTCCTCAGTATCGTTGATTTACACAATTTCATCAGGCTTTATAAATGTATGGTTTTCTATTGTATTTCTTTGTTTTCCTGTAAA
Organism: Mobula birostris; assembly: GCF_030028105.1. Taxonomy (NCBI): domain Eukaryota; kingdom Metazoa; phylum Chordata; class Chondrichthyes; order Myliobatiformes; family Myliobatidae; genus Mobula; species Mobula birostris. Next base: position 40,512,650 of record NC_092378.1, on the reverse strand, counting down.
TATCTGCAAGAAAATGAATCTCAAGGTAGTATATGATGACATATATGTACTTTGATAATAAATTTAATTTGATGTAAAAGTCAAAATCAAAGTTACTAAGCAGTCAACTTGAAGACAGTCAACTTGAGTTGTGTAAAAACATGCAAAGCGAAATCGTGTGCCAAGCTTTTATCACGTTGCATCCTGCAAGTACATGTGTGCTTATTCAAGAGCCCATATTATGAGAATTTGTCTGTCATTACACTGAACAGTTTGCATCACAATAAAAACAAGTCAGTCCACAGCAATAGAATATGAGCTGTTACTACCACAGGTATTGAACATAGGTGAACATCTAGATCTAAGTAAGACAATGTAAATGCAAACATTTCCAAGAATGTTCAGGTCTTACCTTGACATTGAAACATCCAACAGTCTGGGGTCCCTCCTAGAAAGAGGAATGTTTCTGCAGGTTTGAGATAAAGTTTTACTATATTGTTATGCTCCACCTAATGGGAGTGATTATGCTAAGTAATGCTAAGTAATTGACACTCAAAGCTTTGCATAATACATTCCCCAATGATTATAACATAAATTATGTTGTTTTGGTAACTGAAAAACATCAAAGTCAAATCCAAGTGCTATGAAATAAAGTCTTTCTCCGCATAAATGACTTATAGTGCACGGCACTGGTGTTTTTAACTTGCAGTTGTTGATCCTTGGGGAACGGGAACTAACTTAAAAAGCATAAGGGAAGGAGGTCTACTGCACAATAACTGACAGCAATCAGCTCTCTGATGATCAGAAGGCCTAAAGTGGTGCTTTTGACTACTATATAGTTAATAGTCTGCTATAAAATAATTAAAGAATAGAAGGTAAACCAGTGGAAGAGTATATATAAATAACTCAAACAAAGATAAACTGAGCCACATAGACTTATGATATTGCAGTAGTAGTGGGACAGGTTAAGATAATATTCTTGGTCACATGCATAATCATTCATCAACAGACTGTTGTGCTAAGTGCATCTTGTAGTATTGACTATATATTGCACTCTGCCTCCGGAATTTATTTCCATTCATACGTAGTCAATAACGGTAACCAACACTCCATGTTGTCTTGTGTGCTAATGTCCAGTAATATGAAAACCTATTCAGAAAAACTAGATGTAAGTTTGTTGGACCATAATGGAATTAATGAAGTTGAATATGGCAAAGTGTGATGTCAAGGCAAAACTTGGCAGCCAGTTGATAATGAAATCAAATGATCATTACATCAGCTGATATACCGCAAACCACAGGTTAACTTTAGCTCATCATGTTGCCTAAAGGAATATAGGATAGAATCTATGTGGTGGGAGTTAAAAAACATTATAGTTCATTACCTTAAAAGATTACTCAAGCTGACTACAAAACAAATTCTCAGAGAGAAAGTAACACTAAAGGGAAAAATGAGAAAATAGGAGCAGAACAACAATTAACATTTGAGGGTTACAGCTCTCAAATTTATCAGAATGGTCCTGGTAATGAACGATAAATTATGTGGATAGACGAAGAAACCAGGAATGAGAGCATGGGACAACATTTGAATTTTTTTTCGCCACACAGCAAGTTGCTTTCGTATGAAAAATGTTGGAAGCAAATGTCTTTCAAGGGGATATTGGGTAATATTTAAGAAAAAGTTGCAGGACTCTTGGGGAAGAGCTGGTGAATAAAGTTTATGTGATTGTTTTAGCATGGGACAAAAGGACTTTGAGGAGCAGAATGGTCATCTTATGTCCTGAGTGGACCAGCTGGATTTATTTTGAATCAGCTTGAACACCTAAAGTAAAACCTATAATCTAAAAAATGAGCAAAAGTATACATTGTTGTTATTTATTTTTAAATATTCCTCAATGATTCAGTTATACCTATCCATGAGACAAGCTAAAATTTTCCCTGTATTTGGCAAATATTTCTTTATTGTTTGCTGTTATTGCCTGGTGAAAGCCATTGGGTAACAAAGATTTCTTTAGGAAATCGTAATCAAATTAGCTGCAAACTACTACAAAACTTACTACAATTTCCAAACTAGAATGTATAATACTTAAACATAAAAGTTAAAAGTTAGTCAGCAGGTGCAATTTTTTCACGTGCCTATGCTTTATTAGACAAGTGCTGACATCCTATTTAGTTAAGTGTGTTCGCATTTTAGATTTGCAAGATTTACATATTTTTTTGTATTTTTTTCTTTCATTCTTACATTTGAAACTCAGTATCTTCAAAAGAAATCAGTGTATTTGTGTCAGGTAAGCCAATTATGGATATTATACAATTTACCTTGAAAATAAAATGTGATTTCAAGTGTTTTTTTGTCATTGAGTTTGGTATATGCTTCAAAATGACTTTTGAGAGTGCTTCACGGTATTCTTAAGTAAATGAAATACAAAGTTACTATTTATGGAAAATTTTGGAAGAGTTTTAAGTAATCATACCATTTATGGAAGATACTAAATGCAAGCCAAACACTAAATCTAGCTGAAGGAGAGAAAGAGACAGCAGACCATAAGGCAGGTTCTGGGCCTTAGCTTAGGGGCAAATGAGTAAAAGACGAACATAGCAATTAGTGTAAACTCAAAATACTTTGGTTTATTGACTATTTGTGCCAATTATGCTTTCTCTCAATTTCCTTGAGATGTCATCCATGTTAAAATGCCATAGAAATTCAAGTACATTTCTGTTCATAGAATGTGGATAGATGTGTCCCTCCCCTATTGCCCTTATACTGGGGAGCTTGCCTAAATATATCAGGGGGCAAATATATCTGACAGACTGAGAGAGAATGTAGACAGAAAGTCTGAAGACTTTGTGCCTGAAAAATCATGCAAAACAGTGTTAGCCCATTCTGGGCGGGATACTGGGCTCATTCTCTTACTCAATGTCAGCAAGACCAAGGAGCTGATTATTGAATTCAGGAGGAGGAAGTGGGATGCCCATGAGGCAATCTTCATCAGGAGATCAGATGTGGAGAGGGTCAACAACTTTAAATTCTTCAGGGTTATCTTTTCAGAGGAACTGTTTAGGGCAATTACGAAGAAAGCGCGGCAGTGCCTTGACTTCCTTAGAGGTTTGTGAAGATTCAGCATGACACCTAACACTTTAACAAACTTTTATAAATATGTGGTGGACAGTATATTGACTGGCTGCATCACAGCCTGGTAGAGAAACACCCATGCCCTTGAATGGAAAATCCAGTCCATTATGGGCAAAATCCTCCTCACCATCTACACGGAGCCTTGTCACAGGAAAACAGCATCCATCATCAAGGACCCCCACCACCTAGGACATGTTCTCTTTTCATGGCAGCCATCTGGAAGAAGGTACAGGAGCCTCAGGACTCACATCACCAGGTTCAGGAACAATTATCTCCCCTCAAATTCAGTTGCCCATCATTGAAAAGTTTCTACAATCAATGGACACTTTCAGACTGTTCATCTCATGTTCTCAATATGTAATGATATTTAGCTATATTTACATTAACACAATTTGTTAGTTATCTTCTGTACTCTGGTTGAACATCCTAGTTGAATGTCTTCCATTGATTCTATTATGGTTACTATTCTATAGATTTATTGAGTATGCCCACAAGAAAATGAATCTCAGCATTGTATATGGTGACATACAGTGCCTATAAAAAGTATTCTCTACCCTTGGAAGTTTTCATGTTTTTTTTGTTTTACTCATTGAATCACAGTGGATTTAATTTGGCTTTTTTGACACTGATCACAGAATTCTTTCGTATCGAAGTGAAAACAGATCTCTACAGAATGATCTAAATTAATTACAAATATAAAACACAAATAAATTGATTGCATAAGTATTCACCCCCTTTATTAAGACACATAAATCATCATTGGTGCAGAAGTCACATAATTAGTTGAATGGAGATCACCTGTGTGCAGTCAAGGTGTTTCAATCGATTGCAGTAAAAATACAAATCTGGAATGTCCAACTGCTAGTGTTAGTATTCTGGCATAAACTACACCATGAAGACAAAAGAACACTCCAAGAAACTTTGTGAAAAGGTTATTGAAAAGCACAAGTCAGGAGATGGGTACAAGAAAATTTTCCAAGTTACTGAATATCCCTTGGAGTACAGTTAAGTCAATCATCAAGAAATGGGAAGAATATGGCACAGCTGTAAATCTGCCTAGGGCAGGCTATCCTCAAAATCTGAGTACTGTACAAGAAGGGGACTAGTGAGGGAGGCCACCAAGAGACCTGTGACATCTCTGGAGGAGTTACAAACTTCAGTGCCTGAGATGGGAGAGACTGTGCATACAACTTCATCTGTTGCAGCTTTATGGAAGAGATGCAAAGAGAAAGCCACAGTTGAAAAAAAAACTCACAGCAAGTCCTGGAAGGTTTCTGAAGGTAGAGAGAAAAATGAATGCAGCAAAGTGCAGGGAAATCCTAGAGGATAGCCTGAAGAAATCTGCGAGAGAACTGTGACTTGGGAGAAGATTTGATTTCCAGCAAGACAATAACCCCAAGCATAAAGCTAAAGCTAGACAAAAATGGCTTAAAAACAATAAAGTTGATGTCCTAGAGTGGTCAAGTCAGAGTCCAGGCCTCAATCCAACTGAGAATTTGTGGATGGACTTGCAAAGGGCTCTTCACTCATGATCCCCATGCAATCTGACTGAGCTTGAGCAGTATTGTAAAGAATGAGTGCAGTGTCCAAATGTATAAAGCTGAAAGGGAAGTATCCACACAGACTCAAGGCATGATTGCTGCTAAAGGTGCAACTACTAAATACTGGCTTGAAGGGGGTAAATATGCAAGCAATTATTTTGTGTTTAATAATTGTAATAAATTTAGACCAATTTGTAGAAACTTGCTTTCACTTTGACACAAAAGAGTCTTTTCTATTGATCAGTGTCAAAAGAGCTAATTAAATCCAATGTGATTCAATGCTGTAAAACACTAAAACATGAAAACTACCAAGGGGTGGGGGTGGTGATGAATACTTTTTATAGACACTGTATATGCACCTTGATAATAAAATTTACTTTGAACTTAAGACTTTTTTACAGTTCAGGCAGAGAATATGCTAAGAGATCCTTCAACATAACGAGCTGATGTGTTTTAATTATATCAACGTTTTTACTCAGATATCTGGTCTCAATTGTCTTGTAAGAACCAAGTGATGTGTTTCTCCATGAGATTATTTCACAGCACTAGGAGCTTCCACCAGACAGAGTTTAACTTGTGGCTGGTACAAAATGACATTTTAAATGTTCCCAGGGACTGTGATTTATTTCTAAACTTCCAAACAACATGTATTCAGTGCTTGAAAGGTGGTCTCCAAGGATTAATAGGATTGAGGCATCTGGAGGATGGATGCAAACACTTTCAATGTTGCAGTCATTAAATGACAAAGAAAAAGTAATTGTGTATTGCCTTTACATGCATGTATTATCAAGTTGCATGCTTCAATTGTAATGTACAATTCATGATCTAAGCTCTTCCTGGGTTAAGTTTGCAGAAAGATAATTTGGGTGATAGGAATCCAAGTGTGTGAAATGGAGAAAACATTGCTTTGATGTTCATTTTGAGTACTTGAAATCACTTCATTTCCCAGCAATAACAACATTCAACTCAACAGGATTTGCCTAATGTTCCAACAAAAAAAAGCCTGACAGTTCAACTCCAGGTCTAGTGATTATTTGGGACCTACTGCAAATGTCTGCATAAATTAAAAGATTGCTAAAGTAAGTTCCAAATGAAATCAACTAAAGTTAGCAAATTTAATAATTTTTTTAAAAGATAGTTCCAGGTTCATAATAATTAATAGAATTGAAAACAATTTGGCTTTTTGAGGGTCCAGATTCCATGTTGAAATTCTGTGAAGAATTTTTAAGAAAAGTGATATTTATTTTGGTTCCATGCACATTTTCCCATGGAGGATTCATTCTCCTGCAAAAATACATAAATCAATATGGGATAGTACCTTGGAAGCAACATTTTTTTTGCAGAGCAAGGATTTAAGATTGGATAGATGAAATATTAATTTTCCCTCCAAAATAAAGTCAGTTTGAGTCATACTAATTTCCAGAATAAATATTTTCTGCATCTAACATCTTGCACAATGGGAAAATCCTGTTATTTCGTAGACAAAGAAATTAAAATACAGTGTACAGTATATTAAAATACAGAAACAGGTGAATTGATTATGGGGAACAAGGACATGGCAGACCAATTGAATAATTACTTTGGTTCTGTCTTCGCTAAGGAGGACATAAATAATCTTCCGGAAATAGTAGGGGACAGAGGGTCCAGTGAGATGGAGGAACTGAGTGAAATACATGTTAGTAGGGAAGTGGTGTTAGGTAAATTGAAGGGATTGAAGGCAGATAAATCCCCAGGGCCAGATGGTCTGCATCCCAGGGTGCTTAAGGAAGTAGCCCAAGAAATAGTGGATGCATTAGTGATAATTTTTCAAAACTCGTTAGATTCTGGACTAGTTCCTGAGGATTGGAGGGTGGCTAATGTAACTCCACTTTTTAAAAAAGGAGGGAGAGAGAAACCAGGGAATTATAGACCGGTTAGCCTAACGTCGGTGGTGGGGAAACTGCTGGAGTCAGTTATCAAGGATGTGATAACAGCACATTTGGAAAGCAGTGGAATGATCGGACAAAGTCAGCATGGATTTGTGAAAGGAAAATCATGTCTGACAAATCTCATAGAATTTTTTGAGGATGTAACTAGTAGAGTGGATAGGGGAGAACCGGTGGATGTGGTATATTTGGATTTTCAGAAGGCTTTTGACAAGGTCCCACACAGGAGATTAGTGTGCAAACTTAAAGCACACGGTATTGGGGGTAAGGTATTGGTGTGGGTGGAGAGTTGGTTAGCAGACAGGAAGCAAAGAGTGGGAATAAACGGGACCTTTTCAGAATGGCAGGCGGTGACTAGTGGGGTACCGCAAGGCTCAGTGCTGGGACCCCAGTCGTTTACAATATATATTAATGACTTGGATGAGGGAATTAAATGCAGCATCTCCAAGTTTGCGGATGACACGAAGCTGGGTGGCAGTGTTAGCTGTGAGGAGGATGCTAAGAGAATGCAGGGTGACTTGGATAGGTTGGGTGAGTGGGCAAATTTATGGCAGATGCAATTTAATGTGGATAAATGTGAAGTTATCCACTTTGGTGGCAAAAATAGGAAAACAGATTATTATCTGAATGGTGGCCGATTAGGAAAAGGGGAGGTGCAACGAAACCTGGGTGTCATTATACACCAGTCATTGAAAGTGGGCATGCAGGTACAGCAGGCGGTGAAAAAGGCGAATGGTATGCTGGCATTTATAGCGAGAGGATTCGAGTACAGGAGCAGGGAGGTACTACTGCAGTTGTACAAGGCCTTGGTGAGACCACACCTGGAGTATTGTGTGCAGTTTTGGTCCCCTAATCTGAGGAAAGACATCCTTGCCATAGAGGGAGTACAAAGAAGGTTCACCAGATTGATTCCTGGGATGGCAGGACTTTCATATGAAGAAAGACTGGATGAACTGGGCTTGTACTCGTTGGAATTTAGAAGATTGAGGGGGGATCTGATTGAAATGTATAAGATCCTAAAGGGATTGGACAGGCTAGATGCAGGAAGATTGTTCCCGATGTTGGGGAAGTCCAGAACGAGGGGCCACAGTTTGAGGATAGAGGGGAAGCCTTTTAGGACAGAGATTAGGAAAAACTTCTTCACACAGAGAGTGGTGAATCTGTGGAATTCTCTGCCACAGGAAACAGTTGAGGCCAGTTCATTGGCTATATTTAAGAGGGAGTTAGATATGGCCCTTGTGGCTACGGGGGTCAGGGGGTGTGGGGGGAAGGCTGGGGCGGGGTTCTGAGTTGGATGATCAGCCATGATCATAATAAATGGCGGTGCAGGCTCGAAGGGTCGAATGGCCTACTCCTGCACCTATTTTCTATGTTTCTATATTCATTAATTCAGATACAAGGTTACATTTTCTTCAATTCCGCCACAACCCAGAGCACTGCTCATACCCCTTACCCCCACAACTACAACACCTCCTTCAAACCTCAATAAGCATGTGTCTGCACAATCCCTAGCATGTAAAAGTCATGCATTCACAAGAAAACTGGAATTTGTTCATAAGAGTATTTCAACATCAGCCTTTGAGTTATATACATCACTTGCTTAAGTTAGCTCATGAGCATATCATGTATCAATTATTTCTAGATGAATTAATTAAGGAGGATGAAGCAATATGCTTTATAAGGAAAGTCAGAATTAGGTTGGATGTTAGGTCAATCATTTCCCAGAGATTATTGTTAGCAATTTGATGACTACCTTGTCTCATCCATATATTTGTTTTATCATGACTCCACCATCCCAAGGTCCTACTCTATATACTCTCTAAGAAAATATCCATCAAAGCTCTACTGGACAATGTCTTAACCTTCATTATCACATTTACTAATCACTCTTGTGCAACGCTGATTCAAGTTGTGGCAATGTATTGTTTTTAAATTTCTCAGCACTGAATTAAACATATTCTACGGTTCCATTTCTTCTTACCTTTGCAATCATGCCCCATAATCCTTTAAAGTCTTAGAGTTTCTATACCTTTGACTTCTTGCACATCCCTGAGTGTCATTAGTCCCTTGTGGATAATGGTACCTTCAATGTATCAGCTCCAAATTCCGGAGTTTCTTCCCTAAACTTTTCCCCTACTTCATCTTTCCTCTTTTAAGATGCTCCTGAAAAACTGCCTCCTTAATAGATAGATAGATAGATAGACATACTTTATTGATCCCGAGGGAAACTGGGTTTCGTTACAGTTGCACCAGTCAAGAATAGATTTTAAATATAGCAATATAAAACCATAAATAATTAAATAATAATATGTAAATTATGCCCGATGGAAATAAGCCCAGGACTATTTAAGACCATGACACCATAAGACATAGGAGCAGAATTTGGCCATTTGATCATGGGTAATTTATTAACCCTCTCACTCAAATTCTCTTGCCTTCTCTCTGTAATCTGTAATCCTTACTAATCAAGACCCTATTAATTTCCACTTTAAATATACCAATGACTTGGCCTCTACAGAAATCTATGGCAATGAATTTCACTGATTAATCACTCTCTGGCAAAAGAAATTCCTCCTCATCTCTGTTCCAAAGGGATGTTCTTGATTGCTGAGCCTGTGTCCTTTAGTCTGTGCCTGATATTAAATGGTTCCATGGAGAACTTTGTTTGATAACAATCCTGTCAAATAAGTTGGAACATTTTACAACATTAGAATTATTATATGAATCCAAGTTATTTCTGTAGTGGATCTGCGGAACAAATCATTGGATCACTGTTCATTGTAGTCTTGAATTCAAAAGCTGGATCACATGTGCTTTGACCACATACAGAGCATATGGCCAATTTCATCATTCAGTCAAAGGCAATGAGACATTTGGGACTAATTTTGATTGGCTAAGTACTCGCTGAGAATTTAGTTCCATATTCTTCCCTGGATCCCTGTATTTCACCCATTTGCCATTATAGTTGAGACTTTGCATTTTAAAGATGCATCTTAATATGAACATGCTGTGCTATAGAAACTGGATAAGCTGGAGTTTGGAACCAGCAATCAATGGTGACTTTTGAATGGATCCTAAATCCAATAACGCAGAATCCTTAGTTTACTGTCAGAATTCCACCAAGCTTTCTGATATGGCCATGGATATATTTATTAGACAGAAAGGAACATATCCAAACATAAAAGCAATATTCTCTTGCAAAATATGGGTATGTTGGCATGGACTCTTAAATCTGGTTTCAGAATTTTTTGCTTATAGTTGTCATTTATTGCTCTCTTCTGTGAAAATATTTGTGAGTGGGCATTCAATAACATTTAACTATGATTTCCCTTTACAAATGTTTCCTGTTAAAGTTTAAACCAATGAAGAAAGATACATTCTTGTGGTAGTTATTGGGTTAATCCTATGCCAATCAATTAGCCACTCCCACATGGGAGGAGTTGACATTTTATACAAGCAGTGTTATCAATAAAGTTCAGTTGCATAGCCTGCATGCTGGTGGCGTCCTCATGGTCTCTGCACTCTCCCTCATATCGGGCACAACGTGTTAGACGTGATTGCAGACATCCCACCTCTCCCGGAAGTTCTGGGAGCCTCCTGCATATTGATAGTGGCTCCCTGATGCCTTCAAATTATATACAATATCCCGGAAATCAATTTTTTTGAGAGCGAGTGAGAGAGCGCGAGAGCAAGAGAGAGAGAGCAAGAGAGAGCATGAGAGAGTGTGCGAGAGCGAAAGAGCGAGCGCGAGAGCGACCACGAGAGAGAGAGTGAGAGAGCGTGCTAGAAAGAGCGCGAGAGAGAGCAATAGAGAGAGTAAGAGAGTGAGTGCGAGAGAGAGAGAGAGAGAGAAAGAGCGCACACGTGTCATGGAAAAGAAAATATAAAACGTACGTCACCCCAGACTACCCTAAAGTGTACCCCTGCCTAATAGGGGTCAAAAATAATGACAGTGCTGCTCACTGCACTGTTTGCAGCAATGACTTTTCTATTGCCCATGGTGGGTTAAGACTGTAAAAGACATGTTGAGGTGAGTTTAACAGGTGTCATTCGTTCATTAGCATTGTTAACGTTATATAAACTAGCTGTCTAGCTGCTAAGGAGCTACTCTATTGCAGACATCCCATCTCTCCCGGAAATTCCGGGAGTCCTGCAAATTGATGGTGCTACCTCCCTGAAATGAGTTTTTGCAGGGTGGGATGTCTGTGGTTGATCATTGATGAATTCAGGCTACAGCTCAAAGGAGATCCCTAACAAGAAAGAATTTGCATGAAGACTGTTCTTGTTTGTATGCATGTCCTGTGGGGGCATGCTTTATTCTGATTGTCGAAAGTAGCTTCCATTGTGATTGGTTAGTTTTGGAGCTTCAGCTGCTTTTCCCATTGGGTAACTGCCTGGTATCCAGTTTCAAATATCCTGGGTATATAAAATAGCACGTGGAAGGGGTTTGTTCTCCTCTTCCTTTGTTTAAGATATGACCATTGGGAAGGTGTGCTATGTGTGCATTTTTACCTAAGTATGTTTGTTGAATGTGTGTATGTCTGTTATGTATTCGGAACATTAACGTTTGGGTCGAATTTTTGTTGTTTGTAAATAAATGATTAATATATCCATTCACAGGGAGTGCTTTCTGTATCACTTGCCAGACCTACGAATTGGATATTTTTCATTGATATAGTGTAATGTTCAAAGTCTCATCAACCTACACTGTCTATTCTAGCTTGCTAGTTTGTATGCGCTGCATGAGTTAAGAACTGGCCATGGTTGCTAGTCAAGACCTTCGAGCTGCACCCAAAAGTGGATATGTAGTAATAATTTGTAGACTACTAGCCTGGGGAAGTGTACAGAGACACAGACACAGCAGAGAAGACAGTCAAGCTTGTAGGGAGAGAAAATAAAACTTTTGTAGTCCAAATAAAGAAAAATATAAATAAACAAACCAGAAAATGTAAAATATACCAGCAATACCTCCATCTACTTACTAATAAAGCTGTTTGAGACATTTAATTTCTCTAAATCGGGGACTTTGAGAGATGTCTCAGATGCTTTGAGAAGTTTAGGGTTGCAAGCAATCTCAAGTAAGCATACTGATATACTTCATGGGCAACAAAACAGATGAAATTATGGCTGGATTGGGACTGACAGATGCTCAGGAAAAGGAGTACGAAGTGCAGGACAAATTCGAAGAATATTTCACTGGAAAGCAAAATGTGAGGGCAAAATTCAACTCCAGAAAACAGGAGCCAGATGAAAGTGTAAATGACTTCATCACAGCATTGTATGCCCTGACAAACAACTGTGCATATCAAAATCTGAGAGATGAGCACCTTAGAGACAGGATTGTTGTAAAGTATTAGACACCAAATTGTCAGAGAGACTTCAGTTGCAGACAAACCTCACACCAGAGAAGGCTATTACTATGGTTAGGCAGAGCGAGAATGTTTGTCTGCAGCAGGCAGAACTCGAGCCGAAAAACAATATTGAGGTAAAGCTAGACACTGTACAAAGAGAAGGGTCATAACGTGGTTAACAGGGTCAGCAAATTTATGGATGGCACCAAGATCGGAGGTTTTAATGGGCAGTGAAGAAGGCTGTCGTGGCTTGCAGAGTGATCTGCATCAGCTGAAAAATGGCAGATGGAATTTAAGTGTCAGGTTTTGCCCTTCTGTAGGACCAGCCAGGGTAGTTCTTACACAATAAGTGAAGAGTGTGGTTAAAATCAAGAGATCTGTGAATATAGGTTTATAATTCATTGAAAGTTGTGTTACCAGTAGATAGGATCGTAAAGAAAGCTTTTGGCACATTGGCCTTCAAAAATCAATATATTGAGTGCTGGAGATGGGATGTTAAGTTGAAATTGTATAAGACGTTGGAGAAGCCTAATTTTGGATATTGTGTGCAGCTTTGGTCACCTACCTACAGAAAAGATGTAAACAAGGTTGAAAGAGTGCAGAGAAAATTTACAAGGATGTTGTTGAGTCTGAAGGACCTGAGTTATAAGGAAAGATTGAATAGGTTTGGACCTTATTCCGTGGAATGTAGAAGATTGAGTAGAGATTTGATGAAATATTGGGTGGGACTATCACCAGAGGTCATGGCTTAGGGGTGAAAAGTTTAAGGGGAACATGAGGGGAAACTTCTTCACTCAGAAGGTCCTGGGACTGTGGAATGAGCTGCCAGCACAAGTGGTGCAGGTGAGCACAATTTCAATGTTTAGAAGTTTGGATATGAATATGGATAGTAGGGGTATAGAGGACTATAGTCCTGGTGCAGGTTATTAAGAGTAGGCAGTTTAAATGGTTTTGGCATCGACTAGATGGGCTGAAGGGCCTGTTTTGTGCTATACTTCTGTATGACTATGATACAAAACAAGTGCAGTCAAAAAGACTGCAGGAACAGGTGACAGTAGAGCTCAGCCTCAAACAAAACAGACTAGCAAAACAAAGAGCAGGTAAAATGTCCAACTGCAGGAGGTGTGGCAAGTCTCCATTCCATGTCCAGCAAAAGAAATGAAATGCCACTAATGCAATAGAATTAGCTATTTTAAAAGCCAATATCACTCAAAAGCAGTTCTTCAGAAGACAATGATTCAGATGAAGAGAGAGACATCACTGGGGCTCTAGATTCAAATGGACAAGGCTGGTGTACAACTGTTCAGTTGCAAAATGAGGCAGTGACATTCAGAATAGACACTGGGGCAGATGTCACAGCCATCCCAAATGTCTGTTTACAAAACTGGCAAAAAAAATCAGGCATTACACTGAGCCCAACAAAGGAAGTGGTCATGGGGCCAGGGAAACATAAGCACAGTGTGAAAGGATTGTTTATTACTTCCATCTGTAAAAATGAGACAAGAGGATGTGTATGCTGTTCAGAATCTCTTCTCACCACTACTGGGATGACATGCCATTGAGAAGCTGACTCTCATTGCAAGGCTGGATTCACTAAACAATGTTCAGTGGCAGAAAAAGTACCTGGAGTTGTTCACAGACCTGGGGGTACTGAAAGAAGAGTACCTTATCCAACTGAGGCTGGGATTGACATCCTATTCTCTGACTCCGATCAGTTCCATTTTTGAACAAAGTCAAAACTGAATTTGAGAGAATGGCGGTGCTTGACATCATAAGTAGAGTGAATGGACCTATTGACTGGTGTGCAGGCATTGTTCCTGTTCCCAAGCCAGATGGCACAGTGAGAATCCATATTGATCTAACAAAATTGAATAACGCAGTGAGGCGGAAGTTTATTCTGCCCTCTGTTGGTGGATGGAGCAAAGTTCTTCACCAAACTCAATGCAAACTCAGAGTTCTGGCAGAACTATTTAGCTCCTGAGTCACAGAAGTCCACAACCTTTATCACACGATATGGATGCTTTGTCTCCCTTTCGGCATCTCATCAGCCCCCGAACTCCTTCGAATGAGGATGAACGAAATTCGGAGGGACTGGAAGGAGTAATCTGCCACATGGATGATATACTCATCTTCAGAGGCTCAAGTGAGGAACGTGACAAAAAGTGGAACTGTCCTGGAGAAACCGAAACAGACTGGAATTTCCCTGAAGAAAATTAACTGCAAGTTTGCAAACTTAGAGATGAAGTTTTTAGAACACCAACTGTCCTCAGAGGGAGTGCAATCAGATTTAGACAAACTGGCAGGATTTTGGAATGTTGAACTACCATTGAATGTGTCAGAGATCTGCAGTTTCCTTGGCACGGTAAACCAGCTAGGAAAGTTCATTCCAGATTCGACAGAGAAAACAAAGCCACGGTGTGACCTCCTCTCTCAGAGAAATGTTTGGACCAGGGATACACCACAGGAAAAATCATTCTCATCACTTAAAGCAGAGCTTATGTCTCCACTAACATTGGCATTCTTTGGTCCAAACAAAGCAACCAAGGTCTCAGCAGTCGCCTCCTTCTTTAGCCTAGGGAGAGTGCTCATGCAAAACTGAAGCGGTGTATGGAAACTGGTGGCATATACATCAAGAGCACTGACTCCTACTGAGCAGTGTTGCATCCAAATTGAAAAGGAGACACTCTGGGCTTGTGGAAGCTTTAGCTGCTACTTGATGGACCCTAAATTCCTACTTGAAACAGAACGTAAGCCATTTGTCAGCCTCCTCAGCTCAAAACACTTTGGTGACTTATATCCACGTCTGCAAAGATTCAGAATGAGGCTTATGTGATACTGTTATGACATTGAACATGTTCCAAGCAAATCTTTCACAACACCAGACACTCTGTCGAGGATTCCATGCAAAAGTGAGTGGATGGAAGCTGACTCTGCCCTTATGGAAGATACCAATATCTACATGCAGTAGTTCAGGGACATGAAAGCTTTCACAGAATAAACTGGACGGAATTTGTGCTAAGTTGAAATAGGACCAAATCTGCACCAAGGTCATGCAATACTGTGAACATGAATGACCAGATGTTCCAAAAGGAGCTCACAAACTCAGACCTTACTGGCTTGAAAGAGACACACTCACCATTCTTGATGGTATGCTGCTAAAGGACTCCAGACTCGTTATCCTGCTTCTATTCATGCCAAAGTCATCAGTCAAATCCACAAAGGACATCAAGACATCAAAAAATGTCTACTTGGATCAAGACAATCTGTGTGATGGCCTGGTCTGAGCACACATCTGGGAGATTATGTAAAGCAATGTGAAGCATGCAGAAAACTTCACAAAAATCATGCTGAATATCTCTGTCCCACATAATTCTCAGATTTCCATGGCGAATTGTAGACACAGATATTTTTGAACTGAAAATAGATAAGTACCTTCCCACTACTCACAGAATATGGAGGTGGCTAAGTTGTCCTCTACATTCTCAGCAGCAGTTATACAGTACCTGAAAGCTGTATTCACTCATCATGGAATACCAGAGACACTTGTGTCAAACAGTAGTCTACAATTCAACTGCTCAGAATTCAAAGCCTTTGCTTGGGACTATGAGTTCATACTCCAGACAAGCAGTCCACGGTACCCACAGGCAGATGGAGAAGCAGAAAGAGCAGAGCAAACTGTTAAGAATCTCCTACTGAAGGCAAAAGATCCTAACAAAGCACTGCTAGCTTATTGCTCCACACCTCTCGCAAATGGCTACAGTCAATCAGAGCTGTCAATGGGCCAGGGAATGAGAAAGCCTGCCTGTTCTACCTTCCCTTTTCCAACCTCACTTACCGGATGTAGGAAGAATGAAGAGCATGCACGATCTCAGACACAGAGCAAATCTTTGTCTTCACTCAGAAATGGTTAAGTTGTGTGGGTTCCATACTCAATTCAACAAAGGAACAACAGTCCGGAAGCAGGCACTATGATCATTTGTGATCAGGACATCACTAGGTGAAATCAGGTGGAAAAGGAGTGTGCTCAAGTGGCTTCAAAGACCATAAAAGGCAGAGGAAGAAATAGAGTGGTCTGATCCTTATGACGACCACTTACCTGTTCAAGGATCTCCATCTGCTCCACTTTGAGGAACCAATACCAGATATGGTCATTTATCTGTCCCACAGATCCACTCCATTGCTTAATAGCATAGGGAAAGTGACAAAAGAGGCAGAATAAACCTTTCACTTCGTCGGACTGTTAAGGTAATCTACCCTGACCTGCATTAGATTTAGTGATTCTTTTTAAAAAGAGTTCTAATGTTGAAAGCACTTCACAAAATGAGGCTGTTCTTTAAATAAAAAGAAGAATTGGTGAGAAAAGTGGGGGAAGGACAAAGAGTCAGAGACCACTTAAAACAGAGTTGTTGGCAAATAATGGCAGCAATTCTTTTTTATGTTTAGGTAAAGAGGATAAAAAAAATTGTCCTATGGGGATACTGAATGGAATATAGTCAATTTGAATGACTATAATTTCAATGCAATTCTATAGACAAGAAGTACATATCTAGTTTTTCTTTTATTTTCAAGAAGGGAAGATGTTGTGATAGTTAATGAGTTAATCCAGTTCCCAATGGCGATTTGACACTATACTAGAATATCTATCCTACTGATTTGCTCATCCAATTGCTAACAAAGAAACACACAGACTTTCTGATCATAGACAAAAGTATTAATAACTTGAAGGAAATTATATCCTGTAGCTTGAGCATTTGGAGAACTTATGAAATGCAAATAAATGGAAAGGCAATATGTATAAGGATATCAAAGAGCAATACAAAGTATTAATTTTAAATAGCAATAATGTAAATAAATTTTACAAAGAGTTGAATGTGGAGGGATAAATTGGAAGGGGGTGTAGTGGCAGAGAGGGTTGATTGATCACTGTAATTTCTTTGCTTAATTGTCAGAAAGCCCCCCTGCAAGACACTTCCAAAATGTGCGTGCATTCTGGTTCGCGGTAGAGGGAAATTGATGAACCAGTATTCAATCTCCATTCATCCTCAGGTAGATTAAAAAAATGAGTTCAGTATTACAATTGCAGATGATGCCAAACTAGGAAGGGCATTTGAATCAGAGCAGTAATCTGTGAATAACACACCCAGTTACTCAAAATAGACAAATGTGAGGACTTCATCAATACCCATGTGGATGAGCATGTGCATTTGATAACACACTAAACATACCCAAACCAGAAGCCAAGGACGAACGATGACATTCGGAGTCTGCTGAGGACTAGATCTGTGGCATTGAAGATTGATGATCCAGAACTCAACAAAAAATCCAGCTATGGCCTATGGAATGCTATCTTAAGAGCAAAAAACCAATTCAACACAATGGGATTTACCAAAATTGCAACAAAAATTGTCTAACAAGTACATCACTGGACTTCAAGTCCAGTGATTATATGGGACCTCTAGCAAATGACAGCACAGTTAAAAGATTGCTAAAGTAAGTTCCAAATGAAATCCAGTAAAGTTAGGAAGCTGAATAAAAAGTAAAAAAGAGATATTAGCATTTAGTTTCAGATAGAATAATGATTAACAGAAATTAAAACAATATGGCTTTTCGTGGGTTAAATTCCATGTTGAAATTCCATGAAGGATTCTTAAGAAACAGTGATAATATTTATTTTGGTTCAATTCACATTTTCCCATGAAAGATTCATTCTCCTGCAAAAATAATAGAGGCAACATTTTTATGCAAAGCTAGGATTTAAGATTGGTTATGTAATATAATAAAATACCCAACCAAATAAAGTCAGTTTGAGTGATAGTAATTTCTAGGATGAACATTTTCTGCGTCTAATATCTTATACAATAGGAAAATCCTGTTATTTCATGGGCAAAATATTTATTAATTCAGCCGCAAGGTAAATTTTCCTTCACCTCCAGCACAACTCTCCTCACTACTCATACCCTCTCCCCCATAATTATATCTTATTCAAACTCCTATAAGCTTGAGTCTACACAATTATCTGCAAAATCCCTTGCATGCAAAAGTCATGCTTTCAGTAGAGAACTACAATCCATTCATAGGAGTATTTCAACATAAACCTTTGAGTTACATACATCACTTGCTTACAATAGCTAGCTCATGAGCATGTCATGTCTCAATTACTTCAATAGATAGATCGCTGGTGAAGGATAACATATTATGAGATAAATCAGTACCAGGTTGAATGATTAGTCAATCTTTACCCTGACATTATTATTAGCAACTTGATGACTACCATGTCTCATCCATGTATTTGTTTTATCATGACTCAACCATCCCAGGCTCCAACACAGACTCCTGTCCTATATACTTTTGGAGAAAATGTCCATCAAAGCTACTTGCATTGTCACATTTACACTCATTGCATACACTAGCGCAATACTGATTCAAGCTGTAACAATGTATTGTTTTTAAGTTCTCCAGCACCAATTTAAACATCTTCTATGGTTCCATTTCTTCTAAATTTGTAATCACTTCATGCCCCATAATCCTTTAAAATTTTGGAGTTTCTACATTTTGGACTCCTTGCACATCATTGAATATCATGAGTCCCTTTTGGGTAGTGGTACCTTCAGATGTATCAGCTCCAAACTCTGGAGTTTCCTTCCTAAACCTTTGCTCTACTTCATCTTTCCTCTTTTAAGATGTTTCTGAAAAACTACCTCTTTAACTATACATTTAATTATTTAGGACCATATGACATAGGAGCAGAATTAGGCCATTTGATCATGGTTGATTTATTATTCTTCCCAGATAAATTCTCCTACCTTCTCTCCATAATCTTTCATATCCTTACTAATCAAGCAATATTTAACCTCTGCTCTAAATATACCAATAACTTGGCCTCTATAGCAATGTACAGCAATGAATTCCACTGATTAACCACCTTCTGGTTAAAGAAATTCCTCCTTATCTTTGTTCCAAAGAGTTGATTTGTATGCTGAGGCTGTGTCCTTTAGTCTGCCTGATATTAAATGAGAACTACAAAACTTAATTGATATAGTTGTTGAAAAAAGAGCAAAAGTGGTCTATCTATCAATTGCAAAAAGACAGAATGTATGGTGATATCCAAGAAAAAGGAGAATCCTGTCTGCAGGCTGGGAATAAATGGGGAAGACATAAAACAAGTACAGAACTTTTGCTACTTAGGAAGCTGGGTGACATCAGATGGCAGGTGCGACAACCTTACTTTTATTGTAACAAAAACCAATTTCCCTCAGGATCAACAAAGTATGACTATGACTACATGGACATCAAAAGAAGAATAGGGATGGCAAAAGACACCTTTACGAGAATGAAGAGAATACTGACCAATACTAAACTAGGCATGACAACCCGCCTCAGAGTACTGAAATGTTACGTTTATCCAGTTATATTATATGGTTCAGAATGTTGGACAATATCTAGTAATATGAGGAAATGAATTGAAGCAGCAGAGATGTGGTTTTTGAGGAGGATGCAAAGAATATCATGGACGAAACGAATACCTAACGAGGATGTCATGAACAGAACAAACACAAGAAGAGAAATAATGTATGAGATCATGAAAAGGCAACGTAACTTCATTGGACATGTGATTAGGAAAGAGGAGTTAGAATGCATGGTAATTATGGGAAAGATTGAAGGGAAGAAAGCAAGAGGAAGACAAAGACAAATGATGATGGAGACAGCAGCCAGAGAACTGGAAATGAATACCAATGAATTGATCCACTTGAACCGAAACAGGAGTGTGTGGGCCATGGCAGTCAAAGCTCAAGCTGGGCACGGCACCTGATGATGATGATGATGATATTAAATGGTTCAATGTAGAACTTGGCTTGATAACAATCCTGTAAAATTAATTGGAACATTTTACAGCATTAGAAATATTATATGAATTGAAATTATTTTTGAGTGGATCTGTGGAACATATCATTGGATCATCCTTTATTGTAGTCCATAAGACCATAAGACATAGGAGCAGAATTAGGTCATTCAGTCCCTTGATGCTCCACCTAAGCAGGAATCTATCAACTTCTGCTTTAAATATACCCACGGACTTGGCCTCCACTAGAGTCTGCGGCTGAGCATTCCACAGATTCACCACACTTTGGCTAAAAAAATTTCCCCCTTTCTCCTGTTCTAAAAGGTTATCCCTCAATTTTGAGGGTGGGCCATCCAGTTCTGGATACCCCACCAGAGGGAACATCCACCTTATCTAGTCCTTTCAACATTCAGTAGGTTTCAATGAGATCCCCACACATTCTTCTAAATTCCAGTGAGTACAAGCCCAAAGCTGCCAAATGACCCTCATGTGTTAACCCCTTCATTCTCAGAATCATCCTCATGAACCTCCTCCAGACTCTCTCCAATGACAACACATTCCTTCTGAGATTTGGGGCCCAAAACTGTTGATAATACTTCAAGTGCGGCCTGACTAGTGTCTTATAAAGCTTCAGCATTATCTCCGTGTTTTTATATTCTATTCCCCTTGAAATAAATGCCAATATTGCATTTGCCTTCTTTACCACAGACTCAACCTGTGAATTAACCATCTGAGAGCCTTGCACGAGGACTCTGAAGTCCCTTTGCACCTCTGATATTAGAATTTTCTCTCCATTTAGACAATAGTCTGCACTGTTGTTCCTTTTACCAAAATGTATAATCATACATTTCACAACATTATTCCATCTTCCACTTCTTTACCCATTCTTCCAATTTGTCTAAGTCCTGCTGCAATCGCATTGCTTCCACCTATCTTCATATCATCCGCAAACTTTGCCACATAGCCATCAATTCTGCTATCTAAATCATTGACAAACAATGTGAAAAGTAGCGGTCCTAATACCGGCCCCAAAAGAAAACCACTAGTCATTGCTAGCCAACCAGAAAAGGCCCCTTCATTCCCACTCGTTGCCTCCTGCCTCTCAGCCATTCCTCTATATATGCTAGTATACTTCCTGTAACACCAGAGGATTTTATCTTGTTAAGCAGCCTCATGTGAGGCACTTTATCAAACGCCTTCTGAAAATTTAAGTAAATGACATCCACTACCTCTCCTTTGTCCATCTTGCTTGTTACTTTCTCAAAGAATTCTAACAGTAATTCCCTTTATTGCATTGTGATACTGATACACGTGACTTATGCCTCTCCCTCTCAAGTTGCAGTATGATTTCAATCATATTATGATCACTGCCTCCTAAGGGTTCCTTTATGTTACGCTGGCTAGTAAGATCTGGGTATTTACACAACACCCAGTCTAAGATAGCTTTTCCCACAATAGGCTCAAGCACAAGCTGCTCTAAAAACCCATCTTGTCGACTTTCAACAAATTTCCTCTCTTGCAATCCAACACCAACCTAATTTTCCCAATCCCGTTACATATTGAAGTCCCCCATTACAATTGTGACATTACCCTTATTACATGCCCTTTCCATCTCCCTTTGCAACCTCAACCCCACATCTTGGCTTCTATTTAGAAGCCTATATATGATTCCCACAACGTTTTTTTTATCCCTGCAGTTTCTTAACTGCATCCATAAAGATTCGACGTTCTCTGACCCTATGTCACCTCATTCTAACGATATAATTCCACCTCTTACCAACAGAGCCACACCACCACCTATGCCTTTCTGCCTGTGCTTTCAATACAAAATCTATCCTTTGATGTTAAACTATGATCTTTCTGTCAGAATCAGTGATGCCCACAATGTCACACCAATCAATCTTTAATTGCGCCATGAGTTTGTCCACCTTATTCTGAATGCTGTGTGTATTTAAGTACAGCACCTTCAGTCCTGCATTCTTTGCCCTTTTGAATTTTGCCTCTGTGGTATAACTTAATTCATTGTCCTGACTGCTGTTGTAACTAATCATTGGCTTCTCCTTCCTAACATTCATATTACATACTACATCATCTACTTTTAAACCTGCTGGCTCATCCTCAGCTCTATCATACTGGTTCCCATCCCCCTGCCACATTAGTTTAAACCACTCCCAACAGCTTTAGCAAACCTACCTTCAGGGATATTGGCCTCCTCAGAATCATGCAGCCTGCCTCTTTTGTACAGGTCACACCTGCCCCAGAAGAGGTCCCAATGATCCAGCAATCTGAATCCCTGCACCCCGCTCCAATTCTTCAATCATGCATTTATCTGCCACCTCATTCTATTCCTATCTTCACTGTCATGTGGCACAGGCAGCAATCCCAAGATTATTACCCTTGAGGCCCTGCTTCCTTCCTAACTCCATGTATTCTGCTTTCAGGACCTCCTCCCTTTTTCTCCCTAATTCGTTGGTTCCAATATGTACCACGACTTCTAGCTGCTCACTCTCCCTTTTCAGGATATTGTGGACACGTTTTGAAACATCACAGATCCTAGCACCCGGGAGGCAAACTACCATCTGTGTTTCCTTTTTGCATCCACAGAATCACCTATCTATCCCCCTAACTATAGAGTCCCTTATTACTACTGCATCCTCTTCAGTTCCCTACCCTTCTGAGCCACTGGGCCAGACTCGGTGCCAGAGGCACGGCCATTAATGCTTCCCCCAGGTAGGTCGTCAACTCCCCCAAAGGTATTCAAAATAGAATACATATTGTTGATGACTGCTCTCCACTATCTGATGTTCTCCCTTCCCTCATCCAACTGGCTTCAACTTGGACTTAATATCACCCATTTATCTGTCTCTAATATCCTTGCAGTTACTACCTCCCTGTAGCTCCTGTCTATCCCTCCTTCACTTTCCTTACAAGCCAAAAGTTATGAAGCTGCAGCTCCATTTCCCTAACACAGTCTCTAAGGAGCTGCATCTGGATTCCACTGGTGCTGATGTGGCCACCGGGGCAACTGGAGGTCTCCTGGAAATCCCACATCTGACACCCAGAATGGAACACTGGCTCTGTATACATACCCCCTATTCTCTCAAGAGTTCATTCAGAAAAAACAAAATAACAAGTAACGATTGGACTTACCTACTTACCTTGCTTCCACCCACTCTCACCGAAGCCTTATTAAGCCAAAGTCTTACTACTCTGAGTCAGAGTACTCGGATGACAATCACTCCCATGATGACTGCTCCGCTAGGCAGTAGCTCTCTTTTATAGAGACTGGGTTCGAAAACCTTTCTGCTTTTTAAAGCTCTTCGTTGAACCTGTATGGGAACACTTCTGTTGTATCTGGGCAGTGCTCTATGTCCTGAATTCAAGGGTTGGATCATATTTGCTTCAATCACGTATAGAACATAGAGCCAATATCATTATTCAGTATAAGGCAATACAATATTGGGAATAATATTGACTGGCTAAGTACTCATTTTTCTTTGGCGTGTGCCTGCGTGTGTGCGTCCGTAATGATGTCTTTTTCATGGCTTTTTTTTTACAAGCTGCGGAGAGAGAGAGAGAGAGAGACTGTGTGGCGCACCACTCCTCACACAGACATTTTTGCATATTTTTCCTTTTATTTTATGAGGTCGAGTTGCGATCTCGACACTCAACCCAGCCCAATGATGCGGACCCGTCTGGTTTCAAACCCAGGAGCCTCCGCTCCCGGGTCCGGCACTGATGTCACTGCACCACCAGTGGGCCCTGGCTAAATAATTGTTAAGAATTTTTTTCCTATTTTTTTCGTCTAGATCCTGTGTTTCACCTATTTGCCATTATAGTTGAGATATCATATCTTAAAGAATGTAGCCCTAATATGAAGGTATTATATGAGCCCAATGGAAGCTGGATAAGCTGAAGTTTGGAGCCAACAATCAACGACAACCTTTGACTAGAACCCAAATCCAATAATGCAGACTCCTTAGTTTTAGTGTCAGACTTCCTCCAATCTGCCTGATGTCATGGATATACTTATTAAACAGAAAGCTGTATATCCAAACACAAATACAACATTCTCATGCTAAATGGATAGCCTTCCCATTATTCAGAAAACCAATAATACAGTTACAAAGATACAGGATTTTCATTTGTTTGAATTCTATGTCATTTATCGTGCAAATATAGAAGCCATCAGTTTGAATACTTCGATATATAAAGTTGACAGTATTTAGTAAGTTGTAAATGTAGTTACATGACGTTACATTAGTTTCATCCAACTGAAAGTAGTTACTGAAAATGGACAAATGTGAGGAAGAGAGAGAACTTTATCAATACCTGTACGAATGAGTGTGTGCATTCAATAGCACATGTACCAGACATACCCAAACCCAAACCACTGGATAAACTATGACATTCAGAGTCTGCTGAGGATTAGATCTGTGGCATTGAAGACGGGTGGTCCAGAACGCTACAAGAAGTCCGGGTATGGCCTATGGAATGCTATCTTAAGAGCAGAAAAGCAATTCGACTCAACAGGATTTACACAAAATTGCAACAAAAATTACCTGAGAGTTCAGCTTCAAATCTTGTGATTATTTGGGACCTGTATCAAATGTCAACACACATTAAAAGATTGCTAAAGGAGGTTCCAAATGAAAATAAAGGAAATAATGTTCAAGGTTCAAGTTCAAAGTAAATTTATTATCGAAGTTCATATATGTCACC
This sequence comes from Mobula birostris, assembly GCF_030028105.1. Taxonomy (NCBI): domain Eukaryota; kingdom Metazoa; phylum Chordata; class Chondrichthyes; order Myliobatiformes; family Myliobatidae; genus Mobula; species Mobula birostris. The sequence continues at coordinate 40,488,160 of NC_092378.1, read as the reverse complement.
AGAAACAACCTGAGGTTCATTTTCCTGTGGGCACACCCAGCAAATCTGTAGAATACTAACCATAACAACATCAATGAAAGATTAGCCAGAGTACAGAAGACAATAACTGTTCAATACAAATACAAATAAATAGCAATAAACAATGAGAACATGAGATAATGAGAAAAAGAGTCCTTAAAGTGGGATCTTAGGCTCTGGGAACATCTCAATGATGGGGCAAATGAGTGTCGTTATCCCATTTTATTCAAGGCCCTGATGGTTAAGGGGTAGTAACTGTTCTTGAGCCTGGTGGAGTAAGTCCTGAGGCTCTTGTACCTTCCAACTGATGGCAGTAGCTAGAAAAGAGCATAGCTTGGGTAGTGGGGATCTCTGATGATAAATGCTGCTTTCCTAAGGCAGCATTTCATGTAGATGTGCTCAGTGGTTGGGAGGGCTTCACTAGTGACGTACTGGGCCAAATCCACTACCTTTTGGAGGATTTTCCATTCAACAGCATTGATGTTTCCATACCAGACCATGATGCTGCTAGTCAATACACTCTCCACTAAACACCTATAGAGGTTTGTCATGCTGAATCTGCACAAACTTCCAAGGAAGTAAGGGTGCTGCCGTGCTTTCTTGACAATTTCACTTACATGCTGGGTCCAGGGCAGGTCCTCTGAAATAGTAACACACAGGAGTTTAAAGTTTCTGACCCTCTCCACCTCTGATCTTCTGATGAGGACTGGCTCATGGGCCTCTGGTTTCCCTGTCTACAATCAGTTCCTTGATCCTTGACACCACACAGCCAATTTTTCAATCTCCCTCCTAAATACTGATTCATCACCATCTTTGATTTGGCCCACAAAGGTCATGTCATCAGCAAACTTGAATGTGGCCTTGGATTTGTACTTAGCCACACAGTCATAAGTATAAAGCTAGTAGACTAGGGGGCCTAGCACACAGCCCTGTGGTTCACCTGTGTTGATGGAGATCATGCTGGAGATGTTGTTGCCAATCCGATCTGACTGGTGTCTACAAGTGAGGAAATCCAGGATCCAATTCCACAAGGAGGTATTGCGGCCAAGGTCTAGGGGCTTATTGATTAGTATTGAATGCTGAGCTGTAGTTGATAAAGAGCATCCTGATGAATGCATCTTTGCTGTCCAGATGTTCCAGGGTTGAGTGAAGAGCCAATGAGACGGTATCTGCTGTGGACTTGTTGCTCCAGCAGGCAAATTAGAATGATCCAAGTCACCTCTCAGGCAGGAACTGATATGTTTCATCACCAGTCCCTCAAAACACTTCATCACTGTGGATGTGAGTGCAATTGCCCACCACTGAGAACATCTACCATAAACGCTGCCTGGGCAGGGCGAAAAGCATTATCAGGGATGCATCTCACCCTAACCATGGACTTGTTACTCTCCTCCCATCCGGTAGGCACTACAGGAGCCTCCGCTCCCGCACCAGCAGGCACAGGAACAGTTTCTTCCCTGAGGCTGTGACACTGCTGAACCTCTCATCACAGCGTTAAGCAGTATTGAATCCGTATTGTACTGTCTCAGTACTTTTATATTTGTGTACTGTAGCACTTTTTTTTATTTGCAGTTTTGTAAATATCACTATTCTTTGCATTTCTGGTCAGATGCTAAATGCATTTCATTGGCTTTGTATCTGTACTTGGCACAATGACAATAAAGCTGAATCTAATCTAATTTAATCTAATTAAGCAATAGTCATTGAGGCAGGTCAGTACATTATTCTTGGGCACCAGTATAATTGAAATCTGCTTGAAGCAGGTGGGTACTACATAATGCCATAGCAAGAGGTACCACACCAGCCAGTTGGTCAGTATTAGTCTTTATCATGTAGCCAGGTACCCCTGCTGGTCTGGGTGCTCTCCTTGAATTCACCCTTCTGCAAGCAGCCCACACGTCAGCTTCAGATACTGAGATCAAAGGATCATTGAGAGATGTGTGGGGATTTGCGATGCTTCTCCATGTTACGGCAGTCAAAGTGAACATAGAAGACATTGAGCTCACCTGGAAGCAAATCCCTGCTGTCTCCCATGTGGCTTGATTTTACTTTGTGGGAGGTGACAGTGTTCAAGCCCCACCACAGCTGCCAAGCACCCTTCAGTGATTCAAGTTTGGTGCGGAATCTCCGCTTCGCCCATGAGGTGGCTTTCTGGAGATCATACCTGGACCTCTTGTAGCTTTCTTGGTCTCAGACTTGAATGCCTCAGAACTGGCTCTCAGCAAATTTTGGATCTGCATGGCTCATCCAGAGCTTCTGATTGGGGAAGAATCAGAATGATTTAGTGTGTACACATTCACTTATGACTGCGTTAATGTAGTGCATTACAACCATGGTTAGTGAATTAAATAAAAGTTTAAAAGAAGAGATGTTAACAGCTAGTTTCAGATAACATAATGATTACTAGAAATGAAAGCAATATGGCTTTTTGAGGGTCCAGATTCTATGTTGAAATTCTGTGAAAAATTTTTAAGAAAAAAATTATGATATTTATTTTGGTTCAATGCACATTTTCCCATGGAGGATTCATTCTCCTGTAAAAAGACATAAATCAGTATTGGGTAATATCATAGTAGTATCACTTTTTTTTATTCAAAGCATGGATTTAAGATTGGAAATGTAAAATAATAATTTCCCTCCAAATTAGTCGGTTTGAATGATAGTAATTTCTAGGACGGACATTTTCTGTATCTAATATCTTACACAACAGGAAAACTCATTACTTCATGGACAGTGAAATTGACGTACAGTATATTCGTTAAATCAAATGCAAGGTCATTTTCCTTTATGTCCACCACAAACCTCAGCATTGCTCATCCACCTGCTGCTATGAGTAGAACACCTCATTCAAACCCCTATAAGTCTTGAGTCTATGCAATTATCTGCACAACTCTTTGTATTTAAAAGTCATGTTTCTGCTCCTTACACGATTCACTTGTTTATTCGTTCCCCTCACCCCCCCCCCCCCCGCCCCACCAACTGATCTCCCTCCTGGTACTTACTCTTGCAAGCAGAAGAAGAGCTACACCTACCCTTACATCTCCTCGCTCACTACCACGCAAGGCCCCAAACAGTCCTTCCAGGTGAGCCTGTTGGGGTCACCTGCTGTATCCAGTGCTCTCGGTGCGACTTCCTGTTTATCAGTGAAACCCAACGTAGCTTGGGAGACCGCTTCGCCAGGCACCTTCATTCCATCTGCCAGAAAAAGCAGGATCTCCCGGTGGCCACCCACTTTAATTCCTCTTCCCACTCGGATTCTAACATGCCAGTCCATGGCCTCCTCCACTGTCGTGATGAGGCCACACTCAAGTTGGAAGAACAACACCTTATTTTCTATCTGGGTAGCCTCCAGCCTGAGGCATGAACATTGATTTCTCGAACTTCTGGTAATGCCCCCCTCCCTCCTTTACCATTCTCTTTTTCCCTCTCTCAACATTACCTCCCTCTGGTGCTCCTCCCCCTTTTCTTTCTTCCATGGCCTTCTGTCCTCTCCTACCATATTCTCCCTTCTCCAGGTCTGTATCCCTTTCAGCAATCAACTTCCCAGCTCTTCACTTCACCCCTCCTCCTCCCTCCCCCAGTTTCACCTATCACTTTGAGGTTCTTCCTTCCCTCCTTCCACTTGGCTACTCAGACTCCTCAGCTTTTTCTCTCCAGTCCTGATATAGGGTCTCAGCCTGAAACATTGTTCCATAGATGCTGCCTCTCCTGCTGAGTTCCTCTAGCATTTTGTGTGAGTTGTATGGATTTCCAGCATCTGTAGATTTTCTCTTGTTTATGTTTCTTTTGAAATAGGTGTATTTCAACATCAGCCTTTGTTATATACGTCACTTACTTAAAGCAGCTCATGAGCATGTCATGTCTCAATTATTTCTAGATGAACTAATTAAGGAAGATGAAGCCATACACTTTATAAGAAAAGTCAGAATTAGGTTGAATGTTAGGCCAATCATTTCTCAGAGAATATTGTTAGCAATTTGATGACTACCGTGTCTCATCCATGTGTTTGTTTAGTCTTGACTAGAGAATCCCAGACTCCTACCCTAAAAATAACAAAAAACACAGGATAAGATGTTAATATCCCTCGTGCCAATGGGTTGTGAGCACTTGCTCGAGACTGCCTTGATGTTGGGATTGGCACAGGGTTGACACGCCGGAGTTTTTGAGTGGGTACCCTCCTTCCGCAGTGTTTCATCGATTAGCCCACTACCTCTCCGGAGGGCTTGACAACGACTTCTTGTGACCCATAGCCACCCTCTCCTCCTCCCTCCCCCGCCCACCCATTGTGCCCTCCCACTCTCTTGATGCTATCTTGGAGCCCAGGAGAGGTCTTTTTGCTTGATCCAAACCCATTTGACTGCTTCTTTGCGCTGCCTCTGATGGTTTGCCATAGAGAGTGACCATGGATCCCTAGCTCCTTCAGAAATTTGACAGCGCTGTGGCTATAAATCCCCTGCAACCCACTTCCACAGGGCAAACTTTGGTTTTCCACCCCATTGCTGAGCCTCATCTGCTAGAACTGCATAACGTGATGTAACCTCTTGCGCTCATATGCTTCAGACACTGAATCCTGCCATGGGACTGTGAGTTCCACAATGTGGACGATCTGTAATGAATTGGACCAGATAACCAAACTTGGCCTAAGACTGGTGGTAGCAATTTCCGGTGGAAAGGTGAGCTGTTTATTGACTTCCACCAGCATTCTCCAGTCATGGACCATGTTCGTCTGTCCTGTTTCAGGATTTGGAGGGAGATTAGTTGGTCTTTTCCCTCCCTCCTGGACGAATGCTGCTGGTGTCAGAGCGTTAATCGTTCTAGGGGGCAAGTAGTTGGCTGCTGTCCTCTTGGTCTTGATTGCTGCTGCCAGACTCTACAAGACCTAGTTGTGATGCCACATACGTTTGCTTTGTGTGAGGCTGATTTTGCAGCTTGCCAGGGTATTTTTGAGGGTCGCCAGGATCGGGCACAGGGAACAAGTTGGGTTCTCACCGAACTACTGGTGGAGGTTTTTTTGTGAGGGAAGCACATCATATGTAGTTCTGATGAGAAAGCTTAGTCTGTTTGCTTCCATCTTCCATACGTCCTTCCAGCTGAATTTCCTCCTCTCAATACTTTGCAACCGCACCCATTGCCCCTGCTTAGCCAGGACACTTCTGTCTGACTCCTCTTGTCGCTGCACTTCCTCAACAACCATTTTCCTTTGCTCTGGAATTGCAGTCTTGTGCCAGGTGAGTCCACTTGCTGCCAGACCAAAGCCAGCCCTGCCCTGCTGGACTTGCCCCACCATGCCTCTATGCCTAAGGGCTGCCTTTGCTTGCAGCATCACATCAGCTAGAGTCCATTTCAGCCTGGTTGATAAGATCCATGAAGCGTTACTGATGATCTTGTCACAAGAGTTTTGAGTATGATCTGTAGACGCATCTTAGAACATTTGAATTCTTCTGTAAGGCCAGAGGGAGGTAGTTCAAGGACTCCTTTACCATAGAGACTTGTGTTACTGATAAACCTTGGGTCACCGAGCCATTTTTTTACGAATGACATGATCATCATGGTGCATGCTGCAGTAGTGGTCAGTATTGTTATATAAACCATGTACGGCCTAATAGGGGGAAGACTAAGTCCAGCACTTGTTCTTTCACCACCTACCACCCATCTTGAAGCCCTGATAATGACCTGCTTGGCCACAGGTGATAGAGTGCCATAATGGATACCTGGTTTTCCAGCCCCTTCGCTGAGACTCAGCTGCTAGATCTGCATAATGTAACCTCTTGCGCTCATATGCTTCAGCTACTGAATCCTCCCACGGGACTGTGAGTTCCATGATGTGGACGATCTGTAATGAATTAGATCAGAGAACCAAGTCTGGCCTAAGGCTGGTGGTAGCAATTTCCGGTGGAAAGGTGAATTGTTTATTGACATCCACCAGCATTTTCCAGTCACTGTTCAGGTTCACATGTCCTGCTTTAGGATTAGGAGGGAGAGGAGTTGGTCTTTTCCCTCCCTCCTGGACAAATGGATACTAGAGTGCCATAATGGTCTCTGCCATATTGTGGTAAAATCTGCTGTTGTGAAGCACAATTACAGGTCTTGGAAGTACAACTTCACCAGCATTGTGATGGGCTCTGGTATCTGGAAGAAGTCAAATGCTTCTCAGAGGAGTGCACGGGGAATTGAGTCAAATGAATTGGTGAGGTCCAGGAAAATCACAAGGATTTCTTTTGTCCTTCCTAGCTGCTTGGATCTGGTGCTTGTACGTTCCTAACACCTGGAGAATCCTGGAATTCTTCCTTTCTGTACAGATATATCAATGTACTTGTTTATCTCCAGGTAGCTGGCCAGCCACTGTGCTATCACAGTGAAGAATATTTTCCCCTTGACGTTCGGAAGGCAGATTGGTTGAAACTGACTGATGTTTTCTGCATTTTTTGGAATCTGGACACCACCAGCCCTTTGCTACACTTCGGGTATTATTCACCTCTACCACACTACTTGATGTTTGCTTGAAGTTGGTTGAGGCCTTCCCTCTCACTGTCTGGGGTTTTCTTCCATTTTCCTCAGCTGTCTCCTTTCTCAAACCATTTGCTCAATCTCCTGTTACCTCCAGGACTTTATTGGTGATGATGATGTCTTTCCACTCTTCCTTGCACTGACTCCAAATCGCTCTTCCCCATAGCATAGATGATGTTTCCCATCGCATCCAGCTTCTTTTCTGCTGTTCCTTTTAATTGCTCCAAAGTGTTCATCAAGTCATTGTTGCTGGTTTCCCACTCTTTCTCATCAGCAGTTTTGGGCCATCATGAGCACTCTGTTCCTTTGATCTTTCTCTCCTTAGGAGGTGTTGGTGATAGGGTGTGTCCCTCAGCTGGGATTTCTGTGCTAACCTCCTCAGTGACAGGGGTGCTGACACTCAGTGATCTTTGGTTTGTGTCCGGTCGCTGCATTTCACTCGACGAAGCTTATTGACTTCACAGGAAGTACTGGTCAATGCAAGGCCCCTGTCCCTGCTCCCTCAAGCATTCTTTCTCCCTTAATGGATCTTTCACCCCTTTTCTGATCTTACTTTCTTCCATCCACAGATGCACACCCAACACTTGTGTGCTACTACGACTGCTGGTGTTTTGGTTGTCTCTTGTGCAGTGTTCTCTTTATTTATGGTAGATTCCATTCCTAGGTCTGTAGCCGTGTTATCAGTCATTGAGCCATCTTGCACAACAGCTCTCACAGGCTCTTGGGGTATCTTCTTTTGTTGCCTTTTTCATAGCCATTAATGGGTGTCTCCAACATGCTGAAACAGTATTGAGGACTGTGCCACGGGTAGCTGGCCCATGACAGCCCCACTGGGGTCTATTCCCTCTCTAAGAAGATATCCATCAAAACTCTGCTGTACAATATCCTAACCTGTATTGTCATGTTTGTGAATTGCTGTTATGCAACACTGATTCAAGTTGTGGCAATGTATTGTTTTTAAATTTCCCAGCCCAGTTTAAACATTTTCAATAGTTCCATTTCTTCTTATCTTTGTAATCGCTTCATGCTCCATAACCCTTTAAAGTTACGGAGTTTCTACATTTTGACTTCTTGCACATCCTTGAGGGTCATTACTCCCTTATGGATAATGGTACCTACAAATGCATCAGCTCTAAACTGAAATTTCCTCCCTAAACCTTTTCTCTAATTCTTCCTCCTTTCTCTCTTAAGATGCTGCTGAAAATCTACCACTGTAACTAAATATTTAATTATTTAGGACCCTATTGCCTTATGACATAGAAGCAGAATTAGGCCATTTAATCATGGGTAATTTATTATCCCTCCCAGATAAATTTTCCTGCCTGCCTTTTCTCCATAATCTTTGATATCCTGACTCATCAAGAAATATTTAACCTCTGCTTTAAATTTACCAATAACTTGACCTCTACAGCAATGAATTCCACTGACTAACCACCCTCTGGCTAAAGAAATTCCTCCTCATCTCTGTTCTAAAGGGACATCCTGTATTGTGAGGCTGTGTCTTTTGGTCTTTGCCTGACATTAAATGGTTCAATAGAGAACTTTGCTTGATAACAATCCCGTAAGATAAGTTGGAACATTAGAAATGTTATATAAGTCCAAGTTATTTCTGTAGTGGATCTGTGGAACACGTCACTGGATCATCCTTGATTGTCCTTTTGAATTCAAAATTTGGATCATATTTGTTTTGATCACAGACAGAACTTGTGGCTAATTTCACCATACAGTGAAAAGTAGTGTGACGTTTGTGACTAATTTTGATTGGCTAAGTACTTCTTGAGATTTTTTTCCCCATTTTTTCCCCTGGATCCTGTGTATCACCCATTTGCCATTATAGTTGATATTTTGTGTGTTAATGTAGTCCTAATATGAACATGCTACACGAGAGAGATTGTACATGCTGGAGTATGGAGCCAGCAATCAATGGTGACCTTTGAATGGAACCCAAACCCAAGCATGCAGGATCCTTGGTTTCAGTGTTAGACTTTCTCCAATCTGCCTGATACAGCGGTGGATATTATTAAACAGAAAGGTGTATATCCAAATACAAATACAACATTCTCATGCCAAACATAACTTTCTGATTATTCCTGCCATTTTTCCAAATTAGCTGAAATCTATCAATTTCAGCCACATTCTATTCCCAAGCATGAACAGAAACCTAAAACTTTAAACAAATTTAAAAAAAAATTAAAGCCAGCAAACCAGTGTTATAGTTACAAAGATGAGGGATTTGTATTTGTGCCATTTCTATGTCTTTCTATTGTGCAAATATGGAAGCCATTAGTTTGAATACTTGGATATATAAAGATGATATATAAAGTGTAAATGCAGTTACATGGTGTTATATTAATTTCATCCAACTAGTTTCAACTTGATTTTACTATTCAGAAAAACTCCCAAGAAATCAGTTTTATAAATAAAAACTGTAAATGTGTAACCCATTCTCAGAAGTATTATTGCAAAGAGAGAACGTTGGCATGAACTCTTAAATCTGTTTCGAGCTTTTTTATGCCTATAATTGCTCCCTTTTGGGAAATATTGGTGAGTGGGGATTCAATAATGTTTAACTATGATTATCCTTTACAAATTTTTCTTGCAAAATTTTAACCCATTGAAGAAGGATTCATAATTTTTTGATAATTGTGTAGTTAAGAACTGAAGTACATGAATACCTATGTGCACAGAAGTCTGTGTGCTATGGGCAATTACCCTTACATCTAATCCAGAAAGATGAAGTCCCAATCTCACTCTGGAATGGATTGTTGTTGGAAAACATCATGTAGTGTAGATAAATGACTGAACGCCATCTGACAGCAATGGTTCTAAGTTCTCAATGCCGATTCTACACTATACTGGAATATCTAACCTACTGCTTTGCTCATCCAAGAGCTGAAAAATAAACCCATGGACTTTCTAATCATAGACAAAAGCATTAATAACTCAGCATTTGGAGAACTTGTGAAAGTACAAATAAATGGAAAGGAAATATGTATAAGGACATGGAAGATCAATACGCAGTATTGACTTTAAATATCAATAATGTGAATCAATTTTACAAAGAATTTTATGTGGGAGGAGAAGTTGGGAGGGGGTGGAGTGTAGTGGCAGAGAGGATTGAGTGATCACTGTAATTTCTTTATTTAATTCTCAGAAAGCCCCTCTGCAAGGCACTTGCAAAATGCATGTAGATTCTTGTTAGCAGTAGAGGGAAATTAATGAACCATTGTTACAACCTCCATTCTTCCTCAGGTGGATAAACAATTTGAATTCAGAAGTTCTATTAAAATTGTAGATGATGCCAAACTAGGAGGGACATTTGAATCAAAGCAGCAATCTGGGAATAACACACCCAGTTACTGAAAATAGGCAAATGTGAGGAAATGTGAGAACTTCATCAATACCTGTGTGGATGAGCATGTGCATTCGACAACATATCCAACCCAGAAGCCGTAGATAAACTATGTCATTCATGGTCTGCTGAGACCTAGATCTTTGGCATTCAAGACCAGTGATCCAGAACTCTACTTAAGTCCAGGTATGGCCTACAGAAGGCTATGTTAAGAGCGAAAAAGCAATTCCAAGGGAAGTTAGAGATGAAATTGGATGCATGTCAGCTATGGCAAGTTTTGCAGGCCATAACTTCGTAAAAGGCAAAAGGTAACATCATAACTGGCTGTGATATTTCATTCTGCAATGAACTGAACGCTTTTTAGCGCACTTAGAAAAGGAGAATAAAACTATACTTGGTGAATACCTGTAGCATCCAGAAATCCTGTGACATCTGTCTCAGTAGCTGACATCAGAATGTAAACCCTCGTAAGGCATTAGGCCTTTGTGGTGTACTTGGCAGAGCACTGAAATAATGTGTCAACCAACTGGTTGGAGTTTTCAAGAGCATCTTCAATTTCTCACTGCTCCAGTGCCCAATAAGAGATTGCTGCCTCAATGACTGTCACCCAGTAAGACTGTGATGAAGTGGTTTGAGACCATCGATGAGATCCCATTTCCATCATCCTCTGAAGTCGATGGTATAGTTGGAGTTCATCAACATGTCTGAAATCCATTGCATCCGCTGTACAGGGGATTGGCCTGTGCAGCTTCACCAGAGCCCTGTTAGCTGACATTACCCATTTCCACCTCTCACGACGGGGACAGCGAGTTGGAGTTTTAAAGGCAACTGCAAATTTCAAGGGATTTGAATTCCAGAGCGATAGGATCTCCAGGCCTCTGCAACCATGGTTACTTGTGTGGGGTCTAATGAAGTAGATTCAGGAGATTCTTCCATCATGCTTAGAACTGATCTGAACACGTTCTTCAATGCCTTCAATTGCATAATAGACTTTTTATTTTTATTTCTTCAGAGATCGTTTGTCTCAACTATTTGAATGTTTTTCACTTTCAGTGTTAGACCTCTTTAAAAATGGAACAAGGCATACTTTTCTGGTGTTATTTGGTCAGGAAAACTCCTGACCATCTTTGAAATTGGTAACATTTCATCAACAACGGGCAGATCCATCTTAAAATAGACTTTGCTAGATTAAGTTTTGACTGAATTTTCCAATTGTCGCCACACTCCTGCTTTCTGTCCTAAAATAATGGTCTTTGCACTTGTAATTTTCTGATCCTCTGTAAAGTCTACAAAATCCAGGGATTGTCCAATTGTTGAGCAAGAGATGAATTACATAAAAAGGCATGATAGAAATGAAAATACTCAGTATGTTCAGTAAGAAAAGAATAGGGTTTATGGTGCTGGTCAGTGACCTTTCACAAGAACTAGAATAAGCTGGAGCTTAAGCACATGTTTAGGAGGTACAGAGGCAGGAAATTGAGATATAAAGAGAAGAGTTGATCTGTGCTATGGTTGAAGATGGGAGAGAATAAATGGAGGATGATTCAAAGTAAAAGAGAATACTGTATTTTATTGAAAATGTGAACTGTTATTATATGCAAAACAGTTTAGAATTGACTAAACTGAGATACTAACTTAAACCATGGCAAGAGAAAAGGGAAGTAAGTTTTCTCCATACAAATGTTGATAAATATTTTGAAATAATTTTTCAGCCCAATAGTGGGGGGGCAAAAATAAAGAATTTTTTTAACAAGTAGTTAAATGCTCCCATCACATGGTTACACATTTTTTTTCCAGAAAATCAAAGATTCTGGCCTATATCATTTTCTTCATTGAAGAATCACAGACTATTTGCAGCACAGGAGGCTACTTAACTGATCATATCTATGTATGATTTCTGCCAGAGCAACTCTCTAGTTTCACCCACTGTCCCTTTCTCCATAGCCTTGCAAATTTTTCTCCACTGTATATTTATTAATTTTCCTCTTGAAGGTACATTGGAACTTGCTTGCACCATATTGACAGGTAGTGTCTTTTTTACGTGTTGCTCTCAAGGGAATCATCAAATTCCAGGTTCCATGTAACGACCGTATAATAACATCTTTTTTCATGACATTTAGTTCCCTTTCCCTTTATTTTGCATATGACCTTTAGTTCTCAACCCCTTGACTAAAGGGAACAACGTTTTTTTAATCCATTCTGTTCCTCATCATCTTGTCTACTATTATCAAATCTCCCTTCAGGCTTCTCTTCTCTAAAAAAAATCTACAAATCCTTCAAGATAAATAATGGCATAAGGAAAGATGGTGATTATCTGCACAATGCAAGTCACGTAAGAACAGGGATACTAGATTACAACTAGTTAGCACTCTCAGCCTGGATACTGCAGCAAGGATTGCAACAAGAAAGACTGAAAAGATTGGCCATGATTCTAAGGCTAATCATCTAATCTAATCTATTGACTCAACTCAATTCTAAAATATCATCATCAGCAGAAACATTGCCACAAGCAAATCAACATTAAACCTCTCAAGGACTCTGCAAATGTGGTTTTTGAACAGTGCCTCACAGAAAAACACTTGACTCACCCAGTGCATAAATGGCTTCGAAGTCCACCATAATTAGCACCAGTGAAAAGACTCTCAATTCCCATTACAAGCTTTGGCTGAGTGGGGAAAAAGTAGTTGAACATCAAGGCTTTGGACCTGATGCAAAACATGTGGGTACTAGGGAGCAGAATATTCCTATCATTTTAAATAGTTTTGTGACTTGTCCTATCTGTACAGGCATTTCAAAGCAGCAGACACACTATCACCAGTCTCTGTAAATCCTCCAAACCTATTGGAAGGATGAGTGAATGATTGTCAGCAGGTTAATGTCCCTATTGAGGTCCTGATTCCACTCGGTAATCTGTATTGGGTGGGATCATCTCCTGAAACATATGTTGTTATGTCAGTTGGACAGAGGGAAAGAAAAAAAATAGTTCTCAAAGTTTTATTTCTTAACATTCTCCACTTTGAGCAAGGATGGCTCAGGTAATTCCACACTAGCGCAGAACAAGTGTGGAAGTAAGTCGTCATAAATCCCAGAGACTGTTAGGAAGTTAAGTTCAAGTTGACTGTCATCCTGACTGTGCGTGTACACAACCAGCTGAAACAATGTTGCACTGGAGCACCGTGCACGGACAATACAAATTTCACATTAAACCAAATATTATCACGAATGTTAATAAAATGTAGTTTAAAATGCATATGGAGTACTGTATGCAGCACAGGTAAATGGTAAACAGCTTGCTGTCCAAGTGCAAAGTACTTGGTGGTGGCAGGATATTCATTTGTCTCACTGCCTGGGGGAGAAAGCCGCTACCCAGTCTGGCAGACTAGTCCTGATGCTCCTGTTCCCCCTCCTTGGTGGTATTGGGTCAAAGAGTTTGTGAGATGGGTGGTAGGGATCCTCAACAGTGCTTTGGGCCATTCGTATACAACACACTCAGTAAATGGGTCCACTCCAATTTGCCTACCAGAACAACAGGTCCACAGCAGATGCCATCTCACTGGCTCCTCACTCAACCCTGGAAAATCAAGACAGCAAAGATACTTACATCAGGATGCTCTTTTTTGACTATATCCCAGCATCCCCTCAACTAATCAATTAGCTTCAAGTCCTTAGCTTCAATAACTCACTGTGCAATTGGATCCTTGATTTCCTCTCTTGCAGACCCCACTCAGTTCAGATTTGCAACAACATGTCCTCCACCGTCACCATCAGCACAGGTGCACAACAAGACCGTGTGCCTAGCCCACTGCTCTACTCACTTTACACTTATAAATGTGTGGCTAAGCACAGCTCCAATGTCATATTCAAGTCTCATATTCCCAATATTTATTGCTTATTTATTTATATTATTGTTTCCTTGTTTTGCATTTGCACAACTTGTTGCCTTCTGCATTCTGATTGAACGCCCATAGCTGTGTACATACATCTACTGATGCCTCTGGACACATCTTCAGTGATATTCCTGGAATCATCGGGTGTTTCGGGTCTTTCAACATCATACACTCTCCTCCAGGTGACCCAGCCGGGGCTGATCAGACCCCAGCTTGTGTCCAGATGGCTAGCTACTTATGACTCCATGGCTCCCCTCTTTTGAGCCACAGCCATCTTGAGGCCCTCTCTGCCTCATCGGTGGTACTGCGGATGGCTCTCCTCTTCCTCTCTCCCTCGATGCCCAAATTGCTGAAGGCTCTAGCTAAGGAATGGGCTGTGAATCCCCTATAACTAATCTCCGCTGGGAGACACCTCACTCTCCATCCAGCCTGCTGACAGTTGCTGAACAGTCCTGCGTACTTCAAGAGCTTCCTTTCAAAGGCCTCTTCCAAGCTATCTTCCCATGGGACTGTCAGCTCCAGCAGCACCACTTGCTTAGTAGACTCAGACACCAGGACAATGTCTGGTCGCAGGGTGGTGGCTGCAATATGATTGGGGAACTTCAGCTGCAGTTCAAGGTCCACCAACAGCTGCCAGTCCCTTGCAGAGGTCAGAATGCCTGCAGATGTTCTTTTGGCAGGTATTGGCTGCTCCCCAGCTCTGACAAAGGCAATGGCCTGCTTGGAGGGTCAGGACCGCTTTACCCACTCAACTCCTGTGCTGACACCTTCAGTGATGGTCTTCAGGATCTGATCATGCCTCCACCTGTACCGTCCCTCACCAAGTGCCCTTGCACAGCCACTGAGGATGTGCTCCAGTGTTCCTCACTTGGAGCACAGTGGGCATGCAGCTGACTCTGCCTTGCCCCATGTGTGCAGATTTGATGGGCTTGGAAGCATATCGTACACTGCCTGGATGAGAAATTGGATGCGGTGTGGTTTGGCTTTCCAAAGCTCAGCCCAGGTCACTTTTCTCTCAAGCGCATTCTCCCATCGTGTCCAAGCTCCCTGTTGCTTCATTCCCACCGCCTTGCAGGCTCTCATCTCCTCCACTACTGCTCTCACCTCCTCCTGAACTAGACGATGCTTTTCCTTTCCTCTGGTGTCTATTTGGGGAGTTGGAAAGGCTGTTAGCCCAGCTCAGCCTCGAGTGACCACTCCCACCAGCCTCCTGTGACACAGCCTCGCCTCTGCCTCCTGAACAGCTTCCTCTGCCCTCCACTTCCTGCCAGTCCTCACTTGGGTCCCTGCTCTAGACACCTTCGGGTCACTTGAGTCCCTATACTGTACCACTTCTCTGGCTCTTGTTATCTTGAATTCCTTCTCCAAGGATTTGAAGGGCAGTTGCAGTTTGTTGTGGTGTCCATAGAGTGCGATGCTGCTCAGGCTCTTCAGCTGGCCCAGCCATCCCCTGAGGTGGTTGCGAACCCTCCTCTCGAAGGTTTCGACTGTCGAGATCGGAACTGCAGAGACGAGGAGGGGCCACAAGATTCTGGGAAGAATGCCATGCTGATACGCCCAGGCTTTAAACTTCCTAGGTAGGCCAGACCTGTCCACAGATTTCAGCCAGCTCGGTGTAGGTCACCTGAATGGATGCCGTGTCCCTTAAAGAGCTGTCAAAAACCTTGCCTAAGCTCTTGACTGGCTTTTCTGTGATGGTTGGGATGGCTGTGCCTCTGATGCTGAACCAGAACTTGATCTCCACCTTCCCTTTCCTCAGCACCATCGATCTTGATTTGGCTGGTTTGAAACACATCCGGGCCGACTTCACTCTGATTGAATGCCCATAGTTATTCTCTCGATTTGTTGAGTATGCCTACAAGAAAATAAGTTTCACAGTTGTATATGGTGACATATACGTACTTCGATAATAAAATTTACTTTGCTGACGGCACAAGTATTGTAGGCCAAATCGAAGATGAGTGAGGGAGGATTTGGCTAGTCCAGACTGGGAACACAGGCTATATGATGGGACAGTTGAGGAACAGAGATTTTTCATGGTGCTCAACAAAAGTATATTCCAGTTAAAAGTAAGGACAGTAAGGGTAGGGAGAGCCAGGCTTGGATAACTAAAGAAATAAAAGAAAGCATCAAACTAAAAGCTCATGTGTACAAAGTCACCAAGATTAATGGGAAACCAGAAACTTTAAAGAGCAAAAGAGAAACACCAAGCAAGCAATAAAGAAAGGGAAGATAGATTATAAAAATAAACTAGCACAAAATATAAAAACGGATAGTAAAAGTTTTTATAATTATATAAAGCAGAAAAGGGTGGCTAAAGTGAACGTAGGTCTCTTGGAGGACGAGAAGGGGGAATTGATATTGGGTAATGATGGAATGGCAGAGGCTTTGAATGACTATTTTATGTTGCTCTTCACAGTGGAAGACACGTCTAACATGCTGAAGAGAGATAATATGGATGCGATGGGAGGTGACGACCTCGATGCAATAGCTATCACTAAAGAAGTAGTGCTAAGCAAACTTGTGGGTCATAGAAAGATAAGTCCCCTGATCCTGATGGAATGCGTCCCAGGGTACTGAAAGAAATGGCAGAAGTTATAATAGAGATTTTGATGGTGATTTACCAAAATTCTCTGGACTCTAGGCAGGTTGCAGTGGATTGGAAGATGGTGAGTGCCATAGCACTGTTCAAAAAAGGATATAGGCCAGTTAGTTTAACATCTGTAGTTGGGAAAATGCTTGAAGCTATCATAAAAGAAGAAATAGCACGGCATCTGGGAAGAAATCGATGCATCAGGCAGACGCAGCATAAACTCAGCAAAGGCAGGCCCTGTTTGATAATCTTACTGGAGTTCCCTGAGGATATAATGAGTGCAGTGGATAGAGGAGAACAGATGGACATTATTTACTTGGATTTCCAGAAGGCGTTCGATAAGGTGCCACATACAAATGTAAAAGATTTATCCATAAGATAAGGATGCATGGAGTTGGGAGTGATGTATTCACATGGATAGAGGACTGGTTAACTAATAGAAAGCAGAGAGTTGGGATACATGGGTGCTACTCTGGTTGGCAATCAGTGGTGAGTGGTGTGCCACAGGGGTCAGTGCTGGGCCCACAACTGTTCATGATATGTTTTAATGATCTGGAAGAGGAGACCGACCATAGCGTACCTAAGTTTGCTGATGCTACTAAATTGACTGGAAAAGCAATTTGTGCAGAAGATATAGAGAGTCTGCAGAGAGTTAGAGATAGGTTAAGTGAGTGGGCATGGGTCTGGAAGGTGGAGTACAATGTTGGTAAATGCAAGGTCATCTACTTCGGAAGGAAAAATGAAAGAGCAGATTACTATTCAAATGGTAAAAAATTGAAGCATGTTGCACTGCAGAGGGACTTGGGAGTGCTTGTGCACGCATCACAAAAGGTTGGTTTGCAGGTGTAGCAGGCCATCAAGAAGGCAGATAGAAGGTTGGCCTTCATTGCTAGAGGGATTGGATTTAAGAGCAGGGAGGTTTATGCTGCATCTGTACAGGATACTGGTGAGGCTGCACCTGGGGTACTGCATGCAGTTCTGGTCTCCTTATTGAGGAAGGATATACTGGATTTGGAGGTGGTGCAGAGGAAGTTTACCAGGCTGAGTCCAGAGATGACAGGGTTAGACCATGAGGAAAGATTGAGTCGCCTGGGACTGTACTCACAGGAATTCAGAAGAATAAGAGGAGATCTTATAGAAACATAAAAAAATTATGAAAGGGTTAGTTAAGATAGAGGCAGGGAAGTGGTTTCCACTGGTAGGTGATACTAGAATTAGGGAACATAGCCTCAAGATTCAAGGGTGTAGATTTAGGATGGAGATGAGGAGGAACTGCTTTTGCCAGAGAGTGGTGAATCTGTGGAATTCTTTGCCCAACGAAGCAGTGGAGGCTACCTCAGTAAATATATTTAAGACAAGGTTGGATAAATTTTTGCATAATAGGGGAATTGGTTATGGGGAAAATGCAGGTAGGTGGAGGTGAGTCCATGGCCAGATCAGCCATGATCTTATTGAATGACGAAGGCTCGATGGGCCAGATGGCCTACTCCTGCGCCTACTTCTTATGTTCTTATGACAAATCAGTAAATAGGATGGAGATTGAAAATCTGGCTGAGTGGTGTCACAGCAAGACCTCTCACTCAATGTCAGTAAGACCAAGCAGCTGATTATATTGACTTCAGGAGGAGTAAACTTTTGGTCCATGAGCTAATCCTCATCGGGGTATCAGAGATAAAGAGGGTCAGCAACTTTAAACCTCTGTGTTATTATTTCAGGGGAACTGGCCTGAGCAATTACAAAGAAAGCATGGCAATACCTCTACTTTCTTAGGAGTTTGCAAAGATTTGGCATGATGTCTAAAACTTTGACAAACTTCTACAGATATGTAGTGGAGAATATATGGACTGCCTGCATCACAGTCTGGTATGGAAACATTGATGCCCTTGAAATGAAAACCTTACAAAAAGTAGTGGATAAGGCCCAGTCCATCACAGGTAAAGCCCTCCCCACCATTGAGCATATCTACACAACATTGTCACAGGAAAGCAGCATTCATCATCAGAGAGCCCCACAATCCAGGATATGCTCTCTTCTTACTGGTGACAGCAGGAAGAAGGTACAGGAACCTCAGGACTTACAGGAGCAGTTATTGTCCCTCTACCATCAAGCTCTTGGACCAAAGGGAAGGGAGGGGAGGGAGTGAGACACTGGTAGTTTTTACCATCCTCTATGGGGTTTTGCAGTTCGATGCTTTGCAGCTTCCGTATCACACATTGATGCAGCCAGAAAGGTCATTCTCAATGCAGCTCCTGCAGAAGGTTGTTAGATTGGGGGCAGGCAACCTTGCGCACCTTAACCTCCTCAGGAAGTCAAAATGGTGATCAGTCTTCTTGACTAATGAGGATATGTAGTGGGTCCAGGTTAGATCGCCCATTATGTGGACACCAAGGAACTTCGTGCTCTTCACTGTCTACATGGCAGAACCATTGGTGTACAAGGGAGAGTGGTCAACCTGCACCTTCCTGAAGTCCACAATCATCTCTTTTGTCTTGTCCACATTGAGACTCGGGTTATTTTTGTCACAACATTTGACAAGCCTCTCTACCTCCTCTCTGTATGCCCAATCGCCATTGTTGCTGATGAGACCAAGTACTGATGCATCTTCAGTGAACTTTATAATGCGGTTTAAGGTGGATCTGGGAATACAAGAAGCGCAAGGTATGATAACATCAAAGAAGGTGCAGGGGAGACTTACAAAGTTGTTATCAAGGTTAGGAAACTGTAATTATAAGGAAGTACTAGATAAGATGGGATTTTTTGGAACAGATATGGCTGAGGGTAAACCTAATTTAGGTGCATAAAGTGTTGTGAATATTTTATAGGATGAGTATACTTCCTAGAACAATGTTGAGCTAGGTTATTTTCCTCACTGGACCAGAAACTCTTCTCCCTCATTTCCTTTCATTCGTTCTATCTCTGCTATCTATTTGGATAATTACGATTCTCATTTTCCTAACTCCTTCATTTATGCACATAGCTGAAATTTATCTACAAATTATGCTGTTCCCACTAGGTGGCAGTAACAGTATAGCTGCATTAGAGTAATCTCATTTTCCCTATAACAATAGATTTGAGGATTTGCAGGGACTGCTGGTAATATCTCTCCAGTGTCTTGAGGTGTCTATTGTGGATAGTCCAATCAGATACATTATGTTCTTGATTGTTTTAGGTCATGTGATGTCCTCATTTATTTTATAAATCTCTCTCCTTTGTTTCTAATCCTATCCTTATTTATTTTTTTAACCAGGTCTTGTTTAATATACTTGTTTTATTTAAAATTCCTAAACCTGAGATTCAATATCTTTCTCTGCAACTGGATGCTTGACTTCTTGACCAACAGTCCACAATTAGTAAGGTTAGGCAGAGATACCTCCACCATGATTATTCTCCGTACTGGCGCCACATAAGTTTGCATCCTCAGTCCCCTTCTCTATTCCCTCTACACTCACGACTGTGTGGCCAGATTCTGTCCTAACTCCATCAACAAGTATTCAGATGCCAACGCCGTTGTGGGCTGTATCTCAAAGAACAAGTCAGAGTACAGGAAGGAGATAGAGAGCCAAGTGTGACATGGACTTGTGACAAAAACTTTTCCCTCAAGTTAGCAAAACAAAAGAGACGATCGTTGACTTCAGGAAGAGGAAGGAGCATTGCACATGCTTCTGTTTGCATCAGTGGTGCTGTGGTCAAGAGAGTTGAGAGCTTTATTAAGTTCTAGGAGTGAATATCTTGATCCTTTATTACCCTTCTCACTCATGTCTCCAACCAACCTATTGAACTACCTCGCTGCAAGTTGTTCGCTCCAAATCTTGTCAGCCTTAAGATCCACCTCCACCTCATGTGATCTGTTCCCACCTTCCTATCTTACAGTAACATTGTTCCCAAACTGTCTATAACTCCTCACCAGTTACTCTTCCTCTTAGAAGAGACCAACACCATGACTTCAAAATCCTTTTTCTCTCTTGATCATACTAATGTCCTCTATTTGCACTTTCTTTGCTCCTTTCCATTGGGCCTGCATCCCTCAGTAAACAAATATCTCACCTTGCTCACCTCTGAGTTATTCCTCCAATCTAAGGTGCCAAACTAGGTAGTGCATTTTGAGCCATCCCAGTTTATCCAAATGAATATTTTTTTGTCACTTTCATATTTATATTGCTAAACAACAAATTTAGTGACATATGTCAGTGATAGTAAACCTAATTCTGATTCTGATGGTTTCTTAAGGTTGTCATAGTCAAGGGAGTGGGCAATAGTGGGGATAAACTCCCATGACTCATTGAATGCTTCCAATGGCATGCGTCTCAAATAGCCCTCTGATAATGAAGTCTTGCTACTGACCTTCACATGTGGGTTAGCTAAGCCCGGCAGAACTGTTTCTACTGACGGCAGAAGGGGCAAAGGTGGGTTATTGGCATCTTAAAACTAATCACTTCAGGCAGATGGGGCTCATCAGCCAGTTTATTTAGGAGAAGGAAAACTCTGATCTCAAAGCTCCGATGTCCTTGTGGCTATACCCACTCATGGAGAAGGCTTCAGGAGCAAGCCCAGAGGAAAAGTCCAGAGCTGGAGTCCTTAAAGCAGCCCTACAATGAGTTCCACACTGACTGGAAACTCCTACAGCACTGGTGGACCAAATTGTATCAGCCTCTGCCATTTCTTTGGATTCATCAGCTGCGTGGAGAGGGGGAGCCTGCAGTGTCAGCAACAGCTTGCTCGCTATCATTCTGCAATGGCTTGCAAATTAAACATAGACAGCTAGGACAAACATCCATTGTTGACCCCAACCAACAGAGGGCCTCTTTTTTTAAAAAAAGAATCTGATTCTGGTAGAATGATAATGTCGTGTGAATAAAGTCACCGGAGAGGAGTACTGGTAGCTATGAAGCAGTCTCTTTATTCAACAAAATGAGATACAGCAGGCTTCATATTGAGACCCCTTTTGGAGGAAAGAGGCCTGTTCGAACCAACACTACACGACATATTATCAAAGGATAATTCAGGCTAAAGCTCAAAGGACAATTCTGAAATTACAATGCTTCCTTTGGTCTACACACCACACTCACACCCCCCCCCCTTCACGTACAAATAACAAATTTAATCAGCATTGTCTTGTCTTCTAATTAACTGTGTTCTCAGTCTTAGGAACCCGTTGTTCAGAGCTGCATTTCAGATTTAATCCACAGTTCATATTAGTATCTGAAGACTGGCAGCTAGTCGGTTACAGAAGTTATTTGCTATATGTGCTAACCCCAAAAACGCTCGAACAGTCCCTCCTCCTGGTGCTCCTGGGCAAAAATAAGTGTGTACCAGGAAAGGCCAACGTTAAGGAGGATCTACTCAAAAAGGACAGCAAAAATGCCCTGCCTTAGAATTCCTCCCAGTTACTCTGTGCATCTACACTTATCATCCTTAAAACCTACCTGCAAGACACTAAGCAGAGATGCTGTTCCAGAAATTTGAACGGCAGTCTTTGAAAATGCAGCTTTGTTCATATGCCTGTTGCCTGCTTTCCTGCTGGCCCATTGCAGTTTAATCACATTCCTTATCTGTACCCCTTCATTCAGTGCAATGTTGTCATTTATTTAAAGAATATAAAAGCAAGGAGATAATGCTAAGGCTTTATAAGACACTAGTTAAGTTGCACTTGAAGTATTATCAACAGTTTTGGGCCCTATTTCTCAGAAAGGATACATTGACATTGAAGAGAATCCGGAGGAGGTTCACAAGGATGATTCTGAGAATGAAGGGGTTAACATATGAGCAGCATTTCACAGCTTTGGGCTTGTACTCACTGCAACTTAGAAGAATGTGGGGGAGGGGGCGGGGGAGTCTCATTGAAACCTACTGAATGTTGAAAGGACTAGATAACATAGATGTGGAGAGGATGTTCCCTATGGTGGAGGTATCCAGAACTAGAGAGCGCAACCGCAAGACTGAGAGGTGACCTTTTAGAAGAGAGGTAAGGATGATTTTTATCTTAGCCAGAGAGTAGTGAATGTGTGGAATGCTCTGCTACAAGCCAGGTCTGTGGGTTTATTTAAAATGGAAGCTAATAGTTTCCTGATCAGTCAGGGCATCAATAGGTATGGAGAGAGGGCAGATATATCGGGTTGAGCAGGATCCAGGAATAGCCATGATGCAATAGCATAGCAGACTCAATGGGCTGAATGGCCTAATTCTACTTCTATGTCTTATGGTCTATTCTCTGACAGCTAAAGCTCTCTCTTTCCAGGGGCACCAGAAAGGTAAATGTATCAGGCTCACAGGCCCTCTCATTGATGCACAGGAGTGATCTCTATTTGAATGACTGCAAGAACCTCTCCCTGGTGGCAACTGCTTCCAAACTGTCCAGTCGATGGCTGGCCCAGCCGATTGAGACAGCCCAGCTCATTTGTATTCACTCTCATTCAGGCTGGGGGGTGACCACCTTCAGATGCCATATGTAATTTCTTCTCTTTCTCTGCCATGCTGTCAAAGTTATGGAACCTGATGTCTCTACTGTAACTTGGATCCTTCCCATTTATTTTCCTCAAGATCCTTTCTTATCCTATGCTATACAATTAATCACCTACCTTCGTTACAGAATACTATTACCATGTTATTCACAGTTCTGTGCCACATGCTCTGTTTCCTCTGCCTTCTCATTTGCTGACAGTCTGCTTCCATCAACTGTGGTCAGGTCTGGGGCCAGCTGATGTTCATCTCTTATGTTCTCTTTAATTGCAAGGTTACTGGTACACTTCATCTCCTGCTGTTTGTGGGGAAACAAGAAAGTGAGTTGTACAGTTTAATCATAGAGTCCAGTGTTTCCACTGCTTGCCTTGCTGAGTCTGCACATAGACAGAAGTGTAATTTGTTAAAAGAACCATCTGTGGTCCTATTCATCTGGAGCAAACCTTGCCTTTTCGGGCGGCATTGGCTTGTAATATATGGATCTATTTATTTTAGTGCAATAATTCTATGTCCCATTGCCACACGTTTTAATTTCATGTCCCATTCCATTCTGATATGTCTATCCACGGCCTCCTCTACTATAAAGATGAAGCCACACTCAGGTCCATCTGGGTAGCCTCCAACCAAATGGCATGAACATTGACTTCTCAAACTTCTGCTAATGCCCCACCTCTCCCTCGTACCCCATCCGTTATTTATTTATATACACACATTCTTTTTCTCTCTCCTTTTTCTCCCTCTGTCACTCTCACTATACCCCTTGCCCATCCTCTGGGCTTTTCTCCCTTCCCCCTTTTCTTTCTCCCTAGGCCTCCTGTCCCATGATCCTCTCATATCCCTTTTGCCAATCACCTGTCCAGCTCTTGGCTCCATCCCTCCCCCTCCTGTCTTCTCCTATCATTTTGGATCTCCCCCTCCCCTTCCCACTTTCAAATCTCTTACTCACTCTTCCTTTAGTTAGTCCTGACGAAGGGTCTCGGCCCAAAACGTCTACTGTACCTCTTCCTAGAGATGCTACCAGGCCTGCTGCATTCACCAGCAACTTCTATGTGTGTTGCTTGAAATTCCCCTTAGCAGTACTTTTTGGACGGATAACTTATCCATGCACATTGATCTGTGGTTCCCTCCAGTTAAACTCACCTTCACATGCATGCCTTTTATTTAATTGATATGTAGATTACAATTGCACTGACAGTTACAAGACAACAGAATTTGGAGGAAGGGAGACAGCGAAAGGAAAGAATGAATTAGTATGGAGAAGGCCATCACGGACGCTAACAAAGGGATGCGTGAGCAACTGCATAGTACTCAATGAAAGATGCACAACTAGCAAACCTTAAGTAAAAATAACATGATAATGCCCTTAGTCAGGAAGGTTGATGAATTTGATAGTTCTCATGAGGACTGGGAACTGTATATCAAGAGGATTGAACTATATCATAATCCAAACGGTGTGGATGAGGAAAAGGAAGTCTCCACACTTCTTAGCTTAATGGATGCTAAAACGTACAGGCTCTTGTGCAACCTAGTTAACTCCTGAAAAGCCAGCAAACAAGACGTTTGCCGAAACTGTTGCAATTTCACAAAATCATTTGAACCTTAAACTGCTAGTAATAGCTGAGAGATTTATATTTCACAAAAGGAACCAGTCAAAGGATGAAAGCATTTCTGAATGCATTGCAGAACTGTACAAACTTTCCCAATACTATGACTTTGGAGATGGATTTCTGATGCATTAAGGGACAGGCTTGTAAATGGCATGCATAGGCAAAGCGCTCAAAAGAGGCTGCTGCCAGAAAGAGACCAAACCTTGGAACGGGCATTGACCATTGCAATGTCATTAGAGACTGCTGCAAAGGATAAGGCAAAACTACAGAAAAAATGTTTAGAATGTGAAAAACACAAAATGTACATGAATAGCGCGAAAAGCTAAAAATGTTACTGATGTGGCAAATCCTCCCATGATGCAAATGATTGTTGTTTTAAAGAACAAGTTTTCAGAAAGTGTTATAGACAGGGTCACACAGACAGTGGATGTAAATCAGGTGAAAATCACAAAGAAATAGAGAAATCACAGTGAAAAATTTCAAACACAAAACTAAACAAATGCATAAAGTGACAATGTGGAACTGAGTCAGACAACAGAGTCTGACGAAGGTGAGCTGTCATACCTAGGGAAGCATTACTAAAGCAGATTGTGAAATCATATGGATCACAACAGACGTGCCTGGTGTAAAACTGAAAATGGAACTGGATGCAGGATCAGCTTTGCCTGTAATTTCTGAGGCTGACTACAATAGACTGTTTTCTAAGCTACCATTAGAAAAGACCTCAGCGATGCTAAAGACCTACACAAGTGAAAAGATGTCTCCAAAAGGCAACTGAAAGTAAATGTGACGTATGGAGGCAAACACAGTAGTTAGAGCTTTATCGGTTGAAAAGTAAAGGGCCAGCACTTTTTGGACACAAATGGTTGAGAAAAATCCAACTAGACTGGCACTCAATCAAAGCTCTCAATGTGTCATCAACAGGCAACTGCAGCCCAAATGGTAGAACTAACCAGAGACTGTCATAGTTGCAAATGCGAATGAGAGGGTGTTTGAGAAGGGTATTAGAAAACTCAAAGGCATGAAAGCAAAAATTGAACTGGATGAAGCAGCAATAACAAGATTCCATAAAGTGTGTCCAGTGCCTTATGCACTACATCCTAAAGTGGAGGCTGAACTTCAGAGCTTGGAGGCATCTGGCATTCTGTCCTAGGTTGAAAGGAATGACTGGGTCATGACCATTGTCCTGGTGATCAAGAAAGGAAAGGCTGGAGCTGTTTGCATATGTGGGGACTTCAAAGAGCGCATTAATCTTGTGCTGCGTATCGTGTTGTGTCCCCTGCCATGAGTAGAAGACATGCTTGGCAGGCAGGGAGAAGTTTTCAAAGATTGACTTGTCATAAGCCTATCTGCAAATGGCAATTGAAGAGTCAAGCAGGAAGTTCCTCACAATTAACACTCACAAGGGACTGTTCCAGTATAACTTTCTTGTCTTTGGCATCGCAGCATCCCCAGCAATTTGGTAAAGAGCAATGGACCAAGAGCTCCAAGATATCCCCAGAATACGATGTTACCTTGATGACATCATCGCGACTGGCAAGAATGATGGAAAGCACCTTCAGAACCTTGGTAATGTGCTTACTAGACTGAATGAATATGGCCAGTGCCATATTCATAGAGAGAGAAATATGTTTTTCAAGAATGAAATCTTATATTGTGGACATGTCATTGACGAGCATGGCTTACATATGTCACAAGAGGAGACTGAAGCAGTGCTACAGGCACCCAAATTGGAAAATGTGTCACAACTCAGGTCATACTTGGGCCTTGTAAATGACTACCATTGGTTTCTCCCAGACATTGCTATTGTGCTACATCCATTGAACACACTGTTACAGACAGGAGCAAGTGGGAATGATCAGAAAGATGTGAAAGAGCATGCAAGAAAACAAAAAGACTAATAACATCAGATGAACTGCTCACCAATTATGACCCATTTCTGCCTATCAGACTGGTGTGCAGGACATCCCCTGATGCCATTGCTGATGTTTGTCACAGACTATGAAAGATGGATCTGAACACCCGATTGTGTTTGCTTCAAGATCACTGACAAGTGCATATCGCAACTATGCACAGATCTACCGAGAAGCCTTAGTCTAGTATGGTGAGTAAAGAAGTTCTACCCCTACCTCTACAGACAAAAGTTTACTCAAGTGACAGACCACCAGCCCTTTCATTCCTAGGAAGTGAATCCCAGTGATGCCTGCTGCCCAGTTGCAATGTTGGGCACTTTTCCAAGAACCCTCCCTTATGACATACAGTTCAAGGGTACCAAGCAACACAGCAATGCTAACAGTTTGTCACATCTTCCACTGTTGACAACTGAGAAAGAAAAGTCTTCATTCTGTGACCCAGCAGAGGTGTTCCACACAGCATTGGTGGACCACTTGCTGATGAATTCTGAAATGCAAAGAGAAAGAAGGAATGATCCAACATTGTCAAAAGTCTATGACATCACCATGCGTGGATGGCCAGCTCATAGTAATCCTATGTTTCCAGAATTCTCAGTGAGACAAAACCAACTGTTTGTATGTCAAATAACCCTGATGTATGTATCTTGTGTTGTGGTTCCCTCTAAACTACACATCAGAGTGATAGAAAATCTGCATGAAGGACATCTGGGTACAGTCAAGATGAAGAGTCTTGCCTGGAGCTCTGTGTGGTGGCCAGGAATAGATAGACAGATTGAAGACTTGACCGAAAGCTGTTCGGGATGCCACGAAGTTCAAAATGCACCACCATGGGCATCATTACACCTGGGGGAGTGGTTGACTTCACCATAAGGCCATATTGACTTTGCTGGGCAATTCATGGACTCCAGGTTTCTGATTGCTGTGGATCCTCATTCAGAGTGGCAATGGCAGTGGCAAGTGGAGTCAAACCAACGAAGTCAACCACATCAGAAAAGACTGTTTCCACCCTGAGGACTATCTTCTCCAGAAATGGCTTACCAGACAACTTGTGAGTGACAACGGACCACAATACACTTCAGAAGAATTCAGACTATTCATGAAGAAAAAAGGTATCAAACATTTCAAGTCAGCTCCTCACCACCCAGCAACAAATGGGTTAACTGAAAGGATTGTCCAAACCTTCAAAAAGTCCATTAAAGCTGTAGACAACGAGGACATTTCCCTGCAGCACAAGGTGGACAACTTCATTTTTGTGTATTGGAACTCTGTTCATGCGACAACAAATCAAACACTCACAATGCTGTTTATGAGTAGAACCTGAGATCTTGCATAGACCTCCTGAAATCAGACCTATGGAGGGAAGTGTAGAATAAATAGTTCAACCAGTTGCCAAGTGAAGCAGCAAAGAGGTTTGAGGTTGGACTGGAAGTCCTAGCGCACGATTACCAAGAGGACAACTGGACAGTAGGATAGCTACAAGTACACAGTGGATGTTAGAGATCATACATAGAGATGTGATATGGACCAGATACTGGATGCTCAGCCGAAGAACACACCTGACTCGACTGTATCCAACAAGACAGACACATTACAGCCGCTGGACCTACCTCTCAGTGATGATCATGCCACTATCATGTCACTAATAGCAATGCGACACCTAAAACAGAGAAAGTTGTCTTTGCCAAGACACCTGTCAAACCTGACGTCACTCCACCTGACGACACTATCCTGAAAGAGACAGAGCACCACCAAAATGACGGAATCTTTAGTATAGTGAAGTTAGTTATGGTCTGGGAAAGGCTTCACTGCTAATGTAATGATTTTTCTGTAGAAGCAGTGTTTGGGTTATGGTTCGAGATAACAGATGCTTTGGAATGTGAGTTGGGTCTTTTGTTCGGCGTGAGGTGGAGAGAGGATGCTGGAGAGAACCGGTTGGAGGATACGACCCAGTGGGGAGATCATGATTCGATGGAGCCGGACGGTGAGATTGACTGAGGATGACTGAATTAAGCTCCAACTGGTGCATATTTGACCGTTTAATTATAATGGGCCCTTTTTGTTTAATCGTTGTGTGAAGCACACTGTCTGTTGTTTCTCGGCTCTGAGTTGTAACAGTGCTGCAAATTGCACAGCATCCACACAAATCAGGGTTTGGGATAGGAGAGCCATCTCGATCTCACTGGTTTGGTGGGACCAGACTGTGTCTTCCCTAGACATATGCAGCCAAGGAAACCATCAGATTTCGTGTACATATACAGTCTTGTATTGCCTTAATCTAAAGGTGGAGGGTAATATATGGATCTATTTCTTTTAGCGCAATGACTCCCCTTAGTACTACTATTTGGACTGATAATTTATCGATGCACATTCATCTGTGGTTCTCTCTCTTTGCAAAGTGAATACACCAGTCAACCTCATGGCCACAAGTGTGTGTTTTGTTTAATTGGTATGTAGTTGTACAGACACAACACAGCTGTGGGAGGACTATCTCCTTTCCCTCCAGCTCTCTCTGATCAGCAATGTGCTGCTGTTGTTTTGCTCGGTCCTTCAGTACTGTACCCTGGTTACAGTGGCCCGTCGCCTCTCCATGTAATCTTACTAAATTTGGCAGTTGTTTCTTTCCATACATTTGCAATTTCTGTTGCTTCTTGTTCTTCTGCAGCCCTCCTCACACCCATTCCCTTTCTACTCCTCACTATCCCCTTTCTGGTGAGCCTTTACTGTAATCACCTCAGGCTGCTGCGTTATTTTGAACAGCTCCTGACTGTGCTTGGCCCCCTCCCCTTGGACGTGATTCCCGCACATCACCCTGTTTCCCCTCCCTGCTTGGGGCTGCTGTCTCTCTGTGGACCATGTTAGCTGCTTTGTCGGTCACACATGTTCACTGTCCCTGCACATCCATGTTACTTCTCCTTCTCCTGAGTCGATGATTGCACCTGCTTTCTCAGTGTGTCTATCCCCAGGATAGTGCCTTCATTGTTTGGGCGCACCCAAAAATCTACAGGAAGCTGCACTTCCTCAATCTCAAGTACCTGGGGCTGACTTCTCTCCACTCTCATTGTTTCGCCTCTGGCAATGGTAATGTAAATCACCTCTTCAGTCATGGGCAAGAGTAGATCAGTTAATGATACTGACGTGATTCCATGTCCACTAATATTTTGCATTGCTGGCCCCTTAAAAAAAACCTCTTGTGTACATCCATGGATGGCTACCACTGGCAGCAGAGGCTGCCGTTAGTTGTTCGTCTGAATTCACCAGCTCTATAATCTGGTCAACAGCCAAATCGGAAAGAAAGTGTGCTGCTGTGGATTCTGCCTGCTTTGGTGAGTGATTTTCATGCTTCACTCTGTTCTTAGGACACTACCTCCAACCATGGCTGTAACAAATCCTCTCCTTTACCCTCCCACATCTATTCCAGCAGATCCTTGCTACGTGCTCTGACCACTGGCGCACAAAACAAGTTCTCAATGCCATCACAGCGGCTATATTCACTACAGCCACTTTATGACTTTCCGTCTCCCTCCTCTGGTCTCTCTAGACCATGACACTATTGCGGAGTAGGTCGATCCCACCACAATCCCCAAGTCTAAAACTTCCTGGTGGGCTGAGCTCAGGTCTTCCTTCCATGCTTTCAGGAAGACTGGGTCATCCCTCCTTGGATTATCCAACCCTGAATATGCTTGAAATTTACATTCTGCATTTTCCATGGTTGGCTTTTCAGCTCTCTAATCACTGCCCTATTATCGTTCCCCAGTTACTCTCACCTCACCCCATTCAGTGCCTTACTTCTGCTTTAAAGAAGTGGTATCTCTCTTCATTACTGGCATTCCTTGTAGTTTCCCATGTACCATCCTGCACTCCCTGCGCCACATTGTCGCACATATCTCTTAGGCACTTTGCTTTTACCTAACACATGTACAGTATATCGTTAGGGTGCATCTGGTGAATTTCAACCATTTCTTTGAGCTTGCACTAGAATTATACATTCCTGCAGGCAACATTAAGTGAGGGCAGCTCTGACAAAATGCTCTACCTCTCCCCAGGGGTGAAGGGCTTATGGATGGTTGTAATCGGGATCAAGGGGTGGCTCAGGTCATCAGGGCTGCCAACCTGACATTACTTAACCTCAAAAGGTGCCATCTTAACAGATATATCTGGGTAAAACCTCTCCGGAAATATCTCCATATGAATTCCCACACTACACAAAACACACAGAGCCTATAAAGAATATTCATCCCCTCCCCCCCCCTTGGAAGTTTTCATGTTTT
This sequence comes from Mobula birostris, assembly GCF_030028105.1. Classification (NCBI taxonomy): domain Eukaryota; kingdom Metazoa; phylum Chordata; class Chondrichthyes; order Myliobatiformes; family Myliobatidae; genus Mobula; species Mobula birostris. Next base: position 40,457,559 of record NC_092378.1, on the reverse strand, counting down.
ATTGTTTTACAATATTGAATCACAGTGGATTTAATTCTGTTTTTTTGACACTGATCAACAGAAAAGGACTCTTTCATGTCAAAGCAAAAACTGATCTCTACGAAGTGATCTAAATTAATTACAAATATAAAACACAAAAATTGACTGGACAGCTATTCCCCCCCCCCCCCCGCCGCAACTAAATTCAGTATTTAGTAGATGCACCTTTGACAGCAATTACACCCTTGAGTCTGTGTGGATAGGTCTCTATCAGCTTTGCACATCTGGACACTGCAATTTTTCCCCATTCTTCTTTAGAAGACTGCTCGGGTTTGATCAGATTGTACGGGGATCACGAGTGAACAGCGCTTTTCAAGTCCAGCTACAAATTCTCAGTTGGATTGAGGTCTGGACTCTGATTTGGCCATTCCAGGACATTAACTTTGTTCTTAAGCCATTCCTGTGTAGCTTTGGCTTTATACTTGGGGTCATTGTCTTACCTGAAAACAAATCTTCTCCCAAGTGGCAGTTCTCTTGCAGACTGCATCAGGTTTTCCTCCAGGATTTCCCTGTATTTTTCTGCATTCATATTACCCTCTACCTTCACTAGCCTTCCAGGACCTGCTTCAGTGAAGCATCTGCACAGAATGATACAGCTACCACCATGCTTCATGGTAGGAATAGTGTATTTTTGATGATGTGAGGTGTTTGACTTTTGCCAAACATAACATACAGTCCGATGGCCAAAAAGCTCAATTTTGATTTCATCAAAACAAAAACCCTTCTTCCAGCTGACTTCAGAGTCTCCCACATGCCTTCTGACAAACTCCAGCTGAGATTTCATGTGAGTTTTTTCCAACAATAACTTTCTCTTTGCCACTCTCCCATAAAGCTGTGACTGGTGAAGCACCTGGGCAACAGTTGTTGTATGCGCAGTCTCTCCCATCTCAGTCACTGAAGCTTGTAACTCCTCCAGAGTTGTCATAGGTCTCTTGGTGTCCTCCCTCACTAGTCCCCTTCCTGCACAGTCACTCAGTTTTTGAGGACAGCCTGCTGTAGGTAGGTTTACAACTGTGCCATATTCTTTCCATTTATTGATGATTGACTTAACTGTACTCCAAAGGATATTCACTGACTCGGAAATTTTCTTGTATCCATCTCCTGACTTGTGCTTCTCAATAACCTTTTCACAGAGTTGCTTGGAGTGTTCTTTTGTCTTCATGGTATAGTTTTTGCCAGAATACTAACTCACCGGCAGTTGGACCTTCCAGACACAGGTGTATTTTTACTATAATCAATTGAAACACCTTGACCTCACACAGGTAATCTCCATCTGACTAATTATGTGTCTTCTAAAACCAAGTGACTACACCAGAGATGATTTGGTGTGTCATATTAATGGGGGTGAATACTTGTGCAATCAATTATTTTTTGTTTTATATTTGTAACTAATTGAGATCACTTTGTAGGAATACGTTTTCAGTGACATGAAAGAGTCTTTTTTTGTTGATGAATGTCAAAAAAGCCAAATTAAATCTGTATGATTCAATGTTGTGAAACAATAAAACATGAAAATTTCCAAGGGGGTTGAATACCTTTTTATAGGCACTGTAAATGATGGATACAAGTTAAACGTTGCACACTTAAAACTGCAGAGCATGTATTCCACAATCTGTCATGTGTCTAAGCTCATGATCTCTGCTTTATTCCTTTGCATCTGTTACACCAAGGTGCACACACTCACAACGCTTATTCTAAAATACAGTTCCCAGAATGAGTATACATGTCCCTACTGGAGTCCTGAATCATCAATGACCACTCTTCGCAACTGGTGGCCCCATCACACCAAATTAATATAAAGTTTAGTCTCTCATGTAATGTCCTGGGACAGGTTTCACTGTTAATGTAATGGCTTCTCTGTAGATGCAGTATTTGACAACAGGAGCTTTGGAATGTGTGCTGTCCAATGAGGGGAGTATTTTTCTTTCTTGTGTGCCCAAGGGTGAGGGATTCGTGGGCTCTTGTTCGGCAGAAGATTGAGAGAGAAGATGCCAGAATGGAGAGGTCGTAGACTGCAGGACGGAGTGGCCATGGAATGAGGCCGTGAGTCGACGACACCCAGGGGAAATCAATGGAGAAGGAATGGACAGGAAAACCGTGAGCTCCAATATGCACATTAGACTGTTTCATTAGATTGGGCCCTTTTCTTTACTAACCCTCTAGTCAAATTAAGAATCATAAAGCTAAATTGTTTAATTGCATATGGTGTACTGTTTGTTATTTCATGGTACTGATTTGTAACAGGGGAAAACATCATGCAGCATCCACACAAATGACATTTCACAGGTTTGGCGGGGCCAGAGACTGTCTTCCCCTAGACTAACGCCACCAGCCGAACCTGAGGCAATTGTGGTGGTTTCGTTCCGGGATTGATTTCGTTGGATACTATGTGACTGCCCTGAGCATTGAACCAGTGGGTTGTGTGTTTTAAGTCTGTGCTAGTATGGATGCTGCCGGGGTGGAGCGGTGGTGTTCATCCATGGGGTTACCGGTAACTAATTCGTGCGTGTTGATTGGGATAGGTATTCGTACTCAGGATAAAATGTTAATTCGCCTGTTAAGTACTGTTAAAGTTGTCGGCAAAGTTATGATTGCGGGATGGAGGTTTGATAAAATGGCGGGCACAGACCTCATTTTACTGCAGACTAGCGCTGATGTTAAATGGCAGTGGAACTACCTGGTACTATTGGTGCCCCAGGTGAGGTGAGGCCGTGGACTGTCCATACACTCAGGGAGGAGGAGAGTGTAGTGGAGCAGGCTGAATCACAAATCAAGTTTCCCGTAGCTGGGGGCGGAGACTTCAAAGACAGGGTTCTATCGTTTCTAAGGAGTGGTCGGATTTGGAATGTGTAACTAGTCCCCGTCCCCCAGGGAAGAGTGAGGATTTTGAGTTAGTATCCGCCCTTACCTCTGTGGTGAATAAATGGAAAAATGCCCAGGTCCAAATTCCCAGCTATGGTAGGCTCCGCCTATTCTCAGGAACGACGCCCACCCCTAAAGGGAAAGAGGAGCATGAGACTTGGGAGGAGCAGACCTCTCAGTTGTTAGATGAGTGGCAGTGCTCTGATGACATAAAGCGACAGAGATTGGTTGAGAGTTTGAGGGGGCGGGCTGCTGACGTTGTGCGAGCCGTAAAGTTCCGGTACCCCCTAACCAGGGCTGTCCATTACATGGGAGCACTGGAAAATGCATTTGGCATGACAAGAAGCCCAATGGAGCTTACGGCAGGGTTTCAGATCATGCGTCAGGAGAAGGGGTCGAAGCTTTCTGCCTACATATTTCAGCAAGAGAGGCAGCTAAATTGCTTGCAGCGCAGAGGGGCCATTCAGGCGGCTGAGGTGGATCAGTTAAGAATGGACCAGATAGCAAAGGGCGCCCAGTCCCAGGACCTGATCGTTTGGGGTCTTCAAATGGCTCATAAGACACACACCCCTCCCTCATTTGTTGAGCTAATCAGAGAAGTACGAGAGGAGGAGAATGCATTAGAGGCGCAAGAGGCCTCTGTTGCAGGGTACAGTCCTTGGTAGTGGTCCCCTGCGGTGAAGTGACCGCAGATAGCCTGCACTGGGGAGTGGTAGAGGAGATTGTGGCAGAGTTGAGAACTGAGATATCCCAGATGTTATCAGTGGGTGTGACTCCCCCCCCCATATGATAGAGCTGACAGGGAGGCAGGTCCTCTAAGGGGACAGACTATGCGGAGGGCTGCTAGCAGCTGGTGTCACGCAAGAAGGGGAGCAGCCGGTATTGTCTGTTATAAATGTGGTGAGGAGGGACAGTTCAGGCGGGAGTGTGAACAAGGGGAAACCGTTCGGAGAGTGAGCCCCTGGGTACCTAAGCAGAAAGAGCCATTGGGAAAACTTAAAACCCAGAGAGGGGATGGCCTGGCAGATCGGGAGGGAACACATTCCCAGCAATATATCGAGGAACACCCTAAAGCAAAGAACCATATTCCTGAAGGATTGGTGGGGCCAAGCTCCAGTGTATTGCTACAGATAGAGGGTATTTATGCTAGAGCCATACTTGACACAGGGTCGCGGGTCACTTAACTGTACCGTTCATTTTACAATCAGTATTAGACACATTTACCATTGACGCCGTTCAGTGCACTAGAGATCTGGTGTCTTAGCGTGGGTGATTATCCATATGATGGTTATTTGTCAGTGAAGCTGGAGTTTTTAGAGACAGATGTGGGAGTGGCTGAGGTCCTTGATACATTAGCACTGGTTTGTCTGGACCCCGTTGAGAAGGGCAGTGTTTCAGTTCTTGTGGGGGTCAACACTCCTATTGTGAGAAGGCTCATGGGGGCCTGCAAGGAGCAGGCTGGGGAGAGCTTCCTGAGAACATGATCCCTTCACCTGGTGTTTTAAGCTGCTTTTGAGGAAGTGCATGGCTGCTTTGGGTTGGATAACAATTTTAGATGAGGGATTGTGTGGTTCACCCTGTTCAAGCCAGTTGTGTTATGGCCTGGGGAAGTAGGGAGAGTAATGGGAAACCCCAAATTTCCTGGAATGCCCTAGGGGAGGCCATCTTGGTGGATGTTCCAGAAGACCATGAAGAGGAGTCGGGAATGCCTGCTGGGGTACTGGTGAGGCCCGAACTGCAGAAGTCCACAGTTGTACAGGTGAACAGGATGGCAGTGATTGTCAGAAACACTCTGAAGAGGGAGCTCACCTCCAAGTGGGGAATGCCCCTGGCACATCTGTTCCCAGTGACAGTAATGTCTAGTGTCCTTGTAAGACAAGCCAAGGAGAAACTATTGAAAAAAGGGGGAAAGTTGACCGCTGAGTCACTCCCCGGTACCTATGGGTTGGAAGAGGTGGTTGGTAGAGAAGATATGGAAGCTGGAAGGTGTCCTTTCCACTGACGAGTTTGATGTGGGCTGTTCCAAGAGCAGTCGTCACACTATCTGGATGACCAAGGACATCCCGTTCAGAGAGAGGTCGCAGCGACTGGCCCCTGCAGAGGTGGAAGATGTTCAGCAGTATTTGTATAAGTTGAAGTATTTGGGATCATCACGAAGTCCCGAAGCCCCTATCCATCCTGAATAGTAGTGTCAAGAAAGAAGAATGGGAAGGTACGCATGTGTGTGGACTATAGTACTCTGAACAGGCGCACCGTCCCTGACCAGTATACGGTCCCAAGGATCGAAGACGCGCTGGCGTGCCTGAGTGGTGCAAAGTGGTTCAGTGTGCTGGACTTGAGGAGTGGGTATTACCAGATCCCCATGAGTGAGGCTGACAAAGAGAAGATGACATTTATATGTCCACTGGGATTCTTCAAGTTCGAAAGGATGCCCCAGGGCATCCTGGGAGTCCCTGCAACCTTCCAGCAGGTCATGGAGAAGACGGTGGTGGATATGAACTTGCTTGAGATATTGGTGTATCTGGATGACCTCATAGTGTTTGGAACCACCTTGGAAGAACATGAAGCGAGGCTGCTGAAGGCGCTGGGCCGCCTGAAAGCTGAAGGGTTAAAACTTTCCATCGATAAGTGCCAGTTCTGCAAGACGTCTGTTAGCTACGTTGGGCACATAGTTTCACGGGATGGTGAAACTACAGGTCCGTCTAAGATAGAGGCAGTGACCACCTGGCCAAGATCCCAGACTGTGAGTGCTTTGCGCACATTCCTCGGGTTTTATGGTTACTATCAGAGGTTCGTGAAGGGCTACGCAAAAGTGAATCACCTGTTGGATCAGCTTCTGTGTGGTTACCCTCACTTGGGGAAGAAAGGGAAGAGAACAAAAGGAGAGGATGGTAAGGAGTACCTTAGCCCTTCGGAGCCTTTTGGACCACAGTGGGACGCAAAATGTGAGGAGGCCTTTCAGTTGCTGAAGGAGATGCTGACGCAGGCACCTGTGCTGGCTTTTGCAGACTCCCAATTGCCGTATGTACTGCATACGGCTGCCAGCAGATAGCGCTTAGGGGGTGTCATGTATCAGGATCAGGGCACCAGGTTCAGACCTGTTGTGATTGTCAGCTGGAGTCTGTCACCCTCTAAGAAAAAGCTATCCTACGCACGTTGGAATTTCTGGCGTTGAAATGGGCTGTGGTGGATAAGATGAGTGATTACCTCTATGGTGCCGAGTTTGAGGTGAGGACGGACAACAATCCCCTAACTTGAATCCTGACCTTGGCGAAATTGGATGCTACAGGCCATCGGTGGTTGGTGGCATTGTCTGCCTATGATTTCATCCTGAAGTACCGGCTGGGAAGCAGGAACATTGATGCTGATGCTTTGTCCCTATGTGCGCATGAGGGGCTGGACAGGGATGAGGAGTAGGAGAGTGCTTCTGCCCTAGGGGTGAAAGTCATGTGTCAGTTTGTCATCATGGTGAAGGCAGATGGAAGGCAAGGGGAGCTTCTGATGATGCCGTTCCACAGGTTTACTGTAACCTAACTGCTCTGAAGACAAACCAGTTACCGGAATTGAGTCCTGGGGAAGTGACAGCTACTCAGCGAGATGACCCGGGCATTGGTACTATTTGGTCAGCGGTCGAAAAGGAGGACATGGCTCAGGCAGAGAAGATGACACGTTGCGGTGCCTCCATTACTGAAGGAATGGCCCAGGTTGGAGTTGAGGAACCGGATCCCATACCGGGCCACGACACCTCTGGACTGGCCTTGGCATTCTCAGCTGGTTTTGCCCAAGAAGTATCAGACAATTGTGTTGAAGTCACTTCATGATGATTCTGAACATTTGGGGGTTGAAAAGACCTATGGATTGCTCAGAGACCGGTTCTACGAGCCCCGAATGAAACTGGAGATTGAAGAGTACTGCAAGTTGTACATTCGATGTATACATAGGAAGACGCTGTCCCACTTGCAGAGTGCGGGGCCTCTGGACCTGGTGTGTATGGATTTCCTGTCAATAGAGCCAGATGCCAGCAACATGGCAAATGTCTCAGTCATCATAGATCGCTACACCAGATATGCGCAGACTTTCCCTACAAAGGACCAGAGGGTGTCCACGGTGGCCAAAATGTTATGGGAGAAGCATTTCATTGATTATGGCCTCCCCAGTCGGATACATAGTGATTAGGGATGGGATTTTGAGAGTAGGCTCATCCATGAGTTACTGAACACACTTGGAGTCGAGAAGTCAAGGATTACTCCTTCTCATCCACAGGGTGACTCCCCGGCCCAAGAGATTTAATTGGACCTTGCTAGACATGCTCGGGACCTTGGAGATTAGCAAGAAGAGCAGGTGGAGTCAACATATTGAATATCTGGTCCACTGTTACAACTGTACCCGAAATGAAGCTACCGGGTACTCGCCATATTATCTGATGTTTGGGCACGAGGCGAGGTTGCCCATTGACCTTTACTTTGGGACTGACGAGGGTGACCTACCACTGAAGATTTATCTGAAGTATGTGTCTGATATGAGAAGGGAGCTGAAAAAGGCATATGAATTGGCCGGGGTCGCGGCTGCCAAGCAGGATCAAGGAAATAAGAAGCAGTATGATCAAAAGGTGAGGTTCTCCCAACCCCTGCTGGGAGACTGAGTCCTCATAAGAAACTTGAGGCTACCAGGGAAGCCTAAGTTGGCCGACCGCTGGGCAGCTACGCCCTATGTAGTGGCGAGTCAGGTGCCAAATGTACCAGTTTTTTGGGTGAAAAAAGAGGATGGAAATGGGCTTGTCAAGATTCTCCATTGGAACTACCTTCTGCCTCTGGGACAAGAGGTGCAGGTTGACACAGAGCCCGATCTGGAGCCTACACCTAGTAAGAGTACTCTGTGGTGACGTGGGGTGACTGTAGGACCAACAGCAGGTGAGATTAGGCTGGGCCCTGCCTCTGAGTGGCATACTGATTCAGAGGATGAAGACACGGAGATGTGCTATATGCTGCCTTTTGCTAACTCCCCACTGATTGAGGAAGAGACTCACAACCCTTCTCATGCTGAGTCAGGTAAAATCGGCGGGGGGGGCTATCTGGGGACAGCATGGGTTGCAGTGGGACACTGTAAGGGATGAAGCGGGGCTCAGCCAAGGGACAGAGGGGTCCGAGTTGCAGGTGGGCATGAGTGGTAGGCCGGGGGCGGAGGGGGGCCTTGCCAGGTAGGCCAGAAGTATCCCCAGTAATCTTGGAACATGAAGAGGTAGATGAGGGGGAATGGAGGTCTCAGAGAATTAGGAGACCACCGGATAGGCTAGCCTATGTGGCACCAGGGAAACAGAGTGTGGCCCCTACCGTTGTGAGGAGGTATGTCACTGCCTTTTACACCCGGGTTGGACTTTGTGCTTTGCAGGAAGATTTAGCGAATTATCTCAAAATCATGAAGACAGGACTAAATTTGCTGGGGGGAGAATGTAACGCCCTGGGAAAGGTTTCACTGCTAATGTAATGATTTCTCTGTAGCTGCAGTGTTTAGGTTACAACTAGAGATAACGGGAACTTTGGAATGTGCGCTGTCCAATGAGGGGAGTGTTTTTCTTTCTTGTGTGTGCCCAAGAGCGAGGGATTCATGGGCTTTTGTTTGGCAGAAGATGGAGAGAGAAGATGCCAGAACAGAGAGGTCGTAGACTTCAGGACGGAGTGGACTTGGAATGGGGCCATGAGTCAACGACACCCGGGTGGGGGGGGGGGGAATCGATGAAGGATGAACAGATGGGAAACCATGAGCCCCAATATGCACATTAGACTATTTCATTAAAATGGGCCCTTTTCTTTTTGTTTTTCTTTACTAACTCTCTAGTCAAATTAAGAATTATAAAGCTAAATTGTTTAATTGCATATGGTGTGCTGTTTGTTATTTCATGGTACTGATTTGTAATGGGGAAACATCACGCAGCATCCACACAAACAAGATTTCACAAATTTGGTGGGGCCAGAGACTGTCTTTCCCTAGACTAACGCTGCCGGTCAAACACACACGCGCACACATACACACACCTTTTGTATTTAACAGTTCAGCTTTCCTCAGTGTTCATGATACCTAGCGATCCCGTAGCCACTGACCCAAGCAGGTTCAAGTGTAAGTGCTCATTTTAAAAATAGTCACTCAATTAGACTACTGAGATCACACAATGGGTCGCAAAGGTGTCCCGGACGAGCCCCCAAAAATGTTGTTACTGGAGAGAAGTAATGGTAGATATGAAAGTCTCTTTCAGAGGAAAGAGGCCCTTTCGAACCCACACTACAAGACATTTTATGTGGTGAAGATCAAAGGACAATTCAAGCTAAAGGTCAAAGGATAATTCCGTATTTACACAGCTCCCTTTGGACTACACAACACCCTCATGCTTCCTTCTTTGCACCTACATGGCAGACACCCAAATAATGTATTTAATCAGCTTTGACTGTTCTTCTGATTAACTGTGGTTCATGGTCTTAGGAACCCCTTGTTCAGAGCTGCATTTTAGATTTAATCCACAGTTCTGAAGACTGGAGGCTAAATTTATTTGCTATATATTCTAACCACAAAAAACACTCGAACAGGTAGTTTGAGTGTTTCCTTGGCACTTGTACTAGGAAATCCTGATACCGAACTTGGATCAAGATTAAACCCAAAATAAAAACAAAAATAATGAAAACACTCAGAAAGTCAGTCATCTTATATTTTTTAAAAAATATTTAAACCTTCAGGTCAATGATCTACTATCAAAATTTGAGAGCAATTTAAAACTAACATGTCTTAAGTTGCAGACAAGAAGAGGTCAAGAGAATACAGAGAATGTCTGTGATGACGGGGAGACCTAGGTCAAAAATTAATTTCAATAATCTGGTAAAGTCGTGGCACATTCAGATGCAGCGGCCTCTTGAGGATCAATAAAAGTTGTTCTTGTCTTTTTTAAACATCTTTTTTACAATCACAGGAAAATGCTGGACCGTAAGGACTTGTGGTACTGCAGGTCTACCCCATCAACAAGTTACTTCCTGGCATAGGTGCTGAACTTGGTGCAGGCCATCTGGCTGCCTGCTACTGGAAGGCATCGGAGTTGGTGTGTAAAGGTGGTTTGCAGCCCAACTGTGAGTGATTGCCTAGGATGCTTGTCTTGTGATCGTATTTAATGTAAAATGCTGCATGTCCATTTCCTTTAAAAAGTGGTGAGACAAATGTAGGGGGAGCTGCGTGGCCTGAAGCCATGGGCTTGCCTGTTGCGGCAGTCCAGGAGAGGAGACGCCAGAGATGTTGCAGCGTGTAGCCCTCCTGGCCAGCCTCGGGGTCGCACGGCTCACTGTTGTCTAAGGAAACAGCCCTTGGCCCCGCCAAACTGGGTAATCAGTCTGTGTGGATGCTGTGTGATGTACCCCACCCCGCCCAAATAACAGACAATACACCAGATATGATTAAATGATTTACAGTTTATAGATATTACTGGAACTATATAATTAATAGAGAATAAAATATAAAAGAAAAATAAAAGGCGCCACACTTAACAAGGTTCAATCTCTTCGTGCACAAACAGTTGGAGCTCAGGACCCTTCTTCTTCACCCTGCGACCCCTCGGGCCACCTCGACCGGCTGCCTGGGACCAACAATGGTGGTCGACCAGACGCACCACACGAGTCCAACTCCGTCTCCTCTCCTCGCCGAATGCCCCGCTCGGCATCCAACCCCGTTAGTGGACTCACAGCACCTGGTCCATCCTCTGTCTCTCTCTCCCGCCTTCTACCCCAAAACCCTGCGCATACAATATCTTACAGACACACCAAAGCATAACAACTATCCCAATTGGTTCGTAACATCTTCTTATCAGTAACGTGATCCAAACTGCTAGCGGGAGGACTTTCTCAGCAGTTAACATAACAAAGAAGCCCTTTCAATTATAACATAACAAAGAAGCCATTTTAATTAAACTACGCAGTGACAAAAAAAAAAGAAACCCCTTAAAGTGCAACATCCATGCTGGCCCCTCCTGTCTGAGCTGCCCTCCAGTCTTTGATCAGTTCAATGACAAGCTGGATTACGTGTGAGTGTTCATCGGCGGGTCGCTGTGCACTGGTTGTTCTTGCCAATAGCACCCATGCACCATTAATTTAAAGGACACGTCATGCAGGAACTTGAGCTACAGATATGCTTTTTCATGTGACTGTAAGTTTATTGGCTATCTTACATGTGTGTGTATATATGCTTTGTGCTGTGTATGACTGTTTTATACCTTGGTCCCAGAGGAATGTTTTTAGTTGGCTGTATTCACGGATATTCATATAGGATTGAATGATAATTAAATTTTAATTTGAACACTACATGTACTTGGAGAGGGAAGATCAAAACAAATGTGTACGTTGGAACTATGAGATGCAGAATATAGTGGTTGTTGAAAATCTGAAATGGCAGAGGATATTGGAGGTACTACTCCACATGACAGGCAGCATCTGTGACGAAAGAAAAATCTGAGTTAATGTTGCTGAAACATTGTCTTATATCAATGCTGTCCAGTTGTGACACAAAGAGCAAAGACTGGCCATCTGAAATTGAATATTGAATTCAGTCTCGAAAATACTACTGAAGAGTAGAGATGTGCACCTAAACTTGGTTGGAATTCATTTGTAATACTCTGCATTTGAATTGAAGGGGGATGAAGATTATGATTATACAGTTACATGAGAAAGAATGGGAGAAAGTTTGAATGTAGTAGAAATTGCTGGATTATGACTACTCTCACTCATACATAAATGCTGCAAGCAAATATGGACATGGTAGCAATAAGCCTAGGTGCATTGCAATTTATTAATGTAGCCCAGACAGAATTGGGTGAAGAGGGCTGTATGTGCCGTTAACATGGCCAAAGGTCACAAGGACTGCAAAGAAGCCTAAGCAAACAAATGTTAACACATAGCCAAAGGCAAATTTGGAATAGATCACTAAAGCCTTGGCTGCAGTGGCATGTAATTTGGAACAAAAATGCACTTTGAATAGTAAATATAATCAAGTAAAACAGGAAAAATGAATGATTGAAAAAGCGAAGTTCAAAGCAGAAGCTTAACAAAAATTCTTCCTTTCACTACAATAAAACAGAACAAGATACTCAACTTTGAGTCAACTTCCCTGAACTTGTTTTTGATGGTATTAGGTTTGCTGTCCATGACATTCTGAACTCAAATGAAGATGTTAAGCCCTATCTGCTATAGATAGCTTGGGTACCCTCAATATAGGGAGGTTATACTGTAACCATGTACTCTTCAAAGGCTAGATCCCTTCCCTATTTATCCTCCATGGCAAGTTTAGCTGCCAACATCCACTATTTGAGCAGTGAGTTCCCTCTCCTTACTAAGAGGATACTTCCAGCTAACAAAGAAGTTTAAACACCGTTCATTTATTTTTATTTGTAGATGAATGAATTGTCTCTCGCAGAAATTGAAGGCAAGGGTAGGGATTCTAGTCGTGCAATCTTTCTGTCATTCTTAAAACACATTTAAAACTCACAAAGTTTACTATCTTATAAAAGGTTCCCAAATTACAAATGATATCTAAAACATAAAGGATTTCTAAAACACGGGTACAATTCCTATAAGCTAAAAAGACAAACCAATAAGTTGCAGACAGGCAAATCACCTGTCACAGAGATCAAAGACTGAGGAATAGATTCTAGTCACTTCATCTTTCTGTCATTCTTCTTATCATTCCTTGACCATTCCTGACTGATGTCTTCCATTTGTACTGTGTTTTACTACTTGGTGATTTAACATGCATGTGATATTTTTCAGCTACTTTTAGACACAGATGGTCTAAAAACTTCTGGTTACAGAGATCTTGGGCAACAAAAATTAAAGCTGTGAAGATTGACTCTCAGAGTATACAAATCTCCCAACTAATGATAAATCATCTATTTAATGTGCTAAGTGATAGTATCATTCTGGTCTGTAAGCTTCCTTGAACTAAATAACTTAGCCATTGTTTTTTGGTTTGATGCAGGTCCAATTAACGTACCGTACTCCTGTTGTATTACTCTATATCTCTTGAGCAGCCAGTACCATGCTGTGGTCCTGCAACCTTGCTCTATAGACAATGCTGTTTGTTTGCAAAGCTGTTCTTTTAACTTCAAGTTGATTACTGCTTGCAATTTACATTAAGAACTTAAGACTGGTTCTTGCTTATGATAGGAAGCTGAGCAAGGAATATTCATTGGGCCTTTAACTTACTCAGAAATGGCTCTTTGATCCCTGGAAGTGGCAACTGCTGTGTCAGAAAGATGAACTTGGCAAAAAGGTCAACTCCCACCCCCTGCCCCTGGACAGTGAATATCTATCACATATTAAAATTGCTGATATTCTTATGAACAACTGTCTGATGTTTAATATCATAACTAATAAGTTATAAATTATCCAGAGTGCACATGCGTACACACACACACACACACACAAATCTGATATTAACTGCACTACAGCAAAAATTTATTTCTTAATGAATAAGACTTCTATCATTCACAAATCTATTAGCATCTGGCACAAGAGAAAAAAACAGTGCAGATCAGTCCCTTTGGCCCATGTTATTGTGCCAACCATTTAACCGACTCCAAGATCAATCTAATGCTTCCCTCTTGTATAGCCCTCTATTTTTCTTTCATCTATATGCCAATCTAAGAGACTCATAAATCTATCTGATGTATCTGCCTCTACTAACAACCCTGGCAGCATGTTCCGTACACCCACCATTTTCTATGTTTAAAAAAAAAACTACCTCTGATGTACCCCCTTATAATTTCCTCTAATTACCGTGAAATTATGCCCTCTCATATTCGTCATTTCCACCATAGGAAAAGGGTGTTGGTGTCCACTCTATGAACGCCTCTTATCTCATTACCTCATTACTTAATGGGAGGGTGCTGAATGGGAACATAAATGCCAGAAGGGACAAGCAGAGCCAAATGTCTTCTTCCTGTGTAAACCCATGAACATACACTCCACAGTCAGATCATAATGAAATAGCTGATCCCTGCTTATGTCTCCTACTAACCAATGCCTCGCCCACACAAGGTTCCCACAGATCCAAAGTTTACCTCTACCATAGAAGGAGGCCATCAGCCCACTCAGTTCACACTAGCTTGCAGCAGCCCAATTCTCCCTTTCCTTAATTCCCTGTGCTTCTGCAACTTATTCAATCGTGTATGCCATCTACTCCTCATTGAGACACAAGAGAATGCAGATGCTGGAATCTGGAGCAGCAAACACCCTACTTGTGGAACACAGTGGGTCGAGCAGCACTGTGGAGGGGGAAGCAACCTTTTGTGTTTTGTGGCAAAACCCTTGCTTCTATTTTGGCATTAATCTCCACACTCAGGAAAATTCACCAAACAACCCACACATCAGAGTACATAGAATGTAGACAGGAACAGGCCCTTCAGTCTACAATGTCTATGTCAACTATGATACCAAATTAAATGAAACCTAGTCACACTCCCTCTTTGGAATGTGGGAGAAAGCAAGAACTGGAGAACATGTGTACCCATATCATATGAACAGCATATTACTTGATCAAAGATTCCTTCTCCTTTACAGATTCCACCTTGTGAAAACTAAATTAATGATGGGAGAACAACGTGATACAGGTAAAAAGAAAACTCGCTATTTTAAATGGTCTTGATTCATGTGAAAGACATATTGTGCTTTATCTCATCTTGATCAAGGTCAATAAGGCAAGCCAGAAAATTAAACTGTAATAAGAAAAACATTTGACATAATAAACTACCTGCTGGAGGAACATCATGGGTCAAGCAGCATCTGCGGGAGGAACAAACTTGTTAATGCTTTGAGTCAAAACCCCACATCAAGCATCCTGATGTAGTGCTTTGACGCGTAATGTCAACAACTTCTTTCATCCCACAGATGTTGCTTGATCTGCTAAGTTCCTCTAACATGTTTCTGATTGCTCTAGGTTCCAGCACTTGTAGTCTCTTATAGCTCTAACCATTTAGACAGATATAGGGGACCTTGACCTATGCATGCTAGAGGAATAAATGGAATTTTAATACAAAAGACTCACAAGAATCAGCAATTTTCACAAGACAAAATGAGCAAAATAGGTAGAAAGCCAATATGCTAAAAAAAAGCTCAATGAAATGTAATATTTATAATACTGAAACTAAAAAAAAATTCAGTGTTGACCAAACACAGAAAAGGAGACATTATTTAAAGAATTATGGCAGTAGCTGCTGCGGATTCATCTCTTCGTAAAGTGGAATATGTACTAAAGGAGGAGGGCTGTTATATTTGTGTTGAAATGATTTAATCCTGGTAACATTTAATCGACTGTTAAGAATACAGTCATTTGCAGGTCACCGTGATGTGCCAGTTTAGTTAGATCATCATGATTTCAATAAGCTTTGCAGGAATGAGGAATGATCATATTTGTATATGCAAATGTTATTGGAAATTACTTACTACTGCAATAGAGTAGGCCACAGCATTCTGTAAATAATGCAAAACTCCAGCATCCAAAGCACAACAGGGTTATATCAGGCTTCAATCCCATCCTTCCTATTCTAACAGTGTTTCCAGTAAATGGTGAGCTATACCAAATCAGAGATCAATGTTAAACAAGACTCCAACACCTCCCAAAACATTTTTTATAATCTTTTCACTGCATTGATAAGGATCACAAAGCTCTTCCTGTGGGTGTGCAGATAATCTTTAGAACTAGAGGGAAATTGTTCAATCTAAAGCAATTGTAGCTCAGAAGTAAATTCACCTGAACTTTCTATGGTACAGAGAAGACACTGTGCTTGCTTGGAGGCAAGCTACACACTATTGTCAACATTTCCACTGATACATACAAGAGAATGAGCCTTACATATGGTCACAACACCAAGCCTCTCTAGCGACCTGTTCCCACTTCACCATATTACTTACTAACAATAAAGGCTAACAGGAAGACCCTGGAAAAAAATAGATTACTTCCCACATCTCAGGAGCCAATTCTTGTTGAATATATACATTGATAATAAAATTTACCATCACTTTCAATGCCAACACAGACATTAGCTAATTAAGAAAATTGGTAGTTGCAAGGTCAATAGTTCAGACCTGGCACAAAACTCTCGATCCACTGGGTACTATGATCATATCACCTTAGATGCTTCTGAGACCAAGAGAACCAGCAGAAGACCCCTCAATATACTAGTAGGATATTACCAACACCATCTCTGCAAAATGCCAGAAATGCGAAAGTGCTGAGCACAGAAGTGAGTGTCATTGCTATTACTAAGGAGAAGGTTGTTAGGTTCTTAATTAATCAGAGCATCAAAGGTTACGAGGAGAAGGTAGGAGAATGGGATTGAGAAGGAGAGTAAATCAGCCATGATGGAATTGTGGAGCAGATTTAATGGGCCAAATTGCCTAATTCTGCTCCTATGTCTTGTCCCCTTAAAATTATTTTAATTCATCAGGATAAGAAAATCAGTGAAAAAGTTCTCTCTTAAGCTGAGCTTCCTTACACTGAAGCTCTAGATATACTACCCCAGTTATGTTGCCCAGGCCAGGTTGAATGCATGTCTGACTCCACTCTCAAAGCTAATTCTCCATTCCAAACTTTGTAATGAAAGACATTACAAAGGGACCAACGAACAGATTCAAAAATGTGCTCAAAGGCTCCATGATTAGTGGAACATCCTTAGATTCCTGAGAATTTCTGCACCTAGACCACTTAGGTTTTGTATGCTCTTTCACTACTAACGTCCATGCATTAACAATGCACAGAAACCCTGTGTAAGTGATGGAAGGAGAACACCACCTCACAAACCACCCACCCACCAGTCTACTCTGTGAAAGAGTCCTTAGCTTTCATATTGGCCTCATCAGCTGCCTCAGACCGAACTAAATTAGAGTTATAGCAAGTCCTATTCTATGCCAAGAGACCGCCTTAGAAGAAAATCCTCTTAATTTATCTCTGCATGAACTCACTTAATATTTACTTTATAGGTGCAACTCTTCATTGATCCTTGTGTGAACACATTTAGCATTCACAAAGAATGATTACGGTACAACGCTTTGGCAGAACATTTTTACATTGTTAAGTAAGATTTTCAGTGTAACTCATCTGATTATGGATTGCCAATATTTAACATTTCCTGATTATGCAATATTAAAATTGATTACAGGAATATATGTTGGGGAACTTCCATGTTTTATCAAGAATAAGGATTCAAAGCCCATCAAATGACACAAGGTTTGCTTTCCCAACATTTCTGCCATTGTAGAATAGGTAATGCATTAAAAAAGTGACCTATGTTTCTGAGCCAGTTGCTGAAATTAACCAAATTGTACAGGGTGACGTAGTAACATAGCAGGTAGTACCAGCTCCTCATGACTCCAGACACCAAGGTTCAATTCAGACTCCGGTGAGATCCCTGTGACCATGTGAATTGCTAAAAGATTTCCAGTATATTGATAGAACATAGAACAGTACAGCACAGTAGAGCACTTCAGTCCATAATGTTGTGCCAACCTGTATAATTCTAATCCATGATCAATCTAACCTTTCTATCCTACACTGCCCATAACCTTCCATTGTTTTTCATCCATGTGGCTACTTAAGAGTCTCCCAAATCCCCCTATTGTACCATCCTATGGTACCAACCCCGGCAGTGCATTTCACTTCTTTTGTCAATCATGGTTTCTTCATCCTACAATCCTTTCCATGTCTCAGTGAGACAAACTTTTCCAGAATCCATATTTCAGCTGTGCATTTCTCTGAGAGCATCTGTTCCCAATTTACGCTCCCAAGTTTTAGCACAAGTAGCCCTACCCTAATTAAATATTTTCCTATAATGTCTGTTCATATCCTTGTCCGTGGTTATGCTAAAGGTCAGAGAGTTGTGGTCACTATCTTCGAATCTCTCCTATGTCACATTATCTACTAGATCCAATATGGCCTCTCTTCTAGTCGGCCTGTCCACATACTGTGACAGAAATTCTTCCTGGACACCTCAAACAAATTCTGCCCACCTAAACCTGTTGCTCTAGGGGAAGTGCCAATCAATATTAGGAAAGCTGAAGTCACCCATGACAACAACACTGTTATCTTTGCACTTTCCCAAATATACCTACTTATCAGCTCCTCGGTGTCCCTGTTGCATTTGACTGTTTGCTCCTTCCTGTTTCTGCTTTCACCCACACTGACTCAGTTAATGATCCCACCATGATGTCCTCCATTTTTGCAACAATGATACTGTCCTTGATTAGTAATGTTATCTCAATATCTGTATTTTGCATGATGTATTTATTTTTGTAAATCTTATAGTAATTTTTATACCTTACACAGTACTGCTTCTGCAAAACAAATTTCTTAACGTACATCAGTGATAATAAGTATGACTGTGACTCAGAGTACTTTGTTTCTGTTTCATATGAGAAAAAGTCCAAAGTTTTTATCAAAGTTTTGATTTATTATCAAAGTACATGTGTCACCATATATAACCCTGAGATTCATTTTCTTGCAGGCATACTCAATAAATCCAACAACAATAATAGCATCAATGAAAGACCACACCAATAGGGTAGACAACCAGTGTGGAAAAGATATATGTATGAAATAAATGAAAAAATTAATAACCTGTTCAGAATGAAAATACTACATGAATATTATTCAAATGCCTTCCTCCACATTCTCCATTCCCCACACTGGTGGCCAATCATGGAGGGAAGATCTACCTAATAAACTGTCATAAGGTAATATATCCTCTGATGTTGCTTTGCATCATTTCAGATATTATGTCCACACACTGGACAGCTAGTTTCAGAACTGAACATGCAGCCAACTAAACCTACACTTAACTGATCATCATATGTATAAACACTCCAGTATGTTATAATATATTTTATTATAATTAAAGATATATAATATATTTCATTATGAACAATTCATGGGTGATATCAACTGCTCACATCATAAGGGTGTTAGCTACCTGGATTGTCACAAAGGGCAATGTGATATTCTTGTAATTAAAAACTGTTCTCTCCCTACTTTGACAACATCATATCATAATTAGTTATCTCGCTGACATA
The DNA here is from genome assembly GCF_030028105.1 of Mobula birostris. NCBI lineage: Eukaryota > Metazoa > Chordata > Chondrichthyes > Myliobatiformes > Myliobatidae > Mobula > Mobula birostris. The sequence continues at coordinate 40,438,573 of NC_092378.1, read as the reverse complement.
AGACCGTTTATCAAGAGTTCCAATAATTACAGCTAATATAATTTGAATTTATTTATTTATTTTTTATAATTAGTAACAAAAGCATTAATAAGCAGAGCGTATAGGGTATACTAAAAGTGATTAAAAATAGAAATGAGAACATACTTGGCATCAGGGAGTTTGTTTGTGTGTAGGGGTGTCTATAGAGTGGGCATATATATGCAGGACAACCTTTCTTTAAAGAGGATTAGCTTTATCTGCCATACCTACGTCAAAAGTTCAAAGTTCAAAGTACTTTTTATTATCTAAATACATATATGTTACCATATACAACCCTGAGATTAATTTTCTTTTAGGCCTACTCAGCAAATCTATAGAATAGTAACTATTACAGGATCAATGAAAGATCAACCATAGTGCAGAAGGCAACAAACTGTGCAAATGTGAATACAAATAAATAGCAATTAATAATGAGAACATGAGGTAATGAGCTAAAGTGTCCTTGAAAGTGAGATCATTGGTTGTGGGAACATTTCAAAGATGGGGTAAGTGAAGGTGAGTGTAGTTATCCCCTTTTTATTCAAGAGCCTGGTGGTTAAGGGGTAGTAACTGTTCTTGAACCTCTGAGTGTGAGTCCTGAGGCTCTTGTGCCTTCTACCTGATGGCAGCAGCGAGAAGAGAGTATGACCTGGGTGGTGGAGAACTCTAATGGTAGATGCTATTTTCTTACGACAGCATTTCATGTAGATGTGGTCAACGGTTGGGAGGGTGGTTTACCCATAATATACTAGGCTGAATCCACTACTTTTTGTAGGATTTTCTATTCAAAGGCATTGGTATTTCCATACCAGGCGGTGATACAGCCAGTCAATATACTCTCCACCACGCATCTATAGAAGTTTGTCAGTGTTTTAGATGTCATACCGGATCTCCGCAAACTTCTAAGGAAATAGAGGTGCTGCTGTGCTTTCTTCACATTTGCACTTACGTGCTGGGCCCAGGACAGGTCCTCCGATATAGTAACACCCAGGATTTTAAAGTTATTAACACTGTCCACCTCTTATCCTCCAATGAGGACTGTCTCATGGACCCCTGGTTTCCCTCTCCTAAACTCTATAATCACTTCCTTGGTCCTGCACATATTGACTGAGAGGTTGTTGTTAGGACACCACTCAGCCATATTTTCAGTCTTCCTCCTATATGCTGATTCATCACCAGCTTTGTTTTGGCCTATGACAGTGGTGTTGTCAGCAAACTTGAATATGGCATTGGAGCTGTGCTTAGCCTCACGGTTATGTTTAAAAAGAGTAGCGCAGGGGACTAAGCACACAGCCTTGTGGTGCACCTGTGCTAATGGAGATAGTGGAAAAGATGCTGTTGCCAGTCTGAACTGACTGCAGTCTACAAGTGAGAAAATCCAGGATCCAATTTCACAAGGAGGTATTGAGGCCAAGGTCTTGGGCGCTTATTGAAACATCAAAACATAAGAGTGAAATGTGTCATTTATGTCAATGACCAACACTGTCTGAGGGTGTGCTGGGGGAAGACCACAAGTGCTGCCGTAATTCTGGCATCAACATAGCATGTGCAAAACTTACGAACCCTAACCCATACATTTTTGGAATGCGGAAGAACGCTGGAGCACCCAGAGAAACCCATACAATCACAGGGAGTACATACAAACTCATTCCAGACAACGGCAGGAATTGAACCCAGATCACTGGCTCTGTAAAGCATTACACTCATGCAGTCACTATATTTATAACAGCTTATTGATCTGTTAGGCTAAATGGTATCATTTTGCCCTGCATTTGCTAAGAGGCCAATTAGTCTCACCCCTATGTACTGCATATTCTCTTTGAGTATTTCTCCAATTCTCCTTTAAAAATTATCATTGACTGCCAATATCCATTTTAGCAGCGCATTCCAGATAATATCTCACTTTCGTTTCTTTTGCAAATCATCAACAATGTAAATCTGTAACCTGAATAACTCGCAGAGTCTCTTTATGTATTTTCATAATCTTTATTAATTCCCTGATTATGTTTCTTCACTCCAAGAACAACCTTACTTTCTATTCTGTCTCCATTACTCAAAACTGGCATAACTTTTGTAAATCTCCTGCATTCTAAGGACTTTCACACAACTAGGATGCATTAGTAAAGGTTAATAACATTTACCCTACTGTTATTCACTATGCCTTTATTTTTCATGCTACGAACCTTATATGATTTGAAACCACAATATTAAGTTGTCCTCCATGTTCAAAACTTTGTTCATGTGAATGCCCTTGTCCCCATATTTCTGCTTCAAAATTGTAAACCTCAATGTATTTTTCTTTTACCTTTTTTTTCTACTGCATCTTATTCAGTTTTTTTGTTCTCCGTTAGAGTTGAACCCACATACTAATTAGCATACTTGTGGCTTCACCTACATCTTTAAAGAAGCTTTTGTAGTATTTCTCTGTAGTTCAGTGTGCAGTAATTTTTAATGGCCTTGGCAAGCATTGAAGGTTTAATCGTAGGCCAGCATTCTGCTGCGCAACAGAAGAATTTAATACATTAGATTCATTGATTTTGATTAGACTTGTCAACAGAAGTACCATTGTTCAACACATCTATTTCCATTGAGTTACTAAGCTTGTTTTACTATACATGACTTAATTCCATCTTTTGCAGAATTTTGAATATTTGTACACTACATTATTCTTCATGCTCCTCGAACTGACTGTCATCATTCATTGATCACCAGCCTTAGTCTAGAATTAGCAAATAAACATACTACTTTTTGTTACAAGTATTTTTAATTGGCATGTTTGTTATTAGATGCGAGATCTCTGTAATTATTTAAGGTAGCAATTAGTTTGCATGGTTTCCTAATTTTGAATACCTCCAAAGTCTGTATAGAGTAAATCTGGATTACTAATTCTGATAAAATAAGACAAGATATAAATGAAAGCTAATAAAAAGAAAAATATCAATAAACATACTTGCATTTTGAGTGAAGTTTGAAATGATGTATTAAGGTTTTACTCCTTCATTTCACTTCCCTTTCTTGAATAGAACAGAAATTGCTGGAAATAATTTGTAGGCCAGGCAGCATCTCTGAAGAAAAATATAGTTATCATTTCAAACTGATTACCTTTCATCGGAATTATTTAAACATTGAGATAAATTGGTTTTAAGAAGCAAGAAACAGAGAAAGTAAGCAGAAAACAACAACATAAAAAACAATCTGTGATTCTATGGAAGGTGGGAGAAAGTGTCAAAAAGCATGTAATTTATGTCAAAGCAGTGATTATGGGACAGGAAAAACAAAATATTTGGATCTAGAGAACAGAATTACATAGAAGAGAAACAGAATCACCATTTGAAAATTTGATAGAAAAACAGAGAATACTGGAAAACAAAATATTATAAATGCCCTCCATTTAAAATCGTTGAACACAACATTGAGACTGGAAGCTGCATGGTTGCTACATAACAAGTCAGCTGATAAGGTGTGGTTCTTTAAACAGCATAATACTAAGTGGTAGTGGCCTGAATGATCAAAATATAAACCGAAAACAAGGAGATGCTTGGGATCATACATCTTGTTGATGCAAGGATCCTATATTAGAGTTGGGGTCAATGTCAAATAAACATCCTCTCCATTTGCTGAAATGTCATGACCTTCCCTTACTTTCTGCACAGATGCCTTTTGAGGTCAGGGGTATTTTATATTATTTTTGTTTTAAATCATTTATTCATTTCTGCTTGGTCTTCATTGCAAATTATGATGCCTATATTGAGAAAAGCATAGAAATTTTGAAGGACATCAATCATTAATCAAAATGGTTTGCTTTGTAATTCCTACAATTATTCTTATAATTTTCTAATATATTTATAATATTCTAAGACAACTGTGCTGCTTCAAAGAGTGCTATATGAATTCATTCTCATCCTCAGCCATAAGGCTCTATAATGAGTCAACCTATAGCTGGGGAAGTGATGACCTCCTCCTATTAAGGCTGTTTAAGGTCACTTATATTTTAATTATTCTTCTTACTTTTCTTCTAATATTGTATACCTGCGCACTTGTAATTCTACTGTAACACTGTAATTTCCTTTGGGATCAATAGAAGTACAGTATCTGTCTTATGGTTATTGGTTTCAGATCATGTCCGGGAGTTTTCACACAAGAAACAGAAGAGACTGTTAAGTGTCAGGCATCTTCTCTGATCCCTTGACTCCTCTAGTTTTTCAAAGCACTTTTCTCACTCCTTTGCTTTCCACCCACCAGATTCATCAGCTCTGGCTCAGATTTGCCTGAATTCAGACATCTCACCCTGCAAAAACTCATTTCAGGGAGGTAGCACCCCCCCCGCCCCCGCAATCCCATATCGCCACCCCCCTGTCGACCTCCAAGGGTGTATGTAATACTTTGTTTAGTGATTTTGTCTAATCTGTAAACCAAGTTGGGTATATGCAGCAAATGTGACATTAAAATATGTACTTATATTATATTATCATGTTTATACTATTACAACTTTAAGCAAATCTACAGGGAGTTTGGCCTCATCACACCTAGGACATCAATAGCGTAGCTCCTTAGCAGCTAGCCAGCTAGTTTAAATAACGTTAGCTGTGCTGTAATGACACCTGTTAAACTCACCTCAACATGTCTTTTACATTTTAATCCACCACGGGCAATAGAAAAGTCACTGTTGCAAACAGTGCAGCGAGCAACACTGCCATTATTTTTGAGGTTGACTGTAAAGCCTGCCCACAGAGAAGACTGATAGGTCTACTTAGCAGGGGTCCCCAACATTTGTTGCACTGCAGACCGGTTTAATATTGACAATATTCTTGCGGACCGGCCGACCGGGGGGGGGGGGGGGGGGGGGGGGGGGGCGGTGTTGATCACGACCGGAATATAGGTGATAAGTCAATACCATCATAACATTTTAAGTAACGTTTGGATATTAAATACACAGTGCATATTTTCCCCATATGAACATATAAAATCATTGCAACACACCAATATCGCTGAATCGGTTGGAGCCCTGGGCTTGTTTCCCTGCAACAACACGGTCCCATCGAGGGGCGATGGGAGACAGCGATACTCGAACGGGGTTCCTTATGTCCAGTCTATTCCGCAATTTAGTTTTTGTTGCATTCATTGCAGAAAACTCCGCTTCGCAGCGATATGATTTTGGAAATGGAAGCAACGTCTTCAGTGCTTTCATGGCTATCTCAGGATATTAAGCCTTGCCTTTGATCCAGAATGCCGGCAGAGATGTTATGCCAAACATACTTTTCAGCCCGCCGTCATTTGCAAGGAGTTGATCTTCTCGCGCTGACATGGATGACGCTCGGGTAATGAGTTCGCGTGCGTTCAAGCTCAACAGTGCGTGACAGAGAATGAGGAAAGGTGCAGCTGACTCATATCGCCAAATCATATTGTTTCCTCATGGCCCGGTGGTTGGGGACCAATCTTAGCACGAAGAGAGACCAATCAGGATGTTCGCTCTCCCTCTCAAAAAAATCTATTTCCAGGAACACACATAAAAGTTGCTGGTGAACGCAGCAGGCCAGGCAGCATCTCTAGGAAGAGGTGCAGTCGACGTTTCAGGCCGAGACCCTTCGTCAGGACCTGACGATCAAAGACAAGTCCTGACGAAGGGTCTCGGCCTGAAACGTCGACTGCACCTCTTCCTAGAGATGCTGCCTGGCCTGCTGCGTTCACCAGCAACTTTTATGTGTGTTGCTTGAATTTCCAGCATCTGCAGAATTCCTGTTGTTTGCTATTTCCAGGATATTGTATATAATTTCCGGGCGTCAGGGAGCCACTATCGATATCCAGGAGAGGTGGGATGTCTGCTGAATTCTACACCTTTGCTAAAGTAGGGAAAAGAGGGGTGCAGAGATATGTGGACTGAGGAGGGTTATGGGAAAGAGGCGTGGAGAGGAGTAAGACAGATGAAGAAGGGTTTGCGAAATGGAACGGAAGGGGAGAAATAAACATTGAAGAATAATTGGGAAAAGAGGGAGGAAATGTAAAAGTGCAGAGGGTGGACGGGACTCTCTGACCCATCTCCCCGACAACCCAAAGCATAACTCTTCCCTCCACTCCCTATTCTCTCTTTGTTCTAACTCCTCACTCCATCATTCCTTCACCAGCCTTCATTCTTCTCCCCTCCCTCACACCCAGATAACTTCCCCTCCATCCCAACTCAAATTCTCACCTTTCTTCCACATCCCTGCTAACTGCCTCTGATCTACCCCTCACTCTCCCAGCCAATTTCCATCCCTCCCTCTACCTTAATCCGTCCCTCCATCCATCTGCCACAACTCCCTCCATCCCGTCTGCCCAATGTTCAGTTCCTCCCCTCTGCCCCATTTCCCAGCCCTTCTCCTCCCCTCCGTCCTCTGTCCCATTCTTCAGCTCTCTACCTCCAACTCCTACCGCAATTTCAACCCGCGCTCCCATTCCCTCCATCCGTGTTATTTTCCGGGGAAAGAAATGTTTGCAGGAGGTAAAAATAGCTGCACCGCCTCCAGGGTGGGCTTTCTCCACCGAGAACGTTGACCAAGTTCGAAACTGACGCGAGCAGTGACCGTGAGCGCGCACGCGCGCGCGCAGGGGTGGGTGACTGTCGCCGGGTTCGGGAAAGAAAACGCTCTCGTGCACACGCGGAGGGTGACCGTCACCGGGCTGGTGGCGAAAGGAACGCGCTGCCGCTATGGACTCGAGCGGTGGCCGTCGCTGAAGGAGTGGGCTGGGAGGCCGATGCGGGCTCTTGCCTTGTTGGGCGTAGAGTGTGTCCTTGCCCAGCCATGATTTCCAATCAGCAAAGCGGTGGGAGCCGGCCGCGGGTCACGAATGTCGGCTCAATTCTCCTTACGCAGCAGGAGAACGAGTGCCTCTTCAACTGCCTGGGCAGGAAGTGTCTGGTGAGTGTGCAATCCATGCACCGACCTAGGGGGGCAGAAAGGGAGGGGAGCTCGGCTTGGGCCGCGTTCAGAGTTTGGCGTGGGCCTGGCGATACCTGAAGAAAGCCCAAGCCGGGCCCTTGCTAGGCCTGAGTAAAGCCCGCAGGAGAGTAGGGTGCAATCCAGCCTTTGGTGGTTGGTGTTTGTGGTGGGAGGGTGGCTGCGGCTTTGCAAATACGCTTCTTAGTGTTTTGAGCCAGGCTTCTCCCTGTGATGTCTTCGTATGCAGTTAGCTAGCCGAACCCCTACATAAGTCTCCCCGGCAGATTTCAACAGAAACTTCCTACCCTTGTTATTTTACTGCGCAATAAAAGGCTTCACTAAAGTAACACCTTTACAACCGAGTTCGTTCATCTTTTGTCAGCTACAGAATTAACTTTGCTCTGAGTTGTTTTGCTTAAAAATAAATTGCCCTCATGAAATTCCCTTTACAGGTTATGTTTTCTTGAATTCCAAAGATATAAAGTTGCCATCTTCCGGTTGACTTACTGATTGTGGTTTCGTTTGTGTTGACTGATTATCAAACTTATGAAATGAACTCTTGGATTTTGTTTAAAAACGAAACAGTCACTTAAAGCATTAGTCGGGGTTTACTTGTGTATTGTCTTTTTTGGAGGATTAACTTTAATTTGCCTTTGACATACTCCGTGTTTGCATCGACAGTAAGGACTATCCCATTGATTATCTTTCATAAAATGTTGCAAAGGAGGAAGGGATTTTTTTTTCTGTTCCGTATATTTATTTTCCATTCATAGCTAAAAGTAGTCATGGAATCCAGCTCCTTGAATTCTAGAATAAGGCCCTAAATATATCTTAATTTCCTGTATTTTTGCCAAAGATCCTTTGGACCATTGAGTTCTCAAGAGACTCCTATTACCCCACTTCTGTATAACCTTGTATCTCTCAGGTGCTCTACAGCCATCTCCTGATACTCCTACCACTCGCCTCTGCAACATATATTAACAACATAACATTTTCCAGCTAGTTAACACATCTTTGGGAAGTGGAAAGAAACTCGTGAGAAAGTGTAAACATTAAACAAGTCTGTACCCCTTAGTTTTCTCATCCTTCTATCAGGGATCTGGTTAAAGGGGTGTTTTATCACCTGTTTTTTCACTTATGAGCCTATTTTGATTGGTTTATGTTTCATGTCTGTGGCTCTAAAATTTAAGAGAGGAGACAAGTGGAGAGATGGTGTTGACAATTACCTTTGAAGGAAAATTGCAGGATGCTCTGGAAATGGTGATAAAGTAAAGCAAAAGATGTCAATTGATGTATATCAATAAGTTTAGCTAGAAGGATGTAAAAAAAGATTAGTTTTGAAGAGAAGCATATAGATGTGAAGTAATTTTGAGGGGGCAGAGCTGCTATGCATGAGCCTCATGGCAAGGAGTTGCTAAGAATTATAGGAATAGATGCTGCTTTCAAATGCTAAAAAATGTTAAAGTTGAGTAAGCTGAGGTTGTGGAGGAGATTCAAAGTGGAAATGAATTTGCAGTTTATTTGACACTCAAAAGTCAATAAAACAAAATAAAAATCTCTAGCAAAGTATCTTTTATGGAAAGTAAATGTGGCATTAATTAATATGGATATGGCTGCAATCATTATGTATCCTGGTTGTTTGGAAAATGAGGAGGTGGATAGCCCTCTGAAAGCTTGTGGTGATGGCACTGCAGTGATAATGTTTGGCATATTACCGAATTCTTATTCACATTCACGTGTGGAAAATATACTAACTCGAGTAGAACTTCATGAAGATTTGTGGTTTGTAGAATCGGAATCAGATTTAATATCACCATCATAAGTCGTAAAATTTGTTGTCTTTGTAGCAGCAGTACAATGTAATACATAATATAAAGAAAAAGTGAATTATAGTAAGTTGGATTAAATTAGTGCAAAAATAAAAAAAGTAGTGAGATAGTGTTACTGGATTCAATGTCCTTTCAGAAATCGGATGGCCAGAGAGGAAGAAGCTGTTCCTGAATCATTAGGTGTATGCGTTCAGGCTTCTTTACCTCTTTCTCATTTTCACTCTTTGTCACCTTCCGGAAAAAAACGTGGGAAATGTTAATCAAAGCAACCTCTGAGTTGCAACAGTATGTTATACAATGTCAAATGCATTGACTTTTTAAAAATCTGAATGTTGGGCTGTAAGTATCATCACCACAGCTGTCCAGCTGGTGGTGTATGTTTCAACAGACAGGTAACTGCCATGTTTGTGGGAAGGGCAGGGGACTGGTGGGAAAGGTGGTTTGCATTTCTAGAAAACACTGTTTTTCATATCACAAAGTCATGTCAAGAAACACTAGTTGGAAAAAAATGTAGTTATGTTTTCTGACATTGGTAATTGGTTTATTACTGCCACATGTACCGAGGTACAGTGGAAAACTGTTTTGCATGCCATCTATATAGATCATTTCACTGAATTAAGGTGGGATAGGCAAAAGCAAATAACAACACAGAATATACTGTTGCAAGAAAAAGTTTGTAACCCTTTGCAATTACATGGATTTCTGCATTAGTTACTCATGAAATGTAGTCTGATCTTCATCTAAGTCACATAATAGACACGCACAATCTGCCTAAACTAATAACACACAGACCATTGTACTTTTCATGTCTTTGTTGATCATTGTTTGATTATTCACAGTCCAGACAGGAAAAAGTATGTGAATCCTTGTACCTAGTAACTGGTAGAACCTCCTTTAGCAGCAATAACCTCCCCTAAACATTTCCTGTAGCTGGTGATCAGACTTGCATAGTGGCGAGGAGCAATTCTAGGCCATTCCTCTATACAAAACAGTTTCAATTCATTAATGTTTCTGGGATACCTTGTGTGAACAGCCCTCTTCAGGTCATGCCACAGCATCTCAATTTGATTAAGATCTGGACTCAGACTTGGCCATTCGAAACTACAATTTTTCTTCTTTTTAAACCATTCTGTTGTCCACTTACTCTTGTGTTTTGGATCATTGTCTTGCTGCATCATCCAACTTCTATTAAGCTTCAGGTGAATACCCTGATATTCTCCTGTAAAGTGTCTTGATACAATTTTGAATTCATTGTTTCCTCAATAATTGCGAGCTGTCCAGGCCTTGAGGAAAGAAAGCAGACCCAAACCATGATGCTCCTTCCACCATGCTTCACAGTTAGGATGAGGTTTAGGTGTAGGTGTGCAGTGCCCTTTTTTCTCCAAACAGTTCTACCAAAAAGTTCAACTTTGTCTCAACTGGCCACAGAACATTGTCCCAGAAGCATTGTGGGAACATCCAGGTGTGTTTTTTTTTGCAAACTTGAGGTGTGCAGCAGCTTTTTTTTGGAGAACAATGGTTTCCTCCATGATGTCCTTCCATGAAACATTCTTGTTCAGTGTTTCCCTTGTAATGGACTAATGAAAAGATACTTTATCAAGTTGTGGAGATCTTTACAGGTCTTTTGCTGTTACCCTTTGGTTCTTTTTCACCTCCTCCGGCATTGCACATTGCGCTCTTTGTGTGATCTTTGCAGGACGCCTACTTTAGAGAGAGTAGCAATTGTACTGCATTTCCTCTGTTTGCAGACAATTTCTCTTAGTGTGGACTGATGAACACCTAGTTCTTTAGAAATGCTTTTATAGCCTTTTCAACTTAATGCATCTCTGCAATTCTAAGGTCCTCTGAAAGTTGTTTTGATAGAGGCCTGGTGCACATAAATAGAAATTTCAGGAGAAGAGCAGGACATCTCTACAACCCACACTTCCAATCTCATCTCATTGGTTGGAGCACCTGACTCCAAATAGGTTTTGTAGAAGGCAGTACCCTAGAGCTTCGCATACTTTTTTGAACCTTGACTGATTGTTTAAATGGTAAATTCAGTATCAACGAGAAGAACAATTGTTTGTATGTTGTTAGTTTAGGCAGATTGTGTTCGTCTACTATTGTGACTTGGATGAAGATCAGACCACATTTTGAGTATGGGTAGTTAATGCAGAAAGCCAGGTAATTGCAAAGTGTTCACAAACTTTTGTCACAACTGTAGTGTTACAGTTACAGAGACTGTGTGGTACAGGCAGACAATACGATGAAAGACCACAGTAAGGTAGATTGTGAAGTCAGTTGTCCATCTTATCATACAATAGATCCATTCAGTAGTCTTATAACAATGGGATAGAAGTTAATATTGAACCTAGTAGTATTTTAATTTCAGGCTTTTGTATCTTCTGCCTAATGGGAAGGAGGAGAAGAGAGAATGTTTGTGGTAGAAGGGGTCTTTAATGTTGGCTGCTTTTCCAAAGTAGTGAGAACTTTAGACAGAGTCCATGGAGGGGAGGTTGGTTTTCATGCTATGCTGAACTACGTCCTCAACTCTGCACTTTCTAATGATCTTGGCGAGCATTTGCCATAATAAGCTGTGATGCTTCTGTGTAGGATGTTTTTTGTAGAGCTTTTACAGTATAAAAATTGGTAAGAGTGAAATTATTCCATAACTCAAACTTTTGGATAGTGACTTGTGAATTCTGTGAGAGTGAATGTCCAATAACACTGAGGATTATTGATACTGAGGATTAGAGCTTGTGGATAAGAGTTTGAAAAGATAAGTGGTAAAATGCTGCTTGTTTTGTCTTGCCTTCAAGCCACACCATCCCAGCAACCCCCAACAACCCAGATTTAACCCTAACTTAATGATGGGACTATTTAGTTAACCTACCCGGTACATTTTGGACTATGGGAGGAAACCGGAGCACCGGGGGAAAACCCACGCATTCCACGGGGAGAATGTGCAGACTCCTTACAGGAGGGTGCCAGAATTGAACTCCGAAATCTAGAACGCTCCGAGTGGAATAGGGTTGTGGTAACTGCAACAAGATCTCTGATCAATTGTTTGAAAAGGTTGCTTGATGACAAAAAAAAGTCATACTATTGACCTGAGTTTAGAAGGTGGTTTTTTCTGTAGTTTGGCATGAACCAGTTCAGTAGAATTGCTGAGAAAGTTTTGTGATTGGTTTAGCAGGATTAGTTTCCAGTCAAGAATCCACGAAGCTGCACTGTCCTTCTAGGTCGTGGGTCAGATTTAGTTGTTTTTTTTTAAGGTTCATAAGGATTATTTTTGGGGACAGTAGGGTAAGTTGTGGGTCCGATTACAATTTAAGAACAGGGATGAGAAGAGTTACAGGTCAGTGTTCAAAATGATATCTCAAATGTGGCATCCATCATGAAGGACCCCCACCACATGTCATCTTCTCATTACTACCATCAGAGAGAAGGTACAAGAGACTGAAGACAGACTCAATGTTTTAGGACCAGCTTCTTCCCCTCGACCATGAGGTCTCTGAACGGGCAATGAACCAACCAATGAACACTACCTCACTATTTTTGCCCTTTCTGCATTATTTATTTTAATTTAATTTTATATATTATTGTTATTTTTTTATGTATTACACTGTACTGCTGCCACAAAACAAATTTCACAACATATGTCAATGACATTAAGCTTGTTTCTGTTACTGTACATTTCCAATGTGCATGTGATAATTAATCTGAATGCGATCTAACAACGTCATCGAAGCAGTTCAGTATGGGTAGGCTGAGGATATCTTGTTCAGGAATTAATTCCCTAACCAATGCAAGATGCTGGATGAATTCAGTGGGACAGGTAGTGTCCATGGAGAGAAATCCTACTGCTTGTTATACAGCTGGTGTTTAGGGCAGCGGGGAAGGTCCTCCATCTCTGGCAGTGTTCAAGGCCTCCTTCATCATGTCAGTAGCTTAGTTTTCACTACTGTCTGTCATGTGCGTTCTGGGTGGAGACTTAGGAATACTGTTGCACTCAAATGTAGAAGGATTCTTCATTGCTGTTTCCTTAACAGTTTTGTTTACCAGTCAGAATTGTTAATCCAGAGCTGAAACCCAGAACCTGGAGGACTGGTGGACCAGTCTTAGTCTGGCTTCTACCATTTGATCTGTTTTGCATGGGTGACCCTACCAAGAGTCAAAGCATAAAGCCCTCACTTCAGCCAACATAGCTCTCTCAGTTCTTGAGGCACGCAGCCTCCAAACCATGACAAGGTTGTGGTCCTCTTGAATGGAGGGAAATGGACTTCCCTAAACCATGGTCTTTCTATTTTTTTTCTTTAAAGCCTTTACCCAAAGTATTAGCTACTGTTCTTTTCCACAGGCACTATCTGTCATGCTAAGCAACACCTTGCCTTTACTTCAACAACTGGAAAGGCAAAGCATAGAAGGATATAGACTGAATGTTGGCAAATGGGATTAGGGTAGATGGGCAGAAAGGTCAGGGTGGGTATGTTGAGCCATTTTTATGCTGTACAACTCTGACTCTAACTCCTGTTTTTTTTTCATCCGTCCTTTAGAATAGAGAAAGGAGAATCAGTAGATGTTATGTACTTGGATTTTTTGAAAGCCTTTGAAAAGGTGCCACATATGAGGCTGCTTAGCAAGATAAGAGCCCATGATATTACAGGAAAGATACCAGCATGGATATAGCATTAGCTGATTTGCAGGAGTCAAAGAATGGGAAGGAAAGGAGCCTTTTCTGGTTAGCTGCCTGCCTGTGACAACTGGTGTTCCGCAGGGGCCTGTGTTGGGACCAATTCTTTTTATGTTACTTGTCAATCATTCGGATGATAGAGTTGATGCCTTTGTGGCCAAGTTTGCAGACAATACAAAGATACGTGCAAGGACAGGTAGTTTTGAGGAAGTAGAGAGTTTACAGAAGGATTTGGACAGGTTAGAAGAATGGGCAAATAAGTGGCTGCTGGAATACAGTACAGGTTTCCCCCGCCATCCGAAGGTAGAGAGTTCCTATGAAACGGTTTGTAAGCCGAAATGTAGTAAAGCGAAGAAGCAATTACCATTTATTTATATGGGAAAATTTTGTGAGCATTCGCAGACCCAAAAATAACCTACCAAATCATGCCAAATAACACATAGAACTTAAAATAAGAGTAACATATAGTAAAAGCAGGAATGATATGATAAATACATAGCCTATATAAAGTAGAAATACTTCTCTACAACGATTGCTGCACAGATCTCCGTAGTGAAAATCTCACGCAAGCGCTGTTGGCATAAACACGCTCTCCAGTAACCTTTAAACTATGAAGCTGCCAAATCTACCAAATAACACGTAAAAATATGCAGCCTATATAAAGTAGAAGTAATGTATGTACAGTGTAGTATCACTTACCGGAATTGGGAAGACATCGAGCACACTGATGATGGTGTGTTTAGACGTCGCAGGCTGGGTGGTGCAGTGGCCCCCACCCTCCAGGCCGCTGACCCAATACATTGCCGCAAAGAACACAGCAGTAGCTGGGAGGCACACAGCATATCTTTAAGAAAAAAGCCGAAATAAACATGCTAATTACTTTGGTGCTGCCCGGCATGTAATTAATTAATATGTTTATTTTGGCTTTTTTCTTAAAGATGTGCTGTGTGTCTCCCGGCTACTGCTGCATTCTCCGCGGATCGGTACAGTATCTGTCTGGGGCCCGGGGGTTGGGGTGGTGGGACACGAAGGGGTCATCTCATCGTCGATCAGGGCAGGCAGCTCATCTTCTCCTATAATTGCCCGCCTCGATGTCGAAGGTCAAGGTTCGTCGTCTGCTGTGGCTGATGTGGAAGGCTTGCTTGACTGCTGAGCCTCGTGCATTTTTCTATCATACAGTTGTTTGTAAGCACTCAAACCATCCTGCAAATATCCCCTAAACCTACGTACCCTTTCAAAATTAAAGTCGTACTTTATCATTGCAGCGAAAATCTCACGCAGTTGCTTCATGTTCATTTTGCTACTGCATTCGGTTTCGATTGTTATCCTTTCCTCTTCTAATTGCATCAGCTCTTCATCTATTAGTTCTTGGTCATGGGATGCCAAAACCTCTTCAACATCATTTTCGTCAACTTCCACAAGCCAAACTCACTTTGTCCTTGCTTCATTCACCACGATCGAAATGCTTAATTATGTCTAGTTTTATGCTAAATGTAACACCCTTACTCTTTCAGGCTTTTCCGACACCTTAAATCTCATCTTGCTAACGGCTGCTCAATGCAACGTGTTTAAGCAATGCCGTTCCGAATCCAGGGCAGAGCGGCTGCTCGGGGTGCACGCTGCCTTTCTTCGTAATAGTGAAAACACCTTCTGAAAGCGAAAACAGGGTACTAATGTAGGTCTTTCGTAACAGTGAGGTTTCGTAAAGCGACCGTTCGAAAAGCGGGGGACACCTGTATCAGGAAGTGTATGGTCATGCACTTTGGTGGAAGAAATAAAAGCACAACCTCTTTTCTAAGTGGAGAGAAAATTCAAAAATCTGCCATGCAAAGGTTCTTGGGAGTCTTCGTGCAGGATTCTCTAAAGGTTACTTTGTGGGTTAATTTGGTGGTGAGAGGAATAGAAGATAAAAGCAAGGATGTAATTTTGAGACTAAAGCACTGCTGAGACCCCACTTGGAGTATTGTGGGTGGCTTTAGGCCCATTACCTAAGAAAGGATGTGCTGACATTGGAGAGAGTTCAAAGGGGATTCATGAAAATGATTCCAGGATTGGAAGGCTTGTCATATGAGAAGCGCTTAATGGCTCTGGGCCTCTGCTCACTGGAATTCAGAAGAATGAAGGGTGATCTCACTGAAACCTGTCGGATTTTGAAAGGCCTTGATAAAGTGGATGGTTTTGGGAGGGGGAAAGAGTCTAAGACCAGAGGACATAGCTTCAGAATAGGGGAGTGCCCTTCTATAACAGAGATGAGGTATTCCTTTTGCCAGAGAGTGGTGAATCTGGAATTCATTGCCATGGGCGGCTGTGGAGGCTGTCATTGGGCATATTTAATGCAGAGGTTGATAGGTTCTTTGATAGGTCAGGGCATGAAGGGATGGGAGAAGGCGGGAGATTGGGGCTTAAAGGGAAAATGGATCAGCTATGATGAAATGGAACAGACTCGATGTGCCAAATGGCCTAATTCTTCTCCTGTATCTTACAGTCTAATGATCTTTTGATTTCTCCACCTAATGTTGCTCATTGCATGCTCCCATCCACTGTTATGAAGTTTGGAATGTTATAAGAAATTTAAGTATTAAATGTTATCTTTGCCAGCCAGGCGAGTTTACGCAGAATCTCTTGTGATTACAATAAGGAATTTTACTATTTATTAGAGTTATTGCATTGTGCTGTCTGCAAATTATTAGTTTCTGCAATGTACTGTTTACGATATTTTAAAAATACCAAATTTATTGTGATACCAAGACCAAATGGAATAATACTAGAATTGGTGGAATAATTACATTTGCAGAAATGTGACAAAGGTGATGAGATGGTCTGGATTATGGATCCTTTGATTCTTCTCTGAATTTTTACCAAATGGGCACACTGAATATCCTTATCCTTGTCTAGCCTCTGATTGAATTTTTGTGAGGTGGAGATGGCCTTCTCCAACTATACCCAAAATTTCCACTGATTCAAGGTCTGGTCAATCAATTTAGATTTTCTGGAATTTAGATTTGTTCAGCAGGTGTTCATATCTTAAAAGTAGAAATGTTTTGAAATGATACAGATTCTGGGAGGTCAGAATTACTATTTGGAGTGTTGGAGAGGAAATTGAGCTTCCAGCAAAGAGAAAGAAATGCATCTTTGCCATGTCAGGATGTTTGCTGTGTTCAGTCAGTGAGCAGTCACAGTAAAATCTCTTATTAGCTTCTGGTTTATGTAATGTTTAAAAATGGATTGACAATTTCATCTCTACTTAGAGGTGTGACTGTTGTTGCTAATACATGCTGACAGTATTTATTTTACCACACACCAATGATAGAAATCTTATCTTGCTATCATTTTAAACTCACTTTTAGTACCAACATTTCTAGCTTTTAAACTGTTGTTTCAATAGACAATAGGTGCAGGAGTAGGCCATTTGGCCCTTCGAGCCAGCACCGCCATTCACTGTGATCATGGCTGATCATCCACTATCAGTATCCAGTTCCTGCCCCATCCCCATAACCTTTGATTCTGCTATCTTTAAGATCTCTATCCATCTCTTTTTTGAAAGCATCCAGAGACTTGGCCTCCACAACCTTCTGGGGCAGAGCATTCCATATATCCACCACTCTCTGAGTGAAAAAGTTTTTCCTCAACTCCGTTCTAAATGGCCTACCCTTAATTCTTAAACTGTGGCCTCTGGTTCTGGACTCACTCATCAGCGGGAACATGCTTCCTGCCTGCAGCGTGTCCAATCCCTTAATAATCTTATATGTTTCAATAAGATCCCCTCTCAGCCTTCTAAATTCCAGAGTATGCAAGCCCAGTTGCTCCAATCTTTCGATATATGACAGTCCCACCATCCCAGGAATTAACCTTGTGAACCTACGCTGCACTCCCTCAATAGCAAGAATGTCCTTCCTCAAATTTGGAGACCAAAACTGCACACAGTACTCCAGGTGTGGTCTGACCAGGGCCCTGTACAGCTGCAGGAGGACCTCTTTGCTCTTATACTCAATTCCCCTTGTTATGAAGGCCAGCATGCCATTAGCTTTCTTCACTGCCTGCTGTACGTGCATGCTTGTTTTCAGTGACTGATGTACAAAAACACCTAGATCTCGTTGTGCTTCCCCTTTTCCTAACTTGACTCCATTTAGATAATAATCTGCCTGCCCGTTCTTACCACCAAAGTGGAGAACCTCACATTTATCCACATTAAACTGCATCTGCCATGCATCTGTCCAAGTCACCCTGCATTCTCATAACATCCTCCTCACATTTCACACTGCTAGCCAGCTTTGTGTCATCAGCAAATTTGCTAATGTTACTTTTAATACCCTCATCTAAATCATTAATATATATTGTAAACAACTGCGGTTCCAGCACTGAACCCTGCGGTACCCCACTGGTCACCGCCTGCCATTCCGAAAGGGACCCGTTAATCTTTGTTTTCTGTCAGCCAGCCAATTTTCAATCCATGTCAGTACTCTGCCCCCAATACCATGTGCCTTAATTTTACCCACTAATCTCTTATGTGGGACCTTATCAAAGGCTTTCTGAAAGTCCAGGTGCACCACATCCACTGGCTCTCCCTGGTCCATTTTCATAGTTACATCCTCAAAAAATTCCAGAAGATTAGTCAAGCAGGATTTCCGCTTCGTAAATCCATGATGACTCGGACCAATCCTGTTACTACTATCCAGATGTGTCGTAATTTCATCTTTTATAATTGACTCCAGAATCTTTCCCGTCAGGCTAACCCGTCTATAATTCTCTGTTTTCTCTCTTCCTCCCTTCTTGAAGAGAGGGACAACATTAGCCACCCTCCAATCCACAGGAACTGATCCTGAATCTATAGAACATTGGAAAATGATTACCAATGCGTCCACAATTTCTAAAGCCCCCTCCTTAAGTACCCTGGGATGCAGACCATCAGGTCCCAGGGACTTATCAGCCTTCAGACCCAATAGCCTATCCAACACCATTTCCTGTCTAATATAAATTTCCTTCAATTCATCCATTACCCTAGGTCCTTTGGCCACTATTACATCTGGGAGATTGTTTGTGTCTTCCCTAGTGAAGACAGATCCAAAGTACCTGTTCAACTCATCTGCCATTTCCTTGTTCCCCATAATAAATTCACCCGCTTCTGTCTTCAAGGGCCCAATTTTGGTCTTAACTATTTTTTTCCTTTTCACATACCTAAAGAAGCTTTTACTATCCTCCCTTATATTCTTGGCTGGTTTACCTTCATACCTCATTTTTTCTCCGCATATTGCTTTTTTAGTTACCTTCTGTTGCTCTTTAAAAGTTTGCCAATCCTCCGGCTTCCCACTCGTCTTTGCTATGTTATACTTCTTCTCTTTCATTTTTATACTGTCCATTGCTTACCTTGTCAGCGACTGCCTTCCCTTACTCCCCTTAGGATCTTTCTTCCTCTTTGGAACGAACTGATCCTGCACCTTCCGCATTATTCCCATAAACATTTGCCATTGCTGTTCTGCTGTCATCCCTGCTAGGGTATTGTTCCATTGAACTTTAGCCATCTCCTCCCTCATAGCACCATAGTTCCCTTTGTTCAACTGTAATACTGACACTTCCGAGTTTCCCTTCTCCCTCTCAAATTGTAGATTAAAATTTATCATATTATGGTCACTACCTCCTAATGGCTGCTTTACCTCGAGGTCCCTGATCAAATCTGGTTCATTGCACAACACTAAATCTAGAATTGCGTTCTCTCTGGTAGGCTCCAGTACAAGCTGTTCTAAGAATCCATCTCGGAGGGACTCCGCAAACTCCCTTTCTTGGGGTCCAGTACCAACCTGATTCCTCCAGTCTACCTGCATGTTGAAGTCCCCCATAACAATTGTAGCATTACATTTGCGACATGCCAATTTTAACTCTTGATTCAATTTACACCCTACATCCAGACTACTGTTTGAGGGCCTGTAGATAACTCCCATTAGGGTCTTTCTACCCTTAGAATTTCTCAGTTCAATCCATACTGACTCTACGTCTCCTGATTCTATGTCCCCCCTCGCAAGGAACTGAATATCATTCCTCAGCAACAGAGCCACCCCACCCCCTCTGCCCATCAGTCTGTCCTTTCGATAGGACGTATACTCTTGAATATTCATTTCCCAGGCCCTGTCCACTTGAAGTTTCATTATCTCCTTTGTCAACAGTCATTTGGCATTTTCTGCAGTATTTTGTGTCTTTTTCAGCTCTATTCCTGGTGACCTGTTGTACTACTTCCACTGCCCACACTCGTGTTTTGCTGTTTTCTAGGCCATCATAAATACTGCTGTTTTAACTACTGCTTTAACATACAACATGAAAGTTATTTTAACAAAGTCTGCTACATCTTTCTCAAATGTTATGTCAATGCAATGGCTATATCAGCTGTGAGGAACTTATTTGATGCAGCATGTTGTGATGTTTATTTAGCAATGCAGCGCAGAGTAAGCCCTTCCAGCTCTTTGAGTCACGCTGCCCCTGCAACCCCCAACAGCCCTGATTAACCTTAACCTAATCACGGGGCAATTTGCAATGACCATTTAACCTACCTGATACATCTTTGGACTGTGGGAAGAAACCGGGTCACCTGGAAAAAAACCCACCCATTCCATGAGGAACACATACAGACGGTACCGGAATTGAACTCCAGCCTCTGCCATAAGCTGTAATAGCATCGCGCTAATTGCTGCGCTACTGTTGTGCCAGTCATCTTGTTTGTATGATTTTGCAAAAACCCTGGCTGCCAGAGTTAATTGAGCATGATTTTGATACTGCATTGTAGAATGTTATGGATATATTTTTGTTTGGAATTATTTTACTGGCATTAGCAAATCCTTTAGTTATACCACTTTACGTCTCTGCTGCACTTTTAAGCAAGCACAAGAATATTATTTGTTACATTTTTCAGCATCTAGTCTATGCTGGCAAACTTAGTATTCATTTTTTATCATCAATTTTCCCTGAGAAAATGATAAGCAGCTTCTTAAGTGCCTGCTGAAGAAGTACCCCCAAGTACTGTTGGGTCAGGAGTTTTAGGATTTGATAATATTGAATGAATGACCAGCAGTGGGTCTTCAATTCACAATGTGGCAGGTACTGCTGTTCCCTTACTACCCTTAGCAGTAGAGATTGTGGATTTGGGAGCTACTGTTTTGAGTAACTTGCATGAATAAGAGTGGAGCACTTTTAGATGATTCGTATTACAGCCAATATGCAGTGGTTTTGTCTGGAATAAGGCTTTTGGGTTGTGGATGGTGTGCCACTAAGGCAATGTGTTTTGAAGGGGATGAGATAGGTAACATGAAAACTCCAGTAGCTCTGGAGAGGGTTGCAGAAGTGAAGTCTATATTAAAAGGGTATTCTCAAAAAGTTAGAGAGGATGAAATCACTGGGAACAGTACAAGATTCACCCAGAAACTAGCTCCAGCTGGAGTCTGAACAGAACAATGGGATATTCCAGTTGTTTAAATAGCATTGGGTTGAATCTGAAGTTGAATTAGAAGTAGCTAACACTAGAATAACACTTCAGTAACATACTCTGTACTGGAGTTTTATGGTTGATCTTAATGGCGTTTAGACCAAAAGACATAGGAGCAGAAGCAGGCCATTCGGCCCATCGAGTCTGCTCCGCCATTCAATCTGAGCTGATCCAATTGTTCCAGTCATCCTGACTCCCCTGCCTTCTCCCCATACCCTTTGATGACCTTGCTAATCAAGAACCTATCTATCTCTGCCTTAAATGCACCCATTAACTTGGCTTCCACAGCCGCTCGTGGTAACAAATTCCACAGATTTATCACCCTCTGACTAAAGTGATTTCTCCGCATCTCTGTTCTAAATGGATGTCCTTCAATCCTGAAGTTGTGCCCTCTTGTCCTAGACTCCCATATCTTGGAAAATAACTTTGCCATATCTAATCTGTTCAGGCCTTTTAACATTTAAAATGTTTCTATGAGATTCCCCCCTTACTCTCCTGAACTTCAGGGAATACAGCCCAAAAGCTGCCAGACGTTCCTCCTACGGTAACCCTTTCATTCCTGGAATCATTCTCATAAATATTCTCTAAACCCCCTCCAATGTCAGTATATCCTTTCTAAAATAAGGAGCCCAAAACTGCACACAATACAGTACTCCCATGTGGTCTCACGAGTGCCTTATCGAACCTCAACATCGCAATCCTGCTCTTATATTCTATACCTCTTGAAATGAATGCCAACATTGCATTTGCCTTCGTCACCACGAACTCAGCCTGGAGGTTAACCTTTTGGGTATCCTGCGCAAGGACTCCCAAGTCCTTTTGATACAACGCATCTCTGCATTTTGAATTCTCTCCCCATCGAAATAATAGTCTGCCCGTTTATTTCTTCCACCAAAGTGCATGACCATACTCTTTCCAACATTGTATTTCATTTGCCACTTCTTTGTCCATTCCCCTAAACTATCTAAGTCTCTCTGCAGGCTCCCTGTTTCCTTAGCACTACCCGCTCCTCCACCTATCTTTGTATCATTGGCAAATTTAGCCACAAATCCGTTAATCCCATAGTCCAAATCATTGGCATACATCGTAAAAAGCAGCGGTCCCAACACCAAACCCTGTGGAACTCCACTGGTAACCAGCAGCCAGCCAGAATAGGATCCCTTTATTCCCACTCTCTTGTTTTCTGCCAGTCAGCCAGTGCTCCACCCATGCTAGTAAATCCTCTGTAATTCCATGGGCTCTTATCTTGCTAAGCAGCCTCATGGGCAGCACCTTGTCAAAGATCTTTTGAAAATCCAAGTACAGCACATCTAATGCATCTCCTTTGTCTACCCTGCTTGTAATTTCCTCAAAAAATTGCAGTAGGTTTGTCAGGCAGGATTTTCCTTTCAGGAAATCATGTTGGCTTTGGCCGATTTTGTGCCTCCAGGTATTCCATAATCTCATCCCTAACAATCGATTCCAACAACTTCCCAACCACTGATGTCAGGCTAACAGGTCTATAGTTTCCTTTCTGCTGCCTCTCACCCTTCTTAAACAGCAGGGTAACATTTGCAGTTTTCCAGTCATCCAGTACAATGCCAGAAGATCATCATTAACGCCTCTGCAATCTCTCCAGCTACTTCCTTAAGAACCGAGGGTGCATTCCATCAGTTCCAGGAGATTTATCTACCCTCAGACCATTAAGCTTCCTGAGCACCTTCTCAGTCGTAAATTTCACTGCACATACTTCACTTCCCTGACACTCTTGAATGTCAGGTATACTGCAGACGTCTTCCACTGTGAAGACTGATGCAAAATATGCATTCAGTTCCTCTGCCGTCTCTACATCTCTCATTATAATATCTCCAGCGTCATTTTCTGTTGGTCCTATATCTACCCTCAACTCTCTTTTACCCTTTATATAGTTTAAAAATAAACTTTTAGTATCTTCTTTGATATTAGTCGCCAGCTTCCTTTCATAATTCATCTTTTCCTTCTTAATGACCTTCTTAGTTTCCTTCTGCAAGTTTTTAAAAGCTTCCTAATCCTCTTATCTTCCCACTAACTTTGGCTTCCTTGTATGTCCTCTCTTTTGCTTTTACTTTGGCTCTGATTTCACTGGTCAGCCACGGTAGTATCCTTCTTCCATTCAAAATTTTTTTTTTATTTGGAATATATCTGTCTTGCACTACCTCATTTTTCGCAGAAACTCCAGCCATTGTTGCCCCGCTGTCCTTCCTGCTAGTGTCCCTTTCCAGTCAACCTTGGCCAGTTCCCCTCTAATGCCAGTGTAATTTCCTTTATTCCACTGAAATACCAACACATTGGAATTTAGTTTCTCCTCAGATTTCAAAGTGAACTCGATCATATTGTGATCACTGTTCCCTAAGAGTTCCTTAACCTTAAACTCTCTTATCACCTCTGGATTATTGCACAAAACCCAATCCAACACAGTCGATCCCCTAGTGGGCTCAACAACAAGCTGTTCTAAAAAGGCATCCCTTGGACATTCTACAAATTCTCTCGAGGTTCAGTACTGGCCTGGTTTTCCCAATCCACTTTTATGTTAGAATCCCCAACGATTACCATGACTTTGCCCTTCTGACACGCCTTTTCTGTCTCCTGCTGTAATTTGTAATCCATATCCTGGCTGCTGTTTGGAGGACTGTATACAACTGCCATTAGGGTCCTTTTACCCTTGCCATTCCTTAACTCAACCCATAGAGACTCTACATCTTCCAATCCTCGTCATTCCTTTCTAGTTTAATATTATTTCTTATACACAGGCCCACACCACCCAGTCTGACTACTAACCTATCTTTCTGATACACCGTATATCCTTTGACATTCAACTCCCAATGGCAGCCATCTTATAGCCAAGTTTCAGAGATGGCCACAACGTCATTCTTGCCAGTCTGTAGCTGATTTTCAAGATTGTCCATTTTATTTCTTATGCTGTGTGCATTCAAATACAACACTTTCAGTGCAATATTTGTACATTCTAAATTCAATTTGCAAGCTCAGGAATAATAAATTCTTGGAACGAAGTTTTGTCTTAGGGTGTTATGATGGCAGCTATTATGGGTTATAATGTAGGCTCTTAATGAAACACTGATTGTGAGCCAGTTTTAGCTCTGTGGTCTCCACAATGAAGGTAATCCAACAGTGCAGTTGAGTTACGTGTTCCAAGACGCCGAGAGGGTGCTTGGTTTAGCATGCTGCTGCTTGACCCGCAGCTCCCTGAACCCAGATATATCCCCCCCACCCCCACCAATCTAGCATCTGCAGACGTCCCATAAAGGGGAGTTGTCCAAGAGTTGTGAGTATGCCTTAGGCATGGTGGGTTTTTGAGAACTTATTACTTACATAATAGAAAATAAAAAATGTTATAATGAAAAAAATCTTACCCACACTAAACCTTTTAATCACTTACATAGAACATAGAATAGTACGGCACAGTACAGGCCCTTTGGCCCACAATGTTGTGCCGACCCTCAAACCCTGCCTCCCATAGAACCACCCCCCCCCAAATTCCTCCATATACCTGTCTAGAAGTCTCTTAGGCTACGCCAGATAATTTTGAAAACAAAGCTTTTTCTCTTTGTTTTGACTCTCTGTCCACACTAAAACTGCGTTTTCATCCCCCAAAAATGGAGGTTTTCAGAAATGGTTTCCAGAGTGAATAAATCTGAAAACAGCTAATATCCGTTGCAGTGTGTACGGGGTAACCGGAGCTTTTTAAAACCGCTGTCATGACGTGCCAGAACAGATGGCGGCAGCCCGGCATTTCATTGTTTTCTTCTTCTTATTATTATTATTATTACTACTATTTCATTGTCGCCAAATGATTGATACTAGAGCGTACAATCATCACAACAACACACATCAAAGTTGCTGGTGAACACAGCAGGCCAGGCAGCATCTCTAGGAAGAGGTACAGTCGACGTTTCAGGCCAAGATCTTTCGTCAGGACAACAATATTTGATTCTGCGCTTCGCAGAACCTAACAATTTCAGAACAGACGGCAACGAGACTGAAGCCAGAAGAGTTAGAAATGTACTCACCAAATACTTTGACCCATAGCTTAATGAATAAATAAGTATACTCACTTTGCCCTGTTTTCTGTCCTTGCTTGTATGCAGGTGGTTTACCTATTTATGTAAGTACTTCTCTGACAATAGATGTGTAACAGCCTAATGTAACATTGTATGGAAATACAAGATAACACTGATGCAGACATGTTTTATACATTTAACAAGGTGCTTTATTAATGCAACAGAGTTTGTCAGTTTTTCAATGTTCGTTGTCAGCCAGGTCATACTGTCCATGAACTCTGTCGGTTGCCTCCGTACGCTCCAGTATTTGTTTTTTTTGTTTTAAGTCCTCCTGCGCAAGAGCCAAGAGCAATTCCTTTTAAGTTTTTTTTACTCTAACTGGACAAACACGCACTAAGTATACCATTCCCTCTTCGCTTGTTTTCTGTGTGTTCTGCGCGTGCCCAGTAGAGGAGATTCACCCAAGTATTCGTGTTAGTGTGGACAGGGATATTTTGAAAGATGCTTAGGGTGTGTGCCTGTCGTTTTTACTTGAAACCTGCGTTTTCAAAATTATCCGGTGTAGTGTGGACGTAGCCTTAAATTTCACTGGTGTATTTGCCTTCACCACTGACTCAGGCAGTGCATTCCATGCACCAACCACTCTCTGAGTAAAAAAAAACCTTCCTCTAATATCCCCCTTGAACTTCCCACCCCTTACCTTAAAGCCATGTCCTCTTATACTGAGCAGTGGTGTGCTGGGTAAGAGGCGCTGGCTGTCGACACTATCTATTCCTCTTAATATCTTGTATACCTCTATCATGTCTCCTCTCATCCTCCTCTCTCCGGAGAGTAAAGCCCTAGCTCCCTTAATCTCTGATCATAATGCATACTCTCTAAACCAGGCAACATCCTGGTAAATCTCCTCTGTATCTTTTCCAATGCTTCCGCATCCTTCCTATAGTGAGGCGACCAGAACTGGACACAGTACTCCAAGTGTGGCCTAAACAGAGTTTTATAGAGCTGCATCATTACCCCGCGACTCTTAAACTCTATCCCTCGACTTATGAGAGCTAACATTCCATAAGCTTTCTTAACTACCCTATCTACCTGTGAGGCAACTTTCAGGGATCTGTGGACATGTACCCCCAGATCCCATGCTCCTCCACACTACCAAGTATTCTGCCATTTACTTTGTACTCTACCCTGGAGTTTGTCCTTCCAAAGTGTACCACCTCACACTTCTCTGGGTTGAACTCCATCTACCACTTCTCAGCCCACTTCTGCATCCTATCAACGTCTCTCTGCAATCTTTGACAGTCCTCTACACTGTCTACAGCACCACCAACCTTTGTGTTGTCTGCAAACTTGCCACCCCACCCTTCTACCCCCACATCCGGGACATTAATAAAAATCATGAAAAGCAGAGGTCCCAGAACCGATCCTTTTTAGACTTCACTCATCACAACCCTCCAATCCAAATTTACTCCTTCCACCATGACCCTTTGCTTTCTGCAGGCAAGCCAATTCTGAATCCATCTGGGCCAAACTTCCCTGGATCCCATGCCTTCTGACTTTCTGAATAAGCCTACCGTGTGGAACCTTGTCAAGTGCCTTACTAAAATCCATATAGATCACATCCACTGCACTACCCTCATCTATATGCCTGGTCACCTCCTCAAAGAACTCTATTAGGCCCGTTAGACACTATCTGCCCATCACAAAGCCATGCTGACTGTCCCTGATCAGACCATGATTCTCTAAATGCCCATAGATCCTATCTCTAAGAATTTTTTCCAACAGCTTTCCCACCACAGACGTAAGGCTCACTGGTCTCTAATTACCCGGACTATCCCTACTACTTTTTTTGAACAAGGGGAACAACATTTGCCTCCCTCCAATCCTCCGATACCATTCCCGTGGACAACGAGGACATGAAGATCCTAGCCAGAGGCTCAGCAATCTCTTCCCTTGCCTCCTGGAGCAGCCTGGGGAATATTCCGTCAGGCCCCAGGAACTTATCCGTCCTAATGTGTTTTAACAACTCCAACACCTCCTCTCCCTTCATATCAATATGCTCCAGAACATCAACCTCACTCATATTGTCCTCACCTTCATCAAGTTCCCTCTCATTGATGAATACTGAAGAGAAGTATTCATTGAGGACCTCGCTCACTTCCACAGCCTCCAGGCACATCTTCCCTCCTCTATCTCTAATTGGTCCTACCTTCACTCCTGTCATCATTTTGTCCTTCTCATAATTGAAGAATACCTTGGGATTTTCCTTTACCCTACTCGCCAAAGCCTTCTCATGCCCCCTTCTTGCTCTCCTCAGCCCCTTCTTAAGCTTCTTTCTTGCTATCCTATATTCCTGAATAGTCCCATCTGATCCTTGCTTCCTAAACCTCATGTATGCTGCCTTCTTCCACCTGACTAGATTTTCCACCTCACTAGTCACCCATGGTTCCTTCACCCTACCATTCTTTCTCTTACAGGAGTCTTATTCAACTTGTTGGAGTTGCATTTTTATATGTCAGCCATGATTGCGTAAAAAACTGAGGAGCTCCTCAGCTCAATGCATTCGCTATCCCCTTGGAAAGTCCAACTTTAGTGTTAGTTCAGATCTTCCCTTCCCTTTTGGAAAGCTCAGTTGTGCACATGAGCTGATCCATAACTGAGATTTCCAGCAGAACCACCAGCACAAGGTAAGTACATTTCAGAGCAGTATTTTGGAACAGTGATATATGTTTTCAGTTTAAGATTATTTGTGACTTAATGGTGTTTTTACAGATATTCATGGTTCGAAATTGCTGGTGTGAAAGATACTGTCGAAGAAGCTTTATTGATTGCTGCTGTGGATTTTCCAGATGGTTCATAGCACAGCTACAATTTATTGGTGCTAGGAGGGACTAAATGTTTCGGGTAAAATATTAGAGGCAATTCAAAGCTAATGTGTCAATCTTTTTGAGGTACTGTATTGGAACTGAACTGACAAGGCCAGTGCACGGTATTTCAGCATGTCCTGAGTTGTGAATTGCAGGAAGGTGCTTGGTAGTTAGCTGTGTTGCTTGCCCTTTCAGATCTAATCTTTGCACTTTCCAGTTTTGACTGCATTACTCAGTAACCATTCTTCATTCAATTAAAGGGATCCTCTGCTTGCAGTGTGTACACCGGTCTAAGATCTTCTAAGAAGTCAGCAGTCAAAATAGTATCTGTGTCTGAAAAGGATTTGTAAATGTAATCATAGCTAATGTTTTTCACTGTTAGTTACAAATTCCAGCGGACTGTTTTTAAAGAATGTAGAATCATGGATGA
Source organism: Mobula birostris (assembly GCF_030028105.1). Classification (NCBI taxonomy): domain Eukaryota; kingdom Metazoa; phylum Chordata; class Chondrichthyes; order Myliobatiformes; family Myliobatidae; genus Mobula; species Mobula birostris. The sequence continues at coordinate 40,410,335 of NC_092378.1, read as the reverse complement.
TGTATATAAAAAAAAAAGTGGTGTTCAGTGTTGTAGATTGGAGGGAAAAAATAGGACAACTTTATTGTATGGATCAGAGAAACAGAAAACAAAGGGTACCAATAAAACTTGATTGACCTTGTTATTGCAACCTGTAATAATTGAATAATTGGGTGGAAGTTGGACTGTTATGGTTGTTACTAATTAGTTACATTCAATAAGTATTTTCAATAATAAATGCATATTTCATTTAGTGTTAAGAATGCTCAGACTGCATGTGTTTCCTTGAACGAAATGTTAAGACAAGTTTCAAAACTTTATATAATTCACTGCATTTGATTTGGCTTTGGAGTTTGCATCTTGGGCACATTGTTCCTGTTTCCTCTCTTCTACCCTAGTGCTAAATTTGGAAACATTCAGAAGTATATCACTTGTTTATCTAAAAAACTTAATTTAGGTTTAGTTTGTTACACACATTGTCCATTGATTTTTGTTTTTTAAAGATAAAATTTGAATTGCTTATTTATTATGGGCATGGTGGTAGGAAGAGAGCCTAGTTTTTTTTCTTTCAACTAAATTAGTTCTTTCTTGAAATCATTGATTTCCTGACATGCAATTCTGTAACCATTCCCAGTCCTGAACAAAGAGATTTTTTTGAATGAGAAGAGATTTTGCATAAAATGCAACTTGACCATCAAGGACACTGTATTTTACAATGAAAGATTTTCAGTGCAGTTTACTCTTAATTGATTTAAAGGCTTTCTTTAGGAAAATATTCTGAGACGGTCTTGGGAGGAACTGCTGGACTTTTGTTCTTCAATTTGAAATAAATTTGTTGAAGCAACTGTATATACAAAATGAATCATTAGTAAATCAGTTTGATTTTCTAATACTAGATGCATCCCTAGATAAGAATGAATTAACATTGATGTTATAAGCTGTATAAATTTTAGAAATTTCAGGATAGATAGGCAGTTGAATCATCAAGCATTCAAGACTAAGGGATAAATGAGGGTTAATGAGCTAATATGGATAAATACAGTGATCAGCATGGACATGGTTTGCTGAAGAGTCAGTTTTTTGGGTATTTTCTCTCCATCAGAATCATACAATAACAGAAAGCTCAAAAAACAGAGGCGCAAAGGTACTTGGGAGTACTTGTTCAGGGTTCCCTAAACATTAATTTGCAGGTTGAGTCTGTGGTGAGGAAGGCAGATGCAATGTTAGCATTAATTTCAAGAGGACTAGAATATAAAAGCAAGGATGTAATGTTAAGAATTTATAAAGCACTGGTGAGGCGTCATTTGGAGTATTGTGAGTAGTTTTGCGCCCCTTACCATAGAAAGGATGTGCTGAAACTGGAGAGGGTTCAAAGGAGCTTCATGAAAATGATTCCAGGATTTCAGTGGAATTTAGAAGAATGAGGGTGACCTAATTGAAACCTATCAAATAGTGAAAGGTCTTGATAGAGTGGATGTGGAGAGGATGTTTTCTATGATGGGAGTGTCTTAAGACGAGAAGGCACAGCCTCAAAATTGAAGGGTGCCCTTTTAGAACAGAAGTGGGGAATTTCTTTAGCCAGAGAGCTGTGAATCTGTGGAATTTTTTGCCACAGGCAGCCGTGGAGGCCAAGTCTTTATGTATATTCAAGGCAAAGGTTGATAGATTCTTAATTGGTCAGGACATGAAGGGATACATGGAGAAGGCAGGAGATAGGGATCACCCATGATGAAATTGTGGAGCAGACTCGATGGCCTAATTCTTCTATATCTTATGATCTCGTAAGTCTATCTCACACCTTTTCTAGTCGAAAGATTTCACTTGTATGTGGCTGCCAATTGATTTGTTGTGTGTTTCAGTTCCTGCTTTTCTGACCACTTTTCTGACCACAGAAACGTAATCCCGAAACCATTTAATGTTCTGCTCATTACTTTCGTCTTATAGAAGAGTATATTGGAACCCAGTACATGTAAGCATATTGTACTTTGTGGTTATGAAAAAGGAAGTTAAAGATTTATCTTGTGATCGTCATTGCAGTACGAGAGCTGATTTCTTGTGTGTTTCAAATTGTAAGATTATAGTTGAAAACTATCTCCCTTTTATTTCAGTACAGCACCTCAATCAGAAATAATAGGAAAGCCTAATGGTGAATATAAAACTCTAGGTGTGATATTCTCTAGGACGAGGTACAGTCGACGTTTCAGGCCGAGACCCTTCGTCAGGACTAACTGAAGGAAGAGCTAGTAAGAGATTTGAAAGTGGGAGGGGGAGGGGGAGATCCAAAATGATAGGAGAAGACAGGAGGGGGAGGGATGGAGCCAAGAGCTGGACAGGTGATTGGCAAAAGGGATATGAGAGGATCATGGGACAGGAGGCCCAGGGAGAAGGAAAAGGGGGAGGTGGGGGGGGAACCCAGAGGATAGGCAAGGGGTATAGTCAGAGGGACAGAGGGAGAAAAAGGAGAGTGAGAGAAAGAATGTGTGTATATAAGTAAATAATGGATGGGTTATGAGGGAGAGGTGGGGCATTAGCGGAAGTTAGAGAAGTCAGTGTTCATTCCATCAGGTTGGAGGCTACCCAGACGGAATATAAGGTGTTGTTCCTCCAACCAGTGTGGCTTCATCTTTACAGTAGAGGAGGCTGTGGATAGACATGTCAGAATGGGAATGGGATGTGGAATTAAAATGTGTGGCCACTGGGAGATCCTACTTTCTCTGGCGGACAGAGCGTAGGTGTTCAGCAAAACAATCTCCCAGTCTGCGTCGGGTCTGGCCAATATATAGAAGGCCACATCGGGAGCACCAGATGCAGTATATCACCCCAGCCGACTCACAGGTGAAGTGTCGCCTCAGCTGGAAGGACTGTCTGGGGCCCTGAATGGTGGTAAGGGAGGAAGTGTAAGGGCATGTGTAGCACTTGTTCCGCTTATAAGGGTAAGTGCCAGGAGGGAGATCAGTGGGGAGGGATGGGGGGGAGACGAATGGACGAGGGAGCTGTGTAGGGGCATGTGTAGCACTTGTTCCGCTTATAAGGGTAAGTGCCAGGAGGGAGATCAGTGGGGAGGGATGGGGACGAATGGACACCCCCTTGTCCATTTGTCCCCCCCCCCCACCATCCCTCCCCACTGATCTCTCTCCTGGCACTTATCCTTGTAAGCGGAACAAGTGTTACACATGCCCTTATACTTCCTCCCTTACCACCACTCAGGGCCCCAGACAGTCCTTCCAGGTGAGGCGACACTTCACCTGTGAGTCGGCTGGGGTGATGTACTGCGTCCGGTGCTCCCGATGTAGCCTTCTATATATTGGCGAGACCCGACGCAGACTAGGAGATCGTTTTGCTGAACACCTACGCTCTGTCCACCAGGGAAAGCAGGATCTCCCAGTGGCCACACATTTTAGTTCCACATCCCATTCCCATTCTGACATGTCTATCCACGGCCTCCTCTAATGTAAAGATGAAGCCACACTCAGGAACAACACTTTATATTCTGTCTGGGTAGCCTCCAACCTGATGGCATGAACATTGACTTCTCTAACTTCCGTTATTGCCCCACCTCCCCCTCGTACCCCATCCGTTATTTATATACACACATTCTTTCTCTCTCTCTCTCTCTCTCTCTCTCTCTCTCCTTTTTCTCCCTCTGTCCATCTGACTATACCCCTTGCCCATCCGCTGGGTTTCCCCCCCACCCCCCCAACCCCTTTTCCTTCTCCTTCTCCCTGGGCCTCCTGTCCCATGATCCTCTCATGTCCCTTTTGCCAATCAACTGTCCAGCTCTTGGCTCCATCCCTCCTCCTCCTGTCTTCTCCTATCATTTTGGATTGCCTCCTCCCCCTCCCACTTCCAAATCTCTTACTAGCTCTTCCTTCAGTTAGTCCTGACGAAGGGTCTCGGCCCGAAACGTTAACTGTACCTCTTCCTAGAGATGCTGCCTGGCCTACTGCGTTCACCAGCAATTTTGATGTGTGTTGCTTGAGTTTCCAGCATCTGCAGAATTCCTCGTGTGTCTGATATTCTGATGAGGCTGCCATCTGTGTCTGAAGCAGACATTGTGTTTGTCTGGATTAGTCATTCTGCTTTGTGAGATTGGCCTATTATTTTACATGGCTGCAAAACTACTTATTGCAGCAATTTAGGAAAGTAATGACAAAAAAATCTTAATTCATGGAATATAAACACTTCGCTCTGCATGCCTAAGATATTATTTCATATGAGTTTTACTATAGATTTTGAATGAGCAGTTCAGTATCAACAACATTTGAATTGAGCTAATATTGTACTAACAATAATGAAAATAGATAAGATTGCTGCAAAAAGATTGCTGGATTTTCTTCTTATTTGACATTATTACAAGGCATTTGTATGATGTGAATGTTATTTTATACTTCTCTACCTGAACCTGGATGTTATTCAGATTTGGTACAGGCTTGTATGTGTTTCTGCTGTTTAGTGTTTACTATGTTACAGAAGAAAAGTTAACTGAATAGTTCAGAGATGATCAGCCTAATAATTTTTTTAGAGAAATACTTTTGGATTTGTACTGGGGTTGAGGTGTTTGGCTTCTCAAAATCAAAACCAACCCTTTCTGTCACGGTGGATCCACGAAAGCTTGCATATTAGCTCCAAAGGTCAAAAAGCTCTTCCAAGGAAGTAACCATAGAGCATACAGGTACAAACTGTACTTGCATATCACAAACCAGAGAACAGTCTTTAAGAAATGAGTAATGAATGTAGAGGCCATACTGAATCTCAGAAAACAAGAGGAAATAAACCATCTTTCAGGGAAAAAATTTATAATTATCTGGATTGAACAGTCTACTGAAAGAAAGTGAAGTCAAGTAGGGAGAGTGCTGTTGTAAATATTTAGATGAGTGGTCTCAAGATAAAGGGATAGCAAGGGACAAAATTGGTCCTCTTGAAGATCAGAGTGGCCATCTATGCATGGAGCCAATAGAGATGGGCTTTTTTGCATCTGTATTTACTTGGGAAACAGTTTAAAGAAGTGGGGCAAAACAGCTGTGAGGTCATGGGTTGTATATGGATTATAGTGGAGGTGTTTGCTGTCTTGTGGCAAATTAAGGTGGATAACTCCCTTGGACCTGTCAAGATGGTCCCATGGACCTTGTGGGAGGCTAGTGTAGAAATTGTAGGGGCACAAGAAGAGATATTTAAAAGGTCCCTGGCAGCAGTTAAGGTGCAGGAGGATTGAAGGACAGCTAAAGTTGTTCCGCTGTTTAAGAAAGGCCCTAAGAATAAACCAAGAACTTACTGACCTATGATCCTGATATTAGTAGTGGGTAATTGGAGGGTGAAGGGGGCAGATATATAAGTATTTGGATAGACAGGGACTGATCAGGGATAGTCAACATAGATTTGTGTGTAGTAGGTCATGTCTAATCAATCTTGTACAGTATTTTGAGGAAGTGACCAGGAAAGTTGATGAAGTTAAGACTGTGGATGTTGCCTGTATGGACTTCAGCAAGGCACTTGACAAGGTCCCACATGGGAGGTTGACAAGAAGGTTCAGTCCCTTGGCATTCAGGATAAGGTAGTCAATTGAATTGGACATTGGCTTTGTGGGATAATCCAAAGGGTGCTAGTAGACGGTTGCCTCTCTGACTGGAGGGCTGTGACTAGTGGTGTGCTGCTGGATCTATTGTTGTTTGTCATCTATATCAGCGATCTGGATGATAATGTAATAGACTGATCAGCAACTTTGCGGATGGCAGCATCCTATGTCAGGATGCTGTTCATCGACTATAGCTCAGCATTTAATACCATTATCACAATCCTGATTGAGAAGTTACAGAGCCTGGGCCTTTGTACCTCCCTCTGTAATTGGATCCTCAACTTCCTAACCGGAAGACTACAATCTGTGCGGATTGGTAATAATATCTCCTCCTCTCTGAAGATCATCTCTGATGCACCTCAGGGGTGTGTGCTTAGCCCACTGCTCTACACTCTTTATACCCCTGACCATGTGGCTAGACATAGCTCAAATACCATCTATAAATTTACTGATGAGACAACCATTGTTGGTAGAATCTCAGGTGGAGACGAGAGGGCGTACAGGAACGAGATATGCCAACTAGTGGAGTGGTGTCGCAGCAGCAAGCTTGCACTCCATGTCAGTAAGACGAAAGAGCTGATTGTGGACTTGAGGAAGGGGAACAGGAAGGAAAACATCCAATCCTCATAGAGGGAACAGAAGTGGAGAGAGTGAGCAGCTTCTAGTTCCTCGGTATCAAGATCTCTGAGGACCTAATCTGGTCCCAACATATCGATGCGGTTATAAAGAAAGCAAGACAGCGGCTATATTTCATTAGGAGTTTGAAGAGATTTGATATCTCAACAAATACACTCAAAAACTTCTATAGATGTACCATGGAGAGCATTCTGACAGGCTGCATCACTGTCTGGTATAGGGGTGGGTGGGGGGAAGCTACTGCATGTTGGGTACTAGCCTACAATGTGCCCAGGACATCTCCAAGGAGCGGTGTCTCAGAAAGGCAGCATCCAATACTAAGGACCTCCAGGACCCAGGGCATGCCCTTTTAGAAACATAGAAAACCTACAGCACAATACAGGCCCTTTGGCCCACAAAGCTATGCCAAACATGTCCTTACCTTAGAAAGTACCTAGGGTTACCCATAGCCCTCTATTTTTCTGAACTGCATGTACCTGTCCAGGAGTCTCTTAAAAGACCCTATCGTATCCACCTCCACCACCGTTGCCAGCAGCCCATTCCACGCATTCACCACTCTGCGTATATATAAAAAAAACTTACCCTGACATCTCCTCTGTAACAAATTCCAAGCACCTTAAAACTGTGCCCTCTCATGCTAACCATTTCAGCCCTGGGAGAAAGCCTCTGATTATCCACATAATCAATGCCTCTCATCATCTTATACACCTCTATCAGGTCACCTCTCATCCTCCGCCGCTTCAAAGAAAAAAAGGCCGAGTTCACTCAACCTATACTCATAAGACGTGCTCCCCAATCCAGGCGACATCCATGTAAATCTCCTCTGCACCCTTTCAATGATTTCCACTTCCATCCTGTAGTGAGGCGACCAGAACTGAGCACAGTACAAGTGGGGTCTGACCAGGATCACTGCAACATTACCTCTTTCCCACAACTGATGGACGCCAATTTGCCTTTTTAACCACAGAGTCAACCTGCTTTGAGCATCCTATGGACTCAGACCCCAAGATCCCTCTGATCCTCCATACTGCCAAGAGTCTTACCATGAATGCTATGTTCTGCCATCATATTTGACCTACCAAAATGAACCACCTCACACTTACCTGGGTTGAACTCCATTTGCCACTTCTCAGACCAGTTTTGCATCCTATCAGTGTCCTGCTGTAACCTCTGATAGCCCTCCACACTATCCATAACACCCCCAACCTTTGTGTCATCAGCAAATTTACCAACCCATCCCTCCACTTCCTCATCCAGGTCATTTATAAAAATCACGAAGAGTAGGAGTCCCAGAACAGATCCTTTAGGCACACCACTGGTCACCGACCTCCATGCAGAATATGACCCATCTACAACAACTCTTTGCCTTCTGTGAACAAGTCAATTCTTGATCCACGAAGCAATGTCACATTGGATCCTATGCTTCCTTACTTTCTCAATAAGCCTTGCATGGGGTACCTTGTCAAATGCCGTGCTGAAATCCATATACACTACATCTACTGCTCCACCATCATCATTGTGTTTAGTCACATCCTCAAAAAATTCAGTCAGGCTCGTAAGGCACGACCTGCCTTTGACAAAGCCGTGGCGATTGTTCTTAATCATATTATGCCTCCGCAAATGTTCATAAATCCTGCCTCTCAGGATCTTCTCCATCAACTTACCAACCACTGAAGTAATACTCACCGGTCTATAATTTCCTGGGCTATCTCTACTCCCTTTCTTGAATAATGGAACAACATCTGCAACCCTCCAATCTTCTGGAACCTCTCCTGTCCTCATTGCTGATGCAATCTCCTTCCTCGCTTCCCACAGTAGCCTGGGGTGCATCTGGTGCCGGTGACTTATCCAGTTTGATGCTTTTCAAAAGCTCCAGCACATCCTCTTTCTTAATATTTACATGCTCAAGCTTTTCAGTCCACTGTAAGTCATCCCAGCAATCGCCAAGATCCTTTTCTGTAGTGAATACGGAAGCAAAATACTCATTAAGTACCTCTGCTGTCTTCTCCAGTTCCCTATACACTTTTCCACTGTCACATGTGATTGGTCCTATTGTCTCACGACTTATCCTCTTGCTCTTCATATAATTGTAGATTGCCTTGGGGTTTTCCTTAATCCTGCCTGCCAAGGCCTTTTCATGGCCCCCTTCTGGCTCTCCTAATTTCTTTCTTAAACTCCTTCCTGCTAGCCTTATAATCTTCCAGATCGCTATCATCACCTAGTTTTTTAAACCTTTTGTAAGCTCCTTTTTTTCTTTTCTCACTAGTACCATCAGGTAGGAGGTACAGAGCCTGAAGGCACACACTCAACAATTCAGAAACAGCTTCTTCCCCTCTGCCATCTAATTCCTAAATGGGCATTGAACCCATGAGCACTACCTCACTTTTTTAATATATTCTTTCTGGTTTTTTTGCAAGATTTTTAATCTATGTACACTAATTGATTTATTATTATTTCTTCAATAGTATTGCATTGAACTGCTGCTAAATTAAATTTCATGTCACATGTCAGTGATAATAAACCTGATTCTGAAAAAGATTGGGGGTTTAGTGGACAATGAGAAAGGCTATCAGAGCTTGCAAGAGGATCTGGTCCAGCTGGAAAAATGGACTGAAAAATTGCAAATGGAATTTCATGTAGACAAGTGTGAGGTGCTGCACTTTGGGCGGACAAACCAGGGTGGGACTTGCACAGTGAGCAGTAGTGCACTGAGTGATCTGGGAATATAGATCCAAAACTCCTTGAAAGTGGCAACACAGGTTGGTAGTGTTGTAAATAAAGCTTTTGGCACATTGGCCTTCATAAATCAAAGTATTACATACAGGAAATAGGGTGTTATTTTGAGGTTGTATAAGATATGGATGAGGCCTAATTTGGAGTACTGTGTGCATTTCTGGCCACCCACGTATAGGAAAGATATTAATAAGATTGAAAGAGTGCCGAGAAAATTTACAAAGATTTACTAGGACTGGAGAACCTGAGTTAACAGGAAAGGTTCATTAGGTTAGGACAGGGAGAGTGAAGGGAGATTTGAGAGGGGCATATAAAGTTATGAGGGGTATAGCTAGGGTAAAATTTTTGTTCCTCTTTTTGCCTTGTGGTGCATCAGGAATAACCTTGCTGTTTCTTTAGCCTTTCTTTGTTTTTTATGAGGCCAAGTTGATACCTCGATGCTCAACCCAGAAGGGATGGAAAGCGTTCAAGGAACCGGCCAAATTTGAAGCCAGGGACCACTCATCTTGAAGTCCTGCATGGATGCCACAATACTACCGGCTGACTATAGATAGGGTTAATGCAAGCGGGCTTTTTCCCTTGAGTTTCGGTATGTCCAAAACTGGAAGTCATGGGTTAAGCATGCAAGTTAATGTTTAAGGGAAACAAGAACAGAAAGTTCTTCACTCAGAAAGTGGCGAGAATGTGGAATGAGCTATCAGCGCAAGTGGAGGATGCGGGTTCAGTTTCAACATTTGAGAGAATTTTGAACAGGTACATGGATGGGAGGGGCATTTCAGGCTATAATCTGGATGCAGGTCAGTGGGACTAGGCAGGTTAATAGTTTGGCACAGAATAGATGGGTTTATGATTACAACGATTTGGATTATGGAATAGATGGCTTTGTGGCTAAGTTTGCTGACGATACGAAGATAGGTGGAGGGGCCGGTAGTGCTGAGGAAACGGAGAGTCTGCAGAGAGACTTGGATAGATTGGAAGAATGGGCAGAGAAGTGGCAAATGAAGTACAATGTTGGAAAGTGTATGGTTATGCACTTTGGCAGAAAAAATAAACTGGCAGACTATTATTTAAATGGGGAAAGAATTCAAAGTTCTGAAATGCAACGGGACTTGGGAGTCCTCGTACAGGATTCCCTTAAAGTTAACCTCCAGGTTGAGTCGGTAGTGAAGAAGGCGAATGCAATGTTGGCATTCATTTCTAGAGGAATAGAGTATAGGAGCAGGGATGTGATGTTGAGGCTCTATAAGGCGTTGGTGAGACCTCACTTGGAGTACTGTGGGCAGTTTTGGTCTCCTTATTTAAGAAAGGATGTGCTGACATTGTAGAGGGTACAGAGAAGATTCACTAGAATGATTCCGGGAATGAGAGGGTTAACATATGAGGAACGTTTGTCCGCTCTTGTACTGTATTCCTTGGAGTTTAGAAGAGTGAAGGGAGACCTCATAGAAACATTTCGAATGTTAAAAGGCATGGACAGAGTGGATGTGGCAAAGTTGTTTCCCATGATGGGGGAGTCTAGTACGAGAGGGCATGACTTCAGGATTGAAGGGCGCCCTTTCAGAACAGAAATGCGAAAAAATTTTTTTAGTCAGAGGGTGGTGAATCTATGGAATTTGTTGCCACGGGCAGCAGTGGAGGCCAAGTCATTGGGTGTATTTAAGGCAGAGATTGATAGGTATCTGAGTAGCCAGGGCATCAAAGGTTTTGGTGAGAAGGCGGGGCAGTGGGACTAAATAGGATAAATTGGATCAGCTCATGATAAAATGGCGGAGCAGACTCGATGGGCCGAATGGCCTACTTCTGCTCCTTTGCCTTATGGTCTTAAGGGTCTGTTTCTGTACTGTAGTGTTCTACAATTCTAAGGTGCAGCACCGGTTTTGAAATATAATCCAACAGGGCAAGACAATTAGAGTTTGCAGGACTGTGAGAAACAAAATTTGCCTTGAGTTCCAGTATAATAAATTCCAGTATGAACCGCATCAGATAGGCAGTGTATTCTGCACATAAGTTGTGTGTATGAGTGCTACATATGCATCAGAAGTCTAAATTAATTGCATTATCCTCTCCCATAGGTTATAACTATAAAGTGTTACATTAAGACTTGCGTGACTGCAAACCAGCAATAGTTTATTTTACTTGGAGTGAATAAATGAATAGTTTTCCAGTATTGAAAGTTGGCAGTGAGAAAATCATCTGTCAGTGTTCATTCGATTGAGTTTGCAGTGCTCCCTGGAATGAATTGGCCAAACTATTAAAGGTAGCAAGAATCTTGATGTGGATTAGAGAAAAATTAAACAAAACTCTCTATATTATACAAACCCCAATTCCAGAAAAGTTGGAATATTTTCCAATATGCAATAAAAACAAAAATCTGTGATACGTTAATTCACGTGAATCTTTATTTAACTGACAAAAGTCCAAAGAAAAGATTTTCAATAGTTTTACTGACCAACTTAATTGTATTTTGTAAACATACACAAATTTAGAATTTGATGGCTGCAACACACTAAACAAAAGTTGGGACAGAGGCACGTTTACCATTGTGTTACATCACCTTTTCTTTTAATAACACTTTTTAATTGTTTTGGAACTGAGGATCCTAATTGTAGTAGATTTGCAATTGGAAATTTTGTCCATTCTTGCTTGATATAAGACTTCAGCTGCTCAACAGTCCGTGGTCGCTGTTGTCTGATTCTCCTCTTCATGATGCGCCATACATTTTCAATAGGAGATAGATCTGGACTGGCAGCAGGCCAGTCAAGCACATGCACTCTGTATCTACAAAGTCATGATGTTCTAGCCCGTGCAGAATGTGGTCTGGCATTGTCCTGCTGAAATAAGCATGGATGTCCCGGAAAGAGACGTCGCCTTGATGGCAACATATGCCTCTCTAAAATCCTAATATATGCCTCAGAGTCAATGGTACCTTCACATACATGCAACTCACCCATGCTGTGGGCACTGAGGCACCCCCATACCATCACAGATGCTGGCTTTTGCACCTTTCGCTGATAACAATCTGGATGGTCGGTTTCATCTTTGGCACGGAGAACTCGACACCCATTTTTTCCGAAAACTAGCTGAAATGTGGACTCATCTGACCACAGCACATGGTTCCAGTCTTTCGGTCCATCTGAGATGAGCTCGGGCCCAGAGAACTCGCCGGCGTTTCTGCATAGAGTTGATGTATGGCTTCCTCCTTGCGTAATACAGTTTCAAATTGCATTTCTCGATGCAGCGACGGACTGTGTTGAGTGACAATGGTTTTTCGAAGTACTCCCGAGCCCAGGTGGCTATAATTGTCACAGTAGCATGACGGTTTCTTAGGCAGTGCTGCCTGAGGGTTCGAAGATCACGCGCATTCAACAGTGGTTTCCGACCTTGCCCTTTATGCACTGAGATGTCTCTGAATCTTTTCACAATATTATGTACTGTAGATGTTGAAAGACCTAAATTCTCTGCAATCTTGCTTTGAGAAATGTTCCTTTTGAACTGACTAACAATTCTCTCACGAATTTTAGCACAAAGGGGTGAGCCACGACCCATCCTTGCTTGCAAAGGTTGAGCCTTTGATGGACGCTACTTTTATACCCAGTCATGATACCTCACCTGCTACCAATTAGCCTGCTTAATCTGGAGGCTTCCAAACCGGTGTTGCTTGAATATTCTGTGCACTTTTCAATCTTATTTTAACTCTGTCCCAACTTTTGTTGAGTGTGTTGCAGCCATTAAATTCTAAATTTGTGTATATTTACAAAATACAATTAAGTTGGTCAGTAAAACTATTGAAAATCTTTTCTTTGTACTTTTGTCAGTTAAATAAAGGTTCAGGTGAATTAACATATCACAGATTTTTGTTTTTATTGTATATTGGAAAATATCCCAACTTTTCCGGAAATGGGGTTTGTACAAACAGCAAAAGTTAAGGAAACAGAATCTAAACCAGGACTGAATCAAGGTGAAGTGCAATAGCTCTTCTGCTTGGCACTTGTCTTGCTTCTAAATAAAGTACACTTGTTCAGGTAGTGGAAGGATAACATTGAAACAAAGTTCACAATTGCTACTTGAATTTTGCAGCATTGAATCATAAAATGGTCACTCACAAGATCAATAATGAAAAATTTGGGCTTAAAATGTATAGAGTAAATGTGAGACGTAGAATTACTTTGGGAAAATTTGTTTTAATAGAGGATATGGTTGAACAGTTACGTAGACAAAATGTTTGATATGGTTTGTTCTGAAATATTGATGTTGAGTATAGAGGAGAACTGGGCTTTGACAGAGATTTGAAATGCAAGTTTAGGGATGTTTATCCACTTTTTCCACAGAAGTGAGTTAGAATCAGATTTGAAGAATTGACATGATAATGACAATCTATCATTATTTTGCCTCCATAGGTGCTGTTTGATCTAAATATTTCCAGTATTTTCTGGTTTTTTTGTGAAGAAACGCAGTAGTCTAGAGAAGGAAGAACAAAGTCAGAATCTTTGTTGTGCATAGCTGCACATGTCACTTATAACCAGAGGATCCATTAGAACTCTCAGAACCAGCTGACTTCTGCATTCCTTTTGTCATAGTTTAGAATATGATTTTAATTTATAAACAACTCAATTATAGAAATATCTTCAGTCTGTTTATCTGAAAATTTGAGAGGCTTTCAAATTTGTCATCCCAGGACATTTTTTGATATTAACTATATGCTGGTGCTCCAGATGGCTTTTCATATTGTCTCAGAGTCACATATAGGCCAAATTGTGGAGCATTACTCTTGAGCACTTGGTTGATAATTCAAAGTGCTCCCTATCTCTGGCAGTAAGTGCTTTGGAAGATTATATTGTGTTAACTTTAAGACGTGTCGGTATTAACCTATTTTGAGAGGTTTTCTTCCTTCTGTAATTTTTGTGGGAGCTATTCTAATCAAGCATAGTAGGCTTTCTGAATTGAAATACAGATTTCAAATTGGTATAGTTCCTTGAATTTCCTTGAAATTTGAATAAATATCAAGCATGTTTCTTATGACTGAAAATAAAAAAAGACTGTAGATGCTAGAAGAAAAGAATATAACAGTGTATTATATTCTCAGCATGTCATGTAGTAACAGTGGTGAGAGAGAAACAAAAATGAATCAGTCAGGTTAATGCTCATTGTTCATTGATGTGAATTGCTAATTCACTCTACAGAATGCTCCCTGACTTCAATATTTTCAATAACTGTTGTTTGAAATATTAATCATTTATAATTAAATATCAGTTATTCAAAAGGGACTTCCTCCTCCTTCACAGCTTGAACACTGGTGAAGTATTAAATTTCAGTTTAAGGCGGCACAGCTGAAACACAGCGATGCCTTACTGGCAGCAAACAAAACTACTAACTACAGTATTAATCCTACTTTTTCTAGGCAATGATCATTGCAGTCAATCACTCCAAACTTCCCTTTTGGAATTGAGCTTTTGAACTGCCTGTATGATGGGCAGTTTTGCTGTGTGAACTGAAATCTTGAAGGTCCAGGACAGTTGTGGCGTGGTATATTGGGGCTGAATTGATGCAACGAGGCCTGGCCCCAAGAGTAAAGAACGAGCCAGTGTTTGGCTATTTTTGGAGCAAACTTGAAGCCAATCAAAGTGGCAGATCCAGGATAAGGCAAAGTTGAGGGAGCAGGGCCTGGGCCAGAATGTGAGGATCAATTTATGTTTGACCGATTTAAGCGCCAGGCCAGATTGACCTACAGTCATTGATCTAGATTTGGCAGCACATAGGCATTGAAAACATTGCCTGCCAGGCAACTCCCCCTTCCCTGGCACTTAATCCAAGGAAGAGGTATAACCATGAAATATACAAATTTGTGTAATTGAAGGGAAAATATTTCTTCTAGCTAAGGTGATTAGATCTTATTAATTTACTATCTTGCCATAAGGCATGGCCTATGTTATAGTGAAATGAGAAATTTCTTCATTTAGTTAGCGGTGAACTTTTGGGATTGTGGATTATTATATCTTGATTCCACTGCAAGCACATTGAATGATTTTCAGGTATTAGAGGAATCATGGGACACGGGAATAGGCAAAGAAATGTAATTTGAAGTAGAAAAGTAGCCATGGTTTGGTTGAATGGTACATCAGATTCACTGCATGACTTTTTTCTGCTCCTGTTTTCATTTTCTTGACTTGACTTGAAAAGAGTGGGTCATGTTTTATCTCATCTACATAGCATGTGAAATAAAAACTCCACTACATTCCTTAGAGACTTCAGAATACAGAAATTTCTTGTACATGATAGTTGTGAACTTGACTGCATTCTAAAGTTAAAAATGCTTGAGCCCTTGCCTGTGCAGATTAAGATTATGACTAGATTTCAGAACATACTTTTGAGACCTTTGATCACTAGTCTATCAATCAGTGTGAGCTACAATCAATTAGTATTGTCTACACTTCACAGCCAAATTTTCAAAACCAGTTTGCAGCCTGAATCTGATATCATGAGACTACATTTGGAATTGTTTTGAAGCAAGAGCCATGTTGTACACACCAGTGTTAAATATCTTGGTGGTAGTGGACAAGCTATCCTTTTTCTTATTCACTTCATTCATCATAATTATTATGTGTCATGTCTTGTGACATAGGTGATCATGGTCTTATGGCTATGATTGTTCTTGGCAAATTTTTCTATAGAAATGGTTTGCCATTGCTGCCTTCTGAGCAGAGTCTTTACAAGACGGGTGACCCCGGACATTATCAATAGTTTCAGAAGTTGTCTGTCTGGCATCGGTGGTTGCGTAACCAGGACTTGTGATATGCAGCAGCTGCTCATACGGCATCCACCCTTGCTGCCATGATTTCATGTGACCATGATCGGGGGGGGGGGGGGGGGGAGTGTTGCTAAGCAGGTGCTGCACCTTGCCCAAGGGTGACCTAAAGGCTGGTGGAGAGAAGAGCACCTTGCACCTCCTTTGGTAGAGACACATCTCCACCCTGTCACCATATTCAATTCATTACTAAATTTAAATGTCTGCACTTGACCTCATATGACAGAAAATACTTTTTCTGCACCGGTCTTTTCAAAAAGTAAGAGATTATATTTTTGTTTTTATTTCCTAGAAATATTTGCTGCTTCTCTGCGGGAATCTCTTCCCATTTTTACGTTAGAAAAGGAATGCCATAACACTTCTAGAGTAGCTGCTCTGTAAAAAAAAATGTCTGTACAGTATAAGTAATGAATTAAGTTTGATTAAACACATAGTTTACTAAAAATTGTCCAATGTCAGGAATTTGATTCTTGCACTATTTCAGGATCTTGTTTTACTGTCTGTGACACTGTGGTCTTTTCCAATGAAATGTTGGCAAGGTTATTTTCCTGTTTTAATAGAAACAGATATAATACCTTCTTTTACAGTTTTTAAAAGTTAATGTAGGACATCTTGACTGTCATTCCTTAGTACTAGCTCTACTGTAA